>NC_051849.1:127910711-129160711 GCF_905115235.1 Hermetia illucens | reverse complement strand
AATAACCCCAATTTGTATCCCGAATCGTCATCGATCGCGATAAAAACGCTTTGCAATTTGCCATTTTCTCTGGCATTATTGACTTTTTTGATATACAAAATATGTAAATTCATTTTGCAACTTTTTAGTTTTCACTTTGCGCATGGAGTTGTGGAGTAAACAATGTCGAATTTGTAAGCCATAAGCACTCGACATTTCCAAACGGCATCGCACCGATTGTATAATGATCATCATCTGTTCTAGGCTGAGGAAATTCATTGGATAACATTTGGACACCAAAAGCAATTTGATCTTCGTTATATGGTGGGACAATATAACGATGAAAGCCTGCAATATCATAAACAATAACCGCAAACAGACTCACCACGACGGAATTGTTTCCGTGTTTGAATAACAAACTAACTGAACATACGGTCCACGGTCGTATCGAAACATACGATACTTACCTTCTGCATAGCTTTATCGGCCATCTCCCCTTGTATCTGGAGCCGTGTCTTGGTCAGGTCCAGCGGATAGGTAACTAGGAAGAGGAACAATCAAATAAGCTCTTCAGAATATGAATTATATAAGAGACGGCTTACCGAACTCGGAATTGGTGGCAGCTAGGACTGAAACAACGTAAGTCACCGGTATAGAATCCGCACTGCTGAATTTCGCCGGGCGCATACCCTGCTGTGGAGGCATGTGCATCCTGGAAGATTCAAAATAAGCTGAGTTCATGGAGTTACAAGGCAAATAACTACTCGCTGTCCTACTTATTATTTTTTTCTGCAGACATCGTGGTGGTCTTTCGTAACTGACTGACAGGAATTCGTGGGTGAGCGATGCCTCAGGAGTTCATCTCTGTTGAGGACCCAAGTGTTTCGAATCTGGCGACCCAATGGAGCGCAGCAAGTCGCCGAAGGTTCTGATTGCGAAACGTTCGGAACTAAACTAAGAGTTGCTATGTAGCAAGCGATTGAAGTATTATATAATGACTTGCCGATACCGATTTATTACCAGCTAAGTCGTACGTGTGAGATAACGATAACACGGGACCAACGCGAAAGCCAAAACTAATCGCACCACGCAGAAGGCGAGGATGAGCGGAGGCTTGGCGTCGGAGATTGTGGCGACTAGCTCAGAGATTAGCCAAGCGCCACGACCGAGCCCAGTAATACTGCGAGGTCTATCAAATGGAAAACAATCACTGATTAGTTGCGATTACGGATCACCGTAACGCTGAGCGCCCATTTCGGTCCGACAGTCAACGATACCGAACCGTTCCAGTTAGAATCGTGCGACACTGGCAGTGTTTGGACTTTGGATCACTTAACAAATCTACTTTCACTTATGCATCGTCACCCAGAGTGGTGAGTTTGAAGAGTTGCATCCAGATATCCACCGCATTTAAATGTCAACGTTGAATGCAAAAATTGCCTTCCCCTCAATTATCAATCAGCTGACTGGACGGTGCAGAACTTGGTAGATTGCCTACACTTTCTAGGTCCCTTTTTGCATGGCCAAAATCAGATTAACAGAACTTCAACATTGGCAAGTTAATTCAAGTTTTCAAACGAATGGATTGTGAGGGTCGAGCAAGTAAGGAACGTTCACGATCTCTTCTTTATAACGATTGTAGAAATTCTAAGAGTGGCATTTAGTGGGATATTTCCTTCCCTTCTGGCAATGCCGCGACGATTTGATAGGTCAGATCAGCTGATTCTTGAATTAATCACGAAAACGGAATCGCCATGGAACCCGGCACCAGATGCCAATAGCTAGGTTATGTGTCAAAGGTTTGTAAACAAGGAGTTTATGGTGAGATATGGAGTTCGAGTATGGTCTCAGTGTCCTCGCTCGCGCATGATTGCACACTAAAATATCAATGCAATATAGGCGTGGCGGTTAACACAAGAATCGCTTTCTATCGAATTTTGTACGAGATACTTTAACCAGCACATTCTTTTGGCGGTTTGTGGGCGAACGTAAGTAACTTCAGAATGGCCAAACGATTCTCGCACTTCCAGCCGAATTCATTTGCCAGCAAGAAGCCAAAGTTGGACATCAGCTTCGGCAAACCGGATGGAGGTGCAGGTTCCAGCAAATCCAGACGTAAGTAGGAAACAATATTGCTCCTCTGTACTTACACAATCCTACCTAAGTCGAAACTAAACTCAGCAATGGTTATACACTGACTGTTTGGTATGTCTCTTGTTTCGGCTACTTGATTTCGACCTGGTAGCGTTGATCCTACAGAATAACCAACGGCAAAGTAACCAGCCGTCCTTGGATAATCACCACTTTTGAAAAACATTTCAAGTAATATCTTTTCTTTTGCCTGTGTGTAGTGTAGTGATGTTAGCGTCCTTCTAAAGTTATCATTTTACCACAAAATACTCAGCACGTTACCTCGCTAAGCTTGCACTCCTCCACAGTTCTTCGCCACGTATCTCTCGGGCGACCCATTCTAATATGGAGGATGATGTCCTTCATTAATGTGTAACCTATCCATGCCATTTCCATTTCCTGATCAACAACTGGCCCGTACACAGACTAAATACCTCATTAGTTATTGTCTGAGGCCTACACCTCGACGATGTGACGCAGACATGAAGTGAAGAAAGATTGAAGTTGTTGATGGAATTTACTTTCCATTTTCTACTCCAATATAACCGCTCGGAAAAAACACGCGCAACAGCTTCAACTTGGTATTAGTGTTGAGATGGCTGCACTTACAACTTTTGTCAAAACAACGGGGAAAATTAAGCGGCGTCGAGTGAGATTAAGTTTGTTGCAGCCGTCGGCAAAAGCAAGGCTGCCTAGATACACAAATTGCTCAACCCGTTTCGGTATTCTGCCCATTAATGCAAATAAGAAAAGTGCGCCGACCAGTCAGACTGAGGTCTTGAGAAAACGGTTATATAAGATAAGAAGAAAGTATATAAGAAAACGGTTTTTCGAAGAAAAATTTCCCCGAACGTGGAACCGAAACAGTGACTATTCAGTCGAAATTGTGGTGGATCAAAGCAAAGCAAGTAAAGAATGAATAATACAAGTTCCGAATTGTGATGCTCTTAACCTGGATCTTGTCAGGAACCTTACCAGGTCAGGAGACTGCGCCTTGTGATGGGCGCCAACATTTCGACACTGGATTCACAGCGGTCAGCTTCCCAGGCTAGAAAAGCGCACTGCGGCAACAGGGAATGGAGTACTCTCCAGAGTCACAGCATCTCACTTTGCTAGATTTCTCGGGACCCTTGACACCGTTGTGGTTAGGTGAAGCCAGTCCCTATCTGAGGCACAGTTAACATATGGATAGGAATAATATTTCGAGATTCGCACCAATTGTTATGCTTTTTAATTGCCTTTTACGACTAACGGAATAATTTGAGTGTATTCTTAAACGCCAATTCACAGGCCAAATTTACTTCACAAAAATTCTAAGAACGAACCGTGTTTAGTTAGTACAAACAAAAGTACTTTGTTTTGTGCCATAAACGAAAAATATATCAAATATTTAGATATGTACATTATCTCAAAGCAGTAGTAGTCCTGGTGTTCATATGTAATTGAAAATAGGCAAATCAAAATATTGTATTGAAGTAGAGAGACGCCTTTGATAGGAAATCTCGGAAAACAAAATCGGTTGAACCTAGTGCAAAATCGTTGAATCGACGAAATGCAGTCTTACCACCAATTTGGAATCCCGATAAGTCGGATAACAGAGGTAGAAGAAAACAAATTCAACCTTCAACCGCAAATACACACGTACGAGCTATTTAAAGAAGAGTGTGTCCCTTGTTAGGTAACAAGATTATGAGGAGTTGCTGCTCGCTCTAGTTATTTGAACGCAGTAGGCAATAGCAGAATATCGAAATATGTGAAAGTAAGACCGTCGAGGAAAGATAAGGTAAAAAAATCTGGGTATGTTCCGCCTGCTTTGGTAATATTGAATCATTATTTTCGTGTGAAAAAGTTGGAAACAAAGAAGAATTAACTATGGAAGGAAGTTCAGAACCCAGACGCATTAACTATGGAGGCAAGTTCAGAAACTCCATTAGACTACCATAGCTAGATAACAGTTGGGTTGAAAAGATCGTGGGCTAACCCACAGATGGTGCTACTAATAATAAATCCATATGGTTTTTAGTGGACCTTAACCATTAAAAGATACTTGAACAAATTTGTCGGACTATTAGTTTTTGGGACAGAGCATTTTGAGTCAAGAGCAATTTTGTTTGTTTGAAGAAAATAGATAAAAAAAAAGTTTGGTGTGTTAATAAGGCATTGCTTTTTGATAAAAAGAATACTTTTGGAGCCAATGCTTGGCTTGATAAGCATTATTCGGACTTTGAACCTGGAAAAACCACCATTGAGAAGTGGTTTACTAAATTTAAACTAGGCGAAATGAGCACCGAGGACTATGCACCAAAGAGGATGTTACCCGTGTCATAACAACGAAAATATGTAAAATTGAATGAATTCTGCTTCGAATTGCTCCGCACCCACCGTATTGTCCAGATCTGGCCCCCAGCGACTTTCCTCTGCTCTCAGACCTCAAAAGAATGCTCGCTGGAAAGTAATCTAGCACCGATGAAGAGGTAATCGGCGAAATTAAGGCTCATTTTGAGGCCAAAAACAAATCATGCCACAAAAATGATATCAAAAAATTGTACGATCGCTATAATCGTAGTATCGCCCTCGAAAGCAACTACAGGGGTGGTACGCTAATTAGCACACTGGTACGTGCGCAAAAAGAACGTACAAAACAAAATAAATACATATAGTAAATATTTATTGATTTTGTTGAAAAGTTGGACATTTTTTATTAATTTATTTCAGAAAATAAAATTGCTTTTAATTCTGGGAATGTAGGCTTGGAAATATTCTTTAGAAGAATAAAGGTAGAAAAAGTTGCATCAAGCTATCAACGCACCTGAGAGAAAAAGAAAATTATTTAATAAATTTAAAAAACGATGAAAACGACGGGATGTCCCTTTTGTAAAATTACCTCAAAACATCGTCGTTATATGGAGACCATAAGGTTTGCGCATACATTCTTCTGGATCTGCTTTCAGTCCTACTCGATGACCGCCCAAACTTGTTGAACAGTGGTTGATTCCAGTGTCATAACTCCCCGCTTAATTGTTGCCCATAAATTTTCTGTTAGATTTAAACCCGGCTTTATGCAGACCAGTCCATGGTTGAAATGACCTCATCCTGGAACCCTTGCTGTGCAATCGCGACTTATGATATGACGCGTTATCTTCTGGAAAGTTGCCTTTGAATAAATTGACGACGGGAGATTTTCCAGGAATGGTAGAAGCTGCTTTGACAGCAAAATCCGGTAGGCCGAACCTTTAAGTTTCCCCTTGACAATAAGCTCAGCTTCATGTTTGCTGAAACAACTGCATATCATGACACTAGCGCCATAAAATTAAACCAACTTCCGGGTGTACCTAGGATCCATATCCTTATCGAAAAGAACATAAGAACTGCATAAGTTGAACTTTGTTTCGTCACTGCAAATCCCTGAATCCCAAAAGGAAAGAGGAGATTCTAATATGGGTCCTGACGAAGGCGAGCTGTTTTTCGGGCTACCACGTGGAATCGTTGGTTTTTCCTGTCTTTAACATCCTCTGAGGTTGTTCTTCAAAAGTCGCTGTCTGATGGTTCTGACAGACATATTTACACCATAACCTCTTGCATTGCGGCTCTTATTTACGTGGAAGTATCGAAAGGGTGGTACAATGATTGTTGAACAATTAGAGAATGTTCGCTTTCTGTGGTGTTTCTGGACAACAACGTCTTGAATTGGCAAAACTTTTATTTTCCTATTTGCGTTTAATCGCATTTTTAACTTTATTTGCGCGAACACCTTATGAATCGAGCAATTTTGTTAATAATTTTTTTCACGTGTTTAGATGATCCATATCATTCGCCTTTCCAATTTTGATTCTTTTGTATGGTTTTTCACTTAAAATGATGTTTTTCTAACTTTCTATGAAGACGAAACACTTTTAACACTTTCACATTCGGCAAAATTTTCACAATCAACAGGGTGTGCTAATTAAAATGCCAAAAATGAGGAATTTTTGAGTGATTTACATTGCTTGAATATGGGACTTCTATGCTACATTACAAAAAAAATATTATATTAAATATTATTATATTGTGCTAGTTAGTGTCCCAGCGCTGTATGTTGAAGAATAAAATCAAATTTTATCAAAAAAAAGAAAATTTTCCATGTTAGCCTACGAACCCAAATTATCAATTATCAACCATGCGCAACAGAATTCTAAAATGTTCATGAGTAAGTGTGTCACCTCGCATTTAACATATAGGTCATATCCAATAGGGAACATTTAGTTGTCATGGAATGGGGTTCCGTGACCTGCAAAATCAAAGCTGAATCGATGAATCTCCGTGATAGATTCCTTTCCGTATATGGATAGGCTATGGGATATTTTTGTCCTTTTTATCCTCAGACGTGGGCACAGATAAGTTGGGGTGCCACCTTCCTATGACAAAGGCGTCACTAGTTTCCTCCGACATCCGACAGATTTCGTTGACTTCTAGTTTACTGTTTTAGAACTGCCCTGGAAACCATTAGTTGCTCTTTACGAGTAATCGCTCTAACTCCCCAGCCCTTCTTATTTCTCTGCCAGAATGTTTTCCTAATCCTTCCACTAAATGGACCCTGTGAATTTGAAGGGGGGTTAGTAAACAAATTATCGATCTTGTCTTCCGACGTCCTTTACGGTGTCAATTTCGAGTAGTAAGTAAATAAATCCTGGCCCTAATGGTCTTCCTTATATTCCGTATTAACCGATAATGAATATTGCTAAACTTCTTCTACCAGAAATTCTGTGCCCAATCCTGGTTTCTAGTTTAAGAGCTTCTTTTGACGATCACGCATAACTCTGTCATTCTGCGTATTAAATGACTACGGTGAAAATTTGTTTGTCCGAAAAAGGGGATCGTTTGATGCTTGTTGCTGCGTACTCGTGCAAAAGTCTTCGATCACCCTATTTTTGATTAAGCCCTTTGTCCGCAAATGTTCTCTACGGTCTTTTGTGAGCTATTAGTCGTAAGTCTTCGTTGATTATGCGAGACATTGGATCTTCCCATGTTCCCACTTCAGTGGATATTTATTACATTGTCAGTGTCCGGTATATCGCTTATACCGCACTTATGTAGCGCTGTTACTGTGATTTTTCCTTATTAGTCCACTCCATTGTGAAACGAAAGAAACCGGAAAAGCGTACCCTCGTGCAAATATTACTAGACCTGGCTGACATTAGCCTAATTACCAAAATTTGACAGCTATACAATTTTAACAAATTTAGAGCTATTTAAAATTGTAATAATATTTATAGGAGTACTAGGTATACTTTTCATATTTCCATATTGGGATCATCTACCAAATTTTTTTCGATGTGTGTATGTAGTATGTAGTAAAATTATAAAGAAAGAAGTATAAGATGTAGCCAAAAGATTCCATTAAGAAAAATAATCATCTTCTTAAACTATTCGGCCAACTTCTATCGGTCTAATTAATTTAAATTTTACACCATTTGATCCAGAATTATATATTATTTAACCAAATAAAAAATGAAAAAAATCAACTGAAAATGACTAAGGATTGTATTATTGTATTGAGCGTCGTGTTGTAGACGAAAGTTGGTGGATTTAGAATCCAGTTTGCTTGTACAAAATGTGCGTGGCGAATACTATAAGCATTAATCTACCATTGGGCTCACAGTTAAGTATTCCTGTACATTGATCCGGTGATAATCAAAAATGCTTTCAATGGATTTCTACCTTAAATGCCTCTAGCCCAGAATATCCAGCCAGTATCGCTGCATTCTCATTTAAGTAGCTAACTTTCGCCCGTACTGTGTCGCACGCTAACCAAAAGTCTACTGAGAAATCCCGCTAGTGTTAATAACAGGTTTCTACTACAAACTACATTTGTATTTACATATCAAGATACTCGCGTTTCGAATCTTGTTTAACAAAACCACTTGACTTCCTTGGCGCGTATTTGTTTTCATGTGCTACTTCAAATTAAGAGATATTGGTCCATTAAAATATAAATAAACAGTAACGGCTCGATGTCAGTTAATAGCCTACCAATTCTGTCAACCAAATGTTAATAAACTGCAGAGGTTCTTTCCATATACCATTCTTCAGATGTACCCCGGACCGCCAGTCTCATCAACGGTAGTAGCGAAAACCTATTTGATGATGGGGACGATGACGTTATCTTACTAGCATCTCAAAATGTTGAAGCAGAGCACAATCGAGAACAATTCTCTCAGCAAATCTTCATTGATGAATCTCTGAGTGAAATATCCTTTAGTAAATTTGCACGTGAACTGCCAACAAGCACGCAAAGGATAACAACACTGCGCGATAAAGTTGATCCTCCAAAGACTTCAGTGAATGATGCATTTGACAATATTGAGAAGTACTTTGAAGATGAAATTGAGATTCAAATGAAAGAAATTGACGAAAGGGAAAATTTTAAAGCTCCGCAACCAGTGAAAAGGGATCCGCCAGTTAATGAATTGTCCGGAAATCCAATGTTAGATACTCGTAAATCGATGAAAGAACGTGATGGTTTGATTTCCCAAGTGAATTATTTCACGGAAAAAACAGCTGCTTATAAGGAACAAATCGAAAAATTAAAAAAGGAGGTGTCTGAATTTAATGATAAAATTCAAACGAAAGACGGCGAGGTAATTAGACCTATTGATTAATTGTTCAGAAGAATAAACTTGAGTGTATTTTTTTTAATATCCAGGTCTCTATGGTGCGATACCAACTGCGGCAATTGCAACAACAGAATGAAGCTTTGCGTCTAGAGAAAATGCAGGAGATTGATAATATCAAAAAAGAATGGCAAGAAAAGATAAATGAGCTGGATAAGCTAATTAAATCACAGCGAGATGAGCTAGAATTCAAAAATGTGGAAATAGTGAATTTGAAGTCTTCAAGGTTGAATGAATCTCAAAGAAATTTCGAATACGCCGAATTAAGGAAGAACTTTCAAAATGTGCCTTTTTTGCACAATTTGCATTTAGACTTGACTCGGAAATCCGGTGCGACTTCTCCGATCTAACTAAATCTTAGAAATAATAATTTCACTTTTTACAGTAGGTAGAGCAAGAGAGGAAATACCGAAAGAACTATTCGAAAGAAGTTTAGTTCGTGATGAAAAGCTGAAATTTCGCGGTGAGAATTGGTTCCCATTTCAATTAAAAGATACACTTGAACAACTGCATTTCAGATTCCTTATTCCAAAGAGAATTGGAAAACATGCAATCAGGACTTTCACATATGAGAATAATGGAGCGCGAGCACCTCGAGATGAATAATCCAGTTTCTAAGCAGGTAAAATATTGAAAGGTGATGCGTTACTATTAACCCAAACACTAAACCCAATTGTAGATTATAATGTCGTTGAAAAATTCGATTAAAGCACTTCTTAGTTACGCGAGGAAATTGGAGTTCATGAAATTCATCGAAACAAATGCTAGCGTCGAATACAGGTTTTTGTGCGAAGAGCCTCCCGATCGACCTAGTTGTGCTATCCACGAAAGAAATGAAAATATCTTCCAGGAGAAGAAATTGTACTCGATGGAAAAAGCGGAAATAGCTCGACGCTTAGTCGGCGGATTTGCTATAGCATGCAAATATTCAATTGCAGTGTGGAAGAGTTTATTAACTGAGCGTGTTAACAACATTACTTTGCTCGAAACACTCAGCGAAATTGTCAACCTTTTAGGATTTTCGGTAGGTTAAAATAGAACCATTCAGATCGCAACCTTAATAGATGCAATGAACTAAATGCCAGTTAAAATTTTCAGAAGGAACTTTACACCCATTTTGGGTTATTGGAGTCTCTTGAATATTTGCTTCTAAGTTTTGTTCAAAATTGCACGGAAAGCGAAACCAGCGCTGCTTTGATCAGTCAATTTCTTCGGCACTTGGTATTCTGTCGCCCTGGATATCGGCCGCTAGTGCCAATCTCGGAGTGCCTAGTGTACATCTCTGTGAAGTTCACTAGTTCTCCAGTATTAGACTCTCTATGCAACGATAGTCCTTTGGGGTCATTTGTTTTCAATGAGTATTATAAAATATTTCAATTCTCGCCGCGTTCTTGTATGCTGCAAGTTTATGGAGCGTTGCTTGAAACCGCGTTTGCTCAAGATGTTGTATTAAGCCGAATCCAAGTCGACTGCTTGCAGAAAATCTGCCGAAATCACATTATATTTTTAAGTAGTTGTTTTGAACGTAACGTGAAATGGATTTTGAGACCGCAAAGTAGTTCGAAAGACTGTGACTGTTATGTAAAAGCAATAAACAGCGCCGTAATCTTGATTCACTTGGTGCTAAAACAGTGGACCTCTGATCCGAAGAGTATTGGTAACACTTTAGGTCAACTAAATTCAACAAAATCTATTTCAATTGCAATTTCATTCCAGATATAAGAGTTGTAGCGGACATGTCACGCAGTGGTGTCTTACTTCTCTGCAGTGCGTTCTACAAGAACTATAGGCGCGATGTGCTTCAAAATGGTGGTAGTTCGGTGAAGCATCGATTGCACATGATCCATGACTGGCTGAATGAGTATAAAAGCGTGTTTCAATTTAAATCCGCACATTGTTAGCAAATCATCGTCATGGTATTCTGCTTCACCCACTAACATTTTCTCAATTCCAGGTTACGCCCTTCAATCAATCAAATTGGCTCATATTATTGCAGACCCAATTCGCATGGATGAAACATCAATAGGCGATTCCTTGGAACAAGGTGATGCTATTTGGTCGGAAGTCTTCGAAAATTTTGTTTAAATTGATATTGTCAGTACTGAGTACAAAAAATATACATTTTTGTATAACGAAAGTAAACCACCATCTATTTACTCAATGGAGAAAAATAAAACAAGGATTGCAATTCTGCTCAACGCGAACTTCGTTTCAATTGATAAAGTAAATTGTTCCCAGATACATCGGACACGACACAAATTTTGCAGTAAACAGGAACAGAACTGCGGAATCGAGAGAAAGATTAATTTGGCTTCACAAAACGACGAACGGAAGTATTTATCGTGTATTGAAATCGTCTTTTCATCATCGGCTTGACCTACTATACGGGTG
The DNA here is from genome assembly GCF_905115235.1 of Hermetia illucens. NCBI lineage: Eukaryota > Metazoa > Arthropoda > Insecta > Diptera > Stratiomyidae > Hermetia > Hermetia illucens. Next base: position 129,149,561 of record NC_051849.1, on the reverse strand, counting down.
GCCAGCAAAGAAAAGAATCGCGGTCATCGAGTAGTTTGCACTCTTAATTGTTGTCGATACTTTACACAGTCAAAGCTCTGAAATGCGAAGAAAAAGTGTCCGAAAGAAAAAAAAAATGCAAATTCAAAATGATTTAACAAAGAAAGTTGAAACATTGAGAAAGTGGGTACGTTGAGTCACGCAGGTCCCAGTTTATAGACTCGTCGTCAGGCGGGGAAAACAATGCACATGGTTACATGGTGGTAGTCTGACAACAGATGGATCACTGGAATCCTTGAGAAGTTCAAACACAGGCGGTATGCTCTAGCCCGATCATCCATTATTCCTTAACCATGCTTTATCGCTGTCCGGGTAGCGGAGGTCACGGTTCAAATCTCAATTCGGGGCGGTGGGATTTGTATCGTGATTTGACGTAATAATTTCGAGCGAAAATGCTGACCACATTGCCTCCTACAGTGTACTGTAGTGTACCGTTAAGGTCTTGAATGAAGTGCTCTAACACACTTGAAGGCCCTGATCCAATATGGATTGTTGCACCAACTATTATTACTATTATGCTTTATCGTTGACGGACTTATTGGACATGTCGAGAAGTTCCCCGCTTGGGATGACCCTCTCGTCAGCCATCCTGAGATAGTGGAATGTCATGCAATGTTACTTTCGCCTCCTGTTCAACATGTACAAGAGATTCCATCCAACGTCCAGCGCCCTATTCACTGCTTTATGCAGTTTATGTTTTCCTAGCGTAACAAAGCTGATCTTGAGCAACTTGTCCAAACATGTCCAATGATCGCCTCATGCAACACGGTCTCAGATTGAATTTAAATAAAACTGAATTTTTGTCTACCGATCCACATGGAAGAGGCACTGCTACTGTCAGTGCGTTCCACAACTGGTGTTCTTTGTGATCGACGTATCAACGAACTTCTCAAATCTAAAATTTACCGCCCTGTTGTCCGCCCAGTCGCTCTCTATGGTTCTGAGTGTTGGCCGACCATAAAAGATAATGAGGGGCGTCTTGCTGTAAAGGAGATGTTGGGTCGGACTAGTGGCGTAACACGCCTTGATCACATGAAGTGAGGATATTCGCGATCGATATGAGGTTGCACCGATCGTTGAAACATTATAAGAGAGACGTTACGTGATTCGCGCTAACGAGAATTCGCTTGCCAAGATTGGTCTGAACATCGAAGTCGATAGGGAATGACCAAAAGCAACTGCATCTAAATCAGGCCTTTGACAGAGCCAAATAGCACAACCGACCACGACGAGTCGACCCAAGTTCTGAACGGGAACAGGGCTGAAGGAGAATATTTTGCTTTGTACAAAACATACAAAATATTCTAATTAAAGTTTTGCGTAAAACAAAACCTTATTAAAATCGGCTTACTGACTGCCTGCCTGTCCTTTCGGCACAAATGGTTGAATGAGCGGTCAAAATATAAAAAATTACAGTGAAACAGGACTTATTTTCGTAAACAACCCAACCCAAAAACCTGAAAAAACTCAAGACGATACGCTTATATGAAATGTGTCCCATTCCGACATCTGCTCAAATAAACTTCTGAAATTGGCCGGAGAAACCTTCATCCTAGCAACATTAAGGATAGCATCGGGCATAATACTACCGAGTTTCGTGAAAATCCGACTATTAGTATCAAAGTCGTAGCAGTCCAAATTTATCAATTTCACGAGAATTTACATCTTAAGCCATGCAAATAAGATGCTGACGTCATAATTAAGGGGAATAATTGACTTACGAGTAAAATTCTCAAGTTCTATATATGACGTTGGGTTTGAGGAGGGCTCCCCATATATGTGAAAGCGGGGATGACATTTTTTTTCACAAAATATGGTCGTGTAGAGTATCAAATGAAAGGGCTGAGATAGTACTTTTCGAAACTGATGATATTTTGGTAAAACAGATATGTTTGTGTTTTGAGCCCACCATTCATTTACAGCGGTCGGGAAAAATTGAAAGAATCTTAAGATCGTCATTTTACCGTACTTTCCCCTACCGAACTTTCCAATGTTTGATGTTTATCTAAAATATTCCTAGTATCCATTTAAGGGTGTCTTTCCAGTAAACTTCTGAAATATATGGTGCTCAAAGGATAGTATAGGTCCCAGGGCGAAACGTGGATTGGTACCCACGATGGAGCATAAAACCTGGGAAATGCCTGATGAGCCAACACCAACAACTCTACTACCAAACCCTATCTCCGCCGCCACGTGGTGACCGCTGGGAGCTCTTTCTTAACGAAAAGCTGCAGACGGGGAAGAATGGAGGCGAGTCCCCCGTGCCTAAAAACGGGACAAATTATACCAACTGGTCCTCCAGGTTGGGGGTTGGGTAGGGCTGACCCTCGGAAAACAACTTGTTACGAAGCCACAACATGAGCCTCGGACTGGGCGGATTACACAACGACGAACCCGCCAACGACAACGGAATAACGATTTGCGCATTTTCTAATGGAACGTGCGCTTCCTGTACAGAGATGAAGCTGCTGAGCAGCTAGCCGATACCCTGTCCCAATATAGGGCTGATGTAACAGCGTTACAGGAGATGCGTTGGACAGGGACCGGTTTCGTGGAGAAGAGCCACTACACCATATATTATAGTGGCTATCCAGTAAACCATGAGCTCAGAGTAGGTTTCTTAGTCAGCCAAAATATGAAACCTGCTATTATCGGCTTTGAAAACATAAGCGAACGGCTATGCACTCTGCGCTTGCGAGACAAATTTAGAAATATAAGCCCCATTAACGTTCACACCCCTACAGAGGAGTCTGCAGAGTCGGAGAAGGATACCTTCTACGAAGCAGTAGAACGAACCCTCGAAGCTTGTCCCAGATATGATATCAAAATCATACTTGGGGATTTTAACAGCCAAGTAGGAAAGGAGCCCATATTCAGGCGATACGCTGGCTCCCATAGCTTACACCAATATACAAATGATAACGGTCTGCGGATTATTCAATTGGCAGGGTCACACGAAATGTTTGTTGGAAGTACCTGGTTTGCGCGGAAAGCGGTCCACAAACATACATGGGCCTCTCCAGACGGGACCACTTTCAACCAAATTGACCACGTGTTGATCGAACGCCGCCACTTCTCAGCCTTGATGAATGTCAGAATCTCATCATCAGAACATGTAGAGGGGCTGCTCCGAGCTCGAATAATAACACCAGCCAGAATCCCCTCTGACAATCAGGTGAGAGTTAACACTGAAACAATCCACAACACAGCCCTCCGCAACACCTATAAGAGGGAAATGGATGCCGCAATAACCACAGTCAAAAGAGGACCTCGAGATGAAGCATCAACAAATGATCTTCACAATCACCTGAAGAACGTTATCATTGATACGGCCACGAACATACTTGGCCCCAGTCGCAAAAAGAGTCGGAACGGCTGGTTTGACGATGAATGTAAGCTACCAACGGAACGGAAGAATGCTGCATACCAAGTAATGCTACATTCTCAAAGAACGCGGGCACGCGCAGAGACTTATCACGAACTCTGTCCAACAGAAAAGCGACTTCACAGACGGAAAAAAGAAGCCTGGGAGAACCAACAAGTCTGTGAACTCGAAAAGTACTGGGAGCAACCGTACCAGGCGCGGAAGTTTTACCGACAAGTCAGCAGGATGAAGCCTTATACACCTCGATGTTCATCCAGCCGAGACAAAGAGTGAAATCTGATTTCCGACAGAATGGACATATTGGAGCGATGGGTTGAGTACTTTGATGATCTACTGAACAACCAGGACATCGGCGAGTTGAAGGTCCCGCCAACTGAAGACGACGCACGAATACTGCCACCACCAAGTATAGGAGAAACAGTCCCTGCAATTCATCGGCTAAAAAATCGTAAGTCGCCAGGAGCCGATGGAATTACAGCAGAATTGGTTAAATATGGAGACAACCAGTTACACTAAGTGGTTCATCAACTTGTGCTCAAGGTAAGGGACAGCGAATCAATGCCTGACGATTGGCAACGAAGCATTATCTGTCTCATACATAAAAAGGGAGATATCACACAGTGCAGCAATTACAGAGGTATCACGTTGTTGAGTACCATCTATAAGATATTCCCCATTCTCCTGCTAGGTCGGATAGCCCCATACACCCAGAACATCATTGGCCCATGTCAAAGAGGATTTACTCCAGGCAAATCAGCAACAGATCAGATTTTCTCTCTGCAGCAAGCGATGAAAAAACTGTTGGAATATGGACAACAGTTGCACCATCTGTTCATCGACTTTAAAGCCGCCTATGATAGCATAGCCAGGGGAAAACTGTACACGGTCATGAAAGAATTCGGTATCCCGACGAAATTGATAAGACTGACTAGGCTGACCCTGACCAATGTGTGAGGCCAGATAAAAGCAGCAGGATCACTCTCAAGACCATTCGACATCAACAACGGCCTACGACAAGGGGATCCCCTATCATGCGTCCTCTTTAACCTGGCCCCCGAGAAAATGATCCGTGATGCTGAGGTGAATGCAAGAGGTACGATCCTCTTTAAGTCCACCCAACTACTGGCCTATGCTGACGATATCGACATCATGGGAAGAACCACCCGAGACGTACAAACTGCCTTCATCCAGATCGAGCAGGCGGCGCGAGATCTTGGGCTGCACATCAATGTGGGCTTGATAATTTCTCCTATCTAGGGAATCGAAAATCACAACCGATAACAGCTACGATGATGAAATCCGCGCACGGTTGCTGGCAGACAACAGAGCTTATTTCAGCTTACAAAAACTGTTCCGCTCGAAACGTCTCACCATAGGGTCAAAGCTCTTACTGTACAAGACAATGATCTTACCAGTCCTCATGTGTTCCTCGGAGAATTGCGAACTCTTGGTCGCATTCGAGAGAAGAATCCTCCGAAGAATTTTTGGCCCCCTACATTAGGATGGACGATTCCAAAGCCTACATAAGAACGGAACCTATGAGCGATACCATGACCGTCCGATTGTGGATAAAATCAAGCTCAATATGTTACGGTGAGCGGGTCACTTAATCCGTATGGATGAGGATGATCCCACCCGGAAAGTCTATAAGGGCAATATCTATGTTAGAAAAAGAAGACGAGGCAGACCCTGTCTAAGATGGAGCGAAGGCGTAGGCCAGGACGCCAGACAGCTTTTAGGGATATCGAATTGGTGGACCTCGGTGCAAAACCGGGATGTCTGGAGTTCCTTATTAAAGCAGGCCTAGACCGGATACCGGTTGTTGCGCCGTTGATGATGATGATGAATTTCCTGGAATAAGGCCTGTCCCACCTTAACCTCGCTTTTTCTGCCCCCTACTTCCCTATTCCCCTAAGGAATAATTGAAACCTTTATGCATATTTGATAACCCACGTGGTTACTTTTGGAGAAAAGCAAATTGCCCTACTTTCGCTTGTATTAGGAATCCCCGCCGTCTTATTTTACATTATAAGCCGAATTATGTATCAATAGGTGCAGGGATTTTTGAGAAAAGTGCTTGAAACAGTCGGACAGTAAACCGATTGCAATTTACACAATTTGCTTTCTTATACTGAGTGATTTCTCACATTCCAACTTGCCTAAGATTCAGCAGAGGCAAGTGGCACTCGTATACTTTAAATGTAACTACAAATTCAGATAGTTTTAAATTAATTTTCTAGGTTACACTATAGAAAGTGTGAAAGGATTTTTTTTGGTTTGTAGCTAATCACAATTCAAATGATAGTTGATAGATGAGAAGTAATTGGTACCATGACTTGTCTACTTGTTCTTAAATTGACCTTCAGCTAATATGAACTATGCCAGTTCGATGGCAACCTTTGATTTGTACAGATGCAGGTGAAAAGTATGCTTAGAACTGTGACCGCGTGGTTAACAGTGAATTCTGTCCAGCTCGATTCGTGTTTCTCTACAGTTTTGGAAGTTTTCTTGGGGTAGAATAAAGTTAGTTTATTTTCAAAGTGCCTGAATGTTCGAGGAAGCAGTACGTCCCCAGAAAGTGGAGCTGCGAATTGTCACCTTCCGACAAAATGCCAAATTTGTGGAAATGGTGATAGCCGAGAAAAATGCCCATTAGCCACATTGGGTGTTAAGGGGGTCATTCCATGTGAAGGTTGTTTTTTTCGCTTTTTTTAGAAATTTTTTTGTGAAGAACTGGATTGAGCTTGCGTAGTAATTTTTCCAGCATGATAACATCATTTGCTTTTGAAATACAGAGCAACTTACACATCCATCTTAAAAAAAGATGTTTTTCTGCTGATACGCTAGAGGGCGCTGTGATTATCGTAAAGAAAAAATTAAACGGCATTGTAACGTGTAGACTTAACCACTGTCTGCAAACTAGGATTATTAAGAATTATTGAAGACTAAATTTTTGTTGCCTTGTTAAACTTTTTTTGTGAATTTTGGGGATTTTTCAAGTTCTTTAATGAATAAGAAAAAACTACTGAACGAATCGCAATTATCCTAGTTCGCGGACTGCAGAAATATGTTTTAAATAAGTCGTAAAAATTTCAAAGAATTTCCTTGGATAGTTTTTGGGCTATGGTGGCAGCCGATTTTCAAAACGCATTTAAAAAGTAGAATGCGATTTTCAACCAAAAAATCTTAACTGACCATTAATTTGCTATACCTAGTTCATAAACCTTAGGTCTCTTGTGTAGCTTTGACTTTAATTCTTATGATTTTAGCGAAGTCATTCGAACGTCATTTGGACCGATAAATACGCGCGATCGACATAAACCTGGCATGTGACATTTTACCTGTTTAACACTAATTTCCGAACGACGTTTGCAACAAAAATTCAAATGTGCCAATTGTAACGGAAGTCACTTGGCTGATGATAAAAGTTGAAAAGAGGCAAGATTGCATTAAAGCAATCCAAACGCCTCAGCAAGTTGGGAAACTGGAAGCCTGACCCTTCAGGTATAAAAGGTTTTCTGTTTCTGTATGAGAGGAGCATAACGCAGTTCTTCATTGGCTGATAGCATTGACCCGAGATATTTAAATGGTTCAGTTCTGGGCAGGTTACTGCCATTGCCAGAACTGAGCAATTTAAATATCTCGAGGGCAGGTTACTGCCATTGCCAGAACTGAGCGATTTAAATATCTCGAGGGCAGAACTGAGCGATTTAAATATCTCGAGTCAAACTATCAGCCAATAGAGAACTACGTAATGAAATTGCTTCACGCATTAACGCAACCTGGATGAAGTGGAATTCCATAACTGGTGTTTTTTGTGATCGACGTATCAGCGCACGTTTCAAATCTAAAATTTACTGCAATGTCGCCCGTCTGCCTCTCTCTATAGTTCTGAGTGTTGGCCGATTATAAAAGACAATGAGCGGTGTCTTGCGGCAATGGAGACGAAGATGTTGCGTTGCACTGGTAGCGTGATACGTTTTGACCATGTCCGAAATGAAAATATCCGCGATCGATATGGGGTTGCACCGATCGTGGAAAAACTGCGAGTGAGGCGTTTTCGATGGTGTGATCATGTAATTCACGCTAACGAGAATTCATTTACCAATATTGGTCTGCACATGGAAGTCAATGCTAAGCAAACAAAAAGCCGGCCGAAAGAACGGTGGTTTGATACGCTGGATGTGGTTTTAAGAGCCTCGCGATTACATCCTGATCAGGCATTTGATAAAATAAAATGGCGAACAGATCACGACGAGCCGACCCCGCTAATGAACGGGACAAACGCTGAAGTAAAAGAAAAAGATGTGAGGAGCGACGAGTGCACGACAGCTCCGTGTCGCATAGCTAAAAATTTCATTGCCCTCTATTTTCTAGAAAGTGATTTAAATAAATCATTTGATGGAAACCCCTGTATTGATCATACGCTTCACACTGTGAGTTTAATATTATTGGCAAATGCCAAAAATGTAACCGACATCAAATATAGAACAGGCTGGGGAGAATTGGATTATTCTTGAATGGAATTTTAATATTTCACTCGAATGTCAATTATTCTCATTAATTATGACGTCAGCATCTTATTTGTATGGCTTAGGATGCTGATAATTCGCACGAAATTAATAAGTTTGAACTGCTGTAACTTTGACACTAATAGTTGGATTTTCATGAAGCTTGGCATGTCTATGCACGAGGCTGTCCTCTATGTCGGTACAATTTAGTACACCTAGGATGAACTTAAGGGGAGTTTTTTAGTCAATTTTTAAAAGTTGATAATATACTATTAGTAAATTTATTTGAGCAGGCGCCGGAATGGGACATCTCACGAAGACTAGATTTTACATAAGTGTTTTACACCAAACCTTAAAAAGGCCTGCAGATAAATAGATTCTTCATAAATGCGACTTTAATATTTCACGCGAATGTCAATTATTCCCGTTAATTCTGACACCAGCATGTGATTTCCATGGCTTTGGAAGCGGTAAATTCGCGCGAAATTGCTAAATTTGAACTGCTATAACTTTGGTGTTAATTGCCAGATTTCCACGAAATATAGTACGTATATACGAAATATTATCCTCTATGCTGGTACAAAGGTACAAAGTCCTAGGATGAATTTAAGGGGCGTTTTTCAGTAAATTTCTAAAAAGTAGTAATATACTATTAGTAAGTTTATTTGAGCAGATATCGGGATGGGACATATTTTGGGGTCTAGATTTCATCTAGGCGCACTATCCTGATTTTTTTCGTATTTTAAGGTTGGGTAGTTTCTGAAAATGAGTCCTGTATCACTTCAAGTGCGTACATTTTGACTCCTTACTCACGCACTTTGCAATTTATGCCAAAACTAATTTCAGTTTCGGAAAGCACTAATCGAGACCTTTCATTTGACATGATACGCAACTATATCCGGTGAAAAAAGTTTTTGAATGTGTGTGACAGACAGACAGACAGACATTGAATCGATTTTAATAAGGTTTTGTTTTACACAAAACCTTAAAAACGTCTTCATAGAGAATAATGGTAATAATAATCGCGTAACAATCCAATTGGATCAGGACCTTGAAGTGTGTTAGACCACTTCATTCAAGACCGTAATGGTACACTACAGGATTACGGTACCCTATAGGAGGCAATGTGATTAGCATTGCGCTCGCCCGAGATTATTACCCTGACTTGACGCAGGTACTCATTCACAGTTGGGTCGACTAGTATCCGACGTCAAATCACGATACAAACTCCACTGCCACAGTGAGATTTGAACCGCGACCTTCCGTACGACAGTCTTGTGCTATAACCACTCAGCTATCCGGACATCTTCATAGAGAAACAAAGACAAAACGGTTCAAGAAATTTGCGCAGTAAGTTCTTCTAGTTTTAGAAGCATAAATAATTATCTAATTCAAGCAACACTTACGGGGGTCATCCCGTGTGAAGGCCGTTTTTTTTAGAAAGTTTTTATGAAGACCTGGATAAAGGTACAAATACGAATTTTTCATCATATATTTATTAATATCTTGAGCATTGCTAATTTTTCCTTAATAAGTTCAATACACATATCCAAATAATATTCATATTTAAGATTGGAGACATGGGCCTAATATCTAGCCAATTAAGTAACTGCCTGTAATATAATGTATGAAGTAAAAGCAAGTAAGTCAGTAAGTAACATGCACTATGCATTATAACGATAAATATAAAACAATTACAAGTATATCCTGCTCACTGCTCCTTGAATTAAACCTACACTTTTTTTCCCTGCATTATTCATTATCATGAACATTGCTACCAATGCTTTGGAAATGGTGTCTTTTGAAACGGCACGAACACTAGACCGAACGCTGTTGATGAGCTAATTTGTCAATCGCACTATGATAAACATACTTACAGATAGAAGTTGACTCGCCAGTTATTCAACTTTTTGGCAGTTTATAAAATTTATTCTTGCCACCATTTTGAGCTTGGTTCTTACAACGTGGTTTCTTGGGGTAATCAGACCACTTGCTTACAATTTACTTAGACCATACTTTGATGAATTTTTAAGTAAGAAAGAAAAAAAGGCAAAATATCTAGAATAACTTAAAATGCTGTCCGATTTTTACTATTACTTTTCACTTACGGGCGACGTTTGAAAGACATGTATTTTTGCATATATTTGTTATGACGGCTTACTATGAAACTATGATCCATTTACGGAAAATTCATTCAATTGGCACACATATTTAATGGAATCTTACACCTTGGTTACTTGCTGGAATTCGTCACAATTTTGATCCCGAAGGAAGATAAAAATCCTAAGCTTGTCCCGTTCTATAAACCGATAAGTCCGCTTCCCTCACTACCAAAGCTACTCGAAAAACGCTTACTATCCAAGCTACCAAAGCAAAATTGGACGAAAACGAAAGTATTCCACTTCACCAGTTCGGGTTCAGGAGAAAATATGGAATTGTAGAACAACTTCATGGCTTACCCTCCGAAATAAGCTGTGGTTTGAAAGGTAGAAAGTACTGCGCGACTGTATTCTTTGACTTTGCATAAGCCTAGATACAGGAGGAGTAAATCGATTTTTAGGCGGTACGGAATGTCATCATCCGCGCATATGGGCGGGTTAGGTACGAGGTAGCTAACTGGCGTGAATATCGATGGCACCTAGATGGCTTTCTTCTAATTATTCCTCCATCTTATACATCACATACACGACATCAACAGCATCAAAAAGATGTGCGAAATGCGAAATTCTTCACGCGCAAGTATTGAAGAATGTCGAACATGTGCAATGCTTTTCTTTTACCATACAAATTCAAGCAATGCACTGGAGACGAAACTTCTGTATGTAGTCTTCTTGTCTGGCATGAAGGTTTTGTCTACAAAATCAAGGAGAAGCTACCTAAGAAAAATATCCATAAAATTCTCGAGCCGTACCTCACTGGCAGGAGATCTGCTTTTAAAGGGACGATACCTGTAAACAGTCAGATAGAAACCAATGATCTTCTTCACATAGAAACTTCATTCTTTAAATATTTTAAATAGTATGGTCTTAATTAGGTATATTTAAATCATTTTTTTATATTTTTAGTTTACCCTTATGGCAGTAATATTTGCACCTGTTTTAAGAAGGCCGCAATCGGAATGCTAAATGGGTATGTAATCAGCTAAAGCGGACATATTTTGATAAACTTGCTACACATCCAAGTAAAATCAATATCATCGTTTGAAGGGAAGAAACTGTTTGGCTTCATAAAAATAATATTTTAAAAGTTAAATAACATAATAATTGGCTGTTGAATACAGTTTTTAAAAACTTAAGGGGAGAAGACCCTCCAGACGACAGGGAATTACATATTGACATTGATTTTCTACAGCTGCTTAAACTTGGCTCCTTTAATTCGCACAGTAAAATTCCCAGCTCCTTATAGTCAACTGAAATCCACCAATCACCAATCAAAAGTAACAATTAAAACAGACTTTTAGGTATATGCAAAGGCCAATATATTAAAGAATATCTGTGCAAAATTTCAAGTTAAGCTTAATTATTTTTCAGTTGCATTCGGCAGCCCGAAAAAAACGTGAGAAAAGTTTCCGTTTTTGTAGAGTTAACAGCAACTTATAATTATCCAAACTTAATCTGTGTGTACGGAATATCGCGGTTCAAATTTCCCTGATGGCGGTGGGATTTGTATCATCATTTGACGTTGGATAACAGTCGACCCAGCTGTGAATGAGTACCTGAGTCAAATCAGAGTAATAATCTCGGGTGAGCGCAATGCTAACCACATTGCCTCCTACAGTGTTACTGTAGTGTACCGTCTTGAATGAAGTGCTGTAACACACTTCAAGGCCCTGATCCAATGTGGATTGTTGCGACAACGATTATTATTATTAAGGGGGTCATCCCGTGTGTCGGATTCGCGGAATCAATTTTTTTGGCATCAATTGTATCTAGATATAGTGTAGAATATATGGGCAAAGTGATTTTCTGATATTCGGAGTCGTTCGGAAATTATAGTGTTAATAAAGCTCGTATTTATCAGTCCGAATGACATTCGAATGACTTCGCTAAACGGATAAGAATTGAAGCCAAGGCTGTACATGTGTTTCTTGAAGAAACCTAAAGTTTATGGATTAGGTATAGCACAATAATGGTAAGTTAAGGTTTTATGACTAAAAATCGCATTCTACTTTTTAAATGCGTTTTTCTTGAAACTGCATGTTGAAAATCGGCTGCCACCATAGCCCAATATCTATCCAACGAAATTCTTTGAAATTTTCAGGACTTATGCAGAACATATTTCTACGGTCTGCAAACTAGGATAATTGCGATTCATTCAGCAGTTCTGTTTTTATTCACTGAAGCAACCGTGAAAAAGCACCAAGATTCACAAAAAAAAATTTAACACGGCACCAAAAATTTAGCTTTTAATATTTTTTAATAGTCCTAGTTTGCGGACTTTAGTTAAGTCGGTACATTAAAATGCCGTTTACTTTTTTTTTCCTTTAAGAGGATCACAGCGTCCTCTAGCGTGGCAGCAGGAAAACACGTTTTTTTGGAGATGGGTGTATAGGTTGCTCTGTATTTCAATAACGAACTTCACAATTGGGCTAAAAAAATTACTATACACGCTCAAGATATTAATAAATCTATGGTAAGAAATTCGTATTTGTATCTTTATCCAGTTCTTCACAAAAAATTTCTAGAAAAAGCCAAAAAAACGGCCTTCACACGGGATGACCCCCTTAAACTTAATCTGTGGCTGTACTTTTTAGACTCTCTATTGAGCTTAAACCATGGAAGACATATTTTGAAGCGAAAAAAATTGAGTTCTGAAGGGTCCTCCTTCCTTAAGATTTGATAACTTTTTGTCATTTTCTATGTAGTAAGAAGGTTCAAAAATAAATGTTTTGCACTAAGAAAAAAACGGAAAATTACAAGCATTCATATAGTTCTATGTTAGTATATTATGGTTACGGTAAAACTTTATATAGTTCCTGATGTATTTGTCAGTCGATTTTAAAACCACTTTTTGGCTATACATGTACTTTTACAAGTACTTTCTGAACAATTTTTATTCATTACCATGAACTAAGTCGAGTTATGCTGACCCGTTATTCATGAAATTACCACTTTTACACACACACACACTTTATGTAGATGATATTTTCTCGGCCACCTCTTCCAAAAGCGGAGTGTCGCCTCATGCAATATAGTTTTCGACAACTTCTTCTTATCCTTCTTAAGTCTTTGTCCTGTTCAGAAGCGGGGCTGGCCCATCTTGATCGGCTTCACCATTTTGTTCCATCAAAGGTCTGTGTAGGATTAAGTCGCGAGACTTTCAGATCACCATCCAGTGTATCAAGACCATCCCATCGACTTCGATGTTCAGGCCAATCTTGGCAAGTGAAATCCCGTTAGCGCGAATTACATGACCATACTATCGAAGACGCCTCTCTCCCGTCCATATCGATTGCGAATATCCCCACTTCGGATGTGATCTTGGCATGTTACGCCACTGGTCCAACGTAATATCTTCGTCTCGATTACTGCGCGACGTCGTTCATTGTCTTTTATAGTCGGCTAACGCTCGAAACCATAGAGGGAGACAGGGCGAACGACACTGCGATAAACTTTCGACTTGAAACATTCCTTGATACATCGATCACAAGAAACGCTATTTCATCTAAGTTACGTTAATGCGTGAGGCAATTTCATAACGCAGGTCACAATTGGCTTCGACAACATATAAATAAAACAAAGTTGATCTCAGGGAAAACGAACCTCACGCTCAGAGATGAGCGGTTTAATAGCTTCCGATCAATTCTCTCAGCAAAGGTAGATAACGCTATAAAATTGTGTATGGCATGTGTGAACGCACATCAACGAGCATCTAAATAATGATCTGATAAGCTCTAGAGTTTATTGCTGACTCTAGACGATCAGTATTTCATCTGTCTGGCATCAGTCAGAAGTACAAAGTTATGGCAAACTTATCGTCAAGGGTACTTTTATGACAACGACCGATGGACTGCTGAACATTTAAATTTTTAAATAAAAGCTGTCAGTTTGGTTGGATTGATGATAAGTTGAGTGCAGTGCAGTTGGCTTTGTGTTGTTAATCGAAACATGACTTCCGAATGGTTCGGACCTTTAAATACATGCTACAAAAATGATTTTTTCTCGCGTTGTTTATACTGAACACTTCAATCCATCAGTCATTTCGTCAATCCATTTTTCATGGATTGACTTATGGCAGGCTGATGAAATACGGATCGTGTAAGGTCAGCGTATGACAAGACGGCAAAAACTACTTTTATCGCATGTATTTAAAGATCCATCCGAACCGTTCAGAAGTCATGCTAGCATAGCATGAGGCATAGTCGACGAAGCAGATGCTAACCATCTGCGACCACCATCAAACAATTCAATAGATAACAATATCTGTAGTCCTTCCTGGAATAATATCACATTGGGTAAACAAATCCCCGACCTTCCTGGAACATTATCACCATGGGTAATAAAAGTCTTAACCCATATAGTAATAAAGATCGCAGGTCATAGGGAAACATGTTTTGTATAGTTTCCCTGTGTTAAAGATAAGATATACGATAAGAACCATGGGTCATAAGGAAATATGTGTTGTATATTTCCCTATCGATTCATTAGTAAGTAAGATGTAGTATTTAAGGAGGTGTAGAAACGGAGATCAGCAATTCCTCGAGTACTACCAGAGCGTAAGCACTCTGGCCCTCGTGAATAAAAAAATATAAAACAAATACCGTCTTATGTGTTAACTCATGCTACCGCACTACACTCAACTTATCCGCAGCCCAGCCAGTCTGACAGATTTTGTCATAAAATTTGAATTTTCATTAGTCTAGCAGTCATTGGCATAAAAATACAATAGACGATCAGTTGCCATAATTCTGTCATTCAGACAGATGAAATACTTATCGTCTAAGGGCAGTCTAAGGTGCCTACGCAGAGCTTATGACTCAAAAATGGTGGTAAACCGATCTAGACGAGCCGATTAAAAAATAAGAGTTTTGTCCAGCACTACCCTCGCCATCATCACATGATTATGCAAATCTCAGTCAGCTTGTTTAATGTAATTTGCAAAACAGGACATGATTGTGAATCATACTAGTGGCAACAATTTTTTACTAGCTTCAAATCAAACTGTTATAAGTTATAGAAATTTCAAGTAACGCGTGAATGCGGTATCGGATTAATGTATACGATATCCGCCCTTATACTTTGGAAACCGGCATAAGACAGCATTTTGACTGCAAGATTTAGGTCCAAAATGTTGAATATCTCCATAGCTCAGTGCCATACGCCAACAAAGACTTCCGGTGCGGAGGATAAGGAAGTTCTCTAGGAGCAATTTAATGCAATCGAATAGAGATTTTCTAAAGGTGACATTACTAACGTGTTGGGTGATCTGTCAAAGTGGGCTGTGACAACACGGTCTCGGAGTCCGTAATAACAATGGTGAAAGGTTTGTGGCTTTTTATATTTTCAATCGCCTCGTCAATGATAGCATATTGTTCGAGTATAGAGCCTGTTTTAAGATCAGTTGATGACCGACATCGTGCAGTACATTTAAATTCCTGGATGTGGGTAACAAGAGGGGTGTTATCATCATCACTTGATAGTCTTTTGCCTTCGTCTGCGCATTGGATCCGCTTTCACTCACAGGCATGTAGAGTCTCGGTCCTCAAGTTTAATACGGCCCGCTTTCCTGATAGTCGGAGAACTATTATTCTGATCAGATGGCAGATATCCCTAACAGCTCCCCGGAGAATATTGATGAGCATTGTACCGCTATCAAAAGTGCTCCCTTTTTCTGGGCAATCTTAACTAGTCGGTTATGTCCCGAAAGCTGATTGGGGAATCATAAAAACGCCTTGTGTGTTTTGCATAAAATTTAAAAAGGCAGCGTACCTCAACATCACCATCAAGTTGGCATTGTTTTGTGCTAACATATCTTTTGAAAAACGTTTTTAAGGTTTTATGTAAAACAAAACCTTATTAAAATCGGTTTACTCCCTGTCTTTTTTTTCCGGAGGTGGAAATCTTCCAAAGACACTGGTACACATGTTCCAGCGTGTGGGATTTTTACCCACTAAAACTACCCCTAACTTCTGTCCTCTTCCCCGCCGAACCACCACAAACTATTTCGTCGCAGGATGGACACGGATCTAGTCTCTCGCCTTTCTCGCCTCCTCTGCTTCTCTTAATCTTCACTGAATTCGCCCTAGCATGTCATTCACTGTATTCCAGCTCTCCTGGAATGCAATTCCGCAATTATATTTTCCGCTGCTACTGTTCCTCCCAATGCGTCCTCAAGACTCTTCTTTTCCTCAGCGTATCTAGGACAATAGAAGAAAACATGGTCCGGGTCCTCCGGAATACCGTCGCAGCTGGTACAGTGAGGTGATATGTACAGTTTAAACCTTTAGAAGTATTTACAGTAACCGCCATGTCCGGTGAGAAACTGCGTGAGATCATAATTTATCTCTCCATGCGTTCTCTGTGTCCACAACTTGATGTTGGGAATCAATCTGTGGGTTCATCGACCCTTTCTAGCCTGTCCTCAACGTTGCTGCCACCTTCTTAACGATCCCTCCCTTTCAGCGTTTTTAATTTGCCGATCAGATCGGGCCCATCATAGATACGTGACATCTCATCGGCCAAAATGTAGACTAAAACTATTTATATTTGATAATATAAATTTCATTTCATTTCATAAAGACGATCGAATCTTTCCCGACACAGCCGTAATGCAAGAAGGATACGAAACATTGCGAATGAAGTAACTGAAGAAGCATAAGGAATTGCCCTGAAGAGCGCCGCGTTAGTATGGCTCAACTTCGTGCTTCTTAATCACAAGAGCGAGGCACCCCGTGAAATGGCTCGGTTGGCAATGCGAAATCGTCGAGCGAATAACAGAGATCAATATGTAGATAATTTTCGACGCACAAGAAGAGATTTATCAAGTGCTGATTTGAATCGAGTAGCGTTTCGATATGATCGACGGCAAGTATTCCAAACGATAACCACGGAAATTATCCACTGTATCGCCGTCGCTCACCCGATGATAACGGTCGAACTGTCACAACAAAAGTGAAAAGAATGAAGATTTGGCGTATATTCGCATTCCCTATTCACGAACGTCATCCTATTGTTGTGCGTTTGGCGGTGCATCTGGAGAATGGTCAACGAGTATATTTCACGGCTTCGAATGTCGTTCAACGTGCTGAAAAACCTCCAGCGACAACATTGACCAGTTTCTTTGCGATCTGCCAAAGCGATCCGTTTGCACGAACTTTGCTTTACTGGGAGGTGCCACGTTATTACACTTGGAATTTTCAACGACGGAAGCAAGGCGATACGGTTCCTGGTTATCCGGATGTGCGTTCTACTGACAACAGTTGGTCGTATGTATACAGTTGATCCAAAGAATGATGAATGCTTCTATTTGCAGTTGTTGCTGGTAAATGTGCGTGGCCGAACGTCATTTGAGTGACTACGGACCGTTAATGGTAGAATATTCCCAATATATCGTGCTGCAAGTGAAGAATTCAATTTACTAGAAAACGATGCCCATTGGGATCTGACAATCGTTGAAGCCATTATCTCTGCATCTTCAAGTCAGATGCGCACATTATTTGCAATCATCATTTCGGCATGCTTTCTGTCGTGACCTCCACTTTCACTGTTCACTTCTTTTTTTACACTCAAACTAGTTATTATACTTAAATTACACTTACACTTACGTTTTCGTTACTCTACACTACTTAAACTTTCCCTACCTTTCGGGTTCGCTTTTACAAATCGACTCGCACTTATATTTCCTTATGCTTATTCTAGACCTACCTTAACCTACTTTCTTATTCTCATTTGCCGACCTACGATTACCTCAAAACATGATTAAGAGGTCAGTGCTGTTATGCAAACACTCTGCATTTTACAACACAATACTGACCGACAAGTGTGTTCCGCATATTGTAATACAAAGCTTGCACTTTCTATCACAATATCGATTACACACTTCTAAGTCGCGCCCAATGAGTCACCTCATCCCTCCCACCTTAGATGGAGTTATCCCTGAGAGCGACCTTACAATTGCTCCGAGTTAATCTTGGCCTGCTAAATGATACTACTAACTTAATTAGCAATTACTATATATTATCATTATACAATATATTACTATATATTATCGTTACAATACCTTTTGCCCCAAACAATATATATGAAATAAATAGTTTTCCTACTAATATAATTATAATTCACTTAACTTAACTTAAACAATGATTGACATGCCGATGATTTCTCTGGACAGTGTCCAATATCGCTGGGTGAAGCAATTTCTAGTCGAGATTGATGTTGCTAACATTCGGCACTATTTTTCCCTGACAAAACCTGGCTCGATGATGCTAACCCCTCTTGTTGTATGGTGTCTGCGCGTGTGTCCAACGGCAAAGGTGGTGGAATCGGAACTTTCACTGGACGGCTCCTTGACAGGTTGCTGCTCGATAAGAGTGTTCCTTTTCTTAATATATCTGCTTGCTGGCTGTCGACCGAAGACGTCACTTTTTCTGCATTTGACTTAATCGATGGATTTCGTCCTGCTGTCCTCATCCACCTCACATATGCCATCAACGCCACTGCAATGATAATAACGAACATAATGCCTAGTGTACCTGCTGATGTGTACATATGCAGTCTTCCCGCTGCCTGATGTTGTCGAACGAATTCCTCCTCCTTAACTCGTCTTGCTAGCTCCTCCACCGCCCGACCTTCGCTGCGCCACCGCTCACCTAATTCTTCAGCGCTCAGTACGTGCAAGGGCCTTGTTTCGTTAAGTCGCACGAGCTCACGAATCTCTTCCGGCAACGGTTGAACCACGTCACAGCATTGACCCGTATGAATGAAGACCTCTTTCTTTACCACATCTTGCGACGTCAAGCGAAACCCGTCCACCCGCAAAACGCACCACTCTCCAAGTACCAACACTCCCATTCCGCCGAGGATACTATCCTCTCCTTGCCCATCTCAGCAGAGGAGCGTAACTACCACTACCTTGCTCAGGATAAAGAGCCACTAATTACGTGTATTCATTTTAATTATTCCATCCCAAGGGCTAGCCCAACTGCCACGGCAGCCCTTATTACCAATTTTGGCAAAAATGCTGGTCACACACATCCTTTCAGCCGACACAATGGTAGGGACTTTCTTTTCACATGCAAAGCGTGTCTCATCAGCTGCCAACAACATCGGGGTACATTCGCTAATTCCCTTTTCACTCATTAGGGCGAAATGTTGGGCGGCACTACTAACCGCCAAATAGTCGGCTTCCAAATGGTAGTAATAAAACCCTCCATCCAGGGCCGCCGGAATAGCATACGCTCGGAAAAGTTGAAACAATCACTTCTCTAGCAATGGCACATCAAGTCGGAACAGCAGCTCGCGACCACTTTGCACCATTTGAACCTTCATCAATTGATCCAGCAATGATCCAGACTCAAAGTCTCCACATTCAGAGGATCCCGATTTGGTAGCTGTTTCAAGAGTGCTAGGAGGTCTTGATTATGAAGTAGACCTGGGTGTAGCCTTCCATATTTCGCGCTCTCAATGATCCCTCTTAGAGTTCGTTGACGGTCCAGCAAAATCTCAATTTCCAGCTGCGCTAATAAAAAGAGCTCGATTACATCACTCCGTCGCTCCTCGAAGTTCACCGCACTCGCTGTCGAATTCAAAGCCTCTTTTCCCTACTTATCTACTACTAACTACTGAAAATCTTACACTAATGGTGGGAGTAGCAGCAGCTGATGCCTGCAAAGAGAGAAAGAAACTCAATTCGGTCACCTAAAGAGGGATTTATACAAATGGGAAACGATTATACTTATTCACCGCAATTACAGCACCCGTGGCCAGTTCGCTTGCTTGCCTAGTTGAGAAAACTGTCCGTTCACCTAGTCAAGAAAACCGCATTACTCATTTGACCTTCTAGGCATTAAAAATTCTAACTCTGTTCACGTGAACTCTTCGCAACTTCCCATTCACTAGAATGGATATATTTTCAGGAGAATGGACATTGACAACCTTGTACGGGCCTCGGAAGATAGAATCCAGTTTACTAGATCTTCACGTATCTTTCAGAAGGACACAATCACCAATGTGTACCTGAATAGAATTCATCTTCCTGTCGTATCCCCTCTTAGATACCCTCTTAGCGTTCATCAAATTTTCTTTCGCATGCTTGAAAGCTACGCAGCTGCTTATGGTACAGTTGGTCATTGTAAACCGTCTCAGGGGTTCTCTTTAGACTACTCGGTATATCTGACACAAACCCGAAAAGAGTTTCCATCGGACACAGCCCCGTTCCAGAGTGGGGCGTGTTATTGTAGGCGTGAGCCGCCGTCCTGAGGTATTCGTCCCAATCTCCAGGTGCATCATCCACGAAACATCTCAAATAGTTCCCCAAGGTCGAATGCTTCCTTTCTACAGCATTAGACTGCGGATGATATGCCGTCGTTTGCAACTTCTTCACATTCAAAAGTTTACAAAAAGACTTGAAAACCTCACCTGTGAAATTTGCCCCTTGATCCGTCACAATGGACCGTGGTAAAGAATAGCGACTAATTATTTCATTAAATAACACCTTGGCCACTGTATTATCTTCCTGGTCAGGCAGTGCAGCGAAATCCATAAACCTTGTGAAGTCGTCCACCATTGACAGAATGTACTTGTGACCCCTCGGGGTCTCAGGCAACGGTCCCACCAAATCGATATATCTTATCGAATGGCCTATCCGATACCGAAGTAACCACCAACGGCATCCTTGTTTGACGATGATTCTTGTTCTTCTGGCATTTGAGACACTTGGCCACATGTCGCTGGACGTCTTTTTTCATCCCCTTCCACCTGAAAAACCTTCTGACTCTAGCGAAAGTTTTACTGGCCCCAAAGTGGCCTCCGAACCGTGAGTCATGATAGTCTCTAAAGACTAGCCGTACTTCCTCTGGACTCCTTATTTCTTGCACGTCTTGCCTCTCTCGGACCTTAGGCTGCCCTAACTCCTCCTTACCAGTGCGCTTTTCATCTTCTACTTGCACCTGTCCTCTTGATCGCGTTACCACTAAGCAATCAGACCCCGGCTCTGCTGAGGCTTCTCGCTGTACCACCCTACTCAAAGCATCTGCATTCCCCATATTACGGCCCGGCTTATATAGCAATTCGTTATCATACTCAGACAACTTCTGTTGAAGCCAAAGCATCCGGCTAGTGGTGTGGTGTAGCCTTTAGCATTCCCTTCAACGGCTTGTGATCCGTGAACAATTTAAATGGCCTCCCTAGGAGGTAACAACGGTAATTTTTTGTCGCCCATGTCAATGCCAAAAGTTCTCGCTCAGAAGTTGAGTAATTCCTCTCCGCTGGGTTCAGCATACGACTCGCATACCCCACTGGCCGTCCCTCCTGTTCCAGTACCGCACCCAGAGCTTCTCCACTAGCATCTGTCACCAATGTAAATTCCTTATCGAATTGCCGATACGCCAAGACGGGCGGCGAGACTAGTTCTTTCTTCAATCTCTCAAAAGCCTTCTCGCACCCTTCATCCCATTCAAACTTACCATTTTTCCTCACCAGGCGATTAATAGGCGCGGCAATATTCGCAAAACCGGGTACAAATCTTCTATAGTAATTGGCCAACCCAAGGAAGGATTTTATCTGCTTGGGGGTTTTTGGCCGTGGGAAATCCCCGACTTTCTCTGTTAGTTTGGAATCGGGTCTAATTCCATCTTCTGAGCAAACGTGCCCCAAGTAAGTTATCTCCTTTCGCAGGAACTGACACTTCGCTGGCTGAAGCTTCAGCCCGGCTTCACGGAATCGATGGAATATCTCTCTCAATTTTCGGTTGTGTTCGTCCAGGTTTTTGGCAAACACGACTACAGCATTCAGATATACAAAGCATTTTATACCCTGTAAGCCTGACAAAACCTGGTTCAGCAAAGACTGGAAAAATGCAGGAGCAGTTTTAATACCAAAAGGTACCCTCTTAAACTGCAGGTGCTGGTACAAGAAACTGAATGCAGTTTTACACCTATCCTCCTCATCGATAAGCACTTGGTGGTACCCTTGCGCCAAATCGAGTGTAGAGATTTATCTTGAGTTCCCAAGTTCATCCAAGATATCCTCAATCCGTGGCAATGGATATGACATAGGTACCACTTTAGTGTTAAGGTCACGGAAATCTACACATAGGCGAAAAGTTTTTCCCGCCCTTTAGCTGCTTCTTCGGTACCAGAATGAATGGGGAGTTGTACGGACTATCACTTGGCTCAATTATATCGTCCTCCAAAAGTTTATTTATCTGCCGATTACATTCATCCCGATGAGCCTGCGGTATCCGATACTGTGGCTTATTTGCAGGCACCGCGCCTAAGTCTATCGGTGTTCAGATGTCGGCTCAGTCCTTCCTCCGACCGCCAGAGTTTATAGTCAGACAAATACCCGAACTCAGGCCTAAGATTCCTAAGCTTCACTTCCTTCTCATTCACGTTGATGAGCCCAATGGAAACCGTCCCATTTCGAGGTTTCACTACGGCATTACTTATAAATACACCCGGCACTACTTCCTGACGAAGACAAATTCGGGTCTCTTCAAACTCTACGGGTAACTCAACGATCCTTTCCTCCCTAGGACCTACCCTAATATTTTCTAGCTCTGCTTCTTCTCGTGTGGAACCTTCCCAGTTTTCAAGCTCCGACGCTACGCTGCTGCTGCTTTTTTCCGCCCTCTGCAGCTCTTCCATTGTTATTCCTGTATCCTCCGTCACAGCTTCCACACTCCTACTGTGCAGCTGCTTCGAGCCTACTTGAACGTCCTCATTCCTTATTTCGCCACTTTGTACCGACACAAAATTCCTTTCACAATCTTCATCCAACAATGACCGAAATACTCTCCCCTCCAGTTCGCCCTCGTCGGTTTCCTCAGTATCTTTCTCCGTCCTCTGAGAAGAATCATGTACTCCACGATGCGTATTAACCTGTCCGTAAGCCTTCCTGGATACCGCTAAAATTCCTGAAATACAATCAATGATGGCGCGCCACTGCAAGAAGTCCTTCCCCAAAATTCCATTATATAGGAGGGACTCCTGGTTCTCAACCACATTAAAATCACAATTGTGCCATTCCGAACCCAGTTTCACCCGACCCTTACATCTGCCAAGTGTTTTCCTTTCTTCCCCAAACAGTCCACTAATCCTAATTTGTTCAGTTATATCTAAACCTATTCCTTTCCTCACTACTGAATTTTTTATTAAGTTACACGCCGCCCCTGTGTCTACAAGTAATAATAGTTTTGTTCTAATTTCTATATCAACGGGGACTTCAATCACTTCATCACAGTACACTTCAACTTCTGAAAATTCCCCTTCCTGTACCTCACTCTTCGTCTCATCTCCCCAAGGACGGCTTCTACTCGTTTTTTGATTGGTTCTGTTCCGCCAGGTACTTGCGCAAGCAATTCGAAGGGTCATGATCCCGCGTAGCGCAAAAGTCGCAATACTGTGGCAACCCCTGCTCGCTAATATGTTGCGCCCCCTCATCATCCTGTAATCCTACAAAGTTTACGCTACGTCGACCCTGCTGGGAAGACCGGGGAGATTTCTGTCGAGAGCATTGTCCCGAGGTATGTCCGTACTTCCTGCAGTGATCGCAAAAAGGCTCAACCTGTCTCATTCTACACTCCCTTGCCCGGTGCCCGAATTTCCCACAGTTGAAACAATCTACAATTTTCCCTTTCCTGCCAAGGGGTGGTCCTGAACTCGACGAAGAACATTCCAGGATCCCAGCCGAGGAGGAAGAAGTGTTATTGTGACTGCTGACATTATTAGAGACCGGGGTGTACTGTGCAGATTCCAAAGGTGGCTTGTAATTTCCCCCGGTCGTATATGACATACTCCCGAAAGGAACCCTGCTGGTAGCCTCAAAGCTACTTCCCGGAAACTATCCGAAGGGCGATCACTGAAACGCGAATAACCTAAAAGCCTTCGGCAGTCGTCCTCATAACAAATGGCATCTGCTTTAGCTTGTTCCAATGTCGTGAAACTTCTACCCACCAAATGCCCTCTTGTACCATCATTCAATACACCTACCTTAAAAGCACCGATACAATCGCGCTCAAATTCTTTTTTAAGACCTTCATCACCCCCAGAATACTTCACGCTAATGGCATCCTGCGTCCGTTTTAGCAATAAGCTAACCCGCTGCGCATATTCCTCCAGTTCCTCTCCGGGCCGCTGTCTGCACATTTTAAGTTCATCTCAAAGCTCATCTAATGATCTCTTTGGGACGTACGCATTGCTCAGAGTCAATTCCAAATCTCTGATTGTTCTACAGTCCGCCGTGGATATCAAATAGTAGGCATCCCCTGTCAGCCTGTATTTGATGCAACTAAACAGAACAACCTTTTGCTCCTCTGGTAGTCGCTCATAAAGCTCTGTCACGCAGTCTAAAAATTTAGATAGTTCCGAAATGAGGAAGGGTGATCTTTCCCCCGAAATCACCATATCCATGACCCTATCATAGATATCATTCCCTACCGGAGCCATTTTGTTAATTTCGTTTCTGGACTTAGCCTGTACTTCACTTGAGCGCGTTTTCAATGAAGTGACACCAGCACTTTCTGTTCCACTCACGCCACTGACACTTTTCCTCCTTTCGTATTTATTCAATTCCTTACTTCCGCGAACACCTTGTTCAATATTTACGCTTTTTCTGTCTAGCTGCTTTTCCAATTCCACGTTGCACTCTTCTGCTTCCCTTAATTGTCGCTTTAGTTCACTCACTATCTTGCTTAATTGTTCCAAGTCTTTATCCCTTTGCGCTAATTTCCCCTCCAATCCTTCCTCCCTATGCTGTACACTTTCTAGGAGGCTAGATAGTAGCGTATCCACAACCTCCACCGCACTAAGAGTATCACTCTTTATATTTACTTGCTCTCCCCGAGCCCTTAATTCGGTTTCTATTTGCTCCGCAAAAAGGAAAAGGCTTTTGGTTGTGTCTGCCTGATCCTTTTTCAGCTGAGCAATAGTGTCCGCCCACAAATCTTTCTCGACTTGCAGCGATTGAAAAAGAGCAAGCTCCTCTTTCGTCAACACGTTGGTCATTTAGTCCCACCCTCAGGACTCCACAACGGCACAATAACCTGCGTGCAATACTTCAACGCCACAATAAATTTAACATCACACTAAATTTAATGGCACACTAACTTCCCCACTCAGGATTCACTCAATTATTCAATTATATAAATTATAATTTATGTAAAATCAGGAATGTAAAAACACTTACCTAATACCGGCTGCGCCAAATGTCGTGACCTCCACTTTCACTCTGCACTTCTTTTTTTACACTCAAACTCTTTAGTTCCATTTCTAATCAAATTTTATTAGTTATTATACTTAAATAACACTTACACTTACGTTTTCGTTACTCTACACTACTTAAACGTTCCCTACCTTTCGGGTTCGCTTTTACAAATCGACTCGCGCTTATATTTCCTTATGCTTATTCTAGACCTACCTTAACCTACTTTCTTATTCTCATTTGCCGACCTACGATTACCTCAAAACATGATTAAGAGGTCAGTGCTGTTATGCAAACACTCTGCATTTTACAACACAATGCTGACCGACAAGTATGTTCTGCATATTGTAATACAAAGCTTGCACTTTCTATCACAATATCGATTACACACTTCTAGGTCGCGCCCAATGAGTCACCTCACTTTCCGTCGAACCCATCTAACCTGTGGCATAAATACAAGGATAATATGTCAGAAGATATTTGACATCAAATAAGTGTCAGTTCCAGAAATCCCGATCTTGAGATGAATGAGGAGATACATAATCGGGCTTTACTCTTGATTGAAGACATGTGTTACCTTATGTGCGCTAGTTTATTAGTCAGGTTAGAAATGCCAGCGCCAAATCGCGAAATGAATGACGCATTTAATCGAGAATTGGAACGGGAACGTGAATATGATCACCAGGAATTAGATTTAGTAGTTCAAACGAATGGACCACTGTTGAATCCCCAACAAAAGGAAGTTTATGATAGATTAATGAAGGCAATTGATGATGGAAATAGTGGTTTATACTTCCTGGATCCCCCTGGTGGAACTGGCAAGACATTCCTCATGTCAGTAGTTGAATGCACAATGGCGCATAAACGTGCATTAGAAGCCACTTAACCGATCATTAAAAGATCTACGCAATGACTCGGGATGTTTTTAAGGCGCAATGATTTCAGTTTCTGGCGATTTCCGCCAAACACTCCCAGTAATTCCAGGATCAACCGTTACCGACGAAATAAATACTTGCCTCAAATCATCGAATCTATGGCGCTATGTGAAGAAACTCCAGCTGACAACAAACATAAGAGTTGTATTGCTTAATGATACATACATCTGCTGAAGATTTCTCTGAGCAATTGCTGATTATCGGTAATGGTCGAGTACCTGTCGACGAATCGAGCGGATTGACTTTATTTCCTCAGAATTTCTGTAACTTTGTCTCATCGAAAGACGAACTTATTAACAAACTATTCCTAAACATCGTTACTAACTACAAAAATAATGAATCATTGAGTTAGCGAGCAATTTTAGTGGCTAAGAATAAAGATGTAGATGACCTTAACTGCATATTTCAAAATGATATCATTGGAACAATGCATTCATTCAAATCCATTGACTGTATAACAAATAAAGATGAAGCCACCAACTCCAATTGATTTTTTAAACTCCTTGGATGTGCCTGGCTTGCCACCGCACAATTTACGCCTAAAGGTTGGCTCCGTAGTAATAATGCTTCGAAACATAAACCCACCAAAACTTTGCAATGGTACGCGTTTGGTGGTAAGTAAATTGATGAACAATGTGATTTACGCGACGATACTCAAAGGAAAATTCGAAGGTGAGGAAGTTCTCATTCCGAGGATCCCGATGATCCCAACCGATATGCCGTTTGAGTTTAAAAGACTCCAATTTCTGATCTGTCTTGCATTTGCCATGACCATTAACAAATCACAAGGTCAATTCTTGAAAGTTTGTGGTCTGAATCTGGAAAATCAATGTTTTTCACATGGTCAATTATATGCGGTGTGTTCATGGATCTGCGTTGTTTGCTTTTGTGCCTGCTAATAAAAACAAAAAATGTCGTGAATCACAAGGTGCTTAACTGAAGAGTGCAACCTATTAAAAAATCATTGAAATACTTGATAAATAAAAAAATTAACTAAATAAAATCAAAATCCTGCTAACGCCTCTAAGACGGAGCAAAGTTCGCAGGGTCAGCTAGTATTACTATAATCTTTAGTAATTGACTTGAAAACCCCCTTAGGTTTATCCTAGAATCACGAAATTTAAATACTACTACTTTAAATACTAGGAGCATGATCCAAGTTTTTGGAAAATGGCACTGTTTTTACCAAAGTTATAATAGGTCAAAGTTGTCGCTCCTGTGCAAATTTAAGACCTTGAATGTCAGTATTACTCGAAAGTGTACATGTAATACATGCATGTATTACGTTCTAAATACTAATGGGACAAATGTCTACTGAAATGTTTTTATAACAGAAATACACAAAAGGTTTCATACCTTAAGGGTCCAGCTTCCGGTGTCCCGACTTATGTATTAATTGAAAAAGTAAGTTAAGTAAAGCTCTAATGCAACGGAAGAGAAAAACCGATTCATCATAAAGATAGGGATTGTTGGCAACGATTGTTGGAAACGTTTTGCCTTTTTAAGGTTTTGTGTAAAACAAAACCTTATTAAAATCGATTCAATGTCTGTCTGTCTGTCACACGCATTTTTCTCCAAAACGGCTAAACCGATCCGAACGAAATTTGGTGGACAGATGGGAACTATGAAATCCCACGCATACAGTGAGTGGCATAAATTTAGGTGGAGTTTAAAGGGGGGCTCCCCATATATGCAAAGGGGGGATTCAACAATTTTTTTCACCGGAAACAGTTGTGTAGGGTATCAAATGAAAGGTCTCGATTTGTACTTTCCGAAACTGACATTAGTTTTGGCATAAATTGCAAAGTGCGTGAGTAAGGAGTCAAAATGTACGCACTAGAAGTGATGCAGGACGCATTTTCAGAAACTACCCAACCTAAAAATCCGAAAAAAATCAGGGTGGTGCGCCTAGATGAAATCTAGGCCTCAAAATATGTCACATTCCGATATCTGTTCAAATAAACTTACTAATAGTATATTCCCATTTTTTAGAAATTTACTGAAAAACCCCCCTTAAATTCATCCTAGGACTTCCGAATTGTACCAGCATAGAGGACAATATTTCGTATATATAATACATGCAAAATTTCGTGGAAATCTGGCAATTAACGCCAAAGTTATAGCAGTTCCAACTTAGCAATTTCGCGCGAGTTTACTGCTTCCAAAGCCATGCAAATCAGATGCTGACGTCATAATTAATAATAATTGACATTCGAGTGGAATATTAAAGTCACATTTATGAAGAATTTATATATCTGCAGCCCTTTTTAAAATTTTGTGTAAAACACTTATGTGAAATCTAATCTTCGAGAGATGTCCCATTCCGGTATCTGCTCAAAAAATTTACTAATAGTATATTGTCAACTTTTAGAAATAGACTAAAAAACTCTCCTTAAGTTCATCCTAAGTGTACTAAATTTTGCACCGACATAGAGGACAGCCAGCTAGGAGACAGGCATACACATGCCTAGTTTCATGAAAATCCAACTATTAGCGGGAAAGTTATAGAAGTTCAAACTTATCAATTTCGTGCTAATTAACAGCATCCTAAGCCATACAAATAAGATGCTGACGCCATAATTAACGAGAATAATTGAAATTCGAGTGAAATATTAAAATTCCATTCAAGAAGAATCTAATTCTCCCTAGCCCTTTTTAAGGTTTTGTGTAAAATAAAACCTTATTAAAATCAGTTTACCGTCTGTCTGTCTGCCTGTCTGTCTGTCCGCCTGTCTGTCTGTCTGTCCGTCACACGCATTTTTCTCGGAGACGGTTATAGCGATTGACACCAAATTTTGTAGAAAGGTGGGAACTGTGACCGCTCACACATACAGTGAGTTACATCCTTTCACGTTGAATTTAAGGGGGGTCCCCGTACATGCAAAAGGAAGGTGTAAAATTTTTTTTCATCAAATATAGTCATGTGGGGTATCAAATTAAAGGTCTCGATTAGTGCTTTTCGAAGCCGGTCTTAGTTTTGACATTTCTTGGAAACGTGGGGAGTGCGGGGGGTTGAAAGTGATCATTTCTTTAAGGGGGCCATTCTCAGAAACTACCAAACCGAAAAATCTGAAAAAAATCAAGAGGCTGCCACTATATGGCGCCTTGGCTCCGAAATACCTTTCATACCGATATCTGTTCAAAGAAAGTTAATAATAGTATATTACTATAATTTTTTGTAATTGGCTGGAAACCCCCCTTAAATTCATCCTAGCGGCACGAAATTCTGCAGTGATGTAGGCTAGAGTGTAGAGCATGATCGTACCAAGTTTGATAGAAATCGCACTATTACTAACAAATTTATAATACGTCGAAATTGTTGCTTCTTTGAAAATTGAAGACTATCAATGTCAATATCACCCGAAAGTGGACATATGCATATATTACGTGCTACGTACTAAGAAATACACAAAACCTTTCGTACCTGAAGCGTCCAGCTTCCGGTTTCCCGACTTGTTTTATTTTCTAGTCAATTATATATTATTTACTTTTAGGGTTTTTCTGACGGTTACACGTCCTCGAAAATGGTTGCACACGGAATTTGGTAGCTATGTGAAAACTATGAAATCTTACGGATTGAATTATTTCTATGATTTTTTATGGAATATAAAGGGAGCTCCTGATGCATGCAAAGGAGAAGAGGTATATATTTTTTCTTCAAATATAGTTGTGTGTGTTACTTTACTTTAAAAAATAGTTTTGATAGTGGTTGCAAAATAGAGACGATTAACTTGAGGTGATACGAGACTCATTCCCGGAAAAAACAAAACCGATAATTCTGAAAAAAATTTGCTTAATGGAAGAAAGACATCTTTTTTTGACAACTGATCATATAAAGTAATCTGATCAAACAAAGTTAGTAATAAAATGATGTATTACTAAATTTTTGGACCTCAGTGGATCGTGAATTAAAACTAAATTGCAATCATAATCTAGGGAATGATACTGGAAATTTTACTGGAAAACCTGCTATTATTAACAAAATTAGGTGACAGGGCAAAGCGTTCTTTTCTTATAAATTTATGGTAACCTAAAAAACAAAACAATAATATGGTACAATTTATTCACTTTACTCAAGAATTTAGAGGTTGACTGGGATAAGTCATGATCATTGACTTACAGCATCAATGATTTAAGGTTTTCATAAAACCATGAAAAAAACTTAATTTTTTGACTATGAGGTGAGGAATAAATATGACACAAACATAGAAGAAAACTATAGAAGTTTGAAGTTGTTACTGCACTTATATTACGATCCAAAAACTGTAAAAATGTTGCAAATTGTTGTTTTTTATCCCAATGAAGCAGACGCACCAAGGGGGAAAACACTAAACAAAGTTAAGATCGAAGCAAGTCAAAAATATAGAAGATCCTCATCATGAAGTTAATTAATTTTCCTGCCACCGCTCCATATAAATCTCGGTTTCACCAAAAAACTTTGCTGGAGCAATGAAAAAGAGTGGTGGAAGCTTCCGATTGCTTACAGCAACATTCTCCCAATCAGCGATCTAAACTGAAGAGGAGGAATCTTTGTAAGTCCACAACTACAAATGCAGGACGCAACACAAAGTTGAATAAAATAGAGAAGTGTTAATGACCCACTTTTGTAAGAATATGTCATAGTCCCCTTGGAACCAATAGGAAATTACCAGGAGAACAATTTAGAACTTTTTTAACTTTTCAGCATTGAAATGTAAAATTCAATTTTTTCCGAATCATACTTAGATTTCTTTTCTGAAAATCGTAGTGCAGTATGGAATATTTTCTGACATTTCATAATATTATTGTTACTTCGTCTTTTTCTTCTAAGCTTTCGTCCCCTTCACTAACGGGGTCTGCTAGTTTTAATCAATTGCGCCAGTTATTTCGGTTCCTATCTGATTTGGGTGGAGCCGCGAGACTGTTAAATCACTATCTAGTGCACCACGCCTTCGTTGTTTCGATGCTCAGACTAATCTTAACAAGTAAGTTCTCGCTAGCTCGAATTGCATGTCCATACCATTGAATTTCGGATGTTTGCTGGAATTGCGAGGCATGACATCATTGCATATAGGAAACATAGCTCAACTTCCAAGGGCTTGACACCGAACTTCTTGATGGTCCTTCGT
Organism: Hermetia illucens; assembly: GCF_905115235.1. Taxonomy (NCBI): domain Eukaryota; kingdom Metazoa; phylum Arthropoda; class Insecta; order Diptera; family Stratiomyidae; genus Hermetia; species Hermetia illucens. The sequence goes on along the minus strand of NC_051849.1, from coordinate 129,118,226 downwards.
AGTGATTTAGATAAATTCGGGGAAGGTCATTACAGAAAATATTTTAATTGCTGTTAAGCAGTAAATTCCTGTTATTCCCGTTACCTCCATTAAGATTCATCCTTATGAATTTCTGATTGTATTCAATCCCCCTGGGTAACGTACCCTTCATAATTGCAAGTACTTACTTGCTTTATTGGCCAACCTAAGATTAGATATCCTTCCGTGCCTCTCATAATCTCGCTTTTGGCCTACCCGATCACACTAAATATGTTGCACCCTCGTATTTAGCTTCTACCACTGTCATGTATTTGCGCCTCGCTTACCAATTCAACGTTCATCACAATCACAATAATCGTATCCTAAATTTAGTTAGTTCTATTCAACTTTTTTCACAATCGCCTGGTACCACTTCATATACTTCATAACACCGAAAAGCCACAGGATCGGGCTTACAACACGGCTCTCAAAATTGGGTCTGACTTCAAAATAACGGATTACACTACGCGATAACAGACGTTCAGCTACCAAGCGAGAATATCATAACCAACGTGGATGCCGCCACGGTATTTAATGACGAAGGATGAAAAGAAACCATTAGGAAAGATATTATTATTATTCTGTTAAGGGAAAGTCGCACCGCGTCTTTGAAGAACTATTGTGCCCCTTTTACTGGTTACAGCGTACCTATTGATCATAGTATCTCAAGCAGGCCTATAACCGTTAGGAACTTTAGTATGTTCCCTACTTCTAGATCTTTCAGCTTTGCATCTGGTAGTAAGTGTTCTCCCAGATACCTCGACCTACTTTGCACAAGTGCCGGACACTGTCCCAGGATGTGTATAGAGGTTTCGTCCTCACAACTCCTCCTCACAAAACCTGCAGGCAGTGTCCGTAGATATTCCTAGCTTCCCTAGGTGATAGTTCAGCCGACAATGAACAGTGAGAATTCCCACTATGATTCGGGGGTTCTTTTTGGTGAGGTTTAAGCAATCCTTTGTGCGCATGGGTTCGTATCCCCCAATAAGCACCCTGGACTGCTCCTTCCTCGGTAGGCCCGCCCAGTATAGTTCTCTCAACCGTTCCTCTTCATTTCTTAAATTCATAGCCATGAAACCGTTTCCGATTCCACAGAAGGGTTCTGGCCCGTGTAAAGGCGTCCTTGCTCCCTTCTTGACTAGTTCGTCGGCTGCCTCGTTGCCTTCCAACCCAGCATGGCCTGGAACCCAAAGTATCCAGACCTTGTTGGACGAGCCGAGTGTATTCAGTCTGTCAAGGCTTTCCCATACCAGTTTAGAGTTCACCTGGTTGGACCTAAGTGCCTTGATCGCTGCTTGGCTATCGGTGAGAATAGCTATGTTCTGCCCCCTATAGTTCCTTTCCAGATTAAAGGAGGCACATTTGTCTATGGCGTATATTTCCGCCTGGAATATGCTAGTGTACCTGCCCATTGGCTCAAAGTACATTTTCCTTGGACCAATGACACCGGCACCCGTTCCCTCTGCTGTGAGGGATCCGTCAGTGTACCAAGTAATCAGTTGGTAGATTAAGCCATATGTCGCAGCCACATTAGGAAAGATAACAACCTCTCATTTTTCTGACCACTAACATGACTGATAAGGCAATTAAAAAGAATTAAGGATCCTGTAGGAATTAAATAAAAAGCCCATGTACTGTATATAACCCGACAAGACGAGTTCCGTCATCATCATGGGAAGGAAGGAATACAATGCGCTGGTTGAAGAAAAACTCAAATGAGAGCAATTTTTTTAACTTCAAAAGCTCGGAAGGACTCCTCATTAAAAAATTGCACCAAGAATACCGAACATGAAATTGCCGAGGAACCGCTGCTTAACGAGAAATCAAAAACCTGGAAACGGGCACAGACAAATCAACAGCCACTAATTTCCCCATACAAAAATTATCTCAGTGTTGGAGTAGATATTCAGTAGGAACTAGAGAAGAAGCGTTACAACATATGAAGTAATCTTCTCCTTCGATGTAAAGACCCTCTTCCCCAGTATTCGTGTAGAAGAGGCTTTATCCCACCTAGAAGATATTCTCACCAATATCAACGGTTCTTGGTAGCAATGGAGAAAAGATGTAAGGCAGTATATAAAGTTAGCAATGGAAATTCCTTCACGCTTAGGGGAAGATTTTTGAAAACAGTTATGCATCTCTCTTCCTTCATTTGCGAGATTTTAATAGGTTACCTTGTAAAAATGATTGCAGGAGGAGAAACATCCACCCAGGCAATGAATATAAGAAATGTACGATATGTTCACTGTTGTCAACAGTGACCAAGACATCCTGGAACTAATAAACTGGGTAGATAAGAGGATAAAGTTCACCATGTAGGTAAAGACGGACAATTGAACCCTGGTGGTTTTGCGTGATTACCTGCCGTGTCGGCATAGAGACTCCGCACTGTGATAAATAAAAGCAACGCTCGCGGTTGGCAGAACCTATTCAACAACGTAAATGAAGGCCCGTGGGGACTTGGTTATAAACTTGTCACCCAGAAAATCGGGGCTCTGCGGAAACCCTACATGCCTGCAACCGCATTATACGGCCATTATTCCCCAGATATCTCGTACGGATTGATGTCAACAGTGCGGAAAGCGTCGCGGATTGCTCCTTTTTACAATAAGAGAGCTCGAAGAAGCACTTCTCAGCATGAAAAACAAGAATGCACTAGGTCCTGGTGGTACTCGGACGGAAATTTATAAAGTGGTGTTCCGCAAACGGCCAGATTTGCTGCTCGGGGCGTCCAACGCCTGCCTAAAGAACGGCATTTTCCCTTGCTGCTGGAAAGAGGCGAGACTCGCGCTAATCAGTAAAAGAAAAGGAGATCCATCCGCATGACGAACACTGTGTATGCTTCACACGGCCAATTCCGTAAGATGGACAGATATGTTAGACACATTAGAAAACTCATTCCACGTGCCACATTGATCGGCGAGTTGACTATAGAGTCATAACCACGGGTTAACTACCTAGGTTGAATTCTCGACTCAAAGATGAGCTTCTTAGAGCAAATCAAACTAGCGGGGGACAGGGCTGCAGCTATAGCCTCCGCCTTGAGTCGACTTATGGCGAATGTTGGGAGTTGTATATCTACTAGGAAGCGGCATCTTATGGAGCAACACAGAACGTTCTGCTCTATGGCACAAAGGTATGGGCTGATGCCCTTGACAAGGAGGTGCATCGTAAGCGCCTTGCTCAAGTGCAGACGGGGAGCTGTTGGAAGTGGCACGTAATGGTGATCGCGGGGGTGATCCCCGTTGCCCTCCTTGCTAAGGAACATAAAGCTACCCACAGCTGCAAAAGCGAAGATTTAGGACCCGTAAAAAACGTCAACGCACACTTGCCGAGTGGCAACTCCCTTCGCAAAATCAGCCAAGAGGCAGATGGACTACACGCCTCATCGACAATTCAGACCCATAGCTGAATTGAACGCATGATGAGATTGATTACTTCTTTATACAATTTTTAAGTGGGCATGGAGGTTTTCAGTCTTATCTACACGAGATTAGGAACACACGATCTCCTGATTGCGCGTTCTGCAATGGAGTGGCGGACGAGGCCGAACACATCTTTTTCTCTTGTAAAAAGTGTGACAGCTTTCGTTACCACCTTTATGCCGACACAGGGCAGCTCTCTCCAGATAACATTATCAGAAGGATGTTGAGATGTGCTGGCAGATGGAGTCGTGTTACACATTAAGTTCGGGCTGTTCTTGTTGCGAAGAAGACTCAAGTTCGACCGGCGGAGGGACCGGATGGTAAAGGGTTCCCTAAACTAACAACTCCCTTCCTTTTCTCCTCTTCCCGCTGATGAAAGGAATCCCTTGACTTGAAGGTTCCCGAAGTCGGAAGAGCGGGAGGGCTATGTGTGGAAATCCATTCACCTACCCCACTCCCCAAAAGAAACCCACGGTTTTCTTAAGACATGGAATGACTTTGTGACTACAGTCAGAACCCCACTATGACAAGTGGCAACGGTACCAATCTATACTGAGTGCAGGGAAGTAACCACAACCCCAATGAAACTCCCACTAGGGGGCCAACCGCCAATAACCTGGCTGAGGGAACATGCCCCAGAAATTCTCTCCAGCGCGCTACCCCGGTTCCCATGGTACCAGATAATATTTGGTGAGATGGTTTCCCGTGCAGACTCGCGTCTGATCGCTATAATGAAGTCTTGGAGCAGGCAATGTAAATATAGCTTTTCCCAGTGTCTCCAAGTGGAGGTTCTACCCGGTCACTTGGATTTGATTCAGTTGATAGTATTGCTGCTCGCCACCTCAGAGCACCAGATAAAGAAAGACATGAAGATCTTGGGGGTTTAACAGGTATGCATAATCTCGCGGTCCTCTTCGAAATAGATTGATTTTGAAACCACAATTAGAACCCCGCCGTGACTTGGACAGCGGTACTGGTTTATACTAAGTGCAGTGGATTGTACACCCTAATTCCACGCTTGAGCCCACGAGGAGCTCCGATCGCGATACGGGCACAACCACCACGAAACTCCCAAAAGAGGGCCGAGCACAAATAACCGGGCCGAGAGCACATTCTCTAGGAATTCTCCTAAAACATATGATCATATGCACTCAGTGGCCATCCCGGTTCACATTGCACCAGATAACCTCCGGTAAGGTTTCGTTGCAGGGTCCCCCTCTTCGAGTATGTGGGAACGACACTCCTCAACGGGTTGAGATAAAAAGGGGCAAACAACTTCCCTTTGTTTAGCTCTTTATCATTAACAATCGGGATTGACTAAAATTTACTTTTCACATGTGCGCATCATTTCGTTCGCTCTGCCTTCGACGGGCTGACGAGAAAATCTTTTATGCAGCATGGCTCCTTGTTCTCCTGTCTAGCTTATTTCGTTTAAAATATTAATTTGGCAATGATCATTTTTACTTTCTTTTCAAAATTTCATTCACAAAACCTTCTTTTTCTTCGACCTTTATCCCGTTTAGAAACAGAGTTGGCTCATCTTAATTGGTTTCGTCATTTTGCTTGGTCCATAGTCGTCGACGTTCAGATGATCATGGCTCGTTACACCACAGGTCCAAAGCAACATCTTCGTCTTCATTACCGCGAGGCACTGTTCATTTCCTTTATAGTCGGCCAGCACTCATAACCATATAGGATGAAAACCCTCTCATCTTTTAAATTTCCCGAAACCCTAAAATTCTTTTCAATATTTTCAATACAGAAATTTTCAAAATATTCCAAAATGATTACTAACTTTTTCCTTTTGTAGTTGCTTTCACTATGCACCATTGTGTGTGTTATTAAATGCATTTCTAGCCTATGTTTCTGGCTAAGACGTAATGTTATACATGCAAATGCTGGGATATTGCGGGGATTTTTGCTGTGTGGGTAAAGGCCGATTCTATGGAAAGTACAGCTGATAGATGACGCTGGCTTCTGCAGGAGTTGAAAAAAGTGCTTGGAAGGCTGCGTGGGTTTTGTTCTTGTTTGAGGCTTTTCTTTTTAAGGTTTTGTGTGGAAACCACACTCGATTTACTCACAAACTATTGTCACCAAAGTCGATAAGGACCTGCGGTCTGTACATAGCAAGGGCTTCCATTTTCTGCTAAGTTGAGGCAAAGCAACATTTTTTTCACAGAATATAGCCAACTTAATTTGTACTTCTCCAAACTGGTCCTATTTTTGATATTGGGTGGAACATAGAGGAATTACTGGTACTGGACCTGAGCCCCAAAAAGTGAAATAGATCTCAATTGTGGAAACTTATCCGCACACATGGTCGGTGCTAAAGAAGGACAAACCATAACCTTCGTCAAATCGTATTGATTAGAGAGAAATGAAAAGAATATGTCAGCCATGGCACTAACGTGCTTATCCATATAGCCACAAGTAGTTTCACGTATTCACTTCTATATAGACAAAAACGTGCCAATCTCACCAACAAATTGGCAAGTCCGGGCGACATGTCAAACACAGCTGATCCGGTTTTCGGGAGTTACCCTGACAAAATTTTGTGGCCGATTTATTGGCATAACCTGTCACGACACTCGTGACTGATCTGGCTTTCCGACTATCGTCGCATAATTCCTCTGACAAAAGTTCACCTAAACATCTAAGTCGAAGCAAAAATATCAAAAGGTCGCACGAATCAGCAATAACCTGATACTCCAAGTGATGACTTAAAAACCGTTCGACTCCTTCGGACGAGCCGACCTAACTATTTAATGGGGCAAAAGTTAAAGGAACGGAAGGGTTACACTCCTCGTATTTTTTTGAATAATTCCAATATAAGGGCGTTTCTTAACATCGTCACGAAATTTAATCCACATCCAAACGAAAAGGGTAAAATCATTGGCTAATAGTTAATCCAAAATAATCAAATTTACTGGACTGAAACGTATAGTCCAAAACTAACATAGGCAATGTACCATTCAACATTGGATGTGCAATGCAAGTATTTTCATTTAGCTTCGTTAGTTTCATTATTCTCAACAATGGCTTTAGCGTTATTGACCCCAAATATCCATTTCCCCGCAGTCCCGTGCCCCGTTCGAACAGCAAAATAGTGTGGTACGAAATCTACGCTTCGCTCGTTGGATTCTATCACGATTGGTCCTTGTGGATGATCTGTTCGCACTGTCAGTATTCCATTATGCCAATTAAAACAGAATATTATAAAGCGATCTACAGATAGAAGATCCGGAGTGAATTTTTCGGTTTGGTTGTGATCGTTGTTATCTACTCGAATACAACTTTTTTTATTGCCATGCACACCCAACTTCACTTCGACCATGGGAGGAGCAGCTCGTCCTCCTAGAAAAAGTAGCGCGAAATGGGCGTCTGATTTGCCTTTAAACGCGAGCTCCAAATAACCCGTACGGATTCCATGGTATATAAATCGACTCGAGGCGGAAGTTATTATTTTCTCTCCGTCTGCAAATAAAGTAATACACTAAAAACATTGTAACCAAGGACATAATATTTAATGCTTTTATCATTTTTTACCTCTTAGATACCAAACTGCCGAACTATTTGGCGAACTGAAGCCGACATATTGAATCGAATAAGTTTTGTACTTCATAGAGATAAAAGCTTTTTTCTCACCGGCTTTCAGCACAAATATTTCCTTTGTGGGAGAAGTTGGTAAAACATACAATATTACACGAATCAGAACATGCTAACCCCATTGACCCAAACAATCCAAAATTCATTGTAATTCCGCTTGAGTATGTTTGGAGTGGTTTTCTCCACGGAGAATGGGACTTCGATAGTTCCAATTGCTGAACGCATGTCATCAAGGTATCCCAAGGATATGACGATCATACCAGGGTCATCTTTCGGTCGTGACGAAAGTGATATTTTTATGTCGCTTTTTGGTATCACAGCCAACCGGAGAAATCCATTCACAATTGGAAAGCGCACCCAACTGTTGAAATCCGGACGAGTTTCAAAAACTGGAAACCACAAATTATAATAAGGACACTTTACTTGTTTGTAACTATTCTTTCCGCTTACATACATACTTTTGGATGGTTCGAGTTGATCAAGATTTATTCTACTTGGGAACTCAGGTAGCATTTTGCCGAAATGCCTAACGTAACTTGATTATTGATTATTGATTAACAAAATAAGCAGTTCAAACTATGACAAATCAACGCACACTTATTGTAATTGTATTTGTCGCCTGAAGCATTCAGAGTTGTCCACTAGATTTTTAAAGTTGTTTGGAAAGAAGCTTTTTCATCACCGACTCCTTGCTTGGTCATTTTATTGCGACTCCTTTGTAAAGCATAAGGTGCATATGCCTTTTGCTGACACTCTTGAAACAAAATCTTAATAAAATTAGAGGTGGGAAACATAACTCTTTTTGGTGAGTCGACATATTTTGACTCACTCGCTTAGCTAAAACAAACGCTGCGAGGTAACATTTTAATTAACAAGCGAAATTAGATTTAGTTGCATTAAAATCGTGAATAAACAAGTCGTAATAGTGGAAGTTCGGAGTTTTGGATATAAAGGTTTTGTGTTCATCTTTCGTGAGAAACATTCTGTGCACGTTTTCCATTTCTCCATAATTAAGAATGCAAAATATTCCTTTATATATTGCCAAACTCCAAGATAAAAATATTTACGTACATAACGTTGCCTATTACCGTGTATTGATACATACATTTATATGTACAAATCTTAATTGATCTAACGCATCTCCACATATTTCCACTTCACCCCATTCTCAAAAGCATACACATGCGCACGTAAATTAAATATTCCGCTGGTACTTAATACACACATGTTCAGCTTTTCGTACATTATCCGCAAACTTTATTGGCACATACAGACTATATGTCTTTACCAAATTTGGCGGCAATCGGTTCGGCCGTTTCCGAGGAAATCGGGTGTGACAGACAGACATTGAGTAGATTTTAATAAGGTTTTGTTTCACAAAAAACCCCAAAAAGTGAAGTAGGTCTCGTTCTGAGAACCTATTCCACTGAAAAATCTGGAAAAATCACAGTAATGCATCAATACAAAATTTGGGGCTAAAAATATACAGTATGCAAAATTCGTATTCGTACACCCTATATTTTGCGGGTTTTTGGGTTATTTCTGAGAAATGATAGAAAATTCGTTCAATCTTATATAACAATTTTTTACATAAATATGTATGTAGTTGTTATAGAACATTAATCTTAAATTTTATTTACACCCGTTTGTTCAAGAGAACAATTTCCAAATTCAATCGAAGTAAAATTCGTATTCGTACACCCCGACTAGCGGCTTGAACTCAATCCCTGTACGATATTAATCATTTTGCACTGTAAAATTCTAACGGTAAATTCTTGAAAAAGTGTGGTTGACAGTTCGAGCTAAAGTGTTTTGGGAATTACAAATAAAGAGTTAATTCTTTAACAAATTTTCCAAATGAGTCGAAAATGTAGTGAATTTTCGAACAGTGATCGTAAGATAGTGATACAGCTATACAAGGATGGTAAATCCTTGAGACAAATTGCAAAAATTATGCATAGGAGTCACTCGACAATTCAATCTGTAGTAAAGATTTACAATTCGTCTGGTAGAATCGAGAAGAAAAAAAGAAATGGAAACAGATTAATTTTGTCAAGGAGACACCAATCCTTTGTTCGGCGTGTTGTTCGACAGGATAACACGATAAGTGCAGTGAAATTAGCAGGACTTTTGCAAAACCAGTTCCAAATTAAAATTACACCCCAAAGTGTTCGGAATTATTTGCGTAGATTCGGTATACAGAGCCGGACTCCCGCTTCTAAGCCATTTATCAATAATGTCAATAGAAGAAAACGGTTAAACTTTGCAAAAAGATATCTAAACAAGGATTTTCGTTATTGGAAACGAGTAATTTTTTCAGACGGGTGTAAAATTAATCTAAAGTTGTCGGACGGACGGGTTCGTATATGGCGAGAAAAAAATACGAGGCTATATCCAAAAAACATGCTTCCTACATTTAAGCATGGAGGTGGTTCGTTGATGATTTGGGGATGTTTTGCAGCTTCTGGTGTTGGAAACTTGCATTTTATTGATGGAATAATGAACGCGAAGCAATATGTGCAAATTCTTAAAACTAATTTACATCAGAGTGCACAAAATTTAGGAATTCGTAGGAAGTATATATTTCAATAGGACAATGATCCGAAGCATACGGCACTTCACACGCGGCTTTGGCTACTCTACAATTGTCGAAAGTGTTTAAACACGCCTCCACAGAGTCCTGACGTTAACCCAATAGAAAATTTATGGTCTATTTTCAAGAAGAATCTAAAAAATTACAGTATTAGGAATAAAGAAGACCTGAAAACTGCCTTGCAGACCGAATGGCAAAATATTTCACCGAACTTAACCCAAAAATTAGTTCAATCAATGCCAAATAGGCTTAGAGCAATAATAAAACAAAAAGGATTTCCCACGAAGTACTAACACTATATTTCTAGCACATTTTTTGAAGTCTGTAGGTGTACGAATACGAATTTTGTTTTGAGTTTTATATGAATTACTGTTTTTATTATTAAGTTTAAAATATATTTTATACTTGTTATTATGTACATGAATTAACCTCTTCATTTGCTATAATAATATACAATTTATTTATCTCTTAATGTTATATTTGACTTAAAAATAACAAATAATAGGTAAAAAAATGGGTGTACGAATACGAATTTTGCATACTGTATATTTGCTCAAATAAAGTTAATAATAGCATATAACTGCATTTTAGAAATTTACCCGAAAAACCCTTAAGTTCATTCTAGAAGTACGGAATTTGACATTAGCATAATTGGATAGCTCAGTGGTTAGAGCACTAGGCTGTCTTTTTCCATAACTATCTTATTAATATTAAGGTTACCCAAGTGGGTGGAGGTTAAGTCGGTCTTATGAAATCTTTCGGCAATTTGTTAATTTTATCTAAACTACCAAATAGAAAGTAGCCTTCAGAATTCTTCAGTTAGAGAGAGCAGCATTTTATTCCAATTTCTGTTTCTTGAATTATACAGACGTTGTGGAATGACTTTCGTTAATTTACGGTGGTTTTAATCTATTGATCTGTTTTTTTTTTTGTTTGACACTGCCGCCTTAGGCTGTTCCTAATCCTAATTAAGAATCTTGTGCGTCATCCATTTCAACGCAGCGACTGAAATTATGTGAGACTTTTGGTGATGTTTTCAAAGTTGCACTCGTAACTAGCTCATCAAAATTGTTTAGTAAGATGTCTATTTGGGATGTACTGGTGATTTCTGCTAAATTTAGTTTTAGTGTCCGGATAGCTCAGTGGTTAGAGCACTAGGCTGTCATACGGAAGGTCGCGGTTCAAATCTCACTGGTGGCAGTGGAATTTGCATCGTGATTTGACGTCGGATACCAGTCGACTCAGCTGTGAATGAGTACCTGAGTCAAATCAGGGTAATAATCTCGGGCGAGCGCAATGCTGACCACATTGCCTCCTAGTGTACCGATACGGTCTTGAATGAAGTGCTCTAAAACACTTCAAGGCCCTTATCCAATATGGATTGTTGTGCCAACGATTATTATTATAATTGATAATATAAGCCACAATTCTGGAAAGCTTGAATGCAATCCAACTATTACTAATAAAGTTATAGAAGGTCACAATTTTGTTTTCCATATGAATTCATTGAATTCCACCCTTCAGGCAGGGTGGAGCTACGAGGCAGCATCTGATGAGATCGCATCTACACTGCGACTATAACTTTCAGACTGCTGAAAATTTCTCCTATTTATGGTCGAAAATCATAGCTGATAACAGCTATGATGATGAAATCCGCGCACAGAGCCAACAGAGCCTATTTCAGTTTACAAAAAGTGTTTCGCTCGAAACGTCTCACCATAGGATCAAAGCTCTTACTGTACAAGACAATGATTTTACCAGTTTTCATGTATTCCTCAGAAACCTAGATTCTTAGCAAAAAAAAAAAAATTGCGAATTCTTGGCCACGTTTGAGAGAAGAATCCTCCGAAGAATATTTGGCCCCCTATATGTGGATGGACGATTCCGTATCCTACATAATTATGAAATCTATGAGCGATACCACGACCTTCTGGTTATGGATAAAATCCGGCCCAACAGGTTACGATGGGTGGGTCACCTAATCCGTATAGATGGGGATGATCCAGCCGGGAAAGTCTATAGGGGCAATATCTATGGTAGAAGAGCAAGATGAGGCAGACCCTGCCTGAGGTGGAGCGATGGCATAGGCCAGTGCGCCAGACAGCTTTTAGGGAAATCAAATTGGTGGACCTCGGTGAAAAAAGCCGGGGTGCCTGGAGTTCCTTATTAAAGCAGGCCTAGACCCACGAACTCTCCTCCGTCCAACCACACCGAGAGGCGAAAGATGGGCTGAAGTCAACATCTGAAGGCCCGCATCACAGCGATCATGCGTTTCAACGCAAAGTGTGTGCGACCATACGGAAATGTATTGCTACATCCCGATTGTCGCAAACACTTCAAACAGTGACGAGGTGATTTTAAGCTGCAGAGATATATAAATTTTAAACCAAAGACAGTGCGAATCAAGACTGGAGCCCCGAACTCTTCCGACTCTAGCACAGGTTGCAAAGGTTGTCGCTTTTTGCATCTCCATGTATGGTCCAGCCCTAAGATCGAGCGCTTTCAGTGCTTCATGCAAAGTTTGCGGGACTAATTCCGTCGCTGAAATCACCATTGGGACTACTTCGATCTTTTGTAGTCTCCAAGTTTGCTTCATATCGTCCGCCAAGCGGCCACAGTTGTTCAACAGTATTTCGGCCCAACGGTACGACTATATCGACTATGAATTACGCTCGTTCCTCCTTTAGAAGCAGAACTGTTGGGGTTTTATGTAGTTTGACCCGATCATTTTCCAAGATTCTCTGCAGAGTATAATTTAGTAAGGATGGACAACCTAACATCCTTACTAAAAGTATACTAAGTTATATTTCAACGCAACGTTTTGATGGAGAGTCTTGCAGACGGATTTATGACGTTTGGTGTACTCGGTACTGCTCAACATCCTGCACGCAGATGTTATGTGCTGGATGGTCTCCTCTTCAGAGTTGCATAACCTACAACTAGAGTTGGTGATTGAAGAGGCATGAAGGATTTACCGTTTGTAGTTTTTTGTTGGGCGCGAAGCTTTATGGATTGTATTATAGTTAGGAACGCTTCGGTCTCATAGAATAATACAGATAAATAATTGGCCAACATTTTGAAGAGAAACAGGCACCTTGGGAATGAGGAAAGTTTCCCCCTTAGTGAAAAATTAAAATGATTTGCCAATATCCTGTGAATGCTTTTGAACCGCTTTAGCCAGAAGTTGTGAATCTTATCAACTCCTGGCACTTTCCAATTACCTGCCTCAAGTGCTGTTTCAACTTCAGTAGTATCAGGCATGGTCATTTCGGGGAGGGCCTGGCATGAACGCATAAGGTGTGGGAGCCACGCTGCTTCTAAATTGCAACGGCTTGGTTCGCTCTAAACACTTCTCCAGAAGTATTCTGCCTGATCCAGATCGAGGTTATTTTCCCGACCTGAGTTAGTGGGGTTTTTATAAAATCCCCGTTGGATCTGGAAGAACAAGATGTTGTCTATCCTTCGCTGGAAGGTCTTTTGATACCTACGGATGCGATTGGAGCATACCGCAAGTGTCTACTTCAGCACCTCGAGGATTGCTTTCATTGTCAACGCATATGCGCACCATTCGTGGTGGATTTTCGAGAAGTGTTTGCGTGGCACGGTCAATCTCCTCTCTCAATTTTTCGACCCTTTTGTTGAGTCGAAACACCCAGAACGTTATTCGCTATATATAGTTAAAAAAGCCCACGGACCCTCTTCCCACCCAACCGGACCGAGGGGCGACCAACCTAAGGATGGGCTGAAGGCAACATCCAAAGGCTCGCATCACAGCGATGATGCGTTTTAACGCAAAGTGTGTGCGACCATGCGAAAATGTATCACTACATACCGATTGTCGCAAACACTTCAGCCAATGACGCGGAGGTTCTACACTATAAACACATGGATCTTATATCGAAGACAGTGCGGATCAAGACTGAAACCCATTAGGTCAGATTGTTACCGGACAGGACTCTTCGGACTATAGCACAGGTTGCAAGGATAACCGCCTTTTGCATCTCCATGTATAGTCCAGCCCTAAGATCGAGCTTTTTCAGTGCTTTATTTAAGTTCTGCGGAACTAATCCCGTCGCTGAAATTACTACTGAGACTACTACGATCTTTTGTAGTCTCCAAGTCTGCTTCATATCGTCTGCCAAGGGGCCGTAGTTCCGGATTTTTTCGTGCTGTTTTTCAACAGTGTTCCGGTCCAACGGTACGGCTACATCGATTATAAAGCACGCTCGTTCTTGCTTCAGAAGCAGAACTAGATCGGGTCTATTGTAATTAGCACTGTCGTCGGTGGCAATAGTGTGATCCCACAGTAGTATGACCCGATCATTTTCCAAGATTCTCTGCGGAGTATACTTATAGTAAGGATGGTAGGTTGCCACTAAGTTATACTTCAACGCAAGGTTTTGATGGAGAATCCTGCAGACGGAGTTATGATGATTGGTGTACTCGGTACTGCTCAACATCCTGCACGCAGATGTTATGTGCTGGATGGTCTCCTCTTCACAGTTGCATAACATACAACTGGAGTTGGTGATTGAGGAGTCATGCAGAATGTACCGTTTATAATTTTTTGTTGGGGGCGAAGCATCCTGAATTGAAGTTAGGAATGCTTCGGTTTCATAGAACCGTACACCATTAGTCAACCATTTGTTGGAGTCTTCGATGTCAATGCTTGACAACAACAAATTTTTGATATGACCTCCGTGAATGGGTTTCTCTTTCCAAATGTCGATCTTCTGTTGGACTGAAGTAACATTCGACATGGGATCCCATTCTCTGCTTCTCAAGTTCAAGGAGATAATTTATTATCTGCCATGACGGTAGCCTGATGTATTTGGCTAGAGGATTGTTTCTCATAGAAAAACTCACGAAGAGAATGCACTAGATTGTAGTGCAACGTTTTTAAATTAAGTACCCCCATTCCTCCCTGGCAGCTCTATTGTGCATGTTGTTGTTTGCAAGAACTACCCTTACCCGTCTATTGACAGATTCTAAATCAGTATTACTCCGCTGTATCACACTGAAAGTGTATAGAAGGACGGGAATAGCGAAGGTGTTGATTGCCATGATTTAATTTTTCCCGTACAGCTCAGTTTTAAGGACAAAATCCAGACGCCGTTGAAATTCCCCCAGCAACTTAGATTTGATTATTGCCACAGCAGGTGTTGTTGCTTGCAATATGCCAAGGTATTTGTAGACGTCGTCCGAATCCATACCTTCAATTCGGATGTTATTTTGCCTGTATCCTTCGTTGTCGGTGTGTTTTCCCCGAACAATTGTTTTTATGTGACATTTTTCCAAACCCAACTGCATGCCGATATCCCTGCTGAACTGGATGGTGATGTCCAGTAAGGAGCGAAGTTGGTTCTCCTCTTTGGCATACAATTTGATATCGTCAATGTACATTAAATGGTTTAATGTACATTTGTTGTCAAGCATTGACATCGAAGCCTCCAACAAATGGTGGACTAATGGTGTACTTTTCTATGAGACCGAAGCATTCCTAACTTCAATTCAGGATGCTTTGCCCCCAACAAAATATTATAAACGGTACATTCTTCATGACTCCTCAATCACCAACTCCAGTTGTATGTTATGCAACTGTGAAGAGGAGACCATCCAGCACAAAACATCTGCGTGCAGGATGTTGAGCAGTACCGAGTACACCAATCATCATAACTTCGTCTGCAAGATTCTTCATCAAAATCCTGCGTTGAAGTATAACTTGGTGGCAACCTACCACCCTTACTATAAGTATACTCCGCAGAGAATCTTGGAAAATGATTGGGTCAAACTACGCTGGGATCACACTATTGCCACCGACGACAGTGCTAATTACAATAGACCCGATCTAGTTCTGCTTCTGAAGGAAGAATGAGCGTGCCCTCCCGTTAGACAAGAACACTGTTGAAAAACAGTACGAAAAAATCCGGAACTACGGTCCCTTGGCGGATGATATGAAGCAAACTTGGAGATCACAAAAGATCGAAGTAGTCCCAGTGGTAATTTCAGCGACGGGATTAGTTCCACAGAACTTACATAAAGCACTGAAAACGATCGATCTTAGGGCTGGACTATACATGAAGACGCAAAACGTGGTTATCCTTGCAACCTGTGCTATAGTCCGAAGAGTCGTGTCCGGTAACAATCTGACCTAGTGGTTTTCAGTCTTGATCCGCACTGTCTTCGATTCAAGATCCATGTCTCTGTAGTGTAGAACCACCACGTCGTTAGCTGAAGTGTTTGCGACAATCGGGATGTAGCAATACATTCTCGCATGGTCGCATACACTTTGCGTTAAAACGCATCATCGCTGTGATGCGAGCCTTTGGATGTTGCCTTCAGCCCATCCTTAGGTTGGTCACCTTTCGGTCCGGTTGGGTGGGAAGAGGGTCCGTTCTATCTATATAGTTAGAAAAACCCGCGGACCACGGAGACTCCGCTGAGGCAATGTGTGTCATTGCGGGGATGATTCCCTTGTATTTTCTAGCGAATATGGAACGCTGTCTTCAGAAGAGGAGGGCGAATCCGAATTGACTCCGGACTTCCGGAAAGTTATTAGGAAAGAGCTGATGATGAAGATGGCAGCAACTGTGGGATAATTCCGAAAAAGGCCGCTGGTCCGATACACTGATACCGTGTATTGAGAGATGGGTCGAGCGCGACGGACGCGTGACTTAGTCGTGCTAGTGTAAACCGGAGCCTTCTTCGCGTATTACTTCGTGGTGGTCCCGTGAGGATATGGGCGAAAAAGTGGAAGTAGTTTTAGTGGGAGATAATCCACCACACTGCTGCAACCTGGCGCAGCAGCGTCCTTTTTTCCACCTCCACCCACAAAAGGAATGTACATATCAGTATGCATTAATAGACAATGTTTGTTTAGGAGGACCATAAGATTTATGCCTTCAATATGTACATATATCTGAAAGTTTGGAAATACATATCCGAACGAATATTTTGAATTTGTAACTATTTGCGAAAATAAAAACGTGCATAGGAAGTCCCGCATATAAGATCACAAAACTGTTATACCTGAAGGGCTCAGCTTCTTCTTTATTTACTTTTGAATAGAAAATTTTTGAGAAGGGGTATGTTTTTTTTATTTATGATATTCATATTTATAATTATATTTATTTATGTTTTTCATTATATTTACATACATTTGCTCACAAGTTAAACGTTTATTATTGACCCAATTTTCGAATATAATTTACTGATTACAAATAGTGATATTGGAGCAACGAGGAGCGTTATAGCTCTGGCCGGGTGCGATGGTGAAGACTGGATTAGGAGCTAGCAGCTAAATAGTTATAATTCGGCTTCCAGTGCAGCGTAGACGCTCTAGCACTGAGGTTCTTTATTCCCAAATTCTCGGTCTTATATACAATTCTAAAATGCTAACGTGGTTAATTTCTTAACTGGTTAAATTCCAGTGGTGTGGCGTGGGTCGGGAATAATAGGAAGCAATATCTCTTTAGTCTGTAGAGTTGAGCTTTTAAAATCATATGAAGTAGTCAGAACCTCTCTGGTATCACATCAAAACCATAAAATATTTATATAAATACATGTGAAAAACAAATAAAATAGTTTTAATATAGTAACTGCTTTGTATTAAAATTATTTAAAATCTGTGTGAAGCAAAACCTTATTAAAAATGGTTTACTGTCTGCCTTTTTCCTCTTTTTTTTTGGGTGAACATTGATCGATCCTATCTACCACACTCAGAGCCGTTCGTGTGGCTCGGTGCAAAACTGACCGAAGACACAAGCCTCCAATACACTTCGGCCCTTTGCGTTATTTTCTCTGCTTCCCCATTCCACGGCACACGCACTAAAATCAATGGCAATCATCCTTGCATTTCATCCCATTGTGTCGTGAATAAGCTTGTCCAACATGTCTTCAAACTCAGACAATGTCAGACTGGGCGGATCGTAGCAGCTGTACGCATACATGGCGTTTATTTTTGCCACACAAAGCCACTGTTCGACTGATTCATGGTGCATTGTGTAGCTTGCTGACCGCAACTCCATAACGCCGCTCTACCAGTCGAAATTTAAACCCATACGCCCCCGTAACGGTTCCCGTATGGTTCACTTCATCTCAGACTCGTGGGTGGTCTGCTCAAGTTTATCCTGATGGACCCTACAAAGATTGAAATTTATTTGAATAAACCCCATTTTTTATTGCTGTCAAAGTCTTCCTGATCTCCAGGCATTTACTCCTTCGGGCAATGTGCCGGTTATCCCATCCCTTCTTCTCTTCGCACAATAGGCATTTGCGGTCCCTTTTGCAAACTGTTACTCCTATTGATACAAAAGGGCACTTCCAAAGGGGGAGTATACAATTTTTTTCACCGAATATAGTCATGTGGTGTACGGAATGAATTATTCGTACTTTCTGAAACCGATATTAATTTTGGTATTGGTCACAAAAGTAAGGAATGCGGGGGTCCAAAAGAGGTTAAATACTTCCAAATCTGAACAAAATATATGGTGTCCATGCGCATGATATCTAGACCTTGAAATACTTTCTATGCCGATATCTATTCAAATATAAGTAAATAATAGCATATTACCATACTTATTAGTATATTTTTTTAGAAATTACCTAGACACCCCCTTAAATTTATTCTAGAATCATCAGGTTTGCAGTGATATAGTTTAGAGCATAAGACATAATACTGCCGGTTTGGTGGAAATTGTATCATTATTAATGAAGTTATACTGTAATAAATAAAAATTGTCTTTTGTCTAGGACTTTGAACGTCAGAATCACACTAAAGTGATGTCTGATAAACTAAATGTACAAACATTACGAGCTAAAAACAAATGGGACAAATATTCTTATAAAAGAAATACACAAAACCTTTCATACCTGTTTCGTCCAGTTTCTGGTTTCCCGACAATCCGTGTACGTACCCGTTCAGTGCGGTCTACCGAAAACATTGCTGCTGCTGCTGAAAATGTGCGTGAACAACCATCAGCATTAACTTGGCACCTTTTTCAATAATTGGATATCTCATGCACTACTTTAATGCGAATTTTTGGATCTTGCTACGGAGTCAAATTATATTCAATTGGGCACAAGCTAAAGCCAATTGACCAGCCGAGCCGGCTAGGGTTTGTAAACTGTTTTTTAGCAAAATCAAATTCCATTTTTTAAATGGGCCACCCTGTAGGAACGATTTTGCTACCGTATACCGCATTACGAAAGAGCTTGCAGACGATCGTAAGGTTTTTGATGATGGACGTTTACGGTAGGCTTCTCATCCATGATGGTCAGTTGCTGAGGAGTTGGAAGAAGCGCTTCGCCAGAATTGTCAATTCGTAACATGCGGATCCGGAGTACCCCTCCATACAGAAGCGAAAATATCTTTGTTATCAACACCCTCAAACGGAGTGAAGGCGACAGGCTTTGTGGTTTCTTTTCGGATTTTTTCTGCGCCCGTCGTCGCGAATCTAGTAGATAAAATTATCCCTATTATGCTTCATGAACATTCCAGACCCTGATCGACACAGAGGAGGCTGTTTTCCGCTCAGGATCCATTAGCAGCCTGCGGATTACTATGGAAGAGCATGCAAATCACCGCTCCTTTATCGATTTCAGGATAGCTTTCGACAGGACCTACAGGGACTGTATCTGGAATGTTCTACACCAAAGAGGGGTGCTGTATTATTATCAGGTTTGCCATGCATGCAAACTAGGTGGCGTAGGACAAGCTTCTTGGCAAATCGTGGAGCTGAAGCACATTGCTAGTAACCGATAGTGAAAACGCATAATTGCGCTCTGCTCCCCATAAGGGCTTATGGCAACCCATATATTGTACTGTCTGTTTCGAGTCGACTTTTCTCTTCCAGAAAGCTTAGACCTTTCCATAATATGTGCTATTTCTAACTCTAAGGCACCCTCTGCCGTACGCGATATTCGCATACTATTCCCTTCTCAAAACGTTGCAATGCATCGTTAATTTATAGAGTTGCTATCAATTTTCTAAACATAGTAAAATACTCCTATTTAACTTGTTTTTAAATATTGTTTACTGAAAACATGCAAATAAACATTTCTTTTAACTCTTAAATATAATTTACGTTAAGGCTCTTCAAATCTACTTAATTTTTTTTTTTTGCAAAAAATTGTGAACGGCATTTAGGCCACCGTTAATGTTAACAAAGGCACTATGAGATTACATGGAAGCGTTACTTCGTTCTTATTTCTGTGATTTTCTTTATGCAGAACACATTTGTGCATCAACACTGATTGCAGATAATCTAACGTCGAGATTCAAGATTTTATATGAGATTATGACTTGTTTACATTTTTAGTGCATTCTTATCAATATTTAATTCGAAACGAGAATTTCGTAGTCAGCAAATGCCATTTCTTGTCCGCCATATGGAATGTAACAGAATCCATGAGAGGGATGGACCTTTCCGGGGGTGATGGTTCCGGCATGATTTACGCGACCAACGAATAGGGGTTCTCCATCTTCACTTTCACCGGCTGGCATGGCTTGTGGTGGGATATTTCCACCTGAAGTTGGCACCCACTGTCCTCCTCCGGCGCACAAGACTTCATATTCAGTGCAGGGATGTTCAGCACCGCCCCATGAAATATAAGCGACTCCATGTGATGGAACCAGCTGAAAAAAGAAAGCATCATATTGAGCACCATAAGAGGACAGAAATAGCTGGTAGTGTACCTTTCCAGGAATTAAAGCGCTTTCGTGACGGGCCCGAGCGATGTATAGTTGTTCGCCATCCATTCCGCCAGGAACGGCTTCTGGTGGAACCTGTCCGCCACTTGCTGGAACCCAGCAGCCTGGACCACTACCAGTTGGTGGTGGAGCTGTCCATCCCTGTGGAGTTGGAAGAGTAGGCGCTGCTGGAGAATCTGAAAATTATAACAAGAATCAGAAAATAAATCTTAATATGTAATGTGAAGGACATATAAGCAGCCGCATACATTGCAACTCATAGTTTTAATTGCACCGCTAGTGCAAGGGATGGAAATATAAATGAAGCGCGTATGCATACTTTGTATTTAATATGAGTTCCTTTATGGTCAAACGAAACGAAAAATTGTTTTATCTAAGTACCAAGAAAGTAACCACTTGTATGACACTACTTTAAAAAGTTGTTATCATCGCAGGAAAAGACCACTTAATTTTTTTATTAACGAACTTCAGGTATTTGTGAAAATGAACAAACTTGTTTATGGGAACCTTTGTCTCATCTATCTTATCTTATTCATGAAATTGCGCGCGAATATATTTGCATTACTTTACACGACTACTTATCTTCTTTATCGCTTTATCTGCCGCAATTATAGGGAACCCGAATAACAAACCATAGAACGGTCAAAGCCAATGTATGCTTCAGTAAATATAGTATTTAGTATGTACCAGTCAGTTTAATTCAAGACAAAACACTCATGCAGGAGTTAAGGCTGAATTTTTAACATTGAACACGCAAAGCGATTATTTGTAAGATTGCAGAATATTGAAGCCCTAATAAATTTGGATACTGCTGATTAATTCCATGGTCGAAATTTAGGTAAAATATCTGACCAAAGCCCAGAGTTTTGCACATGAATAACTTCACCCGACTAAAATTTAGTATATTGTATGTTAGGATAAAATATTTATAGTTTATCTCACAACTGTGGTCTACCTCTAGCAGCAAGTAATCCTGGAGTTTTCTGTTGTTTTATAATACTTTCCCGATCGTTTTCATTGATAGTAATTTTCCATTGACCGGTCGCACCCCAGCCAGTGCGTACTGCCAAAAATCGTACCGGGAAATTGACGCAATCTTTGCCTTCGATAATTATACCGCCTTTAGGACCATCTTTTCGAACAGTTAGATGACCATTGACCCAGGACACATAGAATGTAGTGAAACGATCGGCCGAAACTAGATTCGGTGTATCTTTGCGTACACGATCGGGTTGAACTCGATTAACACGAATCACACTGGCTGTGTTCTCCCAGCCACCGAGGATGAGTTCGCAAATCGGATTCTCCTCACTTTTGCTCGACATCAGGCCAATGTGGCAGTTAGATTTTCCGCGGAATTGGATTAAAGCACATCCATTATTGACAGGGCGAAAATTGTACGTTAGGCAATCGGCCGTTTTAAATTCAGGACCACCTTATAAATATCAATCACACACACCAAAATGATTTGGTTGTTTTTAGAAGGCATTTTCTAGGGCTTAACTTAGAGAAATTTCATAGTTTTAATGGAGATTTTTATGTGGGATACACATGAAATAGGTTGACAAAGTATTTCAATGTGGCAAAGTAGATTGTGATGAGCACAATCCTAGATGACATCGGAATATTGATTACAACAATGAAGCCGTTACGGTACATGATGGAGTTTTCGCTTATAACGACTGCTTTTTCTTTTCTATATTTTCTACTATTCAGTACTTTATGGTACACAAACTTCCAAAGAGTTCAATTTTTCACGATATTTTTAATACACGGAATATCCTCAGATTTGTATAATATAATAATAATAACTTTTTGTACAGTAAAACCCTTAAAAATATGATATTTCTCCAAGCTAGACAGTAGCAAAATTAACACTTTCCTCCACTTAGTATTTAGCGTGTAGCGAGGCCATTAATTATTCAATACATAGCAGTAGAGTGAGTGAATTCTCAAAAAATTACCTTCAATCATCCAAGATCCAGATGCTCCCCAACCTGTGCAAACACCAACATAGTTAATGGGGAATGCTGTTTGCTCCTCGTAGGACATAAATGCTGCAGCTTCACCTTCCCGACCAACTGTAATAATCTGGATGGAAATGGAAAAATGTCAATATTAAAAAGGCGCTCTCCTAGAAAATGTTGATCGTTTCCTTACTCCATTGAACCACCGAACCCAGAATCCTCGGAATTCACCAGCGTTAAGGATGTTTGGTGTTTCGACTTCAACAACATCAGGTTTTGTACGGTTTCTGCGGATAACGGATTTTGTGTTACCCCATCCTCCAAGGAACACTTCTAGCATTGGATCCGATTCGGATGGACCCGACGTAAGAGCCAGATGGGCATCATTTGGGGCACGGATTTTGAAGTTAAACACTCCACCAGCAACTGGGTAGAATTTGTAGACCAATTCATCGGGAGTTTGTAATTCTGCAAATAGAAACGAGAAACGTTGCTTTCAATGCCTAATTAACATCAAGAACATAATAATTTGCATGTATGTGCAAAAAGTAAAAAATAACGCATTAATACCTCATACCCATACCCATATATGCATGCACCAGTCATAACTACATTCTTAATAACAAATCCCGATAATCTTTGGCCTTCTTAAATCATGGAAACTTCTACTAGTCTCGAGTGTATGGCTTTTGGTAATTTCAACGATGATATCATTCTCTTACATTGTTTTTAGTGACGCTATAGAATGAACACGCTATCGGGTCAACAAGCCAGTCGCGGAGCTTCAACGGACGACACAACCGACTAAACCTGTTTGCTTAAATAATTAGTAACAGTTTGCATTATTCAACATTCCGTATCAACGTTATATGTACGTTATATTCAAAATAAAAGGCGTCGCTACGAATTCTCCGAAAAACATCTGGAAGAATAACAGACGAATTTTGTTTGGAAAGGAGAAATCGATAACAAGGTCAATTCTTATTTTCTGATGGTTTGTAGACATGAAATTAAATATAAACTGTGATGCATCTGGAATAGCATTTAGTTATTAATTATTCATGACTCCAATGTGTAGTTCATCTCCCTTTCAAGTGGGTGATGATACGTGTGGGGGTTGGAGTGATCATTTCAGGCTAGATTGTTCTCCAATTTATTTGCCCAAGGTTCTTGCGAATTACATCGTACTATTATCAAGTGTATTCAAGGTTTAGTTGAATGCTTTTCGCACTAATAGGTCTGACTGCGGGGCAGATACGATTTGAGGGCATTTTCAGAACATGCTGGAAGTTGTTCATTGTGTGTAAACCGCTATTGGCTTATTTGGATTAGTTTGTTAAGACTTCGTTGCAGACGAATTGACACGCAATAAGAAAGTGCGAATAATCAAAATTAGGTGGCATTTTTTATGTTAACGATGTCACGAAAAACCATTACTTGTATGCGTGATTGTACTTAATATAAATAACCAATGATTTCAGTTATGCAAGTATACACAACGAAGCTACAATATATATGTATGTTTGATCCTAAATTATCCTCTCAACACTTTCACTCTCATATCAATGAGAGGTTCGAAGAGGAGAAATAGTCTACAGCTTCGAAATATGAAATATGAAGTTTTATTTACTAAGGACGTTTCACCGGTGACTAATTTTATAGGCGAAGTAGACATTTTCTGATTATTTCTAGGCAACCATCTCCGTTCGTTTTTTTCTTTGCTAATACCCAGTGCCTACAAATTGATGCCATTGCATTTTATCTGTCTGTTGCGTAATTGTTCCGACCCACTATATTTTCCACAACTTAACAAACTCTAATGCTGGATTGTAATAAAGATAATACAATTCGTGATTGCATTGAGTTGGCCAGTCGACTCGCATCTCTCACCGGCCCAAGATTTGATTCTACAATGAATGAGTTTTACGTTTGAACTCGTCTATACATTTTTCGGATGCCCCCGTTAGAGTTCATGTATAGTGGGATGCCGATAATTCGTATCAACAAGGGACCAACGACTTTGCACGAAATATCGGGAATAACTCTGGAGACCGGCCAATTTGTACGAATTAGCCGTAATTATAGTTTTTTTTGCATTTTTTGTTTTAAATGAATGCATAGTGTCTCAAGAATATTGTCTCAATTTTAAGTCGATCGGAGTAAAATTGACGAAGTTACGAGTATTTGAACGTCGGTTGCTCAAGGCCGAGTCTTTTAGTATGCAAAACTTCAAAAATACTAAGTTTCAAGAAAGCAAACCTTGCTATTTTTGAAGTCCGTGTATGCCATAACTCAAAATTTACTGTACGAATCGTTTTGAAATTTTGCGCAGTGTTTCTCCGTGTTTTGTGTAAACACAAAACCTTATTAGAATCGAATCGATGTCTATCTGTCTGTCACACTCGATTTATTCGGAAACGGCCTGACCGATTTTCATTAAAATTGGTAAGAACATGTGATCTGTTGTTCCCTTTACATGCAGCAAGTGGCGTCACTTTATGTTAAGTTAAGGAGGGCATACATGTGAATGGAGGGTACAAAATTTTTTCTATAAAATGTGGCCATGTGGGGTATTAAACCAAAGGGTTCAATTAGTACTTCCTAAAACTGGTTCCATATTTGATATCCGATGAAAGATAGGGGAACGAGGGCTTAAAATATGACCATCAAAAAATATAACAGGTCTCGTTCTCCAGAACCTATCCAACCGAAAAATCTGAAAAAAATCACAGTGGTGCATCTCTACGAAATCTAGGCCTCAAAATACATCCGGACCCGATATATGCACAAATAAAGTTAATAACAGTATATTTCCACACTTTAGAAATTTACTCTGGCAACCACCCAGAAGTATAAAATTTTACGTGGCTGTAAGGGATAACATAGTGCACAATTTGGTCAAGTTTGAAGAAAATCCAACTATTATTAACAAAGTTAGGGGGTGAAACTGCCATTTTTTTGTGAATTTCGTGCGTTCTACAACCTGTATGACGTCATCATCACACACACATCAATTCGTCAATACCACAACGAAGTGAATTTATATGAATAGGGTCGCAAAGAATTATTTTGTTTTAGTTTTTCAATCATTTGCATATGAGTATCAACTACTCCAAGCAGACATGTGTGAATATGGTATATGCATGCTAATGAAGTTTGCGGGTAGTGTCTAATTCAGATAGATACGTACTACATATATACATATGTATGCTTATGTGCTCGAAGTAAATCGGAAATATGGATACGATCAATTTATATACTTGCATGTATGTTCAGCATTAGGTAAAAGGCGATTCGTTTGTTTAGGATGAGGATAATACCTATGGCTGTAATATGTAGTTTGGCAAAATATGAAGGAGTATGTTGGATTTGTATAGATAGAAAAATGTGCGTTGAAGTTTTTTACATAACTTGAACACATAACCTTTATACCCGAAGCACGAGCTTCCGATATTCCGACTTGTTTTTTTAATATTTACTAATTTTAAATTTGTTTAAATTAGCAAAAATCGAATTTTTGGCTTCCAAACGCCAAGAAAAATCGATAAAAAATCCTTCCACAGCTACCTCGAGAAATATCTCCTTTAAAAATGCATTTTGTTTTTTGTCTTTCAGATGATTCGAGCGAGACAACGTGTGCACTGCAAAAAAACTATTTCCAGAAGTGCCTCCGGAGATTTACCGTCAGTCGTTCAATTTTAATTTCGGGAAATATTGTTCGATTATTTCATTATTATATATAAATTGTATAAATAAGTTCGAACTATCTGTATTCGCAATAAAAAAAAATCTGAAAAACGTGACATTTTTGAGGTCAAAGTTGCCTCTTTTCTGCAAATTTAATCTAATTATCTAATACCTTGAATGTTAGTATCTCACTAAAGTGAATAGTCTGACATAGTATATGCATGTACATTACCAAGTACAAATGGGCAAAATGTCTATTAAAACATTCTTTTATAAGAAATACACAAAACCATTCATATCTGAAGGTTCCGGTTTCTCGTTTTATTAACTGTTTGTGGCAGGACATTTTTCGTCAAATCATTTAGAGCTGAGGTCAGTTCTCCTTCATGTAGAACTTTTTAGTACATCCTAAAATTTCGTTTACATATTGAACTGACCATCATCCATTAATAAACGATGCACAATTCCAACTTCAATTTCTTATAGAATGAAATTCCAAATAAAGATTTCACCTTTATTTTTAGAAACAAATCTTTCGGGGTGGACATTATAAGTGACATACATACTTCCTTTATTTTGTGTAAACCCCCATAGTTTTTCTAGCGGTATACGTCATACAGCTGCCACATCCTGGCTCTTTTGTGTGACCCACCCCCGATCCCCCCAACGTGCAGGCTAAATACTCGAGGATGTGCTGGCTTGAAGGTGGAATGGCAATAGATAGCACAAATTTAGAAAGGGCGACAATTTTATTGAGGGTTATGCGTGCAGATCAGTGGAGGAAGCGTACAAGCTTCTCGGAAAATCGTAGATGGAGTTGAAGCGCATTGCCAGGAACCGATAGCGATGGCAAGAAGGTGTGGTTGTTACAATATGCCCCACAAAGTTGTTTGTCACTACCATATATATTTTGGATGAAATCGGAAAATAGCACAGCAGTGAATTGTTTAGAAATTGTAAGTTATAATAAATTTTTTAAAGTTAAGGCTCCGTTTTTTAGAAAACTACAAAATCCGAAATTATTGAAAAATAGCGGGATTGATTTCCTACCAAAAATATTATGAATAATAATGCTTGACGATCAGTTTCGTTTGTATAGTTCTTTCTTTCAGACTTTCAATTAATATTCATCATCGACAATCATTTATTTTTAAACAACGAACACTCAACGCGCATATCTACTATGCTTCTATGAATATCAAACACTTTATTTTTCAAACAGAATTTGCGACACTGAATAACTTACCCACAAATAGCATCACCAAAAAATTCAATGCTGCTACGTGCTTATGAAAATTAGTTATGTTCACCCTTGCTTATTCTACAATCTTACTAGTAAATGGATACATATATCCAATACTTCATGACATTTAATTAGAGAGCAATTATCGTTATATTATGCAATTGGCCAAGCGACGACTCCATAAGAACCTTGTATAGTTACGCACTTCGTATACTTTATCTTTTTATGCATGTATAAGAATGTACAATATTCATATTTGAATTTATGCACAAAAACAAGTAGTTACTGTAAAATGAGGGAAGACACGACATAGGTGTTAAAATGAAGATTCGTGCATTGAATGATGAGGCAATAATTGGAAAAAAACCTTTACTAATTGAATGGGAAATAAATTGGGAACCAAGATTTCAGCTTTGAGTATTGAATATTTTGTCTGATTTCCTTTCTATTAAGAGGGAAGACTAATAGATGGGTTCATACATCAAGTGGTCATTTATCTGTAGGTAACACTCCTATCAGAAAGACGGCACTCCATAACCTCACGGCAAAAATTGGGGAGATTTCTAAAAAACAATTCGCCTTTGGCGCACTCATGAGAATCGGAGGAGTTTTCAATTATGCCCGATATGCGGCGATTTGTGATGCGGCAAGAATCGATCCACTATTTTCCAATTAGATCCTCCATATGCTGGAGTGGAGACAGGTTCACATATTGGTCGGACTAGCTGCCGACAGGGAAGAATTCTCTCTCCTCTATTATAGCGCATGGTAATGGACAAGCCCAAGCATTTGCGGACGATCTAGCCGTAATAATAATTCCCCAGGTAATCTGAACGCTAGGAAGATAGGGCTAGTCATGTTCACTAGGAACGTTAGGTGGGACAAATACAAGCTACCCGCCATCATTAGGGGCGACAATCTAGTTGGTACAAACAATCAAGTATTTAGGAGTACATTTCGACTCTAAGGGTACGTGGAAGCATCAGATTCAGAAAACAATGTCAAAAATCCTGCAAATGGTTCTGTCGTTTTAGAACTGCAACTGGTAAGACCTCACTACAACAGAGGAAGTATATATCCAAAATAAAGCCCATTTTGGTTTTTCCTTAGTCGTATGGTGGCTGAGACTGAAGTTTGCTAACAGCAGGAAATTCTGGCGCAGATTCAAAGGTTCGGTTGCTTATGTGTTACTGAAGCAATGGGTACTACGCCAACCACAGTACTCGAAGTCACCAGTACTAAATGGCAACGAAATATCATGTCAGGTGTTGTGGAGTTGCCACCAGTTTCAGCTGAAACTTGGCCGACTAAACGAAAAATTCGTGATGTGATTGCCGAGTCACCCGAGCCTCGCCGCATTGACAACCTGGATGAAGTGGCGTTCCACAACTGGTGTTCTTTGTGACCGACGTATCAACGAACGTCTCAAATCGAAAATTTACTGCAATGTTGTCCGTCCTGTCGCTCTCTATGGTTCTGAATGTTGGCCAACTATAAAAGACAATAAACAACGTCTTGCAGTAATGGAGACGAAGATGTTACGTTGGACTAGTGGCGTCACACGTTTTGATCACATCCGAAATGAGGATATCCGCGATCGTTATGGGATTACACCGAGCATGGAAAAGTTGCGAGAGAGGCATCTTCGATGGTATGGTCACGCAATTCGTGCTAACGAAAATTCCCTCGCCAAGATTGGTCTGAACATCGAAGTCGATGGTAAACGACCAAAAGACCGGCCGAAACAATGGTGGCTTGATACTGGATGGGTATTTAAAAGCCTCGAGATTGCACCCAGATCAGGCATTCGATAGAGCCGAATGGCGAAACCGATCACGACGAGCCGACCCCGCTTGTGAGCGGGACAAAGGCTGAAGAAAAAGAAGATTAGGGTATGATGGCTAATGATAATATACATACATATATACACTATATACTTTTCTTTGTACTCGTATATAATGTAAAAAGATTTTAACTAGGTACTCGACCCTAAAATGTTAATACCAGATTGCAGCATCTAATCTATGGAACACTCCCTAATCTTTTACGAAAAGGGAAACTTCTCACATGGCAACATAGGGAAAGGTAACACACGTTTGACGAAAATTATTCAATTATGGTCTCGCTATCTTTTATCCCTTACAAAGTTGTTTTTTCGTGAATACTGTCAAAAGGCTTGACCGGGCCAACAAAATGAAAATTTCCCCGTCTCCCAATCATTAAATCCCAGATTTGAACCCGTTTTCAGAAACTACATAAAATTTCATATTAACGGATCTTTTTCCAGTCGTCAGTCGCGGTCACTGCTAATATGTAACTATTCAATCTTGAGTATGAATATATACAACGCAACAAGTTAGAAACCAAATTAAACACTGGATTTTTTTATTGTAAAGCGTTAATTGGTTCAAAATGCAGACCGATATGTAGAGAAAATATCAGATCTAGAGTCAGTTTGGGGGAGTGGGGAATACCAAAAACATCCAGTTAGTATCAAAGATAGAAGGATCTACCATCAACCCAATCGCAATCAAAATATGTAAAATATTTTAAGAACACAAAAGAATTACTTTCTTTGAAACTGTATTTTTATCTATCAAACACGAACCATCAAATACAAAAAAATCTAGAAATAATCATCGCGACAAGATGACTAATCTTTGGAACAAAATTGTAGATGTGAATGTCACATTATCATATTGAGAAAATAAACGTTATAGACTCTGCGTAGAATTGATGTATTTCGAAATAGAATATGGTAAACAGCTTTTATTTGATATATAAATATGTGTTCCACCAACACATTTTGATATATGAGTACAAGCTGATTACACCGGTTAATATGA
The DNA here is from genome assembly GCF_905115235.1 of Hermetia illucens. Classification (NCBI taxonomy): domain Eukaryota; kingdom Metazoa; phylum Arthropoda; class Insecta; order Diptera; family Stratiomyidae; genus Hermetia; species Hermetia illucens. Next base: position 129,088,130 of record NC_051849.1, on the reverse strand, counting down.
AGTATGTACTAGAAGCTGAGCAATTCAGATTCGAAAAGTTTTGCGATTGATTGGCTTTGCAAATTTCGGTGCACGACCGTCTCTTTTATACATAGCTAGAAATGCATTTTTTTAGTATGTTTCTAGACAAAGTTGAATTGCTATCGGCTTTAAAAAAATTAATTTTATTTATAACTTGGAACAAAGTACGATGGAGGAATGATTAAGTCACTTTTATTAATGACAATGAATTAATTGAACCAATGCTCTTTAATATGAAATACCTTATAATTAGGAATAACTTATATATACTTATGTTTCAAAATTAGTATACTTTTATACAGTACCAGCTTGAAACAAAAAGTTTCCGCCAATTTTAATTTCTTATAATTTCTAGTTTCCAAGCGTTTTTAATAATGACAAAATAAGGTCCATAATCACATTCCAAAGGAATTTCACATAAGATTAATTATAAGTATGTATAATGTATAAAATAATTAGAAAAGTAAATCACAAAAATTAAGAAGTGAAGAAATCATTTATTTTAGATCGCCTATTACCAACTTTGGAAAGAAATTTCGCTCTGACTCAAACATTTTGTATGTCAATAATTTTGGGCGCTGATTAAAAGTTTTGTCTAGACCAACTAAGTATACCGTTGGCAAAGTTAATTGCCTCTGTATGACAGACCCCCGGGATCGCAGCTGGTCGATTAATTCAACCCTTGATCAATATGAATATATATGTAGTCACTCTATTTTTCGACCCGAACACCCGTTACTTCCTACAACAATCAGCATACACGGAATCAGTGCTGCCGTCGGTGGCGGATCTGATGGGTGACGAATTCTGGAAACTTTCCCGGGGAACTTTCATCAATACCGACAGTTTGCGGGACATCCATTCTCCGAAAGGGGGGAAGATGTATTGGTAGCCAGCGAAATTGCCGACCTGCGGAGGCAAGGTCATAACATCCGCTATTTGGCACAGAGTGTAGAGTACAAATCAGGTAAAGGGAGTCTCCCCCCTGTTTGATAAACAGCAAGCAAAGCTTGTTGCTTACAGAAACTAGCCGACGAGATGGATGGAGATCCGTGATGACGCATTTATAAACTCAAAAAATCAAGACTACGCGGAAACCCTGCTCCCTTCATGCTGAACAGATAGGCGCGGAAGAGGAGGCGCCAAAACCCGACAGAGATATATAAACTGGAGGTTCACTATCGGCCGATAGTGCTCGGGTCATTTTTACTTGTCGCAGAAAGATGGCAATGCTCGTGCGAATGCGTGAAAATGTTCGGAAAGCTTATGAAGGGTTGACTCGCCGTCATGCCGGGGACAGTTCAATTTTAAAGCAGGAAGATCAATAGTAGATGCTGTCATGGAGTTTGCGGATGATGCTCATCCAGTCAAGGCACCCAGTATTGAGTTCGACGAGTAGTGCCTCTGCGTAACACTTCATGTCAGAAATACCTTCGATTCCGTAAGATTACAGATATGCTAGGTACAGTAGAAAATTAATTCCACGCGCTTAGTAAATCTTCTAAATTAATCTAGAGAAGGGCCTATCTGTTCCGGATTTGACAAGGGTCGGACGCACTGTTGAATAAACGCAAATCGGTATTGGCATATTGTCGCGTTTCAGCCTTGCATAGGAAAAACGGAAGTAGTCACAGTGACTAAAAAGAGATTGGCCAGTTGATCGTGGAGTCTAAACCAAGAAGACTATACACAGGAGGATCAACTTCAGTGGCAAACGGGCACAGAATCTCATTGTTCACCTTTCGGGTAGGCACGAGATAAGTAAGTGGTATTGGCGTGTCGATATCGCCTAGATGGTTTTATTGTGTGTATTTCCCCATCATATCCTGCAGGAAACGAATGCATTCGGAAGATTGATCTTGGATGCATCTACTTATTTGCTCTTAAATTCCATGGAAAGCAAACATGAATCTATTGCCCAGAATGTTGCGCGTGTTCACTTCCAATAAGTTTCACATAGAGGAATGTTGAAACATCATTCGCTCACTGACTCCATTAAAATCCATTACGATTAATCTGAAATGAAGCTTTAAGGAAGCTCTTGCTTTGGTTCCCACTGGGATGTGCGAAGCCATAACCAGCTTTGCAATGTCTGTTGTTATGGCAGATGCTACGACGGGCTCGCAGCAACTCGCAACTATGAGTGCATACGAATACACGGCACTAACACCAGCCCTTATGCACGGAATTTTGCTCGTGCAACTCCCGTCGCGGTCGAGCGCATGCAAGACTTTTCCGCCTCCATAAAATTTCAAAGAATGTGCTGAGAGTTGAAACGCTGTGTATAGAGTTCTTGGTCAAAACTAACGGTTAAGTACCTTCACTCGGGGACAAGCTTTTTCGAGCAAATCAAAACACCGGTGGACAAAACCGCAACTACAGTTTCGGTCTTAAATTGGCTTATGGCAAACGTTGCAAGTCTTACCTATAGCCTGAAACGTCTTCTTATGAGTGCAACCCAGTCCGATGTGTTCTATATAGCAGATATTTAGGTTGATGCTCTTGGCGAGAAAGTGTATCATAAGTGCCTCGTGCAGGTACAGAGGTGGCGCGCTCTGTGGGTGTTATTTGCCTGCCATGCTGTTGCTGAACCGGCTGTGATGATGATCGCAGGAGTATCCCCCTTACCCTGTTCGCTAAGGGCCGTGAGGCCATCCACATACACAAGACCGAAGACTCAAAGGAGGTTGCTGCTTGTGAAGAACATATACTAAATGAGCGGCAACTCTCTTGGGAAAACGAGGCAGGTGAAATGCACGGCAGAAGATTGGTAAGGCATGATTTATTAGAGATTTCTTTAGGCTAAAATACATTGATGACATGGCTGGGACGTGTGTTTTTAGGGCCCTTAAGGGATTTCATACAGTTGACAGTTGACGACTTTATTTCATTGATTGATTGATTGATTCATCACTCTGACTTTATTTCGACTTTTTTTTCGACAGCTTAGTGCATGTTTATTGGGAATGGTTTGCGGTGGACATGATACCTCGATAACGATTTATCCAAAATCAGAATTTCAAACAAATTTCGGTAATATATTGCCTAGTCGCTGAACGACTTTTTAAAAGAATTAAAAATCAGTGGTAAAAATTTGGCGTTGGTTGGACTATTTAGTATATAGTTTAATAGTTTTAGTAACTGGGTCCACCGCGAAGGTTCTTTAAAAAAACACAATTCTGAGATAATTGCGTTTAAAATTTCAAGTTTGTGTTCTCCATACTTCACTTATTTACTTATATCGAATGGCCAATTGCAGCGCCATACAGTATTCTTTCTACATACCCTAAAACATCGATTTGATGCTGCCTATAAGGTTTCTGTAAATCTTATTTTTTATTAATGAAGTAAATGAAGGAAAATTACATCCTCAATATGTATAAAATTGCTGCACTATAAAATAACAAGGAAGGTTTTGGTAATTTCGCTAATCTTTATATATGTATGTATAGTCTATACCAGATACTCAAGTAATCCCTCCCACATATCAGCCACGTCATTGTTTTTAAAGTATTATACGAATGAATTATTTAACACCCTTCGGAGTGCGAAGCTCACTTGCCGTCAATGTAGCACTTTACACATCGTGTTTGTAAATACCATGGGATCTGAACGCGGCAAGCGTAGTAGTGCTAAAAATAAGCTCCCAATGAATTGTCTAATGCAGATCAGAATAACGCAAGAATAATTGCTTTCAATACGGAATGAGTAAGGCCTTCTGGAAGACTAGAAATGAGTAACCGGCAACGATCCTCAGGTCTACTGAACCAGACTGAAACTTATTACCTCCATAAACAGCGGTTCCTTCATATTTGTGACATTTGAAATTTTTGAGAAAAGAGCGGAGAATTCGTGGATTCCTCTTGCTCTGTACAGTTGGCTTTAATTAGTTCGTTAAGTTGCATTACGCTACGTTCAACAATAGCCCATTTTTTTGCGTTTTTGAACACTCTTGTATTACGTAACAGTCAATCCCACGATAAACGTGAATGATTCATACGAACAATGTCTATTTCATATACACGTAATCTCCGCCGAAAGATTTAAACCCCAACGAGAAAATCTGGTATCATCTCCGATCCAATAGCTTCCGCTACCTTCGAAGCCACATTCAAACCATTCAAGCCTAAACCTCTCAAATGGCAACAATATTATTCCAACCAAAATACATCCAATGAATTCCGTTGGGAAATTTCTGAAATGAAATCATCGCCGCTAAATTCTATACAGGGTCACCTAATTGCTGAGTCGGGCCCCGCTTTCGTTTTGATTCCAATATGGCATTGAATGCTGAGTCAAGTGACTGCTGGAATAACAACAGAAAAACGAAGAGACCAACAACTCCGACCAGAATAGAGTGAATAAGGCGTAATATCTTGTTTGATTTCCATTTGAATGCAATTGTTAACGGAGCCATACATTGGACAATTCACTAATTACAAGCAAAGCGTTCAAGTAGGCGTTCTGTAGAAAACTGCTGAGATTGGAACGGAGGAGCGTTGATTATTGAATGGCGCAGGTAAGCAGCTAGTTGTGAAGCGACTCTTTCCAATTGAGGTGAATGCCTGGACTCGTTGTTGGTCTCTTCTTGCTCATAGCCAAGGTTTAGCCCGAAACCAAGGCATGGCAAGGCTTGGAACAATTTTTGGTATCGAACCGGAGAAGCACTCCAGGTAGAATTCCATAAACTGCAGTTCATAAAAATGTACCTCAAGGGAACACATCACTAATGAGTTTTCTAGGACTGTGAACCAATTTTCACTAAAAGAAGGAACATGGAGGCCTGAAACCTGAAAACAATTGCAATAAACAAAGGTTTCCTCTTGACGCCGGAGAGGCACACATTGATAAGAAAACCCCAAATACTAAAAACATCCAGAACCAATTCCCAATTTTAGTGTTTCTCATTTTCAAGGACTTACTCATGCATTCATATTGATTCTCCCATTTTTAGTTCCTGGAATGTACTCTTTGGTGGAAACATGAATAACCGTCCGATGACGATGAATAGGATCCCTCCAGTTGCCGAAAAGGCTGTAAGCTAAAGTAATGATATCTAGCCGAGATAGACGGTAGTGCACGCACTTTGATCCTACCCCTCCGACATTAACTCTAGGTTGGCGGTAAGAAAGGACATGACTTTCTTTGAATTTATTCCGATGATGGATGGTTGAATTGAAGGCCGTTATTTGCAGGTCTATACTGTAATCAACAAGTGAGTCAGAGAGTTGCTCCATGTATGGATGCCCCAGCCAGAACACAGTACCCACGCCGAACTGCTCGAGAGTCATAAAGCAGTAAACAATGAGTAGGTAAGCGGCTACTGCTTGCGAATTAAGGCGCTTATCCAGATGGAACTTTAATTAGCGACTGCGGTCACATTGGGACCTTACGAGCATCACGCGGGCAATCTTAAACTTTGCTCCGCTAACGAATGTTTATTCGAGAATGCTAATGAGAAGAGGCAGCATCCATCACTTATCATAGCTTAGTATGGGAAGAATTTTAGAGAAGATTCTCGACAGAACCAGCGGACACCGACCGAAGCCTAGACCCATGTAAGTTCGATGTTGGCCACGACGCACATAGTGGATTGGAACTGTTTTAGCCGATGATGCCACACCTAGCAATGGAATGGTGCGATTGGAAGCAGAAGCAGAAAGAACGACAAGAAGTGGTGTGGCGCGGTGTCGCCCCGCAAGAGACACAACTAGAGCGCGGACATGTTGGAGCCCATCCAAGCCGAACGAACGCCGCCTCGTAGTCGTCATGTCTTTGCTCGTTAGAATGCAGAGAAAGTGATTTATTTTCGTTTCCTCGGAATTCACTTGACTTATTTTTAGATTGCTTGGAATAATAACTTGATGCAAGTCCGACTTTAATCACCCGCCCAACTGGCTCCAATGAATTAATTCATGAGACGACTACATAGTAAAAGGTAGCACGACTCACATGCGGACAGACATCACGAAAAAATGCAGCCAGTTGCAGATTTCTAGCACTTCCCGATTATGTTGCACTTTGCATTGTAATTGTCTCAACTCACCGATCGGCATCTTGGCGCTGCTTCCCTGATATCCTTTCAATAAGTTATCCTTGACGTAGAACTTGCAGGAACTGGTAATCCAACACTTGGCTCACGGACGGAACTCGATCTGATCCACGTCTAACAAACAACTAATGGAGCTCGCGAGCCGGTTGGCCGTTTATAAAAATTCTTCGCAGCAGATTGTAGCACACAGGGTATGACGTCACTGCCGTCAGAATACTCTCGTTATAATTCTACCAAATGAATCAGAGGCGAACTCAGGCGGCACGGGCTGCAGCACTTTAGCGAACTTTTCGTCAGCGTCGAATTTCGGGCTTTCGTTGACATCATGCGCAGAAATAAACAACACATTCACGATGCAGCGTTTATGTGTATTAGCGGGTGAGTCATCAATCGGAGCTGCATTTAGACGCGTCTGATTCGATATTGAAAAGATTGATGCTAATTATGTACACTAGGCGACATAATTCATCGTATGACACCATTATCGAGTATATATAAGGGTAATGTATTTGTAACCCGTTTTCATTTTGAATATATGATATATTGTTTTTTCTATTACAAGTGTTATGACCATGCCTGTTTGTAATGTTTGCCTGGCATCCTTTCTGATTAATGAGTCATCGTACGACCACTTCAAACGTTCTGTATTTGCTTTATTTGGAGTAAACTGCATAGAAATGTGATCAGTCCAAACGCAGTGATCGCAAGAGAATATCGACAAGGAGTTCGAAGTGCAAATGTGAAATGCCGCCTACCAAAATGAAAAAAAACAGCAAATATCGACCGATTTTTTACAAGTTGAAATAATGAAATAACAGAAAAAACGAAGTCAACAATCGAACATATCGTGAAAAGTTATAGACAGTCGGAAAAACGGAAGCTGGACGCTTCAGGTATAAAAGGTTTTGTGTTTCCCTATGCGAGGAATTTTGCTAACCGCAAGCTTTATTACAAACACGTATACATACACATATCTACCTCAAGTTTATAAGTGACTGATATGTGAAAAACTAAAAAAGCCAAAAAAAGAAATCTAAAATATCCTCACGAACCCCTCGGTCAGATAAGTTCAAATTCTATGATGATGACACACACACCTTAGGGTACAATAAATTTACCTGAAATACCAAACTTTGACTTTCTATAGCTTTATTTTTTCACTTTTTGGAGCACACATTTTAAGCCCTCACACTCCTACGTTTCACCTAAAACCAGAAATAAGATCAGTTTCGGAAAGTACTAATTGGGCTCATTCATTTGATACTCTACATGACAACGGACCGGCGGACAGACAGACATTGAATACATTTTAATAAGGTTTTGTTTTAGACAACACCTTAAAAAGTGCATTGTAGAAATTAGCGCTAGAACAGTGCAACGAACTCAAAACAAACACGGGTAATCTTCTTCCGAATTATATTCCAATTCCAAAAAGCTGCAATTACCACCGCAAAATCCAGACATAAATCCAATCGAGGGTTTGTGGGACTATCTCGAAAATCAGTTACACAAACACCACATTACTAGAGAAGGCTCCACAGAATGAATGGAATAGTATACCTCAAAGTGTTACGCAGAAACTTATGTCATCTATGCCATCGCGAATATAAGAAGTGCTGGAAGTCAAAGGAAGCCCAATCAAGTATTGATATTTAACCAATAGACAACAGAGGCAGGACGGGCCCCGGTCTTGGCGAGAAATGGGCAAGGGTTCTTGATGGATGCATGGCGTGAGGACGTAAGTAAGTCAGTCCGAACAAAAATAAGCGTCTACAAGCTAAATATTGGCACCTTAACTGTAAATACCATGGAACTCGACTTAGAACGCGAACGCAGTACAAATTACTATAAACTTCTCTATTTTGGTAGCCCACACACTCAATACGGTGTTGGCATTGCCATCTCAGAGGGTTTCCGTGATGCCATTAAAGAAGTCGAACGATTTGATGACATCAGCTGATCGCACTGTTCATTTCTTCACCGCGTATGCACCACAGACAGGTCGCCCTGATGTCGAGAAAAATGTCTTCTGGCAACTTATCGATGAAAAGACCTGCAACGTTCCTTCTGGTGACTATATAATCATTGCAGGCGACCTTAATGGTCATTTTGGTGAAAAGCAAACGGTAACAGGTGGCATGGAATAAAGGCGTTTAGAGAGCGCAATGAGGGTGGACACCCATGACCTTGTACTTATGAATTCATCAAACGATTGTCTCATCTGGGAATGGTAAAACACAAATCGACTATATTTTCATAAGACGCCGACATTTTACCACTGTCATGAGAAGAAAGAAGAAATGATCTCATTTACGTGATTACCAACCATTACGGAAGAATCGTGGAACCGAATTACAATCACGATCCACAAAGCGCAAAGCTCTGCAACTCTTGGGGTCACTAAGCCAGGCAAGCGGTACATCATCCAAGATACTTGTCTTTGAAATGACGATGTCGAAATGAAGGTCGGCGCAAAGAAACCTCTCAGTCGCAAGCTTTTTGTCAATAAAACTCTCGCCAATTGGCGAATTTATAAGAGTGCCAACCGGGAAGCAAAGAAACCGATCGCTGCCCCCCGAGCGGCCCATCACACAAATCTTTACGATAAACTGGACACTCAGGATGGCGAGAGATTGCAACTGAAGAACGTGTTCATCCCCCACATCCACAATCAGAAGAGCTGGGACCCAACACTGTGGTTCAGTGAATTGTTTAATCGAGTTATTGAGGAAGGTTGAACACCATCTGACTGGCAAGAAAGTACTACTGTTCCAATATGGAAAAAGAAAGGTAGTCCAGCAGAATGTTCAAATTACCGTTCGATCCGGTTACTGCCCCATACTATGAAGATTTTTGAACGCATTCTTGACAACCGTATTCGCGAAATCGTTTAAATAAACGTGAATCAAGCCGGATTTGTCAAGAACTGCGGAACTACTAACGCAATATACTCTGCACGGTTACTTATGGAGAACCACCGTGAAAAGCATCGCCCTGTTTACATTTCATTTCTGGATCTAAAGAAAGCGTTTGACCGTTTGCCACACGAACTCATCTGGTATTCTTTACGACAACACAGAAGAACTCATGCGCTGGGTTCAATTGCTCTACCACGATCCAAAAAGTAAAGTTCGAAGTAGGGCGGGTGTATCAAAACCGCTTCGTATCTCGTTTGGTGTTCATCAAGGAAGCGCCTTCTCACCACTCCTCTTTGTTCTTGTTACGGACACCGTCACACGGTTCATCCAACGGCCAGTGCTCTACACATTGCTTTATGCAAATGATGTTTTCCTAGCGTTTAATAGCAAAAATAATTTCGAGCAACTTGTCCAAATAGGGAATGGTCGCCTGCAACACTGCCTCAGATTGATTCTGAATAAAACTCAATTTTTGACGACCGATCCCCTCGGAGACGGTTATAGCTATTGACACTAAATTTGGTGGAAAGATGGGAACTGTGAATGATCGGGCATACGGTGAGTTACATCCTTTTACGTGGAACTTAAGGGGGTTCCCATATATGCAAAAAGGGGGTCAACATTTTTTTTTCATCAAATATAGCTATGTGGGGTGTCAAATGAAACACATCGATTAGTACTTTCCGAAGCCGTGGACATTTGCTGGAAAGATGGGGAGTGCGGGGGGTCGAAAGTGATCATTTCTTGAACGGACTCATTCTCAGAAACTACCTAAAAACTAGTTATTCCATTATTTAAGAGTTCTGATTTGCCAATAAAAGTAAAGTAAGCTACTTGCTCGAATACTTTTTTGAGTGGCTGTATATGTATGTATGTAGTACGTGTTTTTCTTTGATGGTGAATTATGCGACTGTGCTTAAAAACATACCCAACTAGACATGTCCCAGCTTTGTTCCAGTGACAACGAAATCCACCTCAATAGCAGTGTTGCGTAAAAGTTAATTACGGCTTACGACCTATTATTGCAAATATTTCATCCAAAAGTTAGTTGCAACTAATAATTCAAAATTCAATTGTCACTGGAAGGTGCCTTCAATTTTTCGATTTTTAATCATTACCCGCACAATGTCTATTAACTAAAGATTAGTTGCATTAAAATCATTATCATCATTAGAAATTAGTCAGCTTTTTTAATTGAAAACTTTGCTGGGAGATGTTCCGACATTTGGATAACATTTACGGAGGACATTTTGTTAATATAGTTATAGCCTTTTGTCATTTGTAGGGGGTGTTCCTGCGATTCGCGAATAGTTTCCCTTAGAAAAGTCCAGGGCTGCTTTCAATTTTTCGGACCGTCAATTGTAGAAAAAATGGTTTCCGTTTCATAATTTTAGTGAGAATAAAATCCTGCACAACTTAACTTTTTTACTTTTTGTGTTGTTTGAGGACATGGTTTTGTAGTTGATTTTCGACATACTAATTGAGTTTTTCATTGTTACATTGAGTAGTTTTAGTCATTTTCACCTAACAAGGACATTGCCACGTTAGGCAACCCAATATTTCGATATTTCACTCCAAACGTCCTCTCCGGAAGGGGCCACTTTCAACCAAATTGACCACGTGTTGATCGAACGCCACCACTTCTCAGCCTTGATGAATGTCAGAATGTCATCATCAGAACATGTAGGGGGGCCAATATAGACTCGGATCACTATCTTGTTGGCATGGTGCTCCGAGCTCGAATAACAACATTAGCCAGAATCCCCTCTGACAATCAGGTGAGAGTTAACACTGAAACCATTCACAACACAGCCCTCCGCAACACCTATAAGAGCGAAATGGATGCCGCAATAACCGCAGTCAATAGAGGACCTGGAGATGAACCATCAACAAATGATCTTCACAACCATCTGAAGAACGTTATTATGGATACGACCACAAACATACTTGGCCGTAGCCGAAAAAGGAGTCGGAACGGCTGGTTTGACGATGAATGTAAGCTAGCAACGGAACGGAAGAATGCCGCATACCGAGTAATGTTGCATTCTCAAAGAACGCGGGCACGCGCGAAGACTTATCACGAACTCCGTCGAGCGGAGAAGCGACTTCACAGACGAAAAAAGGAACCCTGGGAGAACCAACAAATCTGTGAACTCGAAAAGTACAGTAAGTGGTCAGGACCCGATGGAATTACAGCAGAATTGGTTAAATATGGAGGCGACCAGTTACACCAAGTGGTTCATCAACTTGTGCTCAAGGTATAGGACAGCGAATCAATGCCTGACGATTGGCAACGAGGCATTATCTCTTATATTAAAAGAGAGATATCACACAGTACAGCAATTATAGAGGTATCACGTTGTTGAGTACCAACTACATGATATTCTCCTTTATCTTGCTAGGCCGGATAGCCCTATAAGCCCAGAACATCATTGGCCCATACCAAAGAGGTTTCACTCAAGGCAAATCAGTAACAGATCAGAGTTTCTCTCTGCGGCAAACGATGGAAAAGCTTTAAAGCCACCTATGGTAGTATAGCCAAGGTAAAACACGGCCATGAGAGAATGCGGTATCCCGGCGAAATTGATAAGACTGACTAGGCTGGCCCTGACCAATGTGAGAGGCCAGATAAAAGCAGCAGGATCACTATCAAGACCATTCGACATCAACAACGGTCTACGACAAGGGGATGCGCTATCATGCGGCCTCTTTAACCTGGCCCTCGAGAAAGTGATCCGTGATGCCGAGGTGAATGCAAGAGGTACGATCCTCTTCAAGTCCACCCAACTACTGGCCTATGCTGACGATATCGACATCATGGGAAGAACCACCCGAGACGTACAAACTGCCTTCATCCAGATCGAGCAGGCGGCGCGAGATCTTGGGCTGCACATCAATGAAGATAAGACAAAATATATGGTAGTATCGTCAGCACCGAAAAACAACCACCCAACAACATCAAACCGCACTAGTCAAACAGGAAGAATAAAGATAAGAGACTACAACTCTGAGACCATTGATGATCCTATCTAGGGTCGAAAATCACAACTGATAATAGCTACGATGATGAAATCCGCGGACGGTTATTGGCAGCCAACAAAGCCTATTTCAGATTACAAAAACTGTTCCGCTCGAAACGTCTCACCATGGGATCAAAGTTCTTACTGTACAAGACAATGATCTTGGCAGTCCTCATGTATTCCTCGGAAACTTGGATTCTTAGCAAGAAAAATTGCGAACTGTTGGCCGCGTTCGAGAGAAGAATCCTCTGAAGAATTTTTGGCCCCCTACATGAGGATGGACGATTCCGTAGTCTACATAAGACGGAATCTACGAGCGATACCATTACCGTCAAGTTGTGGATAAAATCCGGTTAGGGGGGATCACTTAACCCGTATGGATGAGGATGATCCAGCCCGGAAAGTCTATAAGGGAATGTCTATGGTAGAAAAAGAGGAAGAGACAGATCCTGCCTAAGATGGAGCGATGGCGTAGTTTAAAACGCCAAACAGCTTTTAGGAATATCGAATTGGTGAACCTCGGCGATGAACCGGGAACCCGGATGTCCGGAGTTCCTTATTAATGTAGGCCTAGATTAGTTATCGGTTGTTGCGCCGTTGATGATGATAAAAAGTGTAGGAGCCCAAAAAAAATATTCAAAATTTTCGGTCTTGTGTTGTTGTTGTTTGTCCTCTGGAGCCTCGGCGGGCTAACAGGTTTTCCTGATATCATCCACGATGGCATCAGCAGGACTAATGGCGGGCACTTAGCCTATGTTGCCAGAAACACACTTTCGTTATTGGGCTAACGGCCAAAAGTTTATTAACATTCATGTCCCTACATGACAATCAGGTGAGAGTGAACACTGAACTCTGCCTCCACCAAGTTAGAAACCGTCCATGCAATCCCTTGGCTTAAAAATCATAAACCGCGTGGATCCCATGAAATTATAGCCGAATTGGTTAAATATGGAGCCGAACAACTACACCCAGCGGTTCATCAACTTATGCTGAAGGTATCGAACAGCGAATCAATGCCTGACGATTGGCAATGAGGTATTATCTGTCCCATACATAAAAAGGAGGATATCACACATCTATAAGATATTCTTCGCTATCTTACTAGGCCGGATAGTCCCATATGCCCAGAACATTATCGGCCCATACCAAAGGGGCTTCACTCTAGGCAAACCAGCAACAGGTCAAATTTTCTCTCCCCGGTAAACGATGGAAAAACATCAGTTGCACCATCTTTTCATCGATGTGAAGGCCGAATATGATAGCATAGCCAGGGTTAAACTATACACGGCCATGAGAGAAATTGGTATTCCGGCTGACCCTGAATAATGTGGGAGGCCAGATAAAAGCTGCTGAATCACTATCGAGACCATTTAACATCAACAACGGTCTAAGACAAGAGGATGTCCTATCATGCCTCCTCTTTAACCTGGCCCTGGAAAAAGGGATTCGCAATGCTGATGTAAAGGCGAAAGGCACCATCCTGTTCAAATCCACCCAACTTCTGACCAATGTTGACGATATTGATATTATGGGAAGAACAACCAGAGATGTACAATCTACCTTCATCCAAATGAGAATAATTAAGATAGTAGACTATAACCTAAGTAGATCCAATAAGTTGTATCCACCCTCAATGGACCGGACTTGCAAATGTATTCGAGAAGTTTATCCATACAAATCTTAGGCACTAAACCACAAGAAGATACTATCAGATGTTGAAAGCGTATGATGTGTAAGTTTCCCCAATATATTCGCAAGTCCGGTTCATTGATTGTGGGTACTACCTATTAGATATACTGTGACCACAACTTTGAGACCGTTGATAATTTCGCGCACGGTTGTTCCGTTCGAAATTTCTCACTTCTTGTCTTTCTTCAGCCTTTGCCTCGTTCACAAGCGGTGTCGGCTTGTCGTGATCGGTTTCGTCATTTACCACTATCCTGATCCTAATGCCTGACCTGGATGCATCTCGAGGCTTTTAAATCCCCATCCAGCGTATCAAGTCACCGTTGTTTCGGTCGGCCTTTTGGTCGTTTACCATCGACTTCGACCAATCTTGGCGAGTGAATTCTCGTTGGCATGAATTGCGTGACCATACCATCGAAGACGCCTCTCTCGCAACTTTTCCACGATCGGTGCAACCCCATAACGATCGCGAATATTCTCATTTCCGATGTGATCAAAACGTGTCACGCCACTAGTCCAACGTAACATCTTCGTCTCCATTACTGCAAGACGTCGTTCATTGTCTTTTATAGTTGGCCAACACTCAGAACCATAGAGAGCGACAAGATGGGCGACATTGCAGTAAATTTTAGATTTGAGACGTTCGTTGATACGTCGATCACAAAGAACACCAGTTGTGGAACGCCATTTCATCCAGGTTGCGTTAATGCGTGAAGCAACTTCATAACGCAGTTTTCCATTGGCTGACAGCATTGACCCGAGGTGTTTAAATCGCTCAGTTGTGGGCATGTCACTGCCGCTGACAGTGATTGTACTTGTTTCTATTTTAGGACAAGTTGCTCGAGATCATTTTTGCTATTAGACGCTAGGAAAACATCATCTTCATTGAGCAGTGTCTCGGGTGCTGGACGTTGGATGTCCCGTGTGAACAAAGAGGAGTGGTAAGAGAGTGCTTCCTTGATGAACACCAACACAGACACGAAGCGGTTTTGATACACCCGCCAAACTTCGAACTTTACTTTTCTAATCGTGGTAGAGCAATTGAACCCAATGCAAGTTTTGTAGTAGAGTATACCAGATGAGTTTGTGTGGCGCACGGTTAAACGCTTTCTCTAGATCCAGAAATGCAATGTAAAGAGGGCGATGCTTCTTACGTGTTTCTCCATGAGTAACGGGGCAGAGTGTAGGTTAAATATCCGCTTGGGTCACTTATCTCCCATTTACAGTTAATTCCGAAACATTATAAACATTATTGAGTGCACCTGCATAACGGATGCACAAACCAATAGAATCATAAACATTATTGAGTGCACCTGCATAACGGATGCACAAACCAATAGAATCATAAACATTATTGAGTGCACCTGCATAACGGATGCACAAACCAATAGAATCATAAACATTATTAAGTGCACCTGCATAACGGATGCACAAATCAATAGAATCATAAACATTATTAAGTGCACCTGCATAACGGATGCACAAACGAGCGAGCATCGTAAGTATTAAGGTAGCAGTAAGATAATAAAAGGAGGAGTCTAGTTGGAACTGTACGAGGATTAAGATCAATAAAATATATTAAATTAATAATCTCAAGTGTTATTAATTTTAGTTGTATTGCGTCAGTAGTTCCGCAGTTCTCGACAAATCCGGCTTGATTCTTGCGATGCTGTGATACTTTGTTGCCATAGAGTCAAAGTTCTTACTGTACAAGACAACGATCTTGCCGGTTCTCATGTATTTGTTACTTATTGTATAGTTGAATAATTGGCAGTTGTCATTGGTAGTTTTATGTAAGCTATGCGAATGAACTTATTGCCTGAATATCTGGAGTAGGGTTCGTTCCACTGCCTTTGAGGGGCGTGAACGTTATTGAAGCTTAGGTTTCGAGATTTAAGGGCAGAATGCATGGTCGTTCCCTTATATTTTCACATCTACTGAATGATAAAAGATATAAGTGCGAATTGTCAGAAGAACTTTTTAATATGCGAATTTTACGTGTTTTTGTAAATTTAAGCCTTTTGACAGCTGTTTATCTTGTACTTCAGCGTACGACGAAAATTTGACAGGTTTGACAGCTTGCCCATGCTTTCCTCTTCCAGTAAGCCTTCTGACCAATGCCTTCTCTGTACGAGGATTTCTTCGACAGATTATCAGAGGTCTTAATCGTTTTGTTTCCCTCACTTCTTTTCATCCTTTACGACGGCGACTTTAACCTTCCTAGGCTCTTCCCATTACTCGTGGCCTTCCCTCCCTCCCTAATAACTCGGCCCACCCTTCCCTCCCTCTATCCACTTTCATGTACACCTGTGGCGCCCTCCAGTTTAATCTTTCTAGAAACTACTTAGATGGCACTCTTGACCTTATCCTCTCTAACCTCCCTGTGCGTGTTCTTTCTCAATTCCTTTATGCTCCGTCTTACGTTGCCCCTGACCCCCTTAATCCTGCTCTCGAGTTCGATGTTCAGATATCCCGACTCCATTCTCCTGTCGCTCGCAAGTCTACCAAGTTCAACTTTCGTAAGGCAAACTTCGAAGGTCCGAACTCAGCCCTGGCGTCGATCAACTGGGTCCCCTTCCTCTCTGCATTTACGTGTGACCAAGCACTCAACACTTTCTATACCATTTTATCTGATCTTCTTCCTTGTTACGTTCCCTCCTCTCCTAAGTGCTTACGCTCTTACCTCGTCTGGTTCACCACTGAAGTTCACAAAAGACTATGTCAAAAAGAGACTACAAGGAAGAAGTTTCTGTCTTCTAGAAACGATGCTGACTTAGTTTCTTTTTCAAATCTCTACGTTCCTCAGTCAAATCCTTAATACGTAAATCCGGAAACGAATATTTGACCACTGTGGAAGACTCACTAAAGCGTGGAAACCTCAAACCTTTCTGGTCCCACGTTCGCAACTCCCGCTGCCCTGCCCAGTTATCCCTTCCGTCCATTAAATTCTCTGGATTCTCAGCTAACTCCCCCCAACTATCTAGTGATTTACTCTGCCGCTACTTTTCGTCAGTCTATGTCCCCCCTCCTTCCTCCGAATCCTTCCTGATAGTGAATGTAGCTTGCCTCACATCGCCTGAATGGTAGGCAAACTATTCTTACCTCTATCCTTGTCGAGTATCTCAGTGGCAAACTTGATGCCAATGTTGGACCTGGCTACTATGGTCTTCCAAACCTCTTTTTGCTCAAAACTTGTAAGTCTATCTCTCTTCCCCTATCTCTTATTTTCAACAAAACCTGGAAGAGAATCATTTTTCCGGCTTGTGGAAAGACGCTCTCATCGTCCCATACGCAAAAGAGGCGATTGTACACTTGCCGAGAATTACCGTCCCATTTCCCTCCTCTCCTCCTGTTCCAAAATCCTGGAAAGATATGTCAACGACTGTTGTCCGCCCACTTTGGCCAACACATTGTGAAAGAGCAACACGGCTTCGTTAAACGTAGGTCCACTGCCTCCAACTTGCTTGACTTTACCAACTTTGTCGCCAAATGTCTAAATTCACGGTAAGAAGTGCATACCATTTACACTGACTTAGGTAAAGCCTTCCACACTGTAAATTACAAGATGCTTCTATCCAAACTCTCTCCTAAACGTTCCCATACCACTTGTTTTATGGCTTGCCTCTTACCTTTCCAACCGATCCTGCCGCGTCTCTTTTGACGACTGTACGTCCCGCTCCTTCTCCCCCTCCTCTGACGTTCCACAGGGATCTATTCTGGGTCCTTTGTTATTTTTATTTTTTATTAACGACATTCCGCCCCTTCTTACTTGTCCCTGTTTGCTTTATGCAGACGACCTTAAGCTGTTTTCCGCTATACCGTCGCCTATGGACTGTGTTTCCCTCCAATCTAACCTGGACACTCTGGTTCGTTGGTGCTCAGCTAATGATTTAGCGCTAAACGTCAGAAAGTGTCACTCTATTTGCTACTTCCTAAAATCCACACCCACTTCTTTCTCCTACTCTCTTAACGGGCATTCCATATCCTGCTTAAATTTCAATCAAGACCTCGGAGTCACTTTCGACATTAAGCTCCGCTTTGACATCCATTGCCTCGATGTCGTCAATCGAGCAGCAAAATTGCCAGGCTGTATACTTCGCTCCTCCTCCGATTTTGACTCCATGCAACCCTCCTTAGCTCTCTTCAATTCCCTCGTGAGGAATACCTTCGAGTATTGCTCCGCGATCTGGTCACCCCCCCCCGTAACTGTGGTTGTCTTATCTTTGAAGATGTGCAACGTAAGTTAACCCGTTCCCGTTTCTTTAAGAAAAGTTCCTCTCGTCTGGACTACCCCCCCCGCCTCTGCTCTCTGAACCTTCCCTTCCCACAATAGCGTAGATCCTATCTGGATCTATGCACATTTTTAAGGTTTTGTGTAAACACAAAATCGGTTTACCGTCTGTCTGTCTGCCTGTCTGTCTGTCCGTCTGTCTGTCTGTCTGTCCGTCACACACATTTTTCTCGGAGACGGTTATAGCGATTGACACTAAATTTGGTAGAAAGGTGGGAACTGTGAACGCTCGCACATACAGTGTGTTACATCCTCTTACGTTGAATTTAAGGGGGGTCCCCATACATGCAAAAGGGGGGTGAACAATTTTTTTTCATCAAATATAGTCATGTTGGGTATCAAATTAAAGGTCTCGATTAGTACTTTTCGAAGTCGGTCTTAGTTTTGACATTTCTTGGAAACGTGGGGAGTGCGGGGGGTTGAAAGTGATCATTTCTTTAAGGGGGCCATTCTCAGAAACTACTTAACCGAAAAATCTGAAAAAAATCAGGAGGCTGCCACTATATGGTGCCGTGGCTCCGAAATACCTTTCATACCGATATCTGTTCAAAAAAAGTTAATAATAGTATATTACTATAATTTTTTGTAATTGGCTGGAAACCCCCCTTAAATTCATCCTAGCGGCACGAAATTCTGCAGTGATGTGGGCTATAATGTAGAGCATGATCGTACCAAGTTTGGTGGAAATCGCACTATTACTAACAAATTTATAATACGTCGAAATTGTTGCTTCTTTGAAAATTGAAGACTATCAATGTCAATATCACCCGAAAGTGGACATATGCATATATTACGTGCTACGTACTAAGAAATACACAAAACCTTTCGTACCTGAAGCATCCAGCTTCCGGTTTCCCGACTTGTTTAAACTTGCCTCGGACTGCTCCGCCGCTGACGACATCACCTACCGTCCTGCGTCTTATAACACATGTAGCGCAGACAATTTCAACGTGCCCTTCGCAGAGCTCGAAGTCTACTTTCATTCCTCGATTCCTAGGCTTTGCCGAAATTATCACGCAGAACAGCTTGGTCCTTTTAACTTCTCTAATTTAAGTAGTTTTAAATGAAGGATATGATTTTTGCTTTCTCCTCCTCCTGAGGACAATAATTAATTGGAGTTTACTCTGTTTGTTGTCCGTTAAATTAAATAAATAAAGCATATATGATGTAAAAATATGCAAATTATTACAATATTGTCCTGTTAACTCCTTTTCAACTCACGAACTACTTTAGACACAGCTAGAAATGAGGCGCAAAAACGCACAATGAATGTTGCCGCGCCGGCGGTCAAATCGAGAGAGTTTCTCAGTCCGTTGAAATGTTTCGCTACCAAGATGTTGGCGTGACATTCGACACTAAACTTCTAGTAAATATTTAGTATATTACATCTGCAGTCGACCTTACAGTATTACTTTGTCTTCGCCCCTCCTACCCGCTAACGATACTCATTCATCGGACATTCTGTATAACTCTGTTGTCTACAATATCCTTGAGTAAGCTTCAGTAGTATGGGACCCTTACCACTGTTGCAATTACGATGTGAAGTTAAATCGATGTATTCAGGGAAAGTTTACTCGATTTCTGCTTCTAAAAAGAAACGTCTCTATTCGTGTTACCGTGGTTATTTTACGTTTCTTTGTTGTCTTTTTAACACCACTGACTTCTGACTGATGCTTGGTTCCCATACAAACTATACCATGGCCTAATGGACAGCTGTGTAACCTCTGAGATTTATTTCTAAAACTCTTCATGCAGCATTCGCTCTGGTAACGTTTTCGATGTGCCTTTTACAAAACTTTGCGCATAAGCTGCTTCCACTCCCACATGTCATGAATGTTATGAGAAATATCGCTTGATGATTGATCCTTTATCGTCACCATTTGATACGTTCACAAAAAGTATCTTTCCCTTGTCGGTGATAAGGATTACGGTTTGGACTTTAAATTCCTCTGATGCCCGCCTGCCAAAACTTCAATAAACCGTCGCAACTGCAAACATGCGGATTTTTTGGCACAAATCAACACGAATTTAGTGCAGGCGTTTGCATGGCATTTACCGATGCATGGAGTCTTCGTAGCAACGTCTGTCCATCATGCTTGCCTGTTCAGAAATTCCCTAGAGCTCCCTGCAAGCGTTTGGATGTTAATGTTTGATGCTTCAAAAGCAAGTCAAACGTTTGTAGAAGTTTGGAGTTTGCGGCAAGCGTGTTGACCCGGCATCAGATTTTAATAATAATAATGGTTGACACAACAATTGATATTGGATCGGGCTGGAAGTGTGTTAGAGCAATTCATTCGAGACCGTGACGGTACACTAAAGTACACTGTAGGAGGCAATGTAGTCAGCATTACGCTCGTCCGAGATTATTACCCTGATTCGACTCAGATACTCCATTCACAGCTGAACCGACCGGTATCCGATATTCAGTGACGATAACAAATCCCTCCGCCATTAATGAGATTCGAACCGCGACCTTCCGTAGTGACAGCTCAACGCTCTAACCACTTGAGCCATCGGTTAGGCCGGTTACGGTATGAGATTTTACTGCGATGATAATTCTTATGCGGAGCATTATTGATACATTTCCACGTTCGACCCTGTCGAAACCCTAACTCCTCGATTCCAGAACCATAGATTTTTCCTTCTGCACATCTAAACATCGACCTAGTGCTGGCTATAAACTACTGGTTGCAAACCTTTCAATGGTCCTGTTAGGGTACTAACGGTGGAATCCTCCTCCTTATTGAGCAGAGCATCGAAGGAGTCGATCAAACTGTATATATAGGAAGCGGCGGTGGCACCAAACTGAATGTCGCTCGATGCGTTAATAGCGCTTTCTCTGCCTTGTTTAAAATGTGGAAATATAGCCACCTCCACATTAAGACCAAGTTGAGACTGTTCTGGGGGAGTAGCAAATGTAAAGGGACTCCTACTGAAGCGCATTTCAGCAAATCGGAAACGATGGCGCGTAGGTGTGGTTGACGTGCTACAACCCATTAGGAAGTGAACAGCAAACATGAATGTATATAATTAAAAAAAGCCCGCTAGTCCCTTTCTCAACTAAACAGACAGTGATGATGCATATCAGCGCAGTGTGTGCGATCTTGCGAAAATGTATTGGAACAGCCCGATTATCGCAAACACCACAAACAGTGATGCGGCGGTTATTTGCTACAGAAACATCTTCATAGTAAAAAGAAGATAATGCGAATCTAGACTACAACCCACTACGCCAGACTGTTACCGGACAGGACTGTAGCACAGATTGCAAGTATGACCGCTTTTTGCATCTCCATGTATAATCCAGCCCTAAGATCGAGCATTTTTAGTGCTTCATGCAAATTTTGCGGGACTAATCCCGTCGCTGCAATTACGACTGGGACTACTTCGATAATTTTTAGTCTGCAGGTATGCTTCATATCATCGGTAGTTCCGATCTTTTTGCTGCTTTTTTAATAGTGTTTCGTTCCAAAGGTACTGCCTGGCAACAACTAATTCTTTATATTATAATACCTCCGTGAATGGGTTTCTCTTTCGACATGTCGATCTTCTGACTGAATTACCATTCGACATGGGATTTCATTCTCTGGTTTTCAAGTTCAAAGGGGACAATTTATTATCTGCCATGACAGTGGTCTGATCTAATTGGCCAGAGAATTTTCTCTCAAAGAAAAACTCACGAGGAGAATGCACTTCTTCCCGATGACGTGGGATAGTAATTCTCATTTTCTCGGCAGCTCTCTTCTGCATGTTGTTGTTTGCAAGAATTAACCTTACCCTCCTATTGACAGATTGTGAATCACAGTATCACACCGAAAGTATATAGGACAGGAATGATGAAGGTGTTGATTGCCATGATTTCATTTTTCCCGAACAACTCTGTTTTCAGGATAAGATCCATACGCCGTTCAAATTTCCCCAAAAACTTACATTTCATTATTAGCGCAGCAGATGTTGTTGCTTGCAATATGTCCAAATCCACACCTTCAATTTGGATGTTATTTTGTCTGTATCCTTCGTTGTCCGTGTGTTTTCCTCGAACATTCGACATTTCTCCAAACCGAATTGCATGCCGAAATTCCTACTGAACTTGTTGGTGATGAACAGCAAGGAACGAAGTTGATTTTCGTCTTTGGCATACAATTTGATGTCGTTAATGTACATTAAATGACTTAATGTACACTTCGCCAATATGCATTGTTTAACTTGGAACCCGTATTTGCTTTCATGCAAAAGATGGGAGAACGAATTCAGAGCCAAGCAAGGCCACAGTGGATTTAGAGAGTCGCCTTGGAATATGCCACGCCTGATTGGTATCTCTCCTGATGTTTGTGAGGATACCAATAGTTTCGTGCTCCAATTCTTCATCACTGTTCTCAGAAGAAGAACGACATTCGGGTAGATTTTGTACAAGCGCAACACTTGTCGTAACCATGAATGCGATATGGAGTCAAAAACTGATTTATAATCGATGTAGGCTGTCGAGACATTTCGTTTCTGATGGCGGCCTTGGGAACCTTCTTGTTCCTCAGTATAAATTTATGAACATCAAAATGTTCTAAGATGTTCGCGCACAGAAGTGAAGTGAAAACCTTTTAGATAGTAGGAAGACAAGTAATTGGTCGACATTTTTTGGAGCAAGAACCACCCTGTTCCTTGGGGGTGAGATAAGTTATCCCCTAAGAGAAGAACAGTGGAGCTAATTTCGACCAATATCTTGTACGGTCAAACCGCTTTAGCCAGAAGTTGTGAATCTTATCAACTCCTGGCGTCTTCCAATTATCTGCCTTTTCAAGGGCCGTTTCAACGTCGGCTTCAGTTATATTAGGCATGGTTATTTAGGGACGGCACTCGCATGAACGCATAAGATGTGGGAGCCACACTGCTTCTAGCTTCCTATGAAATCCCCTTTGGTTTTGAAAGAATAAGGAGAGGACAGACCTCTGCTGAAAACTCTTTTGATATCTATGGATACGTTTGAAATATATCGCAAGTTTCTGCTTCGGCATTTCGAGGATTTTTTCAATTGGCATATGATTGAACAGATGGTGGTTTCCAATTATGTCACCAACATATCTATTCACTCTTTGTGGTGAATCTCCTTTCTCAAGTTTGACTGGCTGACGACGATCTGCTCCGGAGCATGGCTTAGTTTCGAAACGCGGGTTAGCGGATGCCCTGTTAGATTCCGTTTCAAATCCGTGACATGGAAAAAAGTGCGAACGATAAATTTGTTCAGTTAGTACGTCCAAACCATACGACGTGTAGATTTTCCGTTCCTGCTGGTTGACGGCATAACCACCAAAACATCCAAGGACGAAGAACCCCTCTGATGTTGTTGAACGATTCTTAACCGTGTTGGTTACTACCTTCGTATCTCTGGGGTTCTACCAATAGAATTTAGAGAAACGACCCCAATTTCAGTCAGCCTTGCAACAGAATCCCAATGTTGCAATGCCCCATGGTCATCTCCGAAAGTAGGGAAGGAATTTGGAGGGGAGCCGCTGAAACACAGCTTAACGTTACTGCAATTCATCCGAGCGTTGATTCCTCCACCCCAAATTACGGATTTGCTAAGGTTTACTCCCCCAAAAAGCAAGTGTACTGTGTGCAGCTACTTATTTACAGGATTAACCTGCGATATTCGCCCCTGATCACATGCAGCTCTGCGTTCGTAAATCGAAAATTTGAGGATGACTTGATTTAAAAATTTGCACTACATTCAAGTGCATTCATTTCGTGCGTGTTTCTTTGAGAAACAATGCTCTAGCCAATTACATCAGGCTATCGTCATGGCGGAACTTGAAATAACCCTCTAAACTACAAAAGTACGAAGTAGTCCCAGTCGTAATTACAGCAACGGGATTAGTCCCGCCAAATTTACATAAACACTGAAAATGATCTTAGGGCTGAACTATACATGGAGATGCAAAAGGCGGTCATCCTTCCAATCTGTGCTGTAGTCTGGCCTAGTGGGCACTCTTTTCGCGACCAAAATGTATATGTAGCGAAGAACCACCGCGTCACTGCTGCTTGAAGTTTATGCGACAATCGGGGTTGTTGCAGTACATTTTCGCTTGATCGCACACACTTCGGATGTTGCCTTCAGCCCATCCTAAGGTTGGTTGCTCCTCGGTTCTGTTGGGCGGAAAGAGATTCTAATCGGCTTTTTAACTATATTTGGAAATGTGCCCAATAGTTTGATACGAAAGCAAAGAATATTTGATGGTGATTCAATACTTATCGATATCTTCTGACAGATCTATCTATTATTATTCGCCACATAAGATACTTTGTCATATTTTTGAGCAATTGAGAAGGGATGGATGGAAACGAAGCTGAACTACCACTTATGATTACTTCTTTCGAAGCTGACGTTAACGCTTCTTTGGCAGTGATTTGCAATAACTCACCATTAAACCTGTATCAATTCACCATGACCGTGTTTCTCTCCATGCAAATCATATAAAACAACTATAATATTGTGAGGCCATTATTACAAATCGTTGAAGGATCATATAAAGGAAAACATACTTTCATTATATTTTCAACAAAATAATTGTATTTATATACCTTTCAATGGTATCCCTATGTATATTTTTGTATCAACCACAAATAGATGTTGTCGGATTTAACTAAACTTAGCTAATTTACTAATTAAAAATAAGAACATAAATGATTGCGTATATAAACAAATTTAACGGAAGTCCTAAATAAATTCTTTGTTGAAATGAGATTATTTTACAAGAAACGTTTTTCAGAATATTGAAAAACCATACAAAATAATATTTACAGTATATACACATTATTCAACATCTATTGCATAAAATCATTCTATGCCAACTTTGGTTCTAACACGTTTAGTCGCCGAATTATTTGCGTAGTTGCCGGAGCAAATACCTCCAATTTATATAGTGAAGTTGGAAAACCGTCGCGCTTCTGTGCAATTAAAATACAGTAAATTCTTGCTCTTTTTAGTGTGAACTTATTCGAATTCACTTTCAATATTTAAGAGAATGAATTATGATTTGAAAAAGTTTTTTTCGAAATGATCTTCATTTGACAATTTATAAGGAAAAGATATCACATAAAAATGTTGCCCGCTATGTATGTAGACAACTTGCTCTCCGTTTGGATGTCAAGGGTAATTCAACACTGCAAATGCAACAATATTTACTGCGTGGGTCTATTATTTCTAGAATCCTGCCAACCTGTTAAAACCGTTGGGTTGTATCATTCACTTTGCATCTTGTTAAAAGTAATAAAAAATACAATACAGACTTCAAGTAAAGCTTTTCGAGATAACAATAGAATCACTTCTTCGCGCACTTTTACATTATTTCTTTGAAAACGATATTCTAACTACCTAACTTCAAAATCTTATAATATGACCTCGCCATAATCGCTGAGAATAACTTCGATTTTTCCCATTATTTCATGGAAATCCGGTCGGCGTTTCGGATCAACGTGCCAGCATGGCACCATCAGTTCATTGTATATATTTTCAGTACATAGTTCCGGTCGGGGCAGTCTGCAATGAAAAAAGTCGATTTTTTTCGATTAAGATTAATACACTTTTACTTAAAATTAAGCTAAGTACAAACATGAATTTATATTGGAAAAGGTATTGGTACACGGGGCCCCTTTAGGTAGATACGACAAGAGCATTTTTAAGGTTTTGTTTCTTAATTCCTGCCTTCGCATTTCCTTCCGATTTTTCATTTGAACCATAACTTTGGGTTAAGGCATTTTATTATACATTGTCTGACTGAATGCCATTCTCATAGCAAGTAAATTCCTATGAATTTCATATCAGTGTTCGGGATATTCATTTTTAAGGGTTTGTGTAAAACAAAGCCTTATTAAAATCGATTCGATTGTCTGTCTGCCACACGCACTTTTCTCCAAAACCGCTAAAAATGGCAAACCGATCCGAACGACATTTGGTGATCTAAATTTACGTACAGTTTAAAGAGGGCTCCCCATATATGCAAATCGTATATAGCCATGTGAGATATCAGCCTCGATTAGTACTTTTCGATAAGGATATTGCGCGAGTAAGGAACCAAAATGTGCACACCTAAAGGGACACAAGGGCACACGACTCATTTTCGGAAACTACCCAGTCCAAAAATCTGGAAAAAATCAGGATGAAGCGCTTATTCGAAATCTAGGTCTCAAAATATGTCCCATTCCGATATCTGCTCAAATGAACTTACTAATAGCATATTACCAATTTTAAGAAATTGACTGAAAAACCTCCCCTCCCTCCTAGGAGTACTAAATTGCACTAGCGTACAGGATAGTGTAGCGCATACGCATGCCAAATTTCATGGAAATCCGGCTATTAGCGTCTAAGTTATAGCAGTTCAAACTTATCAATTTCTTTCGAAGGTGCTGTATCCTAAGCCATGCAAATAAGATTCTTGATTTTAAATGAACGAGAATCATTGACATTCGAATGAATTAAAATTCCAGTCATGAAGAATCCACAGCGCTTTTTAAGGTTTTGTGTACAACAAAACGTTATCAAAATCGATTCGATTGTCTGGCACACCGGTTTTACTCGAAAACGGCTAAACCGAGTGTCACGAAATTTGGCAAGAAGGTGCCATATATCCCTTCACATATATCCAGTGGCGCTATTTTGTGTTAAGTTTGAGGGGACATACATGTGAAAAGGGATATACATTTTTTGCACCGAATATGGTCATGTGGGATATTAAACTAAAAGGCTCGAGTAGCACTTTTCGAAAATGAAATTGTTTCTGATATTGGGTGAAACATAGAGGAGTGAGGCCTCAAAACGTGTGCCCAAAAATTGAAGCAGGTCTCATCGTCAGAACCTATCCAATCGGAAAATCTGAAAAAAAAAAAAAATACAAGGATCTAAGCCTCAAAATACATTGTGCTCCGATACATACACAAATAAAGTTAATAATAAAATATTTTCTTATTTTAGAAATTTACCTGGCATCCCCCCATTCACGCCAAAATAATCTTTTTAATTACTTTACTCAGAATAGGCATGGTAATTTGAAGTATATTTTGGATCGTTACCCGGTTTATGAACTGGGATAACTATATCTTTCTTCCAAGAATTGAGAAAATAGTTTCAGGCAAAAATTAGAATGAGGTTTAAAGTGCCTTTTGCGATCGATTTTTTATGATTACAGTCGATAGTCAATCGTACCAAGGTACTTTGCTTAACAAACCATATTGGATCAGGGCCTTGAAGTGTGTTAGAGCACTTCAGTCAAGACCGTAACGATACAATACAGTACACTGTAGAAGGCAACGCAGTTAGCATTGCGCTCGCTCGAGATTATTACTCTGATTTGACTCAGATACACAGTCACTGGACTGGTATCCGACGTGCTAGTCACGATAACAAATCTCTTTGCCACCAGTAAGATTTGAACCGCGACTTTCCGGTTGGATAGCCCAGCGCTTTACCCCCTTGAGCCATCCGGACATAATTATTAAGCTTTCTGATAAACGCTTTCATTTCACTAGGTTTGGATAAATCCTGAGCATTAAAGTTGGTAGACGTAACAGCTAAGTTGATAAGGCCGGAGTTCACTATATGGTTCAACATAGCAATCTCTGGATGCAGAGAAGTGGGGTGATTATTGCTGACCGCTTCAGCAAGTTCATATACTTTGTCTTTATCATTGAATAAGGCTTCATTCTTGTAGTTGAATAGCTGCGATGACCTATTATTTTGCTTGAAAAATTTATTAGTCGAACATTTTTACTACTTTTAGGAAATGTGTAAAGTTTAGTATTCCAGGCCTGATTCCGCAGATAGTATAATTTAGCGATTGTTACTCTGGACAATCTAATTGCTATATATTTCGCTCCGGATATCAAGCTTTTTGCCATATCCGTCTATATTTATTCCTTATTGAAATAAAACATTTATTACGATTGTTAATGTAATCCGACTAATGAGACTCTAAAAAAACTGTCGGTATAGAACGGTTTATAACACATAAAAGTTTAGAGGAAAATTAGTCTACTATGCCATCAATTTGTCTAGAATATGTAATATCATTGAGATTAATTGAACGAAGGTTCATTCGTTCTGATGGAGAAGCCTAAAACCTAACCCCGCTCAGAATGAGAAAGTCTATCAGTGGGTTTTAGATATATTTCTGTTAAAACCACTATATCTATGTTCTGTTCCACAATAAACTCTAATTATTCGAACTTTTGATTACGAATGTTCTGTGCATTCCACAATGTATAAACTCAGACCGCTTTTGGCCAGTGCGGTCTACTGTCAAATAATTTTGTCCACAGTTGGCGCATTTTTCTCTTTCGTTTGTCGAGTTACACGCCGTATGATAGTGCTGCTTGCTGCATATCTCGCACTTTGGCGGCAAACAGCAGACTTTACTTTGAACACGATTCTGAAACGTCATTCAGTATCATTTTAAGTATGAATTAATACCGAATACCAAATAACATGTTGAAATTGTAGTGCTTTACATTTAAAAGCAGTTGTTCAATTATGAAAATTGTGTTTGCGTTATCGTAAGGTATATTTAAGAAATACAGCGACTTCAGGCAACATAATTTATAGTTTAATGAAGAATTTCTCTGAGTGCGACTCTCGTGAGCGTTCCATTCGGCCGCGTTTGCGACACTCCAATAAAGTTATTGAAGCGATAAGAGAGAGTGTTGCCAATAATGTGAGTGGAACTGCACACAAAGTGCAACTTACACAAAGATTGTTGAAAAGAAGCTCCGTCGCTTAATGCAAAGTCGCAAAAATGGTGGATATTGAGCTTGATTTTCGGGACAAAATTTTAATGACGGACAAAGCTTATTTTATACTTTCTGACGGAAACAAATTTTTGGAACACAGAAGCTAGATGTCACTCACGAGACACCATTGCGCAAACACACAATCACCGTCGGTGCATTTTGTGTGTCCACAAATGCGTGGAAAAGATTTAACGAACTTCTATTTCCAACGAGATGGCACATTTGTCATATTGCAGCTGCTACCATGAAGTACTTGCAGCGCAGATTCTCGGGAAATGTTGTGTCGAAAATGGTAATTTAGTCTGAGCGCATCGTTCTCCGGATTTGACGACACCATTGATTTCTGTGGGGTTATTTAAAATGTAAAGTTTATGTTATCAACCCTGAAGAATCGTGACGAGCTATCATACGAACTGCTATAATGCCCGAAATCCTGGTCAATCTTATGCAGAAAAGAGCTAATTTTTGTGTATCGAGTGGAGGTAACCATTTAATTAACATTGCATTGAGACCCAATTTGAAATAAATGATAATGAATATCCTGCTCATTTCTGAGAGATATTCAATGTAGAAAAGCCAGTCGAGATCTGATGGGCGCCCAATACATGCGAAAGGGGGGTGTAACATTTTTTTTCATAGAATGTGGTCATATGGGATACCAAATGAAAGGGTTCGATTAGTGCTTTCCGAAACTGATCTGATATTTCTGATATTAGATTATGTTTCATTTAATATCAGGGAAGTGAGGGCCCAAAATGTGCGCCCCAAAAATGGAAACAGATCTCGTTCTCAGAAACTACTCAACCGAAAAATCTAAAAAAAATCACAGCGATCCACCTACACAAAATCTTGGCCTAAAAATATATCCCGTTCCGATATCTGCTCAAATAAAATTAATAATAATATATTACCAGCGCGTCAACCACACACGCCATTGAACATGGTCCGCTGAAATGCGCTTATCCTCCTGCCAAGACTTCCTGAGACGTCCCCCTCTAAGGTTCTGTACCAAATACTCTTCGGACGTCCGGCTCGTCAACCATCTTGTGAGAGTGGGTTCCACTGAGTGGCGTAATCAGCAATGGGATTGTCGTCGTTCCTTAATGTGTGATCTATTGCCACTTCTGCCTCGACGACTTAGCGCTTTTAATGCCATCTAGTTTGGATCCACCGTTTCAGAAACGAAGTTTCCTAGATATACGAATTGATCAACGCCTTCGATGCTCTGGCCATTAATGTAGATAGGAAGGATTTTGTTTGTCGATCATGTTTCGACTGTACTTGTCTCTCTTTCCAAATCCGGAGCCATTTTGAACCAGAGAGAGCACACAAATGTCATTAGCGTAGAAGAAGTGTTTAAGGAAAGATGTTATAATCCATTAAACTTCTCCATTTCCATCGCAAAGCCAGCTTGAAGAACGCTACCGATAACTATAAATAACTCTTGCGGGGAGATCGTCGAGCCCAGCGGCGTTACTCTCTTTGAGTGCATTGATGGCCGAGATAATTTCTCTTCTGCTTGCAGGAGCAGTCCATTACGGCATGCTATGCTCACTAGCCATTTCATCCGCAAGATGTGAAACTTCACCGTGAAGTGTTCCTTCTCTTCAGCAGTGCGTTCTCGTGGAGGAGGCGTCCTTTAACGTCCCTCACAGGATTATCGTGGTGCGGTATACACTTCTGAAATTATTGCAATCTGATACAACTTTAGCTTTCCTGAAGAGTGCAAACACGAATTCCCTTTTGTCACGGCGTACATTACGTTGAAGTTCCCGGGAGTTCACACGTTATCGGAGCCCCAGCGTGTATTACGCCGGTATCGCTTGCAGCGATCAATAGAACCTTCAATCTCACAGTTCATCGATCTGTTTCCACGCATACGCAGTTAGCCAGAGCTTGTGATGTCCCTTTGGGACGTGGCCGATGACCTAAGTAGTAATCGAGCAAAGATCATCTTTGATGGTGGCCCAATGCTCATCGAAATTCTAAGGCGGATTACTCAGGGTACCGGCCGTCCGATCAGCAAGATAACACCCCCACTATATAGCGACAGCTGGATCATACAAGCGATCAGCGTTGAACTTGGAAGGTCGCAGTTCTTTCAACCTGCGATCATCAGATGGTGATCCCTTTCGAGGTCGATGTCAGCGCCCTTCTTGTTATGTAGTCAAGAGAGCGCGTCTTGCGGTAGCCAACAATAACAATCCGACACAGGATGCGCGTGAGCTATCACCAAAAAAACAGTGCCACCAGAATGAGAGGAGAGGTCCAGCTTATATCGCTAGAATTGCTGTTGAAGTTGGCGAAAGCGAGCATTCTGGAGGCCTTCGTTACCGTTGTTGAGCAGCGTGCACACATTCCAGAATCCAATGATTCGCTATGAAGTCAGTCCCTATCCGAGGCGCTGTTGTCGTTTTGGTAGCAGTAAAGTTTCGAAATTTGCAGGTTGCTAGCCCATAAATTTCGATTCCTTTTATGACAAACGGGATATTTTGAATGTATTTTTCAGCCCAACTCGAAAGCTTGAACGACAGAGTGTAGGCTGGTTTCCGTTCCAAATCCTTCTGTACTAATAACATCACGCAGTGCGCGCAACTGAGTTCTCCGCTCATCGGGCAACTGCTTCGGATCTCACATGTAGCGAAGCACATCACGCACTTGCAATTTTCCCATCCAACTTTGAAGCTTGTTGAAATGACCGCGCGCGTGTGAGCCGTCCTTCTTCGTGTGACAGCGCAGATTCCGATCAATGCTCCTAGTCTTATTGTCTGGTGTGGTAGAGCTTCGAAATTCCTCCAAAAGCCACCGACGCAGATTTCGAGTGGGTACGTAAGTACCTCCCGAGTCGAATCTTGCGCGTCTTTCGCGGTGAATAAAACTGCCTAGAGCGAGAAATTTTGCCAGCAAATCAGCAGGATGAATTCATATACACCTCCATGCTTATCCTGCTGAAGTAGAGACAAATCGAATTTCCGATCTATGGGCATATTGAAGGGATGGGTTGATGCGTATAAATTGCCTTCATTCGGATTCATTGAGTAACAGGTGAAACCGTTGAAAATTTCTTCTATCTAGGGTTGAAAATCACAAGCTTATATCAGCTTACTTTTGCCCTTGAAACATTTCATCACAAGATTCCAGTTATTACTACACAAGAGAGTTCTTAGCAAGAAAAACTCTTAACCGCGTTCGAGAGGAGAATTCTCCCATATTTTTTTGCCTTCTACAGAAGAATAGACGAACCCCTACATAATGGGGAAATTTGTGAGGGATATCATCTCCATTTGGCTATAGATAATCACATAATCAGTTTGGATAAGGATGATCCAAACCGGAGAAGTCTATAGAAATATCTATAGTACAAAAATAAGACGTGGTAGACCATGCCTCAGCGATGAGTGATATTGGTTGTAACACAGAGGAGTTAGGGCTCAAATTCTATGTCCCACAAGGTGGTTTGCAAAAAAACCACTCTTAACGTAAAACATAATATTCCGTGCAAATCAACCTATTAATCTTATTAATAAACCTAACATTGTTGGATATTGTAGCAATCATCCCAAGTCAGCATATGAAGCAAGCCAATGTGTGTACTTGCATTTCATTTCGTCTCTCAATTTGTCTAATAAATCATAATCATAGCCTTCTTTTATAACATTTTTTTCTGTGCGAATCTCAGTAACGTGGAGCACAAAAAAAATTGTAAAAATTTGCGGATATTTGGTCCATTTTCACAGAATTCTACTTGCTGATTGTTGTTTCGAAGTTTCATTAACAGTCACCAACGAAGAAGAAAAAAAATTGTTCAGATAACGATTAAAAATGGTTAAACAATTAATTAAATTTTATAAAGAATGGCATTGTGACAGTGAAGTTGTCCATGTGCAAGTGGTTTGCAAAATTAAAATCTTTCAGCCAAGCGCACTACCACGAGTTTCCTCTATCTCAAGTATCGCCACATTCTGATCATCAAATATATGGATTTTTGTGATAATTTTTTCGGATGATAATCGAGAAAGATCAATCGATATGGCGTTGTACTGACCGTAGAAAAGTTGATAGAGAGGTATCTTCGATTTTAATAATAATAATAATCGTTGGCGCAACAATCCATGTTGGATCAGGGCCTTGAAGTGTGTTAGAGCACTTCATTCAAGACCGTAACGGTACACTAGGAGGCAATGTGGTCAGCATTGCGCTCGCCCGAGATTATTACCCTGATTTGACTCAGGTACTCATTCACAGCTGAGTCGACTGGTGTCCGACGTCAAATCACCATACAAATTCCACTGCCACCAGTGAGATTTGAACCGCGACCTTCCGTACGACAGCCTCGCGCTCTAACCACTCAGCTATCCGGATACACATTTTAGGGACATGTAATTCACGCTGACGAGGATACACTTGTCAAGATTGGTCTGAGCATCGAAGTTGATGCTACATGACCAAAGGCGAAAGTAATGATTTGAGAGCGTCGCAATTCCATCAAGATGAGGCCTTTGACTGATCAAGCCTAGACGACGCTTCTAAACGGGGCAAAGCCTAAATAACAAGAAGAATTTGGCTTCATCATTGCATTCCACTTTCAAATTCAATTAACAGTGTTACACGAAATGGTTGTTGGAAGTACCTGGTTTGCGCGGCAAGCAGTCCACAAATATACATGGGCCAGATGGGATCACTTTCAACCAAATTGACCATGTGGTGATTGAAACCCGCCACCTCTCAGCCTTGATGAATGTCAGAACATATAGGGAGGCAATATAGACTCGGATCATTATCTCGTTGGCATAGTGCATAGTGCACGAATTACAACAACGCCTACAATCACCTCTGATAATCAGGTGAGAGTTAAACTGAAGCCATCCACAACACAGCCCTCGGCAACACCTATAAGGCGAAATGGATGCCGCAATAACCGCAGCCAACAGAGATCCTGGGGATGAAGTATCAACAAATGACTTTCACAATCACCTGAAGAACGTTATCATAAATACGGCCACAAACATACTTGACCCCAGCCGCAAGAGGAATCGGAACGGCTGGTTTGACGATGAATGTAAGCTAGCAACGGAACGGAAGAATGCCGCATTCTCAAAGATCGCGGGCACGCACAGAGACTTATCACGAACTCCGTCGAGCGGAAAAGCGAGTTCACAGGCGGAAAAAGAAAGTATTGGAGAACCAACTCGAAAAGTACAGGCAGAATCCGCTCCAGGCGCGCAAGTCGTTGCTCATCCTGCCGAGACAAAGAGAGAAATCTGATTTCCGACAGAATGGACATATTGGAGCGATGGGCTGAGTATTTTGACAAACTGCTCAACAAACAAAATATCGGCGACTTGGGAGATCCTGCTAACTGAAGACGACGGACAAATACTGCCGCCACCAAGTTTAGAAGAGACAATCCGTGCAATTCATCGGCTTAAAACCATAAGTCACCAGGCGCCGATGGAATTACAGCCGAATTGGTTAAATATGGAGGCGACCAATTAGAACAAGCGGTTCGTCAGCTTATGCTGAAGGTGTGGGACAGTGAATCAATACCTGACGACTGGCTACTAAGTATTATATGTCCCATACATAAAAAGGGAGATACTATGCAGTGCAGCAATTATAGAGGTATCACGTTGCTGAGTACCATCTATAAGGTATTCTCCACTATTTTACTAGGTCGGATAGCCTCTACGCCCAGAACATCATTGGCCCGTACCAGAGGTTTCACTCTATGCAAATCAACTACAGAGCGGATTTTCTTTCTGCGGCAAACGATGGAAAAACTGTTGGAATGTGACTGTCAGTTGCACTATTTTCTCTTCGAATTTAACGCCGCCTATGATAGCATAGCCAGGCTAAAACTGTACACGATCACGATAGAATTCGGTATCCCGACGAAATTAATAAAAGTGACTAAGCTGACCCTGACCAATGTGCGAGGCTAGATAGCAGCTAACAGAGCCTGTTTCAGCTTACAAAAACCGTTCCACTCGAAACGTCTCACCATAGGATACAAGCTCTTACTCTACAAGACAATGATCTTGCCTGTCCTCATGTATTCTTCGGAGACCTGGGTACTTAGCAAGGAAAATTGCCAACTCTTGGCCGCGTTCGCGCGAAGAATTCTCCGAAATTTTTGGCCCCCTACATAAGGATGGACGATTCCGTAGCCTACATAACGACGAAATCTACGATACCATGAACATCTGGTTGTGAATATAATCCGGTTCAATAGGTTGCGATTGGCGGGTCATTTAATCAGTATGGATGAGGATAATCCAGCCGTGAAAGTCCATAAGAGCAATATCTATGCGAGAAAAAAAAGACGAAGCAGACTCTGCCTGAGATGGAGTGATGGCGTAGCCCAGTATGCCAGACTGCTTTCAGGGATATCAAATTGGGGGACGTCGGCGCAAAACTGGGATGTCTGGAGTTCTTAATTAAGGTAGGCTTAGACCGGATACCGGGGATGCGCCGTTGATGATGATTTCAATTTCAAATGCAAAAAGTTACCATGAATGTAAAAAATTTTCTTAAAAGTCATCGAAGTAGACTACTGTAGACCTTCGGTCTTTAAATAAATAAATTAATAAATGGAATTTGTATTTCTCCTTCTCATTCCTTTGTGGAGTATAGGACATCACAATAATGTTTCATTATTATCACAGCTGATGCTGTGCAAATGATAAGCCTACAGCAGGGGTCCAACACGAATGTGAACACAAACATCGAAGATGACCGAGATTTGATCCCGGGGTAATGAGATCAGGGTCCTGGCGCTCAACCGTCTCGACCACCGCACCCGTCAAAAGAAATTTTTAGATGTGTTAACAGTATGAAGAGTAAATGTAAAAAAAAACGTTTCCTGCTGGTAGCTTTCTCTGTCGAGACTTTTACCTCTCTGACCTCTCATTTTAAACGTAAAAAGGAAGAAAAAGATTTTCCCGATAAAAAGAATTAATTAGCCTAATTTAACCTACACTTTTTGAGAAAGGAAACAAAAGAATATTCAAGAGGAGCTGGAAGTAGATTTAATTCCGACTCCTGGTAAACGAAAAAATATGCTTACCTTTCACCAAGTTCAAGTTTGCTAATTACAGTTGCAGCGTCGATTTCGCCACCATTTGTGAATTCAGGAGGTTGTCCGCGAGAAAATACCTCGAACAAAGTTACACCATAAGACCAAACGTCCGATTGGAATGAAAACTTATTCGTTCTAAGTGCTTCTAGGGAGTACCTGCAATTATGATATTGGGTTCCATTAATTTTCGGTTGTATCGAAAAGTTATTATAAACCGGAGTTCTACTGATTTCATTCTAACTATAGACACCCAATTTGTGTCGACTGTTCATACATACCACAGCACTGGCAAGTCTCTATATCTATTTTGTGTATAATAGTAACCATCTCTATCGGCAAATTGTGCTAAACCAAAATCGGAAATCTTCAGGCAATCATTTCCAACGAGAATATTACGAGCTGCTAAATCTCTATGGATAACATTTTGTGTACGTAGATAATGCATTCCCTGAAAGTCCCAAACAATTGCCGATTAGAAACATCCAGAGGTTTCAAATCTCACAAGGCTTTACCTTTGCTATGTCATATGCAAAACGCAGTAAGCGTTCGTTAGTCAGTCGAGGTTTATTTGCAGATAGATATATTGAAAACGCACCACATTCAATATACTCCATGATGATTGACTGTGTGGTCCCGTCATCAACGTGATCCAAGATTCGGACAATATTTGGATGCTTCAGGGTTTGCATAATGCGAATTTCGCGTTTGAAATCACGGGCGTGGTTTCTTTCGTTTAAAGTCTTTATAGCCACAGGGATCGGATCTTTTCTGTTTTTGAGTTGATACACCCCTTTGAAAACGAGACCGTAATGGCCCTCTCCTATTTTATGCTCGCATGTTAATTTTCCATTTTTCAGGAGATGCACTGAATTCGTCATATCAAAAGCGTGATGACTTACGGCTGAATTCAACTGTGGAGTCCTTTCTATACTTTCACTATCGCTATGACCATTAAGATAAATTTCTTCAGTAGTATCGGAATAGTCACTTTCCGAACGCAAGGAAGCTGTTTCGTCGTTATCATCAGGTATTTTCGGGCGCGCATAGTTTGGCGTCAAAGCTTGTTTGGCGGAGGATAGTCGAGCAAATATGTTCTGTTGCGAGAATCTTTTGTCAGGATCTTTACTCCATCCATCACGTATTATGGCCAAGATTTGCGCTGGACAATTAGGGCATGATACTGGCGCAAGTCCATTATTTCTGTCGTAATTATCTCTCAGATGTGGCAATTCATCTCTACTGTATTGGGGTGAGCGTCCTTGTGAGAAAATTTCAAGTACAGTTGTGGCGAAGGCCCATAATTCCGCTGCGAGATCTTCTTTGGCTAATTGAGGATTATCATAGTATTCACAAGGAATCCATGGCATGCTGCAAACAAATCTGGATAAAATCGAGCTTCTCTTGATTAAACGAAAAAAACTCACTCTTGCATGTTATAAGGTTTTGGAAAACCTGGGTCAGCTAACTTTACTAGAAGTAGATTCGCTCCAGCATTGAATTTGATAACTTGAAGTTTGGAGCAACGTATAAAACCGTGTATGATTCTTTTCTCTTGCTGTAATGAATGTTAACACTGTCAATTTTGAGGCAAAATTCACTATTATCTTGGGGGTATCCATAAGTACTCCATTATTTTCAAACAATAACACATCATTTTACATATTACATTCATTTCCAGTTATAGTTTTCTCGCTATTTTTAAATCCCAGTTCAATTAACTGCCTAATGTATAATATTTCTCGAAATCACCTGGGAAGATTTATTTCGGAAAGAAGACTTCAGCTTCGCTAAATAATTTTTATTTTAGGTGACTGGTTTCGTGGGGTCATGCTAACGAATTCCCACTTTGCTTCCCAAAAGTTGGTCACGTTTGTGATTTACGTGTTGCGTTGACGTCAGTCAAATTGCCCGATTCCCCTTGATTTAAAAAGACAGCTGAATAACTTCTCTAGAGTCCAATCAAAAGGATAATAAACATATTTGGATTGACTGCATCCGGTTTTCAGAGCTTTGGAAGTTTTCATTTCTAAAAGTACAGCCATAACTACGATACGCTACGCGATGCGACCACAAACTGCACTGCATGCCAAAAGATCTTTATATGGCTTTGCAGGCAGCAATTCACACTTGAGTGACGCTTCACGACGCGACATTCAGCTAAGTGACGCGACGCGGCTGAGTTGCCTGGCAGAAAATATTTTGCAGCGTCGCGTGTCATTTCCATACAATGGACTCAGTTGACTGCTACGATTTTGCAGTTTTAGATCCTATCCACCTGTTAAAATATCAAAATATGTAGTTGTTTGCAGTTGGCTGCAGCACTAGTGAAATATGGCATGCCGAGTCGCGGAAGCTGTGCTGAATGTAGTGTTGCGTAGCGTAGATACGATCTAACCGTATAATAGCCCCAATAGGATGGTTGCATTCAATAAAATTAACTTAACCAATCGCAATTACTGTCTGTTGAATTTAGAAACGCTGGATCTATGGATACCCCTAAAACCAACTCATCAAGTCAATCATTACTCAAATCGACTGAGTGAATCACTTTCTTTGAGAGAAATATTTATTATACTTCGTGCGCAACTTACCATATAGACTACTGCACGGGCAAGTGAATGTACGGCTTCTAGAAGGCACAGCAGCGGTATCGATTCTTTGCCTAATAGAAATTTATTTAGAGGACCGAATGGAGAATGTTCCATCACTAAAGTATACGGCGTCGATAAAGTCAATCCATATAATTTAAGAAATTCTATTGAGTACATTTTGCTCCAACGATTCGCAAGCTGCATGAAATCCTGGAAATCCAAATCAATTTTAAGTAGAGTTATTCGTAAAAAAATCTCAATATTTACATTGAAATCCTTATCAAACTTCAACATTTTCAAAGTAACGCTCAAATTTGTATGATCACGCAGAAGCCAATCAGCACGCATCTGTATCATTCGTCCATCCTCGCACAATCGTTGTGAATCTACAAATATGATATTTCAAAATATTCTTCAGCATGACAAACATTTCTTCTTACTTTTGTACCATCGTAGATCAATCTTCGGATCAATAATTTGAACACGGTTTCGATGTAAATCAGCCTCACTTACTTTAGTAACGAACTTGTTGCTTGTTATTTGATTTCTTGGTAAACATATCAGCAGGAGGGGGGGCTTATCTGCAAGACAAAATGCACTTTGTGAAACGATTCATAGCGTTATTTGATAGGTACTGACCATATTTTGACATAGGTATGCGGAATTTCAACGATGACTTTGTATCTATACTTTGAATTAAATCGGACAGCCTGTCAAAGGCCCGCTCACATTCTTGTATGTGCAGAATCCATTGTTGGCCATGTCGGGTTATTTTGAATGTTTCAGTCTGCGGGCTGGGAAGCCAAAAAATAGTACAACGTATGAAAATCATGTTTTTGTATCAAGAATGTTTGTTGTATTGCGCAGCAAACATAGAAACTCACAATTAAATTACGAAAATGGGGTCAATAGAAAATATTATGAATATAAGACAAGTTGAAGGTTTAAGAACTATAAAGGTAGATGAGTGAGACTTACGCTGATTGAATTTATCTGCGGTATTCCGTGGGTGTCCTAAAAACAATCCAAACGGAATATAACCACTCATATTCCTCTTGGATAGTTTTACGACACCCACGGAATACTGCAGTATGAAATCCTGTGGTGCGATTTATGACTATAGGGCCATTTCTGATTTGGCTTTCGCTTAAATTTTTGCTAAATGAAATTATTTACTCGAAAAAGGCCTAACACCCTTGTCAGCACATTACTTCACCTTGTCCAGACCATTGCTGAGCCGCCAATAGACTCTCTTTCTGATAAATTGGAACGGTCATTCCCCTTCCAAATTGAAATTTTGTTATTTTTTCTGAGGAAAAAAAATGATGCGTATTCGAAACCTACGGTTTTTATTACAGGTCGAAAATTTCCACTTTAAAGCCATGCTTTTCGAACTCTAAGTACGCGGCAAACTGACGGGGTCGAAAACGAATTGCTTCACCAGTTTGCTCAACCTTGTTACCCCATATGATTATATTGAAATCCCCTGAAGGAGTGTGAAGCCTTCCATTCGCAATTCTCTCCGACTTTATATATTAACGAGATAATGATGGGATTCATATAATACTTGAAACTAGCCACTGTTTTGCTGCTCAATGAATCGATGTTCTGCCATGTTCTTCTAGTTCGCTGGCATACACAATCATGGTCCCCCGCAAACCCACAGCCGCAATATGCATCATCAAAGCCTAAGTGGTTTTACGCCAGCAGCAGTGCTCGCAGCATAGAATACTAATGAACACTATATTATGCAAAACCTCATTGAGAGCTGAGAAACCACCAATCGCCACCATACTTAAAATGATGAAGGTATGCTTATTATAGCAGCATAGGCAACAGTGAGTGGATTAATCAGAACTGCTCTGTGAGGTGAAGCTTAAAAATACCCTCAAACCATTCTCTGGTTAGTTGTAAAAATCTACTAGAAGGGGTTTTTTGACGTCGAACTTTTTGGTTGTCCTCAGTGTATGAATGAAACGAGCAGGTTGTTTTTTAATTAGGGACAATATTAGTGTATTAAATCGCAGATATCGGTATTTGGGGAGCCAGCTGACCCCTTTCTTAATGCTTCCAATCTACTAAGAGGGATCGAAATTTGAAACTATCTTGCCTCTGATAGAAATTAACTTAATGGCTAAAATTTTCTGCTCTCGCATATATAATGAATGGGCTTAACAAAAGAGGCTTTGATATATTTGAAAGGGAGATCATCCAAAGGTCTCTTATCTTTGCTTGCGTCTCGCTGCTGTATCTGTTCATAGGCGAACAAAGCATCGGTCAGAGCTGAGAGCTGATGTTGATGGTTTTGACTTGAAAAAATACGAAGCGTGAAGAAAGGTAAAGGTAAACGGCAATCTTCTCGTCCACGATGATGCAGATGAAGAAGTGGAAGGAGTATTTCACCATGCTTTTGTGGATAAAATGGCAAGCCATCGGCTTATCAAAGAGTAAAGCCAACGGCCTTAATGATCTCCTTGTGGATTTGTTATGCCAGGATGGTCGACGAATGGGTCGCCTAAAACTACGCGGCGTAAAGCAATAGAGTTCTCGGAAAATCATGGGGTGAGTTCCAAGAAACCGACAGCGTTAATTGACGTTTTATTCCATACAAAAATGCATGTTCAATAAAGCATGAAAAGATAACCGAACTTGAGAACGTAAAAGGTAATTTGATACATAATATGACGTCTGGCAAACACAGGAAATATATATTTACCAAATCCACACAAATCCAGAATTCAAACCCGGTCACTAGATGATTTTATTCTTATTGCATTGGTGACAACGTCAATACAGACCGATGGAAATTTGTGGGACAATTTAGCGGCTGTTTATTCCCCAGAAGACCCAAAATTATAGCACCCAGTTTGGAAACGGATGGTTTAATCAACTACTGCGTTGCATACAATCTCCGGATAAATAGTTGGCGCAAACGCAAATGCACATAACGGAGCGTGGGTTTGCGCCGACAATGGATTATGATTCTGATCTGATGATCTGAGATCGTTATTGTTTAAAACTGACAATGCAAAGATTATAAGAATTTTGTCAATGAAATATTTTAAATAATCTTAGAGACTTTTAGAATAATAATTGGATGAGTTTAGATGTATCGAAAAACTTAAATAATAGTTATCATACATCTCGCCTGTTCCTTTCCAAGATTATGTAAAAATAGTTACATGCATGGAACTTCATTTAGCATTCCAATCAATTCGCATATATCTACATGACTATTCTCGCGAAGGGTGGCTAACATCGTCTGACCACTCATATTTCCTTCACAACAAAAATTTTTGAATCTGATCCTATCGAAGGTCAAGTTATGATTCCCTCGGTCGAAAGGAATAGTACTCTGCATTTTTTCGTGGGTAAGTGACCAGTGTATAAAAAAAATTGGTGACCCAGATGTTATCTGTGTATATCGATAAGAACTACTACTACCATTCTCAAAACGAATACTACTACCAAGTCAAATCCATTTACGGGGAATACATGGTCCAAATCACTGAAGCTCTCGAGGCATCCTGACAGACCACTATCAAGCCATCAAACGAATCCGAATCGCCGATACCAGCATTATCGAATCACAAGCTACCTCCCTCGAAAATAACTTCTTCGACATTGAATTCTCTCATTGCACGATAGGGACTTTTGTAAAGTCGAGGTGGCAGTGCTTCCAGTGACCAGCAGCTCGATTCTTATTTTCAGCATGGGTGAACAGCTATAGGCATTCGACTCAAGCGTAAATCCCGCCTGGGTGATAATTGAGAAATAACGAAAGCCCAAATATTTTAAAATAGTTTTTCTCAAGTTTGACCGGGACTAAGTGAACTGGTCTCAATTCTGCGATCTATTTAGGCAAATGATTCAGGGCCAGCCCATTAGCAATTGTCAAAAGCTATGGTACCTAAAAAATAATCTACTGGGCGAAGCCGAATGTCGCATACGTCACTTCATCATCCCTCAGGAAGTAGTGTTTATATCGCCATCATAATTCGCTATGAAAATTGATTTCAAACAAAATACTTACCCTTTCGTATTGATATCAATAAAGTACGTATCGTAATTTTTTTCGCATTGACGGACTATACAACTACCTTCACGGTTGCTCTTCTCACGAATTGTAGCATACGAAAATTCACCACTGAAATAAGACGTTCATATATAGTGTAATCCACTTAGTGTGTTGCCAAATATTAAGGCATCTTACCCAATCGGACCATGGCATTTCAATTCCTTCAGTTCTTGTAGTGACGGCGTTGTATAACGTGTACATAAATCTTCAGTCCATTTAACACTCAGTCTAGAAAGTATTCGATTCTATGATTAAAAGTATTGAAAATGCCACTACAAGCTTACCTATAATAACCAGCTACGTATGTAATAAAGGACTCCAAGTCCGCAATATTATTAAAATACAACTTAAAGCCATTGGGGTGTTCACTTAATTCCAAGCTAACTACATCTTCAGATTCTCTACACATCGAATAAATATTTTCAAGGCGAGTTATATGCTTCCACTGCAATTATAAAATGTTTAGATCGGAAATGTAATTGATTAGAAATTTACGATCTTTAATACATAGATGCATGTTTTATGAAATTATTAGTTCATTCCGGCTTGGTGCCATTAAATAATTGCAAACAACCAATTTACCTACCTCTTTTTTATAATTATAGTACACTCGTAGTCCTGGTTGCTCCTCATGGAATGGATTAAATTCAATAGTCACAGGACATGTTCCGCTTTCGAACTCATCTTCGGGCAAATAATCAGCTTTCCCGTGATATTCTTCGATTAAATAATTGGGTGCCAAATTTTTTACCGTTTCCAAATAGGTCCCTTTCACATAGAAAATATCATGGTCCTTCTTCTTAATATCCCGGAGCCCTTTTTGAATTATTCGTTTGGCAAAGTATAAATGATTTCGAACTAATTCCTTTGGGATGTAGCGTTTGTAGTTCTTTTCGAGGTCTTCG
Organism: Hermetia illucens; assembly: GCF_905115235.1. NCBI lineage: Eukaryota > Metazoa > Arthropoda > Insecta > Diptera > Stratiomyidae > Hermetia > Hermetia illucens. Next base: position 129,044,717 of record NC_051849.1, on the reverse strand, counting down.
ATTGACATACTCTTTTCGATCATGTCAATGTACATATCGACCACGCCCAAACCCAAAACATTGTCCTTGAAAGCTGGATATTTGATTTCCGGTATTTTGTCGTTGACCAAATCATATCGGACTTGATGGTAGAAATAGTCGTAGGTGGGTAAATCGAACTTCTTCAGTGTCGTCAGTTGGGGAATTTTGAACCGCATTCGAAAATCATACTTAATGCCAGACTGTAGACTGTGCGATAATGGCATCCAAGTTTGCGTACCGGTAAGACGAAGACCAAAAAGGAGCCTCGTCACTGGAGCAATGTTGAGCCTTTTGCTCATGGAAATGCATATTGATTCGCTAGTGTCGTCTGAGCGAAAAGGAACTGTATCAAATTCTTTTGTTTTGTAGTTGAAAACGTATATTGATCCTATTGACATTTTTCTTAAACTTTGTAAGTATTTTAACGAGAACGTTCAAATTGACTCTAGTAAATAAATTTAGGAGGAACTTTTAGCTCCTTAGCAGCCTTGTATGAATTTAATTCATTTCAGTTTATAATTGTGTTTATGAAGACATTTTTAATCTGAAAAGAAAAAGGAGGAAATTATTATTATTATTAAATTGGATTTCATTTGACGGATGAAAATATGACCAGTTTCGTGGTTAAAACTGTGTGTATAATCATGTGAAGTTATAAAAAGAATTTATCCTTACAACGAACCACATATACGATCCAGAAACCACAATAGTGATCCAAAGTAGTGTTCAAAATAATGTAGGGGTAACATAACTTAAAAACAAATCAGGAAACCGGAAGCTAAACGCTTCAACTGTAAAAGGTTTTATGTTTCACTAGGTGAGGAACGATGGCGTGTACATACTAGGTTGCTCAATAAGTTTTGCGTTTCGATAAGAGAGAGCGGTGGCATTAGCCTAATTTTTTTTGTTACGTTGGTACACATATGTGAAGTTTCATTTCAATCTGTCAATTCATTGTTTGTTTACAAGCCATTTATCATCGACGTGTTACAGTATTTTTTTATAATGGAAAAATCAAGCATCGTGCAGTGATTGAATTTTTATTTTTAGAAAGTTTAAAAGCAAAAGAAATTTATGAACGAATGTTGAAAGTGTATAAGGACTCCTCGCCTTCAATTAGTTTAGTAGAAAGATGGGTTGCTGAATTTAAACGTGTTCGTACAAGCCTTGAAGACGTTCCACGTCAAACACGTCCAAAAACAGCAACAACACCAGAAAATCGTAGAAAAAATAATGGATATCGTATTGGAAAATCGTCGATTGACTGAAAGAAATTTAATAGAAGCCCTAGGCATCTCATTGGGCAGCGTAAGCAATATTTTGACTAAAGTATTGGGTTTCAGAAAGCTGTGTGCACAATGGGTGCCGCATTCGCTAATGGAACAAAAACACATTCGAATGCGATTTTCCCAACAATATTTAGAGCATTTTCGAAAGGATAAAGTGGATTTTGTGGAGTGATTCATGACTATGGATGAGACTTGGGTCTATCACCATAATCTTGAATTAAAACAGGAGGCAAAGAGTACCGTGAACCTGGTTCTTCGGCTCCGAAACGACTTCGTGTCCACAAATCGGTTAAGAAGGTGCACTGTATTGTTAATAGTCAATCTCGTACGCTTTACACTAGGCAGGCAACATTGTTAGCAAAGGTAAAGTTCACCTACGACAAATACAAACAAGTCGAAATACCAGAAGTTGGACACTTCGGATATAAAGGTTTTGTGTTCATCTTGTGCGCGTTTTTCCATTTTCCAAACTCGAACTGCGCCGTTTATATTAGTTCACTTTATATGATGATGACGTCATACACGACTTAGAGTGCAATAAATATACAACATTTTTCTCTTCTATAATCTTTTTAGTAATAATTGAATTTCGTTCAAACTTTTCCAAATTGTGTATTATATTGTTACTTATAACGGTGGCAAATTTTGTTTCTAAGATGAACTTAAGGCGGATTTTCGGTATAAACGTCTAAAATATAGTAATATGCTATTATTAACTTTATATCGGAATGGAATGCATTTTGAGGCCCAGATTCCGTGCAGATGCACCATTGTGAATTTTTTCACATTCTTCAGTTGCATAGGTTCTGAGAGCGAGAATTCTTACACTCATTCCCTAGGTTTCACCCAGTATCAGAAATAAGATCAGTTTAGAAAAGTACTAATCGAACCCTTCCGTTTGATATCCCACATGGTCATTTTCAATGAAAAAAAAATTACACCCCCTTTCGTATGTACATATGTTTTACACTAAACCTCAAAAAGAAGGAAAGTGTGCTTTAATATACGATTTAGCCATCGTCAGGACCGGTTCATCTGAATTCCATAGAACTTTTCCAATACGATGCTTGACACATTCCAGGTTCGTAATGGGAAATATGACTTGTGCTCGATTGATTCGTAAAAATTAACAGAAATATTGTAATCAAATACGTTCATTTCAAACCCCTAAGAATTATATTTATTCAACCAACAGATAGAGAAGGTGTTAATATGTCGAAAAGCATAGAGTTGGATACCACCATTAACAGAAAAAGGGGTATGCAAATTAATTGGAATGTTCAACGCCTTGGTCGCTTATGCAAATGGAAAGTGTGCTATGATTGAGAACCTTTGTTTTTCTGACATTTATCTTCAGTCCGACTCTGTACGTCCCTTTTTTAAAATCCAGGGCAATTTAGACAAAAAATAACTTTACGGAAAGATGTTATGGCCCATTGAACCCTTGGAGTACATGCAAGAATTTTGCGCCGTTATTTGTCGCTTGGATAATAGCTTTTATAATAGTTTTCTCAGAGTGCTTCTCCTGTAAAGAGCACTGCAGATCCCCTTCTTTGTTGACGCTATGGAGAGCTTTCTCGAAGTCGACGAAAGCAGCAGCATTTCGACAATGATACACAGGCTGTTATTATTTTAGATAATATTTTAGCGACGAAAGGGAACATGCAAGATTAATATATCGAGAATTTTGACGTAATTGAAGGTGCGTGATTCTCTATGGATTCCGGCAATTTAAACATGAACGATAACTCGCAATTCAAGCTTGATGTCCAAGATTGAATATCACAGATAAAAACTATGAAAGAAGAAGAGGTTATATTGCAAACAATGTGAAATAAAATATAAACACTTTATAGATATCCTTAAGCTTTTCATCGTAAATGCTTTCCTTCCATGCGCATCAAATCATTTTAAGGTTTTGCGTAAAACAAAATCTTAATCGATTCATTTTCTGTCACACTCGGATTGTTTGGAAACGGATGAAGCCTTGGTCAAAATAGGTGATTTCCGAAACTATTTTCATACAAGGAAGTTTAAGGGGTAGCTCCCCATACATTCTTCTCTTAGAACACGGTTATGTAAGTTATCAAATGAAAGGTTTTAATGAGTACTTTTAGTACTCGTAACTGATCTTATTTGTGATATCGGGTCCAATTTCCAAATGGACCCTATGCCCAAAAAGTTTTCTATTTAAATGAGCCATGCATGGTCGATTACCGATTATTTTTTTTTAAGTTGATGTCAGTATCGTTGCTTAATAAAAATTATGCGATATGGAGAGCGGTAGTGTTGCTACCCCCATACATATTTCTAACGTTTGCCGGCCGCGCGAGAAACATTGTCGCTTAGGTGCACTTCTTGTTACCGCCGCTTAAATTGGACGAAAGGATGACTTTTCGTGTTGCGAAGAAACAGGCGATGTTTTTGATTGGCCTGGAGCCGGTCGGGTGTGCTCTGCTCGTATGGAAAAGGTGACTGATGCGATACGATTGTGAGTTCATCGGAACCCTTGCCAAAAGCAAAAATTCATAGCGCCTGACATGAAATTAGCGCTACGAACCGTTTCTCACTTTCTGATCACCTCCTTACTCCGCGATTGAAACGTCTCAGAGTCGAAAGATCGTAAAAGCTATGGCGCGCCTACCGCAAAGTTTGTTAAAAAAAATAATGTTCGCAAACAAAAAAAAAATATAATTGAACAGAAATACAACGGAACGATTGGGTATACGCTTGGTCATCATATGACGCTAAAGACAGCTTCAACGAGGCCACCATCACACGACCGTGAAATTTTGGTAGAGAGTTTCCTCATGCAGTCAAAACCACCGCTAAAATTTACGGAGAAACTATTCTCGAACCAGTAGCCAAGAAAATATTTTCGCCACTCAATGATACTCTCTTCGTTGGTGAACATCTTCCCACAATGTCCCAGCATTTATCCGTTCTGAAAATTGGACGTCGAGAAGCTCCGACCTGAAATCGCTGGACGGGATATTTTGGAGCGAAATGTATGCCAAATGCGCCATCCAAATCTCGAGTCGCTTAAACGAAGCAAAATACAAAAGTTAGAGACTGTCCAGAGGACAGACGACATGTATCGTTAACTGGTCCGAGCGTTTAGGGCTCGATATCGATAATAAAAGCAATCAATTTGAATGACTTATAATTCATTAGAAACTTTCGAAAAAAAAATGCATTCGGCGTTCTTAATAAGTTATGACGTTTCAAAATATTGACAGTATTTATAGCTAGACATCATTAGTATTTGATGGCATCTGTTCACATCGGTCAACGTTTTACTTTTTGTCGCACTCTAATATGGGTAATTTTGTTGAGCAAAGAGTTTGCCTCAAATTTTGTGTTACTAACGAAATATCATGTGCTGATGATAAACACAAACGATTATCAAATTGATTAATTGAAAATATATCATAAATCAAGAAGTTGAGATATCGATCGTCAATAAGGAAAACCCCCTTGAGAACTATCCCTGAAAAGGTTTGGGATATGAGAGAAAGTAAAGATAAGAAATAGTATTTAATTCATTTGCTAGTGAATTAAAAGCAGAATTGTAAAATGCAGATGTAAATTTTCAACTATTCTTAAAAAATCAACCATTCTATTTAATAAAGGCGTTAAGTCTATAAACGATGATCATCATCACCAATGACGCAACAACCGGAATCCGGTCTAGGCTTGCCTTAATAAAGAACTCCAGACACCCCGGTTTTGCGCCGATATTCGATATCCCTAAAAGCTGTCTGGCGTCATAACCTACGCCATCGCTCCATCTCAGGCAGGTTCTGACTCTTCTTTTTCTACCATAGGTAGATATGCCCTTATAAACTTTTTTGGCTGGATCATCCTCATCCATACGGATTAAGTGACCCACCTACCTGTTGAGTCGGATTTTATCATTTTATCCCCAACCAGCCGGTCGTGATATCGCTCATAGCTCGTAGCTGCTATCGGTTGTGATTTTCGACCTTAGATAGGAGAAATTTCCAACGGTATCAAAGTTGTTGTCTCCTATCTGTATTGTTTTCGTTTGAGCAGTCAAATTCGATGTTGCTCGGTTTCTGGTTTTTGGCGCTGACGTTGCCACCATGTACTTTGTCTTGTTTTCATTAATGTACAGCCCGAGATCTCGCGCCACCTGCTCGATCTGAATGAAGGTAGGCTGGTAATCTCGGGTTCCCATATTGTCAAAATCGTCAGCGTAGGCCGGTAGTTGGGTGGACTTGAAGAGGATGGTGTCTCTCGCATTTGCATCTGCATCGCGAATCACTTTTTCCAGGGTCAGGTTGAAGAGGACGCGTGGTAGGACATCCCCTTGTCTTAAGGCCGTTGTTAATGTTGTATCATATCATATAAAATCTAAGTTTTGAAATAAAAGTATTTCTTGTATTTTAGAAAATTTTGGTTTGGTAGTTTCTGAGAATCGCCCCCTTAAAGAAGTGATCACTTTCAACCCCCCGCGCTCCCCACCCTTCCAACGAATGACAAAACTAAGATCGGCTTTGAAAAGTACTAATCGAAACCTTTAATTTGATACCCCGCATGACTATATTTGATGAAAAAAAATTTTACACAGCCCTTATGCATGTATGGGGACCCCCCATACCCGACCCCGACGCGAAAGGATGTAATTCACTGTATGCGTGTGAGCATTCACAGTTCCCACCTTTCTACCAAATTTGGAGTCAATCGCTATAACCGTCTCCGAGAAAAATGCGTACAGACAGACAGACGAAGAACGCCGAAAGGGAGAGATCTCTAAATAGATGACAAGAGCGTTGGGAACGCTCGGGAAAGGGTCGGTGGAGACACAGGCTCATCCCTGCCATCAAGGAGTGGTTGGAGAGACGGCATGGTGAGATTAACTATAACATTACTCAGTTTCTCACGGGGCATGGAGGATATCGCCAGTACCTGTTCAGGTTTAAACTAGATACCTCACCCGATTGTCCAAACTGCGATGGAGTCCCCGAGGACCCAGAGCATGTATTCTTCCACTGCCCAAGGTTTCAGGAGGAAAGGAAGAACCTAGAGGTGCTCGTACCGGAGAATCTGGTGCAAAAAAAAAAAAAACACAAAACATTAAACAAGTCGGGAAACCGGAAGCTGGACGCTTCAGGTACGAAAGGTTTTGTGTATTTCTTAGTACGTAGTACGTAATATATCCATATATTATGTGAGAGCATCCACTTTCGGGTGATATTGACATTCATAGTCTTCAATTTTCAAAGAAGCAACAAATTTGAGGTATTATAACTTTGTTAGTAATAATGCAATTTTCACCAAACTTGGTAAGATCATGCTCTATATTATAGCCTATATCACTGCAAAATTTCATGGTACTAGGATGAACTTAAGGAGGGTTTCTAACCAATTACAAAAAATTGTAGTAATATACTATTATTAACTTTATTTAAACAGATATCGGCATGGAAGGTATTTCGGAGCCCAGGCACCATATAGTGGCAGCCTCCTGATTTTTTTCAGATTTTTCGGTTTAGTAGTTTCTGAGAATGGCCCCCTTAAAGAAGTGATCACTTTCAACCCCCCGCACTCTCCACCCTTCCAATGAATGTCAAAACTAAGATAAGGCTTTGAAAAGTACTAATCGAGACCTTTAATTTGATATCCCACATGACTATATTTGATGAAAAAAAATTTTACACGCCCCTTTTGCATGTATGGGGACCCCCCTTAAATTCGACGTAAAAGGATGTAATTCACTGTATGCGTGAGCGTTCACAGTTCCCACCTTTCTACCAAATTTGGTGTCAATCGCTATAACCGTCTCCGAGAAAAATGCGTGTGACGGACAGACAGACAGACAGACAGACGGTAAACCGATTTTAATAAGGTTTTGTGTTTACACAAAACCTTAAAAAGATGACTCGGCGGCCCGAAAGAGAAGAAACCAAAGTCGGGGCGACTGAAAAAAGTTAGTTTTTAATGTGAGTCTAAATTTAATTTGATTCGACCAAACGGTTCACCGGTAGTTCGCAGAAAGCGCTTCAGTGAGGAATGCACGACATGAACCGTACGAAATTCTTTGTTATGGTCTGGGGATGCATAAGAGGGCATGGTAATGTAAAAACTGTGATGCTGCAAGATCACCTAAACGCGTCCAAATGAAAGGATACTGCGGGATGCTTTGCAGTCTCGACTGAAAAGATCGATAATATCATTTTTCCAGTCAACTGCAACACATTTCGTCAAATCTCTAAATATTAATAATTATTTCAAATATTTTTTTCATTTATTAAAAATAACTCAATATTTTTCAATTTGGGGGTAGAATCATTAACCTGGTCAGCAAATAGCAAAAACCTCAATCGTCCGTCTATGGAGTTTAATTTCTAAATGGTTTTCTAAGCGAAAGAATGCCTTAATAGCATATCAAAGGCTATCCTTTGATCTCAGTATGTTTAAACTTAGTTACGAGGAAGAAGAATTTGTTCATACTTTAATAACAATTGCAGAAACTCTTTTGTTTCCAGCGATAATACTAATTCGTGCGAGAAAGGGCAAGGGAAGGTTTGTAAGGTTGGCCTGTATAGCAGTTCGCAGGAGCGAACCCACTTCTGTAGTTAGAGGATTTGAATAACAAAATATTTTTTAAATGCATATATATATATATGAAGATTTTCCCTACTTTTTGGCATATGATTTAAAAGTAGTAGTCGATGTGACTTTTGCCAAACGTTTCACCCGGCGAAGCAAATCTTACATAGAGAAATATATTTTTATAAAGGCATTTACACAATAGAAAAGCATGGCAGCTAAACTGAATGGCGAGTGGTCTAAAGCGTACAAATGTGTACCACAGGACAACATAATTTCACATCGATACGCAAAATCGAAACCGTTCATCCCATCATATGAACAAGGAGTTCGTGAAGAATCAATTTGAACTTCGAAGTAATTATCAATTTTAATTCTTTTTAGAATTGTTCAGCGAATATGAACCTTTTACTTGGATGGGAATATGCAAGGATATGGGAAAAAGAGCATGCATCATATCTTGAAGCCCGAAAACAGTCTGAGAAAGCTAGACTTCCCAAACGTGATTCCTCTAAACTTAAATTGAGAAAACAGAAGAAAAGGTAATAATCCATGGCTTTCGGGAATTGGAAGTATTTGAAAATGTTTTCAGGGTCAGTGGCCCTCTCGGTAAGCAGGTGAGAACAGCAAAATCAAAGCCTGGACGTAAACCAGCAAGTGACGGTGGAAGATTGGCGGCTGGTGGTGGAAACTATGGTGCTAGTAAGAAAGATGAAGATGCTTTAAACTTCGCTTATGGGGATATTTGTACTGGAAATGTTGCTCCCCCAGCTGAAGATTCAGTTGGTGAAATTGACACGGGTGCCTTGGAATGCGAAGATAATGCCCAACAGGCTGAATTGAAGCTTGTGAAAAATGAAATGAAACAGGATTTACCTAAAACCTATATTGATCCTCAGCAATACTTAGGCGGCATACCAATTGAGCAGAATGACTTACAGCAGCTTTGTGAGGCAACTTCACTAGAATAGGCTATGTAATCTAAATTATTTAGCTAATAGATGTCGTGTTTAACAAAAATAATCTCATTTCACCACCCAAAGCTACAGTCGTGGTTGCAATTATACGATAATTTACGCTTTATTGGCATAGTGACCTTTAACTCAAAACCTAAATTTTGGAATATACTGTGATGTCCTTAATATTGAATTCGTACAAAATCTGGCATTTTTCACCAAGAAATAAATAGTCATTACTCCGCATTCTGTAGAGTATTTAGTGAATGAAAAGATACGATAATATTGTTTTGTGATGTGTTTAAAAGCAATTAATTTAAACAAAAAAAATGGAAAAAGACTTCGGCCCTAGGAAACATGTTGGACATTTTATAATGGTTCAAATAAGATCAGATTTCTTTTTGGCTTCAATCTATCAAGCCATCGTTGTTTCGGTCAGTCTTTCGACTTCCATGTTCAAATCAATTTTGGCAAGTGAATTGTCATCAGCGCGAATTTCTTTCCCATAGGATGGACGACACTGCGGTAGAGTATTAATTTGAGTCATTCGTTATTGTGCCGATCACAATCAACGCCAGTTGTGAAATACCACTTCATCCAAGTTTGCTTCGATGCGCACCGTTGTCTGATAGCATTAATCCGAGATAGTGACGGTCGAAACCCCAACGATATTTCATTATTTTAATGGAATCTTAAAATACTAATTTTCTTACTTATTTGATATTAATTTATTTATGCTTTTTATGACCAAAGTAGACTCCTAAAAAAAGATGCCACTCGGGGAAGCACACAGCCTTCTTGTTGTCTGATTTAAAAAAAAAAATCAATTCCTTTCTATTCTGTAGCCTTTTTGCAATACGTGAAATGTCGAATATGCAAATATTTTTTAAAAATATAATGGCGGATTGGTGTTTTTTTTTCGAAATCATTGTTTTTTTATACTAAACGATGAAAAACATTTATTATTATAACTTTGAATATTCTTAAAGTTCCACTTATCAGATTCAAATTTCAGATAAATCGAGTAGTCTCTTGTGAGTGCTTTGAAAATATAGTTTCGAGTAAAATGCGTTTAAAACTGTGACAATATATTTTCCACAACAACATTTACTGACGAGATGCTCCAGATGTTTTCTCGTATACTTTGTCAAATCCTTATTTTCTAATAATATATCGTGGGTATTATATAGAAGGGACACCTGAAGCAACTGCTGTCGGCTAATTGGCCATATCCACACCCACTGCGTCGTACTCCACTCCTTTCGCTAAAACTTTAGAAATATGTTAAATTTCAACATGAGTTTTTGATAATACATTTTCAGTATGGTATCCATATTTTAAAAATATTTAAAGAAAAAAACAAATCGGGAAACCGGAAGTTGAACGCTTCAGGTAAAAAAGATTTTATGTATTGCTCACATAAACACGTTTGAGTGGCCGTTCGTCCCATTCGTACCTAATGTCTATGCAATTAGTTTGTCGGACCATTCACTTTAATACGGTACTGACTTTCAAAGTCTTAAAATCCACAAAATTTGCACACAAGTTACAACTTTGACCTATTATAACTTTGTTAGTGATAGTGCGATTTCCACCAAAGTTGGCAGTATCATGCTATATAATATAGCCTATATTACTGATTCTATGATAAACTTAAGTGGAGGCTCCCAGTCAATTTAAAAAAAAAATATATTTATAGTAAATAATATATAATATAGTAATATACTATTACCTTGATTTAAACAGGCATCGGCATCGAGGGTATTTTGAGGCTTGGATACCCATGTGTATGGAACACCATATTTTTTTCACATAGTTTGTATCAATCAACCGTTTCTGAAATCTAAGGTGTGACAGACAGAGGGCTGTAAACAGATTTTAACTATTTTTTTAGACTATCACATTGTACTACAAATCCATTTTTTGGCAGGTCGCTGCCACTGATAGTTATAGTACTTATTTTATTATCGTCAAAAATGTTTTTATTCAGATTCAGTCGGAGACTGTGTTGTGTGAAGTGATCATTTCAACTTTGTTAGGAGACGCTAGGAAAACATCATCGGTGGACGCTCGATGTCTCGTGGTAATGTCCTTGACAATAACTAAGAGGAGTTGCGAGTAGGTGATGATTACCGGCAGAGGCATGAAACAGTTTTGATGTATATATTTAAAGCGCTTGAATTTTACCTTAGGTGACAAGTATCGCCAAGAATTTTGAAGGATACACTATACTGCACGAATCAGAAGAAGCAATTCAGATACTAGCAATTTATAATCAAAAAATTGATAATAACCAGTATTGCAACATTTTTAATGTAAACTAACGAATCTTCTAGAGTCAAAATCCATGGTTCTCTTGCGAATGAGAAATTTCACATTCGACACCTTCCATTCAATTTATGTAGTTTAACATCCAAGTAAAAACTAAATTAACCAGGGGTTCTCCATTCAAAATGCAATGTAGAGGGGGGACATCAACTAACATCTGTTGAATAGAATAGATAAAAATTTTGAATATTTAGAATATTTCTTGCTTCATCCGAATCATAGGAGGAATGACGTACGTGACGTTGAATAACGACCTGCACTCGTTGCTTCACTTCTTAGAATATGGTTAAGATTCCGTTCGAAAAAATGTTTATAATTGACCGAATAATGGGATATAATTTCACTTGAACATGAAAAATTGAAATGAACCCAAAGTCATTTGTATAAAATTGCTTACGTTCAGTTTGGAGGTCTATGTACGCTAGGAATTAGCAAATATAATTTTCTGCCGAAACTTGAATTCTATACGTCTGATAATTGAAATTGCAAAGCAACACACGATCCAGGGTTTTGTAATTTGACTTTGAATTGATTTGAGCTGAGGGCGCAATATTTCCATTTCAGCGTCTGAATTTGAAATCAGTACGTTTTCAAAAGCAAAGCAATTTAATGGGAAAGGGGAAGAAACATTTGTGCAAAAGATAAGGGCGTTCTCGTTGTATTGTTGTACGCTCCACTCTCAGGTAGGAGCTTACTGATATATACAGACATGGCGTTGTTTATGAGAAGTATGTTGCAACATATGTTCGGTTCGTACATGACAATACTACATTGAATACGCTGTGCAGAAATATAATTGACATCGCAAATACCATACGTAGTTGGTGTCACATTACCTTTGTCGTTTGCCTAAGCATTGAGAGTCGTTTCCACATTATTTTACTGAAGTTGTTACTTTCTTGGCAGAAGTGCTTGTGAGCTTTTAAATCTCGTAGATAGAAGCGCAAAATTTGATCTGTAGATTAAATTGGGATGCACCACCAACATCGCCACTTTTTCCATTAGTCCCATACAAAAGCCAGCAGATATAGGACTGTCTTTATGCTGTACCCTTATATGTCTACTACATCATGATGAACTGAACTGTTAGCATTTTACAGAAATACTATTATATATATATATATTTATTTCTTTAGCCAGAATGTCGACAGGGATTATGTCTGCCATCACCAATACTGCCTCATCTGATATGATTCTAAAGGTACTGCAAACCCTCAAAGCCATCAGCCAGTAAGCCTAGTTCATCTGCTTCCGTCTCTGAGAGTTTGCAAGTTCTTCTGCCTATACAAGTGACGAGTAAAACAGAATGGACCGTACCACGGCTAGAAGCAAACTGCGACAGTGCTTCGGTCACCAATATTCGGTAACATTTTTGCAAGAGCCGCGGTGGCACTAGCTGCCTTTTGGCATGCATATTCTAGGTGTTTCCTAAAGCTCAATTTGGTGTCAACTGTTATCCCCAGGTATTTGATAGACGGCTTTGCTAGGCGACCGTATATCCACCGAATTCCACTTTCACAGTGTTATTTTTTCTGCGGTTCGTTATTAAGACCGCTTCCATTTTCGCGTACGCAAAGGTCAGCCCGGCTCTTTTTAGCCAGGACTTTACCGCTCTTACTGTTTCCGTTGTGTAGACCTCTACATCTTCTGGGTGTTTTGCTGTAATAACCATAGCTAGATCATCAGGAAAGCCGACAATGGTAGTTCCCTCTGGGACGGAAAGAGCAACCGCATTCCATAACAGGGGACTCAGTACCGATCCCTGTGATACCCCGGCTGTGGCAATGTACTATTTGGGACCCTCATCCATCCCGTACCAGAGAGTCCTCTCTGGGAGAAGGTATTCCACCAAATTCGCCAAATACCCGGAGACACCTATGTCAGCCAACGCTCCTTTATTATGTTCCAGTTGGCCGAGTTGAACGAGTTTTTGACATCCAGCGTGTCAGAGATCAGGGCACATTTTGCCTAGTTTATCACCATGCTAATTGCGTCCGGGTAGAGCGAGCACGCTGGAAACTAAACTGATGTTGCGACAAACCATTGCTGGCTTCGACGATGGGTAGGAGTCTTTTGTAGATGACTCTCTCCATCATCTTCCCCATTGTATCCAGCAGGCAGATAGGACGATACCATGCTGGGTTTCTAGGTGGCTTGCCAGGTTTCGGAAGCAACACCAACTTTTGCTTTTTCCACTGGAGAGGGAACACTCCTTCTTTTAGGCACGCCTCAAAGGTGTTGGCGAAAAAGTCGGGCCTAGTCTTCACTGCCAGTTTCAAAGCTCGACTGGGGATGCCATTCAAACCTGGAGCCTTGTTGTCATCGATCCCACCGCATATTTCCCGCAGCTACTCCACAGTTACTGGAGGTATTATGCCCTCATTTAGCTGGACAACCGTTTGCATTCCCCTATTTTCATGGTGAGGGAACAGAGTAGTATCAATTTGTTTCAAGAGGCGCGGACAGGCCACCTGGGGTGATCTGCGCAGCCCTTTCATTACCACTCTGTAGGCCTCGCCCCAAGGGTTTATGTGGACATGGCCACCTAGCTGTTGGAAACAGTTCGTTTTGATTCTCGACCGTCGCCACCGGGCTCTCCCGTGAGCCTCCTTGCCCGGAAACATGCAAGCTTGCAATTTCGTTGTTCCAGCAGTAGTTGGATTGCCTACCGGGAAACAATCACTTTCTGGGCATAGTAGCATCGCATGCTTTCGGCACCCATCGGCTTGGATGGCTTTTTCTCTAGCCTTAACATTCAGGGATATGTCGGGTTTGAGCGCCGCGAATATACCGCCGAGCATACCACACGACATTCTGCGAGCTCGATCAGCCCTTGATTTCTATGTAGATTGCCTGGTGGTCGCTGTGAGTATAGTCCTCATTGACATGCCAAGTGACTCTACCCGTTAAAGCGGCACTCACGTATGTCAGGTCCAATATAGACCCCAGGCCCTTTCCCGGAAAGTATACAGGGACACGAAGGCGGTGCCCAACACTGTTAGGAATCGCTCAACAGCACCAGAGCGGCTCTTTGCCCTTGGACATTTTGGCGGTTATCACGTCAACCACCAGGGACGGGAGACCTAGGCGTCGTATGGTTTGGAACAAATCAACCCAACGAATTTATCGTCCTATTACCGTGTCACGGATTTGGAGCGGAATCCATCAGGGTACAGACATCGACTCCGTGACGCGTTCATAAACCGCTGTCTGAAACTAAGACATGTTCCGGAACGAAACGTCGGATATCGGATGATGTTGAAAAATAATTGAGTTGCCCTGCTAACTAGGCAACAAATTTACAATGAAGTTTCACTTGAGCTCTATGTGGAGTCATCAACTTACCGGGCTGAACAAAAAAGCAATTCAAATACTCCACCTATAAGCCACTCCATGAACCCAGTAATCTGGAGAAGCTTAGCGATTGGAAATGTTGACCCAATTTATAATGAGGCTTTGACTGCTTCCAGGTCGCATTCACAGAATATGCTGAGATTCTCCGAGACGATACGCCAAAGATCACAAAACTAAAGTTTACTTTGGCAACTACTAACATCATTGCTGCCGTTGAGAGAATTTTGGTTGATCGTTTGGCTAGCGAGATTACTGCGACTGAGGTTCATAGCCTGTTTTACGTTGCGGCTGCCACGGTTATTCGTCGGTATGCGCAGGAGGACTTTATCGTTGTGGGTATTTCGACTCAACAAAAGAGTCGAAAAATTGAGAAAGGAGATTGGTCGTGTCACGCAAGTACTTCTTGGAAATCCATCACCAAGAGTGCACAGATGCGTTGCGAACATCATTTGAAACTATCATCTCTCCAATGATATGCCAATTGAAGAAATCCTCGAGGTGCTAAAGCAGAAATTTGCGGTATGCTCTAATCGCATCCGTAGGTATCAAAAAAGCTTTCAGCGAAGGATCAGGCAGAAAACTTCTGGAGAAGTGTTTGGAACGAATCCAGCCGTTGCAATTTAGAAGCAGCGTGGCTCCCAAACCTTATGCGTTCATGCGAGGCCTTCCCCGAAATGACCAGGCATGACGTAACTCAAGTCGACGTAGAAACATCCCTTGACCAGCCAGGTAAACGGAAGGCGCCAGGAGTTGACAAGATTCACAACTTCTGGCTGAAGCGGTTCAAGAGGAGCCACAGAATATTGGCAAATAATTTTAATCAGATGTTTATAACAATAATAGTTCGCTGGCGCAACAATCCAATTAGATCAGGGCCTTGAAGTGTGTTAGAGCACTTCATTGAAAACCATAACGGTACACTACAGGATTATAGTGCCCTGTAGGAGGCAATGTGGTCAGCATTGCGTTCACCCGAGATTATTACCCTGAACTGAGTCGACTGGTATCCCGACGTTAAATCGCGATACAAATCCCAGCTTACATCGAGTATAAATCAAGTGTTGAACTTGTGCAAAATTAACCCGAATGTAGTTCTTCTCCTGAGAACGGTGATGAAGAATTGGAGCACGAAGCTATTGTTATCCTCACAAACATCAGGAGAGATACCAATCAGGCGTGGCATCTTGTAAGGCAACTCTTTAAGCCCACTGTGGTTTTGTTTAGCTTTGAATCCGTTCTTTCTTTCATTTAATACCTCACATGGTTACCTTTGGTGAAAAAAAAATTTGAAAAATTTTCTAATGCCGCAATACTAATGCACGACTAAAACAAATGGTTAGAACCGAGCGAACCCTAGAAGTCAAGATTGCTTTACAAGTCCTCAGAGAGAAAGCGTTGAAATGGCCTGAATTAACGACGGTACAATCTAGAAGGAGAGGGCAAAATATCACGACGAAAGCAATTTTGCCAACCATCACTGATATTGAAAAATTACAATGCTATGGAAAAAGTCCATCCAATCACGCTTACAAATAGTCTATTAGTTCGTGTTGCTCATATTCAAAAAATTTTTCGATATAAAAGACCTTAATTGAGATTGTAAAGTGTTATGGTAACATTAAATGAACTATGAGGTAGGTCGGAGTGAAAGTGGTAAAAGCTATCGAATTACGAATAATCAGGCAAATATTGGGCCCAGTGAGAGGATAGCAGCTGGCAAATAGTGTTTTATATAAAATTTGTCGGGAAATCTGCAGATTTAACAAAAATAGCCGATTTTTTATGATCGCCGTCTTTATCTAATTTACTTATTACTTACAGTCTTTGATTCTGAGTATTTTTTTAAGCGTATCTGAAGTACATAGTTGAGTAAGCAAGATAACATCTTTTTAGGTTTGATTAGACTCTGAACTCAAACAAAACAGAATCAACAGGTCAATGGAATATAAAAAATGGGAAGCTAAACGTAACTTCAAAATATTAGCGAAAACAAAGCGAATTATTCTTACAACTACTTATGTTTGACATTTCGAACACATTACCGTCTTTACTAAATTACTTTTACAAATATATTCGCAATATTTTGAAACTTGTTGAGTTGGTTTTTGGTCCTTTTTTCGGTCCCATAGATAGTAATGCCTCTTTTGGTGTTCAGATTCGTTCATGGCGTCCCATGCAACATCTTATGTCTCCATTACGCAAGACTCCATTCATTGTACTTTACAGTCGGTAAACTTTAAGAACCATAGAGGGCGACAGGGCGGACGACACTGCGATAAATTTTAATTTGAGACGGTCGTTGATATGTTGATCACAAAGGACACCATTTGTGGAACGCCATTTCATCCATGCTTCGCTAATGCGTGAAGCATTAGCGAAGCATGGCCCGAGAAATTTAAATCGCTGTTCTGGGCAGGTTACTGCCATTGACAGTGATAGTGCTGGTTTCATGGGGATTTGTAATAAAAAATTCATTTTTATTCAGATTCAATCTGAGACCATGTTGCATTGGCGATCATTCCACTTTTGGACAAGCTGCTCGAGATCATTTTTGCTATGAGACGCATCATTTGCATAAAGCACCTTATAGGGCGTTAGACGTTGGATGTCCCATGTGACAACGTTCATAACAAGAGCAAAGAGGAGTGGTGAAAGGGCGCACTTCGACTTTTACTTTTCGGATTGTGGGTTAAGCAATTGAACCCAGCGTACGAGTTCCTCTGGTACTACGTATTGACGTAGAGCATATCAGATGAGTTCTTGTGGCACACGGTCGAACGCTTTCTCCAGATCCAGAAATGTAATATAAAGAGGGCGATGTTTCTGCATACGTAACCGCGCAACGCGTATTGCGTCAGTAGTTCCGCAGTTATTGACAAAAAGGGCTTGATTTATGGTTATTTGAACAATTTCGCGAATACGGTTGTCAAGAATACGTTCAAAAATCGTCGTTGTATGGAACAGCAAGTGGATTAGTCGGTAATTTGAACATTCTGTTGGAATACCTTTCTTTTTCCATGAAACATGTACTCAAATTGCAAGATCGTGGGTGTCCGCAAAATCGACTATACGTTCGTCACCCTCATTGCGCTCTCCAAACCCTTTTCATCCATTGCACTTGTTGCCGTCTGCTTTTTCACCCACATTACCATTAAGGCCGTCTGAAATGATGACATAGTCATCGGCGGGCACGTTATAGGTTTTTGCATCGGGAAGCTACCAGAAGGCATCCTCCTCGGTCCTCAGGTAGACTTCTCTGTGTTGATATAATGTTGGACTTCATTAGTCGATCATTAAATCGTTTCCCCTCGGAGATGGCAATGCCAACACCGTATTGAGTGTGTGGGCTTCCAAAATAAAGAAGTTTATCGCCATTCTTACCGCGTTCGCGTCCTGTGTCGCAGCTTTTGTTATCGGACCATCGGGTTGCTTGTAGAGCGCAGATACCAACGCGCCTTTTCCGAAGGGCTCTTGCGAGTTCCTCGGCCTTTCCAATGAGAGTACCATTATTTAGCGTACAGACACGCTAGTTTACTTACGTCCTGACGCCGTCTAATCGTCAAGAACCCTTACCATTTCTCGACAGGACAGGAGTTGAACGCCCTAGTATTTTTCCGAGGCTTATGGCTCAACACGATCATCTTGTTTTTAACGACGTTGGATGTATTTGCTTGGTCGGTCTCTCGTGGGACCTGACATCAGGTAGGATATAGAAGAGTGGAATAACTCTAAATATGTATACTTTATTTATCTCTTTGCCTAATCTCAACACTTTATTTTTGTTTTACCGAGGATAGTAGAAAGTACGTTTCATGAAACCCTCCCTTTACCTGTGCTCTAGCGCCTTGTTCAGCCTTTATCCCGTTCAGAAGCGCGGCCGGCACATCTGGAACGGCCGAGTTATTTTGTTCGGTAAATTGGTTTATAGCACCATAGAAAAGAATCTAATCAATCCAATCGAACAATGGCGGGTACAGCGCAGGGAAATCAAGAAATAACTGGCAAGATACACTTCAAGCGTACGATCTGACCATATAGGGAGATCTGAATGGCAAAAAACAACTCAAATTGAAGCACAACAAAATAGAATATCACAATTGTCAACACAGAGCAAGAATTTTATTTCTTTATTTTCGTTTTATTATTTTCGACACGTATCTTCCGATACGTCAAATACAACTGCCGAGCGGACCATCTTACATCACATTTTATAGAAGGTCAGGCTCGTACTTTGATCCTTACATGAACTTATCACTATGCATTCTTATCACTATGCATTTCTTATCCTAGATATTTTATGACAACCAGAAATGTTCATGTTAATGCTCATCTGTTTATCTTACAGTTATGCATTTCTTATCACTATGCATTTCTTATCCTATTTTATGACAAACAGATGTGAATGTTCATTTGTTTGTCTTACAGTTATGCATTTCTTATCCTATTTTTATGACAAACAGATGTGAATGTTCATTTGTTTGTCTTACAGTTATGCATTTGTAACTCCCCCCTCCTTAAGTTTTTTCGTCCCCGAAAAATTTAGAAAGTCGAATTTTTAATAGGATTATCCATAGGTGGAAAAACAACTCGTTTAAATGAATCTGGGGTAGGAGTTCTTTTAAAAGCTGTGGGCTGATATTCAACGCTAGACCCGGTATTAACTATAATTTTCGTTTTATTCTTTTGACATTTTACATACATGTAGCAGAAGGTTATTATGCATATTGTAATTATAATCGTAATTGTGGAAAAATTGAGTCGGGAGTTAATTTGGTTTTGTAACTTAATTTCCTTAATTTCATTAATATGTTCGACTATTTGTTTTTTCGAATTTATCTCTACAAATTGGATTTCAGTCGTCATATTATTATTTTGAATGTGAATCATGAAATTTTTATAATGAGGAATTCCTTCAAACTTAAAATCACTAATCTCTACAGTACAATTAAAAAATTTGATTACTTTACTTCCTAAAATGTTTTCTTTGTATCTATTGTTACAGTTATGATAAATTTTCGTAGCTTGTAAATTTTGGGTTATTATCATGTTTTCATTAATTGATTCTATAAGTCTGTTAGAGCTTTTTACGAAACTGCACGTTCCATTCACATTTTTCAATATACTTAAAATACAGTCATCTTTGACATCTACTTGGTTTAATAAGGCAATCATTATGAATAGTGAAATATTTATACTTTAGTCTTTTTCCTAAATTTTCCTTTATTGTATATTCGTTTTTCTTTTTTATTTTGAACTAAAATTCTCCTATCATTTTCCCTCGAAGTGTTACCAACTCTACGATATTTTCTACCAAGCTTTTTATTTTTATCTTTAACATACCTTTCGTCAATTTCGACGTCTTTTCTATTTTCCTTGTTATTTCTGTACTCTACCCATTTACTTTTGTTCACTTTATTCTTTGTTTCTTTTTCGTCTTGTAGGTGTAAGTCAATTGGTCTTTGTCCTGTAGTACTATGAAGGGTATGATTATAATGTTTGAGTGCTTCAACAACTTCATCGATATTCTCTTTGTCTTCTTTTATTCTCAAAATTCGAATATGTTCGTTCATTGTCCCATGAAATCGTTCTATGTCTGCTAAACCTGTCTTTGAACTAACGATATGCACTTTTACTTTTTCTTTAGTTAAAAAATTCTTAAAGCATTCGGCTGTAAGACATGCGTCTTGGTCAACAATGAGCTTTTTTGGTTTCCCCATTATATTTATTACTTGGAACATCGCTTCCTTCGCTGATAACCATGATCTGTCTTTAATTTTAATAAGAGTAGCGTATTTGCTGAATCTGTCAATACATGATACATAGTTAACACCCGTAGTAGGCATCCAAATGTCCATACTAAAAATTTCTCTCGGTCCGTTACATGTTTCTGTTTCTTTAAATGGCAGTTTAACTGGATTTCGTTCATACTTAGCCAGTTTACAAGTTTCGCATTGGTTTATAGTTTCAGTGATCAGATGTTCTAAATTCGGTATGTAAAACTTTCTTTTCATCGTTTGGTAAACACAACTGATTCCGCGGTGATTATTCATCAAGTGCTCTTTTAAAATTTTTTCCTGCATCTCGGCGCTTGATCTTACATCTTCTAATAAAGTATTGCATTTTAATAATTTTACTTTCAAATCTTGATTAATAAATGTTAAATACGTATTCTGAAACATATTCCAGTCGTCTATATTATCAATTTTCACTCCTATGATACTTTCACTATGAATCTTCCTGAGTATCTCTTTACTTTTTTCTTCAGTTAATTTATCTTTCACTACCCACGTATGTCGTTTTTTGGTATTAAATAGTTTTTCAAATATGTGAGTTCCTATTCTTCCCCTTTTTATAATCCATTGTGTCCCATATATATTAATAGGTTTTTCTGAGATTTCTATGTAGTTTCTATTGTCTTCCTCGGCACTATGTTGAGTGGCTAAACTTTCATTTTCATCTTGTTGTTCCTGTTGTTCTACATGCATATTAGTTTCTTTAATTCTAGATAAAGCATCTGCCACATGATTTTCCTTCCCTTCAAGATATTCTACTTTATAGTCAAATTCGGATAGTTTAACTTTCCATCGGACAAATTTACTATTTGATTCGTCTAGACTATTGATCCATTGAAGCGGACGATGATCACTTTTTATTGTGAATCTTCTTCCGTATAAATATGGCCGGAAATATTTTGTTGCCCATACAATCGCCAAGAATTCTTTTTCAATTACACTATAGTTGGTTTCATGCTGATTTAGAGTTCGGCTGGCAAAGCAAATTGGATGACCTTGTTGAGCTAAAACTGCTCCTATGGCGTAATTACTAGCATCAGTAGTTAATGTGAATTCTTTTGAAAAGTCTGGATATTTTAGAATCGGATCATTTACCAATAAAGTTTTAAATTTGTTATATGCACTGATAAACTCGATATCTGTAATATTTATTTTATTTCCCTTTTTCAAGTATTTGGTCATTGGTTTTGCGATTTTTGCAAAATCCTGGATGAACTTCCTATAATAGCCTACTAAGCCTAAAAACGATTTTATTTCCCTTTCAGTTTTTGGTAGAGGGTACTTTTGAATTGCTTCAATCTTTTTCGGATTTGGTTTAATGCCGTCTGTTGTAATAATATGCCCTAGGTACTCCGTTTCTCTCTTCATAAATTCACATTTGTCAAGTGATAATTTCAAATTGGCTTTTCTCAGAGTTTCGAATATTTTGTTAAGTGCAACTAAGTGTTCTTCCAATGATGTGCTGAATATAATTATATCGTCGAGATAAACGAAACATAATTTACCTATATATTCTTTTAATACGTTATTCATTAATCGTTGAAAAGTTGCAGGTGCATTTTTCAACCCAAATGGCATCCTTAAGAATTCATAGTGACCGCTAGAAGTAGAGAAAGCAGTTTTCTCTATATCCTTTTCTTCTATTTCGATTTGGTGAAACCCTTTCGCCAAATCCAATGTCGTGAAATATTGACATCTTCCCAATTTATCCAATATATCCTCGATATTAGGTATAGGATATTTATCCTCTATTGTTTCATTATTAATCTTGCGGTAGTCTATTACTACTCGCCATTTTTCCTTACCACTTGCATCCATTTTCTTGGGTACAGCCCAAACTGGTGCATTGTATGGTGATTCGGAATGCCTAATTATGCCTGATTCTAGATATTCTTCAATTGTTTTGTCTATTACTTCTTTATGTTTTCCTGTAGTGCGATATACCCGTGTATATATTGGTTCATTTGTTTTAGTACGAATATGGTGTTTAATATGATGAGTGAAGCTCAAATTGTCAGTTTCCTCATTAAACATTAGGTCGTTATATTTACCTAATATTTTCCCTAAGCTGTCTTTTTCTTCCTTATTCAAGTGGTCTAATCTAAATCTGTCAACTTTTTCCTCAACTAAATTACATATTTCCTCTATTTCTAATTGTGACGGTTCGGATAATTCCCTACCAGGTATTATTAATTTATGGAGTCTACCATTGAAGGTGATTTCTTGTGTTTCATAATTAATATTTGTTTTAAGTTTCTCTAATATGTCTGAACCCAATAATATATCAAATGTATCCGAAAAATTATGTACGAAAAATGAAAATTTTTCCTTTGAATTGAATTCTTCGAATGCGTCCCTAGTTATAATTGTGTCTAAAACGGTCCCACCGTTCATTGTATTAACTATCCTTTTGTCAACTTTAATGTATCCTCTTGGGTCTGTTATTTTAGTATTAGTGAATGATATTGTAGAACCTGTGTCTATCATGGCTTTTATGTTCCTCAATGGGTGATACAGCTCTATGTAAGGTAATCTAATCTTGAGGCTGCTAGCCGAAAATTTTGCTCATTGATCATGTTAGTATCCATGGGAGTGTGTTCCCTTCTGGTTTGAACGCTATTATTGCTCTGATTGTAAGGGTTTTGAAATGTATCATGATTTCCCCAATTTCTATTTTGCCCCCAATTTTGTACAGTTGGTGCAGAGTTTTGTCTGTTTTGTCCCCAATTCTGTCTGGTTTGTGTAGAATTTTGCCTGTTCTGTCTTGAATTTTGTCCCCAAGTCCGATTTTGTTGTGAAAAATTTTGTCTAGATATTCCTGAATTATTACCCCAGGTATGGTTTTGTTGTGTATGATTTTGTCTATTTTCATGACTCTGGTTTTGTTGAGTATAATTTGAACTTCGGTATTGATTCCTAAAATTGTTTTGCCTAAAATTTTCATTCTTGGGTCTATTATAAAAATTGTTTCTACGTTCAGCGGTATATTGCTGTCTCGTGTCTTCATCATTATCCCAATAATTTTCTTCTTTCATTTCATGTATCAAATCCTCTAAGGTTTTAGGTTTTATTGATTTTAATACTCCGATAATACTGCTATCCTGTTTTTGAATTGCTATTTTAATTACTTTCGCTTCATAGTGTTTTTTTGTTTCGTCTTGCCTAGTTGTTTCTCTGATGTCTATCATAAGTTTGATTTCATTTAATTTATCTCTAAGGATATCGAAGTATTCAGATGTCTTTCTAACATTTATTAATTTAATATCATCTAACATGGTATCATACGATTTGCCATTGTCTAGTTCTTTTTCCGCTTTTTGTTTAATTACGTCCCATCTTAACGATGAATCGTAGCGAATTCGCAAAATATTAATTTTATGTAACATTGTTATTAAAACTGGAGCTTGTTCCACAGTTGGAAGAAATTGTGCCAAATAGCTTATTTGATCGCCCTTATCTCTAAACTCATAATATTCCTTACTTGTAGTGACCGTCGGGAGTTGGTCAATTAATCCTCGAATTGCTGATCTTATTGATGATAGATCCACGGTGGTGTTTGAATTTGTAGCCATTTCGTTTCTGTGTTCGCTTTCTTCGTTTGATTCCTGCTTTTTTGTGCTGTTGGTGTATTCCTCTGTGTTGAATTTTAATCTGCTCCTCTGGATGATCTCAGATGTCCACATTTATTTCCTGTTTTTCACTATAACCATTTAATAAACAGTGGTTTACTGTTTCGAATTTCTACTTCAAGTAGAACGCGGTGACTATTTGACAAACAGTAGTCTACTGTTTCACAAAATTTTCAAGTTTCACGAAATAACTTTAAGGAAAATCTGTGTCCTGAGTATGTATTTGTGTCGAATTTTAATATAACTTTAAAATGTCCACTTATTACGTATAAGCTACTGAGTTGCAGTTAAAGTGATATACGTTCACTTTACTCAGTCATTTAAGGACGAACCACTGCCCTTTTATTTAATAAAAAGTTTTTTTTTTTTTTTGATGTACACTCACTTTATTAAAACTTTGTTATTAAAACTTGTGAAAATTATTTTAACAAATTCACTTTTGGGTAGCAATCCTATCGACTGCGCCAATTTTATTTCTTTATTTTCGTTTTATTATTTTCGACACGTATCTTCCGATACGTCAAATACAACTGCCGAGCGGACCATCTTACATCACATTTTATAGAAGGTCAGGCTCGTACTTTGATCCTTACATGAACTTATCACTATGCATTCTTATCACTATGCATTTCTTATCCTAGATATTTTATGACAACCAGAAATGTTCATGTTAATGCTCATCTGTTTATCTTACAGTTATGCATTTCTTATCACTATGCATTTCTTATCCTATTTTATGACAAACAGATGTGAATGTTCATTTGTTTGTCTTACAGTTATGCATTTCTTATCCTATTTTTATGACAAACAGATGTGAATGTTCATTTGTTTGTCTTACAGTTATGCATTTGTAACTCAAGCTGTGCTTGTAAAGAAAGTATTAGAGTCCATTTTGGGCATTTGTTGTGGATCATGTTAGATATTTTTATTGAAACCTTGCAGTAGTTGAGATTGCTATTATAATACATATCCTAGCGATATAGACCGGACGGGGTTGTATGCTTGAAATATATCCCAAATTTTCCAGCAGAACATGTTATGAAAAAGTTTTATTTAAATCCCCTTCCTAAGGTCCTGGACATCTCAGTTAGTGAATAAGGTTGGGAATAGTGGACTCAAGTTCACACTTTTGTTTTTCGATGGTTGCGTCATTGTTTTGAAACTGAAACAGATGAGGTGGCCCTTCATCTCTGTTTCTGGACAAATGCAGTCTATGGCGCGGTGCACGGATGCGGTATTACTGCCTCAATTCTAAAATTCATCAATGGAAAAAGCCACTTCAAAACGGGCGCATCTCAGAAAGAAACTCGGTTGCATTTTATTCAACGCCTTCCACACTTACCACGCATTTCAAGGCACTCCGCCGCCACCGCTTCACCTTATCGCAATGTAAATATGTTTATGATTTCGGCTAATTCCTCTGCTCGCCTCGCAACACGACACTCCTCGACTTTGTTGCCCAGTGTAGCACAACTACATTCATTCATAAAAGATGTAAACAAAAACTAGACATGATAAGCACCGGACCATGCGTGCGAAGGGAACGGCACTAGCTGCGACTGTGCGCAAGAGCGAGACGTGCGTCGCCAGCATCCCAATGAAACGTCAATACACGAGAAATATGGAAATTAAACAAAACAACTTTTTTCTTTTGACGACAGGATCCATGAAAATCACAATTATTCTAATCGACGCGCCTTGGAGCGAATGTATGTAACACGACCGCAACGAACCGGTCACCAGGTCGGCGCGTGCAGTGAAAATCGCAACAAGACAATTACGTTCTCGACGTCGTTGGGAGCGCAGATCTGTGGTTTCTGTTTTTATGCTGTTTTCCCGCAGAAACTATTGTTGCCGTGCACGAGCGTTGCTAACGCGTTTTAAAACTGGAACCTACTTTTTACGTGAATGAAAAGCCTCGGAAAATGACCCAGCGCGGAGCCCGTGCGGCGGGCGACGTATGACGTTGTTTTCTCGTCGCCAGTGCAGCGACGGAGTATCGAACGCACACACCCGGACGTAGGCGGGCAGACAACGTAGACAACACGACACAACCAGAGCAAACGATGAAAGTGAAGAAGCAACAATTGCCAGCAGTGCCAGACCGGAATGCCGGGACGAGTTCGCATGAGTTGCCGATGAGGCCTCTGCTGAGCCGGTGCGTGAGTTGGGAAGTAATTCCTCTTCTATGTCCTTCAGCTGTCACAAGCGGATTTATCCTTGCAACCGCACATTTGCATTTGCCGCGAAGCAACTAGCAATCCGTTGGTTTTGGCGGGGACTTGGTGGTGCTGCAGTTAGCAGTAACAATAGAAAATTACGAGAGGGACTGAGACTTCAACAAAATCAAGTGAATTCGAGTTCGACTTTTGAAGAGTCGCCCAATATTCACATCCCCAGACCATTTCTTACGTGAACCCTAAAAATCTTTACAATGATGCACGGATTACGCAGGTGGAGCCACAGCATGAGTGCACAGTGGCCAACCCATACGGGATTGCGTGAGGTAGGTTTCCGTTCGTAGGTTTCGTTCCTTCGAGTCTTATTTTGATAGAAATCGAGAGTATGTTTTGATGACATGAAAATGCTATCAATAAGTAGCGAAAAGATAAATTTGGTTCAGTTATAGGACTGACGAGCTGTGCAGGGTTTAAATCAGGTACTCATAGAGAGAGATCTTTCTACAGGACAAAATGCAATGGTGCACATTTCCCTTCAGAAATCCCAACTATTGGTGGAATAGTGAACTGAATAACCTTCAGCCTTGGCCTCTCAGGATACATCGCCCCAGATTCAATGATTTGCTTGGGCAATCTTAGTTCGTTCTTACGGTCGACATGGCATATCCACTGCAGCCTGAGAACTTTGACTACAATGAATACAGTTGGATCACTAAAGATCTCGTACAACTCCGTGTTGTACCTGGTTTGGCAAATCTGATCTCTGCAGTATCGGACTAAGTATGCATTGCTGAACTCAGTGCTCGGAGATGTTAACGGCATTTTTAGATGCTTAGGTCATGATTCAAGTTTCACATAGAAACATTAACACAGGTCTAATGATAGTTCTGCATATGCTTGTTTGCTTTCAGAATCGTGAAGACCGACAAGTTCTGAAAACCGTAGCGTTAAAAATCATGGGTTTCACATAGCGGTGTCGGTCCTTCAACATTAAGACCACATCGCTTCAGCAGAAAGACCATCATTCTGTGCGTCTGTCTGGTAAGAGCAGAGCGGTATAGAGTATTATGGACTCTTGAAGCCCCGCGAAACCGTTAATAGAGAACATTATCGCCAACAAATGATTAATTTGATCGAAAAACGATCGCACAATCTTGATTATTTTCTGATTTTTGGGTTGGGTAGTTTCCGAAAATGACTCTTGTCGCACTTTAAGTGTGCACATTTTGACTCCTTACTCGCGCATTTTACAATTCACGTCAAAACTAATATCTTTCATTTGATACCCCACATGACTATGTTTACATCCCCCCTTTGCATGTATGGGGCACTGCATTTCCCATCGCTCCTTCATCTTGCACACACCCTGTGAATTTTGCCAAAAAAAACCGACACTCCATTGAATCGACGGCAAGTTCTAGCGAATGGACCATATCAAACAAAACACCCTGTCCGCCCGTTCTGTTACCGACTGTTTGTTGAGACTTGGCAAGTGGGTGGACGCGCCAAATCACTAATAAGCGCTAGCAACCGGCCAATGCGGCTGCGTTTCAGATTTTTTGTCAAGGCTAGGCAAATATGTGGACGGCACTTTAGAGGTGCGTCGTCCGGACTTTGTTACACACATCGATGAAATTTGATTGGGTCTAAAGGAGAAAAGGAGCATCGAATCCCAGAAAAGTTTTAGAGAGCCTCCACACAGCTCAACCTGATGATCAACATGTTTGCTTGTACTTGCAAATAATCCCAATTACATGGTATGTTTTTATGTCATACCATTCAAGGTGAAACTCTTACAATTAAGAGTGACGTGTCAATGCAGCCATGCGAACGATTGGTAAGATAATAGCGGAAAAGTTCGAAATGTGCGCTCTATTATCGGAAACTCCTAACTACTTTCAGCTTTTTGCAGAATGGCAACTCACTACGATTTTTGAGTACATGGTCAGTCCAGTGATTCACAAGAAGGAAAGAGAACAAAACACTGTTGGTTATACACCAACTAAAGTATATCCTGTTGTATAGGATAAAAACGTTATATTTGACGTTTTATTAGGCATACATACCCTGAACATGCTTACCATCGTTACCACGTAATCGCTGGAGGAACTGGAGGGATTTCTCCAGTGATAGAACACAGCACTAGATTTTTGGCCTTGTCAAGCAGGCAATGGAGACATCATGGTTTATTACAATATGTCAATTGTTAATTGGCACTTTATATTCCTCGCCTTTTGTAAAAGAAAGTCTTCGGCAAGATTGTACCGCAACAGTTCCCTTGCCTAAGAATGGAAAAGAGTGTCAAGGCCTGGATTCGTGTTTGCTTGTCGTGCAATCACATACATCTATCACACAAAGTCATCACTGCCACTGACAAACGCTTTGATTACGTTTACTTGGACATCGTCGGATCGCCGCAAATATTAAAGGTTCCGCTCCGGATCCTCTTGCATAGACTGCATCAACATCCTACGGAACATTTTGGAACTGTACGCCGAGTTTAGATCCTCGCTGCACCTGCTTTTCAGCAATTTCGAGAAAGCTTTCGACAGCGTGAACAAGGAGTGTATCCGGAGCGCTCTACACAGGAGGGACATTCCGGAGAAACTATTAGCTATTATCTGAGTGACATATGATGGCGTAAAATATTACGTGCCGCACCGAGGTAAAATCTCGGAGGATTTTGGAGTTCAAAGCGGAATCTGCCACGGTTGCATGTTGACACCGATATTATTTGTTCTTGTTATCGATGATGTTCGTCATACTGTTCTGTCCGAAGGACGTGGAGGAATTCAATGGATGATGAAATCTTTCTTCAAACACTCTCTGTTCCCTCTACGCTGATCCCATCTGTTTGCTGCCTCACCGGGTCATGGACCTTGTCTAAATGGCTGTGGATTTGGAAAGAGAGGCGAGTGAAGTTGGACTGAAGATAAACACCAACAAAACCAAGGGTGTCAGTCTGACGGGTCCTTGCACAACCCCTCTCTGCATTAACGAGTAGAGCATCGAATGCATCGATCAATTTGTATATATAGGAAACGGAAAACGGAAGTGGATAGATCGCACTTTAATTAAGGGCTACAATTGCATTCCGGGCTACGCCATGCAGTGGAATCCATTCACCCGAGATGTTCGATGAGTGGGTCGCCCTAAGGGACTTAGCGCAGAACAGTAAAGGAATGCAAGCGCCCTGGGGAAGTCGTGGAGGGAGGGGAAGGGCATTTCAGGCAACTGCGAACGATGCCGCGTAGGTGTGATTGACGCGCTATACCCCACCAAGGGTGGATGGCTATCGTTAGCTATGTAGACATATATAGCCTGAGATGTTACTGAAGAAGCAATTTCCCCAGCTATCCGGGGCAGCTTTTGGGTTACATTTTTAATTATCTTCAGTACATTTACCTGACAGTGGTTCATGTCGCCAGACTTATTTAATATTTATTAAACAGAATCTTATTAAATTTCAATAGCTTTGATTGAATGGCTTTAGTTCTCGGCACTCAAATATACCTTATTTTATTTTATAAAACGGTTCGAAAATGAATTGATGGCGTTCAGTAACCGCCGACGCTAGTACAGCCGTCTCAACTCTGCGGTGGAATTAACAGCAAGGCGCACTAGCGGTTTCCAGTTTGGAAAACACTGCCGGCGAAGTCCTTCGACATAGAGAATCCCAGTTATATTGCATCGGCTCCCTGTTGGGGGTCCCCGGGGAGTGAGGACCGGCAGCTTATGGAAGATGCGGAAATCCGCTGGAATCTATCAAAAGGGCATCCATATTCTGTCAACTATCGTAATAAATGGCGAAACCCACTACCTCCAAACGCAATTGATCTTTTCCTGAAATTTAGCAGAAGATTAAAATGAACAGAGTTTACAAGGGTTCGGGGACCTAATAATCTTTGCAGACAACGAAACAACAACGTTCAGCCGACGAAGCATGCACTGCGAAGCCCTCCAGCGATTTGGTCAGAGGGCACTTACGCCTGCGGGAAACTGAGGCCAAGGGTATGAACCAGGGTTGTGGCCAGGTTATTAGAGCTGCCCATCTAACATTTCCTGGACAGCAAGGGGAAACAGGGATAAATGGAAAGGGCTTGGAGGCACCTGGCTCATGACTGACAACACTGCTGGAGGAATTACGGAATGTCACGTATACAATCGCATCAACGAAAGCCAATCTCGTGTTAAGCTGCGATACCAAGAAGAGTACAAAGAAGCTCGTATTGCACTATGCACCTGAAACCAATTTATATTTGCGAACATCACGCTTGAATTTTTGAGAGGTTCAATTTGATATGATTTGTCCTCTAACAGAACATTTCCTGTAAAACTCATGCGCAAGACCATCAATCAATTTCACTACTGAGAAAAAATTGCAAGAATTCGGATGTGTACTGTGTGCCCATGGGGATAGTGAATATCTGAAAGAATATTTTTAGTCTGATATGTTGAGTGCTATCGGTTGGATATTATGAATAGAGCTTCAGAAGGTAAAGAACTGGTGAGTATCCTTCGAGCTGCCAGTCTAAACGTACTTTCCCACTAGTGAGGAGGTCTGTTAATCGGTACCCTGATTAAAGGTTATGCAGTCGAGAATATAGAATGGGTGTGTGTGTGTATGGTGGGGCAGAAGCTACAGCTTCTGAGCACTCAGGCCGTGTTGGCCCATTGTACTCGCCTCCCCCGTCTAACGGAATATTCCGGATTCGTTAACGTATCGCAGGATTTCCGTTAGTGGATGTGATGCTACCCGTCGCAATTGGAGGACATCGGCACCAAAGATCTGATGCCTGATGCGTCCATAGGCGGGGAATTCACATAGGAAATGCTCCGTGGATTCCGCTTCCTCATTACAGGAGGGACACGTATCATCTTCGGTAATTTCTATTCTGAACATATGCCCAACTAGTGAATTATGGCCTGTCAGAATGCCCACAATACACCTGCAAGTCCTCCTGATTTTCGACAGGATAAACTTTGCGGTACGTATGTTGGGTTCTGGCAAGAAAAGTTTGGTGTGTCGAGCAGCATTTAAGCTCTGCCACCTGTCGTTATGGCAAACTTATTCCCAGTTTTTGAAAACAGATTTAGCCAATGCTACTGATACCCCAATTGCTGGCTCCGGTCCCGGCTTAGGGGAGATTGACCCCTCTTTCGGTAAAGCGTCCGAGATTTCATTTCCCTCTATGCCACAGTGATCAGGTACCCAGAGTAGTTCCACCGTATTGAATCTAGACATAGAGTTCAAACGGTTTCTGCATTCCTGAACGATTTTCGAAGTGATCAAAGGACTGCTCAATGCCCTCAGTGCAGCTTGACTGTCACTGCAGATTGCGATGCGCCTGCCCTTCAACCGCTCGTCAATCACCCAGTTTGACACCTTTAGGATCGCATAAACTTCGGCCCACTTCTCGTTTTTATTCGAGAGGTAGACTCCGGCTCCAGAACCCTCTTCTGTTTTTGAGCCATCGGTGTAGAAGACTCCCGTATATCCCGCCACGTATTCCTCTGGGTCTTCCCAGTCCTCTCTACGCTTCAGGGTAACTACATATCTTCTACCAAACAGATGTATGGGGACACGAGAATCGGAAGGCATTGTAAGAATTGGATTTAGTCCTCCCAGTAACTCTTCCAATGCTCTGTGCCCCCCACCTCCGTTGTTTTTCCATAGATCTCATCGAATTCGCCTATGAGCTGCTCTCATTGCAGTGCTTTGAATAAATATATCCAAGGGCTGCAAATTGAGTAGTGCATTCAGAGCTGCGCCGGATGTCGTGCTCATGGCACCAGTGATACCCAGACAAACAGTTCTTTGCAGTGCGTCTTGTTTACGGTGAAAACCTTTTTGTCTCACCTTAACCCACCACACTACGGATGTATATACGAACATCGCCCTAATGATGGCAACGTATATCCACATTACCACATGAGGCCTGAGTTCCCATGTCGAGGCAAAGGTCCGTCTGCACAGCCCATAAGCTGTGAGAGCTCGTTTCTACTTTACCTCTACAAGTTTGTTCCAAAGAAGTTTTTTATCTAGAGTGACCCCCAGATATTTCACTTCTTCGGAGAGTTGAAGGGTAGTACCCCTCATCTCAGGGAGACAAAGTCCATCCAGTTTTCTCCTTTTTGTGAATAAAACCATTGTGGTTTTATTTGGATTAACTGACAAACCATGTCTAAGGCACCAGCTGTCTATCAAATCAACGGCACGCTGTATACTCCTACACACCGTTCCAAGATCCCGATCAACAGCAAGTACAGCCACGTCATCAGCATAGGCTTGAGCGTGTATTGGCAAATTTTGCAGTTCGCATAGCAGTGAGTCGATCAGCATACTCCACAGAAGCGGCGAAAGCACACCTCCTTGGGGGCAGCCCTTCGTCGCTTCCGTAGTCAGGTAGCGATCGACCCCTACCTCAGCGCACAACAATCTTTGCGTTAGCCTAGCATGGATCCACTTAATTAAAGCATCATCAACATCATGCGCTCTGGCGGCATCACAAAGTTTTTGAAAAGGCGCACAGTCAAAAGCCCCTTCAATATCCACGAACACCCCCATCGCGTACTCACCATTAAAAGTTGCATCCTCTATCTTTGTGACCAAAGAATGAAGAGCAGACTCACAGGACTTTCCACGTTGGTAAACATGTTGGTTTTCACTAAGTGGGTGTAACCTAAGTGCGTTTCCACGAATGTGACGTTCCACCAGTCTTTCCAAACCTTTCAGCAAGAATGAAGTCAAGCTGATCTGTCTGAAGTTCTTTGGATTAGAATAGTCATCTTTCGCAGGTTTCGGTATGAAAACTACCTTAACCTGTTGCCAAGAAGAAGGCACGTAGCCCAGAGCAAGACATCCTCGAAAAATATTTCTTAGAAGTCGCTCTAAATGCTCCATACCCTCCTTTAGCATTGCCGGATAGATGCCATCCATGCCAGGTGCTTTGAAATGTTCAAAGGACAGTATGGCAGCTCTTACCTTTTCATGGGTAACAACCGCTTTCGCAGTGTTCCAGTTCCCCTTGCAACGCCGGGTGGTGTACTTCCAGGAGGGTCTGTACTGAGTCCAGTCTGGAGCTCGTGAAAGTACCGTCGGGTTTTCTAAGAGAATCCAACTTGGCCGACTCATCCCTTTTGAGGACTCTGCACAGCCTTGAAGTCTCCCTTTCGCCTTACAGTTCCTCACAGTACGCTCTAAAGGAGTCTCGTTTCGAACACCTCACGAGCCTCTTATATTCACGTTGTGAGTTCCTGAAATTTAACCAGTCTTCGCCCTTGTTACTTTTGCAAGCACGATTTAGAAGTCGCCTGGTTGATTTCCTGAGTTTTGGCAGTGCTCGGTTCCACCAAGGAACCGTTTTACCGCTTTAATAATAATCGTTGGCGCAACAATCCATATTGGATCTAGGCCTTGAAGTGTGTTAGAGCACTTCATTCAAGACCGTAACGGTACACTACAGTATACTGTAGGAGGCAATGTGGTCAGCATTGCGCTCGCCCGAGATTATTACCCTGATTTGACTCAGGTACTCATTCACAGCTGAGTCGACTGGTATCCGACGTCAAATCACGATACAAATTCCACTGTCACCAGTGAGATTTGAACCGCGACCTTCCGCACGACAGCCTTGTGCTCTAACCACTCAGCTATCCGGACACTTTTTACCGCTTTGGCCTCGGGAAATAGGACAAGCCTGTTCATAGCATTCTAAAAGTGTGCCGTTCAGAGTTTTCAATTCATCTTCCAGCACCAAAGGAGTCCTTAGTCGCCTAGGGAACTGTACTTTATTGCCAAGAAGTTCATTGAACTTTGCCCAATCCGTTTTCTTAGGGTTCCGTCTTTGTACTGCAGACTGTTCGCCCGCAATAGTCAGATTGAATTCTAGATATCGGTGATCTGACAGTGAGACCTCGTCTAGCACTCGCCAGTGTGTAATCAACTCTAACAATTTTGGGGTACAGATTGTTAGGTCAATTACTTCGCTAGAATGGGTAATCACAGAAGATAAATTTTCAGGCCTAGACCGAATCCTGAATACCACCTCCTCTCCTTCAGATCTCAGCATGCCTAGTTCCAAGGCAAATCAACAGAGATAGCTCTGCATAAGGTAGTAACGTAGCTGCCTTCCTAGATACATATATATGGAGCATTCAACAACGTGAGAACCAAAGCTATCAAAGAGGTTCTAACCAGAATATGATGGGAAGGGTGCCTTACGACGGTGCAATGGCTGAGATGGGGCGTCAATTTCACAATTTCAACGTCGTGCCGCGTGTTCGAATCCCGATCACGTTCATGGATGTTTGTTATCTAAAGTCGACAGATCTATAGACAATTCAAACTTTTCTGCAAGTTACCACTTGATCAGAACTGTGAGTAGAGTGATGCCCAAGGGTGGTGCTATCTCTGCGAAGTTTTGGCTGATAATGATGGATGCAATTCTACGGATACAAGACAGGAGCGGAGTGAAAGTTTCTCTCCATGATCAGTAAGATTCTGAAGAACGCGTTCGGAAATGCGGGCCCGTTGGCTGTAGGATTCGAACTCGGCATAAATCCAACCAAAACGAAGCAGAAACTTTTTACCATACAAGGATACCCGAACTGCGCACCCCGCTATTAAATGGAAAAAAATTGACTTTCCTTCAATGTAAAGTATCTGAATGTGATCCTGGATTCTGAGCTAAATTATCAACTAAACATACAACTGAATGTTAAGAAGGCTTGTATAATCTTCTGCGGAGTTGGAGCGGGAATGTTTTTAAATGCGCCGGAGGTGCTGAGGATACTGAAAGACCATTAATGGCTGGGTCAATGGCCGGCCTAACAAAATCATCTTGGCTGAGAGCGAGGCACCATCCTTGTACTTGATGGCAACATTTTCCAAGCTGATGAGCAGGCCAGAGGAGGCACTGAAATTTGGGTGACACGCCTGAAGTCACCCTCCTCCAGGATCCTGGCTCCGATATTGACAGACCCTCTGTGGATGCAGTCTGCCTCCTGGTTGACATTATAAAGGATGCAATCTATACACAATGCCTGACAGCCACTAACGCTAGAAGTTGAAAGTTCACCATCTTCGCCAAATCAAGGAAGACCTGGCCCTCTTTAGACAAAACCCGGTCACGAAAGTTCTTGCGCTAGATGCGCGCGTACGCGTATAGGATTACAGTGGTTTGCACAGGGCACTTATCTCTAGAAGACCATACCGCCAACCTCGGCATACCATACAATTGTAGAGGTTACGGAATAGACAGAGACCCGGATATTTGCTTTGCAATTGCTATCTGGTTAGGGGTTGCGAACACTAGGTAAACGAGTTTGGCGATCTCAAAGAGATCTCTAAATCCAGGATGGGGTAGCTGCTATCCTTGGTGAATTTTAAGGGCTGCTTCTGAAATTTGGGTTGATTGGTTCTGCCGTCCCTCCTCCCACACAACCATCACGTTCTTAGAAGTTTGGGGCATTAAATTGGGCTTTGCTGCTTAAAGAATATTAGACGACTGAATACAGAAAGGTACACAAGAATATCTTATTTGGTTAAAATACTTTTTATTTCGCAAATGCCGTTTTTCGAGGACAAGCAGCTCTCTCCATCCCTTCGAGTGCAAGGATTTACCCTGACGAACTTTTTTCAATTGTTCCCCACTGACTAAATAACAATGAAGTTTAGTTAATCAGCTAATGAAGTTCGAACATTTGCAAGATTTATGGCTCTATCCAGGGTATGAAGTTTTTCATCTCTAAGGCTGAGAAATTCTGCGATACGTAGGAGCTTGGGGGCCGTTTGCAGGGGTAATTGTTTCCTACGCAAACAGCAAAAAGGGGGGCATTACTGAGCTTTACGCATCGAATATCTTTAGAAAATAAATAAAACGCGTTGGATGCCAATCCTTGAACCCCTATTGACCTTACTTCTCCCACAGCCTCCAGCCAACTCTACCGGGACATCAGCCCCTGCAAATATTCCGGTCCCATTTGCTGCAGATTATTTGCTTTCTAGTGCAAAGGGCTCCTGGTAATCGGCGTAAAACTACATATTCACTAGCGAGTAAGTTTCCTGCGGACAGCGCACCATATCACCACGGACCATTGGAATTCCGACTGGAGCAGCATCTCGAGTTCTTGCCCATATGCGCGGCACATTCATATATTCGAAAACAACTTACCGTAAATGGAGATTTCCGCAAGAATTCGCTGAACGGGGCACCAAGGAATTTCAAGACGCACTTGTCGCGGAATTTCTCACCGAGTTTGGGCTAAATGGTAGCCGAGGTAGCAGTCAGTCATTGCACAAACAGAAACTTTTCCAAGAGTCCCGTCGTCGTCGTACGGGACGACTTTTTGGCACTCACGCTGGACGCACAGATTGCCGCTTGCTCGCCGGCGCACTTGGTGTGAAAATTTAATGACACTAACTGTCCACGCGAAGTGTAAACATTTCCCGATCAATTGCAGGAGAACTCGACGGACGGATTTCCTCAGCAACCAGCCATTTTTGTTTTGCTTTGCTTTGGCAGCAGATAAGAGCAGAGCAGATCCCACGGATAAGGCCAGTGAGTACGTTCAATGAAGTCGATTGTGGATCTTTCGGAACATTCCCGTGGCGTCTAAATCTGATTGAAAAACGCCTAGTAAATGGGTCAGGAACGAAAGACTAAGTCACAAGATTATTAATTTTAATTTCTACACAAGAAAATATATCAAGCATTTTCAATTCTCGTTGGTTTCCCTATTCTGCACTAGATGGCAGCAGGCCGCCTCTAGGGTTGCCTCGAACGTCCATGTACGTTATGTAAGTTATTTGAAAGAGTTTCATGGTTAATTCTCTCAGAAGTCACAATAGCATTCAGGGTGTGTCGCATCGGAGGAATCGATTTTTTTCGGCATACCTAGAATCTAGATATAGTGTAGAATATTTGGGCAAAGTGGTTTTTCGATATTCCGAGGCGTTTGGAAATTACGCCGTAACGAAGCACGAACTCACCGGTCTGAAAGACGACGTTCCAATGGCTTCCCTATTTGAGCCAAGGCTTTACATGTGTTTTTTTTAGGAAACCAAAGGTTTATGGACTAGGTATAGCAGATTAATAGACAGTTTTATTTGTAAAATTTGGCTATTAGTGTCAAAGTGATAGCAGTTCGAACTTATCAATTTCGTACGAATTAACCGCATACTAAGCCAAAAGCCAAATAAGATAATGACGTCATAATTAACGAGAATAATTGACATTCGAGTGAAATATGAAAATTTCATTCATGAAGAATCTACTTCTCCCCAGCCCTTTTCAAGGTTTTGTGTGAAAAAAATTAAAATCGAATCGACGTCTGTCTTTCACACCCGGTTTATTCGGAAACAGCTAAACCGACTGCCAGGAAAGCTGGTTAGAGCATGTTGTCTGTTGATCCCTTTATAAGCATATATATAACTGGCGCCGTTTTGAATTAAGTTTAAGGGGGGCTCCCCACACAGGCGAAATGAAAGGGCTCAATTAGTACTTATCGAAACTGGTGCCATGTTTGATATCGGGCGAAACATAGGGGAGTGAGGGCTCAAAACATGACCCCCAAAACGTGTAAAAGGTCTCGTTCTCAAAACCTACCCAACCGTCGAGTCTGAAAAAATCACAGTGGTATATCTAGGCCTCAAAAGACATCCCCTTCCAATATTTGCACAAATAAAACTAATAATATTAGGTTGTTGCACATGAAATGGCCGATTTGGCAATCAAGTGAAGTTAGTTGCGATTTTCCTGTATCAAACCACCACCAGCTAGTGCTGTTGGTGTCGGATAATGAAGTATTAATACTCCCACATTTAATCAAGGAGTCATTCCAGTTTTGATCATCGTTGTGAAAACAGTGAATAAAAAGGAAAGAAAGGATGGAAAACAGTCAAGAACGTATACTTTTTTCTGCATGAGTTCAAACTCGTTCATAAAGCAGCGGAGG
Organism: Hermetia illucens; assembly: GCF_905115235.1. Taxonomy (NCBI): domain Eukaryota; kingdom Metazoa; phylum Arthropoda; class Insecta; order Diptera; family Stratiomyidae; genus Hermetia; species Hermetia illucens. The sequence continues at coordinate 129,006,634 of NC_051849.1, read as the reverse complement.
TGATCAGGAACATTAACAGCGCATTTGAAGCTGATACGGTAAACGAACGAACCACACGGCGGTGGTTCGAAAAATTCCGGTCAGGTGACGTAAACCTTCAAAGTGAGCCACGTAGACATTCAGGATCATCGATTGACAACGACGAGCTGCGTTTGCTAGTCGGATCCGACATTGCACGGGCATTGCAGAGAAACTGGGCGTACACTATTCGACAGTTTCCCGGCACTTGCAACAATTTGGAAAGGTGAAAAAGCTCGACAAATGGGTTCCGCATGCCCTTACGCAGCAAAACATGGCCCTTCGAAAGGAAATTTGCAGTTCTTTACTCTCCTGCAACAGAGGCGATCCTTTTTTGCACACAATAGTGACATGTGATGAAAAGTGAATATTATACGATGATCGTCGCCGATCATTGGCTAGAGCCTCCATCTGAAGAAGGTAATGGGGACTGTTCGGTGGTCTACTGCTGGAGTTGTCAACTATTCTTTTTTGGCACCTGGAGAAACGATAAATGCAGAAATACTATGCCCAACTCGAGGAAATCCACCAAAAATTCAGTATTCAACGGCCGAGATTAGTCAACGGAGATGGTGTGCTCCTTCACGACAATGCACGACCTCATGTATCCTTCTTCAACTCTGCAGGTTCCTCTGTAGGAGCGTGAATATTTATGAGGCTTATAATTCTAAATTTGTCTCGCAAACGCAGAGTGCATACTCTTTCGCTTATATTTTCAAAGCCGATAACAGCAGGTTTCATTTTTTTGCTGACTAAGAAACCTATTCCGAGCACATGGTTTGCTGGATGGCGGCTATAATATATGATGTAGCGGCACTTCTCCAGGAAACCGGTCCCTGTGCATCGCATTATGACAGCACGGCCAGGGTAAATCGGTATATAGGAGAGATGGATAGTGCCAGTCAGAATGGCTGTAGCCCACATCATCGTTTCAGGAGGTAGATTAGGAAAGTGCAGGAACTTTGTCGTCTTGAAGATTACTCAGGAAGGAATCTATTACCACAGTTGGCAGTTGGGTATAAAATGCAAATTCATAAAATAGGGAGAAAGATGAATTTAAGGTTCGGTATGGATAACCGATGTGAGTCTTTTGATGGTGATTGGGTCGGGCTTCCGTAATGGACAGCACGGCATTGAAACTGCTAAACTGGGGCGGTTCGACGTCTAGGCGCCACGATGACGAGGAGCATAGCTTCGAATGCTGTAGCTGTTTGACTATAATTTGTGGCGATCACTTCAGCAGGGTCGCGTAAACAGCGGATGAAGTGGACTGAGGAAATTAATATTTTCTGTTGCCTTCTGTTGTATGCAGTCAGTTGCGACGGTATGGAAAAAGTCACTCCACACGTGTTTAGAAGGAAACGTACGCGAGCAACCAGCGGAGTTTTTTTCAAATCATTCAACGAATCCTAACAGAGCGACCAGACAGCGGATGTTACCGACGAAGAGATTTGACCAGCCATAAGCAGCTTGAAGAATTGGAGGCAACCGGGTCTGGCATTGGTAATATTCACTTAGAAATTATGGCCGAGATAAACTTCTACAAGCACTTAGGAATTCTGTAAGGTACCCATGTTGGAGTTGGTGATCTGAAGGATGCTCTATTGTTGAAACTCCTGCGACGTGTGAAATCGTATCTTTCGGGGAAGAATAAAATAAACACACTAAATTTATTCGCTATTCTCTCACTTCCATAGCATTCGGAATATTGCCGTGGACAAAGACCGACCTGCAAAACGTCCAGCGTCCAAATTCCGAAGCCATTATCCATTGGAGGCAGGGGCATGGTTGACATTGCGGTAGAACATCACCGTCAAGTCGACTCACTACGCCCCTATTTTTACAACAAAGAGCAGGTGATTCCCTTACATGCGGCTCTTAGCGATTTTTCAAGGGTAGAAAAGGTCTTGAGCCAAACGTTGATTGATACACGCGATCGAGCATAACACCTGGGGAACGCTTGCTGAACAAACACCAACAGCTCTACTACCAGACCTTACCTTCACCTTCGCGGTGAACGTTGGGAGTTCTTTCTTAAGGGAAAGCTGCAGACGAGAAGGATGAAGGTGAGCATCCCGCGCCTAAAATAGGGAAAAATTGTATCAACTGGTCCTCCAGACTGGGAGTTGGGTAGGGCTGACAACCCCACAAGAAAAACAACTTGTTATGGAGTCATAAACGGAGCTCGCACTGAATGGATTTTCAACGGCAACGGAAACGGATTTGCGGATTTTCTCAAGGAACGGGAAAATGAATGTTACAATAATCGAAGTCAACAGAGGCCTCAATCGCACAAAAAAAAAAAAACGGAACGGCTGGTTCGACGATGAATGTAAGCTAGCAACGGAATAAATGAATTATGCATACCGAGTAATGTAGCATTATCAAAGAACGCGGCACGCGCAGAGACTTATCACGAACTCTGTCGAATAGAGAAGGAATTTCACAGACGGAAAAAGGAAGCCAACGGGTCTGCGAACTCGAAAAGTACAGGGAGCAACTGCAATAAGAGCGGAAATTTTAATAACAAGTCAAGAGGATGAAGCCTTATACACCACGATGCTCATCCTGGCGAAACAAAGAGGGAAATCTGATTTCCGACAGAATGGGCACATTGAAGCAATGGGTTGAATATTTTGATTAATTGCTCAACAACCACAATATCGGCGAATTGGAGGTCCCGCCAGCTGAAGACGACGGACAATTGCTACCACCACCAAGCATGGAAGAAATAGTCCGTGCAATTCGTCGACTTAAAAATCATACATCAGCAGCTGAACAGGTTAAATATGGAGTCGAGCAACTACACCAAGTGGTTCATCAACCTATACTTAAGGTGTGGAACAACGAATCAATGCCTGACGAATAGGACCGAGTCATTATCTGTCCCATACATAAATAGGGGGATATCACGCAGTGCAGCAATTATAGGCGCATCATGTTGCTGAGTACCATTTATAAGATATTCTCCGCTATTTTGCTCCATACGCCCAGAACACCATTGGTCCATACTGCCCCCAATCTAAGGAAATCAGCAATAGATCACATTTTCTCTTTGCGGCAAGTAGTATCCCGAAGAAATTGGTAAGGCTGACTAGGCTGACGCTGACCAATGTGCGAGGCCAGATAAAAACGGTCTAAGACAAGGAGATACCCTATCGTGCACCATTTTTAACCTAGCCCTGGAGAAAGTGATCCGTGATGCTGAGGTAAATGCGACAGGTACCATATTTTTTAAGTCCACCCAACTACTGGCCTATGCTGATGATATCGAAACGTGCAGATTGCCTCCATCCAGGTCGAGCAGGCGACGCGACATCTTGGGCTGCACATCAATGAAGGTAAGACGAAATACTTGATACCAGTACCAAAAACCAAGAAACTACCAATATAAAATCGCACTGGTCAAACGAGAGCAATAAAGATAGGAGACTACAACTTTGGAACGATTGCTGATTTTTAAAGTTTTGTTTGCAAAAACATTCTTTTTCACCGAATATAGTCATTTTGGGTATCAAATGAAAGGTCTTGATTACTTTTCGATTCCAGTCTTAGATTTAGGCGGGGAGCGGGAGGGGTTGAAAGTGATGATTTCCTTTACGGACCCATTCGCAGAAACTACCAAGCCAGAAAAGCTGAAAAAAATTGTGAAGCTGCCTCTATACGGTGTCCAGGCCTCAAAATACTCTCCATATCAATATTACTATATTTTGGGGGAAATTGAGTAAAAATCCCCCTCGAGTTTATCATAGAATCAAAAAAATTTATAGTAATATAGATTATAATATGAAGCATGTTATCCGCAAGTTTGATCAAAATCGTATCATCACTAATAAAGTTATATTAGGGCAAAGTTGGTTTTACCGTGTAATTTTACTGCAACTAAATATCAATATCACACTAAAGTAAATATTCTGACATGCTACATGCATATGTATAACGGACTACATACAAATCGGATAGTTTTGCGCTCAAATATACTCACAGCAGAAGCAAACAAAACCTTTCATACCTGAAGCGCCGATCTTCCGGTTTCCCCACTTGTTCCTATCTAGGGTCGAAAATCACCACCAATAACAGCTACGATGATGAAATCGACGCACGATTGTTGGCTGCCAACAGAGCCTATTTCAGCTTATAAAAACTTTTCGAAAGTCTTACCACAGGGTCAAAGCTCTTATTGTACCGTTACGGCTTTCCTTGATGACTTGGGACTCTTACGCAGTCGACGGATTTTTCTACTAACGTTCTCCATCCCCAGCGCCCTTACGCCATACATTTTTTTAAGCATGTAGAATCATCTGAGCCTAAATGTTTGGCACTTAGCGTTTGGATTAGGTAAAATTCAGCATCTGCCGAGGTTGTGATAAATAACAGTAATAATAAATAATGAATTCTACTATGTTGCTATCGCATAAGTATTATCATATAGTAAAAATATTATAAATAATTGCCAAAATGGCAACAAAAACAAGTCGGGAAACCAGAAGCTGGACGCTTCAGCTATGAAAGGTTTTGTGTATTTCTTTTATAAAGACATTTGAGTGTGCATTTGCCCCATTAGTACCTAGCACGTAATATATGCATATATAATGGGAGGATATCCGCTTTCCACTTCGGGCGATGTTGGCATTCAAAACCTTCAATTTGCAAAGGAGCGACAAGTTTGTTAGTAATAGTGCGATTCCCGCCAAATTTGGTAAGATCATGCTCTATATTATAGCCTACATTGCTGCAATTTCTTATTACTAGGGTAAACTTAAAAGTGGGTTTCGAGCCAATTATTAAAAATTATAGTAATATACTATTATTAACTTTACTTGAACAAATATCGGTATGTAGAGTATTTCGTAGCCTAGGCACCATATAGTGGCAGCCTCCTGATTTTTTTCAGATTTGGCGGTTAGTTAGTTTCTGAGAATGGATCCGTTAAAGAAATGATCACTGAACTGAGATCTTTCATTTGATACCCCACCTTTCCACAAAACTTGGTGTCAATCGCTACAACCGTCTACGAGAAAAATACGTGTCAGAAATAGAGCGTAAACCGACTTTAATAAGGTATACAAATGGACAGAAGTGCCACTGCAAAATAGCTCTGCGTATAATGCGCCTTTAAAATAATTAAGCCTTAATCGAGACCGACCCGCTTAAGCGAAACTCCCATTCATAACGATATTAGTAAGATCTAACTTTTGTAATAAATATATATACACTATTCTATATGATGCTTCTCTTCATTTATAAAGTAACGTTAGACTTGTCACAACATTCTGATGTGGCCATATTGTCAAATACCGGGGGGTGATGATTGACGCGATCAATTTCAAGGGATACCTGGACTTCTTCTTTTTCTTCAGCCTTTGTCCCGTTCACAAGGGATACCTGGACTATTCCTATGAAACATCGTAAATATCGTAAATTCATAGAATATTGAGGGGAGATACAGCCGCTGATAAATTGTGGTCGAAGTGTTTCGCTCTACACTATGGGAGTCTGGGAGAAAATAATGACGTGTGAGAGCAGACTAAACGTGGCTTCACCTTACTGATGTTAAGAGTGAACGACACTTCCAAGAAAACCTTGGACGTCACGGTTCAAAAGAATCTTCTGTAAGTGATTTTGCTGTCTCTATGAGAAATGAAGAATGATTTTACCAAGAAAAAAAAAAGAAAAGAAAACAAAGTACTGAAGAGCGGCAGGGCAAGATTAACTGCAAAAGTGGCGACAGCGGTGATATGAATGACAAAGGAGTCGCTGGAACCACACTCTTCTTCTCCCCACTCCCGTATTGAGGACTGCGTTCAACGACGATTTACTACCACTTGACGCGATTCCTGATAGTTTTTGGATGATTTTCCCTTTTGCCCTGAATATGGTTGTACACGTCAACGACCAGAGGATGTCACGTTGTACTGTCCATGATTTTGCTCAAAGAGGCTCTCTGAAAAGACATTGCCCACAAATGCTGAAGTCAGGGAAACTAGTGCGCGGTGAACTCCATATTAACGAGGATTCGGTCGGTGGTAACCCAGAGGCAGGCTGACAAATAGACAGATATTGAATCGAATTTGATGCGGTATTTTTTTCTCATACACAAAATCTTGTAAACGCTTGGTTTTTTTGGAAAAAATTTAGAGTGTAAATCCCACCTTTTAGATTGTATTCAATTATTTAAAATGTAGCTCAAGAATAATATATACAGATTATAATATAATAATGCTTCGAAAATAAAGACAGATTTTTAAAATTATACTTTTTTATGGATAGGCGTGTTTTGTTGGAGGCGAAACGGGTCCTAACGGAATTGCATAATAAATCTAATTTTGGTTCCCATTTCCCTATTTCAAGACGAAGCCAGAGACCTTAGATTTGTGTTGTTTCAGACGTTTCTTTTGATATTTACCGCTCCTGGTCACTTCTTTATGGTACATAGAGCACCCACACAATTTGTTAATTTTTTGGTTATTATTTGAACATTTCAATGAACTGCGCTTCAGTTTCGTTACTATCACACTCAAGGCTGTGTAAGGTGTAGACCTACCGCAGCGGAGGAAACATCAAGATAAACACTAAATTTCATGGCGCACTATAGGATTCGAACCCGTGAAACGAGGTCGAGAGATGATGAGGCAAAGCCGTTACACCCTCCTTTTCGGTGTTTCTAGAGTCCCTGCATCAAATCGACACAAAACTATGGCACTTACATATTGTCGCTATCATGTTAACGTATCGAATATTCTTAGTAAAACGTGGTAAGTTCGTTACTTTAACATGGTGACAAATTTCATGGCGGCAGATACACACAAAACTTTAAAGAGCATTCACTAACTACGAAGTGAAACTTCAATTTTACAGCGGTTTTATTCAAATTAATGCAATTCACCTTCGTGATCCTTCCTTGATTCCATTCTTCTTAACTTTTCTGACTGGGGGAATTCAACGGCGATACAATTTTACTTTTGCTTTAGCGCAGCATAAAATGCTGCAGAAAGTTTACTTCAAATTTATGAATTATGACGCTCCCTGGAAAAACGTGAGCTCAGCAATCAAAGACTTTATTGGAATTGAGCATTTAAAACAAAATCTTCTGGTTTTATTCATTTCCAGAATTAATGATGTTGGGGTGAATGGGTTAATGCTAAGAACAATATCGCTTTTAGGCGTAAATGGGTCGATAAGATTTTTTTGTCAAGTGAATTCAAGTTACCGTTGTTCGGCTTCAGAAATGAAATCAGTTTTAAGATGTAATCGCTTATCAAGATATGGTATTATTGGTCTTGCGATATGGAGTTATGAAACATAGAACCATTCAATTAATCCATACAGTCGACGTGCTATTATATGTACATGTGAGTGATTACTTCTAAAAATCAAGAATTGTAAAAAAGTTTCCTGCGCAGACACAGCGACGAGTCTTAGCCTAATACGATAGCAAATTTAGGAGGAATAAATACATTTGTCCTTGCATTTGGAACAATAAAATAATGAAAGACGGCCAAACTTGCATTTTCAACCAATGATAGTCCCACGAATTAAATAACAAGTCGGGAAACCGGAAAGTTGACGCTTCAGGTACAAAAGGTTTTGTGTTCCCCTATGTGAGGAGCATAACGTAGTTCTCCATTGGCTGATAGCATTGACCCGTGATATTTAAATCGATCAGTTCTGGGCAGGTTACTGCCATTGCCAGAACTCAGCGGTTTAAATATCTCGAGTCAATGCTATTAGTCAATGGAGAACTGCGTAATGAAATTGTTTCACGCATTAACGCAATCTGAGTGAGATGGTATTCCACAACTGGTGTTCTTTGTGATCGACCTATCAGTGCACGTCCCAAATCTAAAATTTACTGAAATGTCATCCGTCTGCCGCTCTCTATAGTTCTGAGTGTTGGCCGACTATAAAAGACAATGAACGGCGTCTTGCGGTAATGGGGACGAAGATGTTGCATTGTACTGCTGCCGTGATCACGTCTGAGAGAATATCCTCGATTGATATGGGTTTGCACCGATCGTAGAAAAACTGCTAGAGAGGTGTTTTTGATGGTGTGGTCACGTAATTCACGCTAACGAGAATTCACTTCCCAATATAATCTGAACATCGAAGTCAATGGTAAGCAGCCAAAAAGCTTTCATTTCGCTGTGGTATTGACGAATTGATATGTCATCATCACGTCATGCAGATTGTAGAGTGCACGAAATTCACAAAAAATGGTAAAGTTTTACTTCCCATAACTTTGTTAATAATGGTTGGATTTTCTTCAAACTTGTGCTTATGTTCTTCATTACACCTAAGCCGAATTTTGCACTTCTGGGATGAACATAAGGGGGGTGCCGGGTAAATTTCTAAAATGTGGAAATGTGCTATTATTAACTTTATTTGCGCAGATATCGGAACCGGATATATTTTGAAGCCTAGATTTTGTGGAGATGCATCACTGTGATTTTTTTCAGATTTTTCGGTTGAATAGGTTCTGAGAACGAGACCTGCTACACTTTTTGATGGTCATACTTTGAGCCCTCACTCCCCTATGTTTCACCCAATATCAAATTTCTAAACCAGTTTCGAAAAGTACTAATTGAGGCCTTTCATTTGATACCCCACATGGCTAGATTCTGTGAAAAAAAATGTGCACCCTCCATACACAGCCCCCCCTTAAACTTAATACAAAATGGCGCCACTTGCTGCATGTAAAGGGAACACCAGATTACATACTTTCATCAATTTTCATGACAATCGGTACAGCCGTTTCCGAATAAATTGGGTGTGACAGACAGACAGACGGACGGGCATACCCAATAAGGCCCCCAAACTTGCCGTCAGATGTAGACCGGATATGTTCGCGGAGCTGTTCGAAACGTGTATGTCGGAGGGTATCTTTCCTGCACCATGGAAGCGGCAGAAGCTGATGCTTCAGATAGGCAGTGTGGGTTCCGTAAAGCCAGATCAACCATTGATGCCATCAAAATGGTTACTGGCTTGGCTTAAAATGCAATTCACGGAAGGGGTTGTACCAGCAAATATTGCGTGGTGATGACCCTGGATGTGAGGAATTCATTTAACTCGGCCAATTGGAACCTTATACGAAGGTCTCTGGCGACGATTGGTGTTCCCACCTACCTCGCCGCTATTATCGATAGCTACTTGAAAGAGCGGACACTTTGATATGATACCGATGATGGACCTAAAGAGTACGTTATCTTCGCGGGTGTCCCACAGGGCTCTGTGCTAGGCCCACTACTGTGGAACATCATGTGTAATGATGTACTCAACCTTCCGGTTCCGGAGGAGGCCACGGTGTTGGGTTACGCCGATTATATAGTACTGGTTGTGGTTGCAAAGCATCTCGAGGATGCTGAGTTGTACTCAAGCGAAGCAATCAGTGCTGTTAAGGCTTGGTTAGGGAGTGCTGGACTGGCACTCGCTGAGGAAAAGACGGAAGCGGTCCTCATCACTAAGCGCCGCAAAAGGAATTATGCCTGCATTAGAATCGGGAATCGGATCATCACTTCCAAGCCGGCCATCAAATACTTGGAGGTGATGATAGACGGAGGACTAAATTTTAAGCAGCACATGGAGCATATTTGTAAAAAAGACATCCACCACGAGTATTGCTCTGGCAAGGATGATGCCGAACGTAGGAGGCCCGCGGCACACTTGCAGGCTGCTCATAGCCAGGGTGGTGAGCTCAGTCATGCTGTATGCAGTCCCAGTTTTGGGAAAAGCACTGCACGTTTTAGGCAATACACATAAATTGAGTACGGTTTACAGAAGAACATCCCTCAGGGTGTGTTCTGCCTTCAGGACCGTCTCAGACGATGTAGCGTTCGTCATCTCGGGAATGATGCCAATTGACATCCTGGCAACCGAAATGATGAACATTTATAACGTCCATCTCTCCCTTATCTCAGGTGAAAAAAGCCGAAAAGGGGAGATCCATAAGCAGATGGTAACAGCGATGAGACCAGTCAGAAAAGGGTCGTTGGACTTACAGGTTGATCCCTTCCATCAGGGAGTGGCTGGAGAGAAAGCATGGGGAGATCAATTATAATCTCACCCAGTTTCTCACCGGCCATGGAGGGTACCGTCAATACCCGTACAGGTTTAAATTGGACACCTCGCCTAATTGTCCAAACTGCGGGGTCCCAGAGGACCCAGCGCACGTTTTCTTCCAGTGTCCTAGGTTCGTGGAAGAAAGGAGGAACCTAGAGGAAACTCTAGGTGAAGTACTATCACCGGAAAATATTGTCCGGAGAATGATAGTTTGTCAGGAAACCTGGAATGCGATCAATTCCATGATCGCTGTAATCCTGGATAAATTGCGAAAAGAAGAAGTGAGGAAGCCGCGGTTACGAACCCCGCGGGTAGACGAAAGGAGACCTAGCTAAAGTAAGCTAACTCCGCCCCGTGATGTAATACCTAAAGGTGGTTCCACGGGGTAGGGGGGGAGTCGGGGGTGGTTTTAGTGGGTAAAAATCCCATACTCGGGCGTGCGCAGGTCAGAGGCTTTTGAAGATTTCCACCTCCTCACAAAAAAAAAAGACAGACAGACAGACATCGTCTCGATTCTAACAAGGTTTTGTTTCACACAAAACCTTAAAACGGCTGGGGAGAGTTAGATTCTTCTTCAATGGAATTTTAATATTTCACTCAAATGTCAATTACTCTCGTTAATTATGATCAACATCTTATTTGCATGGCTTTGGAAGCAGTTAATTCCCGCGAAATTGCTAACTTTGAACTGCTATAACTTTGGCGATAATGGCCAGATTTCCATGAAATTTCGCATGTATATACGAAATATTATCCTCTATGCGGAAGTCCTAGGATGAATTTAAGGGGGATTTTTTCAGTAAATTTGTAAAAGTTGGTAATATACTTTTAGTAAGTTTATTTGAGCAGATATTGGAATGGGACATATTTTGAGGCACCACCTTGATTTTTTTCGGATTTTTAGGTTGGGTAAATTCTGAAAATGAGTCCTGTCACGTACATTTTGACTCCTTACTCACGCACTTTGCAATTCACGCCAAAACTCTCAGCTTCGGAAAGTATAAATCGATACCTTTCATTTGATACTCTACACAACTATATCCGGTGAAAAAAATGTTTGAATCCCCCCTTTGAATGTATGAGGAGTCCCCCTTTAAACTCCACCTAAATTTATGCCACTCGCTGTATACGTGGGATTTCGTAGTTTCCATCTATCCATCCATTTCGTTCGGATCGCTTTAGCCGTTTTGGAGAAAAGTGTGTGTGACAGACAGACAGACAGACATTGATGAATCGATTTTAATAAGGTTTTGTTTTACACAAAACCTTAGAAAGCAAACAAAAGAAAGGAGAAAAGTTGTAAACGCGCAAGGTATAGTTGCATCAATAGGTTTCGAGCCCACAAATGAAAGACTATAAGTTTGGTGACTCCACTCTCAATCTCATCCTTCAAGTGGTTTTTTACAGCGCCTTCAAAATACCACTTAAAACAGGAATAATCACTCACAGCCCATTCAGATATTTGTTGCAGCGGTTCTTGGTTTCTCCTATACAAAAATAGAGAGACATTTTTGAAACAATGAGGAAAGTAAAGAATGAAGAGGTCAAATTTCCATACAAAATTGCGCCTTTACAATTCTGTGTTGATCTGGAAAATAAAGTTTCAAAGGTTCTGTACATTTTGCCCGTCACTGTATGTTTTCATGGCAGATCCAGCACAATGATTTGAAAAGTAAAGTGCGTTTCTTAAGTATAGCCTCAGTATAATTGGCTGAAGTACATTTCCAGTGAGGTGGTACCAATTACTTCCAGACACTTGTCCGGAATTACACATATAACTTTTAATTACCTTTCTTTTCATCCGAAGTAACCTACTCTTTAAAAGTAAGCTAGTTGCTAGAGGGTTAAGTACAGCAGTCACTCCGTAGAAGAGATCGTCTACTCGCAGTTTGTGAACACCACTATGAGAAGCAGGATTTAAATAAACATATCAAATATACAGGGTGCGGCAGCATAACTTCCTTTTTTCAAAACTCAATAAAAACTATTGTATGCATCGGAAAATATTTATTTATTTTTTATAATGTAGGTACATGTCTAAAGTTTTTATTTACATTGTTTTCAAGATCAAATCTGTTAGGTGACGTCCCCCATTCATACATTGCGTAAACCGATTTCTGGCGTATGTCATGACTCTTGTTAGCATAGCAGGTGTTATGTTGGCAAATTCTTCTTGGATGTTGGTCTTCAAATCTTGTAGGGTTTTTGGACGGTTCACATAAACACGGGATTTCAAAAAATCGCCAAGAAAAAGATCACAAGGGGACAGATCGGGAGAGCGTGCCGGCCATTCCAAATCGCCTCTAGTTGAGATAAGGCGCTCTGGAAAGTGTTCCCTCAAAACAGCCATCGATGCTCTTGAAGTGTGTGCTTGTTGGAACCAAGTGTCCCCCAAATCCAAATTTTCTAGCCGTGGGAAAAAAAAATTCTGTAGCATGTTTACATACCGGTCCGAATTCACTGTCACTGTAACCTCATTTTCCTCAAAAAACCAGGGACCAATAATTCCAGCTGAGGAAATTGCACCCACACTGTGACTTTGGGTGAATGCAAAGGCTTTTGATGCAATTCTCGAGGGTTGGTGTCAGCCCAGTAGCGCATGTTTTGTTTCTTAACCGACCCACACAAATGAAAATGGGCTTCATCGCTAAAAAAAACAATAGCACCCTCGGGAACGACATCAAGAAGAAGCTCACAGTTCCTGCACTATCGCCATCTTATAGGGATGAAAATGAAGATCATCACGAAGAATTATTCTCATAGAACGATCGGATAGTCCAAGGGCAGATGCGTGTTTGCGCGCAGAACGCCGTGGCGATCGCAACATTGACGCTCTCATTGCTTCAATGTTCTCAGGTGATCTAACGGGCCGAGGGACTCCAGTTCTTCCTTTTGTCGCACTTGCAGTTTGTCTGAATGTAGTGACCCATGTAACAATTGATTTGCGGTGTGGGACGGGAGCCAACGTGGCTAAATTAAAGCGATTCCGAAATGCACGCTGTGTTGCAATAACCGAACATCCGCTTGAAAAGTAAACCTCAACGGCAAAGGCACGCTCCTCACTATTCCAACGCATGATGGCGACTGAACGGTGTCGGGACAAAACTTTACAGTATCCCCTCTTGAACGAGACCACTAGCGCTCTGCTATGACATCTACTAACTGAGTTACGCGCATTTTAAAAAAGGAAGTTATGCTGCCGCACCCTGTACAAACACGGCTTTCATTAAACTTCTGCTATCCACCTAACCTGGCAATTGCCAAACCAGGAACGGTCAACGATGGCGTGTTGGTTTGGTTGACGGGGGTCGGGGGGGTATTTCATGATGAGATCATACACGTCTTAGATTGCGCTAAATTTTCGTGAAATACAAAACTTTGACCTTCTATAACTTTGTTAATAATAGTTGGATTTCCTTCAAACTTTTCAGAATTGTGTATTATGTTGCTTATAACGGTACAACGGTCTTCTATTTCTGGGATGAATTTAAGGGTACATTTCTAAAATGCGGCATTCTATTATTATAACTTTACTTGAACAGGTATTGAAATGAGATGTATTTTGGAGCCTAGATTTTGCAGTGTGCACCATTGAGAATTTTTTCAAATTTCTCGGTTGGATATGTTCTGACAGCGAACTCTGTTACACTTTTCGGGGCATACCTTTTAAGCCATCACTCGCCACCTTCTCCCAATATCAGAAATAAGGTCGGTTTCAAAGAGTATTTGATATCCCACGTGGCCATATTCTGTGAAAATAAAATTGTACATTCCCCTTCCGTATGCATGGGAGGCCCCCTCTTAAACTCAGCAGAAAATGACACCGCATGCTGTATGTAAAGGGATTCACAGACCACATACCTCATCAAATTTCGTGACAATAGCTGCAGCGGTTTCCGAATAAATTGGGTGCAACAAATATATAGACAGACATTGAATCGATTTGAATTAAAAAATGTTTTAGGTTATTTTCAATAATGAAAATAATGTTTAATCGGGACGAACCGTAATTACTACTGAAGGGATCTAAGAGAAAACGGGACGTTTCTCAGTAATTGAAATTTAGGAGGTGGTCCCTTATGATCAATTCCTGAAAACAAATAATTTGACTAGCACTAATTTTGTTCTTATTAAAACTGGGGGTAAAAATGGTTAACATTACTTGCGAGTAGGTTCTTTTAGTAGCAGAATGCAGTAGTATTATTCACTTTGAAATATAAAGTAAATTTCATCATGAAATAATTGATTATATAGTGAGGCTATACTTATGAAATCCACTTTATTAATGTTTTACAGGTAGTAATGCGGTATTTAAAACAAAGTTTTGTAATGATATGATTGGAGATAGGAGATCCAGTCGATCCCTTGAGTGGCCGATAACGACCTAGAGGGCAGAGCTATCCCAAAAAGCTAAACAAATTGGCAAAATTGACCGTGAAGGTCTGCCCACAAAGATTGAAGCTCTATCAAAGCTCTCGGTCGACACGTTCTTGCACGCCTCTGTGCTAGCCAGGCTCGGGAATGTGGGGGGGTCCTTTGAGCGCTTTGATCCCTCACGCTTCATTACTTAAAACAACGTGTCTTTACCGGTGCGTGGGTCCGCACCGGATTTTAAAATCGATTTTACGTAGGAATTCGCGACGGCCTATCGAATAAAACCAGAACGGGAGCTAAATTGGAAAAATAAAAAAAAAAAACGGCTCGACCGCGCACGTGGAGCCGTTTGTCTCCGGACCCGAGTGCCGCGATCAAGTAGAGGAAGGTCCACGACGGATCACCTTCCCGATTGCCGTCCCTTCCGCCTCAGATCTTGTACGAGGCGCAGCCGGTGAGGTTCCCACCCTTCCTCGACATCCTCCGGCCAGTTATTCTATTAGAGGATGTCCCTTTTGTAAGAATTCCGCGGGAGTAAGGAGGAACTAAGGGGAGGAAGTCCTCAAACTACTTCAGATTATTCCAACATTAATGTACTTTTTCAAGCTTCAGTACATAATACAAAAAAAATTATTACAACCAAAAGAAATTAAAATAAAGTTAACTAAAATGTAAGTTTAAGAAAAAGAAAATGAAAATAAAATAAGAGAAAAAAAAATAAATAACCAAAATGTAAAATTTACAGACGAGAATGGAAATAAACTAAAAATCATAAAAAAAAAGAAGAAAAAAAAAGAAAAGAAAATAAACAAACCACTTACCCAGATGTCACTCCGAGCTCGGACCGATCCTTCGGGTACCTATTTCTCTTTTTTCTTTAAATTCAGACTATTTATAACTACCAAATATATAGTCCTACAAAAAAAAACTAACGTTAGTTCACTTCTTCTCTATAATTTCGTACTTCATGTTTTTATGAGGTTGTTTTGTTTATACACAGCGCGGAAATTTCGACACTTAACTTCAGCAATTAAATATTAATTTCTTTCCGTTGCTATTTCGACTATCTCAATTGTTTTTCTCCTTTTTGCTTTAAAACTCTGTACATTGATCATTTGTTAACGATTAAACGATTTTAACTTATTCTCGGAATCTTCGTTTAAAATACACTTCAGTTAGCACGATGTGGTGTTAGTTTTCTTGGTCGAATTCTTTTATTTTGCTGGCGAAAATCTTCACACCTTCGGATTAATGATCCTCTTCTCTTTCCTCCGTCCTCACTCTTACCAAAATTAAATCCCGTTCTCCTCCTCGATTCTTTCTTCTGTCCTCCACCAAGAAGCTCCCACACCCAACTCGTCCAACTCCTTCAACGCCCAATCCAAAACTCTCCGTTCCTCTTTTTCTTCTCGTCTCCGACTTCTCCCAGTCTTTTCAAATTCACTTTTCTCAAAATTAAATCCCGTTCTCCTCCTCGATTCTTTCTTCTGTCCTCCACCAAGAAGCTCCCACACCCAACTTGTCCAACTCCTTCAACGCCCAATCCAAAACTCTCGGATGACTAAAATGCCATCCCAACCTCATAAATTTTCTCATCTGTGTGCAGAACTTCCACACACAGTGTTTTCCAAGAAGAGACAACAATCGAGTTGCTCCCCGTCGCAGAATATTCAATAAAAAGAACAAGCAAAAAGGGAACGCGAGAATTCAATCTTCCTCGTCTGGAGTCAGAGAACAAAGTGAAGATGAATCATTGAGGACGGAATGGCACAGCATATAGCCGACTACCTCCGTATTCCATCAAGGATCCATCTCACCCGTCACTTCCTCCCTACGAAGAAGAAAGAATATTTAATTTTCTTTAAAATTCCGAAACGAAGAGATAGCCGTTTCACATAAAGGTAGGGAAGGACACTCCTCAGAAGCTCGGACGGCAATACCTTTCAGCTTATAGCCGCAAAGGCCCGTAGATCCAGAGGCTTTTGGGAGGCAATCACCTACGAGACGTTAAGTCTCAAGACAAACACAACAAACGACTAGCTCTTTTGGTATTCTACCACGGATAGGGCAGGAAACTCTACGTTACAAGGTGGGAAAGGAAATTGAGGCTTAGGAACACTTGCTTCCGGGGAAAAAGGCGTGAAACCTAAAACTAGAAATCTGAAGACAAGTGTACGTGGAGCCTAGCCGGGAACAATATTGAGAATCTATTGATTCTCTATCCGACACCACCAAACGAAGTTGTGAGCCGGAATAGGCTATCTTCCACTTGATTCAGGAAACCTGTAAATAATAAATTATGCCTGAATCCAGGAAATGTTGGGCCCCACGTTGGGCGCCATTTGTAATGATAAGATTGGAGATAGGAGATCAAGTCCTCCCCTTAGTTCCTCCTTACTCCCGCGGAATTCTTACATAAGGGACATCCTCTAATAGAATAACTGGCCGGAGGATGTCGAGGAAGGGTGGGAACCTCACCGGCCGCGCCTCGTACAAGATCGGAGGCGGAAGGGACGGCAATCGGGAAGGTGATCCGTCGTGGACCTTCCTCTACTTGATCGCGGCACTCGGGTCCGGAGACAAACGGCTCCACGCGCGCGGTCGAGCCGTTTTTTTTTATTTTTCCAATTTAGCTCGCGTTCTGGTTTTATTCGATAGGCCGTCGCGAATTCCTACGTAAAATCGATTTTAAAATCCTGTGCGGACCCACGCACCGGTAAAGACACGTTGTTTTAAGTAATGAAGCGTGAGGGATCAAAGCGCTCAAAGGACCCCCCCACATTCCCGAGCCTGGCTAGCACAGAGGCGTGCAAGAACGTGTCGACCGAGAGCTTTGATAGAGCTTCAATCTTTGTGGGCAGACCTTCACGGTCAATTTTGCCAATTTGTTTAGCTTTTTGGGATAGCTCTGCCCTCTAGGTCGTTATCGGCCACTCAAGGGATCGACTGGATCTCCTATCTCCAATCATATCATTACAGTTTCTTGGTTGAGACAATTGGAGAGATATCTTCATTACAGATAGGTAGATGATATATGTAATATTACAAAAGTAATAACATGTGAAAATATTGTACTATCCATTATCTATTGATATTTATTTGGCGCTGTCGTAAACTTTACGTTGTTTTTGTTTTTTTTTGGAATAAATGTTTATTATTTGATTCCAATTATACATAGATAGGTATATCAGGGACTGCTGCCATCTGGGTGGGATTTATGGTTAACCTGCGAGTGCGGGCACATGGTCCAGGAGATGGCTTCGTTTGGGTTCATTGTGCGAAAGTGACGTTTTTCAGCGGTTACCTCACATCGAACGAATTCATGCAAGTTTTCAGAATAAGTTTGCGCCTTGGAGGACGAGATTCGAAGCACGAAAAGGAGAATTCTAGTCCGAGGAGACTTTAAAGTCAGAGCCCTCGCATGGGGTATGCCTCAACAAGATTCTCGCAATACATAGATTTTGAAGATGGCGGGACATGGAAGGACAAGACTTATTGCCCTAAATACCAGTAGCAGTCCGATATTCTCACGCCCTGGTTGCGAGGGCACTATTCCTGACGTAACTTTTTCCTATGGAGTCCTTACTGTCAGCGATCCAATAATGGAAGGCACTGGAAAATTTCACAGCTAGTGATCATCAGTACATTTCCTTCGAAGTGGTAAACGGCTCCTCCCAATGTTCAGACGTCCGGCGAACAGTTACCGGGTGAAATATAGGAGAAATCAACGTTGGGAAATTTGTTGAAGCTTTCTTAAGAGGGCTAAATCAGCGACAAGACCCAGGCGCAGAAAAAAGAACTCTAACTAAATCGGTACCTTATTCAACAATGAGCCTTATCACCGCAACTTGAAATGCATCGGCTCTCAAAAGGAAAGTGCATCCCGGGAAATTACGTGTACTGGTGGACGGCTGAAATTGTAGCTTACAGAAGAATTGACTCAGACTGTGGCGGATTGCTCAACGTGCAGGAGGTCAAGACGAGGTGGCGCCTAGATCTCCAGAGTATAAGAGTAGGAAAAAGAACTCCGCAGAGGAAGCAACAGGCCTCGGGTATAAGCTTGGTACCAAGAAAGTCGGTGCCCATCGATCACCCTGTTGAGCGAAAATGGAAGAAATCGTACAGGCCGTTTTTTCTGTCATTCATCCGAACTGTCGCAGTCGATTAAGAAGTGAGTACTCAAGAATGCTCACTCTTTAGTGCAAAGGAACTAGAGGAAGCGGTCCTGTCCATGAAGGACAAGAAGGCATCAGGACCGGATGGTATTACCAGCGAAGTATTGAAACTTGTATGTAAATACAAGCCGAAATTGCTGCTCGACATATTCGACGCATGTTTGACAGCGGTTGTTTTTCCCTCCAGCTGGATTGTTGCAAGACTTGTGCTGATAAGCAAGGGCAAAGGCGACCCCAAAGCACCGTCTGCTTATCGTCCGCTTAGTATGTTGGGCTCAGCGGGGAATCCGCTTGAGAAGGTCATCCAGCCGCGATTGACTGATACAATACATGTTGCAGGAGACTACTCACCAGGACAATATGATTTTAGAGTGGAGCGATGCACAATTGATGTCATTGAGGAAGTGGTTCAAGCGGTAAAATTGGCTAAGGCACACAGTCATCACTGTCGGCGAGAGGTGCTCCTATTGATCCAAGACGTAAGAAATGCCTTCAATTCTGCGCACACGCTTGAGGCACTGGAAAAACGTTTCCATACTTTATGCTACTTATTCTGGATATTAAGGGACTTTTTAAAGGACGCGGAATGAAGATAACATTGGGGGCAGATCAGGGATCTATCCTTGGTCCGCTGTCTTGGTTAAAACGCCTTATATGATAGTCTTCTACAACTTGAGATGCCTGACGAAACGCATTTGGTCGGATACGCGGATGATGTTGCGGCACTGGTTACCGCACGCACGGTTGAGCAAGCAAGAATGGTGATGCGGCGAGTAAGCAAATGAATGGTTGAACATGGATTTTCCCTGGCTCTGGAAAACACCGAAGTCGTTGTCCCGACCAAGGGGAGAGTTTCCGCAGTCCTCCCTATTTAATTGGTTGAAATTATGTTCTGGCCGAAGCCGGCGGCGAAGTACTTCGGCGTCATGATAGACACGAGAATGAGCTTTTTCAAGCAGATCCGTAATAAACCGATGAAATCACCTCTGGCTTTCTCTCCAGGGTGTCTAGCATCATAAAAAATGTAATGCATTCTAATGAGCAATTTTGAAGATATTTTTTTTTTATTCAAAGGAATCATCAACATCATATTTTGGCTTTTCAGCTTCAGGAAATAGAATCATAGCGCTGATAGTATTTATGAACAGATTCAGATTATTCGACAGGGCAGCAATAATCGACGTGAACTGTCACCGGCAGGTTCGCCTTGGAGCTGGTTTTCCACTAAATCACCAAATTTTACTCCAGTACGAATAGATCTTTTTCTTCAGCCTTTGTCCCGTTCACAAGCGGGGTCGGCTCGTCGTGATCGGTTTCGCCATTTGCTTCCATCAAATGGCTGATCTGGATGCAATCTCGAGGCTTTTAAATGCAGCGTATCAAGCCACCGTTGTTTCGGCCGGCCTTTTGGGCGACTTCGATGTTCAGACCCATTTCGGCAAGTGAATTCTCGTTAGCACTAATTATGTGACCATAATATCGAAGACGTCCCGCTCGCAATTTTTCCACGATCGGTGCAACCCCATATCGATCGCGGATATCCTCATTTCGGATGTGATCGAAACGTGCCACGCCACTAGTTCACCGCAACATTTTTGTCTCCATTACCGGAAGACGCCGTTCATTGTTTTTTATATAGGCCAACACTCAGAACCATAGAGAGCGACAGGACGGACGATATTGCGATAAGTTTTAGATTTGAGACTTTTGTTAATACGTCGATCACAAAGAACACAAGTTGTGGAACGCCACTTCCCATTGGCTGATAGCGTTGACCCGAGGTATTTAAATCGTTCAGTTCTGGGCCGGCCATTGCTACTGATAGTGATTGTGCCTGTTCCATTGGGATCGGTCATTAAAAATTCAGTTTTATTCAGATTCAATCTGAGACCGTGTTGCATGAGACAATCATTCCATTTTTGGACAAGTGAAGCCCATAGTGTTTTACGTAGGCACCTGTCGTGAGACTTAATCCTACGGTCCTCTTCAGACACGGATTGATTTTGTGACCACTATCAGAGCCCCGCTGAGACAAGTCACAAGGGTACCAGTCTATACCAAGTGCATGGCTTAGCATTCATACTGGTGGATGCAAGAATTACCTAAATCTCTACCGAACTATGGAGTACGGCACCCGTGTTGATACGCAACACCACGTCGAGGCCCGAAGGTCTCTTCTCGCTTGAGCACAACCACAACCACCATGAAACTCCCACTAGGGGGGCCAACCGCAAATAACCGAGCTGTCCTCACATACAACAGGAGTTCACCCGAAGTATGTGAGTCCAGGGGCTTTCCCGGTTCCCATGATACCAGTATACCCCTGGTAAGGTTTCGTGACCAATTTGCCACTTCAGATGAGTCCCCGTGCAGACTCGGGTCTGACCGCCCTAATTAGGTCTTTGGAGCATTCGCCTACTGAATCACGGCCGGCAAACCAAAGTAATTACAGCGTCTCCCGGTGCCACCACTATGGAGGTTCTCCTCGACCACTTGGTTTTGGTTTGGCCGATAGGGTTGCCGCCCCATCTTCCTCACCGCCACCTCTGAGCACCTCCATTTTTGGACAAGTTGCTCGAGATCATTTTTGATATTATATGCTAGGAAAACATCATCTGCATAAAGCAGTGTATAGGGCGCTGGAAGTTGGATGTCCCGTGTGACGGTGTCCATAATAAGAACATGGAAGATCGGTGAGAGGGCGCTTCCTTGATAAATACCAACAGAGACACGAAGCGGTTTTGATACACCTGCCACACTTCGAACTTTTCTTTTCGAATCGAGGTAGAGCAATTGAACCCCCGCACGAATTCTTCTGGCGCTAAGTGTTGTAGAGCATACCAGATGAGTTCGTGTAGCACACGGTCAAATGTTTTATCTAGATCCAAAAATGCGATGTAAAGGGGGCGATGCTTTTCACGGTGTTTCTCCATGAGTGACCGCTCAGCGTGTATTGCGTCACTAGTTCTGCAGCTTTTGATAAATGGGGCTTGATTCACGGTTACTTCAACGATTTCGCGAATACGTTGGTCAGGAATGCGATCAAAAATCTTCATGGTATGGAAAATTAACCGGATCGGACGGTAACGTGAACATTCCCCTGGACTACCTTCCTTTTTCCATATTGGAACTGTGGTAATTTCTTGCCAGTCAGATGGAGTTCCACCTTCCAGAATAGCCGGATTAAAGAATTCACTGAGCCACAGTGTTGGGTCCCAGCTCTTCGCTTTCCAGAGCTCAGATACGATGTCGTCAGGTCCACTTGCTTTCCCCGACTTCATTTGTTTTATTGCCTCCTCGACTTCAATTGCGCTGACTGGTGGAACTGCTCCAAATGTCGAAATTGTGGAAGTGGAGGATGAGCAAATTCTTCAGTTGAAATTTGCTCGAAGTATTCTCGCCATCTATCCATCGCGACTCGACGATTGGTAAGCGAAGTACCGTACAGTAATGTTCGATGTCCTGTATGCGTTTATGTCAGTTTTTGGCAACTCGATACAAATCTCTCTCGCCATCCCGAGTGTCTAGTTTATCGTAAAGATTTTTGTAATGGTCTGCTCATAGGGAACGGCTTCGTAATCATTGACGGTGGTAAAATGTCAGCGTCTTATGAGAATATAGTTGATTTGATGAACCATGTATTCATAACTACAAGGTCAAGGGAGTCTGCAAAATCGATTATACGCTCGCCACCCACATTGCGCGCTTCATACCCCTTTCCCCCATGGCACCTGTTACCATCTGCCTTCTCACCCACATGACCATTAAGGTTGGCGGCATTGATGATATAGTCGTCAGCAGGCACGTTGCAGGTCTTTTCATCGAGAAGTTGCCAGAAGGTATCTTTCTCGGCATCAGGTCGACTTGTCTGTGGTGTGTACGCGGTGAAGAAGGGAATACAGCGATCACCATCATCATCATCATCAACGGCGTAACAACCGGTATCCGGTCAAGGCCTGCCCTAACAAGGAACTCCGGACATCCCGTTTTCTTCTTGCTAACAACCCAAGTCTGCGAGGAATACATGAGGACTGCAAGATCATTTTCTTGTACAGTAAGAGCTTTGACCCTATGTTGAGACGTTTCGAGCGGAACAGTTTTTGTAAGCTGAAATAGGCTCTGTTGCCTGTCAACAACCGTGCATGGATTTCATTATCGTAGCTGTTATCGGTTGTGATTTTCGACCCTAGATAGGAGAAATTATCCACGGTCTCAAAGTTGTAGTCTCCTATTTTTATTCTTCCCGTTTGACCAGTGCGCTTTGATGTTGTTGATGGTTGATCCTCGGTGCTGACGTTGCCACCATATACTTTGTCTTGCCTTCATTGATGTGCAGCCCAAGATCTCGTGTCGCCTGTTCGATCTGGATGAAAGCAGTTTGTACGTCCCGGGTGGTTCTTTCCATGATGTCGATATCCTCAGCGTAGGCCAGTAGTTGGGTGGATTTAAAGAGGATCGTGCCTCTTGCATTTACCTCAGCATCACGGATCATTTTCTCGAGAACCAGGTTAAACAGGACGCATGATAGCGCATCCCCTTGTCGTAGACTAGAATACAGCGATCAGCTGATACAATGGTGAGCTTCATCAGCCGATCATCAAATCGTTCAACTTCTTTAATGGCGTCACGGAATCCCTCTGAGACCGCATTGCCAACACCGTATTGAGTGTGTGGGCTACCAAAATAGAGAGGTCATGAGAATGAAGAGTCGGTGAAATCGAATCGCTTCAATTGAATATTGATATTCGGTGGCCAGTTGATGCGATATACCGTGTGCATAGTATTACAAGTGTATCCCCTCTTGCGCATGCAAAAGTACAATTTTGTATTTTGCACATTTGTTTATGGACATGCTCAATCCAATAATACATTTTCAAAGTACCAGTATATTTATATACATACATATATTCAGGCCAAACGCGAGAGGGGATGGAAAGGAGTTGTTACAGCCTGGCCCGGAGTTTTCTGGCGGGGCTGCAACACAATAAATTAGTGTGTTTTTGTATTGAGTGGCATTTTAATTTTCTTTCTTCATAGATAATAATATTGCTATAGATGAGATAAAAATAGTGCTAGCTCTTGCAAGGACTTTGCAATGTGAGTGAGCCGAAAAAAATTGACTCATCGAAAAGAATCATATTTGCTACCACTATCCCTCGGTGTTGCTATATGAGAGTAATTCAAGGGAAGTAATTGTTACCATTGCTCGAAAGCGACATTGGGGTATTCTGACCTGAGACAATGAGCCAGGCGTTCGTGCACGTTTTGATGAGAAGGCGAAAGTGGCAGAGGATAAGTCATGCATCGAGAGAGGGCGACAATTTTATTTGCTGTTATGCCAGAGCCACCGTAAATGGTTTCACTGTCATCATAGATATGAAATTAATTTATTGAGTCTCTAAATTTTCTATTTCTGAATTAATGAAATATTTTTTTTTATCAAGAATGAATATTGAACATCTGTGTCGATTAGAGAGTTTAATTTTTGATTTCCATTAGTTAATTCGACTATTGGTAATAGGGTTTCCGAGACAAGATTTTGAAAATTTGCCCCAGAAGTAGAATCGGTAAAACTCATATTAACTTTATAGGCCGGTGAGGTCTTATGATTCTGATTATATTTAGCTTTGGTGTTAAAAGTTTTGCTGTTATATTGATAGATTGTTTACTACAGAATAAGACGAGTTTGATGTTTTTAAACTTTAATTTACGAAGGATTTGGTATAAAGGTTCATAAGTTCCCTTAAGGCTGGGTCTAAAAATCTGGCATTTTTTATCACTTGGTTAATAATTGAATCGTTTTCACAGGATCTTTTTGGTTGCCAACGAATAAATTTTCAGTTTAGGTGTTGCTAAATTGTTAGTTTTTCCATTTTGCAATGCGCATAGTGCATTGAAAACCTATTATTCTGAGAAAAGATTACGCTGCCGATATAAAGCGATAAGGATTGAAATGAAACACTTGCATCAATGTATAGTGGCAGATTTTAGTAGCTGTGACTTAACGATAGATAGGCTCTTTTCTGTGAAGTTCAGAGATTAGCTATTATTTCTTTTAACTGTGAACCCATAATAGCTCACAATTTCAAAGGAAATTTGCCTTAATTGAATTTTTAAATATTTGAGCGAAGCGATTTTACTATATATTAGTCGTTCGGAAATGACAGTTTTAGACAGGTAAAGTGTCATATATCAGGATTAAGTTGATCGCCGTAATGAACGAGATTTTTTGACATTTTCACGACTTATTCGAGATATATTTCTACCGTCCAGAAACTAGGATAATTGCGATTTATCGCGTCATTTTGAAGATTTCCTGCACAGCAAAATCTTACTAAAACCGATTCACTATCTCTCCGTTTGTTTGTATGTTCGTCTGTCTGTCTGTCCACTTGTCCGTCTGTTCGTCCGTCAGTGCGTCTGCCCATTTGTCTGTCTTTCCGTTTGTCCATCTGTCAGGCTGTCAGTCCGTCCGGCAGTGCTTCTGTGCGTTTGTCCATCTGTCCGTCTATCCATCTGTCCGTATGTCTATCTATCCGTTTGTCTATCTCTTAGGCGGTCAGTCCGTCCGTCTGTCCGTCTGTACGTCCATACGTCTGTGTGTTTGTCTGTGTGTCCGTCTGCCAGGCTCTTAGGCTGTCAG
Organism: Hermetia illucens; assembly: GCF_905115235.1. NCBI lineage: Eukaryota > Metazoa > Arthropoda > Insecta > Diptera > Stratiomyidae > Hermetia > Hermetia illucens. The sequence goes on along the minus strand of NC_051849.1, from coordinate 128,981,368 downwards.
TTTGTCCGTCTCTCCGTGTGTTCGTCTGTCCATATGTCCATCTGTCCGTCTTTTTTCTGAGGAGGTGGAAATCTTCAAAAGACACTGGTCTGAACACACCCATGTGTGGGATTTTCACCTACTAAAACCACCCCCGACTTCCATCCTCCTCCCCGCGGAAACACCCCAAGGTATCACATCACTGGGCGGAGTCAGCTTATTCTAGCTTAATCACCTTTCTTCTATACGCGGCGTACGTGTCCGCGCTTTTTCCTCTCCTCTGGCTTTCGCAGCTTATTTTAGATAGATGCGATCATGTAGTTGACCGTATCCCAATTCTCTTATTATGTTACCACTTTCGCCACAAGATTTCCTGGTACCAGCACCTATCCTAGAGTTTCCTCTATATTCCTCCTTTCTTCCACAAATCTCGGACAGTGGAAGAGTACATGCTCTGGGTCTCCTGGGACTCCATCGCAATTTGGACAATCGGGTAAGGTCTCCAATTTAAACCTGTGCAGGTATTGGCGATATCCTCCGTGCCCCGTGAGTAACTGGGTGCGATTATAATTAATCTCACCGTGTCGTTTCTCTAACCACTCCTTGATAGCAGGAATGTGCCTGTCAGTCCACCGAGCCTTTCTCGAGTGTTGCCACCGCTGTTGTCATTTATTTATGGATCTCTTCTTGTCAGCGTTCTTTGTCTGTAATTAGGGAGAGATTGGCTTCGCATTATATATATTCATTCCAGAGATGACGAATGCTGTATCATCTGATACAGTCCTGAAGGCAGAGCATACCATCAGGGCTGTCCTCCTGTAGACTGCACTCAGTTTGTTAGTGTTAACTGGCATCCGCAACGCCTCCCTCCAAACTGGGGCCGCATAGAGCATGATTGAGGACACCATCCTGGCTATAAGAGAACGATCGACTGTGAACTGAGTGCTTGTGATTTTGCTTTCTTCCATAATTTTTTCCGAATTATTTATTGATTGCATTTGATATTATCATTTACATTTTTCCATATTCGTTACTTTCCTTGTGGTAATAACTACTTCGGGTTTGTAATTAGCAAAGTGAAGGTGTTTTCTTTTGGTGAATTCAATTTGAAAATTACAGTTGGAATAGTGGCTTTAACGGTTTCACTTTAATTTACTGTTTTGGATTTTTTTCATCTTGCGTATTGACATTTTTTATAGTGCAGCAAGCATTGCAAATTAACAATTTATATATAACTCAGTGTAAGGGCGTCCGCCTTTCAACCGCGGAGCCGTCGGTTCGAAGTTGTGGAAATCTGCCCTGAACTTTTTATTTTTATTTTTTCAAACAATCTCGCAGTGTGTAATTCCGTCATCCAAATTACTCTTTGACAAATTACTCTTTAATTGACGCAACTTTTTGTCTGTGCATAATAGTTCACCTGCGATTTGCATATTTGTAGGCAATTATTTTATATTTTATTTATTGAATAATGGTGTCACCTCCAATTTACGACATCCGATGCGCGCAGTGTAACGAACCTGAATCCGCGCGCTCTAAGTTCCTCGATTGCGACGGTTACTGCGGGAAAGCTTACCACAGCAAATGTCTAGGTATTCCTGCAGTATTCTTAGAGATTCGAGCAAAGTTGGCTAAAAACATATCTTATCGCTGCAACACTTGCCATGGCTCCACGCTATCTGATGCAATACAGTTGCTCAATAAAAAGTCCTCGACCTTGGCCGCCATTCAGCGTGCCGTTGAGGCTTCCGCTTTGGTACCGAAGTCAAATGGATTCCCTCTACCGGCGGCTTCTACTGTATCTACTGTACCTCCAGCTGTGTCTACATCTCCTTCTACCAAGGACGACCATACCAAGCCCCCCGATTCAGCCCAATCACTGAATTCCGCCGAAAACGTGAACCGCAACACTGGTGCAGTGCCAAAAATGCAGCGATTGACGTCGTCATCTGCGTGTTCCCGACGGCTCAGGAATCCGTTAGACGAGACTGTGACTTCCGAAAAGGCGCTTCCTACTGTGCATAACAATGTAGCCTCAACATCATCTCAGGAGTCTATGCACCAGGCCTCTCAATCTGTGTTGAATTCGCCTGCAATGCCCTCCTACATCAGGGTTGCTTCCACCGGCTCTACACCCCTAATCCAGCGGCCCCCATGCAACGAGTTACGGTCCACCGAGCCTCCGATCCTGTCTCGCTCCATCGCGTCTACGACGGGACAATATTCGCAGCCTCCTCAGCAAGTTTCAAATCAGAACACAGCCGCCCCACTTTCTGACATTGTTCCTGTCGCCAACGAAGCTCCGCTTCCCGTTACCGCCATATATCCTGGCACTTCATCCATCCATACCAGTGGCCCCAAGTTAAAGGTGGCGTCCCCACCTAAACAGCTCTTCATCTCCAGGCTAGCGTTCACGACTTCTACGGACGATGTTCTGGAGTATATAAGGAGCAAAGTTGGTTTACTCTCTCCTCTGTCCTGCATTAAACTCACAAAAAACGACAACGCCGACCGGGTGATTGCATCTTTCAAGGTTACTTATCCACATGAAGTTGATGTCCTCGGCAATCCTTCTTTCTGGCCTGAAGGTGTATTCATCAAGCCATATAAGCGCCCCAATTTGCGGGTAAATTTCAGGGCAACCCGCCTGCCTCGCCGAGCTATATAACTGGATTCATGTTCACTGTCCGTCTGTTTTATCAGAACGTCAGGGGTTTAAGAACCAAGCGGGGGGCCTTCAATTTATCCGCGCTGGCTCAGCAACACCATGCCATCTGTATCTCCGAAACCTGGCTAGACGATGCCATATTATACTCCGAGCTCCCCGAAGGGTACTTCACTTTCCGCTGTGACAGGGACCGGGATGCTTCTCGTAAGTCCACTGGCGGTGGAGTCCTAATTGCTATAAAAGATTCACTCCCCGCTGAACTCGTCTTCTCCTCCTCTGGCTTTTCTGTTGATTGTGTTGCTCTTTGTGTCTCCCCGCCCAACTTCCTTTCGTTCATTGTTTCTTGTGTATATGTCCCCTGTGCTAGCCCTTCTCACCTGTATGAAGAATTGTTTGACAGTTTGTCTGAACTCCTTACCGTCAGATTCCCTTCCCTCCCTTTCTTCCTTTGTGGAGATTTCAAGCTCCCCATGCTCATCTCCTCATTGGTAACCTTGACCCCAATGTCGGACCTGGCCCCGATGGGCTTCCTAATCTCTTCCTCCTTAACTGTAGAAAACACATTTCCCTCTCCCTGTGTATAATCTACAACAAAAGTCTAGACAAATTTTACTTTCCCCGTCTCTGGAAAGAGGCCTTTATCATTCCTATCCTCAAGAGCGGAGACCCTTCCCTTGTTGTGGACTACCGCTCCATTTCTCTTCTCGCCTCTTGCTCCTAAATCCTAGAAAGATACGTCAACGACTGGTTGACCGCGCACTTGGGTCACCTCATTGTCAAAGAGCAGCATGGTTTCGTGAAACATAGATCAACGGCTTCAAATCTTCTGGTCTTTACCAACTTTGTTGCTAAACGCTTGAATTCACGACAGGACATGCTGTTTATACTGATTTCTCCAAAGCCTTTGACACCGTTGACCATAACATTTTCCTCTCTAAACTTTCTTCGCTAGACTTCCCTCCCTCAGTCATCTCCTGGCTTTCCTCTTATCTCTCATACCGTTCCTGCAAAGTTTCTTTTCATGCTCACTCATCTGGTTCCTTCTCTCCTTCCTCTGGTGTTCCCCAAGGCTCTTCACTTGGCCCCCTACTCTTCCTGTTTTTTATCAATAACCTCGGCTCCATCCTCACCTGTCCGTATTTGCTTTACGCAGACGACCTTAAATTGTTTGCCTCTGTTTCGTCTCCATTGGACTGTGCTCTCTTACAATCCAACCTTGATAATTTAGCCCGTTGGTGTTCGGTCAACAAGCTAACACTGAATGTCAACAAATGCCACTGGATGCGCTATTCCATTAAACCCTCCCCTTCATCCTTTTCCTATTCTCTCAGTGGTCAACCCCTTTCACTACTGACCTCCTTCAAAGACCTGGGTGTAATATTCGACGATAAACTTCGTTTCAATTCCCACTTCGTTGACATCATCAATAGAGTTTCCAAAATGTCTGGTTTTATCCTACGTTCCTCGTCCGACTTTACCTCAATCAAGCCCTCCTTAACACTCTTCAATTCTCTTGTCAAAAACATCCTTGAATATTGCTGTGTAGTCTGGTCTCCCTACCGCATCCGTGACGGCCGCCCTCTTGAAGCTGTACAACGCAAATTCACCCGGTCCCTCTTTTATAAAAAGAATCTTCCACGGATTGATTATCCGTCATGACTCCGCACCCTCAATCTCCCCTCCCTACAGCAACGCCGTATCTTCCTTGATTTGTGTACTCTTTTCAAACTCTGCAATGGTCTGATGGACTGCTTCGCCAACTCGGATATTACTTTCCGTATCGCCTCGTCTCATAACACACGTAATGCGGACATTTTTGATGTACCCTTCGCCGAGCTCGAGATTTACTTTCACTCTCCGATCCCGAGGTTTTGCCGGTCGTACGATGCCCTACAGCTTGGTTCCTTTGACTCTCTGTCCCTCTCTAGCTTTAAGCGCAAAATATGCCATTTACTTGCTCCTCCCTCTGAGGACAATATGTAATAAGAAATTTGCTTTCTGTGTATTGCCCTCATTAAATAAATAAACAAATAAATAAATATAAGCAACCTAGAGGTATAAAGTCGCCCTCGCACATTCGGCATGATCCTCGCCAGGCTATACTAGTAGTGGATGATTTATCACAAACATACTGCCCGTGTTGCCTATAGCAGAGCTTACTGTCTATCACCACCCCAAGTATTTGATGGTCGGCTTGGAAATGATGGTGGTTAAAGGGTAATATAGGTACCAGGGCGAAACGTGGATTGGTACCCATGGTGGAGCATAAAACCTGGGAAACGCCTGCTGAACTAACACCAACAGTTCTACTACCTAACCCTATCTCCACCTCCACGTGGTGACCACTGGGAGCTCTTTCTTAACGAAAAGTTGCAGACGGAGAAGGATGAAGGCGAGTCTCCGCGCCTAAAAACGGGACAGATTGTACCAACTGGTCCTCCAGGTTGGGGGTTGGGTAGGGCTTACAACCTTACACGGAAAACAACTTGTTACGAAGCCACAACAGGAGCCTCGGACTGGATGGATTATACAACGACGAATCCGGTAACGACAACGGAATAACAATTTGCGCATTTTCTCATGGAACGTGCACTCCCTGTACAGAGATGAAGCTGATAACCAGCTAGCCGATACCCTGTCCCAATATAGGGCTGATGTAACAGCGTTACAGGAGATGCGTTGGACAGGGACAGGTTTCCTGGAGAAGAGCCGCTACACCATATATTGTAGTCGCCATCCAGTAAACCATGTGCTCGGAGTAGGTTTCTTAGTCAGCCAAAAAATGAAACCTGCTGTTATCGGCTTTGAAAACATAAGCGAACGTCTATGCACTCTGCGCTTGCGAGGCAAGTTTAGAAATATAAGCCTCATTAACGTTCACGCCCCTACAGAGGAGACTGCAGATCCGGAGAAGGATACCTTCTACGAGGCAGTAGAACGAATCCTCGAAGCCTGTCCCAGATATGATATCAAAATCATACTTGGGGATTTTAACAGTCAAGTAGGGAAGGAGCCCGTATTCAGGCGATACGTTGGCTCCCATAGCTTACACAAATGATAACGGACTGCGGACTATTCAATTAGCAGGGTCACATGAAATAGTTGTTCGAAGTACCTAGTTTGCGCGGAAAGCGGTCCACAAACATACGTGGGCCTCTCCAGACGGGACCACTTTCAACCAAATTGACCACGTGTTGATCGAACGCCGCCACCTTTCAGCCTTGATGAATATCTGAACATATAGGGGGGCCAATATAGACTCGGATCACTATCTCGTTGGCATGGTGCTCCGAGCTCGAATAACAACACCACATAGAATCCCCTCTGACAATCATTTGGGAGTTAACACTGAAGCCATCCACAACACAACCCTCCGCGATACCTATAAGAGGGAAATGGATGTCGCAAAAACCACAGCCAACAGAGGACCTGGAGATGACGCATCAAGAAATGATCTTCACAACCACCTGAAGAACGTTATGATGGATACGGCCACAAACATACTTGACCCCAGCCGGAAAGGAGTCGGAACGGCTGGTTTGACGATGAATGTAAGCTAGGAACGGAACGAAAGAATGCCGCATACCGAGTAATGTTGTATTCTCAAAGAAAGCGGGCACGCGCGGAGACTTATCACGAACTCCGTCGAGCGGAGAAGCGACTTCACAGACGGAAAAAGGAAGCCTGGGAGAACTAACAAGTCTGTGAACTAGAAAAGTACAGGGAGCAACCGCACCAGGCGCGGAAGTTTTACCAACAAGTCAGCTGGATGAAGCCTTATACACCTCGATGCTCATCTTGCCGAAACAAAGAGGGAAATCTGATTTCCGACAGAATGGGCATACTGGAGCGATGGGTTGAGTACTTTGATGAGTTACTGAACAACCAGTACATCGGCGAGTTGGAGGTCCCGCCAACTGAAGACGACGGACAAATACTGCCACCACCAAGCAAGGAGAAACAGTCCGTGCAATTCATCGGCTAAAAAATCAAAAGTCGCCAGGAGCCGATGGAATTACAGCCGAATTGGTTGAATATGGAGGCGACCAGTTACACCAAGTGGTTCATCAACTTGTGCTCAAGGTATGAGACAGCGAATCAATGCCTGACGATTGGCAACGATCCATTATCTGTCTTATACATAAAAAGGTAGATATCACACAGTGCAGCAATTATAGAGGTATCACGTTGTTGAGTACCATCTATAAGATATTCTCCTTTATCTTGTTAGGCCGGATAGCCCCATATGCCCAGAACATCATTGGTCCATACCAGAGAGGCTTCACTCCAGGCAAATCAGCAAAAGATCAGATTTTCTCTGTGCGGCAAGCGATGGAAAAACTGTTGGAATATGGACAGCAGTTGCACCATCTGCTCATCGACTTTAAAGCCGCCTATGATAGCATAGCCAGGGTAAAACTGTACACGGCCATGAGAGAATTCGGTATCCCGACGAAATTAATAAGACTGACTAGGCTCACCCTGACCAATGTGCGAGGCCAGATAAAAGCAGCAGGATCACTCTCAAGACCATTCGACATCAACAACGGTCTACGACAAGGGGATGCCCTATCATGTATCCTCTTTAACCTGGCCCTCGAGAAAGTGATCCGTGTTGCTGAGGTAAATGCAAGAGGTACGATTCTCTTTAAGTCCACCCAACTACTGGTCCATGCTGACGATATCGACATCATGAGAAGAACCACCCGAGACGTACAAACTGCTTTCATCCAGATCGAGCAGGCGGCGCGAGATCTTGCGCTGGACATCAATGAAGGCAAGACAAAATTTAGGTTGACAACGTCAGCATCGAAAAACAACCAACCAACAACATCAAACCGCACTGGTCAAACGGGAAGAATAAAGATAGGAGAATACAACTTTGAGACCGTTGATAATTTCTCCTATTCAGGGTCGAAAATCACAACCGATAACAACTACGATGATGAAATCCGCACACGGTTGTTGTCAGCCAACTTGGGTTCTTAGCAAGAAAAATTGCGAACTCTTGGCCGCGTTCGAGAAGAGAATCCTCCGAAGAATTTTTGGCCCCTCACATGAGGATGGACGATTCCGTAGCCTACATAACGACGAAATCTATAAGCGATACCACGACCGTCCGGTTGTGGATAAAATCCGGCTCAATGGGTTACAGTGGGCGTCACTTAATCCGTATGGATGAGGATGATCCCACCCGGAAAGTCCATAAGGGCAATATCTATGGTAGAAAAAGAAGACGAAACAGACCCTGCTGAAGATGGAGCGATGGCGAAGGGCAGGACGCCAGACAGTTTTTAGTGATATCGAATTGGTGGACCTCGGCGCAAAACTGGGATATCTGGAGTTCCTTATTAAGGCAGGTCTAGACCGGATACCGGTTGTTGCGCCGTTGATGATGATGATGTTGGAAGTGATGAAATGATTCGCGATTCTAATACAGGCGTAATTTCTGTTCCGGCGCTTAGTGATGAGAACCGCTTCTATTTTTTGCTCCGCAAGTGTCAGACCAGAGCTCTCTAATCAACTTTTAACAGCATTTACATATTGCCTCGCTTGAGTATAATTCAGCATATTCGAGATGCTTTGCGGCAACAACCAGCGCTATGTCGTCAGCGTAACCCACCATTGTGGTTTCCTCCGGCAGGCGATGATTAAGTATATCTTTATACATGATGTTTCACAATAGTGGGCCCAATACGGAGTCCTGTGGGATAACCGCGGAAACAACGTACTCCTGGGGTCCCTCATCAGTGTCGTACCAGAGCCTCCTTTCAGTTAAATAACTATCGACGATAGCAACGAGATAGGCGGGAATACCAACCTTCGCTAGGGATTTGCGTATTAGATTTCAATTGTTCAAATTGAATGCATTTTTCACACCCACGGTTACTACCACGCAATATTTGCAATCCAAGTGGTTGGAACTGCCCTTTCCATGGATTGTATCTTCGGCCAAGCCAGTAATCAATTTGATTGCATCAATGGTTGATCTGGCTTTACGAAACCCATACTGCCGATCAGAAAGCCGCCTTGGCTTTCAACAACCGGGAATAATCTATTACAGATTACTCGCTCTAATATTTTCCCCACAGTGTCCAAAAGACATATGGGTCGGTATGAGGATGGTTGACCTGGAGGTTTACCAGGCTTAGGCAGAAGTACCAACTTTTGCTGCTTTCATCCCGCTGGAAATATTCCCTCCGACATGCACGCTTCGAAAAACTCAGCGAACATGTCCGGGCTGGATTTGACGGCAACCTTAAGGGCCTTATTCGGTACTCCGTCCACGCCCGGCGCTTTATTGTCTCCTATTCTACTAAGAAGCTCCAGCAGCTCATCTCTGGTGACTGGCGGAATCGTCCTATCACGATTCTATAAGCACCCCCCACGAGATTACGCGCGTTTCTTTGCAGAGTTCATTAAAGCATTTCCTCTTGCTTCGCTGGATAGCGAGCTTGATGGTTTTGCGGGCTGCCTTAAAGGCGCACTCTTTCTGCCCCTGATCGACTATACCTACCCCCCTCTGAGCCACTCTTCTGGCTCGGTGGCAGGCTGATCGAAGGTCCATCTGTCCGTCCACCCCGTCTGTCTGTCCGCCTGTCCGGATTTTTTTCTGTTTTATTTGTAAGGAGGTGGATATATTCAAAAAAGTGTGGGATTTTTACCCACTAAAACCATCCCGCCCCTTTCCCCTTCTCCATTGAACCACCATAGCTCACAATAAGTTCTGCGCTGCCTCCACTGGTAGTCCCATTGTGGTCGTTTGAGTTTTACCATCGGCTTCTCTTAAGTTCTCGAAGAATTCTTCTTCCAGTTCCTCGAACTTAAATTGTCCTTTTAACGCAGTGCATATTTCTTCTCTGGATGTCACTTTGTCAAGATCCTTGCGCTGTATGTATATCTCATGCTTTCGGGCCCGAACTGTGACATTCTCCATAAGTGAGTTCTTCACTTAGTGCGAAAGCCGTCGGAGATAACGTTGTGTGTGTTTTTGCCTTTTTATTAACGACCTTCGTCCATCCATCATTTTCGTTCCTCTTCAGTTTCCCTTCGATTGCTGACGTTTGCAATTGCCTGTGTATTTTTTCTTCTTTTAGGGGCTTGCTGATTCCCTAAATGATCGCCGACTTTCCCTAGGGTTTTTTTCTTTGCTGGCAAGTCGCTAAAACTATGGTTCGGTGTGTTTTGGGTCTTCTTGAACACCTCTCTCCCTCCCCCCTTCTCCAAGTCAAGTTGTCCACTAGCAAAGCACTGCAGTCGAGGGATATCGACGGCCGGGAGCGCTTGGTATCCTTTTCATACCCATTTTTGTCCATGCGCCAGAGATGAGTAAACACTAGTCCATTCACAGTCAGAAAAGAAATGTATATGAACACAATAGGTATGCTCCAATTCGCCAACCGGGGTCTGTTTGCCTGGTCATGCTAGATTGTGGGATTTTTACCCACTAAAACCACCCCCGACTGAGTCATACCTCGAGGAACCGTCTTTAAATATTACATCACGGGGCGGAGTTAACTTTCTTTAGCTAGGTCCGTCTACGCGGGGTCTTCGTAACCGCGCTTTCCTCACTTCTTCTGCCTTTCCCAGTTCATTCTGGAATGCTGCGATCGTTGAGTTAATCGCACACCCTTAAGGCTGTTCTTCTGTTGGCCGCACACAGTTTATGTGCATTGCATAAAACATGTAGCGCTTTTCCCCACACCGGGGCTATATACAGACAGATAGAACTCACCTGTGAGCAGCCTTCAAATATGTCGCTGCCCTATTGCGTTCGGCATCATCTTTACCAGTGCCGTACTTGTGGTGGATGCTCCTTCGTAAGTATGCGCTGTGTTTAAAATTGAGTTTTCCGTCCATCAACACTCCCAATTATTTGATGGCCGGTTTAGAAGTGATTATACGATTCCCAATTCTAATACCGGCTTAATGATGATGACCGCTTCCGACTTTTCCTTCGCGAGTGTCAATCCAGCACTCCCTAACCAAGCACTGATTGCTTTGCTTGAGTACAATTCAAAACCTTTGAGATAGTTTAGGATTACACATGATACCGGATCGTTAAGCACATTATTATACATGGTGTTTCATAGTAGACCAGTACAGAGCCCTCTGGGATACTCGCGGAGATAATGTACTTTTTCGGTATTATACCAGAGCGTCCACTCTTGCAAGTAGCTACCGACAATAGCAGCGAGGTAGGTGGGAACCCCAATCGTTACCAGGTACTTTGGCATAAGATTCCAATTGGCGGAGTTGAATGCATTCCTCCATCACGCAACATTTATTCGTACAACTCCTTCCGTGAATTACATTTTCTGTCAAGCCAGTAATCATTTTGTTAATGTCAATGATTGATCTCACTTTACGGAACACATATTGCTGATCTGAAAGGCCTCCTTGGTGTTCGACGACCGCGGGTTTATCTTTCACAAATTAAACGCTCCAACATTTTTCCCATAGTGTCTAAAAGACATATGGGTCTTGAGGAGGACGGTTCTTCTGGAAGTTTGCAAGCCTTAGGCTGTAGCACCTGGTTCCGCCGCTTCCATGGTACAGGAAAGATACCTTCGGACATGCACGTTTCGAACAGCTCCGTAAACATATTACGGGAAGTTTAAGGGCCTTACTCAGCATGCCGCCCAGACCCGGGGCTTTATTGTCACCTAGCAGCTTATCCCTGATGACTAGTGGAATCGGCGTCACATTCAGGGGCCGCTGGAACTTGTCAGTACCCTCTTTCGCTGTGGAAATAACCCTTACATTATTTTTAACAAAGGGGTAGGCCACGTGAACTGTGAAGGTGAATGGCCTGTGAATCGTCCTGTCACGATTTTTTTTATGTTCGCTTCCGAACAGACCTCCTTAAAACATTTCCCCTTACTCCTCTCGATGGTGAGCTTGAGGTTCTTTCGGCGTTCCCTATAGGCATGCTCCTTTTGTCCGTGATTGATCCTACCTATTGCCGGAAAGTTACAATTCCACCAATAATTTGGTTTTCTAGTGGGGAGAGAGCATTTCCTAGGCGTCGATGCGTCACATAATTTAGAGACGCTTTATGTGGCATGGAGAGCTCTATCTCTAGCCTTCCCGAAGTGTCCAAAGATCAGGCATTTGAAGCACCTCTTTGGAAAGATTTGTTCCCATAGCCGGCAAACAACCCATCCAATCCGAATTTTCCCCACGGCCAACAACTTCTGCGCTGCCTCCACTGGCATTCGCATTGTGGCCGTTTGAGTACCGTCATAAGCTTTTCTTAGGCTCATGATGGATTCTCCCCCGAATTCCTTCATTTTGAATTGTTGTTTCAAGGCAGTGCATATTTTCTTTCTGGATATTACCTCATCGTGAGGCTTGTTCTGTAATTAGATTTCATGTTTTTGGGACGGTACCGCGACATTCTCCCCAAGTGAGTTTATAACTTGGCTACCAATGCTGTCAGTTTTTCCCACGCTGGATTTCTTCAGCTCAAACATGAGACTCCTTTTGTCGGTCCTCCGGATTCTGCTGAAATTTTTGCCTAGGTCTCTTAGATCGGGGTCAGATTTCACCTTTTTCAGGATCTCCGCATACGATGGATTTCCTGTGCTAAAGATTACAATTGCCTCTGGACGAATTCGTGTCTTTTTCTGTTTACGAATTTGGTCCATCCATCGTTTTTATTTTCCTTTGATTTCGCTTCGCTAGCCGGCATTCCCACTTTGGGCACATGTTCTCCCCCTTCTGAACTTTACGTTCCGTTTGTTGGACTAGTCAAGACGCCTGCTCCCCTTTTTGGAGCCTGTTGATTCCCTGAAGTTTCCTCCTTTTTGCCTTGCACTCTTTTACGTGATCGAAGGTCGATGATCTTGTGCTTTGGTGTCAGTTGGGTCACCTGTGTCACTGTTGGGCAAGGGAGTTCGACTTTTCCTTAGGTTTTCTTTCTTCTTCCTGCGATCTATTATAAAGCATCCTGCTGGCTCTTACCATGTTTTTAATGGCTTGGTGCACGTTGAGCTAGTCCTTGATGAATTCGGACAGCTCAACTATTTTGTCCCAAGCTGCATTAAAGGTAGTTCTTTTGGGTCAGGGCACGTAGCAATTGCTAAACTCCCATGAGCTTTCTCTTTTGCCGTTTTTGGTATTGAAAAACGCCGTAAAATTGACGAGCTTCTTCGGAATGGATCTACTTTCTGCTACTGGAGTACCTCTTGATCAGATACGATGGGTGTCAAAATCACCTTTTTTGGCAAGCTATTTCCTTTCAGCCCATCATTCTCTTCTTGACAGAGTTGTACTTCGGTTGAACACCTCCTTCTCCAAATCTAAAACACTTGCAGCATAAGATGCCATGATCGCTAAATTGTCCGCCATCAAGGCATCGTGTTCGGGGGACATCGACGACCGGGAGGCCGCTTGCTCACTCCCAAAAGCCGCCTGTACTGGGGTTCCGAGCCCCCTGCACCGTAACTTTACTCCATCTCAATTCGTTCATGTTGGTTTGATTTTCTGGGTATCCTTCTCATTGCTATTTTGGTCTTCGCAACAGAGAGCAGTCAGAAAAAAATGTACATGAACACATATTTACACATCAATAGGTATGCCAGTATCTGCCACCCAGGGTCGCGCCTGTTGAGAGGTTTGGCAACTGCTCACAGGCTGGCTGTCTGTCGGTCTGTCCATAAGTTTGTCTGTCCGTCTGCCCATGTATCCTTCCATCGGTTTTAGGGTTTTGTGTCAAGCAACACTTTATTATAATCGATTCGATGTCTATCTGTCTGTCTTTCACACCCGATTTATTCAAAAATGGCTGGACGGATTGTCACGAAATTTGGTGAATCCCTTTACATATAGCAAGTGGCGCCGTTTTGCGTTGAGTTTAAGAAGAAGCTTCTCATACATGCGTGAGGAGTGAGGGCTCAAAATATGACCCCCGAAAGTGAAACCCCCGAAAGTGAAATAGGTCTCGTTCTCAGAAACTAACCACCCGAAAAATCGGAAAAAAACCACAGTGGTGTATCTAAACAAAATCTAGGCCTTGAAATACAGTCCATGCCGAAATCAGTCCAAACAAAGTTAATAATATTATATTAGCATATTTTAGAAGCCGGAAACCCACCTTATGTTCATGCTAGAAATAAAACAAGTCGGGAAACCGGAGGCAGGGCGCTTCAGGTATGAAAGGTTTTGATTGCTTCTTCTGTGAGAATATTTGAGTGCAACCTTGTTACTAATAGTATGATTTTGATCAAACTGGGGATAATATGCTTCGTTATTATTTTTTATACTGCTACCAACTTTTATAACTCTGGGATAAACTTAAGGAGGGTTTTACTCAATTTACCCAAAAGGTATTTTGAGGCCTGGGCACTATATAGGGGCAGCTTCATGAATTTTTCCAGTTTTTTCGGTTAGGTAGTTTCTGAGAATGGGTCCGTTAAAGAAATCATCACTTTCCACTTCTCCCACCCCCCGTGTTTCAAACAAATCTCAAAACAAAGACTGGCTTCGAAAAGTACTAGTCGAGACCTTTCATTTGATACCCCACATGACTATATTCGATGAGAAAATTTTTTACACGCCGCTTTTACATGTAGAAGGATATCACTCACTGCATGCCTGGGATTTCACAGTTCCCACTTTCTCACCAAAGATCCCTTGCGCCAAGCATACTTCAAACAACTCTACGAATATGGTTGGTCTCGACTTCACTACCAGCTGAAGGGCTTTGTTTGGCATGCCGTCGAGGCCTGGAGATTTGCTGTCTCCAAGCCTACCGCAAATCTCAAATAATTCTTTTGTTGGTAAAGCCGATACAAGATGATGCCACTCGTTGTACGTGTAGCGGTTCACCGACCACATATTCTTATCGGAGTTCGTGACGATAACTCCGTTTATTTCGTGTGACAGCAGACAGACAGGCGGACAGACGGACAGATGGACCTGTGAGGAGTGGCCAGATCTATCATCAGGCGCGACCCCAGCTGGCGGATTGGAGAATACCTATTGATGTGTAAATATGTGTTCATCCACTTTTTTTTCTGACTGTGCTTGGGCTAGTGTTTGCTCATCTCAGGTGCGCCGTACAAAATTGCTATGGAAACGAGAGAAAGAGGAAACCTACCGTGGAGGGGCTCGGAACCCCAGTACCGGCGGCTTTTAGGAGTGAGCAAGCGGGCTCCTGGTCGTCGATATCCCTTGGCCGCAGTACCTCGATGGTGGACAACTTGGCTATTGTGGCATCTAATATTACAAGTGTTTTGAATTTGGAAAAGGAAGTGTTCAAACGAAGTACCACTCTACCGAGAACACAAGTAACAAAATCGAAGAAGGATGAATTGAAAGCAGATCGCTGGAAGACAAAAACCGCAACAACACCGATCGCACATATTCAAAAGGAGCAGGAGGTACTCCATGACCAGGAAAAGGACCCATTCAGAAGAAGTTCGTAAACTTTGAGATCTCCGCCAATGCGAAACATAAGAAAAGATAAAACGGAGGGAAGGTCAATGAATGCCAAATGTGAAGGACTATTTAAGAGTAGTAATCCGGTTAGGACTCATGGAGAGCAGTCCCCTGAAGCAGAGGAATTACCCTTTAAACAGCTTGGTGCAAAAATAGTTGAGCTGTCTGAGTTCATCAAGGACAAACACTCTACAACAAATCGCAGCAGGAGGAACGAAATCCGAAGGACAAGTCGAAATCTGTTGCCCCAACGGTGTCACACACGACCCAAGTGACACCTAATCGTATTGCAGTCAACCTGTCACCAAACAAAAGAGAGCGAAAATAAGATGTGGATCCTCTGGGAAATCAGCAGGCGCCTAAGAGGAAAAAAGCCATACAAATAGTTCCGAAAAACGGAACTTAAAGCACCGAAGAGAGAAATCAGGTCTCCCCAGTGCGAGCTCTGGCATTCGAATCGGCAAAATCCAAGGGGAATGAAAACGGTGGATGGATTAAGGTAGTTAATAAAAAGGCGAACACAAAGGCAAAAGTGCGAATTCGTCCAGAAGCGATTGTAATCTCCAGCAATGGAAGTTTGTCCTACGCGGAGATACTGAAAAAGGTCAAAGCTGACCCCAACCTAAAAGATCTAGGCGGAAATTTCAGTAAGATTCGAAGAACCCAAAAGGGTGACCTCATGTTTGAGCTGAAAAGAACCAGCTTGAGGAAAACTAATGGCTTCCGAACTCAGGTTAAGAACTCACTTGGGGAGAATGTCACAGTACGGACGCATGAGGTGTATATACAGTGCAAGGATCTAGATGAAGTGACATCTAAAGGAGAAATTTGCACTGCCTTGATGGAACAGTTCAGGTCGGACAAACTTACCGAGGAGTCCACTGTGAGTTTGCGGAAAACCTATGCAATACTCAAACGGCCTCATTGCGATTACCAGTGGACGCAGCGCAGAAGTTGTTAGCGGCCGGAAAGGTTCGAATCGGATGGGTTGTTTGCCGTCTGAGAGAGCCGATTTTTCTAAAGAGATGCTTCAAGTGCTTCGCGTTTGATCATTTCACAAAGGTGGAAATTGCCATCATTAGCGAACCCTATAGAAACCATCACGGTGGCATATGGGTTACAGATTCGATTGGTGGAGCGGCGATATGGCCATGCGATCGACAAGCCATACAATGTACGTGAGTAGGGTAGCAGGGAGACAAGGAGACAAGGGGATTAGTCTATTAGACGTTTTTGCACAGTTGGATATAATGCTGGCCAACGAAGGTTATGTAAATACCTTTCAGAAAGGGGGGGTCTGCCTCAATCGTAGACCTAACTTTTGTCAGCCCTGCACTGGCACTTGGTATGCCCTGGTGCGTTAGCAACGACTACACCCATAGCCATCACCAAGCAATCTTCTTTGGGCTATGGGTGGAGTCACAGGGCAGAAGACCATTATGCTCGAAACCGAGAAAGATATCAGGCTGGTCTGCTAAAGCCCTGGATGAGCTACGGAAAGAGCTGCCCATGTGGCCCAATGCATCGCCAAAGCGTGTGACGCTTCCATGCTTGGAGGTGTTTATTCCCTAGTAGAAGACCAACCTACTTGTGGAATACTGAACTGGCCAGCGTTCGATCAGCCTGTCGTCGAGCCAGAAGAGCGGCTCAGGGAGCGGTAGGCAGAATCGACCAAGAGCAGAAAGAGCGCGCCTATAAGGCAGCCCGCTAAACCATCAAGCTCGCCGTCAAATAGAGCAAGGGGGAATGCTCTGAGGAGCTCTGTTCAGAAGCGGACGTAAACCTGTGGGGAAGCACCTATAGAATCGTGATGGGATGATTCAGAGGCCGATCATCTCCGCAGATGACGTGCCCTTCACTCTTGTTAAAAATTATCCAGGAGTTATTTCCTCAGCAAGAGGAGGGCGTAGCCAGCTTCCAGCGACTTCTCAACGTGACGGCAATACCGCCAGTCACCAGTAACGAGCTGCTGGAGATCTGCCCTAGGATAGGAGATAATAATGTTCCGGGTTTGGATGGCGTTGTGAATAGGGCCCTTAAGCTTGCCGTGAAATCCAGACTGGACATATTCGCTGAGTAGTGCGAAGTGTGCATGTCCGAGGGATATTTCCAGCATCATGGAAACGACGGAAGTTAGTGCTATTGCCTAAGGCTGGCAAACCTCCAGGTGAGCCAATTTCCTACAGACCTATTTGTCTTTTGGACATTGTGGGCGAAATGCTAGGGCGAGTAATCTATTATAGATTACTCCCGGTTGATGAGAGCCAGGGAGGTCTCTCAGAACGACAGTATGGGTTCCGTAAAGCCAGATCAACGATTGATGCCATCAAAATGGTTACTGCCTTGGCCGAATATGCAATCCACGGAAAGGGCAGTACTAGCAAATGTTGTGTGGTGGTGGCCCTGGATGTGAGAAATGCATTCAGTTCGGTCAATTGGAATCTAATACGCAAATCCATAGCGAAGATTGGTATTCCCGCTTATCTTGCTGCTATTTTCAACAGCTATTTACAAGAACGGGGGCTTTGGTATAACACTGATGACGGACCCTAGGAGTACGTTGTCTCTGCGGGTGGACCCAGTGCTGTGGAACGTCATGTACAATGATGTACTTAATCTTTCCCTTCGGGAGGAAGTCACAGTCGTGGGCTACGCCGACGATGTAGCTGTGGTTTTCGGTTGGACAGGTTCTGAGAACGAGACCTGTTACATTTTTTGATGGTTATATTTTGAGTCCTCACTCCCCTATGTTTCACCCGATATCTAATATGGAACCAGTTTCGAAAAGTACTAACTGAACCCTTTCATTTGATACGTCACATGGCCACCTTTTTGTGAAAAAAAAATTTCACCCTCCATTCACATGTATGGGGAGGGGGGCTAGTGGCTAGTGTTTGCTCATCTCAGGTGCGTGGACCAAAATGGCTATGGGAAGGATACCCAGGACATAAAACCACCATGGAAGACGAGAGAAGGAAGGAAACTTACGGTACAGGGGCTCGGAACCCCAGTACCAGCGGCTTTTGGGAGTGAGCAAGCGGGTTCCTGATCGTCGATATCCCTTGGCCGCAGTGCCTCGGTGGTGGACAACTTGACCACCTTGGCATATAATGTTACAAGGGAGGAGGTGTTCAAGTAAAGTACGACCTTACCGAGAACGCCAGTAAGAAGACCAAACGAAGATGAACTGAAGGCAGATCGTTGGACGAAAAAACTCGTGATAGCACTCGCCGCATATGTTCAAGATACGGGATAGCAGCAGGTGCTCCTGAAACAAGGAAGAGATCCATTCAAAAGAAGCTCGTCAATTTTGAGATTTCTACCAATGCCAAAGATGGTGAAGGATAAGGTACAGGCAAGGTCAATTAAAGCCAAAAGTGAAGGAGCGTATAAAAGGAGTAATCCTGCCGGGGCTTATAGGGAGCAGAGTCCCGATCCGGAGGAATTACCCTTCACCCAGCTTGGTGTAAAAATAGTTGAGCTGTCCGAGTTTTTCAAGGACAAGCACAACGTGCACCAAGCCATAAAGAATGGGGTTGGGGCTATTAGAATTTTCTATAATAGATCGCAGATGGAGGAAAAGAGTAATAAGGATACGCTGAATCCCGCTGTGCCAACAGTGTCAAAAGCGACCCAAGTGACGCCTAACTGTACTGCCATCAAATCACTGCGAAATTAACGAGTACGTGAAAAAGAGGGGGAACCTCTAAATAATCAGCAGGCGCCTAAGAGGGAAAAAGGCGGACAGGATTTCCTGAAAACCACCACCAACAGCACCAGGAAACTCTACCAGCGTTGCGAAGCCCAAAGCGAACGAAAACGATGGATGGACTAAAGTCACCAGTAAAAAAGCGAAACGAAAAGCAAAAGTGAGAACTCGTCCCGACGCGATTGTTATCTCCAGTAAAGGCAATTTATCCTATGCGGAGATACTCAAAAAGATCAAAGCTGATTCCGACCTAAAAGATCTGAGCGGAAATGTGAACAGGACCTAGAAAGGGGATCTCATGTTCGAGTTGAAAAGATCCAGCGTAGGCAAAACTGATGACTTTCGCACTCAAGTCAAAAACTCACGTGGGGAGACTGCGTGTCCAAAAACATGAGAAAGGAAAAATTTGTACTGTTCTGAAAGAGCAATTCAAGTTGAAAGAACTTACCGAGGAGTCTGTTATGGGCTTACGAAAAGCCTATGGTGGTACTCAAACGGCCACAATACGATTACCAGCGGAGGTAGCGCAGATGTTCTTGGTTGCCGGAAGGGTTCGAATTGGATGGGTTGCCTCCCGTTTGAAAGAACAAACTTCATTAAAGAGGTGCTTTAAATGCCTCATGTTTGGGCACTTCGCGAAGGCATGTAATAGCAGCATTGTTCGATCGGATCGATGCAGAAGGTGTGGGGAGAAAGGCCATATTGCGAGAGAGTGCAATAGGGACTCCAAATGCCTATTGTGGGAAGTAAAAGAGGGACAGGATAACCGGCATATTGC
Source organism: Hermetia illucens (assembly GCF_905115235.1). Classification (NCBI taxonomy): domain Eukaryota; kingdom Metazoa; phylum Arthropoda; class Insecta; order Diptera; family Stratiomyidae; genus Hermetia; species Hermetia illucens. Next base: position 128,961,790 of record NC_051849.1, on the reverse strand, counting down.
CTGAAGCGGTAAATGTCCGGAATTTAGGAAGGCGCTCACTGCAATGAGAAAATGAGATTTATTCAAATAAACCTGGATCATTGCAGGGTCGCCCAGGATTTACTTGAGCAGACCACGTTCGAATCTGAGATTGAAATTGTCATCATAAGTGAACCGTATAGAAACAATGTACCGCAAGTCAGGCAGCCAGGGTCTTTGTGTGGGCGAAAATAAGTGGTGTATATGTATACAATTGCTACGCTCCACCAAGTTTGAAACTGTCTGAATTCGAGCAAATGTTTGATAATCTTTTCTCGACGCAAGGGGACGAAGTCCAAAGGTGATTGCTGGTGATTTCAATGCTTGGGCCCTAGAGTCGGGTAGCAGTGAATCAAATGCTAGGAGGCGCAGTTTATTAGAAGCTTTTGCGCAGATGGACATAGTTTTAGCTAACGAAGGTGTTGTAAACACCTTTCAGAAAGGGGGGTCAGGTTCGGTTGTAGACGTGACCTTTGTCAGCCATGCGCTGGCGCGTGGTATCTCCTGGTGTGTCAGCGAACGCTACACCCACAGCGATCACCAGGCAGTCTTCTTTGAGACATGCCTCGAGCTACAGAGCAAAGAACTATCATACCCGAAGCGGAAAAGATTTCAAGCTGGTCTGCAAAATCATAGAGGTGCGGTTAGATCAACCTGATAAAGCAGGCGCCTCTACGGAAAGAGCCGTCCATCTGGCTAAATGCATCGCCAAAGCATGTGACTTGCCCACGCCTAGGAGATGCTCGTTCCCCAGTAGAAGACCAAACTACTGGTGGAATGGTGAACTGACTGGCCTCCGATCAGCCTGCCACTGAGTCAAAAGAGCGGCTCAGAGAGCGGTAGGTAGAGTCGGTCAGGAGCAGAAAAAGTGCGCCTATAAGGCAGCCCGCCAAACCATCAAGCTCGCCATCCAGCGAAGCAAGAGGGAATGCTTTAAGGAGCTCTGCTCAGAATCGGGATGGGACGATTCAGAGGTCGTTCGCCTTCACAGTTTACGTTTTCCACCCTCTTGCTGAAAATCATCTAGGGGTTATTCCCCCAGCAAGAGGAGATCACCGACACATTCCAACCACCTCTGAATGTGACCGCAATTCCGTCAGTCACCAGAGACGAGCTGCTGGAAATCTGTGGTAGAATAGGAAACATAAGCTTGCCTTGAAATCCAGGCCGGACATGTTCGTTGAGTTTTTCGAAGCGTGTGTGTCCGAGAGAATATTTCCAGCGGCATGGAAACGACAGAAGTTGGTCCTTCTGCCTAAGCCTGGTAAACTGCCTGGTGATCCATCCTCATACCGATCCATATGTCTTCTGGACACTGTGGGGAAATGTTAGAGCGAGTAATCTATAAAAGATTATTCCCGGTTGTTGAGAGCCAAGGCGGCCATTCAGATCAGCAGTATAGGTTCCGTAAAGCCAGATCAATCATTGCTGCCATCAAATTGGTTACTGGCTTGGCCGACGATGCAATCCATGGAAAGGGTAGTACCAGCAAATATTGTGTGGTAGTAACCCTGGATGTGAAAAATGCGTTCAATTCGGCCAATTGGAATCTAATACGCAAATCCCTAGTGAAGGTTGGTATTCCCGCCTATTTCGTTGCTATCGTCGATAGTTATTTAACTGAAAGGAGGATCCGGTACGACACTGATGGCGGACCCGTTGTTTGCGCGAGTATCCCGTAGGGCTCCGTATTGGGCCCACTACTGTGGAACATCATGTACAACGATGTACTTAATCTTCCCCTTCCGGAGGAAGCCACAGTGGTGGGTTACGCTGACGACATAGCGCAGGTTGTTGTTGCAAAGCATCTCGAATATGCTGAATTATACTCAAGTGGGGCAATCAGTGCTGTTAAAAGTTTGTTAGAGAGCACTAAGAGCCGGAAGAGAAATTACGCCTGTATTAGAATGGGGAATCAGTTGGTGGTGGTGATAGACGAGAAGCTCAGCTATAGGCAACACGTGCAGTATGTTTGCGATAAATCATCCACTGCTAGTATGGCCCTGGCGAGGATGATGCCGAACGTGCGAGGACGACTGTATACCTCTAGGTTGCTTATAGCCAGGGTGGTGACCTCAATCATGCTCTATGCGACCCCAGTTTGGAGGGAGGCGATGCGGATGCCAGTTAACACTAACAAACTGAGTGCAGTCTACAGGAGGACAGCCCTGATGGTATGCTCTGCCTTTAGGACTGTATCAGATGATGCAGCATTCGTCATTTCTGGAATGATGCCGATTGACATCTTGGCAGATGAGATGGCGAATATATACAATGCGAAGCCAATCTCTCCCTTATCGCAGAAGAAGAACGCTGAGAGGGAGAGATCTATAAATAATTGGCAAGAGGGGTGGGAACGCTCGGGAAAGGGTCGATGCCATTAAGGAGTGGTTGGAGGGGCGACACGGTGAGGTTAATTATAATCTCACCCAGTTTCTCCTGGGGCACGGAGGATATCGCCAAAACCTGCACAGGTTTAAATTGGAGACCTTACCCGATTGTCCAAATTGCGATGGATTCCCAGAAGACCCAGACCATGTACTCTTCCACTGTCCTAGATTTGTGGAAGAAAGGAGGAATCTAGAGGAAACTGCTGGTACCAGAAAATCTTGTGGCGAAAATAGTAGCACAATAAGAGAATTGGGATGCGGTCAACTGCATGGTCGCATCTATCCCGAATGAACTGCGAAAGCCAGAAGAGAGGAAAAACCGCGGCCTCGTACGCCGCGTATAGAAGAAAGGTGATTAAGCTAGAATGAGCTGACGACACAGACCAGTTTCTTTTGAAGATTTCCACTTCCTCAAGAACGTTACAAATAACGACAGGGACCGCAGTTCATAACTGATCCTGTCCCGCGACGTAATACGGAAATGGCAACCCCGCGGGGTAAGCGAAGGGGAAGGAGGTGGTTTTAGTAAGTAAAAGTTTAACACAACCGTATTGCAGGAGCCAGCGTAGGTTTTGAACCTTTCCACCTTCCAACGTATAAACAAGTCGGGAAACTGGAAGCTGGACGCTTCAGTTACGAAAGGTTTTGTGTATTTCTTAGTACGTAGCACATAATATATCTACACTAATGATCAAAAAAAAGTGGCCACCTACCTGGTGTCGAAAGAGTGTCAAATATTGCCGCCGCATGTAATATTTCAGGGTTTTTCGTAATTTTGCAATGAAGCAGGTATAAAAAGGGACATCAGAACATCAAAGGACATCAGTTCCTAACAAACAGACGAAGTGCAAGGATACAAAATTTAGAAATAGTGAAAAATCATTCAAAGGTGGAAATAGTGCTTGAAATACATTTTTAATAATTTGTCGAATTAAAATGTCTCCAAAACAGCGGTAAGTAATTATTATCATTAACTTAGTATAAAAGGATAGTAAGAAAAAACTCATCAAAAATTAGGCTTGCCTCAAGGACTTTTCACAAGGATAATCCTGGTAGAGTCCTGGAAGCAAGCGGAGAAATCAGTTTGAAGATTAAAAATTCATATATTCGAATTATTTTCAAAAAATCATTTTGTTTGAAAAGAAACTCAAGAAAAGTGTATACATTTTTTCTACAGGCAATTAACGGAGAAGAAAAAGGACGCATCGTAGGACTAAGCGAGTCTGGCAAATCACAACGCGAAATCGTGAGAATTTTTAAAATATCGGATGTCGAAGTTTCGAGAAGCGGCGTGCAGCAAGATTTGCGACGTAAACAAGCAAGCGGCAGTGTAGCACGTAAGAAAGGCTCCGGAAGACCACGAAAAATGAATAGCAGAGACACGAGAGCGTTGGAATAACACGCGCTGAGGAATCGGAAATCGTCGATCGCACAAATATCTAAAGATTTTGTGCCAGCCAGCGGAAACTTAGTAAGTCGCCACACGATTTCACGCCGTTTGAAAGTTCCGGCTCTTAAACCGAGGCACAAAGCTGCAAGATTGGTTTGGGCCAAAGACCATCGAAACACCGACTGGACTAAAATCATTTGGTCGGACGAATCAAGATTTTGCCTTCGATCGGACAGGCCGCAACGCTGTCTTCGTAGGTCAGGCGAGGAATACAGTGAGGATTGCACCCAGGAAACGCAGAAAGGCAACCCTGGAATAATGGTATGGGGCTGTTTTTCCTCAAAAACAGTAGGTGTACTGCACCGGGTACCAGTGAATACAAAAATCAACTCAGCTGAATATAAAAATATTTTAGAAACATCACTGGTACCAAGTCTAGCGAGGTTCAGAACACCTCGCCTATTAACTTTCCAACAAGATAATGCACCATGCCATAAGACAAGGCTCATATCCGATTGGTTGGCCCAAAAACATATAAGGACTCTTGATTGGCCTGCTCAAAGCCCTGATTTAAATCCCATCGAAAATATATGGGACCATATTGATCGTGAGATTCACGACAAGACAATTAACAACTTAAACGAGCTATGGGAAGCTGTTTTGGGTTGGCTGGAATAGAATCTCCGAGGAGTATTTAGAAGTACTAATTAATTCTATGCCAAACAGAATTGATAATGTTATTAAAAATAAAGGAGGACATACCTCTTATTAATAATAAAAAATTTGTTTTTTATTTATAAATAGCCTTTACACTTCCTACCATAGTATTTGTAAAACAGATATTTGAAATTGTTATCAATTGGGGAGAAACTAGGGTTCAAGTTTGGATTTTCGGAAAAAGTTTGGGTGGCCACTTTTTTGATCATTAGTGTATATATTATGTGAGAGTATCCACTTTCGGGTGATATTGACATTTATAGTCTTCAATTTTCAAAGCAGCAACAAATTTGAGGTATTATAACTTTGTTAATAATAGTGTGATTTCCACCAAACTTGGTAAGATCGTGCTCTATATTATAGCTTATATCACTGCAAAATTTCATGGTACTAGGATGAACTTAAGGGGGGTTTATAACCAATTACAAAAAATTGTAGTAATATACTATTATTAACTTTATTTAAACAGATATCGGGATGGAAGGTATTTCGGAGCCCAGGCACCATATAGTGGCGGTCTCCTGATTTTTTTCAGATTTTTCGGTTTGGTAGTTTCTGAGAATGGCCCCCTTAAAGAAGTGGTCACTTTCAACCCCCCGCGCTCCTCACCCTTCCAACGAATGTTAAAACTAAGATCGGCTTTGAAAAGTACTAATCGAGGCCTTTAATTTGATACCCCACATGACCATATTTGATGAAAAAAAATTTTACACCCCCCTTTTGCATGTATGCATGACTAACGCAAGGAGGCGGTGCTTATTAGAAGCATATGCCCAGTTAGATGTAGTTCTGGCGAACGAAGGCGATATAAACACTTATCGGAAAGGGGGAACTGGTTCAATTGTAGATCTGATTTTTGACAGCCCTGCGCTGGCACGTGACATGTCCTGGCAAGTTAGCGAGGACTTCACGTACAGCGACAACCAGGCAATCACCTTTGAACTGAGGACGGAGCCACAAGGCAGGATACCCGCACCCCGGAAACCGAAATCGAAAAGAACACCAGGATGGTCTGCAAAAGCGATGGATGAGCAAACATTCATGGAAGTGTGGCTAAACCTGCCTAGCAAAACAGGCACCTCCACGGATAGAGCTCTCTATGTTACACAAGGCATCTCTAAAGCATGTGACGCGTCGATGCCTGGGAGATGCTCATTCTCCGCTAGAAGACTCAACTATTGGTGGAATAGTGAACTTGCCAGCCTTCGATCGATTTGCCACAGAGCCAGACGAACGGCTCAGAGGGCAACAGGTTGGATCGATCAAGGGCAAAAGGAGCATGCCTATAGGGAATCGCAAGAACCTCAAGCTCGCCATCCAGCGGAGTAGGAGGGAATGTTTTCAGCAGCTCTGTTTGAAAGCGGACATAAATCCATGGGGCAGCGCCTATAAAATCGTGACAGGGTAATTCAGAGGCCGATCATCTCCGCAGATCACGTGCCCTATGCTCTTGTTAAAAATACTAATAATTTTACACCCCCCTTTGCATGTATTGGGACCCCTCCTTAATCTCAACGTAGAAGCATATCGCCCACTGCATGTCTGGGTGTTCACAGTTCCCACCTTCTCATCAAATTTCGTGTCAATCGGTATAGCTGTTTCTGTGAAAAGGGCGAGTGGCAGGCAGACAGGCAGACAGGAGCTCTGTTTGGAAGCGGACATAAATCTGTGGGGTAGGTAGCGCCTATAAAATCGTGGCATGACGTTTCAGAGGCCGATCATTTCCGCAGATCATGTGCCCTACACTCTTGTTGAAAATAATCCAGCGGTTATTTCCTCAACAAGAGGGGAGGTACTGACACTTTCCAACATGCCCTGAATGTGACGCCGATTCCACCAATTACCAGGGACGAGCTGCTGGAGATCTGCAGTCGAATAGGCGACAGCAAAGCCCCGGGTCTGGAGGGCATACCGAATAAGCCTTTGCCTTGCTGTCGAATGTAGGCCGGATATGTTTGCGGAGCTATTCGAAACGTGCATGTCCGAGGGTATCTTTCCAGCACCGTGGAAGCGGTAGAAGTTGGTGCTGCTGCCTAAGGTGGCAAACCGCCAGGGGAACCGTCCTCCTATAGAACCACATGTCTTCTAGACACTATGGGGAAAATGTTGGAGCGGGTTATTTATAATAGACTACTCCCAGTCGTCGAGAGCCATCAAAATGGTTACTGGCTTGGCCGAAAATGCAATTCACGGAAAGGGTTGTACCAGCAAATATTGTGTGGTGGTCACCCTGGATGTGAGGAATGCATTCAACTCGGCCAATTAGAACCTTATACGAAAGTGTCTGGCGACGATTGGTGCTCCCAAATACCTCGCCGCTATTATAGATAGCTATTTGCGTGAGCGAACACTCTGGTATAATACCGATGATGGACCCAAGGAGTACGTTGTCTCCGCGGGTGTCCCACAGGGCTCAGCACTGGGCCCACTACTGTGGAATATCATGTATAATGATGTGCTTAACCTTCCGGTTCCGGAGGAGGCCACGGTGGTGGGTTATGCCGATGACATAACACTGGTTGTGGCCGTAAAGCATCTCGGGGATGCTGAGTTGTACGGATTTCGGATTTCCGAAAAGCCATCAGAAGAGAGTTGTGTGGCAAGTGGCAACAACGATGGGATAACTCCGACAAGGGCAGGTGGACCCATACATTGATCCCGTGTATCGAGAAGTGGGTCAACCGAAAGCACGGAGAGTTGAATTACCACCTGACACAGTTCCTTACGGGACACGGTGGCTATAGGAAGTACTTGCATCGCTTCGAGTTGAACGAGTCTCCCAACTGTCCTGAATGCGGTGCTACACTCGATGACCCGGAGCACGTTATGTTCCATTGTCCCAGATTTCTGCAACAGAAAAGGAGGTTGGACAGTATCTTAGGGGCGGACATCGAGCCCTCCAACCTGGTGGAAGAAATGTTGAAGTCAGAGGAAAACTGGATGGCGGTAAATGAGGCAGTAGCCGTGGTGCAGACAAAACTCCTGGAGTTGGATCGAGCTCGGAAGGCGGCGCGACGGAGACGTGACATGGACGAGCTGGTATAGCGAACCAGAGCCTCCTCCGCGAAGTAATACTTTACGGTGGTCCCGCGGGGAGGGGCGGAAGAGTGGGGGTGGTTATAGTGGGTGTGAATCCCACACACTGCTGCAACCTGGCGCAGCAGCGTCTTTCTAAGATTTCCACCTCCATCCATAAAAAAAAAAAACAACAAAAATTGTACTCAAGCGAAGAAATCCGTGTTGTTAAGGCTTGGTTAGAGAGTGCTGGACTGGCACTCGCTGAGGAAAATACGGAAGCGGTCCTCATCACTAAGCGCCGCCAAAGAAATTACGCCTGCATTAGAATTGGGAATCGTGTCATCACTTCCAAGCCGACCATCAAATACTTGGGGGTGATGATAGACGGAAAACTCAATTTTAAGCAGCACATAGAGCATACTTGCAAAAAAGCATCCAGCACGACTGTGGCTCTCGCAAGGATGATGCCGAACGTAGGAGGACCGCGGCATACTTGCAGGCTGCCTATAGCCTGGGCGGGGAGTTCTATCAGATCTATCAGTCCCAGTTTGGGGAGACGCGCTGCAGGCTTTAGGGTAATGCATATAAACTGAGAACGGTTTACAGAAGAACAGCCTTAAGGGTGTGTTCCGCCTTCAGGACCGTGTCGGACGATGCAGCGTTTGTCATCTCAGGAATAATGCCAATTGACATTCTGGCAACCGAAATGATGAACATTTACAACACCAGGTATATCTCTCCCTTATCGCAGGTGAAAAAAGCCGAAAGAGAGAGATCCATAAGCAGATAGCAGACAGCGATATGATCAGTCAGTAAAGGGTCGTTGGACTTATAGGTTGATCCCTTCCATCAGGGAGTGGCTGGAGGGAGGACATGGGGAGATCAATTATAATCTCACCAGTTTCTCACCGCCCATGGAGGATACCGTCAATACCTGTACAGGTTTAAATTGGACACCTCACCTAATTGTCCAAACTGCGACGGGGTCCCAGAGGACCCAGCGCACGTATTCTTCCAATGTCCTAGGTTCGTGGAAGAAAGGAGGAACCTAGAGAAAACTCTTGGTGAAGTGCTATCACCGGAAAATTTTGTCCGGAGAATGGTAGCTTGCCAGGAAGACTGAGATGCGATCAATTCCATGATCGCAGTAATCCAGGAGAAACTGCGAAAAGCAGAAGAAATGAGGAAAGCGCGGTTACGAACCCCGCGGGAAGATGGAAGGAGACCTAGCTAAAGTAAGCTAACTCCGCCCCGTGATGTAATACCTAAAGGTGGTTCCACGGGGTAGGGGGGGAGTCGGGGGTGGTTTTAGTGGGTAAAAATCCCACAGTTGCAGTGGCAGTATTATGTGTGATACCGTTTTCTGTACTGTTAGTACTGAGAGTAGTACTATGATGACCTTAAGGATGGTTTTTCAGTCAATTTCAAAAAGTTGGTAATATACTATTGTTAAGTTTATTTGAACGGACATAGAATATATGAAATAAGCATATCGTCGTGATTTTTTGCCAATTTTTTGGGTTTTGTAGTTTTTGAAAATGCGTCCTGTTTCACTTTAAGTGTGCACATTTTGAGTCATAATGATGTATCTGAATGAAATCCAGGCCTTAGAATATCCATTATCTCGTCCCAATATGTGTACGAATAAAGTCAATAAAAGTATATTATCATATTCTAGAAATTTAGCGGAAACCCCCTTAAGTACATCCTAGAAGTATACAAGCATTGGCATAAGAGATAACATAAGGTATAATTTGTTAATAATAATTGAAATCCAACTATTATTAACAAAGTTATAGAAAGGGAATTTTTTCAAAAGTTATAGAAGGTGAAAGTTTTCATTCAATAAATTTAGTGCATTCTAAAACGAGTATGACGTCATCATACATATCAATTCGTCAATACCACACATGGTGAGCTCGTTTGAATAGGGGACCGCAAGGAAACATTTTGTTTTAGTTTTTTAGTCATTTGTATATCGATATCAGTTACTCGAGCCAGACATATGTGTGTATGTATATAGATTGCTAATGAAGTTTGGGGATAGTGTCTAATTCAGATATATGTGTACATTAACCCAGCGTTATTCAATATATGTACTGAAATATGAATGTTTTTGTGCACAAAGTAAAAAACAACAAATTTTTTCGAAAAACAACAATTTTTATTACACCTATAAAATTACACGACTAAATTAACCTAACTTATGTACTACCTTAACAGCTGAGCTTAATCTAAGGTACAAACTATGGCTTAAACTAACTTATCGCTAAAGAATAATTTGGAATATACATGAAAAGTTATTTGGAGGAAAAGTCGAAAAAAACTTCCACACGTTAATTTTTTTTATAAAAGCGGGCGGGCGGGGGAAGGAACTAGGATGTGGGTTGGGATGGGGGACATGCGGGAGGGGTTTGGGAAAGGAAGCAATGAGTGGCGCTAAGGATGGGTAGGTTTTGAAAACTGGGATGAGGAGTAAATGCCGTTGTAGAAGATTACTCTACCGCCGGAGTCGAAAAGGAGGTTACGGGACTGGAGAGATAGGAGGATTTGAGGGAACAGATGAGTTGGTAGAAGATTCTTTTCGACGATCTCGTTCTGCATGGCCTAGGAGATAAGTGGATTTGGGTGGGATATGGATTTTTCTAGGAATTTGAGGGCATGACGGGCTAGGACGGGGTCAATGCGGGGCGTTTGAGAGGAGTCGTAGAGGATCTGGTTGGAATGTATTTGGAGCGGTCTTCGTTATTGTAGATGTTGGTACAGTGGCGGAGAATTCTGCGCTCTTTGCAGCGGAGTCGTTCGATTTGGTGGGGGGAAGCGTCGGACCAGAAGATGAAGCCGAAAACGAGGAGGGGACGGATAAGCTGTTTGTAGCAAAACAGCTTGACTTTCTGAGGTGTTGGGCTAGTGTATTTTAGGATTGGGTAGAGGGATTTGAAGACACCTGTTGCACGATTCAGTGCCTTCGTGATATGTGGGACGTAGGATAGGCGGGAATTGATTGTCACCCCAAGGTAGGTGACTTCTTTGACGGTTGGGATGGTGTCGTTGTGGATCTTCAGGGATAGGGTTGAAATGTCGTTCCTCATTTTCGACGTCATCCTAGCGGTACCACGAAATACGATGGTTTCGCATTTTTGTGGATTTAGGGACAGTTTCCAGCGGGTGAAATACCGGTAGAGCTCGTCCAAATAGGAATTCAGGCGGGCTTCACCGGCAGGGATGTTTTTGGTGGAGGTGTAGAGGATGAGATCATCTGCGTATTGAATGATTCGGATTGGATTTGGGTGTGGAGTTGGTTTAGGAAGGTCTGCGGTGAACAGGAAAAGGAGGGTAGCGGAGACGACTGAGGGGGGGGGGGGAAGGATGCCAGCCGGGCTAGAATATGGGGAGGAGAGGTGTTCACGGAGATGGACTTGGCTAAGAATTAGCTTGCAGAGGTGCGGATGGAACTGGAGGACTTCAGAAAGCTTGTATGCGAGTCCTTATTGCCATACGGAGTCGAAAGCTTTCTTTATGTCGAGGAGACATGCTATGATCGGTGCGTTCCGGTTGAGGCCGAGGAGGACGTCCGATTTGAGCACGAGTAGTGCATGTTTGGGGCGGTTGGCGAATTGGAATTGTAGGCTTGAATGGTTGGAGTCACAGTGCTCGTCGATAATGAATTTGATGATCCGCTCGAAAATCTTGGCGGAGGATGAGAGGATTGAGATAGGCCTGTAGCTATCAGGATTTAGTGGGTTTTGGTTTTTTTTGGGGATAGGAACAATTCGAGCACTCTTCCAATCTGTTGGGAAGTGGGCGTTGATAAGGCATGGTTGATGATGGAGGACATAATAGGGGCAATGCTTGGGGCGCATTTCTTAAGGACGATGGAATGGTCTTTTTGGTAGTCGAGATTCGTCGCGGGACTCTGAAAGAAATACGAATAGTCCCTTAATCGAGATCATTCCTTGTGGCGCAAGGCGCGAAAGCAAACGGGAACATACCGGAATGGCGTTCGTTACACTTGGGGAACGAATAAATGAACTGTGTGAGTTCATCAAGGAGAGGCGGAATATCCATCAAAATATTCGAGCCTTGATAAGAGGCATTAAATTGTCTTATATCAGGGCACTCGAAGAAAAGAATTCCCAAGCGTCAGTTGGCAAGGTCACAAGGGAAACGCAGGTGACGCTTCCCCGTGATAAAGCAGGCGGGAAGACAGGAAAACGGGCTAGAGACGGTACCAGCGAGCCTCTTGGACCACAGCAAGCCCCGAAGAAGAAAAAAGCCTCTTCACCAAAGAAGGCGGAGTCGGCGAGAGTACCCGCGAAAGTCGGTAATCTCACGATTGCAGCCACAACACCTACAAAAGTGGAAGAAGCCAACGCCCGGACGCCCGAACAATGGACTAAGGTGAGCAACAAGAGGAAAAATGACAAAAAGAAGCTCCGCCCGGAAATAATAATTATTTCCAAGAAGGGAAATATGTCCTATGCCGACATCCTCCGAAAGGTGAAGTCAGACCCGGAATTGAAGGATTTGGGGGATAATGTGAGCCGTATTAGGCGAACACAGAAAGGGGATCTGATGCTGGAGTTAAGTAAATCCGCCGACAAGTCGGCCGATAACTTCTGCGGGAAGGTGGAAAGTGTACTTGGAGAGGAAGCTGAGGTAAGAGCTCGGAAACAGGAGATAGTGGTTGAGTGCAAGGACCTAGATGAAGTCACCTCACGGGAGGACATCTGTGCTGCGCTAAAGCAGCAGTTCAACCTTGGCGATATAGACCAGAGTGCCATAAAAAGGATGAAGAAGGCATATGGTGGCACACAGACCGCTATTATTAGTTTGCCGGCGGAATCAGCTATTAAGTTGATTACCGCGGGCAAGGTAAGAGTAGGTTGGGTCGTGTGCAGGCTCAGGGAACAAATCTCTCTAAAGAGATGCTTCAGATGCCTCGATTTCGGCCATTTTGCGGCGGCATGCACTAGCCAGCATGATAGGTCGAGGAGTTGCAGGAAGTGTGGGGAAGAGGGCCACCTCATCAAAGATTGCACCGGAGATCCACGGTGTATGTTATGTAGTGGGAAAGAGGGCGTGGACGGCCGGCATATTGCGGGAAGCAGCAGATGTCCGGTATATAGGAGGGAGCTGAACCGCACAGGAAAATGAGATTGATACAAATCAATCTCAATCACTGTGAGGCAGCTCAGCACCTGCTCTCGCAAACCATTCGAGAGTCGAATGTCGATGTCGCGGTTATTTGCGAGCCATACAGAAACTACGGCGGTGCGACTTGGGCGGTGGATGCGTCTGGCAACGCGGCAATCTGGGCGTGCGGAAGACAGGCCATTCAGGAAGTCATGGCCCCCCCGGCAGCCGGTTTTATAAGGACGAAGGTCAACGGTGTCCATATTTACAGCTGCTACGCTCCTCCTAGTGCAACCTTAGCACAATATGAGGAGATGTTAGACAGTCTGGTGTTGGATGCTAGAGACCGCAGCCCTAAAATCATTGCGGGCGATTTCAACGCGTGGGCCCTGGAGTGGGGAAGCCGATCGACGAACACCAGAGGTCAAATTCTGTTGGAGTCATTTGCAGAGCTGGACATTGTGCTGGCCAACGTTGGATGCGTGCCCACCTTTCGAGGAAGAGGGTCGGGTTCGATCGTTGATCTGACATTTGTTAGCACTTCACTGGTGAGGGGGATGGCTTGGCAAGTGAGTGAGCACTATACCCACAGTGACCACCAGGCCATCTTCCTCCACATTGGGAACCGGGGAAGCAGTCAACGACGCTCTGGAGGTGGAAAGGCTAAGGCGGTTGGCTGGTCCATCGGAGCTTTCGATGAGGAGACATTCCTGGCCGCATTGGAGGGAGCCCATGATCCGGATGGAACAGCGGTGGAAAGGGTCACACAGCTGTCTCAGCGTGTAACCGAAGCATGCGACGCTACGATGCCACGACGACGTTTGCACCACGGCAAGAGGCCAAACTACTGGTGGAACACGGAGATCGCTGCCTTGAGATCCTCTTGTCTCCGAGCGAGGAGACTTTCCCACAGGACAAGAGGAAGGCCGGAGCACCAGGAGCGTGAGGAAGAATACAGGGATCTGCGAAGCAACCTTAAGAAGGCCATTCGGAGAAGCAAGCGGGAATGCTACCAGAAGCTCTGCATGGAGGCTAATACGAATCCGTGGGGTACAGCCTACCAAGTTGTAATGAAGAAGATCCGCGGGCGAAAATCACCTCAGGTGACATGCCCACGGCTCTTGTTGCAAATAATTGCAACTCTTTTCCCGCAGCAGGAGCAGGACGAAAGAGAACCCCAACTGGCAGCTCAGCAGGACGTCTTCTCGATCCCTGATGTTACCGAAGAGGAACTTTGGGAAATCTGCAGACGTATTGGGGACAGCAAGGCTCCGAGATTGGACGGAATTCCGAACAGGGCTCTGAAGGTGGCAGTCAAGGCCAGACCAAGGTGGTTCGCAAGCACATTCGAATCGTGCATGGCGGAAGGAGTGTTTCCCGCCCAGTGGAAGAGGCAGAAACTGGTCTTGCTACCGAAGCCTCGAAAACCACCCGGCGTGCCCTCTTCATATCGCCCTATTTGTCTCTTAGACACCATGGGGAAGATGTTGGAGAGGGTGATATACAACAGGCTGCTCCCGTTCATCGAGCTTGCGGGTGGTCTTTCAGAGCGGCAATATGGGTTTCGGCGAGCCCGTTCTACGGTCGATGCAGTAGCAAAGGTCGTGGAATTGGCTCGAAATGCGATGGCCATGGGCAAGTGCTGTGCTCTGGTGACGCGGGACGTCAAAAATGCTTTTAACTCAGCCAACTGGGGCTGGATTAAGGGCGTTTTGGCCAAACTGGGTGTTCCTAGCTACTTGGCTCGGCTCATCGAGAGTTACTTTTCGGATAGACTTCCCTGGTACGAGACGGACGACGGGCCGAAGGAGTACATTGTGACAGCAGGTGTGCCTCAAGGTTCTGTATTGGGACCGCTGCTGTGCAACATAATGTACGACGGAGTGCTTGGCCTTCGCGTGCCGGAGGAGACAACGCTGATTGGTTTTGCGGACGACTTGGCGGTAATTGCAATTGCAAAGCATCCCGAGGACGCGGAGCTTTATGCAAATGAAGCCATTCATACCATCAAGTCATGGTTACGAATGGCCAAGCTGGACCTGGCGGACGAAAAGACGGAGGCGGTCCTCATTACCAACCGTAGGAAGAACAACACGGTTACCATCCGGGTTGGTAATCGTGAGGTCGTCTCAAAATCGGTTGTCAAATACCTGGGGGTGATGATCGATGCCAAGCTGAGTTTCAAGGGACACTTGGATTATGCGCGAGAAAAGGCAGCAAATGCCAGCTCATCCCTTGCAAGGATGATGCCTAACGTGGGAGGGCCGAAGTATAGTCGCAGGCTACTCATCGCGGGAGTGGTGAGGTCGATCCTGCTATACGCGGCCCCTGTCTGGGTGGGAGCGTTGAACCACGCGGTCAACCGGAGGAAGATATGTTCGGCATTGCGGCCAATTGCGCTAAGGGTGTGCAGCGCATTTAGGACGGCGTCGACGGAGGCAGTGTGTGTTATCGCAGGAATGATCCCTATAGATCTTCTAGCGAGCGAGGCACACTGGCTCTACGAAAAACGGAAGGCAAATCCAGCCGAGGTGAATGCGGATTTCCGAAAAGCCATCAGGAGAGAGTTGTGTGGCAAGTGGCAACAACGATGGGATAACTCCGACAAGGGCAGGTGGACCCATACATTGATCCCGTGCATCGAGAAATGGGTCAACCGAAAGTACGGAGAATTGAATTACCACCTGACACAGTTCCTTACGGGACACGGTGGCTATAGGAAGTACTTGCATCGCTTCGAGTTGGACGAGTCTCCCAACTGTCCTGAATGCGGTGCTACACTCGAGGACCCGGAGCATGTTATGTTCTATTGTCCCAGATTTCTACAGCAGAAAAGGAGGTTGAACAGCATCTTAGGGGCGGACATCGAGCCCTCCAACCTGGTGGAAGAGATGTTGAAGTCGGAGGAAAACTGGATGGCGGTAAATGAGGCAGTAGCCGTGGTGCAGACAAAACTCCTGGAGTTGGATCGAGCTCGGAAGGCGGCGCGACGGAGACGTGACATGGACGAGCTGGTATAGCGAACCAGACCCTCCCCCGCGAAGTAATACTTCACGGTGGTCCCGCGGGGAGGGGCGGAAGAGTGGGGGTGGTTTTAGTGGGTGTAAATCCCACACACTGCTGCAACCTGGCGCAGCAGCGTCTTTCTAAGATTTCCACCTCCATCCATAAAAAAAAAAAAAAGGACGATGGAGGGGATTTTGTCAAGCCTAACCGATTTCACGTTTTTGGAGGCGGCGATGGCTGCCCTGACGGAGTCTGGATTGACAAAGTGGATGGGGAGGATATTCTCTCGCTGACTCGGGTCGGCCAGGGCATGGATGAAGGGATTTTATGCGGGTTGGGGAATGAGGTAGGAAGGGTGGGTTAAAAGTTGGGAAATCTTTCCGTTTACCTCGTTATCGAAACTTGGTTCACGGAAGTGGAGGGTGCAGTGGTGAGCTTGCAGGAAGTGGTCAGCGAGGACTTTCACTTTTTCTGTGGGGGGATGTTTTGGGGAAGGATCGCATTTTGTTGGACTGATTTGCCCAAACGCGAGCAGGTCTTTCTGAGTTCCCTGTATGTACTAGGGTTCAGCTCAGTGTTGGAGAGGGGGTTGTGGAGATATTGTGAATATAGGGTGAGGATTCGTTTGCGAATGGACTTGAGGTGAGGAGGTGGGAGGATTGCGGAGAGTATCTATTCCTAAATAATCTCCGCCTGAGGGTCTTTTTGAATTGGATGTCGGATAGGATATCGTCGGGAAGGGTGATTAGGTTGCGGTAATTTAAGGGACGGGAAGAGATCAGTTCGTCGCATTCTTGCCGAACTGCTTCGGTGTATTGACGAACTGTCAGGTCGGTGGACTCATTACGGTACGGTTGGATGGGAGTAGGAGAGGTTGAAGTTTGGTTTTGAGGGCCAGGTTGATATGTTTCCAGTTTGCACGCTGGAAGTCGGGAACTGAGGGTGGGTGCACAAAGTAAAATATGTGTACGTGCATGGATATATACAGTATTCGGTAATAGGCAATGTTGTTTGTTTAGGGTAAGGTAACTATGTCTGTAATATGTTTGTATAACTTGTAGTTTGAACAAAATATGAAGGAATATTTCGGATTTTTAGCTATAGGTATACGCATGGAAAAATATGCGTAGAAAGCTTCTCAAATAAGATGAACACAAAAGCTTTATACTCGAAGCACCAGCTTCCGGTATTCAACTTGTTTTATGTTAATTAGTTAAAAAAATTATTATCATAAAATTAAATAGCTTTGAGGTTTGACATATCGACATGGATGCATAGAATATGGGATTCAAATTCCCCGTGTAGTTGCGAGGAAAACAACGTTTTAAATTTTGGAATAGGACTGATGAGATGTTTCAAAACTATTTCTCGTCTACTATGTCAAATCCTTACTTTTCTAGATATGTGTTTTTAGACAATGCTTAGACCTTAGTGAGTTGACCATAATAATATAGGATCGATGATCGGCTAATTTCAATTTCTATACTTATGAGGCTGAAATTTTAGTAATATTTTGAAATTAAATTTAAGATTTTGACAGTACATTTTCAAAAGGTTTCACTTTTGAAATATGTGAAAAAGAAATGGATTTTTCAAACCGTCACACTATACTACTACCTTATCCATTAGAGCGTATATGTATGCAGGTGGTCTTTCACTTTCATACAAATAGTGGCATTCGAGATGCCCTGGTTTTATAATTTATATTGAGAAAGTAAGTTCGAGTATAAGAAACTGAAGGACACTCGTTGCTACATTTAACAAGTCGGGACACCGGAAGCTAGACGCTTCAGGTATGAAAGGTTTTGTGTATTTCTTTTATAAAGAGATTTGAGTATGCATTTGTCCTATTAGCATGTAGTACGTAAAATATGCATATATATTATGTGAAAATATCCACTATCAAGTGATATTGACATTCATAGTCTTGAATTTGCAGAGGAGCGACAGCTTTTACCTAGGATAACTTTGTTAGTAATAGTGCGATTTCCACCAAATTTGGCAGGATGATGCTCTATACTGTAGCCTACATTGCTTGTGATTCTACGGTGAACTTAAGGGGGTTTTTGCTGTCAATTGCTAAAAATTATAGTAATATACTATTATTAACTTTCTTTGAACAGGTATCGGTATGGAGAGAGATCAGATTTTTCGGTTGGGTAGTTCCTGAGAATGGGTTCGTTAGAAAAATGACCACTTTCAACCCCCCGCACTCCCCACCTTTTCAACGAAAATCAAAACTAAGACCGGCTTCGAAAAGTACTAACCGAGACCTTTAATTTGACACCCCACACGACTATATTTGATGAAAAAAAAATGTACACCCCCCTTTTGCATGTATGGGGACTCCCCCTTAAATTCGTCGTAAAAGGATGTAACTCACTATATGCGTGAGCGTTCACAGTTCCCACCTTACACAAAACCTTAAAAACGGTACATAGTTTGTTAACAAGAAAAGCATCTTTTAATATTTGGGATGATATAATAATGGATTTGAAAGGAAAGAGTGCTTTTTTTTGATACTTGAGAACTACATTCTGGAATGGCGAATTCCACATTTCGCGGGATTTAGAAAGTGAAATCAAATTTCCAATTACGGTTTCCTTACGTAGGACCATCGAAGTTTTCCCCAAAAGTCATCATGTCACTCACAGAATTCTTCACTTTGCATTTATTCATTTGAAATTTGCAAATGAGAAGTATTTATTCCGTTTTCCTTATCACATTATCACATTCGAATTCTCCGACAATAGGTACCTTGCAAGCGAAAACCGCGTATCCTATAAGAGGATAGAGTGGCGAACATGCACTACGAATCTGCTGTCCTGGGGACCTGAAATGGCAAAGATTTCTTTCGCAGGGAGACTTTATGTCTGCAAAAGCCAACCTCTTATCTGCAGGAAACACTTGCGTCTTACAAACTACGCTTCATATTTCAGCTTCTCTAATCATCGCCACCATTTGCGTGGAGTTTGTTCTCCGCCTGTTCTTTGCAGGACGATTTCGTAGTCACGAAATGAATAGTCCAAAAGACCCGTAGCTGATGGTGAATCGTTGAAGATATAATACTCCACATTCAGTGGATTTATTGAAGTAAATGTCCTCAATACTCCCCGCCTAGAAGCCGCTTCTTGTAACGAGGATAATTTCCAACAAGTGACAAGTCGAATTCTCTGAACGATGTGCAATGGGTTCGGAGGGGGTGAGAAGGGAAAACAATTTATTTGATGGGTCCCTGTATAACTTTTGTCGTGCGTACTTAGGAGACGTGGTTTATTTTTTTATTATATAAATATCAGGCGGGGAAGGTCGATTTGCAAAATTAAATTCAAGATTAATGACGACTGAGAGTACTTCCTGGATGAGAACAAATGGTTGTTTATTGTGAAAAGTTCAAATTACAATCCGATTTTCCTTCAGGATCTCTTGTCACTGTGTTGATATGTGAATACCGTTTTGCCTTTGATTAAAATGGGGAAAATAGGGTTGATACATAACATTAATTATGTTTATTTTATAATGGTTGGTTTTTGTACAGAATTTTAATACTCTTCGTTGTAATGAATATAGTTCAGTCAAATGTAAGCATTGAACTTCTATTCCGGAAAACCGGTCAGGGCTGGGTAGAATTTGTCTAAAATCAAGTTGGAGTTAGAGTAGTTTCGTTGGCATTTTGAAAATAAATATGAATTTACTTTTTGGTTATATTTGCTATTTTCAGAATGTTTTTTAGACAATTGAATTATTGAAGTTTAACGACAGTAACAGAGATCAACGCAAAAGGCAATGGATAGCTTCCTTATAATCAGATGTAATGACTTAATGTGATTTTCCGATGATCAAACGAATATTCTAGGTGGCCGCAGACAACCAAGAGGGGAGAGCTATCCCAAAAACTAAAAAAAGTTGGAGAAAATTGGCCTTGAAGGTGTGCCCGCAAATATTTGAGGTCCAGCGAAGTGATCCATCGGTACGCGCTTGCTTGCCTTTGTGCTAGGCGGGCCCAGGAATGTGTCGACGGAACACTTCGGAGGAGCTTCGTTTTGCTGTGTCGGATAGAGAAACACTTTGTTCCCGGTTAGGCTTCAGGTGCACTTTACTTCAAGTTTAAGGTTACACGCCGTTTTCCTCGTTCTCCATCATGTCCTGTGTGTCCTGTGGCTGAAAATGTGCGCTCCATAAAATGACACAGGTCTTGCTCTCAGAACCTATCCAACTGACAAATCTCAAGAACATCACAATGGTGCATCTATACGAAATCTAGTCTTCAAAATACATCCCGTTCTGATATTCGCACAAATAAAGTTAATAATATCATACTACCATATTTTGGAAGTTTACTCGAAAACCCCTCTTCATTCTCGAAGTACAAAATTTGGTATAAACATAAGGGATAATATAGGGTATAATTCTGGAAAGTTCGAAAGGGATCTTGACTAGTCGGACGAAAAAAATTTGCCTTTAGTTACCACCATCTGGGAGCTGCCTACATGTCTCCGAGCTAGTTTTTGATGGTACCTGAGAATTTCGACATCTGTTATAAAGTTGTGCATTTGCTAATTAATAAGTTAGAAAATTCCTTAATGGAAGACAAATTGGTAGACTCGCTATATCTTAGGGTGAGATAAGACGTTCAGAGGCAACTTCTCTACTTTCCGACTAGAAAGGTTCGCGAGCTGCGGATATTAGCGCAGCACAGTGAACATTTCACAGTCTTTGGACAAAGGCTAGTCACCCACGGGAGTACTTACGCTCTCTTACAATGACTTGCATGATCCGCCCCACGAACACTGTCTTCAGGATGAACCTGCTATTCTCAGGGCAGAAGTGCAGAGGCGCATCCTCCAAGTAAGAGGGAGACAGAAGAAGGAATTACAATGTTATACCGAGCGCATGAATTTCAGGTCGAAGATATTGTGTATAAGTGGCCGTTGAAAGTATGCTGTGTGGCAAAGCGGTACGATGCCAAATAGGTCGGAATTTCGTGATAGCCAAAGTCATCGGTAGGCTCGGAATGGTTCAAAACGTGTTGGAAGATTTGTGCAGTCGTAATCCGGCGTCACTCATCCGAAGGACTTCAAGTTATAACCCAAGATCTTGTTCCCCGGCTGCTTTTCCTTTGACGGGTCTCGAACAGCAATGACTGCATCAATTGTGGTTTCCAAGAACCATTCGAGGAAACACAGCTGCCCTGAAGTTTCCGTGGCTTTCGACATGTACAGCATTTCCATCGCCTTATTCGGTGACAATCTGATGAGAGAATGTATTTGCTAACATGCATTATAATCTCCAATGCACTCCGTGCAGTTCCCCCATTAACCTATATTGAACACTAAATTTTTAAAATTATTAATTTTATTTTGCTTGCAAAACACTACCTAAAGTACATTTCCATTTAAATTTTTGAAATTTTAACATAGAAATTTCCTAGTATTGCGGAATGATTGTTTACTTTTTGGTTTCACATAAGCTGATTCATGCATTATGAATGAATCGAAATGATTCTTTTTTAATTAGGGACAACCCCAATGTATTTAACCGCAGATATCAATATTTTGGGAGCCAGTGGCTCCCTTCTTCAGTGTTTACCGTCAAGATGTCCCTAATTAAAAAACAATCTTTTCGTTTCATTCAAACACTGAGAATAACCAAAAAGTTCGACGCCAGAAGCCACGTTTTTCATGTTCTACATTATTAAGTACATATCCAACGTTTGTTTCTGGCTGGAGAGATTTGTTGTTCTTTTGTTTTTATAATGAAAGCGATTCAAGGAATATGGCTTTTGAAAAATTGGAGGCAGTTGAATTTTCAGTTTAAAGTGGAGGTCTGCGAAAACGGGATTAGCGGGACATCCAGTGTGAGGAAGGTGGGCCGGCAATCAGATGAATTCATGAAGTTCTTGAAGACTTGATGGGAGTGCAGTTTGATATACAAAGTGGACCAAGTGATTCCAGTGCGCATGTCTTCTTGAGTGTATTACTCTCTTCTTGGTTTTCCGTTTTCGAAAGCACTCAACTTTATTATTTAAAAATAAAACTAACTTTATTAGATTATTAGATTTTTCGGTTGGATAGTTTCTGAGAATGGGTTCGTGAAAGTAAAGATCACTTTCGACCCCACGTACTCCCCTCCTTTCATTTGATACCCCTCATGACTAGATTTGGTAGAAAAAAATTAACACTCCCCTTTTCCATGTATGGGACCTTGACCAGCGTTAAAGATAAAAGCACTTTTGGTGATTGCACAGTGCTGGTTGTTGCGGGTTGGTTGGTGGATGACAGTCGGGGGGTGGGAATGGTTCATATTGGGGGTTGATACTCTGTACCTTTGCGAGCAACTAGATCTGCGGTACGGGAGTCGAGGCAAGTGATCTTTAGTTAATGTTCTTTCCACAGAACGATAAAGGGTACACATCACAATCTCAATGTCCCTTTGAGGAAGTGTCCCCTGAACGGTACTGTCCAAGACTTATAAGTAGTATTCTCATGAAAAATTCCAATGGAATGAGTAATAAAAAGATGGCGAAATGGACTATGAAGGTCTGTCCAGTGTCCAGTCGATAAGCGCTTGCACGCCTCCTTCCTAGCTAGGCTTCATAATTTTGGACATGCCAGTCCCTTGTGTGCCATTACCTAAAATTTTGCGTGTGCTTTTGACCGATGCGTAGGACTGCACCGAAATCTAAAATACATAAAGAGAGAATATCACCCGAGCTTATCGGAAAACACACGCGGAAATAAACTGGAAAATAAAAAATAACAGCACGACGCGTGAGTTGCTGATGACTCTTCGTACTTCACCCACCCTTCATCTATCCAAAGATACCAACCTAACCGCTTTATTCCAAACATAACTTACTCTCTAGTAATTTGAATTGGATTGAATTTGAAGCATAATATTTATGTCCTTGATATATAAATATGTTGGAGTTTGGCAATATATGAAGTAGACATTATCTTAGTGGATAATGTGATATCATATCATATCCATCACCTTTCATTACCCTAACCGGATATAAGATGGTAGATAGTACAATCTTCTTCTTTTTCTTCAGCCTTTGTCCCGTTCACAAGCGGGGTCAGCTCGTCGTGATCGTTTTCGCCATTTACTTTTATCAAATGCTTGAATCGAGAGGCTTTCAAGTTCCCATCCGTCGTATCAAGCCACTTGGTCGCTTACCATCGACTTCGATATTAAGACCAATTGTGGCAAGTGGATTCCCGTTAGCGCGAATTACGTGACCATACTATCGAAGACGCCTCTCTCGCATTTTGCCTATGATCGGTGCAACCCCATATCGATCGTGGATATCCTCATTTCGTATTTGATCCGCTCGCCGCCGCAACGTCAAACGCAACATCTTTGTCTCCATTCATTGTTTTTTATAGTCGGCCAACACTCAGTAAATCACTAGGTAAATCTTAGATTTGAGACGTTCGTTGATACGTCGATCACAAAGAACACCAGTTGTGGAACGCCACTTCATCCAGGTTGCGTTAATGCCTGAAGCAATTTCATAACGCAGTTCTCCATTGGACAATAGCATTGACCCGTGATATTTAAATCGCTCATTACTGTGCCTGTTTTGCGGGGACTGGTTGTCATAAATCCAGTTTTATAGAGATTCAATCTGAGACTGTGTTGCATGAGGCGATCATTCCATTTTTGGACAAGTTGCTCGAGATAATTTTGCTAGCAGATGGTAGTAAAATGCTGCTAGGAAAACATCTGCCTGAAACAGTGTATAGGGTGTTGGACGTTGGATGTCCCGTGTGACGGTGTCCATAATAAGAACATGGTAGAGTGGTGAGAGGGCGCTTCCTTGATGAACACCAACAGAGACACGAAGCAGTTTTGATACTCCTGCCACACTTCGAACTTCCACCACACTTCGAACTTTTCTTTTCGAATCGAGGTAGAGCAATTGAACCCACGCACGAATTCTTCTGCCACTAAGTGCTGTAGAGCATACCAGATGAATTCGTGTGGCACACGGTCAAACGCTTTCTCTAGATTCAGAAACGCGATGTAAAGGGGGTGATGCTTTTCATGGTATTTCTCCATGAGTAACCGCTCAGCGTGTATTGCGTCAATAGTTCAGCAGCTTTTGATAAATGCGGTTTGATTCACGGTTATTTCAACGATTTCGCGAATACGTTGGTCAGGAATGCGTTCAAAAATCTTCATGGCATGCGAAATTAACCGGATCGGTCCTCTTCAGACACGGATTGATTTTGTGACCACAATCAGAGCCCCGCTGAGACAAGCGACAACGGTACGAGTCTATACCAAGTGCATGGCTTAGCATTCATACTGGTGGATGCAAGAATTAGTTAAATCTCTACCGAACTAAGGAATACGGCACCCGTATTGAAACGCAACACCACACCGAGGCCTGAAGGTCCCTTCTCGCTTGAGCACAACCACAACCACCATGAAACTCCTACTAGGGGGGCCAACCGCAAATAACCTAGCTGTACTCACATACAACGGAAGTTCACCCGAAGTATGAGAGTCCAGGGGCTTTCCCGGTTCCAATGGCACCAGTATACCCCTGGTAAGGTTTCGTGACCAATTTGCCACTTCAGATGAGTCCCCGTGCAGACTCGGGTCTGATCGCCCTAATTAGGCCTTTGGAGCATTTGCCTACTGCATCACGGCCGGCAAACCAAAGTGAGTACAGCATCTCCCGGTGCCACCACTATGGAGGTTCTCCTCGGCCACTTGGTTTTGCTTTGGCCGACAGGGTTGCCGCCCCGTCTTCCTCACATGCACCTCTGAGCACCAGCTGCACTGATAGGTGGAACTGCTCCAAATGTCGGCAATGATTGTGGAAGTGGCGGATGAGCAAATTCTTCAGCTGAAATCTGCTCGAAGTATTCTCGCCATCAATTCGTCGACGCTCGACGGTTGGTAAGCAAAGTGCCAAAGTACTTGTCATTAACGGAATATAAGTGTTCGACATCCACATGCGCGTTCGTTTCAGCTTTTGGCAACTGGATATAGATCTCTCTCGCCAACCCGAGTGTCCAGTTTATCGTAAAATGGTCCGCTCGGGTGACAGCGATCGCTTTTTGTGTTTTCCGGTTGGCATTCTTATAAATTTGCCAATGAGCGAGCATTTTATCGTTGAGAAACTTGTGGTAGAGGCGTTTATTTTCACGAATTTTCATTTAAACATCGTCTTTCCAAAGCCAAGTATTTCGGTTGAAGAAGCAACCTGGCTTGATGACCCCGAAGGTTGCAGAGGCTCTTTGTCTATTACACACATTTTTGCATTTGTCCAATTTGTACCTAGCTCTTAATGCCTATGCATTTAGTTTGGTAGCCCATTCACGTTACTATGATACTGACATTGAAAGTCTTAGAAGGTAATAAATAGCCACGAAAGTAACAACTGTGACTTATTATAACTAACTGGTAATAGTGCGATTTCCAGTAAACTTGGTTTTATCGTGCTCTATAGTATAGCTTTTATTGCTGTGAAACTTGATAGTTCTAGAATAAACTTATAAGGGATTCCTAGTCAATATTTAAAAAGATACTTATAATGAATGTAGTATACTGATATTAACTTTATTTATTTCAGGTTTATAGGTATCAGTAAGAATAGTATTTTGATGCCTAGATACCATATGCATGGCCCACCATATTCTTTTTCAGATATTTAGGTTGAATGTTTTCTGAGGAAGGAACTGACCCTTTCGAAGCCCCGCATTCCTTCCCATTGCAAACCATGTCAAAATGACTATCAGTATTAATTGAGGCCTTTGATTTGACACCGACATGACTATACTCAGTGAATAGAAATTTTGCATTACATATATGGGGACTCCTGAGATAAAAGCTGTGGAAAACAGAGAGGCCGACGAATAGAAAGCTGACAGACAGTAAACCGATATTAATAAGGTTTTGTTTAACACAAAAAACCTTAAAAAGAAAGATTAAATGAAATAAAAATAAATCAAATGAAGTGAAGTAAATCAAAAATGGCAATAAAAAATCAAAATAATTGAACGGTATGTTGGTACTGACGACTACTTTAGAAATCTGTTGCGAGTAGAAGGCATATTCAGTTGTGTTATTCGAATGATATTTTGATTCGACAAGTGTTGAGTCCATCCGCAAGAGTCGTCATGAGCCGAATGCTCGACATAGCATTGGTGACCTCCACATCCAAGCCACGGTTTTCGCGTGGTTGGCGGGTGGTGGCGGCTTCAGTCTTGGCATTACGTCTTGAGCAGACGCAACGGACCGGTAGCACGTCTCAGATTCTCGCTTTATCAGCTCCGCGGGGTTTGCAGCAAATTGTTCGTGATTGACTGTTCGAAAGCCAAGAAGAACAAGAGGCAGAATTTGCGACGAAGAAGGGTCGTCTTGGGCCATTATCGCGGCATTCATCATCCTGTGTCACCTTTCAAGCAGGCATGGGACTGCGGGTGGTAGGCGTTTATCCGATGGCGTCTAAAGGCGAGGAGTTTGCCCAATACTGAGAAAAGGGAGGACTCAAACTGCGTTCCCTGGTTGGTGATTATAATTGCCGCACAACAAGGCGTGGCATGCATTCTCGATTGAGGGCATCTGCCCAGGATTGTGTAGTAATGTCTTTTAGAAGTCTTGCCTCAGACCGCCACGAGAACCTATTGATGATTGTGAGGCAATACCTGAAACCGTACGAGTCTCACAGAGGGCGATGTCGAGGTGGATTGTGTGGAAACGCTTGGTGGGCCGAGGGAACATGCTTTGTGGTTTTGCACTTCTGGCATGCGATGCACTCTCTGGACCAACAATTAATGTTTTGTTCATGGACGGCCAGAAATACTTCACGCTGACTAACCGATTCTTTGCCGGAATGCCTGGTTACGCCAGACCGTGAATGGTGTGAAAGACTTCCTTTCGGAAATTGGCCGGAATATATGGCCTTGGTCCCTTGTCTGAGCTCTCACAGTATATACTGGATGTTGAGCCCAAGATAGGAAACTCTCGGAATGTGTATTTGGAGTTCGTCCTCAAGTTCTGACGAACTGCACGACATGTGTTGAATATCGGAAGTGAAGGGGCTGATAAAACTCAAGTGCCGAAGTTGACCAGGGGACGCTTTGTCGGGCCTTTGTTTCAAAGCAAAAGTGAGTGGCTTATGGTTCGTAAATGGCCTACCTTCAAGGGAATACTGGAAGTATTCTACGGCAATGTCTGAGACATCGACGAATACGGCTAGGGGTGCATCTTGTTCAGGAATGCGAGAATGTAGCATCCACCAGCTGTTGTTTGGTAGCCTCAAACGCCTGGACAGCTTCCGGGAACCACACAGACGGGAGTCTTTGGTTTTCAGCCCAGACAAAAAGATCGTAAAGATCGATTGATGGTGGGCGACTTTGGCCAATAAGCAACCTCTTTAAGAGGTTTTGTTTGTTGCTTCTGTGAGTATATTTGATTGCAGAACTATCCCATTGAAACATAGCCCGTTATGTATATGCATTTTGCATGTAAGACTACTCACTTTTGGTGTGATATTGATATTTAGTTGTGTCCGGATAGCTGAGTGGTTAGAGCACAAGGTTGTCGTGCGGAAGGTCGCGGTTCAAATATCGCTGGCGGCAGTGGGATCGTGATTTGACGTCGGATACCAGTCGAATCAGCTGTGAATGAGTACCTGAGTCAAATCAGGGTAATAATCTCGGGCGAACGCAATGCTGACCACATTGCCTCCTACAGTGTACTGTAGTGTACCTTTACGGTCTTGAATGAAGTGCTCTAACACACTTCAACGCCCTGATCCAATATGGATTATTGCGCCAACGAATATTATTATTATTATTGATATTTAGTTGCAGTAACTTTACACGGTAAAGTCAATCTTGAGCTACTGTAACTTTGTTACTTCTGTAACTCTAGGATAACCTTAAGGTTGGTTATTAATCAATTCCCAATAATAATATAATATGCTATTATTAACTTAACTTGAGCAGATATGGAGAGTATTTTGAGGTCTGGACACCGTACAGAGTCCGTTTCATGATTTTTGTCGGATTTTTTAGTTGGGTAGTTTCTGAGAATTATCACTTTCGACACTTCCCACTCCCCGCTTTTCCAACATGAAACAATTTGATACACAACATGAATATATTCAGGGAGAAAAAATTTGACACCCCCATTTTGCATGTATGGGGACCTCCTTAATCTCTATGTAGAGCGATGTCAGTTCTCACCAAATTTCTTGTCAATCGGTATAGCCATTTCTGAGAAAAGTGCGTGTAACAGGTAGACAGATAGACATTGAACTGATTTTTAAGGTTTTGTGTGAAAAAACATATAGCAAGTAGCGTAATTTTGTGTTAAGTTTAAGGTGGGGGCTCCTCATACATGTGGAATGGAGCTTGCAATTTTTTTTCCCCAGAATGTAGCCATTTGGGGTATCAAACGAAAGGGCTCAATTAGTACTTTTCAAAACTGGCTCCATATTCGATGTCGGGTGAAACATAGGAGACGGGGGGCTCAAAATATGACCCCCAAAAAGTGTAACAGGTCTCGTTCTCAGAACTTATCCA
Organism: Hermetia illucens; assembly: GCF_905115235.1. Classification (NCBI taxonomy): domain Eukaryota; kingdom Metazoa; phylum Arthropoda; class Insecta; order Diptera; family Stratiomyidae; genus Hermetia; species Hermetia illucens. Next base: position 128,933,567 of record NC_051849.1, on the reverse strand, counting down.
ACCGAAAAATCTGAAAAAAATCACAGTGGTGCATCTCTACGAAATCTAGACCTCAAAATACATCCGGTTCCGATATCAGCACAAATAAATATTTCCACATTTTAGAAATTTTCCCGGCCACTCCCCTTATGTTCATCCCAGAAGTACAAAATTCCGTATGGGGGTAAGGGATAACATAATGCACAACTTGGTCAAGTTTAAAGAAAATTCAACTATTATTAACAAAGTTATAAAGGGTGAAACTTTGCATTTTTGGTGAATTTCCTGCATTCTAAAACATGCATGATGTCATCATCACATATCAATTAGTCAATACCACACCCAGGAGTTCGTATGAATGAGGTCGCAAAGAACTATTTTGTTTTAGTTTTTTAGTCATTTGTATATGAATATCAATTACTCCAAGCAGACGTGAGTGTATGTAGGTATACACTGTATATGCGTGCTAATGAAGTTAATAATTAAGATAGATATATTTGTACATTAAACCAGCGGTATTTAATATACGTGCCATATATGTACATATGTTTGCTTTTGTGCATGAAGTAAATCGAAAATATGGGTACCATCAATTTATATATGTGCGTATATATGTACCGTATGTTTAGAGTGAGGATAATATCTATCGCTGTAATATGTACGCATGTCTTGTAGTTTGGAAAAATATGAAAGATTATGTTGGATTTGTAGCCATATAGGGATAGCAAAATGTGCGTTGAGGTTTCTTACATAAGATGAACACAAAACCTTTATACCCGAAGTGCCAGCTTCCGGTATTCCGACTTGTTTCTTTAGCAAATAAAGCCTTCAAAACGGTAGATTTAAGGAATAAATAATTCAGCATGCTAGAAGCTGGATGCTTTGCATATAAAGATGGTTTTACGACTTATGCAACATTCGTCTCGTCCAGGGACAATCTGACGGCGGAATGCATTTAGTAAATTTCAACGCTTCTTTGTTTCCTCACGTTAGGTATGAAAGGTTTGTTTGTTTCTCCTTTGAGTATATTTGAGTGCAAAATTATCCCATTTCTACGTAATGGGCTATCTATATGCATTTAACATGTCAGACTATTCACCTCGGTGTGATATTGATATTTAGCACTTTGGGTTGCAGTAAATTTAAACGGTAAAGACAATTTTAAGCTACTGTAACTTTTTTAGTAATAGCATGATTTCGATCAAGTTTGGAGATGCTTCATACTATAATCTAAGATAATTTTTAAACCTCTAGAACAAACTTAAGGGAGGTTCCTAGTGAATTGCTCCCAAAATATAGTAATATACTATTTTAACTAAATGCGGGCAAATGTCGATATGGAGAGTATTTTCGGGCCTGGACACCGTGTAGAGGCAGCTTTTGGCAGATTTTTCGGTTGGGTAGTTTCTGAGAATGGGTCTCTTAAAGAAATCATCATCGGCCTTTCTAACAAATGTCAAAACTAAGAGCAGCATCGAAAAGTACTAATCCAGACCTTTTATTTGATACCCAACATGACTATATCTGGACTATCTCCCCTTTTGCATGTATGAGGAGAGGAAAAAAGCGCGGTCATGTACACCGCGTATAGAAAAAAGGTGAATAAGCTAGAGTGAGCTGACTCCGCCTAGCGATGTAATACCTTATGGTGGTTCCGCGGGGCAGGGAGGGAACTGGGGTGGTTTTAGTGGCTGAAGATTTCCACCTTCACACAAAAAAAAAAGACAGACAGACATTAAATCGATTTTAATAAGGTTTTATTTTGTAAACAAAATAATAATTGGTACCTTCCCCTTAAACCCTAAAATCCATTTCCTTTTAAAAATATTTAATTTTTACATAATAACGTACTAATTTCCAAATATAAACATATTGTAAGTTGAAGGTGATGGGACAAAAGAAAGCTAGCTGCTATAATTGAGTGCAACATTGTGCGGAGCGAATGTACATATATGCATTTAGCAATGCAAAATGCGACTTCGAATTGAAAGTTCCAAGTCGATGTCAGCGAAAGCAAGAATCAGCGGAACCCGCAGCGGTTGACGAGGTTGGGAAAATTATTAGCTGGATTCGGCGGGGGAGATCGTTCTTGTCTTTGCCAGGATTAGGAGTAAATTTAAGATCGTTTCGGCGGTTGAAGAGGAGTTTTGCAGATATTAACACGATCGGTCGGTAGTGGTCATATTTTAATGAGAGATTAGTTGCGCGGGTGAATATTGTAAAGTAATTTTGGTGGGTGCAGCGATTGCATTAAAATTTTCGTTAAAACTGCCCGAATAAGTACAAGAAAAGTGTGCTATCAGAGTAGCCAGGATTACGGAGTTCAGGGTGGAAGTTATCATATATAGAATTCCCGAGTTAACAAGGAAAATAAGTCGGAATCCCGGAAGCTCGTTGCTTCAAGTAAAAGATTTCGTGTTCATCTTATGTGAGCAAGTCTCTATGCACGTTTTTGCATTCGCACATTCCGTCACATATTGGCAAACAAAATATGTACATTCAAATTAAAGGCTTAAATATTGTGGGGAAAATTTATCTAACACATATTCACGCATTTCCATTTTACTTTGTGCACGAAAGCAAACATATGTACACGTCCATCTTATTGAACACTACCCGCAAGTTTCATTAGCATATATGTATACATACACATGCCTCTTTCCAGTCGGGTGCCACTACTATAGAGGTTCTCCTCGGCCCCGTCTTCCTCACCGCCAGCACCAGTTGCGCGGACAGTTAAGCCCATGGTGTTTAGCGTAGGTACCTGTAGTGAGACTTAATGCTACGGTCCTCTTCAGACACGGATTGATTTTGTGACCACAAATCAGAGCCCCGCTGAGACAAGCAACAACGGTACCAGTCTATAGCAAGTGCATGGCTTAGCATTCATACTGGTGGATGCAAGAATTACTTAAATCTTTACCGAACTAAGGAGTACGGCACCCGTGTTGAAACGCAACACCACACCGAGGCCCGAAGGTCTCTTTTCGCTTGAGCACAACCACAACTACCATGAAGCTTTCACTAGGGGGCCAACCGCAAATAACCTAGCTGTACTCACATACAACGGGAGTTCACCCGAAGTATGAGAGTCCAGGGGCTTTCCTGGTTCCCATGGTACCAGTATACCCCTGGTAAGGTTTCGTGACCAATTCGCCACTTTAGATGAGTCCCCGTGCAGACTCGGGTCTGATCGCGATAATTAGGCTTTTGGAGCATTCGCCTACTGCATCACGGCCGGCAAACCAAAGTGAGTACAGCGTCTCCCGCTGCCACCACTATGGAGGTCCTACTCGGCCACTTGGTTTTGCTTTGGCCGACAGGGTTGCCGCCCCATCTTCCTCACCGCCACCTCTGAGCACCGAGGTTGGCATTCTTATAAATTTGCCAATTAGCAGGCGTTTTATATTCCTAAGAAGCAGATTTGGCTATGGACGGGAAGTGCTTCCACTTGGCTTCCAAGAAAACGGAAGCGTTTCCATTTCGCTTCCTAAGGAACCGCTTCCGATTTGGCCTATTGGGTTAATTAGCACGTACATACATACGTAGACATGTCTGTCTTGAGTAATTCATACCAATAAACAAATAACGAAAACAGCTAAAGAGAAAAACTACAAACTAATATATGACGATGATGTCATACACGTCTTTGAGTGCAATAAATTTACGTGAAATGCAAAACTTTGACTTTCTATAACTTTGTTAATAGTAGCTGGATTTCACCCCAACTTCTCAGAGTTATGCCTCATATTATCCCTTGCCAATAGCAAATTTTATAATTCTAGGATAAAATTAAGGGGGTTCGATTTTAATAAGGTTCAGTTTCACAAAAAGCCTCAAAAAGTTAAACGCATTTTTACTTTTCTATTTGTTCGAAAACGAGTGTGTTTCTTTTGAATTCGTTTTAAGTCAACATAACGTTCCGTTTCCCTTTAGACTTTTTTGGCTGAATTTATATCAAACCTCATATGAAATTTTGAACAGAATTATACGAAGAAGTGTCGCCTTTGTTCCTTGAGCCTTAATTCAACCACCGTTTTGGCAGATAGACGCGCGACATGATCTGCATCGAACTCAGGCGTGTGCAGGTATGACCATAGGTTTTCCGATTAGCTCACTAATCGTACCAGCCCATCCACTTTTCCGGCGAATCCAAAAAACTGAGTTCTCTAGGGGACGCAGCAAAGTTTACCCGAAGCGTAGCACCCCGTCGCCTTATAGTGCGCGTCCTAGTTAGTAGGCCCAATTATCCGATAGACACGGGTGCGGAAGTTTCGGTCCTCCCCGTCTCCAGACCCAGCAAGCTTTTCTTCCACGTCCATCACAACTTACGGCTACAGACAGGTTGGTGAGTCTAGGACTTCGGCGAACATTTTCTTCACTATCGCAGCCATCTCGCTGATTTCCTGTACTACTATGAATTGCTAATTATCTACAAAATAGGTCCCTCATTGACGTCACAACTTCCTTTAGCTCACCAGGAGAACCTCATCCTGCTCATCTAGTACTTCTGCAATAATTTTTGAAGACGTTGCGATGCACGTATTCGCGCACTTCTTCAAAAATACCGCAACATTCCTACCGAAAGTAGCCTTTCTCATGCTCCTCAATGCTCACACGATTCCAGACCCCATTCCACTCCTCTATGAATTCGCGTACTTTAGCGCAAATTGCCGTATTTTCTCGACCTTGGACTTAGTCAAGGCACACAATCAAATCACTGTAGCGAAGATATTCTGCAAATGACGATCTGCACAAATTTCGGAATCTTCGAGTTAACTAGGATGATTTTTAGACTGTTCAATGCGGCTGAACTCCTTTTAGAGATTCATATACCCTATGCTGGGAAACTCCCACTTCTGTTTTGTATGTTTGGATGATGTTGTGGGTGCGTTTTCCTCTGAGTCCGAGCACTTAGAGCATTTCGAGTGCATTTTTCATCGCCTTCTTGAGTCTGCGTTTGTACTCACTGTAGCGAAATGGAAATTCCTATCACCGCAGGTGAGATTCCTCGGCCACCTGATTACACCACAAAGCCATCCAACCGGTTCCAGTCAAAATGTACGCGATTTCGAATTTTTCGCTTCCGAAAACTGTTAAGGATCTAAACTTGACGGAACTATAGTACATAAACAACAACAAACAACTGAACTGAGTGCTTGTGACTTTGCTTCCTTCCGAATTAATTTAATTTTTTTCCGAATTATTTACTGATTGCATTTGGCATTATTATTTACATTTTTCCATATTCGTTACTTTCCTCGTGGTATTAACTACTTCGGGTCTGTAATTAACAAAGTGAAGGTGTTTTCTTTTGGTGAATTCAATTTGAAAATTACAGTTGGAATAGTGGCTTTAACGGTTTGACTTTAATTTACTGTTTTGGATTTTTTCATCTTGCGTATTGACATTTTTTATAGTGCAGCAAGCATTGCAAATTAACAATTTATATATAATTCAGTGCGAGAGCGTCTGCCTTTCAATCGCGGAGCCGTCGGTTCGAAGTTGTGGAAATCTGCCCTGAACTTTTTTATTTCTATTTTTCAAACAATCTCGCAGTGTGTAATCCTGTCATCCAAATTACTCTTTGGCAAATTACTCTTTCCTGCCCCCTTCGGCGTGCTATTCCGTTTACATTTTCATTTTAATCGACGCAACTTTTTGTCTGTGCATAATAGTTCACCTGCGATTTGCATATTTGTAGGCGATTATTTTATATTTTACTTTATTGAATAATGGCGTCACCTCCAATTTACGACATCCGATGCGCACAGTGTAACGAGCCTGAATCCGCGCGCTCTAAATTCCTCGATTACGGGAAATCTTACCACATCAAATGTCTAGGTATTCCCGCAGTATTCTTAGAGATTCGAGCAAAGTTCGCTAAAAACATATCTTATCGCTGCAACACTTGCCATGGCTCCACGCTGTCTGATGCAATACAGTTGCTCAATAAACAGTCCTCGACCTTGGCCGCCATTCAGCGTGCCGTTGAGACTTCCGCTTTGGTACCGAAGTCAAATGGATTCCCTCTACCGGCGGCTTCTTCTACTGTATCTACTGTACCTCCAGCTGTGTCTGCATCTCCTTCTGCCAAGGACGACCATACCAAGCCCCCCGGTTCAGCCCAATCACTGAATTCCGCCGATAACGTGAACCGCAACACTGGTGCAGTGCCAAAAATGCAGCAATCGACGTCTTCATCTGCATGTTCCCGACGGCTCAGGAATCCGTTAGACGAGACTGTGGCTTCCCTCATGCGACGAGTTACGGTCCACCGAGCCTCCGATTCTGTCTCGCTCCATCGCGCCTACGAGGGGACAATATCCGCAGCCTCCTCAGCAAGTTTTGAATCGGAACACAGCCGCCCCACTTTCTGACATCGTTCCAGTCGCCAACGAAGCTCCGCTTCCCGCTACCGCCATATATCCTGGTACTTCAACCAGCCATACCAGTGGCCCCAAGTTAAAGGTGGCGTCCCCACCTAAACAGCTCTTCATCTCCAGGCTAGCGTTCACAACGTCTACGGACGATGTTCTGGAGTATATAAGGAGCAAAGTTGGTTTACTTTCTCCTCTGTCCTGCATTAAACTCACAAAAGACGACAACACCGACCGGGTCATTGCATCGTTCAAGGTTACTTACCCACACGAAGTTGATGTCCTCGGCAACCCTTCTTTCTGGCCTGAAGGTGTATTCATAAAGCCGTATAAGCGCCCCAATTCGCGGGTAAATTTCAGGGCAACCCGCCTGCCTCGCCGAGCTATATAACTGGATCCATGTTCACTGTCCGTATGTTTTATCAGAACGTCAGGGGTTTAAGAACCAAGCTGGGGGCCTTCAATTTATCCGCGCTGGCTCAGCAACACCATGCCATCTGTATCACCGAAACCTGGCTAGACGATGCCATATTATACTCCGAGCTCCCCGAAGGGTACTCCACTTTCCGTTGTGACAGGGACCGGGATGCTTCTCGTAAGTCCACTGGCGGTGGAGTCCTAATTGCTATAAAAGATTCACTCCCCGGTGAACTCGTCTTCTCCTCCTCTGGCTTTCCTTTTGATTGTGTTGCTCTTCGTGCCTCCCCGCCCAACTTCCTCCCGTTCATTGTTTCTTGTGTTTATGTCCCCTGTGCTAGCCCTTCTTGCCTGTATGAAGAATTGTTTGAGAGTTTGTCTGAACTCCTTACCGTCAGATTCCCTTCCCTCCCTTTCTTCCTTTGTGGAGATTTCAACCTCCCCATGTTCAACTGGCCTAATCATCCTAGTCTTCCAATTTCTTCCAACAACCTCTCCCATTCTTCCCTCCCACTTTCTTCCTTTATGTATACTTGCTCTGCCTTGAATTTCAACACCACCAAAAACTCCTTGGGCCGCACTCTCGATCTCTTCCTTTCCAACCTCCCCGAGCGCCACCTCTCTTTATTTCCTGGCACATCCCCGTATGTAAAAACCGACGCTCACCATCCCGCGGTTGAATTTGAAGCGGAGCTCCCTCGTTCAAAACCCAAAACCAAGCGTAAACCCACTAAGTTCAACTTCCGCAAAGCCAATTTTGACGGTCTGAGCCCTTAACACCTTCTACAATATCCTCTCTGATCTCCTCTCCTGTTATGTCCCTTCTTCCCCTCCCTGCCTACGTTCTTTCCCAACTTGGTTCACAACGGAACTTCATATTAACATGCGCTTGAAACATACACTGAGGAAGAAGTTTCGGGCTTCTAAAAATGACGCCGACCTTGCTCAGTTGAAAGCTATACGATCCACTGTGAAGTCAATGGTCAGAAAGGCGCGTAAAAGGAACCTATTGAGCGTCGAAGCCGCCCTTGCCCGCGGTAACTTAAAACTCTTTTGGTCTCACGCTCGCAACTCTCGTAATCCAACTCATTCTGTCCCTTCTTCTATCAGCTTCGCTGACTCCACTGTCAACTCCCCACAACAATCCTGCGACCTTCTCTGCACCTACTTCTCTTCAGTGTTTTCTCCCTCGAGCCCTTCACCCTCTACACCTTTCATAACCACAGACTCCTCCGAATCACTAGCCATTCCTCTCCTTACGCCTTCCTTGGTTGAGTTCCTCATTGGTAACCTTGACCCCAATGTCGGACCTGGCCCCGATGGGCTTCCTAATCTCTTCCTCCTTAACTGTAGAAAACACATTTCCCTCCCCCTGTGTATAATCTACAACAAAAGTCTAGACGAATGCTACTTTCCCCGTCTCTGGAAAGAGGCCCTTATCATTCCTATCCTCAAGAGCGGAGACCCTTCCCTTGCTGTGAACTACCGCCCCATTTCCCTTCTCTTCTCTTGCTCCAAAATTCTAGAAAGATACGTCAACGACTGGTTGACCGCGCACTTCGGTCACCTCATTGTCAAAGAGCAGCATGGTTTCGTCAAACATAGATCAACGTCTTCAAATCTTCTGGTCTTTACCAACTTTGTTGCTAAACGCTTGAATTCACGACAGGAGGTACATGCTGTTTATACTGATTTCTCCAAAGCCTTTGACACCGTTGACCATAACATTCTCCTCTCTAAACTTTCTTCGCTAGAGTTCCCCCCCTCAGTCATCTCCTGACTTTCCTCCTATCTCTCATACCGTTCATGCTAAGTTTCTTTTCATGGTCACTCATCTCGTTCCTTCTCTCCTTCCTCTGGTGTTCCCCAAGGCTCTATACTTGGCCCGCTACTCTTCCTGTTTTTTATCAATGACCTCGCCTCCATCCTCACCTGTCCGTATTTGCTTTACGCAGACGACCTTAAATTGTTTGCCTCTGTTTCCTCTCCATTGGACTGTGCTCTCTTACAATCCAACCTTGATAATTTAGCCCGTTGGTGTTCGGTCAACAAGCTAACACTGAATGTCAACAAATGCCACTGGATGCGCTATTCCCTGAAACCCTCCCCATCATCCTTAACACTCTTCAATTCCCTTGTCAAAAACATCCTTGAATACTGCTCTGTAGTCTGGTCCCCCTACCGCATCCGTGACGGCCGCGCTCTTGAAGCTGTACAACGCAAATTCACCCGGACCCTCTTTTACAAAAAGAACCTTCCACGGGTTGATTATCCGTCACGACTCCGCACCCTCAATCTCCCCTCCCTACAGCAACGCCGTATTTTCCTTGATATGTGTACTCTTTTCAAACTCTGCAATGGTCTGATGGACTGCTCCGCCAACTCGGATATTACTCTCCGTATCGCCTCGTCTCATGACACATTTTTGATGTGCCCTTCGCCGAGCTCGAGATTTACTTTCACTCTCCGATGCCGAGGTTTTGCCGGTCGTACAATGGCCTACAGCTTGGTTCATTTGACTCTATGTCCCTCTCTAGCTTTAAGCGCAAAATATGTCATTTACTTGCTCCTCCCTCTGAGGACAATATGTAATAAGAAATTTGCTTTCTGTGTATTGTCCTCATTAAATAAATAAATAAATAAATAAATAAATATGATCGTGAGTTATTAGCCTCATATCTCGTGACTAAATACTTCCGGTATTTCTTTGAAGGCAGGTCGGTCATAATGTCAATTAGAAATAAAAGCCCGTTAAAGCATCAGTTTTATCAAGTAGCTTACTTTCGATATTCAACATGTGCTCCGCAAAGATAACGTAGTTGCTGACTCTTTGTCTCGTGTCTCGCTGTCGGAAGTCGGGGCGCAGAAGGACGGCGCGGTTCTTCAGAGCCTGAGGGCCAACTCCAAATACACATTTATTGAGTTTACTATTCACCGCCATTCTGATAAAGTTGAATTAACAAGTGAAAATCAGTGGATAAAAATAATGCGTACTAAAAATAAATAGTGGATATGAAGCCAGGGTACTAGTTTTTCAATCACAGTAATACTTGTCAATGGATGTGGCATAATGTCTGAATTATGCTTGTGTTTAAAATGGCAGTTCGAATAAATAAGTAGGGAAACAGGAAGCTCGGCGCGTGTAATAATATTCGAGTACACATGGCTCTTAGTGTATATACGTTGAGCTTATTCGATATTTAATTCGAGTTGGTACTGGCATTTTATCTCTTAAGGAGGACCAATTTGACGCAAAAGGGGCAATTTTGGCCGATCGTAACTGTGCTAATAATAGTAGGATTTCGACGAAACTTTCAAGTCGGCTGCTCCATATTAAAGCCGACATTAATGCAATTTACCGGCCTATGATGAACTTAAAGGGGGTCTCAGTAAACTTGGATATATTAATATACTGTTATTACGTTAATTTAAGCAGATATCGGTGTGCGGGTTTGGCTTCGTGTGCTAGATGTCATATAGGGGTGTCATCAAGATTTTTTTTTAGATTTTTCTGGTGGATAGCTTCCGAGAATAGTCCCTTCATTTAAATGACTTCTTTATTGAAATCCTCACTCCCCCGTTTGATAAGCAGTTTCAAAACTAAAATTTGGAAAGTACTAATCGAGGCCTTTCATTTGATATCCCACATGGCTATATTTGATGAAAACATTTGTACATTCCTCTTTTACATATATGGGGATCCCTCTCCCACCTTTTAAGTTCCACATATAACGATGCAACTCACGGAACGCGTGGGCGTTTACAGCTTCCACCTTTCCATTAAAGTTGGTGGCAATCGGTACAACCGTTTCTGAGAAAAATGCGTGTGACAAATAGACAGTAAACCGATTTTAATACGGTTTAGTTTTCAACGATACCTGAAAAATTGCCTACACCATGGGCAGGTGAGGCCACTTCTTGCGCTCTTTCTTCTAAGAAAGCTGTTTAACGAGCTACAGAGTTTAATAATCTTAAAGTAAAATATGAGTTTGCCTTAATTCAGACAATTTTATTATCAAATAAATTTTAGAGACTTTTTCAATAAGCCTGAAAAGAAAGACAACAGACAGATGCAGAGCATGAAATACAGAAATAAAAATGCCGGCATAGCCTTTCGCAAATGTGAATAGTAGCCTGTGTTTGTTGCAATGTTATCTTTCTTAGCTGCCAAACTTCAGGACACCCCTTATCTCCTAGAAACAATTACTACAACCATAAGATAAAACACTCCGCTCCATTCTTCATCCTTTCACTTATTTGAAAGTCATATTACTTCATATTTAGGAATTCATAAATTATCTGTAAAGATAGCAATTTGGCGAGTGCACTGGTGAATGCTTGCCAAATTGCCCTATTTATGTTGCCTGGCAGCGAAGGAGGCAATCACAGAAGGATGAGCGCAGTCTGTCGTTCTAGACCTGTTTCCTGCAGCGGAAAACTATTCCGAAGAAACAGAGGAAGGCAGTGTCCTGGCATCCCTACTTGCTTACATGATCCGTCCAGTGGAAGATGTCCTGTGCATGTGTGCATGATACAATTGTTGGTTATTGAGAAAAGAACGAAAAGGATAACTTTCTCGTATGGATGTTCGCCTATGCTCACGAGCTTGGAAGTTCTGTCTATTCAGTAAATCAAAGTATTGTGTAGAGGATGTAATCGGAACTTTCCTAATTGTACAGTCTATGATATCAATTCTTCTCCGAATGGAATCCTTTTTACCCAGACAATAAATGTGGACGGGAGTTACGACTTTGCAGGACAATCATATAAGAACTTAATGGCCATTGAGATCGTAGCAACTGGGAAACATCTTTTCAGTCCCGTTAAATTCATTGGGGATTTTATGCATAAATTCGACCACCGAATCGTTTCCTGTTCAACGTTATTTAACGCTTCGTAAAGTCCTATGTATGTGAATGTGGTTGTCGGAAGTAGGAAATGTTGGGGATGTGTGTAGCCCAGTGGTCAGTCACAAACTTGCATTGAAGGATGCGACGGATGAAAAACGTAGGAATGAGGGTAGGAAGCCCAAGTTGCGTTTTAATGAGGGACGAAATCAGATACACACTCGTATAATGGGCACTGCGTGTGCACAACAGAACATGCGAGGTGGAAACTAGAGTAAATTACAATTTGTAATTACTGCTCAAAGTGTTCAATGTGATGTCTATTAAGATCTTCATGTTGAAATTCGTAATGGATCCGGTTGTGTTGAATGTTCCATTCGGTCCCTTTCCCGGAATGTGAATGGGAAACATTTGTTCGGGGACCCGGTGTGTCAATTTAATTTGAACAAATTTTCTATAGTAAAAATGGACTCCGCTGTTCGGCCTTTATATTGGAACAATGTCCTCGTTGCATTTCGTCTTCAAGGCAGTGGTCGTTATATTAGGAGGAAGGAGTAGATTGCTTCCCCACATTAGTGCGGTTCACCAACAAGTGGGGAACCACTCTACCCTTAAACAAAAAAGTTGTTATCAAAAAACATGTTAAAGGTTTGGTAGACAAAAATTTGGCTGCTTGTGCTGACCACATTATGGAGTTAAAAGTGGAGCAATTTGTGCATTGAAGTAAATTTTTAGTCCAAAGTGGAGTTCGCTAAGTCTGCACTCCGTCACTAATAATATCTCCTTTTGGCTATCAGTGGCGTCCTTCATGCTTCTTTTTTTGGAAGGTATGACCCATATATTGACCGACAATGGAATATGCTTGTTACCGAGTCGTGAACTTTCGCCAAATGGTTCTGGATCTTAGTAGGAGGTAATAAGACCCGAGTTGACGTGAACACCGTCCATTTGACGGTCATAGTACTCTTCCTATCTGTATCAATGGACAAAATGCTAACGTATTTATCCCAGAGGTGGTGACAAATTTGAACTCACTGGGCGTATTTATACCACTCATCCGCATTTGCTCTTTTCTTCAATGTCAGGAAAGTTAGTTATTCCAACACCAATATCAAGTTGATATTGTTTCGTACCAAGGAACCATCAACGATGGTTTGTGGGTGCAGTTAACGCGCTATATCCTGGATAGGGTTGTATGGCAATCATCTGTAGATTAAGTTCGAAGAAAATCCAAATACAATACGGTGCCCCCACCATATGTTAAGTTAGGGGGGAAGTAGTTCTGTATTTTGACACCAGATGCCTTAGAGGTGGGTTATTTGTGGAAACATTGGGTCTACTTTAAAGAGGGGTTGCTCATTGCTAGGATGACATTTTAAAGAACGTTTCTTGCAATGAAGCAAAAATAAAAATTCCGTATAGGAGGATTCAGAGCAAAAACCATATTGTTCTCTGTCGATTATGCTTTTGATGTATTTCTTCATACTTTTGTGGATTATTTTAGAGAAACAACAGAACAGAAAGTACACAAACACCTAACCAGTTGTCACACTCACGATTAGCGCCGGGATCTTAACTATTATCCCATGTTTCAATTCCGTAGGGAAGATGTCAGATTGCCAAGGCTTTCGAATGAGTTGAACTAAGAATAATTGTTCTGAAAGTAATAGTTCCGCGATTAGATCATTAAGTCTTCCGATTTTTCTCTGGTTGATATATTGGGCAATAACTGCATCCTTCTTTTTTTCTGGCTCAGGTAAAACTGAAAAAATCTGTGGTTTTCTTCCCCTCCTCACAGAGTCTTATATGACTGAAAATCGTCATGGGATGTTTCTTCCACCCCATGTTATATATTGATTGCCTTGTTGGATGAGAAGTTTATTATTAACGTCCTTTATTAGACTATCGAAACTTACAGTCAACTAATCTTTCGTGGTGCAAAATATGATGGCGAAATAATTTTTATTTGTGGCAGCCTCTTGACTAGGAAATGTTATACAAAAACCAATGGTAGATGTTATTTCTAATTGGGTTATTCGTAAGTCATCTGTAAGTTTGGCTAGGGTTGAAATATATACGTATATGGTTGCCCTTCACCCTTTGGTCCATACCAGACGTTTCATTCTGCGAGCTAATTTCGACGATATGTTAGCCAATGCCCTTTTAATTCGGTTGCTGCTGGCGGAACGTGGAACGCGTTTTTGACATCCACTGCAAACATGGTACGCATCCACCAGAATTGATTCTGTTTTTCATCAGGCTCATGATCGTGATACCATCCAAAACCTGGGGCCTTGTTTTCGCTGATGCTACCACATATTTCCCGCAGTTACTGAAGGTTTTACGTATTGGTTGGGCAAGACGACCGTTTGCATTCCTCTTTTTCGGTGGCGGGGAAACAGAGCGATAGTAATATCTCTGTAGAAGTGCGGAAAAGCACCTGGGCTGATCTTCGCAGCTTTTCATTTCCATCCTGTAAGGTCCACTCTAAGGGTTCCTTTTGCGCAAGCGTAGCACTGTACCACTCGCCTGTTGTACCTCTTAGTTCAGTAGAGGTTTTATGTAGGTTTTGCATCCACCAGAAAGCATGCTGATTCATAAGACACGCCCCCTGCCTAAATAAGGAATCCCAGACACCCCGGCTTTGCGCCGAGGTTCATCAATTCGATATCTCTCAAAGCTGTCTGGCGTCCTGACCTACGCCATCGGTCCATCTCAGCCAGGGTCTGCCTCGTCTTCTTTTTCTACCATAGCACAATAGCCCCTATAGACTTTCCGTGCTGGATCATCCTCATCACCGTCCACCGTAACCTGTTGAGCCGGATTTTATCCACAAACAGACGGTCGTGGTATCGCTCATATATTTCGTCGTTATGTAGGCTACGGAATCCTCCCTCCTCGTGTAGGTGTCAAAAATTCTTCGGAGGATTCTTCCCTCAAACGCGGCCCAGAGTTCGCAGTGTTTTTTATTAAGAACTCATGTCTCTGAGGAATCCATGAGGACTGACCTCTTTGGTATGGGCCAATGATGTTCTGGGCGTATGGGGCTATCCTGCCCAGCAAGATACCGGAGAATATATTATAGATGGTACTCAGCAACGTGATACCTTTATAATTGTTGCACTGCGTGATATCCCTGTTTTTATGTATGGGACAGATATTGCCCCGTTGCCAGCCGTCAGGCATTGGTTCGCTGTTCTATACTTTGAGCATACTTTGAGCATCAGTTGATGAATCGCTTGGTGAAATTGGACGTCTCACGTTTCACGTCTCCAATTCGGGTGGTCAAAGGGTAGTATAGTTCCCAGGGCGAAACGTGGATTGGTACCCACGATGGAGCATAAAACCTGCGAAATGCCTGCTGAACCAACACCAACAGCTCTACTACCAAACCCTATCTCCACCTCCACGTGGTGACCGCTGGGAGCTCTTTCTTAACGAAAAGCTGCAGACAGAGAAGGATGAAGGTGAGTCTTCCGCGCCTAAAAACGGGACAAATTGTACCAACTGGGCCTCCAGGTTGGGGGTTGGGTAAGGCTGACAACCTTACACGGAAAACAACTTGTTACGAAGCTACAACAGGAGCCTCGGACAGGACGGATTTTAAAACGACGGACCCGGCAATGACAACGGAATAACGATTTGCGCATTTTCTCATGGAACGTGCGCTCCATGTACAGAGATGAAGCTGATGAGCAGCTAGCCGATACCCTGTCCCAATATAGGGCTGAGATAACAGCGTTACAAGAGATGCGGTGGACAAGGAGCGGCTTCCTGGAGAAGAGCCACTACACCATTTACTATAGCGGTCATCTAGTAAACCATGTGCTCAGAGTACGTTTCTTAGCCAGCCAAAAAATGAAACCTGCTGTTATCGGCTTTGAAAACATAAGCGAACGGCTATGCACTCTGCGCTTGCGAGGCAAGTTTAGAAATATAAACCTCATAAACGTTCACGCCCCTACAGAGGAGACTGCAGATTCGGAAAAGGATACCTTCTACGAGGCAGTAGAATGAAGCCTCGAAGCTTGTCCCTGATATGATATCAAAATCATACTTGGGGATCTTAAGAGCCAAGTAGGGAAGGAACCCGTAATCAGGTGATACGTTGGCTCCCATAGCTTACACGAGAAAACAAATGATAACGGACTGCGGACTACTCAATTAGCAGGGTCACATGCAATGGTTGTTGGAAGTACCTGGTTTGCGCGGAAAGCGGTCCACAAACATACGTGGGCCTCTCCAGACGGGACCACTTTCAACCAAATTGACCACGTGTTGATCGAACACCGCCACCTCTCAGCCTTGATGAATGTCAGAACATATAGGGGGGCCAATATAGACTGGGATCACTATCTTGGCATGGTGCTCCGAGCTCGAATAACAACACCACCTAGAATCCCCTCTGACAATCAGGTGAGAGTGAACACTGAAGCCATCCACTACAAAGCACAACAACAACCCTCCGCGACACCTATAAGAGGGAAATGGATGCCGCAATAACCGCAGTCAAGAGAGGACCTGGAGATGAAGCATCAACAAATGATCTTCACAATCACCTAAAGAACGTTATCATGGATACGGCCACAAACATACCTGGCCCCAGCCGCAAAAGGGGTCGGAACGGCTGGTTTGACGATGAATGTAAGCTAGCAACGGAACGGAAGAATGACGCATACCGAGTAAAGTTGTATTCTCAAAGAACGCGGGCACGCGCAGAGACATATCACGAACTCCGTCGAGCGGAGAAGCGACTTCACAGACAGAAAAAGGAAGCCTGGGAGAACCAACAAGTCTGTGAACTAGAAAAGTACAGGGAGCAACCGCACCAGGCGCGGAAGTTTTACCAACAAGTCAGCTGGATGAAGCCTTATACACCTCGATGCTCATCTTGCCGAGACAAAGAGGGAAATCTGATTTCCGACAGAATGGGCATACTGGAGCGATGGGTTGAGTACTTTGATGAGTTACTGAACAACCAGTACATCGGCGAGTTGGAGGTCCCGCCAACTGAAGACGACTGACAAATACTGCCACCACCAAGCTTAGGAGAAACAGTCCGTGCAATTCATCGGCTAAAAAATCAAAAGTCGCCAGGAGCCGATGGAATTACAGCCGAATTGGTTAAATATGGAGGCGACCAGTTACACCAAGTGGTTCATCAACTTGTGCTCAAGGTATGGGACAGCGAATACGAACCATACGCCCAGAACATCATTGGTCCATACCAAATAGGCTTCACTCCAGGCAAATCAGCAACAGATCAGATTTCCTCCCTGCGGCAAGCGATGGAAAAACTGTTGGAATATGGACAACAGTTGCACCATCTGTTCATCGACTTTAAGGCCGCCTATGATAGCGTACCTAGGGTAAAACTGTACACGACCATGAGGGAATTCGGTATCCTGACGACATTAATAAAATTGACTAGGCTGACCCTGACCAATGTGCGAGGCCAGATAAAAGCAGCAGGATCACTCTCAAGACCATTCGACATCAACAACGGTCTACGACAAGGGGATGCCCTATCATGCGTCTTCTTTAACCTGGCCCTCGAGAAAGTAATCCGTGATGCTGAGGTAAATGAAAGAGGTACGATCCCCTTCAAGTCCACTCAACTACTGGCCTATGTTGACGATATCGACATCATGGGAATAACCACCCGAGACGTACAAACTGACTTCATCCAGATCGAGCAGGCGGCGCGAGATCTTGGGCTGCACATCAATGAAGGCAAGACAAAATATATGGTGGCAACGTGAGCACTGAAGACGAATCAACCAACAAC
The DNA here is from genome assembly GCF_905115235.1 of Hermetia illucens. Lineage (NCBI taxonomy): Eukaryota > Metazoa > Arthropoda > Insecta > Diptera > Stratiomyidae > Hermetia > Hermetia illucens. Next base: position 128,916,156 of record NC_051849.1, on the reverse strand, counting down.
ATTAAACCGCACTGGTCAAACACAAACACGAAGAAGAATAAGAATAGCAGAATACAACTTTGAAACCGTTGACAATTTCTCCTATCTAAGGTCGAAAATCACAACCGATCACAACTACGATGATGAAATCCGCGCACGGGTGTTGTCAGCCTATTTCAGCTTACAAAGACTGTTACGCTCGAAACGTCTCACCATAGGGTCAAAGCTCTTACTGTACAAGACTATGATCTTGCCAGTCCCCATATATTCCTCGGAAACTTCGGTTCTTAGCAAAAAAAAATTGCGAACTCTTGGCCGCGTTCGAGAGAAGAATCCTCCGAAGAAATTTTGGCCCCCTACATGAGGATGGACGATTCCGTAGCCTACACAATGACGAAATCTATGAGCGATACCATGACCGTCCGGTTGTGGATAAAATCCGGCTCAATAGGTTACGGTGGGCGGGTCACTTAATCCGTATGAATGAGGATGATCCCACCCGGAAAGTCTATAAGGGCAATATCTATGGTAGAAAAAGAGGACTAGGCAGACCCTGCCTAAGATGGAGCGATGACGTAGGTCAGGGCGTCAGACAGCTTTTAGGGATATCGAATTGGTGGACCTCGGCGGAAAACCGGGATGTCTGGAGTTCCTTATTAAGGCAAGTCTAGACCGGATACCGGTTGTTGCGCCGTTGATGATGATGATGAATTCGGCCGTAATTCCATCGGTTCCTGGCGACTTATGATTTTTAAGCCGGTGGATTGTACGAGCTGTTTCTTCTTTGCTTGGTGCGGGCAGCATTTTCCGGTCGTCTTCAGTTGGCGTGATCTTCAACTCGCCGATATTTTGCTTGTTGAGTAGTTTATCAAAATACTCAACCCATCACTTCAATATGCCCATTCTGTCGGAGATCGGATTTCCCTCTTTGTCTCGGCGGGATGAACATCGAGGTTTATAAGGCTTTATCCTGCTAACTTGTTGGTAAAACTTCCGCGTCTGGTGCGGCTGCTCCGTGTACTTTTCGAGTTCACAGATCTGTTGGTTCTACCAGGCTTCCTTTTCGCCGACTGTGAAGTCGCTTCTCCGCTCGACGGAGTTCGTGATAAGTCTATGCGCGTGCCCGCCTTCTCCCATGAGAAAATGCGTAAATCGTTATTCCGTTGTCGTTACCGGGTTTGTTTTAAAGTCCATCCTGTCCGAGGCTCCTTCTGTGTATCAGTTCCTTCGTAACATCAGTTTTCCGTGTAGGATCGTCAGCCGTACCCAACCCCCAACCTGGAGGACCAATTGGAACACTTTGTCCCGTTTTTATGCGCGGGAGACTCGCCTTCATCCTTCTCCATCTGTAGTTTTCCTCAAGAAAGATTTCCCAGCGATCATCACGTGAAGAGCGACATGGACTGTGGTAGTAGAGCTTCTGTTGTTAGTTCGGCAGACGTTTCCCAGGTTTTATGCTCCATCGTGGGAACCAATCCACTTTTCGCTCTGAGACCTATAATACCCTTTGACCGCCACAATATTTGATGTTTAGCTTAGTTCAGTTAGTTTTTAAGGTTTTGTGTAAAACAAAACCTTATTAAAATCGATTCAATGTCTGTCTGTCTGTCTGTCTGTCACACGCATTTTTCTCCAAAACGGCTAAACCGATCCGAACGAAATTTGGTGGACAGATGGGAACTATGAAATCCCATGCATACAGCGAGTGGCATAAATTTAGGTGGAGTTTAAAGGGGGGCTCCCCATACATGCAAAATTTTTTTCACCGGATATAGTTGTGTAGGGTATCAAATGAAAGGTCTCGATTTGTACTTTCCGAAACTGACATCAGTTTTGGCATAATTTGCAAAGTGCGTGAGTAAGGAGTCAAAATGTACGCATTTGAAGTGAGACAGGACTCATTTTCGGAAACTACTCAACCTAAAAATCCGAAAAAAATCGGGGTGGTGGGCCGAGATAAAATCTAGGCCTCAAAATATGTCCCATTTCGATATCTGCCCAAATAAACTTACTAATAGCATATTAGCAACTTGTAGGAATTTGCTGGAAAACCCCCCTTAAGTTCGTCCTAGGACTTCCAAATTTTATATCAGCATAGAAGACAATATTTCATATATACTGTTAAATTTCATGGAAATCTGACCACTAACGCCAAAGTTATAGCAGTTCAAACTTAGCAATTTCGCGCGAATTTACTGCTTCCAAAGCCATGCAAATCAGATGCTGATGTCATAATTACCCGGAATAATTGACATTCGCGTGAAATATTAAAGTCGCATTTATGAAGAATCTACTTATCTGCAGCACTTTTTAAGATTTTGTGTAAAACACTTATGTGAAATCTAATCTTCGAGAGATGTCCTATTCCGGTATCTGCTCAAAAAATTTACTAATAGTATATTACCAACTCATGCTAAGTGTACTAAATTTTGCACCGACATAGAGGACAGCCTCGTGCATACACATGCCAGGTTTCATGAAAATCCAACTATTAGTGGGAAAGTTATAGCAGTTCAAACTTATCAATTTCGTGCTAATTAACAGCATCCTAAGCCATACAAATAAGATGCTGACGTCATAATTAACGAGAATAATTGAAATTCGAGTGAAATATTAAAATTCCATTCAAGAAGAATCTAATTCTCCCTAGCCCTTTTTAAGGTTTTGTGTAAAACAAAACCCCTTATTAAAATCGGTTTACTGTCTGTCTGTCTGTCCGTCACACGCATTTTTCTCGGAGACGGTTATAGCGATTGAGACCAAATTTGGCAGAAAGGTGGGAACTGTGAACGCTCACGCATACAGTGAATTACATCCTCTCATGTCAAATTTAAGGGGGGGGTCCTCATACATGCAAAAGGGGGGTGTAAAATTTTTTTTCATCAAATATAGTCATGTGGGGTATCAAATTAAAGGCCTCGATTAGTACTTTTCAAAGCCGATCTTAGTTTTGACATTCGTTGGAAGGGTGTGGAGCGCGGGGGGTTGAAAGTAATCACTTCTTTAAGGGGGCCATTGTCAGAAACTACCAAACCGAAAAATCTGAAAAAAGTCAGGAGGCTGCCACTATTTGGTGCCTGGGCTCCGAAATACCTTCCATCCCGATATCTGTTTAAATAAAGTTAATAATAGTATATTACTAAAATTTTCTGTAATTGGTTAGAAACCCCCCTTAAGTTCATTCTAGTACCATGAAACTTTGCAGTGATATAGGCTATAATATAGAGCATGATCTTACCAAGTTTGGTGGAAATCGCGCTATTACTAACAAAGTTAAAATACCTCAAATTTGTTGCTTCTTTGAAAATTGAAGACTATGAATGTCGATATCACCCGAAAGTGGATACTCTCACATAATATATTGATATATTACGTGCTACGTACTAAGAAATACACAAAACCTTTCGTACCTGAAGCGTCCAGCTTCCGGTTTCCCGACTTGTTTTAGTTTATTTCCGATTTTTCTCTTTTTGGATATTTTTTATAGATAACACGCTCAAGAATAATTGTGCACAATCTTATGTTGATATTTACTTTCGTTTTGATTCTGTAAGTACATTTCGAAGTGTACGTCGCGCGCTCATACAGTAGAAACCAATAATAAAAGCTTCATCTTCAAACATGTTTTTTTTGGTGCAAAGGTTAGCACAGGGAAGAACCTAATGAACTGAGTTGATTAAATTTTTTTATGCACTTGTGGTTGTTAATTAGTGACTATAGGCACCTAAAATTAGATAATTACTAGGTTGTGGCACATGAAACGGCCGATTTGGCAATCAAGTGAAGTTAGCTGCGATTTTGCTGTATCAAACCATCACCAGTTGGCACTGTTGGTGTCGGATAATGAAGTATAAATACTCCTACATTTAATCATAGAGTCATTTCAGTTTTGACCACCGTTGTGATAACAGTGAATAAAAAGGAAAAAAGGATGGAAAAGAGCCAAGATCGTATATTTTTTCTTTATGAGTTCAAACTCGGTCATAAAGCAGCGGAGGCGACCAGGAGCATTAACAGTGCATTTGGAGCTGATACGGTAAGCGAACGAACCACACGGTGGTGGTTCGAAAAATTCCGGTCAGGCAACGATCCCTTCTTGCACAGAATAGTGACATGTAATGAAAAGTGGATGTTACACGACAATCGTCGCCGATCAGCATAATGCCTAGATACCGATGCGTCACCGAAGCATATGCCATAACCGAGCCTCCATCCGAAGAAGGTAATGGTGACTGTTTGGTGGTATGCAGCTTGAGTTATCCACTATTCTTTCTTGGCACCTGGAGAAACGATAGATGCACAGAAATACTGTGCCCAACTCGAGGAAATGCACCAAAAATTGAGAATTCAACGGCCAAAATTAGTCAACAGAGATGATGTGGTACTCTTTCACGACAATGCACGACCTCATGAATCCAGAACAACGGTTCAAAAGCTGAACGGATTGCGGTATGAGATTCTACCTCATCCACCATATTCACCGGACGTTTCGCCAACCGACTACCGCTTTTTTAAGCATTTGGATCATTTTTTGGCGGAAAAACAATTTAGGAACGAAGAGGCTGTCAAAATTAGCTTCGACGAATTTATCAACACCCGACAGTTGGACTTCTACGAAACTGGCATAAATGCTCTTGAATCTCGCTGGAAGAAGTGTTTTGAATCGACTGGCACTAGTTTTGATTAAATAAATAAATATTTGTAAGCTTTGCAATCGTTTTAACTTTTAGTGTCAGGCCATTTCATTTGCAACAACCTAATATATTAAAATCCTGTAGCTTATTTTGAAAATCGTGCCATGAACTTCGACGTAACTAAAAATAATCAAATATTTCGATTCCATCATCATTCCATCATTTGTGTGAAAGAAAACCTTTTTAAAATCGGTTCAGCTTCTGTCGGTCCGCTGTCAGAGCCGATTTACTCGGAAACCACCAAACCAATTGTCACGAAATTTGGTGAGAACATGTAGTCTGTATGTCCCTTTACATGCAGTGAGTGGCGCCATTTTACGTTAAGTATGAAGAAGGCTTTCCATACAAGCGAAAGGGGGGCATACATTTTTGTTCACAGAGTATGGTGATGTGGGATATCAAATGAAAGAGCTCCTTTCCTTTTCTAAACTGATCTTGTTTCTGATATTAGATAAAGCATAGGAGAGTGAGGGTTCAAAATGTGTGCCACAAAAAGTGAAACAGGTCTCGCTTTCAGAATCTATCCAGCCGAAAAAGTTGAAAAAAATCACAGTGATATTGGAATATCTGGAGACAGATATGTGTGGGTATACGTATATGCTAATGCAATTTGCGGGTAGTGTTCAATAAGATGGGCGTGTGTATACGTATGTATGCTTTCGTGCACAGGGTAAAGTGGAAATGGGTGAAGATGCGTTAGATTAAGTTTGTGTACAATATTAATGCCTTTAATATGTAAGTACATATGAACATTTTGTTTGATAATATATGACGGAATATTTTGCACTCTTACATCTATGTATGAATGGAAAAAGTTTCACAGAGCTCACATAGGATGAACACAAAACATTTATACGTGAAGCGCGTACTGTTCGCTTGAAATTTGCAAAATAATATCAATTTTGGACTCAGACGCATTGGAGGAGAATGATATTTGCGGATGAACCAAAAACAAATTTCCACCAGTCCGATGGAGAGCCGTACGTTCGCTGAAGAGAGAATTGGGAGTTGCATCCAAGCACATTAGTTTCCAGAATTAAGTTCCCTGAAAGTCGACTGGTCTAGGAGGAATCTCACATTATGTTTGGTCAATGCAAACAACTACTACAAATTATTACACATTTGCTCACTAATATTAAAATGACTACTTTCTCCACTAAGTAAAGGCATATTTGCAACGAATGCAACATCCGACTTTAAATCGGCCTGGAAATAGTACAGATTTAAATCCCGAGAACTGCTGTACTATTTAAGAAAAATATGGAATCGCAAAAAGCCCTAGACAAAATCCCATTTCTTATTTCACTAAATTACTTTAGAAAATTGGTTGAGGTAATGCCAGATCAAGGCTGTACTGAAGGGACGGGTTGGCTCAGTAAATAATGTTGCTAATATTTATATTTACAAGCAATCTGGAATATGTTTTGTTTTACATTCGATTCATTATTAAATTTACTGTTTTATATTTATGTAGTTTTTAAGTTGAAATAAAACATGCCTTAATATTCAGGTAAAATTTGAAAAAAGTGTTTTATGAAAAAATATCAAAAATGACGATTAAATAGTATAATCTGTTCCATACATTTATCTGGGCACGAGTGTACAGGGAGTAATAGTATGATCAAACTTGGGGAAAACATGCTTTCTATTATATTTTATACTTCTACAAACTTTTATAACTCTGGGATAAACTCAAGTGGGGTTTTTACTCCATTTCTCCAAACATATGGTAATATACTATTATTAACTTAATTTGAGCAGATATCGATATGGAGAGTATTTTGAGGCCTGGACACCATATAGGGGCAGCTTCATGATTTTTTTCAGATATTTTGGTTGGGTAGTTTCTGAGATTGGGTCGGTTAAAGAAATCATCATTTCCCATCCGTCCCACTCCCCGCTTTTCAAACAAATGTCAAAACTAAGACCGGCTTCGAAAAGTACTAATCAAGACCTTTCATTTGATATCCACCATGACTATATTCGGTGAAAAAAAATTTAACCCTTCCCCTTCCCTTTTTGCATGTATGAGGACCCCCCTAAATCACAACGTAGAAGGATATCACTCACTGCATATCTGGGCGTTCGGAGTCTCCACTTTCTCACCAAATTTCGTCTCAAACGGTTTAGCCGTTTCTGAGAAAAGTGCGTGTGAAAGACAGACAGACAGACGAACTCGTCCAGATACGATTGTTATCTCCAGTAAGGGCAACCTGTCCTACGCGGAATTTGACACTATCTGAATTCGAGCAAATGTTTGATAATCTTGTTCTCGACGCAAGCGGACGAAGTCCAAAAGTGATTGCTGGTGATTTCAATGCTTGGGCCCTAGAGTGGGGTAGCAGAGAGTCAAATGCCAGGGGGCGCAGTTTATTAGAAGCTTTTGTGCAGATGGACATAGTTTTAGCTAACGAAGTTGTTGTAAATACCTTTCAGAAAGGGGGGTCAGGCTCGGTTGTAGACGTGACTTTTGTCAACCATGCGCTGGTGCGTGGTATCTCCTGGTGTGTCAGCGAACGCTACACCCACAGCGATCACCAGGCAGTCTTCTCTGAGACATGCCTCGAGCTACAGAGCAAAGAGCTATCTTACCCGAAGCCGAAAAGATTTCAAGCTGGTCTGCAAAATCTTTGGATGAGCAGACCTTCATAGAGGTGCGGTTAGATCAACCTGATAAAGCAGACGCCTCTACGGAAAGAGCCGTCCATCTGGCTAAATGCATCGCCAAAGCATGTGACGCGCCCATGCCTAGGAGGTGCTCATTCCCCAATAGAAGACCAAACTACTGGTGGAATGATGAACTGACTGGCCTTCGATCACCCTGTCACCCAGCGAGAAGAGCGGCTCAGAGGGGGTAGGTAGAATCGATCATGATTAGAAAAAGTACGCTTATAAGACAGCCCGCAAATCCATCAAGCATGTCATCTAGCGAAGCAAGAGGAAATGCTTTAAGGAGCTCTGCTCAGAATCATAATGGGACGATTCAGAGGCCGTTCACTTCCGCAGTTATTCCCCCAGCAAGAGGAGATCACCGACACATTCCAACCACCTCTGAATGGGACCGCAATTCCATCAGTCACCAGAGACGAGCTGTTAGAAATCTGTGGTAGAATAGGAAACAATAAAGCGCCGGGTGTGGGCGGAGTACCGAATAATGCCCTTAAGCTTGCCATGAAATCCAGGCCGGATATGTTCGCTGAGTTTTTCAAAGCGTGCATGTCCGAGGGAATATTTTCAGCGGCATGGAAGCAGCTGAAGTTGGTACTTCTGCCTAAGCCTGGTAAACCTCCAGGCGAACTATCCTCATACCGACTCATATGTATTTTGGACACAGTGGGGAAAATGTTAGAGCGAGCAATGTATAATAGATTACTTCCGGTTGTTGGGAGCCAAGGTGGCCTGGGGTATTGGTTCCGTAAAGCCAGATCAACTATTGATGGTTACTGGCTTTTCTGAAGATGCAATTCACGGAAAGGGTAGTACAAGCAAATATTGCGTGGTAGTAACCCTGGATGTGAAAAATGCATTCAATTTGGCCAGCTAGAATCTAATACGCAAATCTGACTGAAAGGAGGCATTGGTATGACACTGATGACGGACCCCAGGAGTACGTTGTTTGCGCGGGTGTCCCGCAGGACTCCGTATTGAGCCCACTACTGTGGAGCGTCAGGCACAACGATGTACTCACGATGTAAGCATCTCGAAGTCGCTGAGTTATACTTAAGCGAAGCAATTAGTACTGTTAAAAGTTGGTAAGACAGCTCTGGTCTGACACTTGCGGAGGGAAAAAAACAGAAGCGGTCCTCATCACTAAGCGCTGGAAGAGAAAATACGCCTGTATTAGAATCGAGAATTATATCATGACTTCCAAGCCCACCACCAAATATTTGAGGGTGGGGATAGACAGGAAGCTCAGCTATAAGCAACACGTACAGTATGTTTGCGATAAATCATCCACTGCTAGTATGGCCCTGGCGTGGATGATGCCGAACGTGGGAGCGCTACGGTATACCTCTAGGTTCCACATAGCTAGGGTGGTGACCTTAATCATCATCTATGCGGCCTCAGTTTGGTGGGAGGCGTTGCAGATGCCGGTTAACATTAACATACTGAGTGCAGTCTACAGGAGGATAGCCCTGCGGGTATGCTCTGCCTTCAGGACTGTCTCAGATAATGCAGCATTCGTCATCTCTGGAATGATGCCCCTTTGACATCTTGGCAGAGGCGATGGCGAATATATACAATGCGAAGCCAATCTCTTCCTTATCGCAGACGAAGAACGCTGACAGGAAGAGATCCATAAATAAATGGCAAGAGGGGTGAGAACACTCGGGAAAGGGTCGGTGGACTCACAGGCCCATTCCTGCCGTCAAGGGGTGGTTGGTGAGACAACACGGTGATATTAATTATAATCTCACCCAGTTTTTCACGGGGCACGGAAGATATCGCTGATACCTGCACATGTTTAAATTGGTGACCTCATCCGACTGTCCAAATTGCGATGGAGTCCCAGAGGACCGAGAGCATGTATTCTTCCACTGTCCGAGATTTGTGGAAGAAAGGAGGAATTTAGAGGAAACTCTAGGAGAGGTTCCGGTATCAGAAAATCTTGTGGCGAAAATGGTAGCACATGAATAAAATTGGAATGCGGTCAACTACATGATCGCATCTATTTAATCCAAACTGCGAAAGGCAGAGGAGAAAAGCGCGGTCACGTACACCGCGTATAGAAGAAAGGTGATTAAGCTAGAATGAGCTGACTCCGCCCCGTGATGTAATACCTTATGGTGGTTCCGCGGGGTAGGGAGGGAGTCGGGGGTGGTTTTAGTGAGTAAAAATCCCACACGCTGGTGTGTCCAGACCAGTGTCTTTTGAAGATTTCCACCTCTTGAAAAAAAACAGACAGGCATTGAACCGATTTTAATAAGGTTTTGTTTTGCAAACAACTTTATAATATATCAAATTCATTTCATGAGCGAATTAGCAATTACTCCGTACACAAAAGCATACATATATATGTTACGTATATACATTAAAAACCGCTGGTAACCAGGTACACGCAAACTTTATTAGCACATACTTATACATACACATATCTACCTCGGTTAATTGACACTGATATGCAAATAACTAAAAAAAAACAGAAAAGGGAAACTAAAACGTCCCCAGGGATTCCGCTGTTCATATTAGTTCACTTTATATTATGATGCCGTAATACACGCCTTACGGTGCCATACATTTGCCAGAAATCTGAAATTTTGACCTTCTATAACTTTGTTAGTAATAGTCGGATTCCCTTCAAGCTTTTCGGAATTATGTCCTATTTTATCGCCTACGCTGACGCCAACTTTTGTACTTCTGGGATGAACTTAAGGGGGATTTTCCGGTTAATTTTAAGAACATGGCGACATACTATTATTAATACGTATATTATATTACAGACGGACAGAGAGACAATGAACTGATTTTAATAAGGTTTTGTTTTACACAAAACTTTAAAAATGGTACCATTATCAACGTTGTGATATGAATTTTACTACTATAAGGAAACTTTTAGCGTAAAATTTATCTTATTCGGGAGAATTTACTGCAGTCGAAAAACATAACATGTGCGAAATATCAGTACCCCATTGAAACCAATAGTCTGAAATACCTTATGCCAGAGTCCTATATGTATTCTTCCAACCTGTAAACTGTAAATCTTTTAGCTGAAAACCAGTTATTAAATGTGTTAACTACCAATTACCAGTTAACCCTGTTTATGAACCGGACAACGGCTAAACAAGAAACAAGTCGGAATACCGGAAGCTCGCGCTTCGGATATAAAGGTTTTGTGTTCATTTTATGTAAGAAATTTCAACGCATATTTTGCTATCCGTATTTAGCTACAAATCCAACATAATGCTTCATATTTTTCCAAACTACGAGACATACGTACATATTGCAGCCATAGATATTACGCTCACCCTAAACAAACAAACTGCCTATTTCCGAATACTGTACACATATATGCACGTATATAAATTGATAATACCCATATTTCCGATTTACGTCTTATACCTATTTGAATTAGGCACTACCCGGAAAGTTCATTAGCACGCATATATTTTATACCTACATGCACACATGTCTGGTTGGCAAATAACTAAAAAAACTAAAACAAAATAATTCTCTGCGACCCAATTCATAAGAACTTATTTCGTTGTGGTATTGACGAATTGATATGTGATGATGACGTCATCCAGGTTATAGAGTGCACGAAATTCACAAAAAATTGTAAAGTTTCATCTCCTATAACTTTGTCAATAATAATTGGATTTTCTTCAAACTTGACCAAATTGTGCATTATGTTCTTCATTACACGCATGCCGAATTTTGTACTTCTAGGATGAACATAAGGGGGGTGCCGGGTAAATTTCTAAAATGTGGAAATATACTATTATTAACTTTATTTGTGCAGATGTCGGAACCGGATATATTTTGAGGCCTAGATTTCATAGAGATGCGCCACTGTGATTTTTTCAGATTTTTCGGTTGGATAGGTTCTGAGAACGAGACCTGTTACACTTTTTGGGGGTCATATTTTGAGCGCTCACTCCTCCATGTTTCACTCAATATCAAATATTGTACCAGTTTCGAAAAGTACTAATTGAGACCTTTCATTTGATACCCCACATGGCTACATTCTGTGAAAAAAAAATTTGCACCCTCCATTCACATGTATGGGGAGCCCCCCTTAAGCTTAACATAAGATGGCGCCACTTACTGCATGTAAAGGGATCACCAGATTACATACTCTCACCAATTTTCGTGACAATCGGTCCAGCCGTTTCCGAATAAATCGGGTGTGGCAGACAGACAGACAGACAGATAGACAGACAGACAGACAGACGGACAGACGGACAGACGGACAGACGGACAGACGGACAGACAGGCACCGTCTCGATTCTAATAAGGTTTTGTTTCACACAAAACCTTAAAAAAAGATGAGTGCAAATATCGTAAACACACCGCCTAAGGTTATCAAATACTCAAACCAATTAACATGCTGAGGATTAGCTTAGCAGATGAAGTGGACTTCTTCAATGGTTCAATTTTTGTATTATATAATATTATTGGTTTTGGTTGAAAATTAAAAAAAAATTACATTCCCCTTTTGCATGTTTGGGGACCGCCTCTGTGCGACGAAAAAGGATGTAATTCATTATATGCGTGAGCGTTCACAGTTCCCACGTTTCTACCAAATTTGGTATCAATCGCTATAGCCATCTCCGATAAAAATGCGTGTGACGGACTGATAGACAGTTACACAAAACCTTAACAAGTCAGGAAACCGGAAGCTGGACGCTTCAGGTGTGACACTTTTGTGTATTCCTTTTATAAAGACATTTGGGTCACCCCCAAATTTGTCCCATCAGTACGTAACACGTAATATACGCATATATTATGTGGGAATATTCACTTTCGGGTGATATTGACATTCAAAATCGTGAATTTCTAAAGAATTGACAACTTTGACCTATTATATGTAACTTTGTTAGTAATGGTGCGGTTTTCACCAAACTTGGTAGGATCAAGCTCTATATTATAGCCTACATCGCAAATTTCGTGGTGATAGGATGAACATAAGGGAGGTTTGTAGCCGGTTACTTAAAATTGCAGTAACATACTATTATTAACTTTATTTGAAGGTATGGAAGGTAGCCTCTTGATTTTTTTCAGATTTTTCGGTTGGTCAGGTTCTGAGAATGACCCTGTTAAATAAATGATCACTTTCGGCCCGTCGAACTCCCGACCTTTCCAATAAATGTCAAAACTAAGACCAGATTTGACCCCCCATATGATATGTTTGGTGAAAAAAAAATGACACCTCCTTTTGGATGTATGGGGACCTCACTGCATGAGCGTTCATAGTAGTTCCCACCTTTCCACCAAATTTTGTGTCAATCGCTGCTACAATTTCCGAGAAAAATGCGTGTGACAGACAGACAAACAGATAGACGAACAGACCTGTGAGGCCAGATCTCCCATCAGGCCCGACCCCAGGTGACAGATTAGGGCATACCTATTGATGTGTAAATATGTGTTCATGCACTTTTATTTTCTGACTGTGCATGGGCTAGTGTTTGCTCATCTCAGGTGCGTGGACCAAAATGGCTATGAGAAGGATACCCAGCACATAAAACCACTATGGAATGACGGGAGAAGGAGGAAATTTACGGTGCAGGGGCTCGGGACCCCAGTATCGGCGGCTTTTTGGAGTGAGCAAGCGGGCTCCCGGTCGTCGATATCGCTCGCAAGCAGTGTCTTGATGGTGGACAACTTGGTGGCATCTAATGCTACAAATGTTTTAGATTTAGAAATGGAAGTGTTCAAGCGAAGTACACTCAACCTACAAAATCGAAGAAGGCTGAATTCAAAGCAGACCGCTAGACGACAAAAAGAGCAACAATATCGACCGCAGATATTCAAGAGGAGAAGCAGCAGGAGGTATTCCAGATCCAGGAAAAGGACCCATTCAGAAGAAGTTCGTTAACTTTAAGATCTCGGACTGTGGGAAACATAAAGAAAGATAAAACAGAGGGAAGGTTCATGAATGCCAAATGTGAAGGAATCGTCCTAAAAGTAGGACTCATGGAGAGCAGACTAATGAAGCAGAGAAATTACCCTTTAAACAGCTTGGTGCAAAAATAGTTGAGCTGTATGAGTTCATCATAAAAAATATGGTGAGAGCTATTAGAGTGCTCTACAACAAATCGCAGCAAGGGGAACGAAATTCGAAGGACGAGTCGAAATCTGTTGCCCAACGGTGTGACACACCACCCAAGTCACACCTAATCGTATTGCAATCAACCTGCACCAAACAAGAAAGTACGGGAAAGAGATGTGGATCCTCTGGGAAATCAGCAGGGGCTTAAGAGGAAAAAAGCCATACAAATAGTGCCGAAAAACGAAGCTAAAAGCACCGAAGAGAGAAAGTAGGTCCCCCAGTGCGAGTTCCGGCAATCGAATCGACAAAATCCAAGGAGAATGAAAACAGTGGATGGACCAAGGTAGTTAAGAAAAAGGCGAAGAACAAGGCAAAAGTGCGAATTCGCCCAGAAGTGATTGTAGAGTGGCTCAAGATTTACTCGAGTAGACCATCTACGAATTCCGTTGGACTAGTGGCGTGACACGTTTTGATCACATCCGAAATGAGGATATCCGCGATCGTTATGGGGTTGCACCGATCGTGGAAAAGTTGCGAGAGAGGCTTCCTCGACGGTATAGTCACGCAATTCGTGCTAACGAGAATTCACTTACCAAGATTGGTCTGAACATCGCAGTCGATGGTAAATAACCAAAAGGCAGGCATAAACAACGATGGCTTGATGGGGATTTAAAAGTCTCGAGATTGTGGACAAAATGCTAGGTTATTGAGAGCCAGGGAGGTCTCTCAGATCGACAGTATGGGTTCCGTAAAGCCAGATCAACCATTGATTCCATCAAAATGGTTACTGGCTTGGCCGAAGATGCAATCCACGGAAAGGGCAATACTATGGTAGTGACCCTAGATGTGAGAAACGCATTCAATTCGGCCAATGGGAACCTAATACGGGAATCTCTGAGAGTTCTGGTGTGACGCTTGCGGAGGAAAAAACGGAGGCGGTCCTCAACACCAACACCAAACTGGGAATCATATCATCACTTCCAAGCCTACCATCAAATACTTGGTAGTGATGATAGACGGGAAGCTGCAACATGTGCAGTATGTTTATGACAAAGCATCCACTGCGAGTGTGGCTCTGGCAAGGATGATGCCGAACGTGGGAGGGCCATGCCATGCTTCCAGGTTGCTTATAGCTAGGGTAGTGAGTTCGACCCTCCTCTATGCAGCTCCAGTTTGGGGAAAGGCATTGCAGGGTGTGTTCGGCATTCAGGACTGTCTCTGAGGGTGCCGCATTCGTCATCTCTGGAATGATGCTCATTGATATCTTGGCAGATGAGATGACGAGTATATATAATGGAAAGTCGATAGAGTCCCAGAGGACCCAGAGTATGTATTGCTCTATTGTCCAAGGTTTGTGGAGGAAAGGAAGAACCTAGAGGAGACTCTAGGAGAGGTGATGACGAGGGAACGCTTTGTTGAGCTTCTGTTTCAAAGCATACGTTAGAGGCTTATGGTTCGTGAACACTGTGAACGGCCTGCCTTCTAGGGAGAAGCGGAAGTACTTAATGCTCAAGTACGCGGCGTGCAGTTCTCGATCGTAGGTGCTGTAGTTCCGTTGAGTGGGGTTTAACTGTCTAGAGAAGAAGCTCGACGGCTACCAGACTTGATTCACCTTTCGGTGAAGAGCAGCACCTACTGCAATGTCAGTGGCATCAACAAAAACGGCTAAGGGTGCATCTTGTCGAGGAAATGCCAAGAGTTTAGCATCAGCCAGTTGTTGTCGGGATTTATCAAACGCGCGGACAACCTCTTCAGACCACACTATCTCTCGTGTGTCCTTTGTTTTGGTGCCAGACAAGTACGCGTTCAAAACGGACTGTTGGGCAGCCTTAGGCAGGAAACAACGATAGAAGTTTAGCATGCTTAAGAACCTCCGCAAATCCGTCACAGTTTTCGGACGCGAAAAACTTACACCTTGTCTGGGTCGGGCTATATTCCGTCAGGGGAAATGAAGTGGCCGAGGAATCTCACCTGTGTTTGAGGACTAAACCGGCTTGAAGGAGACGTTGAAAAATGCACTCGAGATGGGCTAACTGCTCAGACTCTGAGGAAGAAGCGACCAAAACATCATCCAAATACACGAAACAGAAGTCGAGGTTTCGCAGGACCGAGTGGATGAACCTTTGAAAGGTTTGCGCCACATTGCATAACCCGAAAGTCATTCGTGTGAACTCGAATTAAGGTTGGCTGAGGAGTCTATGAGGGACCTGTTCTGCAAGTCTACTAGGAACCCATAGTGACATAAGAAGTCTGCGTCTAAAATGAAAAAGCTGACATTCGCGAGGATGGATCGCCATGGGAACGTCCTACGCAAGCCAAGACTCACGTCCACTTGGCTGTACCCGTAGGTGTTAACGCGCGAGGAATTTCCCGCCGGATGTTTCAAATATTGAGGGAATAGCCGAAACCTCCACACCACTATCTACAAGATAACTGCGCCTGCTGAGAGGGTCATAAATTGTTAAGCGACGTGGCGCTGCGGTCTGGGTGGCCGTCGCCAGAACCCTTGCGGACCTAGTTTTTTGAGGTAGGCGTGAATTTCCACGGGATCGTACATCTGGTGGCTTTTCCGCCGAATTTGCAATGGTATCATCAAAGGCTTCGGTCCGTGGGTTGTCTTGACACTCTGTTACCCGATCGCCCTTTTCGAACAGAAGACCGCGA
The DNA here is from genome assembly GCF_905115235.1 of Hermetia illucens. NCBI lineage: Eukaryota > Metazoa > Arthropoda > Insecta > Diptera > Stratiomyidae > Hermetia > Hermetia illucens. The sequence goes on along the minus strand of NC_051849.1, from coordinate 128,900,109 downwards.
GCGAGCCCGCGACCTGCCGCCTGAACGCTGAGCGTCCAGCGTCGCCCTCATTTCTGTCATGCTGGCCAGAATAGCGGCCATCTTACGATTCAGCCCGCCTAATTCATCTGAAGGCTGCTGAACGGCCGCTACCGTGGGACGCGCGTGCACCTCATGCACCTTGTCAGCCGCAGCTGCCAGCGCCTCCAAAGAACCGGAGATGCACGCGAGGATCGCCTGGGTGCTCCCTGGAAGACATCGTAGCCAGAGCGACTTCAACAGATCGTCCTCGATCTTGCTCCCACCTAATTGCCTCATTTCACGAAGCAATTGGCTGGGAGTTCGATCGCCTAACATCAAACCTGCTAGCAAGCTTAGCTGACTCACTTACCGACAGGCGCTTGATCAACTCTGTTTTCGATATGGTGTAGGAAGCCGATTTTACAATGTCGGCCACCAGGAGGATGGACTCCTCATCCAGGCTCCAGGTAATTAACGCACCCCGAAGCGGATGCCTGATGCGCAGACCAAAATGAAAACTCGTCAAAAGAGCGGAAATCCAAAGATTATCAACGCCGTCTCTTGCGGCGGTTTTATGATGACTATTAAGATTAGTTTTTGTTTTTTGATTTTTTAAATATGTTAACAATTCTAACAAGTCCTTTTATTCGTCGGGTGATTTTGGGGATTGATGGGAAACCATTTGCCGACGTCATCGACAGCGGCCCAACTAAATTTCCAATCGACACCACTGATTGCTGCGGATGAGATGGGGGCTGTTTTTGCATCTGTGACCGCGAATGATGATGTGGTGGCCGTTGAAATGAAATCAGTTGTGGCCTTATTTGAGTTTGAGACCGCGGTTGCCAAATAATCGTTCGTTGTCTAGGTCGCTGCTGCCAATGTTGAAAGGTGGTCGCGCTCGTCGGACTTCTGATGGGCGGGCTCTCCGAGTGGGTCTGGATACGTAGTAAATTAGGGGTTTGCTGCCGTGAGTCAGAATTGCAACAATGGTGGCGGAGTCTTCTAACAGTGCGAAGATCCGTTACTCTAACTTTTTGTTTCGGGGTCACCGCTTTAGTCTTGATAAGACTTGATTTAAATTCTTATAGATATTAGATATGAATATCGCTAGCAACTTCTTTCAATTCGGAGCCTTTTAAAATCACAGCTTAAATAAATTCATTGATATAAAGTTAAGGAATAATTAGCGAGACGCTCTCAAAGTTAAAATTTTACAACTTTTCAATAATTCGTTTAGCTTGACTGAAAATTCATTGTCAACTCCCCTTTTTAAACTTCAATTATCTTTCACATTTCATTTCCAAGCCTACTCCGTTACGGAGAACACCGGTAGTGGCATCTGACAGTCGAATTAACAACATTCGAAATAAATTTCAAATGTTGTTAATCCTGCTGCGGCACAGATACATTCATGTTAGGTGCTTTGAAGTCCTCGAAAGTTGATATAGCAGCTCTGGCTGTTTCTCCTGAAAATTCTTCGAGGATTTTTCCCTCGATCGAGGAATACATAAGGACTGGCAAGTCTTGTACAGTAAGAGCTTTGACACTATGGTAAGATGTGTCGAGCTCCAACTTACAAAATGAAGTAGACTCTGTTGGCAGCCAACAACCGTGCGCAGATTTCACCGTCATAGCTGTTATCGGTTGTGATTTTCGACCCCTAGATAGGAGAAATTTTTAATACTTTCAAAGTCGTAGTCTCCTGTCTTCATTGTTTTCGTTTGAGCAGTGCTATTCGATGTTGTTGGTTCTTTGGTTTTTGGCGCTGGCGTTGCCACCATATACTTCGCCTTGCCTTCATTAATATGCAGCTCAAGATCTCGCGCGCCTGCTCGGTCTGGATGAAAGTAGATTATACATCTGGGGTTGTTCTTCCCATTATCTCAATATCATTAGCGTAGGTCATCCTCTTGTCTTGGACTATTGTTGATGTTGAATGGTCTCGAGAGTGATCCTGCTGCTTTTACCTGGCCTCGCACATTGGTCAGGATCAGCCTAGTCAGTCTACCAATTTTGTTGGGATACCGAATTCTCTCAGAGCCGTGTTCAATTTTAACCTGGCTAGGCTATCATAGGCGGCTTTAAAATCGATGAAAAGATGCTGCAACTAATGCCATATTCCAACAGTTTTTCCATCGCTTGCCGCAGAGAGAAAATCTGATCCGTTGCTGATTTGCCTGGAGTGAAGCTTCCTTGGTGTGGGCCAATGATATTCTGGGCGTATGGGGCTATGTAGCCCAGTTGCACTGCACGATATGTATGGGACTGATAATGCCCCATTTCCATTCGTCAGGTATAGATTCGCTGTCCCATACTTTGAGCATACTTTGAACTTCAGTTGCTGGACCGCTTGGTGTAGTTGGTTGCCGTCATAGTTACCCAATTCGGCTGTAATTCCATTGGGCCTTGGAGACTTTTAAGCCGATGAATCGCACAGACTGTTTTTGCTATGCTTGGTGGTGGCAGCACTTGTCCATCGTCTTCAGTTGGCGGAACCCCCAACTCGCCAATATTTTGTTTGTTGAGCAGTCCATCAAAATGCACAACCCATCGTTCCAATATGCCCATTCTGTCGGAAATCAAATTTTTCTTTGTTTCTCGGCTGGATGAGCATCGAGGTGTTTAAAGCTTCATCTTGCTGACTTGTTGGTTAAACTTCCTCACCGGATGCGATTGCACCCTGTAGTTTTCGAGTTCGCAGACTTGTTGGTTCTTCGAGGTTTTTTTTCGTCTGTGAAGTTGCTTCTGCGCTTGACAGATAAGTCTCTGCGCGTGCTCGCGTTCTTTTAGAACGAACATCACTCGGTATGCGGCATTCTTCCGTTCCGTTGCTAGCTTAAATTCTTTGTCGAACCAGCTGTTCCGAATTTTGTTGAGACTGGGGCCAAGTATGTTTGTGGCCATTTCGACGATAACGCTCTTCAGGTGAAGATCATCTGTTGATGCTTCATCTCTAGGACATCTGTTAGTTGCGGTTATTGCGGGATCCATTTCCCCCTTATAGGTATTATGGAGGGCTGCGAGCTCACTATGCTAACGAGAGAGCGATCCGAGGCTACATTGCCCCCCTATATATTCTGCCATTCATCAAGGTTGAGAGGTGGCGGCTTTCAATCAGCATATTTAAGTACGAGAGCTGACGTATCGCCTGAATATGGGCCCCGTTCCTACTTGACTGCTGAAATCGCTAAGTATGATTTTGATGTCATACTTGGGACAGGCTTCGTGGATTAGGTAGACTGCCCCGTAAAAGGTATCCTTTTCCGACTCTGCAGTCTCCTCTGCAGGGGCGTGAACGTTAATGAGGTTTGTATTTCTAACGTTGCCTCGGAAACACAGAGTGCATAGTCTGTCGTTTATATTTTCAAAGCCGATAACAGTAGGTTTCATTTTTCGGCCGACTAAGAAACGTACTCTGAGTACATGGATAGCCGCTATAATATAGGGTGTAGTGGCTCTTCTCCATGAAACCGATCCCTGTCCAGCGCATCTCTTGTAGCGCTGTTACGTCAGCTTTATATTGGGAGAGGGTATCGGGTAGCTGCTGGGCAGCATTCGGTCTGTGCAGGAAGACGCACATTCCACGAAAAAATGCGCATTATTCCGTTGTCGTTGCCGGGTTCGTCCTTTTAAAGTCCATCCTGTCCGAGGCTCGTTCTGTGGCTTCGTAACATCGGTTCTCTGTGTAGGATCATCAGTACTACCCAATCCCCAACCTGGAGGACCAGTTGGTATAATTTGTCTCGTTTTTAGGCGTCTGCAGTTTTTCGTTAAGAAAGAACTCCCAGCGATAACCACGTGGAGGTGGAGATAGGGTTTAGTAGTAGAGCTGTTGGTGTTTGTTCAGCAGGCGTTTCTCAGGTTTTATGCTCCATCGTGGGTACCAATCCACGTTTCGCTCTGGGTCCCATACTACCTTTTGACCGGCAAAAGAGGATGTACTGATTAAATGGTTTCCGGTTTCCTAAGCTTATCCTGTATTCATTTTTATTGGTTTTATAAACACGGTTCAGAAGTCGTCTGGTTCATTTCATTTTTGCAATTCGTAATTCAATTAGGTAATTGTTTTAGCGAATTTTCTTCACTATAGCTAACAGATCAAGTGATTATCAGTTCCCATTGAGCTTTTATCACCAAAAAAGTCCTTAATCATCTGGGAATGAATATTACTTCCAATACCTTAACTTTGGATTCCAGCTCTGAATTAAAAAACACCACTATACACCCTATTAAAAGTTAAAAAACACGTAACTAAGCATAAGCTGCCACATCCCTTGGCTTCGGCAGAGGATAAAGAGAGTTACAGGGGAGCTCTACACAGAGATGTATGACGCATTTCTTTTAGCATTAACCAGGTATTATAAGATGACTGGAACTAGGTCTTGAGCAAATGTCTCATGGGTTCTTCTAATAGATTTTGTTATTAGTACGCATGCTGGGTGTCTTGTCGACCTTTCATCATTGAAGATCTTAGTCGTTACTACCTTGCTCGCGCCTTTTCTCGAAAGTCCCACTTTCCTGCGCCCGATTTCTCTGGATATTGCCGTACGTGGTGGTGCAGCAACGTGCATACACTGATTCCGAAGCAGCTTGGGATTCTTTCGTAGTGCTTTCCTTTCTTGTGGGTTGCGAATCATTACCGGTTCATTATGTCCGGTTCGTACGGATCCATTTTACAAATCGGCGTTACGCCAGCTTCGCCCATGTAATCTGTTCCCCTTTCTTCCGCGTTTCCTGGCAGTGGCAGAGGTAAAGGTTTTGATTTGATTGATTTTTGAAACCTTAAAAAGGATATCATCTCAAAGGTTGGTTCATATTCTTCGTATATAAAAAATCATACCTACAAATTTTACAACGATCGATTCATTAGTTTTTGAGTTAGAATTTCCGGGAATGCCAAAAAGTCGTTTTGAGAAAAAAGCCTTTGAAAAAAATTGTTTGAAAAGTCATCTTTCTCATCATCAGTCTTGATTACAAACAAAAAACAGTTACAACAGTTACAATCACAAAAATACAAATGCACTCGTAAAGGTACTGACGAGTACTGTCTACATAGCGCTACAAAATTACGTAAGAATATAAAGCGATTACGTCCTGGGTTCCGAGCCTGAGCTTGTATCCAATAACCGCATGATTATACACTCAAAAAATCTAAAAGAATATGAATTTCGCTTTAAAATTTTCGCCATATATTCTAGGAAAGTGAAGCTATCGACTTATGCAATAAACAACTCGGGACGCTGATATTCAAATAAGTAAAAAAAGCTAAAGGAGGAAAACAAAAGTGTTTCCCATGGACGTCGCGGTTCAGATAAGTTTATAAATAAATAATAAATTTACCTGAAATGTAAAAATTTGAACGTCCCTAGCTTTGTGAATTTCGTGTAAACTTTCCAAAGTTACAGTGCCAAATCTTGTAATTCTAGGATGAAATTAAGAGGGATTCCAGGTAAATTTCTAAAATATGGTAATATGGTAATATGCTCGTAAACTTACGAGTATTTGAGCACATATCGGACTGAGATGTACTTTGAGATTTTGTATATATGCACTGTTGGCAATTTTTTCAGATTGTTCGATTGTATAGGTTCTGAGAACGAGACCTGCCTTTTGGGGCACACATCTGGACCCTTCACTACAATATGTTTCATCCAATATCAGTTTCGAAAAATACTGATCGGGCCATTCCATTTGATATTCCACGTCACCATATTTTGTAAAAAAAAACATTTTTCACCCCTTTTTGCATGTATGGGGAGTACTCCTTCAAACTCAACACAAAATGGCGCCATTCGTTGCATGTAAAGGGACACACACATTACATTTTCTCACCAAATTTTGTGTCAATCGGTTGAGCCGTTTTCGGGTAAATCTGTAACAAACAGATAGAAGGACAGAAAGACATTGTCACAAGTCGGAAGATCGGAAGTTGGCGCTTCGGGTATTACGGTTTTGTGTTCACTTTATATGAGAAACTTTCTATGCACATTTTTCCATTGGTTTATGGCTAAAAACCCAAAATATTCTTTCATAATTTTTTCCAAAATACAAGATATGTCTACATACCTATTACAGACGTATATATTATGCTCATCCTAAATAAGCAAACATTGCCTATCACCGAATACTGCATTATATATGTACGTATATAAATTTATCGTACACAGCTTTATTAAGTTTCAATAACATATACATATAAGTGCATACATATGTCTGTCTGGAGTAATTGATTTGATATATAAATGATTAAAACGAAGTGTTGCATCCCTACTCCAGCTCATTTTGTTGTGGTAGTGATGAATTTATATTATAACGACGTTATTCGTTAGAATGCACGAAATTTAAATAAAATGTGAAAGTTCCACCTTCTAGAAATTTGTTAGTAATGGTGGGATTTACCAGAGTTATGCCTTATATTATGCTTTGTACCAATGCTAAATTTTGTACTTCTAGCATTAAATTAACTAACATTGCGGCAAAATTTCTAAATGCTGATGATATGCTATTATTAACTTTATTTGTGCAGATTTCGGAATGGGATGTATTTCAGGGCCTAGATTTCGTTTAGATACACCACTGCGATAGTTTCACATTTCTGGGTTGGATATGTTCTGAGAACGAGACCTGCTACCTTGTTTGAGGGTCATATTTTAAGCCTCACTCTCCTACATTCCACCCAATCACAAAATGGCGTCACTTGCTATATGTAAAGGATTCACAGGCCACACGTTCTCACCAAATATCGTGACAATCGGTTTAGCCGTTTCCGAATAAATTGGGTGCGACAGACAGATGGGCTGACAAACATCGAGTCGATTCTAATATCCAACACCCCGCCCTGCATATGTCCCCCAAATGGCATTCCAATAGGTGTATCAGTTTTTGAGATATGTGCCTGTGACATAAAGAAAGTAAATTGACTTAAATAAGGTTTTGTTTTTGCACAAAGAGTGCATCCGCTGAGTAGACATAACTGTCTTCAGAGTTCCAATTGAAACACATACGAGTTTTAATGATGGCAAAATGTTCATGTCGTGGCTGACACAATACAATACGTTCAACATTTTGGTTATTCTTATTCCAATGCCTAAATCCCATTGCTAACAAGGTATCATCAAGTCGTACCCATTTTTGCCCACTTGAGTGGTTTCTCCGTAATAGCTTTCTTTCCCGTAGTATCCGAAAAGTAGGAGACTTTATCGGAGATATATACCTCATCAGCACACAGTTTTCGTCCTGCCAAATGGCAGAGATTTACAACACAAACCCTGAGGACTTTTACGAGCGAATCCCCTAACTGTTAGCGATTGCAGGGGATCGGGAAGTTTGTGTTCAGTTCGCAAGTTGGTTGTGGATTGTTGTCCAAAGTGATGAACTGGAAACTAATGAAATGCGGCCAAGAGAACGGAATGAAAATCTATTGGAAAGGACAGGAATGGACTCGAAGTGTTCTCGTCAGGTCGAAAGCAAAATTCTTCCTCAAGTTAGACTTGGGAATACTTTTATGTCTGCTGACTGACAGCCTGTTAGGAGCAAGCAGATAAGAACGATGGAAGATACTGGTTTTATATTTTCCATTTGGTTGCGAAACTTAGCGAGTATTTTGATAAATACTGAGATGTCATCAGGATATTGGGAAAAGTTTTCATTCAATCACTTTTGACTGAGACGTTAAGCTCAGTATTTGATGCTCCGGATTTTACGAAAATTGATAAACTTTCATACTTCCATAAAGGAAATTATGTTTTTGTTTTCTTGGATGCTCGGTTGCACGGAGTTACCGTAGGATCCTTGGACAGCGGGCCATTCGGAAATGAGTTTCATCAATATTGATAAAATTGAAATAGAAGCGACCCTTGAAGTGGAAATATTTTTGTATGCATATAACGTTAATACAGCCATGGCAAACTGTAGGATTATTCATAGTGACATTTCTATTTCTAGTAACGATGGCGATTTTACAGAACGCCTTTTTAAAGTTACGGTTACAGCAAAATCCTGTTTCTTCATATTTACAGCTAATTTGTATAAATTTCCGATAATTGGTACTAAACCGTCAGTCAGAATTATTAGGGTTCTACGGTATTGCTAGTTGCAAAATACTACGAGGATATCCTATTCAAAAGCATTTAAAAGTAAGTTTTAAGCACTAATTTAAATTGCAGGACCTTCCGTCGATATCTAGCTAAAGCAGACCAAGCATAATTAGTGAGCCACATCGAAACCATGGTGGTTGCATTTAGGACAAAAACCAAACGGGCCAAGCTACGGTATGGGCTTGTGGAGAACAAGCCTTCGAGGAAATAATGGAGCACCTGGAGGAGAGCTTTATCAAAGTGAATGTGAAAGGTGTCCACATAGACAGCTGATATACTCCCCCAACACCAAACTTGTCGAGTATGAGCACATGCTTGCCACTCTGGTTTTAGATGGAGGAGGACGTTGGCTGACTATAATAGCAGGCGATTTTAATACGTGGGTTCTTGAATGGGGCAGTCGGACAACTAAGAGAGGACGTGTTCTTCTCGAAGCATTCGCGAAGCTAGATGTGGTACTGGCGAATGTTGGAGCTTTGTACACTTTCCGGGGAAGGAGCCTGGTGACTATAGCTCTTGCCAGTAGAGTCGATTTGCATGTCAGTGAGGACTATACTCACAGCGACCACCAGGAAATCTGCATAGAAATCAAGAGCGGATCGCGCTCCAAAAAGAGTTCTCGCAGAATTTCTTGTGGTATGCTCGGCTGGACCGCGACCGCTTTTGAGGGGACACGTTTTCCGCGGCGCTCAAGTCCGACACATGCCTGAATGGTATGGCTGGAAAAAAAGACACCCAAATTCACCCAATGGATGACGGAAGCATGCGACCCTATTATGCCCAGAAGGCGATTGCTCCCCAGTAGGTAACCTAACTACTGGTGGAACAACGAAATCGCAAGTTAGTGAACCGCATGTTTCCGTGCAAGGAAGTTTTGTCAGAGGCTCAGGGGAAAGCCCGGTGGCGACGGTCGAGAGGAGGCACAAAGGCAATTGAGTGGCCGCCTAAGAGAAGCAATTCGGAGGAACAAGAACAATTGTTTCAAACAACTGTGTGACCATGCACACATAAACCCTTGGGGCGAGGCCTACAGAGTGGTAATGAAAAGGCTGCAGAGATCACCCCAGGCGGCCTGTCCACGCCTCCTGAAACAAATTGTTACCACTCTGTTCCCTAACCATGAAAATATGGGAAGGCAAACGGTTGTCTAGCTAATTGAGGGCATAATGCCTCCAGTAACTGTGGAGGAGCTGCGGGAAATACGCGGTATGATCGGTGACAACAAGGCCTCAGCTTTGATATTGGCAGTGAAGACTAGGCCCCACCTTTTCGCCAACAAATTTGAGGCGAGCCTAAAGGAAGGAAGGAATATTCCTTGTCCAGTGGAAAAAGCAAAAGTTGGTGTTGCTTCCGAAACTTAGCAAGCTACCTGGAAACCCAACATCGTATCGTCCTATCTGCCTGCTTGATACAATGGGGGATGATGGAGATAGCCATCTACAACAGACTCCCACCCATCGTCGAAACCAGCAACAATTTGTCGCAATATCAGTTTAGTTTTCGACGTGCCCAATCTACGGTGGACGCAATTCGCATAATAGTAAACCTAGCAAGGCGCACTGATTTCTAGCGGCTGCTGTGCGTGTTGGTGCTGGATGTCAACAACGAAGTTAACTCGCCCAACTGGAACAAAATTAAAGGGGTGTTGGCTGACATAGGTATCCCCTAGTATTTGGCGAATTTGGCGGAAAACTACCTCTCAGAGAGGACTCTGTGGTACGCGACAGGTGAGGGTCGCAAAGATTGCATTGTCACAGCCAGGGTACTGAAGGGATTGGTACTTGGTTCCCTGTTGTGGAATATCATGTATAGTGGTGTGCTTGCTCTTGCTGTCCCAGAGGGAACTGCGATTGTGGGTTGTACCTAGCTGTGGTTGTTACAGCAAAACACTCGCAAGATGTGGAGGTCTACGCGACGGAAACAGTAAGAGAGGTAAAGTCCTGGCTAGAAGGAGCCGGGCTGGCCTTGCCGGACGCGAAAACGGAAGTGGGAAAAATAACACTGAATGTGGTCGGAATACGGTCGTATCAGAATCGTCTATCAAATACATGGGGGTTATAACTGACACCAAATTGAGCTTTAGGGAAAACCTTGAATATGTATGCCAAAAGGCAGCCAGTGCCACCCACTACCGCCACCTGGGTGGGCAGAGGCGTTTGCATAGTCTCAGAAACGGAAGCAGGTGAATTCGGTTTACCGGCTGATGACTTTGAGGGTCTGAAGAGCTTTTAGAACCACATCAGATGAGGCAGTCTTGTTGGTAGCAGGCATGATTCCTATCGACATTCTGGCGAGAAAAGTGAGTGCGCTGTGACATGCAAGACGTATGGGGGAGCATACAGAGCGTAAAAATGCGGCATGGTCAGAATCGCGTGATCTCTGGCAACGCAGATGGGACGAGTCTACGAAGGGTCGATGGATGCATGGGCTCATTCCCAACATTAAAGTATAGCTTGAGCGGTAATCTGGAGAGAGCAACTACCGCATTACCCAGTTTCTCACTGGAGACGGTGGATTGGATGGTTCTCCGAATTGCGGTAGATACGGTGGCATACCGGAGGATCGAGACCATGTGATGTTTCAATGCCAAGGTTTACAGTAGAGAGGAGGAACCTAAACCAAGTATTGGGTAGGAGCGTGAGCTCGGAGAATTTAGTCGCGGAGGTGTTAAGGTTCGATTAGAACTGGCTTACGGTTCGCTCGCAATTGTGCAAATGCAGGAGGAGTTGCTGTAGGAGCAAAGAAGGAGGAAAGTCGAAAGGAGGAGAAAGACGAGTGCCTAAGCGCAAACCTACTGCGCGAAGTAATACCTAAATGGTGGTCCGCGGAGCTGGGGCTGGAGAGCCCGGGGGTGGTTTTTAGTGGGAGGGAATCACGCGCGCGCTCGGTGAAGCCCCGACGTTTGTGCGACGGAGCTTGTGCGGACGTGTCTTTCTAAGATTTTCCACTTCTGTCTACGTACAAAAAAACAAAAACAAGTCGGGAAACCGGAAGCTTGACGCTTCAGGTATAAAAGATTTTGTGTTTTCCTATGTGAGGAGCATAACGCAGTTCTCCATTGGCTGACAGCATTGACTGAAGATATTTAAATCGCTCAGTTCTGTTAGCGGCAGTAACCTGCTCAGAACTGCCAGCTAAAGGGTTAAAATATAGAAAAAGAATTTATCTAATATTTTTTGCTTAAAATTGCACGGGAAATCGGCTAGAACGCAGTTCCTCCGTTGATTTTGGAACACCATGTATACGTGAAAGAAATGCCAATTGAAAAGTACTTTTTATTATGAAAATTTCACGTATTTTTGCCTTTTAATATCATTTTATCTTGCAGGCTTCTTATTATACAGGGTTCACAGCCACCCACGCCTTAGTCTTCCACTAGGCCTTCTGACTGTTGGCCTGTTGTTCAAGAACCGACAGCTGGGAGTTTTAGGTATGAAGTGTATTCTGGATTTAGGTGACAATTCAAATTTATACTGAAATTTTGTCTGGGTGTAAAATTTCATGCCAAAGAGGAAATTGAGACACTGTGATACAGACGCAGGACATCGGTTATCCAGCCGCGCAGGGGGCTGTCAAATGCTTTGGCGTATTCGATATACCAACTAAAGAAATTTCTTTCGTCTCTGCTTGCCTAACCTGCAACTATCATGTCGATAATGAATTGCTCTAAGCAGCCCTCCTGCTCCTCTTTCTGAACATTGTTGGTCTCGAGGTGTGCATTGACCCTTCCACTAATAACGGACTTTATGAACTTGTAAAAGGTAACTCCAATATGCTATTAACATAGTATGCTGGTCCCAAGCCCAGCTAAGGGAGGAGGGTTTGAGGCAACGTACTCTGTACTATCCTCAGTAAAACAAAAAGAAAATGCTGAGATCAGGGAAAGAGATAAATAGAGTATAGTTGAAGTTATTCTACTATGTTAAATCCTACCTGACCTCTCTTGGTGACAGGCCCCGCGACAGGTCGACCAAGAAAATGCATACAATGTCGTTACAAACATGATGATCGGATTGAGTCACAAGCTTCGGAGAAATGCTAGGGCGTCCACCTCAGTCGACGCGGCAGGACGGGCCTCGGTCCTGTCGAGAAATGGGAAAGGGTTCTTGACGCATGGACGGCGTCAGGACGTAAGCAAGTTAGTCCGCACACAACAAACAAAACAAATACGTGTCTGCACACTAAATGTTGGTACCCTAACTGGAAAGACCGAGGAACTCGCAAGAGTCCTTCGGAAAAGGTGCATTGATATCTGCCCTCTGCGAGAAACACACTCAATATGGTGTTGGCATTGCCATCTCAGAGGGTTTCCATGATGCCATTAAAGAAGTCGAACGATTTGATGATCGGCTGATGAAGCTCACCATTATATTAGCTGATCGCAATATTCACTTCTTTACCGCGTATGCATCACAGACAGGTCGACCTGATGCCTAGAAAGATGCCTTCTGGCAACTTCTCGATGAAAAGACTTGTCACGTGCCTGCTGACGATTACATAATCATTGCCGGCGACCTTAATGGTAATGTGGGTGAAAAGGCAGACGGTAACCGGTTCCATGGGGAAAGGGGTTTGGAGCGCGCAATGAAGGTGGCGAGCGTATAATCGATTTTGCGGGCACCCATGACCTTGTACTTATGAATGCATGGTTCATCAAACGATTGTCTCATCTTCCCACATTTTATAGTGGGAACAGTAAAACGCAAATCGACTATATTCTCATAAGACGCCAACATTTTACAACTGTCACTGATTACAAAGTCGTTCCCTATGAGACCATCGCACCTCAACATCGGCCGTTGATTGCCGTTCTGCGAATTAAGCCACCGATAAAACGGCGTGAGAAACGCACGGGCCCGCCGCGCATTAAATGGTGGCGATTTGGTGAGAAGAAAGAAGAGACGGTCTCACTCATACAATTGCCAACCATTAGGAATGTGGAAGAATCATGGAACCAAATGACACGATCCATAAAGCGGCCTCTGCAACCCTCGGGGTTACCAAGCCGGGTAAGCAGTACATCAACTGAGCTACTTGGCTTTTGAAATGATGATGTTGAAATGAAGGTCCGTGAAAAGAAACGCCTCTACCACAAATTTCTCGACGATAAAACGCCTGCAAATTGGCAAATTTATAAGAATGCCTGAATGGAGGCAATAAAGCAAATGAAATCGGCGAAAGCAACAGGACCTGACGACATCGCATCTGAGCTCTGGAAAGCGAAGAGTTGGGACCCAACACTGTGGCTCAGTGAATTCTTTAACCGGGTTATTCAGGAAGGAAGAACACCATCTGACAGGCAGGAAAGTACTACTGTTCCAATATGGAAAAAGAAAGGTAGCCCAACAGAATCTTCAAATTACCGTTCGATCCGGTTACTTTCTCATACCATGAAGTTTTTTGAACGCATTCTTGACAACCGTATTCGCGAAATCGTTGAAATAACCGTGAATCAAGCCGGATTTGTTAAGAACTGCGGAACTACTGACGCAATACACGCTGCGCGGTTACTCATGGAGAAACGCCGTGAGAAGCATCGCCCTCTTTACATTGCCTCTCTGGATCTAGAGAAAGCGTTTGACCGTGTACCACACGAACTCATCTGGTATGCTTTACGACAACACTTCGTGCCAGAAAAACTCGTGCGCTGGGTTTAATTGCTCTACCACGATCCGAAAAGTAAAGTTCGTAGTATGGCGGGTGTATCAAAATCGCTTCGTGTCTCTGCTGGTGTTCATCAAGGAAGCGCCCTCTCACCACTCCTTTTTGTTCTTGTTATGGACACCGTCACACGGGATATCCAACATCCAGCGCCCTATACACTGCTTTATACAGATGATGTTTTCCTAGCTTCTGATAGCAAAAATGATCTCGAGCAACTTGTTCAAAAATGGAATGATCGCCTCATGCAACACGGTCTCAGATTGAATTTAAACAAAACTGAATTTTTGACGACCGATCCCCATGAAACAGGCACAATCACTGTCAGCGGCAGTGATCTGCCCAGAACTGAGTGATTTAAATACCTCGGATCAATGCTATGAGCCAATGGAGAACTGCGTTATGAAATTGCTTCACGCATTAACGCAACCTGGATGAAGTGGCGTTCTTTAACTGGTGTTCTTTGTGATCGACGTATCAACGAACGTCTCAAATCTAAAATTTACCGTAATGTCGTCCGTCCAGTCGCTCTCCATGGTTTTGAATGTTGGCCGACCATAAAAGACAATGAACGGCGTCTTGCGGTAATGGAGACGAAGATGCTACGTTGGACTAGTGACGTCACACGTTTAGATCACATCCGAAATGAGGATATCCGCGATTGTTATGGGGTTGCACCAATCGTGGAAAAGTTGCGAGAGAGGCGTCTTCGATGGTATGGTCACGCAATTCGTGCAAATGAGAATTCACTTGCCAAGATTCGTCTGAACATCGAAGTCGATGGTAAACGACCAAAAGACAGACCTAAACAACGGTGGCTTGATACGCTGGATGGGGATTTGAAAGCCTCGAGATTGCACCCAGATCAGGCATTCGATAGAGCCAAATGGCGAAACCGATCACGACGAGCCGACCCCGCTTGTGAACGCTGAAGAAAAAGAAGAAGGTGAACTTGTTAAAGGTTGGTAACCAAGTAGTCGGTTCTGTACTGTGTCTTTTTTGGGCCGCAGTGAGAAAGGGATGGATGGATATTCAGGCCGACTTATTACCTGGTTTGTGTTATCTGACAACTGACCGTCCACACTAGTAAACTTTTAATATAAGAAACTCTGCCCCTCATAGTGACATGACAGGTGCTTCCAGCGGTAATTCACTCACCATGCTGGACTGGTAACCTCCAAATTCTACACAAAAACTCTTTTGCTTCTGATGCTGAAAACTGTAGTGACTGGACGCTGTGTTGGGATTCTTTGCGAGATCTGAAAACCACTTCACGCATTCTTCAGGTGTGTTTCATTTTGAACACGTCTGGAGTGACTTTCGCCACATCCTCGTAACCGAATGAATACGGCAAAAAGTTTCTGCTTTAGTGTATCCAGAATCGAGCTGTTGGAATATGGGCATTAATTGCATCATCTTTTTATTGAATTCAAGGCCGCATATGATAGCATAGTCAGGGTGAAACTACACGGCCATGAGAGAATTCAGTATTCCGACGAAATTGGTAAAGCTGACTAGGCTGACCCTGGCCAATGTGCGAGACCCGATGAAAACAGCAGGCTCACTGTTGAGACCATTCAAAATCAACAACGGTCTACGAGAAGAAGATGCCCTATCGTGCATACTTTTGAACCCGGCCCTTGAAAAAAGTGATCCGTGATGTTAGGTAAATGCAAGATGCACCATTCTCTTTAAGTCCAGCCAACTACTGGTCTATGCTGATGATATCGACATTATGGGATGAATAGCCCGAAAAAACAACGTACAAATTGCTTTCATTCAGATCGATTAGGCGGGGCGAGATTTTGGGCTGCTCATCAAAGAAGGCAAAATGAAATATATGATGGCAACGTTAGCACCAAAAACCAACGAACCAACAGCACCAAGTCGTACTGGTCAAATAAGAACAATGAAGATTCGAGGCTACAACTTTGACACTATTGACAATTTCTTCTACCTAGGGTCGAATATCACAACCAATAACAGCTATGACGGTGAAATCGGCGCACGGTTGTTGGCAGGCAACAGAGCCTATTTCAGTTTACAAAAACAGTTACGTTCGAAACGTCTCACCATAGGGTCAAAGCTCTTACCGTACATGATCTTGCCAGTTGTCATGTATTTCTCGGAGGATGGGTTCTTAGCGAGAAAAATTGCGAACACTTAGCCGCGTTTGAGAAAAGAATTCTCCGAAGAATTTTTGGCCGCCTACATGAGAATGGACAATTTCGTAGCCTACATAAGAACGAAATCTATGAGCGATATCATGACCGTCAGGTTATGGATAAAATCCGGCTTAATAGGTTGCGGTTGGCGGGTCAGCTAATCCGTATGGATGAGGATCATCCAGCCGGGAAGCTCTGTAAGGGCTGTGGTAGAAAAAGAATGAGAGGCACACCCTGCCTGATATGAAGCGATGGCGTAGGCTGGGACGCGAGACAGCTTTTAGAGATACCGAATTCGTATCTCTCGGCAAAACTGGGATCTCTGGAGTTCCTTATTAAGGCAGACTTAGACCGGATACCAGTTGTTGCGCCGTTGATGATAATGATGAATGCGAATGGTCAAACGTGCATAGCGTATTTCTCACATAAGATGAACACGAAGCGTCCAGCTTTCAGTATTTCGATTTGTTTCTGCTATTCAACGAACATTGACAAATCGATTGTTTTTTTCTTTATATATTTCGAAAGTATAATATATTGAAGATGTGCAGTGAAAATCCCAAAGTGAAATTCAAAATATTTCTAAAGGTATTGCACAAAGGTAATATGTATAGAAATGAAAATTAGTCGTGAACAGCTACTTCAATTGTCCCTTCTATATAATATTCTCGATCCTATACTTTTGTAGCCACCTTAGTAAGATCTAAGCATTATGTTAAAGTATATACTATGTATTAGAAAATACGAAATCGTTTAGTATACGAGAAAGAATTTTGGAGCATTTCATCAGTATGTTTTGTTACGAAAAGTCTATTGTCAAATTTTTTAACAATGATTTTGAATTTTTTTTTCACAAATTCGCCATTTTATTATTTTTTATTATTTTATTATGTATGTTTCGCATATTTCCACAAGTCTACAGAATAGAGAAATTTATTTTTTCGAATTCAGACCACCACAGTAGGCTGTGAGTAAGGAGCCTATTTTGACCATAAAAAACATACATTTATCAACTGAGAATCGAGCGACACACTGTACTTACTACCTTAATGAAAGGTAACAACTTTATGATAAACAAGTATTTCTTTGCAAAGGGGGACATATCCACTATTTCACACCAAAAGGAACACATCTGAAATGAGAAAGGCGGTTTTGAGAAGAAAGATAAAAAACTTTCTAAATTTCTTATAATTACTTGATCTACCTCTAAAATAAATACGTAGATGCGGCGTTTTAAAATTAATTCAAACCTTAAAGTAGTTTCTTAGCAAGCAACCGTGATTGTGTATTCATTCATTTCAAAGACATCGATTCTCTATTCCGAGCCGGCAAGGAAAGCATTTCATTCCACTTTCTCCATTTCTTTTGATAAATTGATATATTTTCCTGGATATATCGGCAGTAAAAGCGGATTTGAGGGGGATCAGAAATGAAAAGCACGTCTGTTTTTGTTATCAACGAGGAACGAGTGAGCGGGGAGCGTTGGTTTGCTGAGGCATGAGTGTATCCTCAAAGATTGTATGCAAGGATTCATCCATATTTCATATTTGATTCTGTAGAGACGAATTTATGAAATACGGAAATTGAGATATCACGAACGGAAATAAAACTACGAAATTCGATTTTCCTCTGAAGATAAGCCAAATCAGGTTTTCTGTATATTGAATTTTTGAGCGTTCGCCGTTACGGGAATAAAATAACGCGCAATGTTTAGATAATAAGTTGCGAGATGTTCACGTTTATCTTTGACAAACATGGACAAATTGTAGAGGTGAAAGGCTTTTGAAGACTGCAATTGTCAAGTTGATGTTACTTCATCAATCACTGCATCCAAAATTTTTAAAAATAGGTTGCGTTTAGCGTCGATGGTGAGAAGGTCAACAAGTGCATCTTTAAGGAATTGAGTTATGTTAATATTGAGTTAGTTCCGGCTAAATTTTATATGTAGTGAAGCATATGCAGGTAATTTTTTTAATAGCTTGACACTTGACTCTAAGACGTTCTCTGTTTCTTTCCTTTTTCCAGTTGACAACGTTAGTTTCGAAGTGGAGGAGAAAAAGGAATTGTTGTATTCGAAAAATCTAAAACAAGTCTGGAAACCGGAAGGTAGACGCTTTAGGAATAAAAGGTTTGGGTTTCCCTATGTGAGGATCGATGAGTGCATGACAGTTCCGTGTGTACATAGTTAAAAATTCAATTGTCCCATAGTTTTTAAAAAGCCATTTGCAGAAATAATTCGATCTGGAAAGCACTGTATTGATAACAGTCATCCTTATACGCTTCACACTAGGAGTTCAATGTTAATAGCAAATGTGAAGAAATTAGCCTACAACAGATACAAACAAATCGGAATACCGGAAATTCGGCGGTTCAAGAATAAAAGTTTTATGTTCATTTTTTGTGAGCAACTTTCTATGCACGTTTATTATAAATATTTCGTTATATATTGCTATACATATTAAAAACATAAACATATCCTAAACAAAGAAACATTGCTTATTACCGTATACTGATCGTACATATATTATTACATTACATACATATCCACACAAATGCTTGTCTCTAGTAATTGATGCTGATCTTCAAATAACCAAAAAAAAACTAAAAAGAAAATCGAAAGTGTCTACATGGACCCGCCGTTCTTATAAGTTCACTTTATACATATGATGACGTCATACACGTCTCAGAGTGCAATAAATTGAAAGTGAAATGCAATATGTTGACTTTAATAGCCTTGTTAATAATAGTTCGGTTGCGTTCAAACTTCCAAAATTATGTCCTATATTATTGCCTAAACCGATGCCGCACTTCTAGGATGAGCTTAAGGGGGGTTACTGAGTAAATTTTTAAAATCTTCAAAATATGGGAGTATAATATTAACTTTATTTGAGCAGATATCGAAACGGGATGTATTTTGTGGCCTAGGTTTTGTATAGATACATACATTTTTTTCAGATCTGTCTTCTATGCTGTTGCAAAATTTAGTACACCTAGAATGAACTTAAGGGGATTTTCCAGTCAATTTCTAAAACTCAGTAATATACTATTAGTAAGCTTATTTGAGCAGATATCGGGATGGGACATACTTTGGGTTGGGTAGTGTTTTACACAAAATTTACATAACATTTAGGTTTTAAAATATCCGCCATAATGATATCTTCTTAACTGGGGAGGAAGGTAATTTGCTGGTTCTTCGCACAAAGAAGAATCTGTTGATACTGGTCAGTATTTCTTTGACATTATTGTCGGAAGAGAGCTCCCCTGTGTCTGCACAGAATAGCGAACGAATTCTATCCTACCTTTTACAAGAAAAAAAGATATGGCGCTTATGGTGTTTCCGGCAGGCGCATCGCAATCGTTTAATTATCAGTAAATCTGAATCTTTTTCAAGGAGAGGAAGGCAGACATGGTAGTTACGATTTTAGGATGCGTTACTACTTACGAACAAAAGAAAAGGAAACGTTTTTGAATAAAAATATAATTTTATTGGGGTGAACTCAAAATGTGAACAATGCGAATCTTCTTCTTTTTTCAGTTCTAGTCCCGTTCACAAGCAGGGTCGGCCCGTCGTGATCGGTTCCGCCATTTGGCTCTATCGAATGCCTGATCTGGGTGCAATCTCGAGGCTTTTAAATTCCCATCCAGCGTATCAAGCCATCGTTGTTTCGGCCTCCCTTTAGGTTGTTTACCATTGACCTCAATGTTCAGACCAATCTTGGCGAGTGAATTATTGTTAGCACGAATTGCGTGACCATACTATTGTGATGTGTCACCTTATGTGGTTGTTGCCAGTCCACTTGGCAATCCCTGTGATGTGCCACCTTATGTGATTGTTGCCAGTCCACTTGGCAATACCTTACTCTTCTTTCTTTCTAGATTAGATTATGGTTAGTCGGAGCAGCTAAATGCCAAAACTCCAGACTAACCAGCTATGGGAGCAGCAATTGCCTGAACTCCACAATGACCTAATCAAGCAGTGTAAATTATGGGAGCAGCGAATTGCTTGGACTCCACAGAATGAACGACGTTAAGCTTGAGTTTGATAGTTCCAACGAACTACGTATTTTTAATTTATATTTCCTTTTTTATACAATTTTTACCTATACTTAGTAGGCCGGTACATATCAATTTACAGTATTTTAGGAAAAATATTACATAGTAGGCAATGATAAAGTGAATAAGTTTACAGTATTTTTAGAGAAAATATTACATAGTAGGCAATGATAAAGTGAATAAGTTTACAGTATTTTTAGAGAAAATATTACATAGTAGGCAATGATAAAGTGAATAAGTTTACAGTATTTTACACCTTACCCCTTTTGAAAAAAATGAATTGTCTTTAGGAACGGTAGACAATTCGTTTTTTCTTTATTGTTTATATTATGTATAGTCAGAAGTTTTTTTTTTTCTTTTTTTTAACAATAATGAGTAATATTTTTAAAGTCTACTTATTGTAATATATTGTATTGGTATTGATTAATTAGGTGGTATATTTATATTTATAACAGTATAGGCAATTTCAAAGCAATTTTGTTTATTTTATTTATTTATTTATTCGTCTTAACCTATTTTTGTGAATTTTAGATATTTTATTGTCCTGGTCTTTTATCAGGCAATTTACATTGTCAATTGATATTATGCTATAAGGACCTTCATACAATGGGTCTAGTTTTCGTCTTTTTCTTTGCTTTTTCTAGAAGTTGTTTGGCTTTGCTAATGGAATTTTGTAATCTGTATTTTAGTTCATTATTGTACAAATCGTAATTATATATTGGTTCTGGTTTTGTTTTAGAGAGTTCTGAGGGTATATTTACTTTTTTTCCAAACACTAACTCGAATGGTGTGTAACCATGTATGGAATTGGGTGACGTGTTGTAACAGAAAGAGTAGTATTGTACCCAATCATCCCAATCGTCTTTGTTTTCGTTAACGAAACTTCGTAGGTATTCGTTTAGACACTTATGGTTACGTTCTAGAGCTCCTATGGTTTCAGGATGAGCTGGTGTTGCAAATATTTGTTCAATTTTTAGCAATTTACATATCTCTGAGAATACTTGATTTTTGTATTCAGTACCGAGATCTGTTTTTATTTTGTTCATGGGTCCGTAGTTTAATATGAATCCATGGACAATTGCTCTTGCAACAGTGTTCGCTTCCTTGTTTGGAATAGGTATTATTATCACATATTTGCTCAGATCACACTGCATAGTTACAGCGTATTTATTACCTTGGTTGGTTTTGGTAAACGGTCCAACTGTGTCTATGGACATGGTATCGAATACTTTGGTTGGTGTTGTTGTTATCTCTAGTAATTCCCTATTTTGTTTCTGATATTTATTTTTTGTACATGAACTACAGTTTTTAATATAATTAGCGATTGTTTTTCTCATGTTTTTCCATTTGTATATTTCACGTAGTTTTTTATACATTCTACTCTGTCCAATGTGTCCTGCTGTTGGAGTAGAGTGATTATTATGCAATATTTCTATTACTTTCGATTTGTCCGTTATCGTAATTAGTGGTTTGTATATTTGGATATCCATATTTTTCAAAGTATGATTCGCTAGCGTTTTAAATGCGGTTGTATTTAATATAGTGAATAATTCACTTTCGGCCGATAGTTTCAGAGTCTTGGTCTGAAACCTATTATTTAGATATTTTTCCAACTCTGTGAGTTCCTGCACTAATGCGGGTTCAATTGATTGGTTATTATTTAGATTTATATACCGCTTTATTTGGACTTTATTTTTATGTATTATGTTTATCTCTATATCAGTATTTTTATTTTTATATTGCGCAATATTAAATTTCAGTTCCGGTAAATGCATTACTTCATTAGGTGATAAAACCTCGAAAACGTGCAGTTGATCAGGCTGCATGTTTTTGTTAGTAATGTGGTTTTCTGAAGTATTGTGAATGAGTTTTGATTGATTTGTGTTTTTGGTCATTGCTCTTGTTTGTATTTGCAAGATATTTTTCAGGTTTGTCAGGTCTGTTATATCTAGTTCTATTCTAGATAATGTATCTGGGCCAATGTTCTCTTTACCTTTAATGTACTGTATGTCAAATTGATATTCTTCTAGATCAAGCCTCATCCGTGTTAGTTTCGATGATGGGTTTTTCATCCCAAATAAGTAAATAAGTGGCCTATGATCTGTTCTTACTATAAAATGTCTTCCATAAACATATGGTTTGAAATATATTATTGCCCAATGAATTGCTGTTAGTTCTTTTTCTATGGTAGATTTATTTTTTTCACCTTTAGTGAATGTTTTGCTAGCGAAAGCTATTGGCAATTCAGTTCCATCTATTGTCTGTGATAGTATTGCTCCACATGCATTTTCGGATGCATCTGTGGATATTGTAAACTGTTGTTTAAAATCAGGGTACTGAAGTATGGGTGGGGACATTAATATTGTTTTAAGGATGTCGAATGCAGTGCTACACAGTGGTGTCCATTCGAATTTCACATTTTTACGCAACAATTGATTTAAAGGTAGGGCAATTTCAGCGAAATTTGGGACAAAACGTCTGTAATAATTACAGAATGCGACGAATCGTCTTACTTCGTCTGGGTTTTTTGGTACTGGAAATTGTTTAATGACTTCGAATTTTGAAGGATCAGGTTGTATTCCTTCGGCAGAGATCTGATGTCCAAGATATGTTACTTCTGATTGAAAGAATTTACACTTATCAGGGTTTAACTTTAAATTTTTGGCTCGTAAGCACTGAAATACTGACGTTAGATTTTTTAAGTGATGGTTTTTCGAACATCCAGTGACTATTATGTCGTCAATGTATAAGAAAGCTGTGTCGGGTGATAAACCTGATAATGCTATGGTCATCATTCTCTGAAAGCTATTGGGACTAATATTTAGTCCGAAGGGTAGGCGGGTAAATTGGTAATGTCCCTGGTTTGTAGAAAAAGCTGTGTATTTTCGCGATGATTGTTTTAGAGGTATTTGATGAAATCCAGATAGTAAATCTAAAGTGGAAAAATATTTGGCTCGACCCATTTGGTCAAGAATTTCATCTATTCTGGGAAGTGGGAATTTATCTGCTACCACTTTTTTGTTAAGATTACGAAAATCAACTACCAAACGCCATTTCTTATCTCCTGTTGATGACTTTTTAGGGACTAGTAGTATAGGTGAGTTGAAATGCGATGTTGAGTGCTCAATGATATCGTCGTCCAACATTTGTTTGACTTGACTATTTATTTCTGTTTTGTGGGCTTCAGGTATACGGTAATTTTTTGTGTATACCGCTGAGTTATCACTCAACTGGATATGTTGGCTTTAAAAGTTGTTGGTGGTTAATGGCTCATTTTCCATATTAAAAATATCCGCGAATTCTCGGCATAGTGTTTTAAGGTCTTTTATTGCATATTCTGGTACGTGTTCTACGTTCAATGTATTTAACAATTTTTGCATTCTTTGTGTGTTATGCAGTTTATCGGTATTGTTGTATACAGAATAATCCGAAAGGTGTTCCCATTGAGGGTTGAGGTTTTTGATTTTTACTGTACTTGAAGTGGTGTTTAGGATTTTAACTAGTGGGTTTTGAGGAGAAATAATTGATCCTGCTAAGAATATTCCGGGTTGTATTTCTTGTCCGGGTATAACTATGTCGTTTAAGAATTGATTGTTTAGTTTGCGTATTACTTCGCATCTGGGCGGGATTAAGATTGTGTTCCGTGTAGGACCATCTAGAATTGGAATTTCATGAAGAATATTATTGATATTAATTGTCAATATCCAGGTGTCATAGTCGATTATTGCCCTATGTTTAGTAAGGAAGTCTAAACCTAGAATCGCATCTGCGTCTAGTGGAAAGTCATTAGCAACTATTTGGAATGTGTGCTCAATTGAAAGAGTACTATCGAATTTTATATGGGTTTTTGTTGCACCAATTGATTCTTTTTGTACCCCAGTAATGCCCTGTATTGTGCATGTGTTATTTGGATAGTATATTTGATTATTGTCAATTTTTCCCCGTTTAAATATAGAAATGTCAGCTCCTGTGTCTATTATAAAGGTACATGTTGTGTTGCACATGTCAACGAAAGCTCGTACAAAGCTTGTGAGCGATGGATTTATAGTATGGAATGTGACCTTTCTTATTGATTTCCCCCCAACCGATTTTGGTTGGTTTCTAGCACCGACTGAGGGGGTTGGGATTCCCCCGAACTCAAATGGTTTATATTTTGTCGGTTGTTACTGTTGTTCCAGAAGGGTCTTCGGTAATTGTTGTTATTATTTCTGAACCTGTTATTTTGGTTGCGGTTATAATTTTGGTTTCTATTTGGAGTATTGTTTCTGTTAAAATTTTCATATGAATTTCTATTTGCGGTATTATTAAAACTTTGATTATTACGTCGGTTTTGGTTATTGAAGTTATTATTGTGATTGTTACCTCTTCTGTTTGTTTTGTAATGATAGACATTTTTGGGAATTGGTTTATCGACTGCAATTGCCTTTGCAATTGTGTCGGATAGATTTGTAAGATTACCGGCACGCAAAATTAATGAGGTTTCGCTGTTCGAAACATTTTCCGCTATTGTTTGCATTGCAAATTTTTCGGCTAATTTCTCTGCAGTTTCGCCCTCTGCGACTTTTTCTGATATAAAGGCTCTTGTCAATTGCCTTGACAAGTCCTCTATTTTATTTGTAAAATCAGTTAATTTGGTATTTCCCTGTTTACAACTTTTAAGTTGTGCCAGAACGGCATCAGACGATATTTTTATAGAGAATTTTACTCTCAGTTTATCGGTTAGTTTAGTTATTGTGTTTAATTCCTCGGATACCATGTATTTGGCTTTGCCGGTTATCCGGGTTTTCACAAATTTAAGTAGAATACCTTTGTGTTCTACTGGTGTGAGTTCGTTCAATAGTGAAACTGACTCAATGAAGGATTCTGTTTCCTCTGGGTTTCCGTCAAAGTATTTGACTAAAGCTGTGGCTGTTTTAATGTCGAAAGCCATGTTCCCTAACTGTTGTTTGTCTAATATTGAAAGTATTTCAGCAGATAGTTGCTGTATTTCCTTGCAAACTCCCTTAATTAGAGTTGCTGTTTTAACGTCTGTTCGTATATTTTGTTCAGTCGACTTTGCGTCTATTAGTGTTTGTTCAATTAATTCGCGTTTTTCGCGTATAGTTTTTTCACTGTAAGGACGATTTACACTTTTCCGTAGATTTATTAGTGTAATTTGAAGTTTCTCTTTTAGAGATTCTAATTTGTCCATTTAGAAAAAGCAAAGAATAACATTTTCAGACATCTACTTTTATATTGTTATATTGTCGTGCTTTCAATCATGTGATATAAATACTAACATTATTTGGAACAAACAAAAAAAATCATTTATTATTTATTACTATTACATTTATTAAACTATCATAATTCTAATTTGGAACAAACATTTTTTTTTTTATATTATTTTACTGATTAACTTTATTATTTTTTTTTTGCATTTTTTTTAAATAATTTATTTCTTTTTTAACTTTGGTTATTAAATATTTATACTTGTTGGTCTCTTCTGGTGTAGCTGCGATTTCCTCTAACCGTTTATATTTTATGAACTGCCGCTGGAGTTCTCTTCTTCGTCCTCCTTTAGCGCTGACAGATTCGTTATTGGATAGTCGTTTCGTACGTTTCTTATATTCTTCTATCGTAAGGCGTCGAGGTCCCGCAAGTTTATCATCAACCGTAGTTGTCGGTGTTGATTCTGACGGCTTCCAGCGTGGTGGTTGCTCTCCAATTTTATATAGTGTTATGCCTCCATTGTTTTGCTCTGGTTTTTTGAGCAATTGCCAGATTTTCTGGTAAAGCTGGTCGAACTTTTCCCCAATGTCGTTCATTTACACGACCTTGATTTCCAAATTTTCACGATAGTAAGTAGAAACGCTAGTAAGCAGAAGTCTTTAGACTGTTACTTATGTATGAAGTCTTTAGACTGTCACGGTCGCCATGTGATGTGTCACCTTATGTGGTTGTTGCCAGTCCACTTGGCAATCCCTGTGATGTGCCACCTTATGTGATTGTTGCCAGTCCACTTGGCAATACCTTACTCTTCTTTCTTTCTAGATTAGATTATGGTTAGTCGGAGCAGCTAAATGCCAAAACTCCAGACTAACCAGCTATGGGAGCAGCAATTGCCTGAACTCCACAATGACCTAATCAAGCAGTGTAAATTATGGGAGCAGCGAATTGCTTGGACTCCACAGAATGAAACACGTTAAGCTTGAGTTTGATAGTTCCAACGAACTACGTATTTTTAATTTATATTTCCTTTTTTATACAATTTTTACCTATACTTAGTAGGCCGGTACATATCAATTTACAGTATTTTAGGAAAAATATTACATAGTAGGCAATGATAAAGTGAATAAGTTTACAGTATTTTTAGAGAAAATATTACATAGTAGGCAATGATAAAGTGAATAAGTTTACAGTATTTTACACTATCGAAGATGTCTCTCTCGCAATTTTTCCACGATCGATGCAACCCCATAATGATCGCGGATATCCTCATTTCGGGTGTGATCAAAACGTGTCACGCCACTCGTCAAACGTAACATCTTCGTCTTCACTACCGCAAGAGGGCGACAGGACGGACGAAATTGCGGTAAATTTTAGATTAGAAACGTTCTTTAAGACGTCGATCACAATGAACACCAGTTGTGGAACACCACTTCATCCAGGTTGCGTTAATGTGTGAAGCAATTTCATAACGCAGTTCTCCATTGGCTCATAGCGTTGATCCGAGGTATTTAAATCGCCCAGTTCTGGCAGATCACTGCTGCTGACAGTGATTGTGCCTGCTCATGGGGATTGGTCGTCAAAAATTCAGTTTTGTTTAGATTCAATCTGAGACCGTGTTGCATGAGGCAATCATTCCATTTTTGGACAGGTTGCTCGAGATCATTTTCCCTATAAGATGTTAGGAAAACATTATCTGCATAAAGCAGTGTGTAGGGCGCTGGACGTCGGATATCTCGTGTGACGGTGTCCATAACAAGAACAAAGAGGAGTGGTGAGGGGACGCTTCCTTGATGAATACCAACAGAGACACGAAGCGGTTTTGATACACCCGCCATACTACGAACTTTACTTTTTGGATCGTGGTAGAGCAGTTGAACCCAGCGCACGAGTTCTTCTGGCACTAAGTGTTGTCGTAGAGCATAACAGATGAGTTCGTGTGGCGCATAATCAAACGCTTTCTCTAGATCCAGAAATGCAATGTAAAGAGGGCGATGTTTCTTACGGTGTTTCTCCATGAGTAACCGCGCAGCGTGTAATGCGTTAGAAGTTGCGCAGTTTTTGACAAATGCGGCTTGATTTACGGTTATTTCAACGATTTGGCGAATATTCATGGTATGGGAAAGTAACCAGATCGAACGGTAATTTGAACATGTGGACTATCAAAAAACTCTTCATCTCTATGCAAATTGGAATCCTATTTTACTATATCGTAAAGGATAAAGAAAGTGGTGCCAAGTATAAAAGTACCATATATTCCACTAGAATTTGGATGGACGTTTCAGGTATGAAAGGTTTTGTGTATTTCTTTTTTAAAGATATTTGAGTGTGCGTTTATCAGATTAGTACGTAGCACGTAATATTTGTATATATTATTTGAGAATATACACTTTCAGGTGATATTGACATTCAAAGTCTTGAATTTGCACCGAAGCGACAATTTCAACATATTACAACTTTGTTAGTAACAGTGTGATTTTTACCAAACTTGGCAGAATTATGCTCTGCTCTAGCCTATATGGCTGTATGGTGCTAGGATGAACTTAAGGGTGGTTTTGCAGCCAATTACTAAATATGATAGAAATATATTATTATTAACTTTATTTGAACAGATATCTGCACCATAAAGCGGTAGCCTCCAGATTTTGTTCAGTTTTTCGGCTGAGTAGTTTCTGAGAAAAGGTTCGTTCAAGAAATTATCACTTTCGAACCCCCGCACTCCCTACCTTTCCAACGAATGTAATAACTAAGACCGGTTTCGAGAGAAATTTCATTTGATATCCCTGATAATTATATTTGATGAAAAAAAAATGACACCCCCATTTTGCATGTATGCCCCCTTACACTGTAAGCGTTCACAGTTTCCACCTTTCTACCAAATTTGGTGTCAATCGCTACAACGGTCTCCAAGAAAAATGCGTGTCACAAATAGACAAACAATAAACCGAATTTAAAAAGGCTTTGTTTTACATACAAAACCTTAAAAATTGACCAATTACTTGTGCGTGATGTCATAGTTTGAACGTGTGAATTATGCATGAATAAGAAAAATGTTTACGCATATTCGTTGAATGTGAAATGTATGTTATGCTACTTAATGATGTAATATGTATGTATAGGGTGCTATCGCAACTCCCCCACTGTTAGACTGAATTTCTTGGCTCAGGTAAAATGATTTTTTGTTTTTGTTTTTAATTTTTACAGACAGTTTTTCTGTCGATGAGTTTACGTGTATATTAATTTTCTTATTTTTAAGATTCAATATCAATTATTTTATTAGTATCAATGGTGACATAAAATTTAAAATTTACAATTTTGTTTGTATATAATTTTTTGTCTCATTAACAGTGGTCGAAATTGACAACAAAATTACCCGTATTTTTAAATCCTTTGTCATTGCAAGTATGTTGCATTTTTCCAAAAAAGTTTTAAGGTAATATGACGCCTTCCTAAAATTGTTAGTGGAATTTTTGAGTTTAATAGTTTTTGATGTGTGTTCACAATTAATTGGGTTTTTCAGTGTTTTATATACAACCTTGGCTATAACCAACCTGGTTTATAACGAACATTCGCTTATAACGAACCAATCTCACAGTCCCGTCATATTTTGATTAATTCGCTTTGAAAAATTATCGGCTATAATGAACTCGGTTATAACGAACCCTTGCATATAGCGAACTGAATATTGGTGCAATTTTGTTTCGATAGTCGGATATAACGATCCACCAGGGAATCTTGTAGATACATATGTACACATGTATGTACTTGCTAGGAAAACTATACACAAGCGGTGAAACTTGCCAAAAATGGCAGAACAAAAAATATCTTCCAGTTTGGTGGCTTAATATTTCGTGGTGGTTTTGCAATTTTAGATCCATGGGAGGAAACAAACTGAAGTGAAGTGTTTTCTCCCTGAAGGTGAACTGTGAGATTATCCATGAAATTCGAAGTGGAAAAAAATGTACCGCGGGATGGATTAATAGATGGAAGCAACGTCATAATGTTTGTAATCGAAAAATTCAGGATTCGTTGATACAGATGTGGTTGATAACTCGATAACCAGTATTTGGCCAACAATTAATGATGAATTCGTGGATGAGAAAATTGAAAGAAAGAAATACAGTGTTGCTGTGTGCTAATATGTTAGGCATTGAAAAAGAAAACTGCTACCAATTGGGAAGTGACATAAGCCCCGTTACTTTAAAAACATTCAATGATTTTTTGATTATTGTGCTAATAGCTGAGCGTGGACGACATCTGAAATATTTTCCAATTGTGTACGCCAATGGAACCCAGATTCATCGAAGAAAAAAGAAAAATAACATTATTACTTGAAAATTCTCCAGCGCATCCAAAAATTGGGCAGCTTGGCACTATAAACCTAGTGTATATGCCGCCCAATAAATCTCAAAACTACAAATCATGGATCAAGTGGTCATTCGTTCCTTGAAAAGCCACTATCGCGGTGCTCTCCTGGTGAACGCTGTGCAAAGCATCAACACTAGTACGTGCCCTAATGTTGCATTCACCATCATCAACTGCGCAACAACCGGTATCTGATCTAGGGCTGCCTTAGTAAGGAACTCCAAACCCTCTGGTTTTGCGCTAAAAGTTGTCTGCCGTCCTGATCTACGCCATCGCTCCATCTCAAGCAGGGTCTACCTCGTCTTTTTTTCTACCATAGATATTGCCTTTATAGATTTTCCGGGCTGTATTATTCTCATCTATACAATTTTCCACCCTAGATAGGAGAAATTTTCAACGGTCTCAAAGTTGTAGTCTCCTATTTTTATTGTTTTCGTTTGACCAGTGCGATTCGATGTTGTTCGTTCTTTAGTTTTTGACGTTGACGTTGCCACCACATATTTTGTCCTGTCTTCATTGATATGCAGTCCAAGATCTCGCGCCGCCTGCTCGATCCGGATGAAGGAGGATTATACATCTCGGGCTGTTCTTCCGATAATGTCAATATCGTCAGCGTAGGCCAGTAGTTGGGTGGACTTGAAGAGGATGGTGCCTCTCGCATTCACACCTGCATCGCGAATCACTTTTTACAGGGCCAGGTTAAAGATATAAGATATGATAGGTCATCCCCTTGTCTTAGACCGTTGTTGATGTGGAATGGTTCCGAGAATATTCTTGCTGCTTTTATTTGGCCTTGTACATTAGTCAGGATCAGCCTACTCAGTCTTATCAATTCTGCCGGGATACCCAAATCTCTCACGGCCGTGTACAGTTTTACCCTGTGTAATGACCCCATTTCTGGTCGTCGCATTCTTGAAGAACACATTATTAAACAAAGCGAGAAATTGGATGCTGGACGCTTCAGGTACGAAAGATTTCGTGTATTTCTTTTATAAAAATATTTGGGTGGACATTTGTCCGATTAGAACCTAGCACGTAATATATGTATGTATTATATGAGAATACGCACTTTCGCGTGATACTGACATTCAAAGCCTTGGATTTATACAGAAACGACAACTTTGACCTATTATAACTTTGTAGTAATAGCGCGATTTCCACAAAAGTTAGCAAGATTGTGCTCTATCTTATCGCGTACATTGCTGTATAATGAACTCAAGGGGGGTTTTGCGTTGAATTACAAAAAATTATAGTAATATACTATTATTAAATTTATTTGAACTATCGGTATGAACGGTATTTGGGAGTCTAGTGGCATCCGGTATAAACGTGCAGTCATTAAATCATGTTCAACAATACAACATAAGTTGTTTACTTTCCTTGTCGGATTAATTTCAGTAAAAACAGTTTTGCAGACATTGCCCTGATGACCATATTCCAGCAGTTTTTCCATCGCTTGCCGCAGAGGGAAAATCTGATCGGTTGCTGATTTGCCTGGAGTGGAGCCTCTTTGGTATTGGCTAAAGATGTTGTGGGAGTATGGGGCTATCCGGCCAAGCAAGATAGCGGAGAATATCTTATAGATGGTAGTCGGCAACGTGATACCTTTATAATTGTTGCATTGCGTGATATCTCTCTTTTTAAGTATGGAGAAATAATGCATTGTTGCCAGTAGTTCTGATGAACCGGAGTAATTGGTCGTCTCCATATTTAACCAATTCGGCTGTAATTCCATCGGTTCCTTCTATGGTCGGTGGTGGCAGCATTTGTCCATCGTCTTCAGTTGGCGGAACCTCCACCTCGCTATATTTTGGTTGTTGAGTAGTTTATCAAATTACTTAACCAACCGCTCCAATATGATCGTTTTGTTGGAAATCAGATTTCCCTCTTTGTCTCGCCAGGATGAACATCGAGGCGTATAGGGCTTCATCCTGCTGACTTGTTAGTAAAACTTCCGCGTCTGGTGTGGTTATTCCCTGTACTTTTCGAGTTCACAGATCTGCTGGTTCTCCCAGGCTTCCTTTCTCCATCTGTGAAGTTGATTCTTCGCTCGACGGAGCTCGTGAAAATCTCTGCGCATGGCCGCGTTCTTTGTGAACGCAAAATTACTGGGTATGCAGCATTGTTCCATTGCTAGCTTACATTCATCATCAAACCATTCCGATTTTTAGCGGCTGGGGCCAAGTACGTTTCCGGCGGTATCAATGATAACGCCCTTCAGGTGGTTGTGAGGATCATTTGTTTCTGCTTTATCTCCAGGGCATCTATTAGCTGGGGTTATTGCGGCATTTATTTCCTCTTTACAGGTATTATGGAGGGCTGTGTTATGAATGCCTTCAGTATTGATTCTCACCTTATAGTCAGAGGGGATTCGCGGTGGCATTGTTATTCGAGCTCGGGCACCATGCAAATGAGGTAGTGATCCTACTTTGGAGAACTGCGTTATGAAATTGCTTTACGCATTAACGCAACCTGGATGAAGTGGTGTTCCACAACTGGTGTTCTTTGTGATCGACGTCTTAAAGAACGTTTCTAATCTAAAATTTACTGCAATGTCGTCCGTCCTGACGCCCTCTATGGTCTTGAGTGTTGGCCGACTATAAAAGACAATGATCCGCGTTTTGCGGTAATGAAGACCAAGATGTTGCGCTGGACTAGTGGCTGGAACGTGTCGTTTTGATTACATCCGAAACGAGGATATTCGCGATCGTTATGCACCGATCGTGGAAAAATTGCAAGAGAGGCGCCTTCGATAGCATGGTTACGCAATTCATGTTAACGAGAATTCACTTGCCAAGATTGATCTGAACATCGAAGTCGATGTTAAACGATCAAAAGGCAGGCCGAAACAACGGTGGCTTGATACGCTGGTTGGGGATTTATAAGCCTCGAGATCGCACCCAGATCAGGTATTCGATACAGCCAAATGGTGAACCCGATCACGACGAGCCGACTCTGCTTTTGAACGGGACAAAGGCTGAAGAAAAAGAAGAGTTAATTGAATAATCCGCAGTCCGTTATCTTTTGGTATCCCTATGTAAGCTATGGGAGCCGAAGTATCGCCTGAATACGGACTCCGTCCATACTTGCTTGTTGAAATCTCCAAGTATGATTTTGATATCACACTTGGGACAGGCTTAGAGGGTCCGTTCAACTGAAAAAGGCATCCTTCTTCGACTCTGCAGTCTCCTTTGTAAGAGCGTGAACGTTGATGATGCCTACATTTATAAATTTGCCTCGGAAGCGCAGAGCCTTATATTTTCAAAGCCTATAACATCAGCTTTCATTTTTCGGCTGACTATGAAACCTACTCCGAGCACATGGTTTACTGGATCGCCACTATGATATATGGTGTAGTGGCTCTTCTCCAGGAAACCGGTACCTTTCCAGGGCATCTTTTGTAACGCTGTTACATCAGCCTTATATTGGGAGAGGGTATCGGGTAGCTAGTTGGCAGCTCCATCTCTGTACAGGGAGCGTACGTTCCATGAGAAAATGCGCAAATCGTTATTCCGTTGTCGTTGCCGGGTTGGTCGTTTTAAAGTCCATCCTGTCCGAGGCTCCTTCTGTGGCTTCGTTATGCTGGTTTTCCGTGTAGGGTTGTGAGCCCTACCCAATCTTCAAGCTGGAGGACCGCCGTCATACTTCTCCGTCTGCAGTTTTCTACTAAGAAAGGAACTCTCATCATCACATGGAGGTGGAGATGAGCTTTAGTAGTAGAGCTGTTGTTGTTGGTTCAGCAGGCGTTTCCCAGGTTCTGTGCTCCATCGTAGCTACCAATCCATGTTTCGCCCTGGGACGCCCTGATGAAATCAATCTTTTGCATAAATCTTGACAGAAGGTTTGAACTGAAATAATTGGAGACACTTGATAAACATGCTGGTTTATTGGAAATTATTGATAACAGCGGATTCGATCCAGAAGATTTATTACTGCTTAATGATTGGTTTATTAAGAGCACACAAACGAATGTTTGTGATCATGGCCCCGATATCCCAAAAGATTATATCACTATTGATGACAGACTTTTGAGATCGGATTTTTGTCGGATGCTGACCTTGTTGCTGGATGTTGGAGTTGCCGAGACTAATGAGGATTCCGATAGTGCAGCTGTTCAGCTTTATCGGTATTACAAAAATTTCCCTGAAATTTGCAGCTTGCAATCACACGGCACACCTCCAAATATCATAGACAATTTGGCTGAGTTAGAACTTTTCACTGGCTCCCTAAATATTCAGCATTTTCACACCGGCTTTTGGCTCTATTCGGAATACATATTTTGATATAACGTGCTTCGGCGATAACGAACCAATTTATTAGGTCCCTCGAGGTTCGTTACAGGTTGATTTACTTTCCGTACTACTTGTTCAGTTAAGGCATAGTGCGTAAGTAAGGTTTTTGTATAAAACAAACCCTTATTAAAATCGATTCACTGCCTGTTTGTCTGTCATACGAAGTCTTCTCCAAAACGGCTAAAGCGATCATAACGAAATTTGGTGGACAGATGGGAGCTATGAAATTTCACGTATAAATTCAGGTGGAATTTAAAGGGGGGCTCTCCATACATGCAAAGGGGGGATTCAAAACGTTTTTTCACCGGATATAGTAGTGTAGGTTATCAAATGAAAGG
Organism: Hermetia illucens; assembly: GCF_905115235.1. Taxonomy (NCBI): domain Eukaryota; kingdom Metazoa; phylum Arthropoda; class Insecta; order Diptera; family Stratiomyidae; genus Hermetia; species Hermetia illucens. The sequence continues at coordinate 128,865,931 of NC_051849.1, read as the reverse complement.
TCTCGATTAGTACTTACCGAAACTGATATTAGTTTAGTCGTGGATTGCAAAGTGCGCGAGTGAGAAGTCAAAATGTACGCACTTAAAGTGAGACAGGACTGGTTTTCGGAAACTACTCAACCTAAAAATCCAAAAAAAATCAGGCTGGTGCGCTTAGATGAATCGATATCTGCTCAGATAAACTTACTAATAGCATATTACCAACTTTTAGAAATTAACTGAAAAACTCCCCTTAAGTTCATTCTAGGAGTCTTAAATTTTGCACCGGCATAGAGGACAGTCTCGTGCATACACAAGTTTCATGCAAATCCCACTATTAGTGTCAAAGTTATAGTAGTTCAAACTTATCAATTTCGTGTGAATTTACCGCATCTTAAGCAATACAAATAAGATGCTGATGTCATAATTAAGGAGAATAATTGACACTCGAATGAAATATTAAATTTCCATTCATGAAGAATCTATTTCCCCCCAGCCCTTTTTGTATCTGTTAGGTTAAATTCTTCGCATTTGCTAATAATATTAAACTCAAGCATTCATGAAGCATATGAGGATGACTATTAACAATACAGGGCTTTCCATCAAATGATTTACTTAAATCGCTTTCTAAAAACTAGAGGGTAATAGAATTTTTAACTATGTGACACAGAGCTGTCATGCACTGGTCGCTCCTCACATCTTCTTCTTTTTCTTCAGCCTCTGTCCTATTCATAAGCGGGGTTAGCTTGTCGTGATCGGTTTCACCATTTTATTTTATCAAACGCCTGATCCATCCGCCAAGCCACCATTGTTTTTGGTCGCTCACCCTCCACTACGATGTTCAGACCAATATTGGCAAGTGAATTCTTGATAACGCGAATTATGTGACCATGCCATCGAAGATGCCTCTTTCGCAGTTTTTCCACCATCTGTGCAACCCCATATCGATCGCGGATATCCTCATTTCGGAAGTGATTAAGATGTGTCACGCCACCAATGCAATGCGACATCTTCGTCTCCATTACCACAAAAAATCTTTCATTATCTTTTATAGTCGGCCAACACTCAGAACCATAGAGCGCGACAGGACGGACGACATTGCAATAAATTTTAGATTTGAGATGTGCGCTGATACGTCGATCACAAAGAACACCAGTTGTGGAACGCCACTTCATCCAGGTCGCATTAATGCGTGACGGAATTTCAAAACGCAGTTCTCCATTAGCTAATAACATTGAACCGAGATATTTAATTCACTCAGTTCTGGGCAGATTATTGACAGCAGTGAGCAATATCTGGAGTCAATGCTATCAACCAATGAGCCAATGAGAACTGCTTTATGCTTCTCACATAAAGAAACACAAAACCTTTTATACCTGAAGCGTCAAGCTTCCGGTTTCCCGACTTGTTTATAAAATATTGTGATCTTCAGTATGATAAAAATTCATTTGTTTTGGCAAACATGGATATTGATAATTGTTATAGTTCGTGGAAGCCTATAAGGTTTTTCTCAGTTTCAATTCGATCAAGTATTGAGCGGGACATTACACCGAATGGTGCCGCGATATCGATTACTTTGTCGATCTCGCATGTTAGGTTTCTCAAAGTATTTTTGAATTTTAGACAATAAATTTATAAATCTGATTATTTGTCCATCTGGCGAACAAGCTGAATTGTTCTTAGGGTAATTTAGTACGATTTTTTAATGATGCCATATTTGTTTCGAAAATCTCAATATTTCTTATTCGTTTTTTTTTCAGCTGGTTAACTATCATTTTATTGTTTATATCAATATCCTTACAGTGTTCGAGGATTTCTTTGCCATTGCCATTGTGTCAAATAATAGTTTTTATAATCCTCCGATAAGATTTATTGGGCCACGTGAAGGGAGCTCGACTTGTAAGTTATGTATATTATGCGTGTTTAATGTGATTGTATTGGCAATTTGCTTGAATGACTTTATTTTGATTTGGAGATCATCTAACTCCTATTTAAGATCTGGTTTTTCAGTTAACATGTTTAGTACGATCATGCATACGTGGCGTTAGTTAACTTTTCTCTGGAGTGCTGTCCTCGTATACGCACCCTTTCTCCTCGACATCAGTGTGTCTATGTGGGGGATCCGAACTTCTAACAGATTTAGTTTGGATCTACTTTTGATGTCCTTGAGATCGTCTTAAACTTCCAGTATTTTGTTGGTATCCATTGTATCTTGCTTCCAAAATATTAGCTTCTGGTTGGTTTTCGTTCAATATTTACTTTCTCGACGAATGAAAAAGGTAAATTTCATTTATTATATTTTCTGCTTTTCAATTGTGCAATAATGCGGCCATTTTAAGGTTTTGTTTGCAAAACAAAACCTTATTAAAATCGGTTCAATGTCTGTCTGTCTGTCAGTTTGTCTGTCTTTTTTTTTTAAGGAGGTGGAAATCTTCAAAAGACTCTGGCCTGGCACCAAGAGTGTGGGATTTTTACCCACTAAAACCACCCCCGACTCTCCCCCTTCCTCGTGGAACCACCTTTAGGTATTACATCACGGGGCGGAGTTAGCTTACTTTAGCTAGGTCTCCTTCCATCTTCCCGCGAGGTTCGTAACCGCGCTTTCCTCACTTCTTCTGCTTTTCGCAGTTTCTCCTGGATTACATCTATCATGGAATTGATCGCATCCCAGTCTTCCTGTCAAGCTACCATTCTTCGGACAAAATTTTCCGGTGATAGCACTTCACGTAGAGTTTCTTCTAGGTTCTTTCTTTCTTCCACGAACCTAGGACATTGGAAGAATACGTGCGCTGGGACCCTGTCGCAGTTTGGACAATTAGGTGAGGTGTCCAAATTAAACCTGTACAGGTATTGACGGTGTCCTCCATGGACGGTGAGAAACTGGGTGAGATTATAATTGATCCCCCCATGCTTTCTCTCCAGCCACTCCTCGATGGAAGGGATCAACCTATAAGTCCAACCACCCTTTCCTGACTGGTCCCGTTGCTGTTGTCATCTGCTTATGGATCTCTTTCTTTCGGTTTTTTTCACCTGCGATAGGGGAGAGGTGGACCTGGTGTTATAAATATTCATCATTTCGGTCGCAATCGGCATCATTCCCGAGATGGCGAACGCTACATCGTCAGAGACGGTCCTGAAAGTAGAACACATTGCTGTTCTTCTGTAAACCGTACTCAGTTTATTCGCATTGCCTAACAACTGCAGCGCGTTTCCCCAAACTGGGACTGCATACAGCATGATAGAACTCATTACCCTGGCTATGAGCAGCCTGCAAGTATGCCGCGGTCCTCCTACGTTCGGCATCATCCTTGCGAGAGGCATACTCGTGGTGGATGCTTTTTTGCAAGTGTGTGCTGCTCGAAATTGTGTTTTCCAACTATCATCACCCCCAAGCGGCGAGCTAGGTAGGAACATCAATCTTCACCAGAGACTTCCGTATAAGGTTCCAATTGTCCGAGTTGAATGCATTCCTCAACACCACACAATATTTGCTGGTACAACCTTTCCGTGAATTACATTTTCGGCCAAGCCAGTAAACATTTTGATGGTATCAATGGTTGATCTGGCTTTACGGAACCCATACTGCCTATCTGAAAGGCCCCCTTGGCTCTCAACGACTGGGAGTAGTCTATTATAAATAATCCGTTCCAACATTTTCCCCATAGTGTCTAGAAGACATATGGGTCTACAGGAGGACAGTTCCCCTGGAGGTTTGCCAACCTTAGGCAGCAGCACCTGCTTCTGCCGCTTCCACGGTTCTGGAAAGATACCCTCGGACATGCACGTTTCGAACAGCTCCGCGAACATATTCGGTCTACATTTGACGGCAAGTTATTCGGTATGCCGTCCAAACCCGGAGCTTTGCTGTCGCTTATTCGACTGCAGCTTTCCAGCAGTTCGTCCCTGGTGACTGGTGGAATTGGCGTCACATTCAGGGCAAACAGAGCTCCTTTAAACATTCCCTCTTACTCCGCTGAATGGCGAGCTTGAGGTTCTTGCGAGCTTCTCTATGGGCATGTTCCTTTTGCCCCTGATCGATCTTACCTAATGCCCTCTGAGCCGTTTGTCTGGCTCTGTGGCGAATCGGTCGAAGGCTCGATAGCCCTAGCATTAAAGTCACCGACTATCACCTTTGGACCTCGTCCCCTTGCGTCGCGAACAACATCGTCTAACAGTTCTTCAAACTCAGGAAGTGTGAGGCTCGGTGGAGCGTAGCAGCTGTATACGAATATTCCGCTTATTTTTGCCCACACAAAGCCTCTAGCACCCTGACCTATATTGTATGGCTTGACGACCGCACGCCCATATCGCCGCTCCATCAGTCGAATCTGTGACCCATACACCCCCGTAGAGATTTCTGTACGGTTCACTAATGATAGCAACTTCCATAGCGGATTCGTAAGTGGTCTGCGCAAGCAAATCTTATGCGACCCTGAAATGATTAAGGTTTATTTGTATTAACCTCATTTTTTCACTGCAGTTAACGCCTTCCTAAATTCAGGGCATTTACCACTTCCATGCTGGTTATCTATTCCCTCCTTTTCTTCGGACAAAATGCATTTGGGGTCTCTATTGCACTCCTTTGCAATATGTCCTTTCTCACCACACTTCCTACATCCCTAGTGCATGCCTTCGCAAAGTGTCCAAACATTAGGCATTTGAAACACCTCTTTAAAGAGATCTGGTCCCTTATCTGGCAAACAATCCATCCAATTAGAACCTTCCCAATGGCCAACAACTTCTGCGCTGACTCCACTGGCAGTCGCATTGTGGCCGTTTGAGTACCACCATACGCTTTTCTTAGGCTCACGATAGATCCTTCGCTGGATTCCTCCAACTTGAATTGTTGCTTCAAGGCAGTGCAGATGCCTTCTCTGGATGTTACCTCATCGAGATCCTTGCACTGGATATAGATTTCATGTTTTTGGGAATGAACCGCGACATTCTCCGCAAGTGAGTTTCATCGTCATCAACGGCGCAACAACCGATATCCCGTCTAGGCTTGCCTTAATAAGGAACTTCAGACATCCCGGTTTTGCGCCAAGGTCCACCAGTTCGATATCCCTAAAAGCTGTCTGGCGTCCTGATCTACGCTATCGCTCCATCTTAGGCAGGGTCTGCCTCGTCTTCTTTTTCTACCATAGATATTGCTTTTATAGGGTTTCCGGGTGAGATCATCCTCATCCATACGGATTAAGTGACCCGCCCACCGTAACCTATTGAGCCGGATTTTATTCACAACTGGACGGTCATGGTGTCACTCATAGATTTCGCCATTGTGTAGGCTACGGAATCGTCCATTCTCATGTAGGGGGCCAAAAATTCTTCAGAGGATTCTTCTCTCGAACGCAGCCAAGAGTTTAAAACTTACGAAAGAAGTCAGTTTTCCCCACGCTGGATTTTTTCAGGTCAAACATGAGATCCCCTTTCTGGGTCCTCCGGATGTTAGTAGTCTGTCACAGGCACTTTTCTCAGAAACGGCTATACTGATTGACACGAAATTTGGTGAGAAGGTGGGACCTGGGGGGGGGGGGGGGGGTTCCCATATATGTAAAAGGGGGGTGTAACATGTTTTTTCACCCAATATATCAAATGAAAGGTCTTAATTAATATTTTTCGAAGCCGGTCTTAGTTTTGAAATTTGTTAGAAAGGCGGGGATTGGGAGGAGTGGAAAGTGATGATTTCTTTAACGGACCCATTCTCAGAAACTACCCAACCGAAAAATCTGAAAAAAAAATCATGAAGCTTCCTCGATATGGTGCCCAAGCCTCGAAATACTACTAATAATATCGATATCTGTTCAAATTAAGTTACTAATACTGTATTACCATATTTTTGGGAAAATTGAGTAAAACCCCCTTAAGTTTATCCCAGAGTTATAGAACTTGGTAGTAGAATGAAATATAATATGAAGCATATTATACCCAAGTTTGATCAAAATCATAGTATTAGTAACAAAGTTACAGTAGCTGAAAATTAACTTTACCGTGTGAATTTACAACCCGAAGTACTAAGTCTGACATGCTAAATGCATATTCTTAACGGGCTACGTACAAATGGGATAGTTCTACCCTCAAATATACTCACACAAGCAGCAAGCAAAACCTTTCATACCTGAAGCGCCCAGCTTCCGGTTTCCCGACTTGTTCTTTAAATATTCAATAATAAGGGATTAATGGTAGTTTTTCTCATGAAAACAGAAAGCCGATAAAGTAATTCAACATAACATACCCATACCCAGTGTTTCGTGGGAGACGGCAATAGGTCGCGAAAGTATTCTGCGGCACACAATGACTTTCAAGGATCCGATGGCGATGTTGAGTACCTATCAGACGATGATTTACAAATTTAACGGGTGATGAAAATGGAGCCTCTTCGCTTCAAAGTTTTAAAACTGCAACTCAACATGATAAGTTTTTTTGGGAGTAGGGTAGGTGAATGTATTCACGCACAGAGTGCTGAACTCCTGCAACAGTACGCTGTCGGACTACCAACTAAAAACCTTCCTGTCATAAAAGAACTAGCCTGGAACCGTTAGCCCTCCTGCTCTCCCGAATTTGGGAAACTTCAAGTCAGGGAATCCCTTTCACCAACGGGAAGGGAGGGAAAGAAGGCAGTTCAATCCGTCGGTCGAGTTCAATCTTCTTCGCAATAAGAAGAGCCCGAACATAATGCGCAACACGACTCCAGCTGCCAGCGTCCTTCAGCATCTTTCTAACAATGTTGTCTGAGCTCCCCTGTGTCTGCATAAAGCTGCTGACAAAACCCGTCCTAGCTTCCGCAAGAGAAAAAGGTGTGTTCAGTGTCGTCCGTCACTCCACTGCAGAACACAAAATAAGGAGATCGCGTCTTCCCAATCCTGTGCAGGTAAGACTTAAAACCGACTTAGAAGTTGGGTAAGGAAATAATCAATCTTACTGTGCGTTTGGTTCAGCCAGGGGGCTAATTTATCGATAAGTCAATTTGCCCTTTGGTTCATTTTCCCAAGAGAGTTGCCATTCTCGAGTATTCGCCTTTACGGCGGAAGATAGCTTTACGCTCGTTGGCAAGGAGGGCAACCCGGATCACTCCCGGGATAAGTCCTCGACAGCGTGGATTGCTTCAGCGAGTCTACTCCTGATGAGCTTCTAGAGAATTTTCTCGGCGGTGTCAAGCATACACAACGGTCGGTATGCAGACGGGGGTTCCCGGTCTCTTTTACCCTTGCGAATGAGCGCGAAGCTGGCCACTTTCCAGCGACAAGGAAAAATGTCATCCTTCAAACAAGCGTTGCACGCCGCAAGCAGCAAGTTTGGCCATTGGCGGAACACCAGATTGTAAACTTCCGGCGGGATGCCATGAGGATCTGCCGCCTTCTTGTTTTTCATGATGAGAACCGCTTCTTCGAGCTCTCTCCTTGTGAAAAGGGGGCAATCCTCGACACTGTCCGTGCTATTGACGTCAACCCGCACCGAATATCTGGGGTATAATGCCCGTACAATGGTGTCGACCTGGTCGGTACTTAATATGCAGGGCCTCCGCAGAGCCCCGATTTTTCTGGTGACAATCTTATAGCCAGGCCCCATAGCTCTCCATTCACCTCGTTGGCAAGGTTTTGCCATCCGCGACCTTTGCTTTTATTTATCGTACTGCGGAGTCTTGTTTTTGATGACCTATACTGTGCCTTCATGACACATGCCTCCTCGTTAGCGTGAAAACGTTGTGCCAAACGGCGGAGTTTATGACACTTCCTTCGTAAGTCGGCAATTTCTGCCGTCCATCAGTACATAGAAGGCTTGTCGCGGCTGGGGCCCCTCCGGGGCATGGTCGTTTCACACGCTGTCGTTTTCAGGTTCTTCACTGAATTTACGACGGTGTCAGCTGTGATGATACCACTCTGCTTGCTCCAAGAGCTTCGACGATGTTCCTGATGTTCACTCTCGCGACATTCCACTGGCAGCGTCGGGTTGGTGCTCGCCGGCAAGTAGAGTCAACCACTTCGAACGCGATGTACTCGTGATCACTTGCCGAGAAATTTTTTAGGACTCGCCACCCGTCCACCGATGACGCCAGAGATTTTGACGCAAAACTGATGTCAGGAAAGCTTCCCTCACAGCGTGTCGCCGAAACGCGTGGATTCGGTGCTTAAAACTACGAGCCCGGTTCTTGCCGCCATTTCCAAAATCCGTTTCTTTATGGAGTCTGATTGAGGCATGCTCCATTCAAAAGCCCTAGCATTAAAAATAACGCCTTTCATTATTCGTCCCTCCGTGCCCGAAACGGCGTCCTATAGAGCATGAAGCCGACACCAAAAGACCTGCAATATCTCATACGACGTCAGGTAAACACTAAAAAACGTTATGCCTAAACAGTGAATCCAGCAAAACCCATTCACCGGGCTTTCGGCAATAACAGGAAGTCGAACTTCGCCCCGAACCCTGAGGCAGCGATGTCCGATAAGTCGAGATGCCATAAAGTCGGACATGGCGACTAGATCAGCATTTATCTCCGCAGCGAACTGTGTTGGCAATTGATGAGCGGTTGCGCTCCGGTGCATGTTAGTTTGTAAATTTTAATTCATTCCATTCGCGTCCTAGGCCTTTCCAGTTCCGCCCTGAAGATTGGACACCGTCCAGATCCCGCAGTGTGTGCGACGCTCTCACCAGACGCGCCATGATCCCTGCAGAGAACGCAGCTTTCGCTTCCTTTGCCGGTCTTCGCATCATGACCTACCTGGCCGCAAGTTGCAGAGGTGTGTCCGTAGTCCAGACACCTGGATCCAATTTTGATTTTCCCGCTGTTATGGAGTTTACTCGGATATTGTTCGAGGACTTCCACCACGGCGAGTTGTTTGTCTCGAGCATTTATCCGCGTTGGTTACCTGTGGACATTCACACTTTATGGCCTCCTCCACTTCGACCTTTTCTATGAGGCAGTGAAGATCCCGGAGCACATGGGCTCTAGGCTACAAGCAAGAGCCTTCTCTTCCAATAACCCCTTGGTCGCTTCGCACAACATACTTTTTGTAGTCGTCTTCAGGCCCAGTTCGACGGGGACTCCGCCACCCCTCGTTTACCGTCCGGAAGACACCTCTGTTCCGTTTTCTACGGGTTTCATCCTGTAGGGGATTTCGCCAGGGACTTCCGTAAATGTCTTGCCTTCCGTTGGCTTAATGAGCAGAGCCGACGGTCTAGTGCTTCGTTTCGTCGTCTTTTCCTTGCTTCCTTGCTTTGGACGGAGTTCTTTGACGGCGTAGTCAATTGTTTCCTCTTATCCTTCTTTGCTTTATTTTTTGGGCCCCTGGAGACTATATTGATAGAGTCTCCTTCAGGCTCGTCGTCCTCTCTTCGCTTTTCCCTAGTTTGCTTTATAGTGGGCTATCTGCGGCCCGTTTGGCGCAAGCAGCGTTCTTAGCGAGCAGTGCACGTCTGAAGGAGACTTCACTCAGATACTCTCCAGAGCTCAGAGCAAGAAGGCGAAGAGGGACAAGAGACAACAACACGCCGTGTTATCAGAGAAACCTCTGCTGGACTGAGCACCAAAAGAAAAGGTGGGGAGACAAAAGAGGATTAGATCGTCAGCTCTACTTATCAAGCCGACGAAAGGCAAGACTTTTGCGGAAGTCCTCAGAGAAATCCGTTACAAGATCAAACTCGAAGATAGCGGAGTAGAAGTGTCCTCCATTCGTAAAATGAAAGGTGGTGGAGTCCTAGTCGAATTAGGTCCGAGGGCAACAAATAAGGTCACAATCTCTGAAGCAGTTACGGCCTTTCTGGAAGAGAAAGTTTTGGTTTTCAGCCTGGAACCCACGTGTTCTCTGGAAATCCGAGACCTTGATTGGCTCACAGAAATAAACGAGGTAGAAGAGGCCATCAAACGCGAATGTCCGGAGGTAACCAATGTCCGGATTGGTATTACCTCTGCGAACTCCCGAGGCCTACAACTCGCTGTGGTGGAAGTTACCGAGCAATACGCAAGGAACCTTCTAAACAACGGGAAAATCAGTATGGGTTAGGTAGTATGTAGAATACGAATCCGGGCCGCCCGAACCAAATGTTACAGATGTTTAGATTATGGAGGCACATCTGCAACCTGTCGGGGACACGACAGAGGGGCAACATGCCGTAAATGTGGTCAGTCAGACCATAAAGCGAAGACCTGCAATGAAAAGGAAAGCTGCGTCCTAATCCGGGATCGTGACGCGTCTGAAGAGAACGTTTCGCACACTGTCGGCTCGGGCGGTGTCCAGTCTTCAGAGCAGAAATGGAAGGAGCTAGGACGCGGTCAACATGATTTGCTTCCGACAAATCAATATTACCCGGAGTGGAACCACTCACGAGTTACTAGCGCAGTTTGCTGCGGAGATCAAAGCTGATTTAGTACTCATCAGCGAGCAGTACCGCAACAAGGATCCAGTTCCATGAACACTGACATATCAGGTACTACTGCCATGTGGGTTTATGACGGCACCCTCGTTAGGGTTCTTGCCCAAGGCCGAGGGTACGGCTGTGTCTGGATTTGGTGTTCAGTGTTGTTCAGTTTTTCAATGTCTATCTTACCGCAAATAAGACGATGCAACACTTTTAACGCAGGCTTGATGCTTTGGAGGACACTACCTTAGGCACAGATGGGTGGATCCTGGTCGGGGGTGACTGCCAGGGCATTTGAATGGTGCATGCCTCACACAGACTCCAGAGGGTATCAAATTCTGGAAATGGTGGCGAGAACAAGACTGGTAGTTCTAAGCAGCGGATCCACCCCAACGTTTCTACGCCCAGGCTGCAAGGGAAGCATTTCGCTGGTGTCGCTGGTGGACGGGTGGCGAGTTCTGGAAGATTTCTCGGCAAGCGACCCTCAATACATTACCTTCGAAGTGGTGGACGCAAACTCTCGGAATGCGCCACCCCGGCGTTCTTTCTGTGAATGGAACGTTGCGAAAGCGAACACCGGGAGATTTGTCGAAACTCTTGGAACAGGTGGGGTCGCGCTGGAGGGTACTCCTGGGGCGGCAGCGCTGTAGCCGACACTGTCACAAACCTTCCTTGTATTGGCGGACGGTGGAAATTACGGAGATCCGGAAGGAGTGTCACAGGCTGCACCGCTTAATACAATGTTTAAGCGACCGGGAGGAGGCATGTACCATAATGACGGAATAAAAATCAGCCAAATGGAGATTCCGCAGCGCAATAAATACGAGGAAAGCTCGCTGCTGGTAGGATCTGGTCGACGAGGTGAAGGGAACCCGTAGGGGCTTGGTTAAAAACTGGTAACAAGAAAAATCGAGCTGATGGATCGTATTGGATGATAACGTCGGCACGGAGAGCGCAGAGGGCTGTTTATTTTTTCTATAAAAGAGTTGGAGCAGACAGTTCTCCGAGCCAGCCAGAACCCGATGGTATTCCAGCAGAGCTATAAAAACTGGTATTCCAACACTGGCCAAGCCTACTGCTCGGCACATTCAATGCTTGCTTGAAAGAGGGCATTGTCTCTGCTCATTGGGAGTTGGCGGAGGAGGCTTGCGCTGATTAAAAAAGGGAAACATGACCCCGAGTTGCTGTCTTCATACCGCCCACTATGTATGCTTAACACTGCTCGAAAAGTGCTCGAAAAGCTCATCAGAAGTAGACTCGCTGAAGTGATATGCGCTACCAGATATTTATCTCCCCGGCAGTTTGGTTTTAGAGCAGGGAGATTCACAGTTGATGCTGTCATACAAGTCATGGATGCTGTTCGACGAGCGGAGGCACTTAACCACCGAAACCGACGGGTGGTGATCCTGGTAACGCTTGACGTCAGAAACGCCTTTAATTCCGTAAGATTGAAAAACATTCTCGGTACATTAGGCAATACTTTCCGCGCGCCGAACTATCTCTTATGGATATTGGAGGACTATCTGACGAACCTCTCCCTGCTCAATGACACGCTAGAAGGTCCAAGGAGGATGGAGGTCGACAACGCGGGTAGCACAGGGATCCATCCTAGGGCCGGATCTCTGGAACGCTACCTATGACAGTCTACTTAAACTCGCCATGCCAGAAGAGTCACGCCTGGTCGGCTATGCAGATGATGTCGCAGCGCTTGTTCCTGGACGCACTGTCGAACAAGCTCAAATCAGACTTGGCATATTGATGCGACGGGTAAGCGGATGGATGAATGCTCATGATTTCAACCTTGTACTGGAAAAAACCGAAGTAGTCATCCCAATTAGAAAGAGAACTCCGACCCTGCGTCCCATATCGTTTGGCGAGTCGACAATCGATCCAAAACTAGCGGTAAAGTACCTCGGGTTGACTCTTGACTCAAAGGTGATCTTATTTGAACAAATCGAAACCGCAGCGAACAGAGCTGCAACTGGATTTTTAGCCTTAAGTAGGCTAATATATTGTGGGTCTTACGTCCAGCAGGCGACGTCTTCTGATGAGTTCAACGCAGTCTGTCCTGCTCCACGGCGCAGAGGTATGGGCTGACGCTTTTGGCAAGGAGGTATATCGTGAGCATCTCGCGCAAGTACAGAGATAGGCAGCTTTTTTTCTTTTTTTTTTGCGAGTAGGATAGGTGGGTGAATGCCTTTAATACAGAGTGTTGGACTCCCACAACAGCACGCTATTTAATTCCAACTAGACACCTCCCTGTCATAAGAGAACTAACCTGGAATTGTTTGACACATTACTCCGGGCTAACCCTCCTGCTCTCTCGGCTTTGGGAGCCTTCAAGTCAGGGAATTTCTTTCACCAACGGGAGAGAAAGGGAGTTGTCAGTTCAGGGAACCCCTTACCGTCCGATCCCTCGGCCGGTCGAGTTCAATCTTCTTTGCAATAAGAAGAGCCCGAACATAATGCGATTGCAGCTGCCAGCGCTCTTCCGCATCTCTCTCACAATGTTGTCTGGAGAGCACTCCCCTGTGTCTGTATAAAGCTGCTGATGAAAGCTGTCCCACCTCTCGCTAAGGAAAAAGATGTGTTCAGTGTCGTCTGCCACTCCATTGCAGAACACATAATCAGGACATCGCGCCTTCCCAATCCTGTGCAGGTAAGACTGAAGACCTCCATGCCCACTTACGTGCGTTTGGTTCAACCACGGGTCTGATTTGTCGATGAGCCGCGCAGTCCATCTTCCCCTTGGTTACTTTTTCCAAGAAAGTTGCCATTCGCTAAGGGTGCGTTGACGTTCTTCACGGGCAATCACCTCTCTTAAGTTCTCGCCCTTACGGCGGAAGATAGCTTTGAGCTCCTTGGCAAGGAGGGCAACGGGGATTACTCCCGCGATCACCATCACAGCCGGTTTGGAGACGGTGCGATAAGCAGATGCCACTCGCAAAGCTCCCTGACTCTTGACTTGAGTAAAGCATTTACGATGCACTTCCTTGTCAAGGGCATCAGCACATACCTCCGCACCGTAGAGCAGAACCGACTGCGCTGCTTCCAAAAGGAGACGTCTCCTTGTTGATATAGGGCCCCCGACATTTGCTACTAGTCGACCCAAGGCCGCGACTCTAGGTGCAGCCCTGCCCGCTGCTGCTTTGATTTGCTCGAAGAAGCTCATTTTCGAGTCGAGCATCAAACCAAGGTATTTAGCCGCTGGTATTGACTCTATGGTCAACTTGTCGATCGATATAGGACGCAGGGTCGGGATTTTCCTTCTGGTCAGGATGACTACTTCGGCTTTTTCCAGTGCAAGACTGAAACCATGAGTAGTCATCCATCCGCTTACCCCTCGCATCAATATGCCAAGTCTGCTTTGTGCCTATTCAACAGTGCATCTGGCAACAAGTGCCACAACGCCGTCTGCATAACTGATCAGGCTCGACTCTTCGGGCATATCGGGCCTCGGCAGCCTATTCTATGAAGCGTTCCAGAGGCCCGGCCCTAGGATAGATCCCTGTGCTTCTTCCGACGTGACTTTCACTGTCCTCTGGTCCTTCAGCGTCTCATGGGGCAGGAAGCGGTCTTTCAGATAATCCCTAAATATATGTAAGAGATAGCTTGGCATGTGAAATAAGTTTTCTAATGTGGAATTGAAGGCATTTTTGACATCAAGTATTATGAAGAGCATTATCCATCGAGATCGGCGGCTGTGTGCCTCGACTCGATGAACCGCTCTACGACCTCCATAATAGCATCCACTATGGATCTCCTTGTTCTGAATCCGAACTACCTTGGGGATAAGTCCTTGGCAGCGCGGATTGCTTCAGCGAGTCTACTCCTGATGAGCTTCTAGAGAACTTTCTCGGCGGTGTCAAGCATACACAACGGTCGGTATGCAGACGGGGGTTCCCGGTCTCTTTTACCCTTGCCAATGAGCGCGAGGCTGGCCACTTTCCAGCGACAAGGAAAAATGCTCTCCTTCAAACAAGCGTTGAACACATCAAGCCGCAATTCCGGCCATTGGCGGAACACTAGTTTGTAAATTTCGGCGGGATGCCATGAGGGTCTGGCGCCTTCTTGTTTTTCATAATGAGAACCGCTATTTCGAGCTCTCTCATTGTGAAAAGGGGGCAATCCTCGACGCTATCCGCGCTATTGACGTCAACCCGCACCGAATATCTGGGGAATAATGCCCGCATAATGCGGTCCATCTGGTCGGTACTTAATATGCAGGGCCTCCGCAGAGCTCCGATTTTTCTGGTGACAATGTTATAGCCAAGTCTCCGCGGGTCCTTATTCACCTCGTTAATAAGGTTCTGCCACCCGCGACCTTTGCTTTTATTTATCGGACTGAGTCGTGCGGAGTCTCCTTTTCGCTGATCTATACTGTGCCTTCATGACACATGCCTCCCCGTTGGCGTGAAAACGTTGTGCCAAACGGCGGAGTTTATGACACTCCCTCCGTACGTCGGCAATTTCTGCCGTCCACCAGTACATAGAAGGCTTGTCGCGGCTGGGGCCCCTCCGGGACATGGAAGCCTCACATGCCGTCGTTATCAGGTTCACCCCTGAATTTACGACGATGTGAACTGCGACACTACCACCCCCCGGGCCGCCCTCCAGCGCGGCCCTGCCTGCTCCAAGAGCTTCGACGAACTTCCCGATGTGCACCCTCGCGACATTCGACAGGCAGGGGGAGTGTCGCGTTGTGCTCGCCGGTAAGTAGTGTCAACCACTTCGAACGCGATGTACTGGTGATCACTTGCCGAGAAATTTTCTAGGACTCGCCACCGGTCCACCGATGAGGCCAGAGATTCTGACGCAAAAGTGATGTCGGGAATGCTTCCTTCACAGCCTGGCGCCAAAACGTTGGCGTGGATCCAGTGCTTAAAACTACGAGCCCGGTTCTTGCCACCATTTCCAGAATCTGTTTCCTCTGGAGTCTGAGTGAGGCATGCCCCATTCAAGAGCCCTAGCATTAAAATCGCCTACTACCAGGATTCGTCCCTCCGTGCACGAAACGGCGTCCTCCAGAGGATCAAGCCGACGCCGAAAGTCCGGCAACACTTTTGGCGAAATGAAGCTAGAGGTAGATGCACTGCTCGGCTCATGGGCAACTTAAGTCCGTGGCTGAATCGGAAGCATTGTGAGACTAATTATTTCCTTACCCAGTTCTTAAGTGGGCATGGAGGTTTTCAGTCTTACCTGTAGAAGATTGGATACGCACATCTTCGGATTGTGTGTTTTGCATGGGAGTTTCTGACGAGGCCCATCACACTTCTTTTTCTTGTGGAAAGTGGAATTGGATTCGTCAGCATCTCTCCAGACAATATTGTCGAGGAGATGCTGAGGAGTGCTGACTGGTGGAGCCGTGCCGCCCATTACGTTAGGGTCTGTCTCGCAAGGCCATTATTTTGGAGGATGTCCCTAATGTAGGAATTTTTCGGAGGAGGGAAAAGGGAGTCCTCAAATTAAAGAAATCTAGCTGAAATTCATTAGGTTATTATTAAACCCAAACATAATAATAAAAAAAATAAATTTAAATAATAAAAAAAAAATAAAAAAAAGCCGGTCCCAAGCCCGGTTGTGAAAGGAGGAGGGATGGATAGCTTCAGTCTGAATGGCTGTACGCCACCGCAGCGTCTCAGGGGGTAGGTGAGGAAAGTGCAGGAACTTTGCAGTCTTGCAGATTACTCACTAAGGAAGCTATCTACACACCTGGCAGCTAGGGATAAAATGCACCACCAAAAAATGAGAAGAAGGAGAGATTTAAGGTCCGGTACGGATAACCGGCGGGAGTCGTCTGACTTGGTGACTGGGTCGGGCTCTCGTAATGGACAGCACGGCGTCGAAACCGCTAGTCGTGGGGCGGTTCGACGTCTAGGCGCCACGACGACCAGGAGCACAGCTCCGCCTGCTGCAGCTGTTTCGCCGCAATCTGTGGCGACCACTTCAGCAGGTTCGCGTAGGAAGCGGATGAAATGGACTGAAGAAATGAACCTCTTCATCATCCGCTCCTACTACGAAATAACGGCGGGGGCGGGTATAACATCTTACCGCCCCTTATTGCACCAGAGATTCGTCGAGCGTTTCCCGCAATTCGCGCACGTGACTGTGCAGCGAGTCGCAGACCAGTACCGCTTCATCACTCGCAGTGACACAATCCCGGCCACCATCAGGGAACGTGTTAGACTTGAAGTCATCGGGGAAACTGGTGACCGAGAGTCGATGGGGGCAGAGGCGGCGGCATCAACAACACCACGCCGCACTGCAGGCAACAGGTTCAGTACTCGCCGAAGCACTCTTCTCCACCGTCCAGCTGAGGTTTCCGCTGAAGTTCGGGACGAATTCCAAAGAGCGTGTATAGAATTCTCGGATATGGATCCTTTGCATAGACCAGGTATTCCCAGGCTCTATGCATCTCCAGCAACTCCGGGAATTCTATCTCAAATCAATGATGAGATTGCGTCTCGACTGTGTGCTGATATGTCGCTGCTGCAACTACAATCACTTGTGTATTGTGGTGCAGTTGCGGCTATCAGATTGCACGGTCAGAAGATTCGCTTTCGCGTTATTGGCTTGAGTGACAAAAGAGATCCACCATGGAAAATTCGTCTGGAACGTCGGCGGGACTCACTAAGGCAGGACATTGCTAGACTGATTCAGATCAGCACTGGCAATGCCAGCCGACGGGTGAGAAATAAAGTGCAGAGGGTTTACCGGAACTATGCCATCCCCTGTGAGACACCCGTAGTTGAAATTCTGGACACACTAAAACAGAAACTTTCTGTCATATGCAGTCGGTTACGACGGTATGGCGAAAGTTATTCCAGACGTGTCCAGAATGCAACATACGCGAGGAACCAGCGGAGCTTTTTCAGATCTCTCAACGAATCCCAACAGAGCGCCCAGACAATACAGTTCTCGGTGACGGAAGCGAAAGAGTATTGGGGTGGACTTTGGGGGTTACCTGCCCAGCATGCTGAGCATGCTGAGTGGATCACCGCCGAAGGCACCCGCCATGCCAATACACCTGGCATGAATTTCGCGGATGTTACCGAAGAGGAAGTTCGACGAGCCATAAACATCTCGAAGAACTGGAGGGGCCCAGGTCTGGATCGGGTGCAGAATTTCTGGTATAAGAAATTTACCAGCGTACACAGTCGGTTGGCACGCAGTATAAATGAGGTCATGAGTCGGCCGGAGGAATTTCCACCTTTCCTCACTGCGGGAATTACCTACCTTATCCCTAAGAAGGACACGGTGCAGGACCCCGCAGACACAAGACCGATCACTTGCTTACCAACCCTCTACAAATTCATCACGTCCATTATTAGTGGAAGGATCAATGCGCACCTCGAGACCAACAACATTCTGTCCGAGGAGCAGAAGGGCTGCCGAGTTGGGTCAAGGGGTTGCAAAGAGCAACTCATTATCGACTCGGTAGTTGTAGGACAAGCAACTAGAGGCCAAAGAAACCTCTTCAGTTGCTATATCGATTATGCCAAGGCTTTTGATAGCGTTCCGCATACCTGGCTAATCGACATCCTACATCTGTATCGCATTGATCCGAAACTAATAAAGTTTTTGGCGACAGTCATGGAAGGGTGGCATACCACCTTGTCAGTCCGTACATCTGAGGGTGCTAATACCTCAGAGCCCATCCGTATTCGGAGGGGCATCTTCCAGGGGGATTCATTGAGTCCTCTTTGGTTTTGTATGGCACTGAACCCCCTTTCATGGCTACTGAATGATGCTAGAGGGCATGGTTTTGCAATAAAATATGGCCTACGTGCTAAGTGCGAACTGACACACTTGATGTACCTAGATGACATCAAGCTGTATGCTGGTACTGACGACCATCTTAGAAGTCTGTTGCGAATAATAGACATGTTCAGCCGTGATATTCGGATGGAGTTTGGATTAGACAAATGTCGAATCCAAGCCATTCGCAAAGGTCATCACGAGCCGCATGCCGGACATAGCATTGGTGACCTCCACATCGAAGCTATGACCGAGACAGACTTCTACAAGTACCTAGGAATTCTGCAAGGAACCCATGCTCGAGTTGGTGATCTGAAGGAAGCTCTGCTGTCCGAATTCCTGCGACGTGTGAAGCTGGTGCTGAAATCGCATCTCTCGGGGAAGAATAAAATAAGCGCGTTGAATGTATTCGCTATCCCTTCACTGGCTTATGCATTCGGAATATTGCCGTGGACGAAGACCGACCTGGAAAACGTCCAGCGGCGGATACGGACAACTATGTCCAAATTCCGAATGCATCACCCAAAGTCTGCCGTGGAGCGGATGAACCTGCCTCGTGACATCGGAGGTAGGGGCGTGGTTGACGTGGCGGCACAACATCATCGCCAAGTCGACTCGCTGCGCGCTTATTTTTACAGTAAAGAGCAGGCGAGCCCCTTGCATGCGGCTGTCTGTAAGGCAGACTGTGGACTGACTCCACTTAACTTGAAGGATCGATCTTTCAATCCTCTGAGTGGGGTGAAGTCGGACCAGGAGCGGATCGAGGAATGGAAGTCGAAGGCAATGCACGGTAAACACGTGAATTGTCTTTGGCAGCCATTTGTCGATTTGCATCTGTCGAACAGGTGGCTGTGTGCTGGGGAGCTCTTTGCTGAGACGGAGGGGTTCATGTGTGCCATTCAGGATGGCGTGGTCGCCACCCGAGCTTATAAAAAGCTCATCATGAAAGAACGGGTGGAGAACGACCAGTGCAGAATGTGTGGTTCGGCGTTAGAGACGTTGGACCATCTCATTTCTGGCTGTACTGTTATGGCACCGGTGCAATACATCACCAGGCATAATGCTGTATGTAAGGTTATCCATCAAAACCTTGCATATAAGCATGGGCTGATCACGGGAACATGTCCGGTTTACCGATATGAGCCGCAAGCAGTACTTGATAGTTCTGCTTACAGCATGTATTGGGACCGGCAAGTTCTGACTGATCGCCATACCGCACACAACAAGCCTGACATACTGCTAGTTGACAAGACGGGTCGCTCCGCGTATATTATTGATGTTGCTATCCCCCATAATAGCAACATTGAACGGAAATACGTGGAGAAGAAGGTGAACTATGAGCCATTGGCTCGGGAAATCAAAGAAATTTGGCGTCTCGAGCGGGTGGTTGTAGTTCCCATAATATTGTCAGCTACAGGTATTGTACCTAAATCTCTGACGGCTTCCCTTGATGTCCTGGGACTGTCGCACAGTCTGGTTCAAACCATGCAGAAGTACACCATTCTGCATACGTGCTCGATGTTGCGGGGGGTACTCGACGGATTCTCCCACTGACCTACCACCGGCCACCACCACCAGTGCCCCTTTAGTTTTTAAGTAGGTAGGATCGTCCGAGCCTAAATGCTTGGCACTTAGTGCTAGTATTAGGTAAAATCCGGCATCTGCCGAGATTGTGATAACTCGGAAAAAAAATAATGCAACAATTTTATTTTATTTATAACTCCTTCACTTTTTATTTCATTTCAACCTTTCGTTTAATATTGTCTCTATTGGTGAAAAATCAAACTCCTATAAAAATTGTATGACATTGCATTGAAGCATGTATGTTATGCTGGATTGGATATAGTTTTATACGTATATTGCAGTTAGATTAAACCCGGCATCCGCGCGTGGATGTACCGTTTATAGGGGAGAGAGAATTAGAATCTCAGGAAACTGACAATATCAAATTTGGAGTATTCATCCTTGTATATATTTTTGAAATATCGTTAATTGAACGCGTCATTGTCATTTGGTTTAAGTGTAAGTACGGAAACCGTTGAATACAGGAGTCCACAATGCTCTCGGAATTCCCGGGTGATTACTTTGGTTCCTTTCCGTTGACTACTCTAATGTCATATCCAAACATTTCCAGTTTGTTAATTCTCCAACCTGAATATTGCATTAGAATGAACCACGTATAAACCAAATCCTCCATGTTTGGTCGGCGACGGATGTTGGCGGACGCGAAGCAGCCCTGCTAGCAACCCCGTTACATGGGGTTAGTGGGACCAAAATGTCCCTCCCATGATTCACTTTAGTATGATGCTGACAAATCATAGAATAATAATAATAATCGTTGGCGCAACAATCCAATTGGGTCAGGGCCTTGAAGTGTGTTAGAGCCGTAACGGTACACTACGGGGTTATAGTACCTTATAGGAGGCAACGTGGTCAGCCTTGCGCTCGCCCGGGATTATTGCCCAGATTTCACTCAGGTACTCATTCACAGCTTAGTCGACTTCCATGTCATCAGTGATCCGTACGATAGCCTTGTGCTCTAGAATCCAAGAAATTTACAGAAAACTGATAACTTTGACCTATTATAACTCTGCTAGTAATAATACGATTTGCACCAAACTGTGGTGTAGTCTATATTAATACGAACATTGATGATTTTAGGATTAAGTTAAGGGCGGTTCCCATTTAATTTCTGAAAAATATATTTATAATAAATATGGTAATATGCTATTAGTAACTTTAGTTAAACCAGTATCGATATGGAGATTATTTTGAGGCGTAGATATCATGGACGTGGATCTCCATATTTCTTTTCAGATATTTAGGTTAGGTAGTTTCTGAGAACAGGTCCTTAAAGTAACTGATCGTTTTTGGACCCCCGTCGAAACTCAAAGTCAAATGTCAACACTATGCTCGATTTTAAAAATTGTTTTGCACGTATGGAGACCCGCCCTTAAAGTCAACGTGTAACTATGAACTCACTGCATGCACTGAGATTCATAGGTCCCAATTTTCTACCAAATTTCGTATCAATAGGTGTTACCGTTTCTGAGATATAGGGTAGTGGAAATGTGTGAACTTACGACAGATCAATTTAAATCCGTACATATATATATGCGGATACAGTAACAGACAATGGAGTTATAAAAATTTGCAATAAGACATATGTTCTATATATGAAGCGTGATATCCCCAAGTTTGATCAAATTCGTAGTATTACTTATAACACAGTTACGGTAGCTCAAAGTTGCCTTTTCCGTGTAAATCAAATGCCAATATCAATATCATATTGAGATGAGTAGTGTAACATGCTGACTATACATACAAATGGGATGGTTCTGCACTCAAATATACTTACACAACAAATAAACAAAACCTTTGATACCTGAAGTGTCGAGGTTTCGGTTCTGGACTTGTTTTTCAGGTTTAGGTGTTGCTTAAAACTTAACTTTGTGTCTGTCATCACTCTTGAATACTTGCCAGCCGGTTTGGAACTGATGATGATGATTGTCAATTTTCCGGCTTCCGGCGCTTTATTACGAGGAGTGCTACCGTTTTTTCGTCCGCAAGCGCCAGTCTAGTTCTCTCAAACCAGGCCTTAATAGCGCTGATTGTTTCCCATGAGTATAGCTCACTATCCTTTAGATGCTTTGCAACTAGTTTCAGTTTTTAGTTGTTAAAATGATGAAGTTGGGAAACCGGAAGCTAGACGCTTTAGGTGTGAAAGGTTTTGTGTATTTCTTTTATAAAGAGATTTGGGCGTGCATTTGTCCCATTAGCATGTTGCACGTAAAATATGCATATTATGTGAAAATAGCCACTTTCAAGTGATGTTGACATTCATAGTCTCGAATTTGCAGAGAAGCGACAGCTTTGACCTAGTATTACTTTGTTAGCAATAGTGCGATTTTCACAAAATTTGGCAGGATCATGCCCTATGCTGTATATTGTTGCAAAATTTTGTGATTCTAGCATGAACTTGAGGGGGGTTTCCTGCCAATTACTAAAAATTCTAGTAATGTACTATTATTAACTTTATTTGAACAGGTATCAGTATGGAGGGTATTTCGAAGCCTAGGCACCATATAGTGACAGCCCCCTGATTTTTTTCAGATTTTTCGGTTGGGTAGTTTCTGAGAATGGGTTCGTTAAAAAAATGACCACTTTCAACCCCCGCACCCCCCACCTTTTCAACAAATGTCAAAACTAAGAACGGCTTCGAAAAATACTAATCGCGACCTTTAATTTGATACCCCACATGACTATATTTGATGAAAAAAAAATTTACACCCTCCCTTTGCATGTATGGGGACCCCCCCTTAAATTCGACGTAAAACGATGTAGCTCACTATATGCGTGAGCGTTCACAGTTCCCACCTTTCTACCAAATTTGGTGCCAATCGCTACAACCGTCTCCGAGAAAAATGCGTGTGACGGGCAGACAGACAGACAGACAGACAGACGGACAGCTAGACAGACAGTAAACCGATTTTAATAAGGTTTTGTTTTACAAACAAAACCTTAAAAGCAATCTTCTAAAATAACAAAAATAATTTAAATCTAATGGCCCTTGTGGGCTCTCTAAATTGTTGAAGGACGATTTACAGACAGAGAAGGGAAACAGTAAGAAATAAAAAATCTAATTTTACAAAGTTGTCGGGAAATGGTTAAAAACCCGACAGAATTCACTTGGCCTTAGTGGAAAATAAAGAAATATAAAAGTAATAATAGTAATAAATGTTTAATCGTTTCAAAAGATACTTTTAACTTAAATTATTGTTCTTAAAACTATCATAATTAAAACTATTTACTTTTCGGTTTAAATATCTTTCTCTTTTTTTACAATACCATGCATAGGGAGAAAAAGTAATAATAACAGTTGTAATATTTACAATGAAACAAAGAATAATAACATATGTATAAGTTACAACTGCAGGCAAAAGCAACACCCGTTCAACAATATGTACATATTTACAAAGCCCTACCAAGGAACAAATAACAGAACTGAGCGCGACCGCCGCTAATCGCCATCCTGCAGCCACCAATTCCAAGATTTCTCTTTTTCATCACGCTTAATATCAATGGCCCGAATTCCGGAGCCCCCACAGTGAAGTTCGGGGAATATTCTATCCTTTTGTCCCTGGCCCACCTATGTATATGATACATAACAGGATCACCGGCAGAATCAAGAATTAGACCATTCTTGTCAAGATACACGAACGCTTCGGGAGGAATGAAGCCTATCGTAAGAGTTTTCTCAATATACCCATCATTTGGGTAGAACGGCTGCAAAACACAATCTTTCTCACCATGCGAAACAGATCCCACTATATGATTCCGAATTAATGTGACGATAACTGTGTCAATTATCGGCACAGCAGCAGCAGCATACATCACTTCATTAGTTACATAGTACTCATAGTTTGACGAAGCAGTCCTATTAAGCCCCGAGTTGAGTAATTCGGCGGTAAATAATGCGAAAAGTGTAGGCGCAGTCACCGTCCCTTGCTGTAATTCATTCAGAACATGAAATTCTCTACTAGTAGTGAGATTTGCGTCCGTAATGTCAAAGCACTTGCCATACAGCATGTGAGTGTGTGTGTGTTTAAGGTGGTAGCGAGACAAAGCCTCTGAGCACTCAGACCTTAGTGGTCCATTGTACTCGATTCACCAGTCTAACGGAATATCCCGGATTCGTTTATGTATCGCAGGATTTCCGTTAGTAGATGTGATGCTATCCGTTGCAGTTGGAGCACATCAGCGCCAACAATTTGATGTTTGATGCATCCATAAACGGGGCACTTAAATAGAAAATGTTTCTTAGATTTCGCTTCCTCATTACATGATTCACACGTACCATCTTGGATAATTCCCAGCTAGTGAATTATGGACAGACAGAATGCCCACAATACGCAAGTTCTCCTGCTTTTCGACAGGATAAAGTTTGCCGTACGTTGGTTGGTTCTGAGAGGAAGAGTTTGGTCTGTCTAGCAGCGTTAAGGCTTCGCCACCTGTCATTATGGGAAGCTTGTTCCCAGTTTTTGATAGCAGCATCAGCCAATGTAATCGATACCCCAATTGCTGGTTCCGGTCCGGGCATGGGGAAAGTTCAAGTCTCTTTTGGTAACGCATCCGAAATTTCATTTCCCTCTACTCCACAATGATCAGGTACCCAGAGTAATTCCACCGTATTGAATCTAGAAACAGAGTTTAATCGGTTTCTACATCCTTGAACGATTTTTGAAGTGATGAAAGTACTACCCAACGCCCTCAATGCAGCTTGAATATCGCTACAGATTACGATGCACCTGCCCTTCAACTGCTCATCAATCATCCAGGTTGCCGCCCTTAGGGTTGCATACATTTCAGCCTGAAAGATCGTTGTGTATAGTCCCAAAGGAAAAGTTCACTTCTCGTTTTTATTCGAAAGGTAGTTTCCTGCTCCAGAACCACTTTCTGCTTTTGAGTCATCGGTGTAGAAGACGTCAGTATATCCTGACACGCATTGTTCTGGTTCGTCCCAGTTTTCTATTTGTTTCAAGATAACATCATATCTTCTACGAAATAGATGTGTGGGGATTTGAGAATCGGAAGGCATCGCGAAAACTAGATTCAGTTCTCCCAATGACTCTTCTAATGCTTTGTGTCCCCCACGTCCATTGTTTTCCCATAGATCTAATCGAATTAGTCTAGAAGCCGCTTGCATTGCAGTGCTCTGAATAAACAAATCCAAGGGTTGCAAATTGAGGAATGCATTCAGAGCTGCGCCGGATGTGATGCTCATGACACCACACACAGTTCTTTGCAGTGTGGCTAGCTTACAGCGAAAACTCTTCTATTTCACCCTCACCACACTACGCATGCATAAGGGAACATCGGCCTAATGATAGCAACATATATCCACATTACTACCTGAGGCTTAAGTCCCCATGTGGAGGCAAAGGTCCGCCTACACAACCCATAAGCTGTGAGAGCTCGTTTCATCTTTACCTCTACATGCTTGTTCCAAAGAAGCCTCTTGTCTAGAATAACTGCCAGATATTTCACTTCTTCGGAGAGTTGAAGGGTTGTACCCCTCATCTCTGGAAGGTAAAGCCCATTCAGTTTCCTCCTTTTTGTAAATAATACCATTGTGATTTTATTTGGATTTATTGAAAGTAGATGCCTGAGACACCAACTGTCAATCCAATCAACGGCGCGTTGTGTATTTCTACACACCATTCCGAGATCTCGACCAATAGCCAGTACAGCCACGTGATCCACATAAGCTTGAACAAGTATTGGCAGATTTTGCAGTTCGCATAATAGTGAGTTGATCATTATACTCCACAGAAGTGGCGATAGCACACCTCCTCGCAGGCAACCTTTCGTCGCTTCAGTTGTTAGGTAGCGATCAACCCCACTTCAGCGCACAAAAATCTTTGCATTAGCATAGCGTAGATCCACTTTATTAGAGTTTCGTCAACACCATGCTCTCTGGCGGCATCACAGTGCTTTTGGAAGGGCGCACAGTCAAAAGCCCCTTCAATGTCAATGAACACTCCCATCGCGTACTCACCCTTCAGGGTTGCATCCTCTATCTTTGAAACCAAAGAATGAAGAGCAGACTCACAGGACTTTCCACGTTGGTAAGCATGTTGGTTTTCATTTAGCGGGTGCGACCTTAGCGCCTTCTCGCGAATGTGACGCTCAACCAGTTTCTCCAGACATTTCAGCTAAAATGATGTTAGGCTGATTTATCTGAACTTCTTTGAATTAGAATAGTCATCTTTCCCACACTGACTAGGCTGACCCTCACCAATGTTCGAGGACAGATAAAAGCAGCAGGATCACTCTCAAGACCATTCGACATCAACACCGGACACCAAAGAGGGGATCCCCTACCATACGTTCTCCTTAACCTGGCCCTCGAGAAAGTGATCCGTAATGCTGAGGTGAATACAAGAGGTACGATCCTCTTCAAGTCCACCCAACTACTGGCCTATGCTGACGATGTCGACATCATGGGAAGAACCACCCGAGACGTACAAACTGCCTTCATCCAGATCGAGCAGGCGGCGCGAGATCTTGGGCTGCACATCAATGAAGGCAAGACAAAATATATGGTGGCAACGTCAGCACCGAAGACGAATCAACCAACAACATCAAACCGTACTGGTCAAACACAAACACGAAGAAGAATAAGGATAGGAGAATACAACTTTGAGACCGTTGACAATTTCTCCTATCCAGGGTCGAAAATCACAACCGATAACAGCTACGATGATGAAATCCGCGCACGGTTGTTGTCAGCCAACAGAGCCTATTTCTGCTTACAAAACTATACAGTCAAAGCTCTTACTGTACAAGTCCTCATGTATTCCTCGGAAACTTGAGTTCTTAGCAAGAAAAATGGCGAACTCTTGGCCGCGGTTTTATCTAAAAATTTACGTTTTTATTTCAGAAATTTTTCACGAGAGAGATCTTAATTTTTCTTCATTACATAAACTTATAAAATAAAAAATATATGCATAACCGTGTCCTAAATAAATTAATTCGAAAAAATCAATGTAGAATACGTGTACCTCCAAACAGTTATTATATCACCAAATAGCAGTGGTCACTATAATAATAATCGTTGGCACAACAATCCATATTGGATCAGGGCCTTGAAATGTGTTAGAGCACTTCATTCAAGACCGAAACGGTACACTACAGTATACTGTAGGAGACAATGTGGTCAGCATTGCACTCGCCCCAGATTATTACCCTGATTTGACTCAGGTACTCGTTCACAGCTGAGTCGACTGGCATCCTACGTCAAATTACGATACAAATCCCACTGCCACCAGTGAGATTTGAACCGCGACCTTCCGTATGATAGCCGTGTGCTCTAACCACTCAGCTATCCGGACACAGGGTCACTATAACCTACGTTCAAAAAGCATTGTCACCAGAACATTGAAAAAATATAGCAAAGTATAGTAGAAACACATATATCTTTCAAAAACAATTGTAATTGTAACTAAATAATACATACTTGAAATAAAATAAGTCAGAAGTTGGACGCTTCATGTATGGAAGGTTTTGTGTATTTCTTTTATAAACAGTTTGGGGTGGGCATTTGTCCCATTAGTACCTAGCACGTAATATCCACTTTTGCGTGATACTGACATTTAAAGTGTTGAATTTGCACAGAAACGGCAACTTTCACCTATTATAACTTTGTGAGTAGTAGTGCGATTTCCACCAAACATGTTTCTGTTTGTGGAAATCTTCAAAAGACACTGGCCTGGAAACGCCAGCGTGTAGGATTCTTACCCACTAAAACTACCCCCGACTCCCCCAAGCCCCGTGGAACCACCGTGCGGTATTACATCACGGGGCGGAGTCAGCTCATTTTACCTTGGTCTCCTTTCGTCTCTACGCGGCGTACGTAACCGCGCTTTTCTAGTCTCCTCTGCATTTCGCAGTTTTCTCTGGATAAATACGACGATGGAGTTGATCGCATCTCAGTCCTCCTGACATGCTAATAGTCTTCGCACCAGATTCTCTGGTACGAGCACCTCTCCTAGAGTCTCCTCTAGGTTCTTCCTTTCCTCCACAAACCTTGGACGGGGGAAGAATACATGCTACAATACAAGTTTGGTTAATCGGGTGAGGTATCTAGTTTAAAACTGAAGAGGTACTGGCGATACCCTCCATGCACTGTGAAAAACTGAGTAAGATTATAATTAATCTCACCGTGCGTCTCTCCAACTACTCCTTGTTGGCAGGGATGAGCCTGTGTGTCCAACGACCCCTTCCAACACTCTTGCCCTCTATTTAGGGATCTCTCCCTTTCGGTGTTCTTCGTCTGCCATAAAGGAGAGATAGACTTCGCATTATATACATTCGTCATCTCATCTGCCAAGATGTCAATGGGCATCATTCCAGAAATGACGAACGCTGCTATCATCTGAGACAGCCCTGAATGCCGAGCACACCCTAAGGGCTGTTCTTCTGTAGACTGAACTCAGTTTGTTACCGTTAAATGTAACCTGCAATGTCTTTCCCCAGACCGTCTGTCTGCCTGCCTATCACCGGCACTTTTCTAAGAAACGACTATACCGATTGACACGAAATTTGGTGAGAGGGTGGGACTTGTGGACCCCAGACATGCAGTGAGTGATATTCTCCTACGTTGAGATTTAGGTATCAAATGAAAGGTCTTAATTAGTAGTAGTAGAAGCGGGTATTAGTTGTTAAAAAGGCGGGGAGTGGAAGGGGTGGAAATTGATGATTTCTTTAACGGACCCATTCTCAGAAACTACCCAACCGAAAAATCTGAAAAAAATCATGAAGCTGCCTCTATATCCATATCGATATCTGTTCAAATGAAGTCAATAATAGTCTATTACCATATTTTTGGGGAAATTGAGTAAAACCCCCCTTAAGTTTATCTCGGCGTTATAAAAGTTGGTAGTAGTTCAAAATATGTCCTTACCGTGTAAATTTAGAACCCGAAGTACTAAATCTGACATGTTAAATGCATATTCTTAACGGGCTCCGTACAAATGGGATAGTTCTACACTTAAATATACTACATACCTGAATCGCCCAGACTTGTTTTCAAATTTATCGGTTGGGTAGTTTCTGAGAATGGGTCCCCATTACCTTTCCAAAAATAATCTAAGACGGGTTGCGGAAAGTACTAACCGAGACCTTTCATTTCATATCCACACATGACTTTATTTGGTGAAAAAACAAGTTATACCCCGTTTTACATGTAGGGGAACCCCCTTAAATTCCACGTAGAATGATGTAATTATATGCGTGAGCGTTCACAGTTCCCAACTTTCCATCAAATTTGGTGTCAATCGCTATAACCGTTTCCGAGAAAAATGTATGTCTAATTATTTACCTTTAAGTAGCTAACATTGTGGTAACATTGTTCGGCGTTTCTAGCCAGAGTTGATGAAACGATTGCTCAAAATCTCTGGTGTGGGATCTTGGACATTTCTAAAAGTTTATCTAATTCTATTCAATCGCGCATCGCATCGAACCCTCTTGCCACATTTTTATTTCTTCAATAACGATGCAGATGATTAATTTACTTGCAAATTTTCAGCGTGATAAGCACAAAATGAAAACAATTAGACGAGTTCCGTGACTTAAATTAAGAATGAAATTAATGCTGCCTATGGCTGTTCTCGCCGTTCCAGTTGTATTATGATTTTATTTCTTGGGTTAAGAGAATGCCTCAGGATAAATATGCAAAATCCTATAGTTCA
Organism: Hermetia illucens; assembly: GCF_905115235.1. Lineage (NCBI taxonomy): Eukaryota > Metazoa > Arthropoda > Insecta > Diptera > Stratiomyidae > Hermetia > Hermetia illucens. Next base: position 128,836,592 of record NC_051849.1, on the reverse strand, counting down.
CTCGGCTGTGTCCTTTCGGGGTCGTGCGGCAGTTCACATAAAAGCAAAGCGGACAACGAAAAGTTCTCACTATTATGGGCGTAACATTTGGCACACAAAGCGGAAAAACTTTTCTAGGAGCTATTAAAATTCTGTTGTGTAGATTTCAATGAGATAAGGGACGAAAAGGGCTGTTCCTTTTATGTGACTGTTTAAAATGAGAAGCAGATAACACACAATTCTATTCCAGGCGGGCCAGAAAGTCATCGGCTTTCTTACTGTCGCATTTCGTGATGCTAACCATAAGATTTTAACTCGGAAAGAGTTTTAAATTTTTAATTAGAACCGAGTCTCCAATTAATAGTTTTACGAAGTAGAATAATGAGCAAAGACGAGGCCCTCTCCGGGAATATCGTGGTCAGTTTGAATAATGACGTGGGCTGTCCAGCATTTACGACTATTTCAGTTTTTAAGAGTTTGTTCGTATAACGAAACCTTATTAAAATCGGTTAAATGTCTGTCTGTTACACGCACTTTTCTCAGGAACGGTTGTACCCATCAACACAAAATTTGGTAGGAAGGTGAGAACTATGAACCCAAACGCAAGCAGATTTAAATCGTTCTATGCGGAACTTATGCAGGGGTCCCCATATAGGCAAAAGGGGCACGTAAAATTGTTTTTCACCGAATATAGGCATGTGGGGTATCAAATGAAAAGCCGGTTGCGGAATGAATTAAACTACCCACCAGAAAAATCTGGAAAAAAATCATGATGATGCCTTTATACGACATCTACGCTCCGCAATACCCTCCATACCGATACTGCTAAAATGCGCAGGTAGTGGTTTGAAGCGTTAGGCAGGGCCGCGGTGGAAAAGGGTTCGTGCTGAGTGCTTCGCCCCATTGCTTATGTTGTTACGAATAACCTGTGTTCACGAGCAGCAAGGAACGGCCTCAAATGTTTCAGGTGTGTATCTGGGGCTTCTATTACTAATTAGATTTCTAGGTATTTTTTTTTTACATTTATTATTTTCTTTCTTTCCTTTCCTTTTGTGTTATTTTGATCGGCATCGGTTTGGGGATGCGATACATCATGGATCCTTTTAAATAGTGGTTCGGACTTCAAAGGCTCCACGCGCGTGGTCAACGTCTGCTTCTTTTGTTTTTAGTTGCAGCTTTAGTTCGCGTGTTATATTCAGGAAAGTATGTGATATGCCCCTTGTTGGTTTTTCAGATTCTGGTGCGGACCCACGCATCATTTAAAGGAGCCGTCAAGCTGTGTTAAATGATACGTGAGTGACTCAAATGTTGAAAGGACCTCTCGACATTCCCGAGGCTATCTAGCAAAGAAACAAACAAGCGCGTCTCGCCGAAATACTTCAGTGAAGCTGTAGTATTTGCAGGCGCACTTTCACGGCCATTTTATCCAAATTTTTAGGTTTTTGGGATAGCTCTTGGTTAACTCTGGCCATTCAGGATGGTCTTTTGGCTATCGCCAACTCACACTAGCCATTGTAGGCATCCTATCTCCACAACGCCGGTAGGCGGTAATTTCTATGACCTAATACAAGTATCAACAAGTCGGAAGCTAACCGTAAAGGTATAAAAGCTTTAGTGTATTGCTTATGTAAGCATATTTGCATGGCCATTTCTCCCATTTGTATCTAGCTCGCTTTATTACCACATTAACAGTCAAAGTGGAACGTGGAACAACATAGTCCACCGTATGTGTGGGCGACCACAGTTCCAACCCCTCTACCGAATTTTGTGACAATACAACCATTGCCATTTCTGAAAGATAGAGAAACTTGCGTGCGACGACGGACAGAGGGACAGACGGACAGGCAGACAGGCAGTGAACCGATTTTAATAAGGTTTTGTTTTCACGAAACCTTAAAAATGCGTTCAAATTTGCAAAGTGGAAGCAATCATCGAAGCCCTAGTCAAGCTGCTGGCCTCCCGAATACATAATTCGCATTATTATCGAATTTTTCTTGGATAGAAGACTGTACTGCCACTTGAACGATTGACCGAAAATATTCCCGACAACTTGCGGAGTGCCACAGGGTTTTGTCCTAGGAATTATTAACGTTACGCCTTCCTAATAGCGTAATAGCTTTTGTAGAACATAAAGCAGGAGTAGTTTTAATCAACAAAAGAAGAAAGAAGACAACCGTGAAAATTAAAGTTGGCGAACAAATAATTTACTCTAAACTAGCGCTAGCATGCTTGGGAGTAATGACGATTTAACTTTAGGGAACACATTCATCATCAACGGCGCAACAACTGGTTTAGGTTTAGGCTCTAGAAAAGGACTCCAAACATCCCGGTTATGCGTCTAGGTCCACCAATTCGATACCCCTAAAAGCTCTCTGCCGTCCTGACCGATGGCCATTGCTCCGTCTTAGGTAGGGTCTGCGACTTAATGTTGTTGATTCTTTGGTTTTTGGTGCTAACGTTGCCACCATCTATTTCGTGTTAGCTTCATTGATATGCAGCCCAATATCTCGCGGTGCCTGCCCGATCTGGATGAAGTCAGTTTGTTGGTTCGTTTTCACGATGTTAATATAGTCAGCTGGTCTATGCTGTAGTTGTGGGGACTTGAAGAAGATGGTGCCTGTCGAAAGGCATTTTTTCCAGGGCTTGATTAAAAAGGGTGGACGATAGTGGATCTTAGATCGTTGTTGATGTCGAATAGTCTCGAGAGTAATCCTGCTGTTTTTATCTGGCTTCGCATATTGTCAGTGTCAGCCTAGCCAGTCTGATTAATTTCGTCGGGGTACCAAATTTCCTCATGGTCGTATACAGTTTTACCCTGGCTATGCTATCAAAGGCGGCCTTCAAGTAGATGAAAAGATGGTGCAACTAATGGCCATAATCCAACAATTTTTCCATCGCTTACCGGAAAGAGAAAATGAGATGTCTTACTGATTTGTCTGGACTGAAGCCAAAGCAAGCAAAGTGATACACCTATAATTGCCGCACTGCATGATGGGGGATTTATGTATGGGAAAATTAATGCCAGTCGTCAAGCATTGATCCGCCGCCCGACACCTTCAGCATCAGTTGATAAACCGCCTGGCGTAGTTGTTTACCTCCATATTTAACCAGTTCGGCTGTAATACCTCCAGCTCCTGGCGGCTTATAATTTTTAACTCGATGAAAGGCACGAACTGTTTCTTCCATACTAGGTGTTGCCAATATTTATCCGTTGTCTTCAGTTGGCGGGAAGTCTGATTCGGCGATATTTTGTTGAGCAGTTTATCAAAATACTCAACCCATCGTTTCAATATACCCATTGTATCGGAAATCACACGATTGCTTCCTGTACTTAATGCGGCTTCCGTGTTCGCCCGAATGATTCCTCGACGTAAATATAACAAAGACCTCCTGGATAGGCGGTGACTTTCGCAGTTTTAAATTCAAAGGTATTTCTGTATACCAACATTTTCTTATCTAGATCTATGCTCGCCACTATAAATTCATGCTTCACCATTGTTGTACCAAATGCAATATCTTCAGCGATTTTTTCCAGTGGTGGTCCTCAGACGAATTACTGTGGCTGGTTCCACTCCATCCGCTAGGTCACTTCAGACGATAGAATGCGATGTTCTTGCGTCCAATGTCATCGTAAAGGGTCGTTCTTTAAAAACTTCACCTGTCTGTTGCTGTGCCCCTTGACTCCCACTAGTTTGTCACCTTGGCTTTTATCCACCCATTTTTTCTTAGTTTCCCCCTCACGCAGTTTTTTTTCCGGAAATCTCGAGCCACATATGTTCTGCCTTAGCGTAGAGCATTCGGCTCTAAAGCCTTAGAACGCTGGTAATCCCAAGGTACTCACTATACGGGGAAGTTTCATTTCAAATTCGTAATCTTCACATTCCAATCACCCCGAACGAGGGTCGACACACAGCAGAAACTTCTGACGTTAATGCATTCGAAACGGTCTCCTTGAAAGTTTCTTTTGATGAGTTGATAGCCCCACGCTTCGATTCAAGATCACGAATGCCGTCCACAAATGTCTCGAGTTGTCAACTCTTTGAGACCTACTTTTTAACTACATTCCTTAAATTTTTTCTACACTTCGCTTCCGTATTTCCGCTCAAGCATCATGATCGCTGTATAGTTATTTCGGTCGCCCTCCGAAACCCTTTGTACTACTTCTACTGCTGTCCCTTTCAGTGGCACTACGCAGCAGCGAAATCGCCGTTACTCCTGTGATTGGCAGTTTGAAGACAGCAAATGGTGTTGTTCGTCGTCGGAGTCTTGAAATGTAGGCCCAAGTTTTCCTTTATTACAGTAACAGCGCGTTCATATTGCTTCAAGTTTCGCAGTAGTTGTTCTATTTTGTGTATGCGCTCTGATTTGCATTCCTTATCTACTTCCAAATTATGAAATTTAATGTGGAATTTTCCGACTTTCGAATCGAACGTTTTTTTGTGTCTTCGTCGACCTTAATGTCTACACCTTTCCTAAACTCTTCTAAGTAGCGACTTATACCTTCCCTAAGCGAAAATGCACCGTTTTTCCAATGCTTCACGATGCTTTCATCTTGTTTTTAAGGTTTTGTGTGAAACAAAACCTTATTAGAATCGAGACGGTGTCTGTCTATCCGTCTGTCTGCCTGTCTGTCCTTTTTTTTTTGAGGAGATGGAAATCGTCTAAAGACGCTGGTCTGGACACACCAGCGTGTGGGATTTTTACCCACTAAAACCACCCCCGACTCCCTCCCTGCCTCGCGGAACCACCATAAGGTATTACATCACGGGGCGGAGTCAGCTCACTCTAGCTTAATCCTATTTCCTCTATACATGGTACACGTGCCCGCGTTTTTCTCCTTTCTTCTGCCTTTCGCAATTTATCTTGAATAGATGCGATCATGGAGTTGACCGCATCCCAATTCTCTTGATGTGCTAGCATTTTCGGCACCAGATTTTCTGGTACCAGCACCTCTCCTAGAGTCTCCTCTAGATTCCTCCTTCCTTTCACAAATCTCGGACAGTGGAGAGAGTACATGCTCTGGGTCCTCTGGGACTCCATCACAATTTGGACAGTCGGGTGAGGTCTCCAATTTAAACCTGTGAAGGTATGGCATGGATATCCTCCACGTCCCGTGAGAAACTGAGTGAGATTATAATTAATCTCACCGTCTCGTCTCTCCAACCACTCCTTGATGGCAGGAATGAGCCTGTGAGTCCACCGACCCTTTCACGAGCGTTCCCACCGCGCTTGCCATCTACTTATGGATCTCTCCCTCTCAGCGTTCCTCGTCTGCAATAAGGGAGAGATTGGCTTCGCATGGTATATATTCGCCATCTCATCTACCAAGATGTCAATCGGCATCATTCCAGAGATGACGAATGCTGCATTATCTGAGACAGTCCTGAAGGCAGAGCATACCCTCAGAGCTGTCCTCCTATAGACTGCATTCAGTTTGCTAGTGTTAACTGACATCCGCAACGCCTCGCTCCAAACTACATCGTTGTACATGATGTTCCACAGTAGTGGGCCCAATACGGAGCCCTGTGGGACACCCGCGGAAACAACGTACTCCTGCGGTCCGTCATCGGTGCCATACCAGAGCCTCCTATCAGTTAAGTAACTATCGACGATAGCAGCAAGATACTGCGTATTAGATTCCAATTGGCCGAACTGAATGCATTTTTCACATCCAGGGTTACCACTACGCAATATTTGCTGGTACTACCCTACCGACACATTCAGAGGTGGCTGGAATGTGTGGCTGCTCTCCTCTTGCTGGGGGAATAATCCCTGGATGATTTTCAGCAAGAGGGTGGGATACGTGATCTGCGGAGATGAACGGCCTCTGCATCGTCCCATTACGATTCCATAAGCTCTTCCCCATGGGTTGATGTCCGCTTCTGAGCAGAGCTCCTTAAAGCATTTCCTCTTGCTTCGCTGGATGGCGAGCTTGAAGGTTTTGCGGGCTGCCTTATAGGCGCACTCTTTCTGCTCCTGATCGACTCTACCTACCGCCCTCTGAGCCGCTCTTCTGGCTCGGTAGCAGGCTGATCGAAGACCGGTCAGTTCATCACTCCACCAGTAGTTTGGTCTTCTACGGGGGAATGAGCACCTCCTAGGCATGGACGCTTCGCATGCTTTGGCGATGCATTGAGCTAGATGGACGGCTCTTTCCGTAGAGGCGCCTGCTTTATCAGGTTGATCTAACCACACCTCTATGAAGATCTGCTCATCCAAAGATTTTGCAGACCAGCCTGAAACCTTTTTCGGTTTCGGGCATGATAGCTCTTTGCCCTGTGGCTCGGCACATGTCTCAAAGAAGATTGCCTGGTGATATCTGTGGGTGTAGCGTTCGTTGACGCACCAGGACATACCACGCGCCAGCGAAGGGCTGACAAAAGTCAGGTCTACAACCGAGCCTGACCTTTTCTGGAAGGTGTTTACAACACCTTCGTTAGCTAAAACTATGTCGATCTGCGCGAAAGCTTCTATTAAACTGCGCCCCCTAGCATTTGATTCTCTGCTACCCCACTCTATGGCCCAAGCATTGAAATCACCAGCAATCACTTTTGTACTTCGTCCCCTTGTGTCGAGAACAAGATTATCAATTGGTCCGGTCCTGCATCAAGTTGATGCGGACTTAGGACCCCCTTCATTCTCAAAACGAATATTTCAGCTCTGGCCAAGCTCTGGTCAATAAGGCGGATTTGCGCTCAATATAATTCGTAGGCATGTCGTGTTCTACGAATTATATAAAGGAGCATTCAACATCTGCGAGCCGCTACGGTCACGCTGCTCCCAGGGCAGAGGTGAGGCAGCGTCTGACGATTTGCCTCTGCCCTGGTAAGAAACCGTAAAGCCGTCGTCGCTTGACTTTTTTTTTTAAAGATTATCAAGCATTTGCTCGAATTCAGGCACTGTCAAACTTGGTGGGGCGTAGCAGCTGTATACATATACACCACTGATTTTCGCCCACACAAAGCCACTGGCTGCCTGACTTGCAGTACAATGTATGGCCTGTCGACCACAAGCCCATATCGCCGCTCTACCAGTCGAATCTGTGACCCATATGCCACCGTGACGGTTTCCATATGGTTCGGTTATGATGGCAATTTCCATCTCAGATTCGAACGTGGTCTGTTCAAGTAAATCCTGAGCGATCCTGCAATAATTCAGGTTTATTTGAATAAACTTCATTTTCTCATTACAGTGAGAGCCTTCGTAAATTCCGGACATTTACTACTTCCGACAATATGCCGGTTATTCTGTCCCTGTTTTACTTCGCACAGTAGGAATTTAGGGTCCCTATTCTCTGGCAATATGGCCTTTCTCCCCACACCTTCTGCATCGATTGGATCGATCATTGCTGCTGGTGCATGCCTTCGCGAAGTGCCCAAACATGAGGCATTTAAAGCGCTTCTTCAGTGAAATTTATTCTCTTAAACGGCAGAAAACCCATCCAATCCGAACCCTTCCGGCAGCCAACAACTTCGGTGTTGCCTCCGCTGGTACTCGTATTGTGGCCGCTTGTGTACCACTATAGGCTTTTCGTAAGTCCACAACAGACTCCTCGGTAAGCTCTTTCAACTTGAATTGCTCTTTCGGAGCAGTACAAATTTCTCCTTTCGATGTCACTTCATCGAGATCCTTACATTGTATATAGATTTCATGTTTTTGGGCACGCACTGCGGCATTCTCCCCAAGTGAGTTTTTCACTTGAGTGCGAAAGTCATCAGTTTTGCCACCGCTGGATCTTTTCAGCTCGAACATGAGATCTCCTTTCTGGGTTCTTCGGATTCTGTTCACATTTCCGCTCAGATCTTTTAGGTCGGGATCAACTTTGACCTTTTTGAGTATCTCCGCGTAGGACAGATTGCCCTTACTGGAGATAACAATCGCATCTGGACGAGTTCGCACTTTTGCTTTTCGTTTCGCTTTTTTGTTGGTAACTTTTCGTTCGTCTTGGGCTTCGCAACGCTGGTCGAGTTTTCTAGATTCGTTGTATGCTTTCCTCCTTCTGAGCTGTTGGTATTGGTTTCCAGAATGTCCTGGCCGTCTTTTTTTCTCTTAGGCGCCTGCTGGTTATTTAAAGGATCTCCATTCTTTTTCAAGTACTCGGTTATTTCGCTGGGATTCAATGGTAGTACGGTTAGGTGTCACTTGGGTTGCTTGTGACACTGTTGGCACAGCGGGGTGCGGCTTATCCTTATTATTCTTTTCCTCCATCTGTGATCTATTATAGAGGACTCTAATAGCCCTCGCCATATTCTTTATGGCTTGGTGCACGTTGCGCTTGTCCTTAATAAACTCGGACAGCTCAACTATTTTTGCCCCAAGCTGGGTGAAGGGTAATTAATCCTGATCGGGGCTCTGCTCCCTTGCCTGTACTTTATCCTTCATCATCTTTGGCATTGACGGAGATCTCAAAGTTGATGAGCTTCTTTTGAATGGATCCCTTCCTTGTTCCTGGAGCACCTCCTGCTGTCGAGCATCTTGAACATGTGCGGTGGGTGTTGTCACGGTTTTTGTTGTCCAAAAAGCTGCTTTTAGTTCATCTTTGTGTGCTCTTGTTATTGGTGTCCTCGGTGAGGTCGTACTTCGCTTGAACACCTCCTTCTCCAGATTCAAATCACTTGTAGCATTATATGCCAAGGTGGCCAAATTGTCCACCACCGAGGCACTGCGGTCGAGGGTTATCGACGACCGGGAGCCCGCTTGCTCACTCCCAAAAGCCGCCGGTACTGGGGTTCCGAGCCCCTGCACCGTAAGTTTCCTCCTTCTCTCGTCTTCCATGGTGGTTTCATGTTCTGAGTATCCTTCCCATAGCCATTTTGGTCCGCGCACCAGAGATGAGCAAACACTAGCCCATGTACAGTCAGAAAAGAAAAGTGCATGAACACATATTTACACATCAATAGGTATGCCTCAATCCGCCAGCTGGGGTCGCGCCTGATGGGAGATCTGGCCACTCCTCACAGCCTGCTTGTCTGTCAGTCTGTATGTCTGTCTGTCACACCCGATTTATTCGGAAACGGCTAGACCGATTGTCACAAAAATTGGTGAGAGTATGTAGTCTGGTGTTCCCTTTACATGCAGTAAGTGGCGCCATCTTGTGTTAACTTGAAAGCGGGGGCTCCCCATACATGTGAATGGAGGGTGCAAATTTTTTTCACAGAATATAGCCGTGCGGCGTATCAAATGAAATGTCTCAATTAGTACTTTTAGAAACTGGTATATATTAAATATTGGGTGGAACACAGGGGAGTGAGGTCTCGTTCTCAGAACCTATCCAACCAAAAAATTTGAAAAAAATCACAATGATGCATCTCTACGAAATCTAGGGCTCAAAATATATGCGGTTCCGATATCTGCACAAATAAAGTTGATAATAGTATATTTCCACAGTTTAGAAATTTACCCGGGACCCCCTTTATGTTCACCCCAGGAGTACAAAAGCATGCGTGTAATGAAGAACATAATGCACAGTTTGGTCGAGTTTGAAGAAAATCCAACTATTATTAACAAAGTTATAGCGGGTGAAACTCTACAAATTTTTGTGAATTCCGTGCACTCTATAACCTGCATGACGTCATCATCACGTATCAATTCGTCAATACCGGAACGAAATGAGTTCTTAGGAATTGGGTCGCAGAGAATTATTTTGTTTTAGTTTTTGCGTAACTTTGCGGGTACGATCTATTTATATACGTGAATATATTGTACAGTATTCGGAAATAGGCAGTTTCTTTGTTTAGGGTGAGCATAATACGCATGTCTCGTAGTTTGGAAAAATATGAAGGATTATGTTGGATTTGTAGCTATATAGGTTAAATATCCGCTTGGGTCGCTTATCTCCCATTTACAGTTAATTCCGAAACATTGTAAACATTATTAAGTGCACCTGCATAACGGATGCACAAACGAGCGAGCATCGTAGGTATTAAGGTAGCAGTAAGATAATAAAAGGAGGAGTCTAGTTCGAACTGTTGGAGGATGAAGATCAATAAAATATATTAAATTAATAACTTCAAGTGTTATTAATTTTAGTGGCGCAGTCGGTAGGATCCATGCATCGAGCAGGATCCAGTGATACGCGAAGTTACGTGCTTTAAATTCGTTCAAGAACCGGCGCAATTTTTTTAGAAACAAAGTTGTTTTAACTAAAAAAATCAAGTGTCGCGATTCGTTTAATAATATAAAAAAAAAAAAAAATATATTAACTAAAATAAATACAAAGCTAGGAGGCGGAGTAACAAGCATAAATCCGTCTTAAAACACATTCTGAGGCTGGTTTGGAATCCTAGCAATAAAAAAAAAAAAATCTAATATAAAAGTGCAGTGAAATAGACTCACCTCCAAAACTCAACGTAGAGACAGACTAGCTATTTACCATCGACGCATCCTTCAAGCCGAAATGGATAACGTATTAGCGCAACGATTGATAGCAGCTTTGGAGAATTTAGCTAATTTGCAACGGCCAAATCGAGCAGAAACAATAATAAAACAAATTGCCTACATAAAAGAGTTTTCGGGAGACAGGAAGCAGCTAACGCAGTTTCTAACAACCGTTGGTGGTCATCTTAGTGCTATTGATGAGGAATCACGGGAAGAAGCCTGGCAGGTAATTTATAACATAAAAATTACAGGAGCGGCAAAGGAACTTTTGTTAAACAATCGTCCGGAAAACTGGGAGTCGGCTAGAAATTTACTCAAACAACATTTTCGACCATCTACGAACTACAAGGACCTTTCGAGAAGAATAACGCAACTCAAAGTATGTTCTATCTCCGATCTTAACTCTAAAATTGAATATATTATAGAAGAAATCAATACATTCGCCACTTATGAATCGAATACAGCGGAAACTCGCCAAACTTTCTACGCATTATTAGTGAATAGAATTAAGCAAATAGTTAGTGGTAATTTGTCACGTGATATAAGAAATTTGTTTGATTTACATGAAGTAAAAGAAATTTTATACTCGTATGTGGGCTACGATCAAGATAATTTAGACCGAGAAACACTATATCAGGAAAGAAAGAATTATAACAGTCAGGACTATAGGAAACACCATAACAAACAGGACAATAGACAGAAACAATCCGGTAATCATGGACAATACAATTCAAATTTTGGTAGACCAAATAGGGTAGAATCAAATCAATACATTGTGAAAATCTTCAATTTTGAGAATAAATGTCTCATCCTAAATAATGGTAGTAAAATATCTTTAGATTCTTCAGAAAATGAAGAAAACCTCAAGTGCTTTGAACTTAATGCCGAACAAGGGAAAGTTGACTTAAGTCATTTAAATAAAGAAGAAAAAAGTGAAATGGAAAACTTATGGAAAGAATTTAGTCAACGTAATCAACGGTGGTTACTGAAACTACAAGAGTATCAGTTTGATATAGAGTATATCAAAGGTAAGGAAAACAAGGTTGCAGACTTCTTGAGTCGCATTCCAGAAGCCACTAATCAAAAAGAAAATTCCACTGATAACCAATCGATCAATGATTTGTCAGATAACGCTACAGTTCATTCACAAGATGAACAACAGTTGGATCACATTCCTATTAAAGAGACCATAGTAAATAAATATAAAACACAGTTAATACTAGTATATGACGTAGATGAGGAAATAGAAATATTGCATAACCGTAGAATAATATATATGGATATGACTAGGGATAGGGACCATTGGGTTGACCTTTTAAGAAGGTATATTCGACCAGGTATAACAGGAATCTACACCGAACTTTCATACCATCAGTTTAATAAAATTCAGCAAGTATTAATTGAACTATTTGGAGACGATAGGAACGTAAAGTTTATCAAAGCTACAATGAGGGCTAGAGAAATAAAAACAGCAGAGGAAATCCATAGACAGATATCCTTATATCACACAGTTGAGAGTATGCACAGTGGGATTATAGAAACCTTTAATAGTCTAAAAAATAAATTGTATTACCCGAAGTTAGTCGAGGAGATAATCAAAGTTATTAATAATTGTAAAACGTGTTTGGAAACCAAATACGAACGTAAGCCTTTCAGAGTTAAATACAAAATTAGTGAAACTCCCACTAGTATAAACGAAATTTTACATATGGATATATACTATTTCATGAAGCAGGCATTTCTAACGCTAATTGATAAGCTGACGAAAAAAGCTTATATTTATCATTTGCAAAATAGAAATTGGAATAGGAAGATCGAAGTGTTGGAAGAACACTTCTCTAAATTTGGTAAACCGCAGAAGATTATTACCGATAATGAGTTCGCCAGTATTAATATCAAGGACTTCTTTAGAACGCAAGGTATAGCATTACATTTCACGAAACCTAATACCCATACAGGGAATAGTGATATCGAAAGGTTTCACTCAACATTACAGGAAAAACTAGTATCTATGAGGAAATTAGATCTAACTTTATTACAGAAAATACATAGGGCAGTAAGTAATTATAATGATAGATATCACTCTTCTATCAAAATGACTCCGAATCAAGCAGTACGGGCTGATCCTGCAATGCTTGAAAAGACTTTGAAGGAGTACAAGAATAAATATATAAATAAGCTTAATAAGAAAAGAGAAGATTATAGGGAGACTAGGAGAATTATTCCAGTTAAGAACTATAAACGTAATTACTATAAGAACGAACCGAGATATAGGATTAAAGAATTAGGTAGAGAATATCCCATTAATATAAAACGTCCTCGTAAATTTGCAGGTGATGACCTCAGTTTGGGTAGTTGCACTGCAACTTCTACTATTAGCAACACCACAGATAGATAGGAAATAGTAGAACATATCCAACTAATAGAAGAGAATTGTGAAAATGCAGTTCAAAACCTTAATAAATAAATTGAACTCAATTCTCATTTTAATAACTCGATTAAATACCTTAAAAATCTGATAGAGTCAGACCGAAACGCAATTAGTAAAACCTTTCAACAACTCACAGAAAACGAAAAATTATTAGTAAAAAAAAAAAAAAAAAAACAAAACAACTGAAAACAGACCAAATTTTAAAACTCCGAATTTTGGAAGAGAAGTTAAATCAGATTATTGACAACATAGCAATGATGAAACATGGATTGATTCACTCTAGTATGCTAACAGCAACCGAAATTTTGACGACTAAACTGGACTTTTATAAACTCAAAAACGTACGAACCGGACTACTGAAGTATAAGGAAAACACAATAATTTTGGCCCTTAAAATTCCAAATTCTTACAAAATTGAAGAGTACAAATTAATTACATCGTTACCCACTACGAATAATTTACAAGCAATGTTAGAAGATCAGTATTTTATAGAAATAAATGGAACAAAATATGTTTATGATGAAAAATTGAATTATGAAAGGGAGTTGAAACCCTTGAGTAAGAGTATTACAAGAAATAATTGCGTACTTGTAGAAAATAATGGAACAGAAATTGTGAAGGTTGATGATAACACTATAATCTGTAAGAATCTTAAACAAACTAATATTGTTAATTATTGTGACGACAGAAACATACACCTAAATGGTAACTATTTAATCAACATCAATAACTGTACAATCCAGATACTAAATCAAACCTTTGGTAAAACAAATGTAAAATTTATTGACAGGTTCCTTTATAATGAAAATACGGATTATAATTTCACCAAAAACATTGATTTCAAAGAGATAGTTTTAGAAAATAAGAGAAACTTGGAACAGATCAATATTTTAAAATTTCATAAAAATATAAATTACCTATCTGGTTCAATTGTAAGCGCATTTCTGTTAATACTATTTATCATAATACTTACCCTATATCATGGACACAAAAAAAAAAAAAAATTGAAAATTGTTGTAAAAAGCTCGCAATCCAGTAAAATTACGGAGAATTTCAAGTTAAATAGGGGAGAGGTTAAATATCCGCTTGGGTCGCTTATCTCCCATTTACAGTTAATTCCGAAACATTGTAAACATTATTAAGTGCACCTGCATAACGGATGCACAAACTAATAGAATCATAAACATTATTGAGTGCACCTGCATAACGGATGCACAAACGAGCGAGCATCGTAGGTATTAAGGTAGCAGTAAGATAATAAAAGGAGGAGTCTAGTTGGAACTGTTGGAGGATGAAGATCAATAAAATATATTAAATTAATAACTTCAAGTGTTATTAATTTTAGTTATACGGATAGAAAAATGTGCGTTGAACTTTCTTACATAAGATGAACACAAAACCTTTATACCCGAGGCGCGTGCTTCCGGTATTCCGACTTGTATGTTATTTCTTCTTGTAGTTTTGCCGTTTACTCTTCCCGTCTTACCATATTTTCAGTGAAATTTGCCTGCTTTTTGCCATCTCTTCTTGTTGTGTTTGCACACTAAGGCAATACTTCCCAAGGATATAACAGCACAGTCGTGTACTGAGGTCTCTGTTGAGAGTGGATTTCGCGCTTTGGTGTTCTAGGACAGCTCCTGGAATTCAAACGTCAGCGGACAACCGCATTCCATCCGCAATCCAATGAAATGCTCGAACGTTGGCATCGGACGCTGAAAACAGCCATTATGGCACGCGACGAGCCATCCGTTTCGTAGGTCTTGTTTATCGTTTTGCTTGGCCTCCGTACAACCTCCGTATCCATCATACGAGGGCCCCTATAAGTTCCTCGAATGTGGGAAATACTCGCTCAGTCTGGACGTGTTGATGGCAAGCCTAATCCTTGGACAAGCTGAAGCCCTTCTTTCAGGAAGCAGACGTCACTGGAGGGAAACGAGAGCGTCGTATTCGTTATGACGTTGCGCCAGCCGACCGCAACCGGGTACTTCCACTCTTTCCAACCGACCTCGTGGCTGGCTGCGTTCTCTCTCCGTGCGCCTCTTATTTCTCCGCCACAATACCATATATAACTTACAACAGAACTGTCAAATTGTTGTCACTTATTGCGGGCGTCCCAACTGCTTCCGCTTGACCCGCGATAGGCGATGTAGGCACATATTGCAATTGACGTTCCTCAAAGTTGACGTCTCGTGGCGAAAAAGCTACGCGAAGTCTCCTCTTTAATTTTGCATTAAATTGCGTCGTAGGAAGCTCTAACACTGATACGTCCCTTTTTAGCTGTTTTACTTTTAAACCTTCGAAATAAACTATTCCGACGGGGTGGGGATTACCAACCAATCACTGTCACGTAATTGGTGCAAATACTTTATGTAGACGTCTACTTGGATACCGAGACCTCCGGACTCGGCCGGGTTAGTAAAAACCTGGGAATCATCACTTAATTCACAACGGATACAATTCGAGGCGATTTAAATAGCAATATGAGAGAGATGCTCCCTATAGGCATCTTGGCGCCCGCAGACAGGCGCTTAAGGGGGTCATCCCGTATTAAGGGTTTTTTTCCCCTTTTTTGAAATTTTTTGTGAAGAACTGGATGAAGGTACAAACGCGAGTTTTTGACTATATATTTATTAATGTCTTGGGCATGCGCAGTTATCTTTTTCAGGATGATAACATCGTCCGTTATTGAAACACAGAACAATTTATACACCCATCTCCAAAAAAAGGTGTTTTTCTGCTGCTATGCTAGAGGGCGCTGTGATCAGCTTAAACAAAAAATGTAAACGGCATTTTAACGTGCAGACTTAACCACTGTCCGAAAGCTAGGATTATTAGAAAATATTGAAAACTAAATTTTTAGTTCCTTGTTAAACTTTTTTTGTGAATTTTGGTGTTTTTCCAACGCTTCTTTAATGATTTAAAAAAACTTCTGAATGAATCGAAATGATCCTAGTTTGCGGACCGTAGAAATGTGTTCTGAATAAGAGGCCTAGACACATACAGAGGTAGCTTCATGATTTTTTTTTTCGGATTTTTCGGTTAGGTAGTTTCTGAGACTGGGTCTGTTAAAGAAATCATCACTTTCCACCCTTTCCACTCACCGCTTTTTTAACAAATCTCAAAACTAAGACCGGTTTCGAAAATTACCTTTCATTTGATACCCAACATGACTACATTCCTTGAAAAAAAAATTTTACACCCCACCTTTTGCATGTATTGGGACCCCCCTTAATCTCAATGTAGAAGGACATCGCTTACTGCATGTCTGGGCGTTCACAGTTCCCACCTTCTCACCAAATTTCGTGTCAGTCGGTATAGCCGTTTCTGGGAAAAGTGCGTGTGACAGACAGACAGATAGACAGGTGCTCTGTTTGGAAGCGGACATAAATCCGTGGGGTAGCGCCTATCAAATCGTGACGGGACGATTTAGAGGCCGATCATCTCGACAGATCACGTGCCCTATGCTTTTGTTGAAAATAATCCAGGGGTTATCCCCCAACAAGAGGGAGGTACTGACACTTTCCAGCGTCCTCTGAATATGACGCCGATTCCACCAGTCACCAGGGACGAGCTGTTGGAGATCTTCAGTCGAATAGGCGGCAGCAAAGCCCCGGGTATGGACGGCATACCGAATAAGACCCTCAAACTTGCCGTCAAATGTAGACCAGATATTTTCGCGGAGCTGTTCGAAACGTGCATGTCCGAGGGTATCTTTCGCGCACCGTGGAAGCGCAGAAGCTGGTGCTGCTGCCTAAGGCTGGCAAACCTCCAGGGGAACTGTCTTACAATAGACCCATATGTCTTCTAGACACTATGGGGAAAATGTTGGAGCGAGTTATTTATAATAGATTACTCCCAGTCGTCGAGAGCTAAGGGGCCTTTCAGATGGGCAGGTTGGATTCCGTAAAGCCAAATCAACCATTGATGCCATCAAAATGGTTACTGGCTTGGCCGAAAATGCAATTCATGGAAAGGGTTGTACCAGCAAATATTGTGTTTTGGTGACCCTGGATGTGAGGAATGCATTTAACTCGGCCGGAACCTTATATCAAAGTTTCTGGCGAGGATTGGTGTTCTCGCCTACCCAAGCAGTACGTTGTCTCCGTGGGTGTCCGTGAGTTGTACTCAAGGGAAGCAATCAGTGTTGTTAAGGCTTAGTTAGAGAGTGCTGGGCTGGCACTCGCAGAGGAAAAGATGGAAGCGGTCCTCATCACTAAGCGCCGCAAACGAAATTATGCCTGCATTAGAATCGGGAATCGTACCTTCACTTCCAAGCCCCAGTTAACCCGTTGGGAAGTTCCGTCCCCACGTACTTGAGGAGACCCGAGTCTGCAAGGGACTCATCTGAAGAGGCTCAGCCACGAAGCCTCACCGGAGGTTATCTGGTACCATGGGAACTAGGGTGGCCCTCTGAGAGCATATGCTCCAGAAGAATTCCTGGAGGATGTGTTCTCGGCCCGGTTATTTGCGGTTGGCCCCCTAGTGGCAGCTTCATGGTGGTTGTGGTTATGCTTACATCGCGGGCAGTGCTCCTCGGAGCTCAAGCGTGGAGTTGCGCTGTACAACTCGGGTGCCGTACTCCTTAGTTACGGCAGAGGTGTTAGATAGGCCTCGCATCCACTGGTATGAATGCTGAGCCTGCACTCAGTATAAACCAGGACCGCTGTGCTTGCATGGCGGGGCTCTGATTGTGGTCTCACAATCAATCCGTGTGCGCAGAGGACCGTGGAAGTATGCCTTCACGGCAGGTACTCACGTTAAACCCCCAGGACTTTCATCACTTCCAAGCCGGGAGTGATGATAGACGGAAAACTCAATTTTATTTTGTTTTGGAAACAAAACCTTAAAAATCGTTTCCTCGGATCCGACACACGGGATGACCCCCTTTAACACCCGAAAATATTGTGGTGTTCATGCTGGGGTCAGTGGAGTTGAAAAGAACCTGGCAACTATCCACGAATAACTTAGGTGTGAAAATTGCGAAGAAAACAAGAAACTGAGAGAACCACAACGGGCCGCAGTTGATCCAACCCCGCTACGCAATACTTCACGCCCCGTGTGGAGAGTAGACGGAGAAGAAGGTATTTTTAGTATGTAGGAGTCTCATCTATGCAAGGCCTTTCACCTACTAACAATGAAACAAGTCGAAATAACGGAAGCTCGACGCTTCGGATATAAGGGTTTTGTGTTCATATTATGTGAAAAACTTTCTAAGACCTTGGATACAGTAAAGAAGTGAGGTTGATACAACCCAAATTTGACCACTGTGGGGCACCGCAATACATACCCTCGCAGACCATCTACGAGAAGGGAATCGAAGCTCCCATAATCAACGAGCCTATCGCTACAATAAAAGTGGTGCCTGGGCTACATATGTAACAACGCGTCGGCTTTGGATTCGACAGTGGAACTACGAGCACCAGTGGCCATATCTTGCTCGAGGCTTTCGCGGAGCTAGACTATGTGAGTACCATATTGGCGAAGTGAATGGCATGGTTTGTCAATGAGTATTATACTCACAGCGATCACCACACAATTTTCCTCCAAATCGAATATAGGCCATGCGGTTAGGGCTGGTCCGTTAAAAATTTTAAAGAGGATGCTTTCATAGATATGCTATTGGAAGGCCACAATCCCGGTGGTGCGGCTTTAGAAAAGGTAGAGCAAATAATGAAACACATAATGGAGGATCCGACGATGCTATGCCGAGACGGCGAATTCTCGCAAAAAGGCGGTCAAACTATTGGTGGAATGAGGAGATCGTCGAGTTTCAAAGCTCTCGAAAGTTAACTCTCGGAGAGGACACTTTGTTACGCTATGGATGAGGGACCCACTGTCACATCAGAAGCACCACAGAGCTCAGTGTTGGGCCCTCTCATGTAGAACATGATGTTTAATGGAGTCCTTGTCCTCCCCGTGCCAAATGAGGCCACGACAGTTGGTTTCGCAGATGATCTAGCCGTGGTTTTCGACCCGAATTAGCAAAAGCGTGGCTGAAGATGGTTCAGCTTGACCTTTGGAAACAAAAGACGGCGACAGTCTTGATAAGCAACCGTAGGAAGAGGAATACGGTTCGCATATGTGTTGTTGGCCACATCAGTACTTCGAAACCGGTTATCAAATACCTGGGGTGATGGTTGACGCTAAAAATTTCAAGGAACACCTGGACTATGCCTCTCAGAAAGCGGCAAATACCAGTGTATCGTCAGCGCGGAGGATGCTTCACATTGGAGGTCCCAGATAGAGTCGCACGTTTCTTGTGGCCAGAGTAGTTTGCTCCACACTGTTATACGCGGCACCAGTTTAGGAAGATAAATATGGCTTACCGCTTAGTGGCGCTAATGGTGTGCAACGCCTTTAGAACAATATCAGGCGAGGCAGTGGGCGTTATTCCGGGAATAATCCCAATGGACATTCTGGCAAGTGAGGCACGTTATCTGTGCGAGAAAAGTGCGGAAAGTGAGTCCAACTGAAAATGACACAGAATACCGAAAGGCGGCAAGGCGAGAGTCGCTGGAAGGTGGCAGCAACAGTGTGATGACTCGCAGAGGGGTTACTGGACCCACAATTTGATTCCCTGTATTCAGGAGTGGATCCAGAAAGTACCTGCACCAATTCAGTTTGCATGATTGCCCCTTTTGTCCCGAATGTGGTTGCACACCTGAGGACCCGGAGCATGTTATGTTCCACTGTGCACGATATTACTCAGAGAGGAGAAGCCTCGAAACCGCTGCGAAAATTAGCATAAGCCGGCAGAATATTGTCGTTGATATGCTGAAGTCAGAGAGAAACTGATATACCGTGAACTCCACAATCAAAAGTATGCAGTAGGCAATTGGAAAAGGGGAGCGCGCAAGGAGGATGCGAAGAACGGAAGGTTTGGCCACTTAAAATCCAGTCCTCCCCACGAAGTAATGCTTAGCGGCGGCTCCGTGGTGAAGGAAGAAGGACTGCACTGCTGCACTAATGCAACCTCTCTATTATCGCATACGTCTGCATTCGTATATGTATATGCATGTACGCATTAAAATTGATCTGGCGCATGTTCAAGCACTTCCACTTTTCTCCGTGCACAAAATCATACTTGTAAATCAAATACCGCTGGTACTAACGTACATACAGCTAAAAAAGGAAAACTAAAATGTCCCCATGATATCCGCCGTTTATTTCTTTCTTTATATGATGATGACGTCATATACGACTTAGGGGGCAATAAATTTACATAAAATATGAAACTTTCACTTCCCATAACTTTTTAAATAATAGTTGGATTGCCTTCAAATCAATTGCCTCCAGAAATGTACAATATATTATTCCTTATACGGATGCCAAATTATGTACTTCTAGGATAAACTTACGGGGGAACTCGGATAAATTTCTGAAATATGGTAATATCATCATCATCAACGGCGCAACAGCCGGTATCTGGTCTAGGCCTGCCTTAATAAAGAACTTCAGACATCCCGGTCTTGCGCCGAGGTCCACCAATTCGATATCCCTAAAAGCTGTCTGGCGCCCTGACCTACGCTATCGCTCCATCTTAGGCAGGGTCTGCCTCATCTTCTTTTTCTACCATAGATATTGCCCTTATAGACATTCCGGGCTGGGTTATCCTCACCCATATGGATTAAGTGACCCACCCACCGTAACCTATTGAGCCGAATTTTATCCACCACCTGACGGTCATGGTATCGATCATAGATTTCGTCATTATGTAGGCTACGGAATCGTCCATTCTCATGTCGGGGGCCAAAAATTCTTCGGAGAATTCTTCTCTCGAACGCGGCCAAGAGTTCATAATTATTCTTGCTAAGAACCCAAGTCTCCGAAGAATACATAAAGACTGGCAAGATCATTGTCTTGTACAGTAAGAGCTTTGACCCTATGGTGAGACGTTTCGAGCGGAACAGTCTTTGTAAGCTGAAATAGGCTCTGTTGGCTGACAACACCCGTGCACGGATTTCATCATCGTAGCTGTTATCGGTTGTGATTTTCGATCCTAGATAGGAGAAATTATCAATGGTCTCAAAGTTGTATTCTCCTATCTTTATTCTTCCCGTTTTACCAGTGCGGTTTGATGTTGTTAGTTGGTTGGTTTTTGGTGCTGACGTTGCCACCATAAATTTTGTCTTGCCTTCATTAATGTGCAGTCCAAGATCTCGCGCCACCTGCTCGATCTGGATGCAGGAAGTTTGTACGTCTCGGTTGGTTCTTGCCATGATGTCGATTTCGTCAGCATAAGCCAGTAGTTGGGTGGACTTAAAGGGGATTGCACTTCTTGCATTTACCTCAGCATCACGGATCACTTTTTCGAGGGCCTGGTTAAAGAGGACGCATGATAGGGCATCCCTTTGTCGCAGACCGTTGTTGATGTCGAATGGTCCTGAGAGTGATCCTGCTGCTTTTATCTGCCCTCGCACATTGGTCAGGGTGAGCCTAGTCAGTCTTATTAATTTCGTCGGGATACCGAATTCTCTCATGGCCGTCTACAGTTTTACCCTGGCTATGCTATCATAGGCGGCTTTAAAGTCGATGAATGGATGGTGCAACTGGTGTCCATATTCCAACAGTTTTTCCATCGCTTGCCGCAGAGAGAAAATCTGATCTGCTGCTAATTTGCCTGGAGTGAGCCCTCTTTGGTATGGGCCAATGATGTTCTGGGCGTATGGGGCTATCCGGCCTAGCAAGTTAGCGGAGAGTATCTTATAGATGGTACTCAGCAACGTGATACCTTTATAATTACTGCACTGTGTGATATCTCCGTTTTTATGTATGAGACAGATAATGCCACGTTGCCAGTCGTCAGGCATTGATTTGCTGCCCCATACCTTGAGCACAAGTTGATGAACCACTTGGTGTAACTGGTCGCCTCCATATTTAACCAATTCGGCTGTAATTCCATCGGCTCCTGGCGACTTATGATTCTTTAGCCAATGAATTGCACGGACTGTTTCTCCTAAACTTGGTGGTGGCAGTATTTGTCCATCGTCTTCAGTTGGCGGGACTTCCAACTCGCCGATGTTCTGGTTGTTCGGTAGCTTATCATAGTACTCAACCCATCGCTCCAATATGCCCATTCTGCCGGAAATAAGATTTCCCGCTTTGTCTCGGCAGGATGAACATTGAGGTGTATAAGGCTTCATCCTGCTGACTTGTTGGTAAAACTTCCGCGCCTGGTGTGGTTGCTCCCTGTACTCTTCTAGTTCACAGACTTGTTGATTCTCCCAGGCTTCCTTTTCCGTCTGTGAAGTCGCTTCTCCGCTCGTTGGAGTTCGTGATAAGTCTCTACGCGGGCCAGAGTTCTCTCAGGATGCAACATTACTCGGTATGCAGCATTCTTCCGTTCCTTTGCTAGCTTACATTCATCGTCAAACCAGCCGTGCCGACTCCTTTTGCGGCTGCTTCAGTGTTCACTCTCACCTGATTGTCAGAGGGGATTCTAGGTGGAATTGTTATTCGAGCTCGGAGGACCATGCCAACGAGATAGTGATCCGAGTCTATATTGGCCCCCCTATATGTTCTGACATTCATCCGGGCTGAGAGGTGGCGGCGTTCGATCAACACGTAGTCAATTTGGTTGAAAGTGGTCCCGTCTGAAGAGACCCACGTATGTTTGTGGACCGCTTTCCGCGCAAACCAGGTACTTCCAACAACCATTTCGTGTGACACTGCTAATTGAATAATCCGCAGTTCGTTATCATTTCTATATGTAAATATGGTAATATACTATTATTAATTTTATTTGACCAGATATCGTAATGGGATATATTTTGAGGGCTAGATGTCATATAAATGCACTATTTTTCAGATTTGTTGAGCTGGATTTTATCCACGACATGACGATCGTGGTACTGCTCATAGATTTCGTCGTTACGTAGGTTATGGAATCGACAATCCTTATGTAGGGGGCAAAAATTCTTCGGGGGATTTTTCCCTCGAACGCGGCCAATAGTTCGTAATTCGGTCGTCTATTGCTATCTGCAATAAAACGGCCACTATTACTTTTGTCTGGTGAATAGAGCTATCAACCATTTCAGGTGATTTGGGCAAAAAAACTGATCAGTCGTTTTTTTATATCTTTGCTGGTATGTTTCTGTTCTGCTATAAACATTACCTTCAGATAAGGCCAAATTGTTAGAATGCAGGCACACATTAATTATGTCGGCACCATTTATTATTAGGATAGAAGGGATGTCATCTGAACCTGGGATTTTGCATCTTTGGAAAAAGTTTATTGCCTATCTACCCTGTTCGAGAGGCACAATTTTGCATTCCAAGGAGTAGTCGCTCTGGTGCGGGTAATCCAGAAACCGGGTCTGGGATATGGTCCTGTAGCACTTATGAAAATTCAATTCAGTTAGAAGAGGTATAAATCCATAAGTGCATATTTTCCGTTCGTATGACTTGTGCGTAGATTAGCCTAGATACGATATTTATATATATCCTCCGTCAGTAAAATTTGATTTGGGGTTATTAGTCTTTTCACGCAATTCGCTGCACAGGGCATATCGTTTATTCCCATCCCCCCAACAGGATAAATGTAAAATTAATTATGTCTTTTACCATGAAGTTTTTTACATTACTTCCAGGCATTTGTCTGCCTTTTCTCGGGAAGAAATCGAATTTTGCTGAGGCGGCATCGTTGTCCAAATTTGCCGAATAATGAAGTGATTGGCCAGGGTGGAAGGACCATTGATTGATTCAGTAATTAATGAAAAGGAAATTAAGAGAAAAACTTCATTAGCCTAACGCCATTTTTTCATCTGAATTTCAAAGTCATCCTTGTATATTTTTTCAAGTTTACTTATGTAACGATCCATTAACCAAGCCCCAGGACGGTAAAATATTTGACTAGTTGTTGCTTCCAGTCTAGGATAAATTGATTTTTCAGTTCTTAATTTCCGTAGGAACCCTTCTTTCTCCCATTTTACTGCCCACGGCACCAAGATGGGGTTTAATAAGAAAATAGCTTGCTTGGCATTTGGAGTATTCCTAAACGAAAATATTTTTCATCCGCTCCGGGAGTAATTTATTATCTTAATTTCGTTATTAAGTCGCAGAAGCGTGAAAGTTTTTCCTAGCTGCTCGGCGACGGGCCCGAAAATAGTGAAGAAGAGCGAAGCCTCATTTTGTTATTTATGCAATCTCATCGTTGACATATTTCATTGGAGGACGAAATTAGTGTTAAGTGTTTTCTTAAAAGCACTTTTTCGCTTTAGTGGTCGTTCCGACGACTTTCCTTTAATGTTTGGCAGCGACGTTGGTAATTACGGAACAACTTTTCCTATAAATGTTGATATTGAACGCGGGATATGCGTGACTTGAAATACGCATGGTGAAGAGAGCGGACAGGCTTTGCGAAGTTGTATAATGGCAACTTAATCTGATAAGCACCTGAACATGCATTAGTACGATCTGATACGGAACGTTTGTACCCCGAGCAGGAATGTATGGCAGCAGCTCAACTGAGTAGGGAGTCATGAATCCGTGCTTTACATAACACATGTAGTGCATGACTAAATCAAACCAAATATCATAATATATGGTTTGGCGAGAATTTGTGAAATCAAATCTTAAAGAAATCTAAAACACTGTTTTTAAGATTTTGTGTAAACCAAAAGCTTATTAAAACCGGTTTACTTTTTGTCTGTCCGTCTGTCTGTCTGTCTGTATGTCCGTCACACGCATTTTTCTCGGAGATGGTTATAGCAAGCAAATTTTGTGGGAACTGTGAACGCTCACGCATACAGTAAGTTACAGCATTCTAGGTCGAATTTAAGGGGTGGTCCCTATACATGCAGAAGGGGGGTCTAATTTTTTTTCACCAAATATTGTCATGTGGGGTATCAAATGAAAGTTCTTAATCAGTAATTTCCGAAGCCGGTCTTAGTTTTCGAATTTGTTTGAAAGGTGGAGAGTGAAGGGGATTGAAAATGATCATTTCTTTTACGGTGCCATTCTCAGAAACTACTCAACCGAAAAATCTAAAAAAAATCAAGAGGCTGCCACTATATGATGGCTAGGCTCCCAAATACCTTTCATACCGATATCCCTTCAAATAGAGTTAATAATAGTATATAACTAAAGTTCATCCTAGCACCACGAAATTGCAGCAGTGTAAGCTATAATATAGTGCTTGATCTTTCCAAGTTTGGTGGAAATCGCACTATTACTAACGAAGCTATAATAGGTTGTCACTTCTTTGTCACTTCTTTTCAAGATTGTGAATGTCAATATCGCTCGAAAGTGAATATTCTCACATAATATATGCGTATATTACGTGTTACGTCCCAATGAGAAAAATTCAAACTCAAATGAATTTATAAAAGAAATACACAAAACCTATCATACCTGAAGCGTCCAGCTTCCGGTTTTCCGACTTATTTGTAATGGCTCAGAGCACAGTTCAGTCTTATTTAAATTTGAAATTTTGGTCATTACAATGTCAAATATCCCTATCCATCTTAATTGTAGACAGCATCTCCGAACTAAAATATGGAAGAACTCTCAGAACTGATTTGTCTGATCCAGTGATATATAATAAATGACATTTGTCGCATTGATGATGCAAATGATACGTGAGTTTTCTCACCAGTCTGACATAAGATAACATAAAATCTGACATAAGATAACGTAAAATCGTTCGCGGTGAGACCAAAGCATTCTTCAAGAAGAAGAAAGGAATGATTGTCAAGATCCCAAAGAAGGGTACTCGTTTTGAGTGTGAGATAAACATGAACACCAAGGTTCTCAGTCTGACGGGTCATTGCATTCTCCCTATCGCATTATTGGGGATAGCATCGAGCGCGTTGAGATTTGTATATATCTAGGAAGCGTAGTTTTTGCCCAAGGTGGCACCGAACTGGCTGTTGCTCGACGCATTAACACCGCTAGATACGCTTCTGCTACCTTAGTTAAAATCTGGAAGTGCAGTTACCTCAAGACTAAGATCAAGTGGAGACTGTTCTGTGCTAGAGTTCTTTCTGTCTAGGAGAACCACATGAAAAGTGGATTCCACTGTTACCCAAAAGCTAAAAGCTTTCGTCAATACCTGTCTACGTCGGATTATCGGAGAGCGCTGGCCTGTCACTATCTCAAATGAAGCACTTGGTCGGTGCGCAGGCCTGGCACTTGTACGCACTTTGTTCGGAAGACGAACGTGATAGTGGGGTCGCGGGAGGAGCTGAAGGACATTTCAGGTAACCACGAACGATGGTGCGTAAATATGGTACCAACAATATGGACCCTTTGGAATGACATTGTTAAATTCACTTATCGTACAAACTCACACGCAATCAGATATTTTCATAAAAAGACTTTCGCAAGAATTATAACTTAAGAAGCACGTAAAGCTCGACACCATGAGTCTGCTCCATTGACTTTTCGATGTCATGGCCAACGAGATTTCCAATGACGTGCGTTCGACACGCAAATGGCCAATTAAATTGAGGTAGATTGCGTGGAACCGCTGCCTGGATGCCCCTTATCTGAATGCATATTTGGAGTTGGTCCTTAGGCTCAGAAGAACTGACTTGTCTTTCAACGCCTCCACGGTTACCGGAAAATCGACGGTGGCAGATCCCCGCCAGCAACACGTGACAAAACTTTGGCAACTTCGTTGTCTTTTCCAGGCACATGTTGAATGTCGGAAATGCCAAGGCTTATGGTCCGTGAACACTGCGAACGGCCTGCCTTCAAGGCAATAACGGAAGTATTTAATTGCGAAGTACGTGGTTAGTAATTCATTATCGTAAGTTCTCTAATTACGTAGAGAAGGGTTCCGTTGTTTTGAAAAAAAAGCTCAACGCTGCCCAGATTTCTTTCAATTTTAGGTGACGAACAGAACCTACGGCAATGTCGCATACGACTAAGGCTGAATCTTGCGAAGGGAATGCCAGAGGTGTAGAAGATCTCAAAGGGGGCGGCGGGAGTTTTTGATCTTTGGCTCAAATGAGTAGGCATTAAGGACCGACTAATGGCGAACGGCTTTGGGCAAAAACAAGAGAAGTTTAACATGCCCAAGAACTCTTATGAGTTTTCGGAAGCAGGAAGCTTTTAATGCAGGTAACCAGATGGGTGAGAAATCTTATCTGTGATAGTAGGAGTTTTCTCTACGTTCAGTACTAGACCGGGCTCAAGGAGACGTTGAAAAATGCATTTGAGGTGCTCTATATGGTCGACCTCAGAGAAAGACGTGACCAGAGCATCATCTAAGTAAACGAAACAGAAGTGGAGGTTTTGCAGCACAGAATGAATGAATCTCTAAAACGTTTGCGCCGCATTGCACACCCGAGGAGTCATCCTAGTGAATCGGAAAAGTCCGAAAGATGTGCTTATTGCTGTTTTCTGAATGTCTTCGACAGCTACAGGGGTTTGGTTGTTTGCCTTGATTTAGTCTAAGATCGAGAAAATATAATAGTTTGCAATAGATAAACGTAATAGTGTTGATGTGGTGCCGAACATTAAACTTAGCAGGTTCAGAGAGATTACACTCAGTAGTGATGTTGCAGTATTTTTTAAAAAGTGTGTGAATACGTGGATTGGCAATGTCTTCAAAAACGATAGAAAGAGTGCTGGGTGAACAGAAAGGGATTTTACAAGATGGAAATGCTGATGTATGCGGTAACGAAGAGCCAAAAAAAACGTCGCCCAGGCACATGTATACCTGCCTGTACGTGAGCATCGACGAAGATTTGGTTACTGCGAGTTTGAACAATTGAGGTATTAAATTATGATGCCGAGATACAGGAAGAATTGAAACTTTGGTGCTTGTATCGACCAGGTAGTTGCGTCGGCTCAAGGGGTCGTAAATTGTAAGGTAACGTAGTGCTGCATTTCTAGTAGCTTTCGACAGAGCTTCCGGTAAGTCCAGTTTTTTTGTGAGAAATTGCAGGGGCTGGGACAGTTTGTGGCCTTTTCAGCAAACTTACGATAGTAACAGCATGCCCCAGAACTTGAACGCCTATTTTGGAAGGTGATTCTAGACCTTGATCTAATCCTGCCTTACGAACAAAAAGCACCATGGGCTTTGCCAACTCAGAAATAGTATAAGAGTCACGTTGCCACCTAGGTTGGTTTGGTTGGTGTCACAAGATACTTCATCAACCAGGGATTGGGCGAGGACCTCATGGATTTCCTCCGCAGTGGCGGTTAGAAGGTTCAGAGACCTCGAATCCGCACATACTGGGATGGTCTGTGTTCTCTTCGGAGGTCTTTGCAGCTCGGTGCCGACTTTGACACCACCAAATTGCTTCATTTCACGCAGCAGTTGGCTTGTCGCACGGTCACCTAACGTAAGTTTAGTGGTTAAGTTTGGCCCTCCCACTTACAGGCGCTTTATGAGCTGCTCTTTTAGTTTCTTGTAATCCTTGAGAACGTCCGAGTCAAGCTTAATAGTGTCTTCATATAGCCCGATCAGCGCGTAATTTAAGCGAGTGGCGCCCGTTGTGAGCTCGGCAAAAGCAGCCTCGAGCTGGCGGTACTATGCTGGTGGGCGCCTACGCCAAAAGGATAGCATTCGTACGGCCACAGCGGTTACCGAGGGACTTGTCTCTATTCTGTTCGTAAACATGCTGAGCGGAAGCGAGCAGCCCACAAAAAATCAACAACACGCGAGTGGAGCGAGTGCAGAAAGGAGCAGTAGGAAGAGCGGAGTGGAAAAGGAGTAGAGAAAAAGGGAAAAGGTCCCTCATCATCTTTCTAAGGTTTTGTTTTCAAAAAAAAAAAAAAATCAGTTTGCTAGATGTGTGTATGTCTGCCTGTCTGTCACACGCACTTTTCTCAGAAATGGTTACACCTATTGATATTGGTTTGATTTAAACGTTGAACCCTAATGAATGCAGTGAATTACATTGCTGCACGTTGAACTTAAGGGGGTGGTTCCCATACACTTAAAAGAGGAGGCAACATTTTTTCACAGAATATAGCCATGTGGAATATCAAGTGAAAGGCTCATTAATCCTTTCCGAAGCAGGTATTAGTTTTGACATTGGTTGCCTATAGGAGGATTGCGGTGGTCCGAAAGGGGTCATTTTCTACCTATCCAACCGAAAAATCTGAAATTGTCGTGGCCCGTCCATATGACATTTAGGCTCCGAAATACTCCCCGTTACGATACCTGCTCAAATAAAGTTAAGAATAGTATATTATTAAGTTAAGTTCATTATAGATTCTAGGTTTTAGAAAATTTGCTGAAAATCCCACTATTATTAATAAAGTCAAAGTAAGTCAAAGTTGCCTCTTTCTCGATAAGTTACTACTCCCTAAAATAGAATGTCATTACCACATTGAATTGAATATCAGGTATATTCATCGTATATACACTACGCGTTATATATAAATGGAACCACCACTGTGTACGCAATAATTTTTACCCAAAAAATTAACAAAACCTTTTATACCTGAAGTGCCCGGCTTCCGGTTTCTCGATTTGTTTATATTTGTGTTTGTTTTGTCTTAGAAAAAACCCCTTCTTATGTGACAGTTTCCAGAAAACAATTTTTAGTTTCATATAGGTTTTGAAAGCAGAATATGCTGGGAAAATATTGCTGAAATTTCAAACCGATATTCAAGATATTCACCAAGTTACATAGAAGAGCTTGAGCCATGCTAACGCACTAAACATCATCATCCTCATCAACGGTGCAACAGCCAGCATCCGGCCTAGGCCTGCCTTAATAAGGAACTCCAGACATCCCGGTTTTGCGCCGAGGTCCACCAATTCGATATCCCTGAAAGCTGTCTGGCGTCCTAACCTACATCATCGCTCCATCTCAGGAAGGGTCTGCCTCGTCTTCTTTTTCTACCATAGATATTACCCTTATAGACTTTCTGGGCTGGATCTTCCTCATCCATACGGATTAAGTGACCTGCCAATCGCAACCTGTTGAGCCAGATTTTATCCACAACCTGACTTTCATTGTATGGCTCATAAATTTCGTTGTTATCTAGGTTACGGAATTGTTCATTTTCGTGTAGGGGCCAAAAATTCTTCGGAGGATCCTTCTCTTGAACATGGCCAAGAGTTCGGAGTTTTTTTGCTAAGAACCCAAGTCTCCGAGGAATACATGTGGATTGGCAAGATGATAGTCTTGTACAGTAAGAGATTTAACCCTATCGTGAGAAGTTTCGAGCGAAACAGTTTTTGTAACCTGAAATAGGCTCTGTTGTCTGCCAGCAACCGTGCACGGATTTCATCATCATAGCTGTTATCAGGTGTGATTTTCGACCATAGTTAGGAGAAATTTTCAACGGTCTCAAAGTTGTAGTCTCCTATCTTCATTGTTTTCTTTTGACCAGTGCGATTCAATGTTGTTCGTTCTTTTGGTTTTGGCGCTGACGTTACCACCATGTACTTCGTCTTGCCTCCCTTAATGTGCAGCGCGAGATCACGCGCCGCCTGCTCGATCTGGATGAAGGTAGACTGTACATCTTGGGTTGTTCTTCCCATGATGTCAATATCGTCAGCATAGGCCAGTAGTTGGGTGGAATTGAAGGGGATGGTGCCTTTCGCATTTACATCGACATCGCGAATTACTTTCTCAAGAACCAGGCTGAAGAGAACGCATAATAGGGCATCCCCTTGTCGTAGACCGTTGTTGATGTCGAATGATCTTGAGAATAATCCTGCTGCTTTTATCTGGCCTCGCACATTGACCAGGGCCTATTCAGTCTTAACAATTTCGTTGGGATACCGAATTCTCTCATGGCCGTGTACAGTTTTATCCTCGATGAAAAGATGGTGCAACTGATGTCCATATTCCAACAGTTTTTCCATCGCTTGCCGCAGAGAGAAAATCTGATCTGTTGCGGATTTGCCTGGTATGGGCCAATGATGTTCTGGGGATATAGGGCTATCCGGCCTAGCAAGATAGAGGAGAATATCGTAATACTTCTATAATTGCTGCACTGTGTGATATCCCCCTTTTTATGTATGAGACAGATAATGCCTCGTTGCCAGTCGTCTGGCATTGATTCGCTGTCTCATACTTTGAGCATCAGTTGATGAACCACTTGTTGTAATTGGTTTCCTCCATATTTAACCAGTTCGGCTGTAATTCCATCGGCTCCTGGCGACTTATGGTTTTTAAGCCGATGAATTGCACGGACTGTTTCTTCTATGCTTGTTAATGGCAGCATTTTTCCGTCGTCTTCAGTTGGTAGGGCCTCCAAATCGCCGATATTTTGGTTGTTGAGTAGTTCAACAAAACCCCCCAACCCATCGCTCCAATATGCCCATTCTGTCGGGAATCAGTTTTTCCTCTTTGTCTCAGCAGGATGAGTATCGATGTGTATGTGTTCATTCTGCTCACTTGTTTGTAAAACTTCTGCGTCTGGTGCGGTTGCTCCCTATACTTTTCTAGTTCACAGGCTTGTTGAGGCACAGGCTTCCTTTTTCCGACTGTGAAGTCGCTTCTCCGCTCGTCGGAGTTCGTGATAAGTCTCAGCACGTGCCCGCGTTCTTTGAGAATGCAACACTATTCAGTATGCGGCATTCTTCCGTTCCGTAGGTAGCTTACATTCATCGTCAAACCAACCGTTCCGAGTTTTCTTGCGGCGGGGGCCAAGTATATTTGTGGCCGTATCAATGATAACGTTCTTCAGCTGGTTGTGAAGATCATTTGTTGATGCTTCATCTCCAGGATCTCTGTTGACTGCGGTTATTGCGGCATCCATTTCACCCTTGTCGGTGTTGCAGAGGGCTGTGTTGTGAATGGTTCAGTATTCACTCTCTCCTGACGCACTAAACCCAAACATTAAACCCGTTTATCGTAAAACCACACTTTTCCAACTAAAATTTCCTTCAACTGATTGGTCTGAGATTTTTGCACAATATTCTACAGACAGCTCTGGTCTGAACCACCATTCTGAATTCTCGTTAATAATTTCTTGCTTTTGTTCTGAATTTGCAATATAAAACCACGATTATAGGTTCAGACAAGGGAGAGTTTTCGGTTTCAGATTACTACAAATGGAGATATACTTTACATCATGATGACGTCATACATGTTTGGCACAAATTCACAGAAAATATAAAATTTTAACCTGTTATAACTTTGTTAGTAATACAGTAGAATCCCGATAGTTCGTATCGTCAAGGGACCGACCCTTTTGTACGAATTTTCGGCAGTACAAAATAAAAGGAATTATAAAAGGTATTACATATATAGTGATGCTAACATGTTACTAAACTACTAAATTGCACAGAATACAGTAAAGCCAATAAGAAACACATATATATTTATAGACATACTTATATTATAGATTACCTGTGCGGAGTTGCCAAATCTCCCATCAGGCGCGTCCCTTCGTCCGGATAAGGGAATGCTCGGCGAATGTGTCATGGGTATGCACATGCACGCATCCGGAGATGTGCATGTATGGGCATGCTTATGCGCAGGCTGGGTAGATGGGAAGTAAACGCCCACCCGTGTGTGTCATCGCAGGAATGATCCCTATAGATCTTCTTGCGGGCGAGGCACACTTGCTCTACGAAAAACGGAAGGCAAATCAAGCCGAGGTGAATGCGGATTTCCGAAAAGCCATCAGGAGAGAGTTGTGTGGCAAGTGGCAACAATGATGGGATAACTCCGACAAGGGCAGGTGGACCCATGCATTGATCCCGTGCATCGAGAAATGGGTCAACCGAAAGCCGAAGAGAATTGAATTACCACCTGACACAGTTCCTTACGGGACACGGTGGCTATAGGAAGTACTTGCATCGCTTTGAGTTGGACGAATCTCCCAACTGTCCTGAATGCATGTCCTGGTATAGCGAACCAGAGCCTCCCCCGCGAAGTAATACTTCACGGTGGTCCCGCGGGGAGGGGCGGATGAGTCGGGGTGGTTTTAGTGGGTGCGAATCCCACAAACTGCTGCAACTGCAACCTGGCGCAGCAGCGTCTTTCTAAGATTTCCACCTCCGTCCATAAAAAAAAAATATTATAGATTAAGTAACCGTCAATTAAACATTTGTTGGAAAAAACGCGGATTATTTTTATTCGCATCGGAGTGTTGTCAATTGCTTTGTCAAGAATGTTCAGAGAAAAATACCTCATCCCAATATCTGATTTTGCTAAAAAGTGGCGCACGTTGTTAACTTTAGCAGTAATTGTTGGTGCATCATTTTCTTCATCGCCCTCTCCCTCTTCACCATTAACGACTTCAGATAGTGCTAAAATTGTTTCTTCGATTAACATCCATCCATCCATCTGCTAGACCTTCATCAAAATAGACGAAATTTTGGAAAGTTACGTAATTCTTTTCATTTTGTGAAAGGCAATTCCATTCCAAAAGCATCCAAAATCTCGACCTGTATCATCTGTAAACGGGAGCTTCGCTTTGGAAAACCCGCAGGCATGAAAACAGCTGTTTTAGTGTGCTTTCGCTAACGTTTAGCCATGCCTTGCCAACTATGTTTATAGCTTAAAATAAAGTGATTTTAAGATCTAGTGCATCCTCAATTCAATCAAAAAATAATCAAACAATTGTAAATCATAAGCAGTTGTAATTTCTCCGATCCGCCCATGCTGGTTGCCAATAATATGGTTACATCTGTTTTTCTCGCCATGGCACTTTTCTTTCTTGAAACACATGTTACCATCGGGGAGGCATTTACACAACAAGCCTCCCTCGTCGGCATTGAATATGTTCTTAGATTCATAAGGTTCAATTAGTTTTCCCATACATACATGTGTGGCGCGGCAGGATTCGCAGCATTCGAAATTTATTTCGAATGTTGCGAATGCGAGCAAATAGATGGCGCGCCGAACTCTTCACTATGTATAACTCGCCACGAGTGTGGAGACTAGCGGTGGGAAAGTGCCGTTGGTTGGGACAGGAAAAGACCGCATGGAGATAAGTCGGTCTCTTCTGTCTTGGCCACCGGCATGTTCACACAGCACGTTTTCTTTGTTAAACAAAAATTCATCGATTATCCAAATTGACGTATTCTGTTAATGTATAGTAGTTTTATAAAATCAAGTTCAATTAAAATTAGTGACTAGCTAAATTCGGTGTATCCCCAACTATAACTAAGCAGACAACGTGAAACTTTGTTCTGCCTAGCATTAACCGTAAAGGTTCAGGAAAGATATTTTGGAAATTACGACCAAAGTGGTGAAATTACCGCTGCACTCGATGCGAAAGTGGAATTGTTAAACATGCTTTGAGCTTTCACTACCCTATATTCCCTAGCCCTTTCATTTGATACCCCAAATGACCACATTCTGTGGAAAGAATTTACACCACCCGTTCTCATGTATGGGCAGCCTAATGTAATGCTATATGTAAAGGGGATTTACAGATAATCTATTCCCACCAAATCTTGTGAGAATAGCTTCAGCTGTTTCCGAGTTAAAAGGGTGTGTGTGTGTGTGTTTGAGGTGGGGGAGAGGCAAAGCTTCTGAGCACTTAGAGCTTAGTGGTCCATTGTACTCGATTCACCCGTATAACGGAATATCCCGGATTCGTTCATGCATCGCAGGATTTCCATTAGTCCAAAGGCGGGGCACTCACATAGAAAATGTTCTGTTGATTCCGCTTCCTCATTACAGGATGGACACGTATCATTTTGGATAATTCCTATTCTAGCTAGCTAGTGAATTATGAGCAGTCAGAATGCCCACAATACGTCTGAAAGCCTTCCTGCTTTTCGACGGGATAAAATTTGCAGTATGTTTGTTTGGTTTTGACGGGAAACGTGTGGTGTGTCTGGCAGAATTAAGGCTTCGACACCTGCCATTGTGGGAGGCTTGTTTCCAGTTTTTGAAAGCAGCATCAGTCAATGCTATCGACACCCTAGTTATTGCTTCCGGTCCGGGCATGGGGAAGTTGAAGCGTCTTTTGCTAAGGCATCCGAAATTTCAATTCCCTCTACACCACAACGACCGGTACCCAGAGTAATTGCACCGTATTGAATCTAGAAACAGAGTTTAATCGGTTTCTACATTCCTGAACGATTTTTGAAGTGATGAAAGTACTACCCAACGCCCTCAATGCAGCTTGAATATCGCTACAGATTACCATGCGCCTGCTCGTCAATCATCCATTTCAGCCTGAAAGGAAAAGTTCACTTCTCGTTTTTATTCGAAAGGTAGATTCCTGCTCCAGAACCACTTTCTGCTTTTGAGCCATCGGTGTAGAAGACGTCAGTATATCCTGACACGCATTCTTCTGGTTCGTCCCAGTTTTCTATTTGTTTCAAAATAACATCATATCTTCTACGAAACAGATGTGTGGGGATTTGAGAATCGGAAGGCATCGCGAAAACTAGATTCAGTTCTCCCAATGACTCTTCTAATGCTTTGTGCCCCCCACGTCCATTGTTTTCCCATAGATCTAACCGAATTAGTCTAGGAGCCGCTTGCATTGCAGTGCTCTGAATAAACAAATCCAAGGGTTGCAAATTGAGGAATGCATTCAGAGCTGCGCCGGATGTGATGCTCATGACACCACACATAGTTCTTTGCAGTGTGAGTAGCATACAGCGAAAACTCTTCTATTTCACCCTCACCACACTACGCATGCATAAGGGAACATCGGCCTAATGATAGCAACATATATCCACATTACTACCTGAGGCTTAAGGGGGTCATCCCGTGTGAAGGCCGTTTTTTTGCCTTTCTTTGAAAAATTATTTTGAAGGACTGGATAAAGATAGAAACGTGATTTTTTCACAATATGTTTGTTGATATCTCTAGTATATGCGGTAAATTTTTCAGCTTGATTTGGTGGCTATTTTTTGGAATAGGTGTTAATTTATGCACCCATCTCCAAAAAAAGGTGTTTTTTTGCTGCCACGCTGGAGGGCGCTGTGTTCATCTGAGGGAAAAAAACTAAACGGCATTTTAATGTGGACAATATTCCACGGTTCGCAAACTAGGATACTTAGAAAATATTAAAAGGTAAATTTTTGGTGGGCTTTTAAACTTAATTTTTTGGATTTTGGTGTTTTTTTACGGCTTTTTTTATGAATAAAAAAAAACTACCCGCTCGATTGCAATTATCCTAGTTTGCGGACCGTAGAAATATGTACTAAAGAACCCGTGAAAATTTCAAAGAATTTGGTTGGATAGATTTTGAGCTATGGTGGCAGCCGATTTTCAAGATGCAGTTTCGAGAAAAACGCATTTGAAAATTTAAATGTGATTATCAACAGTAAAATTTTAGCTAACCATTAATCTGCTATACCTGGTCCATAGAGAGCACCCTTCGTTTCTTCAAAAATGTCTTGTAAGGCCGATTGTTGCTCTCTGGTGTCAATTGTGGCTCTTTTAGCGAGGTCAGTCGATCGTCGTTCGGACCGCCAAATTCGCGCTTCATTACGGCGGTCGGCATAAACCCGACATATGTGACCAACTTGACATCCCATTGTCACTAGGATTTTGAGAAGGCCATTGAATCCTTCATTGAAAATAATTACAGCCAGAAAAGTGGCTATTTCTACGACCTTGGCCCCAGAATGAAGGTGTTTAGGAGCGAAAGTCCAGATCAATGCATTTCACGACTCATTGTTAGTCTAGGTCTCTGCTCCTAAACATCTGTTCAAGAGATCATCTCGTGACAAATCTTCGTAGATTGGTTTGATGACTGTTTGAACTTCTTCAGTCAAAGGTGCCTTCTTGTGGTGAAAACTATCCAGTTCTCCTTTAGTTTCCGCTTTGCGCCATTTGCACCAACTGTCCTCGCCTGCTGGACAATTTTAATGCTGAGGATTTTCGTCTGTAGAACATTTATGGAAGAAAGTTGCACAAATTTCTTGCTTCATTCCTTCTATCGAATTTGCGTGTCGACGAATAGCTAGCCTGAAAAATGTAGTGAGGTCGTAAGTAAGTTTTCCAGCCCCTTTTCCACCAATGCCTTTGTGATTCTTCTTGGCATTTCTAAGCCGCATCCCCATTCTTTTCTCGACATGTCCTACGTATTCCTTTTTTACTACAAGATATATTTTATTATTTGCAGAAATTTGCAGAAATACCGGAGAAAACTCCAGCAAAATCCAATATACAAAACTTGTCGCAATTGGAACATCCATGTTCATGCTTGCTAAAAGTTTCTTTGCTGATGTTGATGCGAAGTCCTTTTTCTTCTCTGATAAGTATCGATTCCCATGAAATACTCGTTTTTCAGTGCGAGCATGACGTTGAACGTTAAAGTGATCTCCCTTCGTACGATCCATCCAAAAAAATCACTGAACACACAAACAGCACAATACTTACAACAAAATATAACTGAGTATAACTTGAACGCCTTTCAGTGCTCACTCTCGACTGGATTATCCTTTTTATTCCAAACAGCAAATAAGTTTACACAATTGATTGGTTTTTCATCTTTTTATATTTACACCTGTGTTCAAATTTATAAGGCTCAGGTAAAAAACTAACAGGTAAAAAAAAGATTCGTTGCTCTTTCTCATCGAGTACTCTAGCCGCGGCTGCAAACTCCTTACCTGTTTTACCCTGTAATTTCTGAAGGACTCGGAATATCGGAAAATCCCTTTGCCCACATATTCTCCACGATATATAGATACAATTTATGCAAAAAAAAAAAAATCGATTTCTCCAACCCGACACACGGGATGACCCCCTTAAGTCCCCATGTGGAGGCAAAGGTCCGCCTACACAACCCATAAGCTGTGAGAGTTCGTTTCATACTATAAATGAGATACCTTAAAAGTATATAAAACAATTCCCTAAATTTTGTATGAAATAGAATGAAATTTAATTCCCAAGCGGTGGGTTGTTGAAAAGAAAATATTGGACCGGTGAAAATGTATTTCAAAATAAAAAATATGATATGATCTGTTTGTTTATTCAAGGCGAATTACGCCATTTCGAACGGTTCAAACGAATTGACTATATTAACGCTATGTGCTTTTAATGAGTGATTCCCTATATGTACTTAAGTAGATGAAAATATTGAATACTCAGATCTATGTGCAACAATAAGTTAAATACGCAAAACCTTTAAAAAAAATGAACAAATTGGCGAAAAGATATTTAATTTGAATAATTAAATTAAATTAAAAAAACAAAGTCAATATTGAATTAGATAATATCGTTATTGCAAAAGATCAATTCCCGCAGCAGTAAAAATAACAAATATAATATTCAATCAATTTTTCAAATGAATAGAGGCACTGCTGCCCGGGGAATATGTTAAGTGGTGAAATCGAAATGTGTAAAAAGCTAAAACTGAGACAAAATATGAGCTCTATATCTCTCACTTATTTCGTATTCGGAATGTGCAATGAGAGTTAAAGTGTCTCCGACTCATTGATTATCAATGCGCAATCGGATGAAAACTATGTAATAATTGTCGTGGAAGAGGTTTAGTTAAACGTGTAGGACGAGCATGGTAACACGCAATTAGTAGACGTACTAACTTGTTGCCATAGCTTGCAATCCTACACAAATGAGAAAATTGGGAATGGATCTTGACGGAGATCTTCCAATAATACATGTGGTGGTGAATATGTGTGTGTGAAAACAGGTTTAGCTTGAAACCCTTCCACTTGTCCAGTTTTACGCTTTAAGATAAGAAAGGATCTCAATCGGAGATACACCGTGAAAGAGTTAGATAAAAGAAGATTATAGAAGAGTGAAGATCTCGAGCACGAAATAAAGATAAATTGACGGATTTCTTTTGTTTTAATATTTGTGCGTTTTAAGTACTTTACAGATACCCCAATTGCTGGTTCCGATCCGGGCATGGGGAAAGTTCAAGCCTCCTTTGCTAACGCATCCGAAATTTTATTTCCCTCTACTCCACAATGACCAGGTACCCAGAGTAATTCCACCCTATTGAATCTAGAAACAGAGTTTAATCGGTTTCTACATCCCTGAACGATTTTTGAAGTGATGAAAGTAATACCCAACGCCCTCAATGCAGCTTGAATATCGCTACAGATTACCATGTGCCTGCTCGTCAATCATCCAGGTTGCCGCCCTTAGGGTTGCATACATTTCAGCCTGAAAGATCGTTGTGTATAGTCCCAAAGGAAAAGTTCAC
Organism: Hermetia illucens; assembly: GCF_905115235.1. Lineage (NCBI taxonomy): Eukaryota > Metazoa > Arthropoda > Insecta > Diptera > Stratiomyidae > Hermetia > Hermetia illucens. Next base: position 128,797,795 of record NC_051849.1, on the reverse strand, counting down.
TTCTCGTTTTTATTCGAAAGGTAGATTCCTGCTCCAGAACCACTTTCTGCTTTTGAGCCATCGGTGTAGAAGACGTCAGTATATCCTGACACGCATTGCGAAAGCTAGATTGAGTTCTCTCAATGGCTCTTCCAATACTCTGTCCCCCCCCGTCCATTGTTTACCCATAGATCTAATCGAATTAGCCTATGAGCTGCTCTCATTGCAGCGCTCTGAATAAACAAATACAAGGGATGTGGTACTCATGGCACCGGTTCCCAGACCACCATCAGACACACCGTTCTTTGCGGTGTGGCTAGTTTACAGCGAAAACTCTTTTGTTTCACCTTAACCCCCAAACTACGGATGCATAAGAGAATATCGGCCTAATTATAGCAGCATATATCCACATTTCTACCTGAGATCTAAGTTCCCTTGTCGAGGCAAACTTTCGCCTACACAACCCATAAACTGCGAGCGCTCGCTTCATCTTTATCTCTACATGTTTTTAAGGTTTCGTTTGCAAGCCAGAGTGTGGGATTTTTACCCACTAAAACCACCCCCGACTCCTCCCCTACCCCATGGAACCACCTTTAGGTATTACATCACGGGGCGGAGTTAGCTTACTTTAGCTAGGTCTCCTTCCGTCTTCCCGCGGGGTTCGTAACCGCGCCTTCCCCACTTCTTCTGCTTTTCCCAGTTTCTCCAGGATAACTGCGATCATGGATTTGATTGCATCCCAGTCTTCTTGACTGGCTACCATTTTCCGGACAAAATTTTCCGGTGATAGCACTTCACCTAGAGTTTCCTCTAGGTTCCTTCTTTCTTCCACGAACCTAGGACATTGGAAGAATACGTACTCTGGGACCCTGTCGCAGTTTGGACAATTAGGTGAGGTGTCCAATTTAAACCTGTGCAGGTATTGACGGTATCCTCCATGGCCGGTGAAAAACTGGGTGAGATTATGATTGATCTCCTCATGCTTTCTCTCCAGCTACTCCCTGATGGAAGGGATCAACCTGTAGGCCCAACGATCCTTTTCTGACTGGTCCCATCGCTGTTGCCATCTGCTTATGGATCTCTCCCTTTCGGCTTTTTTCACCTGCGATAGGGGAGAAATGGACCTGGTGTTATAAATGTTCATCATTTCGGTTGCCAGGATGTCAATTGGCATCATTCGCGAGATGATGAACGCTACATCGTCTGAGACGGTCCTGAAGGGAGAACACACCCTTAAGGCTGTTCTTCTGTAAACCGTTCTCAGTTTATTCGCATTGCCTAGCAACTGCAGCGCGTTTCCCCAAACTGGGACTGCATACAACATGATAGAACTCACCACCCTGGCAATGAGCAGCCTGCAAGTATGCCGCGGTCCTCCTACGTTAAGAATTATACTTACGTTGATTGACTTGGATTTATTTAAAAACACTCGCGTTTCCACTGCTAAAAACCTTTTATTACTAAAAAACAATATTCTATTTTTTTTAACAATTTCTCTAATTAATTCTAATAAGTGAGTTAAAGTTTTACCGCGGGAAATAAAGTGTTCTCGGTTAGAAAACTTTAGCTCTGTGCAGAGGCTTTTTGACTACTGAAAATTAAAAGTAACGTTATTCTTTAATTCACCTATGTTTGATTCTTCCGTGTTTACACATTGGTTTGAAAGTGTTCTTGTACACAACACAATAACACTTGTTTATTATTATGAATTTTGTTGTTGGCGGCAAATCGACAACTGCTGTTGCGCTACGAAGTGATGACACGGAAGAAAGTCATGTCGAGGCCAATATACCATTTGGTAAGTAACATGCTGATGCAATGGCGGAAAAGAATCTCGCGATGTCCAAACAGGCCATTTGCATAGCATGTGATGTAACGACGGAAGAGGTTAAATGCGCAAGCAGATTGGGTTTCATGGGGCTGGCTCCAAAGATGCGGCTGCTGGAGAAAATCCGGCCAAATCGCTTAAACACTCATGGTGGATGCTTTTTTGCAAGTATGCTCTATGTGCTGCTTAAAATTGAGTTTTCCGTCTATCATCACCCCCAAGTATTTGATGGCCGGCTTGGAAGTGATAATACTATTCCCGATTCTAATGCAGGCATAATTTCTTTTGCGGCGCTTAGTGATGAGGACCGCTTCCGTCTTTTCCTCAGCGAGTGCCAGTCCAGCACTCTCTAACCAAACCTTAAAAACACTGATTGCTTCGCTTGCGTACAACTCAGCATCCTCGAGATGCTTTGCGACCACAACCAGTGCTATGTCATCGGCGTAACCCACCACCGTGGCCTCCTCCGGAACCGGAAGGATAAGCACATCATTGTACATCATCTTCCACAGTAGTGGGCCCAGTACAGAGCCCTGTGGGACACCAGCGGAGACAACGTACTCCTTGGGTCCATCATCGGTATTATACCATAGTGTTCGCTCATGCAAATAGCTATCTATAATTGCGGCGAGGTAGGTGGGAACACCAATCGTCGCCAGAGACTTTCGTATAAGATTTCAATTGGCCGAGTTGAATGCATTCCTCACATCCAGGGTCACCACCACACAATATTTGCTGGTACAACCCTTTTCGAGAATTGCATTTGCCGGCAAGCCAGTAACCATTTTGATGGCATCAATAGTTGATCTGGATTTACGGAGCCCATACTGCCTATCACAAAGACCCCCTTGGCTCTCGACGACTGTGAGTAGTCTATTATAAATAACCCGCTCCAAGATTTTCCTCATAGTGTCTAGAAGACATATGCGTCTATAGGAGGACGGTTCCCCTGGAAATTTCCCAGCCTTAGGCAGCAGCACTAACTTCTGCCGCTTCCACGGTGTAGGAAAGATACCCTCGGACATGCACGTTTCGAAGAGCTTCGCGAACATATTCGGTCTACATTTGACGGCAAGTTTGAGGGCCTTATTCGGAATGCCGTCCAGACCCGGGGCTTTGCTGTCGCCTATTCGACTGCGTATCTCCAGCAGCTGGAGGTGGAATCGGCATTACATTCAGGGCACGCTAGAAAGTGTTAGTACCCCGCTCTTGTTGGGGAAATAATCCCTGGATTATTTTCAACAAGAGGATAGGGGAGGTGATCTGTGGAGACTATTGGCCTCTGACTCGCCCTGTCCCTCCGCTGGGTGGCGAGCTTGAGGTTCTTGCGAGCTTCCCTATGAGCATGTTCCTTTTGCCCTTGATCGACCCCACCTATTACCCTCTGAGCCGTTCATCTGGCTCTGTGGCAAATCGATCGAAGGTTGGCAAGTTCACTATTCCACCAATAATTGGGTCTTCTAGTGGAATGGGGGGTGTGCAAATTTTTTTCACCGAATATAGTCATGTGGGGTATCAAATGAAAGGTCTCGATTAGTACCTTTCGAAGCCAGTCTTAGTTTTGAGATTTATGGGAAAGGGAGTGGGAGGCGTCAAAGTTGATGATTTCTTTAACGGATCCATTCTCAGAAACTACCCAACCGAAAAATCTGAAAAAAATAATAAAGCTGCCTCTATATACTGCTCAGCCCTTAAAATACTCTCCATATCGATATCCGGCCAAATTATATAATAATAGTATATTACCCTATTATTGGGGAAATTGAGTAAAACCCCCCTTAAGTGTATCCCAGAGTATAAAATATAATATGAAGCATATTATCCCCAAGTTTCATCAAAGTCATACTATTAGTAACAAGGTTACAGTAGCTCAAAGTTGACTTTAACGTGTAAATTTACTGCAACTGAATATCAATATCACACTAAGGTGGATGGTCAGACATGCTAAATGTATATACATAACGGGCTACGTACAAATGGGATAGTTCTATACATAAATATACTCACAGAAGAAGCAAACAAAACCTTTCATACCTGAAGCGCCCAGCTTCCGGTTTCCCGACTTGTTTCCAAGAAGCTTCTTGTCTAAAATAACTTCCACATGTTTCATTTCTTCGAAGAGTTGAAGGGTTGTACCCCTCATCTCTAGAATTCAAAGACTATTCAGTTTCCTCCTTTTTGTAAATAATGCCATTGTGGTTTTATCTGGATTAATTGAAAATCAACGAGGCATTATCTGTTTCATATATAAAAAGGGAGATATCACACAGTGCAGCAATTATAGAGATATCACGTTACTGAGTACCATCTATAAGATATTCTCCGCTATCTTGCTAGGCCGGATAGCCCCATACGCTCAGATACGCAACAGATCAGATTTTCTCTCTGCGGCAAGCGATGGAAAAATTATTGGAATATGGACACCAGTTGTATCATCAATTCATCGACTTTACCGCAGTTTCCTTTCGAGATCACAGCGGACGCGACCCGTTTCAATCACGCGGTGGTCGGCCTGGACGAGTAGTCCACGTGCTGGTGTCCAACGTAGTGAAATCAGCTTCGTACTCATTGCTCAAGACCGAATTAATCAGGCCTGTCAGTAAGTGAGTCAGCAAAACTGGATTACTTGCCGGCAGGCCTAATGTTGAGAGATCGGACTCCCAGCCAATTGCTGCGCGAAATGAAGCAATTGGGTGGGAGTAAGATCGACGACGAGTTGATGAAGTCCCTTTGGCTACTTCCGCTCCCGGAAGGTACCCACGCGGTCCTCGCGTGCGTCTCAGGTTCCTTGGAGGCACTGGCAGCTGCGGCCGACAAAGTGTATGTACGCCCGACCATAGCGGCCGTTCAACAGCCATCGGACGAGGTGGGCGATTTAAGGCGCGAAATAGCCGCCTTAACTGCCAGTGTGGCCGAGATACGGGTGATGCTGAGCGCTCAGCGTTCGGGCGCCAGATCACGAGATCACTCGCGGTCTGCCACTCGAGAAGGACGATCAGGTAGCAGGTCGTCAGAACAGTCCACGGACCGAGGGAATTGCTGGTACCATCGCAGATTCGGCGATAAAGCCACTAAATGTACAATCCCCTGTAAATTCATGCTTGCCGCAAAAAACTAGGTCCGCGGGGGGTCCTGGCGACGGCCACCCAGAATGCAGCGCCACGTCGCCTAACAATTTACGATCCTCTCAGCAGGCGCAACTACCTCGTGGATTCTGATACGGAAGTTTCGGTTCTTCCCGTACCACAGCACCATAAACTATTTCCACAATCCCTGACACTAGCAGCGGCAAATTCCTCCCGTATCAACATCTACGGGTATAGGCAAGTGGACGTGAGTCTTGGCTTGCGTAGGACATTTTCGTGGCGTTTCATGCTGGCGGATGTCAGCTTCCCCATACTAGGCGCAGACTTCCTGTTTCACTATGGATTGCTGGTAGACTTGCAAAACAAGTCTCTTATAGATTCCACGACCAACCTTAATTCCTCGGGACAAATGGTATTTCACCCAGGCAATAATCTTTCCGTTCTTTTACCGACTGTCGTGTTCGGGCACTTCTCCAAAAGTTCAGCCAGATTACTACCGAGTGTAGTCTCTCCAAACCAGTGAAGCACAATGTGCAGCACCACATTATCACTACTGGTTCCCCGATCTTCTTGAAGGTGCGTCCTTTACCATCCCAGAAACTGAGTATTGCACGGAAAGAGTTTGAACAACTCGTTCAACAGGGTATCTGCAGGTCCTCAAACAGCTGTTGATCTTCCCCACTGCATATGGTCCCTAAACCAAACGGCGAATGGCACCCATGTATGGATTACAGAAGGCTAAATGCACAGACTGTTCCTGACCGATATCCAATTACACTCATCCAGGACTTTGCGCATCACCTCGCGAATTGCCGTATCTTTTCGACCTTGGACTAAACCAAGGCTTATCATGATCCCTGTAGCTCCAAAGGCGGCAATATGCACACCCTTTGGACTCTTCGAGTTCACCCGGATGACTTTTGGATTGTGCAATGCGGCGCAAACCTTTCAAAGGTTCATCCACTCGGTCCTGCGAAACCTCGACTTCAGTTTCGTATATTTGGATGATGTTTTGGTCGCTTCTTCCACTGAGTCTGAGCACTTAGCCCATCTCGAGTGCATTTTTCAACGTCTCCTTGAGGCCGAGTTAGTCCTAAACGTTGAGAAATGGAAGTTCCTTCAAACACTGGTGAGATTCCTCGGCCACTCCATTTCTCCTGAAGGAATACAGCCCGATTCAGACAAGGTGCAAGCGATTACAAGCTTACTGCGTCCGAAAACTATAAAGGATTTGCGGAGGTTCTTGGGCATGCTAAACTTCTATCGTCGTTTCCTGCCCAAGGCCGCACAACACCAATCCGTTTTGAACGCGTACTTGTCTGGCCCCAAAACTAAGGACAGACGAGAGATCGTGTGGTCTGAAGATGCTGTCCGCGCGTTCAATAAATCCCGACAGCAACTGGCTGAAGCTACACTCTTGGCATTTCCTCTGCAAAATGCACCTCTAGCCGTTTTTGTTGATGCCTCTGACACTGCAGTAGGTGCCATTCTTCACCAAAACGAGAATCACGTCTGGCAACCGTTGAGCTTCTTCTCTAGGTAGCTAAACCACGCTCAACGGAACTACAGTACTTACGATCGTGAACTGCTCGCCGCGTACTTGAGGATCAAATATTTCCGCTCCTCCCTTGAAGCCAGGCCGTCCATAGTATTCACGGACCATAAGCCTCTTACATATGCTTTGAAACAAAAGCCCGAAAAAGCGTCCCCCCGTCAGCTTCGACATCTAAGCTTTATAAGCCAGTTTACGTCAGACATCCAGCGCGTGTCCGACAAGGACAACATAGTTGCTGACGCTTTGTCTCGTGTCTCCGAGGTTAACATCCCCACCTCACTCGACTTCTCGGCTATTGCCAAGGCGTAGGAGGATGACGTAGTACTTCAGAGCCTCAAATCAAACCCAAAATCAAATTTCGGGAGTTGCCCATCTTCGGCTCGAACATCTCTCTCTGCTGCGAAGACTCGGAAAAGGGATCTCTTTCTTACATTCCGGCCACCTTTCGCAAGGAAGTGTTCCACGCAGTTCACGGCTTAGCGCATCTAGGCATCAGGTCAACAAATCGGTTAGTCACTGAGAAATACTTCTGGCCCTCCATGAACAAGGATGTCAATTCCTGGGGCAGAGAGTGCATCGCATGCCAGAAGTGTAAAGTCACCAGACATGTAAGGAAAGAAGTGGGCTCATTCCCCCGCGCTACCAAGCGGTTCCACACAATACACCTCGACATAGTAGGGCCTTTGCGAGACTCGCACGGTTATAAGTATTGTCTCACAATCATCGACAGGTTTACGCGGTGGCATGAGGCAATACCTCTGAAAGACATTACGGCAAAATCTTGTGCCGAAGCCCTCTGTCGAGAGTAGATACCTCGCTTTGGCGTCCTTGCAGTGGTCATAACTGACCAGGGTTAGGCAAACTCCTAGGGTTAAACGCCAGCGGACTACTGCATACCACCCGCAATCCACTGGGATGCTAGAACGTTGGCACCGGACGCTGAAAGCCGCCATTATGGCACGCGACGATCCGTCCTGGACCCAAGTCTTACCTCTCGTCCTACTCGGCCTACGTACAACCCACCGAGAGGAATTTGCTGCCAGCCCCGCGGAGCTGGTATACGGGGAGAACCCGAGACTCCCAAGTGATCCGGTCTTCGACAAGAGATCGGATCTTACAGAGTCGGGGTTGGTGACTCTGCTGAGAGACAATCTCCGACGCATCAAGGCCACTTCTCCCACCCAACACTCGTCCGCACCTATCTGTGCGCCCAAGGAACTGGACACGTGTACGCACGTCCTGGTCAGAACGGATGTCGTCCGGAAACCGCTGCAGCCTCCTTACGAAGGCCCGTACCGCGTTCTCGAGCGGGGAGAACATTTCTTCCAGCTCGAGATCGGTGGACACAAAAAGGCGGTCTCCCTGTCCAGGCTGAAGCCCGTGTGCACCCCTAAACAATGGCGCGTTCGCTTCAAGGACTGATGGGGAACACAGTTCCGGATTCGGTCGCTGAAACCCCTCGGTTTCATCTGGGGGCGGAGTGATGTGGCGCGGCAAGATTCGCGGCATTCGAAATTTATTTCGAATGTCGCGAATACCAGCGGACAGATGACGTCACCGGCGCTCTCCACTCAGTTTAGACCTCGCTACAGGAGTGAAGAGCAGAGTAGGTGATGAGAAATGTCATATTTAGGGAAAGAGAAAAAAATGAGAACCGAAAGATACAAGATGTCAGAAAAATAATAAAAATAACTAGCACCAGTTGTGATGCTGGAAAAAGTGAAAAGATTCCTATACAAAGTTTCTTTGAAATTCATCCTTTGTTGAAGTTGTCAGTGCCATTGTTTTTATGAAATAAATGAAGTGTTATAACCATTGAACATCGTTTAGAAGTTAACTAAAGTATCAAAAGAAAATCGTTTATTAATTTTTGTAAAATTTAGGAATACGTGGAACTGAAGACCATGAATCTGCTCCACTAGCTTTCTTTGACTTTGTGTTTCTACTGACTTTGAAAATCAATTCTCGCCGCCAAAAATTGTTTTTCGATAGCTTGGCCAACGTTGGACACGTAAGATTCTTGTTATTATGTTTTTAAGGATGTTTTTTTTGACATAATTATGACATTGTAACACTATTAGATGTTCACATCAAGAACATTTTCAATTTTGATTATTTTCACCTGCATTGAGGTTCATATTCTTAGAGAATAATTTAGTAATGTAAAATTAAGATCTTTTTGGATTCTGATAAAAATTGGTGTCGCTACACGTCCCGCAAAAAATTTCGAAAGTTTTGGAAATATGACTTATGTATTGCCCAATGTTTATTGAATTTCAGTTAATTTTTCCCCATAAAAGAATGTTGTTTTCCCCCTTAAGCCCACGAGTAACAGACTTAAGATGGATAATTAGATGTGAACAGCTACCTCTGATCTCGTGATTGTCCAGCCAAATCACTAGAAGGCCTCTCTGTTAGCTCCTTTATTACCCATGCTGCATGGTGGGGTAGCCTATAGTAATTCACTAGTACAATAAGGATGTCCACCACATGAGCATGGAAGCGACGGTTTTTGTCTTCATAAGTATGATAGTAAGGTATAACAGACTTTCAATCCACTTGCGAGTTTGAGCAAGTTATGATCGAGGCACGAATTTTGGAGGCCTCACCACATTTATTTTCCCCCATGTTCTCCACTTCTGAGAGAACACAGCAGCTCCCATAATGAGAAAAACTAGAAACTGATTATGTCGGTGGCACTGTTGCCTACTTCTTCGAGAAAACAGAAGAGTAAAACTCGACACAAGGATTCTTAAGCTGCAAAGAAGATGGGACCACCGGCTAAATTCAGCCTGCAGGAACATTATTTTCTCCTTTTCCATAAAGGAAAGCTGGTGATGCGAATACAACTGGTGGAAGAAGTGGAAGAAATTGAGGCTTCTTGAGAACATGTGCGTTGCTGCGCCACTAGGTTTAGCAATATCCAGGCAAAGGAGCGAGACTTCCGGCGGAAGGTGGGGACAAGTTGGTAATCCCGATGAGGCCCACACTGGACGTAGCAGATTCTTCAGATTGTGTCGCCTTTTCAGCACATATGAGTCTACACTACCAGACTCCATTTAACAAAATCTGTGGTATTGGGTCAATAAAGCGGTTTAGGATGCTCTACGATGAGGAATCCTCAAGACCGAAAGTTGTCAAATTTGTTAGAAGGAACCATGCGGAGAATTTAGTTGCTGGAACCCTACAATATCAGGTTAATGGTAAGAGGAGCAGTATCATAGCTGCGTCTCTGTACCTACGTTATGATACTCTCTATCCTCCCCTGACACACGAATTAAAGAATCTGGAAGCGTAAGAGGAGTTAAATGGTTTTGAACTCTTAATTGGTTGTGGTACAGATTGTCATTAACAGCGCAACAACCGACGGTTGTGACCCTACGAGTACTTAAAATTTAGCCTGACTATTATAGGCGAATAAAATATAATGCAAAGGCGGAATACTAGGAAAACGAATTAGGCAAACTTCTAGTTCTTTGATTCCTTTGATGATAAACGGTCTATTGGGAACTCCGAACTGCTGCTGTTGGAGTACTTTGAAGAGGTTTATCACCCGAGGTAAGCCCGGTAAAATTTTTCCTTTGGGAAGCCATGAACTATAAAAATTCAGGAAACCAATCAAAACACTTTTGAATCGTCCTTGTAAAAGCAATAGACGTGCGAACTGAAGGGGCTCGTAAGAAGAGTTTAGTAAGTACAGACACCATCCAGGAGAACAGTCAACAGACGCGGGAGAGAGAAAATTGTCGGTTTCTGCAAATCTTTAAATAGGAAGATGTTGCAAGTGGAGTAGGGACATTTCGAGACCAGTGGTTATCAGAGAAAAAGCAAGAGCTGCGATACTGCCCTTTGAACATTTCAAAGCACCTGCATGGAAGGCACCTCCCAGTGATGATAAAGAAGTGTAGCACTTAGAGCAACTTCTCAGAAATATTTTTCTAGGATGTTTAGGTCTGCGTTACGTGGTTACCTATTGGGAGAAGGTTAGGATAGCCTTCGTGCCGAATCCTAGAAAGATGACTATTCAAACCCAAAGAACTTCAGACAAATCGGTTTAACATAATTCTCACTAAAGTGTGCGGGTGTGTGGGAAATCCTGCGAGTCTGCTCTTCATATGGCTTCAAAGTTAGAGGATCCAACTCTGATAGGTGAGTACACGAGAGGGGTGTTGGTGAACTGTGCACCTTTCCGGAAACTATGTGAAACCGCAAGAGCGCATTATGTCGACGATACTTTAATTCTTCGAGAGAAGAATCCTCCGAAGAATTTTTGGCCCCCTACTTGAGGATGGGTGATTCCGTAGCTTACATAACGACGAAATCTATGAGCGATACATGACCGTCCGGTTGTGGATAAAATCCGGCATAAGGGCAATATCTATGGTAGAAAAAGAAGGCGAGGCAGACCCTGTCTAAGATGGAGCGATGGCGTAGGTCAGGACGCCAGAGAGCTGTTAGGGATATCGAATTAGTGCTCGGCGCAAAACTGGGATGTCTGGCGTTCCTTATTAAGGCAGGCCTAGACCGGATACCGGTTGTTGCGCCGTTGATGATGATGATACTTTAATTAAGCAAATAGGTGATTGCTATGTAATAAAGTGGGTGTTAATCGCTTCCAAAAAATGAAAGCTGGTTCCAAGAAGTGAAATTTGTGGGAGTATTCTAGATAAGAAATTTCTTTTCAACAAACATGTGCAGGCAAAGATGAAACGAGCTCTCATAGTCTGTGAGTTTCGCTGACGGACATTTGCCTCGACATGGGGACATATGGTGATGTGGATATTTGCTGCTTCAATTAAGAGATTGTTCGCTTGTGCATCTGCAGTGTAGTGGGTTAATATGCATTTACAGAATTTTCACTGTGAGTTGCCTCATTAGAAAGAACAGTAGATCTAAGTATTACCCTTGCCATGAACACCACATTCGAGGCAGGTATGGATGCATTACTCAATTTGTAGTCCGTAGATATATGTATACAAATATCTAAAGCTCTGCAATGAGCTCAGCTAATAGAGTAATTCGTTTAGATCTATGGAGAAACGACGAACATAGATTCGGAAGAAAGATTGGGAAAACTGAGTTCAGGTTTTGTGCATCCGCTTGGTAGGAGGCCTTGAACATCCACAGAACATTTGTTATGTGAGCGCGCAAATTTCTACCGTGTGGCAGCAGGCGTCCCTTAGACGTCGGTGCTGGCTCTACTCTAGTAGAATATCTTATATAATCGAGTCTTACGCCCGCTCTTACCGGAAGGAGTCAAATTATTTAGTTTTTCTGACGATATTGGCTTCGTTGTGGTAGGAAAGTGCATCCATGTGATCGAGGCCGTAGCAAATGAACTAATTCGAAAGATTCAGGGTTGGCTTCAAGCTGCTAAATTAAAGCCCGTGGACCACAAAGCTTATGCCAGTCTAACAACATACCAAAGCAATGTGGTGCATATCGAAGTACGGCTGCTCCGTATAAACTAGATTATCGAAAGAGATTCAAATCATGTGACTTTAGTTTTGATTTTCACCGTGAGTCCGTTACCTTCCATCCTTCCGTCTGAAAATTACGGGAGAATACATATATCCTCTCAAAGGTAGGTATGGATATAATCATCAGAATGCAAAGATTAGCAAATGGAAATTTTGGTCTTGGCGTGGTTCAAATCTCACTGATGGCAGTGGAAATTGTATTGTGGTTTGACGTCGGATACCAGTCGACACAGCTGTGAATGAGTACCTGAGTCAAATCAGGGTAGTAATTTTGGACGAACGCAATACTGATCACATTGACTCCTACTGGATACTGTAACCCTGTAGTGTACCGTTACGGTCTTGAATGAAGTGCTCTAATACACTTCAAGGCCCTGATCCTGTTGAACTGTTGCGCCAACGATTACTATTATTATTATACATATCAAGTGAACATGTTGTGGTGAAAACCCCCGGTCTAATCTACATCCTACATCACCTAAGTGTTCCACAGGATTTTCCTTCTTCCTGGATTTGGTGCATCCGCATTAATTTGAAGTCAAGTCAGTCGCCTGGAGGACTGCGCTGGTTCGGCTTTTATTTCGTCTTCAATGGCGTGAGTAAGTGCGAACTTCCATATTGAGATATTTCATCAAGTTTGTATATTTGTTCGTTAGAGGTTCCGTTCGTTTCCTGAAGAATGTTGGTTGAACCTTCGTGTGTGAGCTGCAAAAACTGCAAACTAGGTTCAGCTTAAATAGCTTCTGCACTAATACTTTTCATTACTCCGATCAAAATCTATAGATAAATACTGCATAGGCGTCTTATCATCTTAGTAGGTGATATGATATGATATGACATTACTTTTTGAAAAAAAGTGATATTACAACGTGATATCACAAACACCACCTTTCATTACAAAAGAGAAAAGAGCAGACATTACCTTTTATTATTTATCGCTGAAGTAATATGCACTTTCTGTTGCTTTGCTCGGCATTGTGTAGATAGAACGGCCATTAATTGTGAACATCGTAAGCGTGGGCCTCGGCTTGATGTCAAATAAAGGATAAGCAATCACTTGTTGCCGTTGTTTGTTATCGCTTAACCAATCATATGCCTATATTATATATAAGACAGGTAAATAAACACATCCATGTATTATGTACAATATGTATAAAAGTGAACCAGCTAGAACTTAATTTACTGTTAACTTCCTGTGTAAACTTTATCATTTGATTTTCCTTCATACTTTAGCAAGCTTACAACTGTCAATCCAACATGTTAAAATTGTATAACGTTAAGATAGGCGTTTTCCTTATGCCTCAAACATCAAGGGACTATTCCCTTCGAAATCAATGTTTTTTCATTGAACTATAGCGCACTATAGCCGACAAATAGAGTGAATATAAAGCAAGTAAGAATTTTTCAGATGCAATGAAACTCGCTGTTTTATAATTATATTTACGATACGCAAAAGCCAATACATCTAAAATTATAACTAACCGGTTGGGTACATAAACGCGCGGGCATATAAGGAACGCCTTCAGTCGATATAAAATGTAAGCGACAAAAACCCGGAAATGAATAATGATTCATAAGAGACAAAGTTTTAAGATTTTGTAGGTTAGCATTAGTCGTTTAAGTTTAAAACAAGTCGAGATACCGGAATATTGGTTACTACCCGCAAGCTTTATTAGCATATACATACACATGTCTACCTTGAGTAATTGACACTGAAATGCAAATAACTAAAAAAAGTCAAAAAATAAAAACTAAAATGTTCCCATCTACCCCGCCGTTCAAGTTCATTTTATATGATGATGACGTCATACATGGCTTGGGTGTCATCAATTTACCTTAAATACCAAACTCCGTTAATAATAGTCGGATTGCCTTCAAACTTTTCAAGGTTATGCCCTATATTATCGTCTATGCTGACGTCAAATTTTGTCCTTTATTTGTGCAGATATCGGAATGTCATGTATTTTGAGGCCTAGATTTGTAATTTTTTTTCAAATTTTTCAGTTGGGTAGGTTCTGAGAACGAGACCTGTTTCACTTTTTGAGGCATTCAATTTGAAGCCTTTCTCTTTCATGTTTCACTCAATTTCAGAAAAAAGATCAGTTTCAAAAAGTACTGTTTGAGCCCTTTCATTTGATATCCCAGATGACAATATTCTGTGGAAAGAGAATTTACACCCTCCTTTCGCATGTATGGGGACGTCCCCTTAAAATTCAACACAAAATGGCGCCACTCGCTGCATGTAAAAAAACACGCAAACCACATTTTCTAATCGAATTTCGTAACAATCGGTTCAGCTGTTTCTGAGTAAATGGGGTGTGACAGACGGACGGACAGATATTGAACCGATTTTAATAAGGTTTCGTGTTTACACAAAAACATACAAACTAAAATATTTATTTGCATTCCATTCAATTTCTATATAATAGATGTCAGGAGGCCCAATAATACGATGACCTATCAGGCCTTGCTTCTTAAGGGGAATGGAACGAGGAGATTTCCCCTGAGTCTCGGGTTTCATTGGAGTCCCGAATAGTGGCACATCCTCCCCAGTTGCGAGGATAAAGGGCACATTGCCAAGGAGGGCGACGCGACCTTAAATCCATTCTGTGCGGAAGAAAGGAGTTAACATAATAATCGTATCACTGCTAGTGTTCAACACCTAGAACACTTTGAGGACTCCTTGTAATAGTGTATGATGTATGATGCCTCCAGCTGCTAATCTGTTTAGGTAGAGTTTCAGAACATGATGTGGAAAATAGTTCTAACCGTGATTATTAGTTTAATTTCACGCAGGTGTTGATTGGTATCCCATATACAGTCGGATACTAACGCCTTTGCTACCAATGAGATTTGAACCGCGAGTTTAAGCTGCGAGAACCTAGCGCTCTAACCACTAAACCATCCCGATATATTCATTCATAAATACGCACCGGAAAAAAGGGTTTGAATTTTATTGGTATCTTTCCGCTTACAAGTCTTAATACTGAACTGAGGATTATTCTAGCGGCAACCACTAAGTAAGTTTTATACCAGCTAGGGCGTGGGCATGTAAGAAGTGCGCAAGGGAAAAGAAGTTGGCTGGTAAAAGTGATGATCCCGCATAGTACGAAAGGATTGCCCAGAGACAACCATAATTTTTTGAAGGGTTGCAATAGGGATGCTCAAAAGCGATACACATTCCCAGATTTCATTATCATTCAGAACTTATTGCTTCAGCAAGGGAGGAATTGCAACTGCAATAAGAGACTTGGGAATTAATAGCAGTACTTGCAGTAATTAGAGAGGATCTTTCATTAATAACAAGTAGGGAACCCGGAAGCTGGACGCTTCAGGTGTAAAAGGTTGTGCGTTTCCTTATATTGGGAACTTTGAATTTCCGTTAATTATGACTGCTTTCATCCAGATTGAGCAGACGGCGCAAGGTCTTGGGCTGCACATCAATGAAGGCAAGACAAAGTATATGGTGGCAACGTCAACACCAAAAACCAACCAACCAACAATATCAAACCGCACTAGTAAAACTGGAAGAATAAAGATAGGAGAATACAACTTTGAGACCGTTGATGATTTCTCTTATCTAGGATCGAAAATCACAACCGATAGCTACGACGATGAAATCCGCGCACGGTTGTTGGTAACCAACAGAGCCAAAAACTGTTCCGCTCGAAACGTCTCACCAGAGGGTCAAAGTTGTAACTGTTTAAGACAATGATCTTGCCAATCCCCATGGATTCCTCGCAGCCTTGGGTTCTTAGCAAGAAAAGTTGCGAACTCTTGCGTTCGAGAGAAGAATCATCCGAAGAATTTTCGGCCCCCTACATGAGGATGGACGATTCCATAGCTTACATAACGATGAAGTCTGTGAGCGATACGATGACTGTCCAGTTGTGGATAAAATCCGGCTCAATAGGTTACGGTGGGCAGGTCACTTAATCTGTATGGATGAGGATGATCCAGCCCGGAGAGTCCATAAGGGTAATATGTATGGTAGAAAAAGAAAAGGAGGCAGACCCTGCCTGAAATGGAACGATGGCGTAGGTCAGAATGCCAGACAACTTTTAGGGATATCGAATTGGTGGACCTCGGCGGAAAAGCGGGATGTCTGGAGTTCCTTATTAAGGCAATTCTAGACCGGATACCGGTTGTTGCGCCGTTGATGATGATGATACTATTATTAAGTTTATTTGAGCAGATATCGGAATGGAATGGAATGGAATGTCTCACTTTAAATGTGCCCATTTTGGCACCTTACACGCGCATTTTGCAATTTACGTCGAAACTGAAAGCTGCTTGTGAAAATACTAATCGAGACATTTTATGTGATACCCCACACGGGTACATTAGGTGAAAAAAATGTTTACATCCCTGCTTTGCATGAATGGGGAGCCCCCTTCCACCTAAATTTATGTCACTCAATGTATGCATGAGGTTTCATAGTTCTCATATGTTCACGAAATTTGATTTAAATCGATGCAGCCGATTCAGAGAAAAGTGCGTGTGGCAGACAGTAAATTGATTTGAAAAAGGTTTTGTTTTAAACAAACCTTCCATCCGCTTATTGTCTCATATATATTTTGAGCACTATGGGGGAAGTGTTGAAGCAGATAATAACTGCTTTGTGTAGTCGATTGGCAGCCTGATTTCCATCAAACGATTTTACTAATAAAACCACAAAATTAATTGACGATTTGGATGACTAATGACCGATATAAATGTGAGAAATGGATCAAATTCGAATGCGATTCTCGATTTCCCAGTTATTTTATTGTTTCTGTCGGCATTTACCCGGGAGGGAAGATAGCGTTTGTATGACGACAGGATTTTGTACTCTGCCGACTAAGTATCACATATAACGATATAACTATTCTCCTTGAGCCACAGTAACCCATAACATCAAAGTTAGCATTGGTTGTGGATACAAACCATCTTGAAGATGTCGGGCTGTAGTCATGTGACAAAGTTGAGATGCATAAAACGAAAATAATACTCATCGCAAATAGTGTAACAGAAATGAGATGTTGCCAATATGGTATTGATGATAAAGTTCAACGACAATATGACCAAGCGAGAAGGATTCCTCATGAAGGAAGTATTTAGACTGTTTAGGCCTGAGGAGAGTAGAGGAGGAGGAGGAGGTGATTTTTACCTAGGTCCAAATTCTCATCCAACGGCCCTGCCTCCCGACAAAAGAAAGTGGTTCTACTCCTTAAGGACATCTCTGTTATGCGGTATATAATACCCAAAACGTCCTTAATTGCGGTAATTTCCGCGTGCTTGGCAAGTCTAATTGTAAATGCCCATTCTTTTTGCTGGCCGCTGTCACTGCACCAGAGTTTTATCGAGTCACATTTTTGCATGCGGCAACCATTAGAACTCTTAACGTCTCAAGTCCATCGTTTTTAGCCCATTATTCTTTGTTTTTTCTTTTATAAAAAAATTGTTTATTGAAAGTTGTTAAAATCGCTGATTACCTTAAAAATTTGGCAAATAATATTTTTCGGTGAAGAAAAGTCAGATTAATAACATCGATTTCGAAGAGTACGAAAAGTGTTAGAAAAGTTATGAAAGGACATAATAGAAAGTATTCTGCCAACAATGTCATTGCCATTCTCTTAAAGCTACAGTTCGCCCTTTAATTTTAGTTTCTAAATCCCAAATTACATATTATTCAATTCCGGGGAACCTTCCAACAAATAAATCCTGGCAGGCATTCAAATATTTGCTCGACTAACTTTGACGCATTATTACCCAATTTTCTCAGTCCAGCAGTTACATAAACGTTTCTGTGAACGCCTACATAAATTTAATTTCTGCAAACCAAATTTGTCTGGACCAAATTGAAATAAGCCCGACATGTCTCATTTCACGTTGACGCGTGTCGGCTCCTGCGAGTACATTCCAATTACATTATCCCTTACATTCCAGGACTTGTCCTTTCCCACCGGTTCCCGACGGCTGAAATAATTAATTCAGGAAATAGCTGGTAGCAAAATGCCTTGTCATTTTCCGAAGGGAATATAAAATTTCACCATTTATCGCTTTGAGATCTCTCCAGCAGCAAACTCCCTCCACCAGTCGGAACTCTTCAAATTCCGCCATGTAAAATTAAAAGGATGCATCCCGGTGCCTCGGAGCTATACACTAATTAATGCTATTAAACATAATCCCAAGGTGAACTCTGCTTTCAGAATGAGGGTGGATGAAAGAAAGTCAATGTAAACAATGTTTGTTTTTATCCCATATCTCCGAGATTTATTCAAATAACGAAACTCACGCTTTTGTTCCAGAAGCGAACGAGAAAATGGTTGGTGGAAGCCTAAGCAGTGCAGCTCCTCAATTGTTGGTAGGCTTAATTGCGTGGCTTTGAAGGAGTCTTGCCTTTGATAAACTTTTGTTCTAATTAGGAAATGTTTGCTGCTATCATGTCTCCTAATCCAGAGACCATGCTGGAATCTGATGAGTACTTCGAATAAAGTGAAAAGGAAGAAATGTATTAATTATCCTCCTAACATCGTTAATTGGTAAGTGAGTAATTAGAAATTGTTGTTGGAATAAAATCTAAACTTTCATTCCATTTTTCGTTCCGACCTCTAAATTTATTAGAGTTAACTATGCTATGCCTAAGGCACCAACGATAGATTTGTTTCCATTTTCCTACCGAGTTTTACAATCTCGGTAATAGCCGGATTTTACGGAATTGTACATACATAGCATGTTGGTCCCAAGCCCAGATAAATGAAAAGGGTTTGAAGCAAAGTATGTTGGAGTATCCTCAGTAAAACAGAAATAAAATGTTGAGATTAGGGAAAAAAATAAATTGTTGAGTTACTCCACTATGCTAAATCCTGCGTGATCTGTCTTGGTGAAAGCATTCGTGACAGGCAGACCAAAAAAATGCATTCAATGTCGTTGAAAACAAAAATGCTTGTGTTGAATTCAAAGCGTTGGAGGTATATTAGGGTTTTTACCCTGCCCTTGTCTAGAAGTAACCAGGGGTTCTTGACGTATTGACGGCGTTAGGACATAAGTAAATTAGTCTCAGGAAAACAAATACTTGAAATGAAAATAATGCTGACTCTTTTGAGGCACTCTTTTGTGTCGACTCAGCGAAGTGAATGACCGAAATGAGCCGACTCACCGAAAAGAGTCATATTTTCAATCGCTACTAGATGTCAATAAATCTGTGGGATTTTTCGCGTTGTATCTTCCTAGAGCTTTCGATTCTATATATTACCAGGGGCTTATATACAAGTTCTTATCTTGTACTTTTCTCAAATATTGGGAAAGCTCATTCCGTCCTTGTTATTATACCGAACCTTCAAAGTCAGATACGATATTCGAACGTAACCCTGCAGGGTTATAACAAAGCTCGTCTCTTAGCTCACTATTATTTAACTCGTACACTAGGTGAGTGAGTAAGGATTCAGTGGGACCGAGTACAAAAATCTGGATGAAGTCCTCATAAAGTCCGAGATTTGCATAGCATTCTAGTCTCAATTAGGATCAATCTATCAATCACAATCAGTGAGCGAGGTCAATATGTTACTGCTTAGGAGGGCGTGCGACGACATCTAGATAGCGACAACATCCAGCACCTTGAGGACGGACTGACACGTGCCAAGATACGAGGTATATGCATCTAGAGCTGTACGCAGCACCAAGTCTCACATTACATAAAAGGTTGACTCACTTCAATCACTCTGTTACAATACCAAAATAATAGCCATCGACTTTAGCCCATGGCCAGAAAAATGGTGAAGCAAAGATGGATATTGTTAAACATTTTGACCCTTGAGTTCACAAGTACCATCGGTTTGGTCCCGACGCGTTTCTATGTTTCCCGAGATATGGCAACATCGCCAAGAATGTGAAGCATGTTGTTTTCGAATGTCCAAGGTTTGCTGTGCGTCGAACAAGATTGGAGACTGTCACAGATAGTTGCAGGATTCAATGGAAACAAGTTGAAAATTGAAGCTATTCACGAGCTGTTTAATCAGGAACATCAGATCAGATCAGAAACTGATCCAGTGAGAGAGTGGAAGGGGAAGGAGGTGGTTTTAGTGAGTGAAAATCGCACGTAATTGCATAGCAGGAGCCAGCAGTGGGTTTCGAACTTTTCCGCTCTCCAGAAATGAAACAAGTCGGCAAACCGTAAGCTTCACGCTTCAGGTATAAAAGGTTTTGTGTTTCCCTATGCGAGGAGCATACCGCAGTTCTCCGTTGGTTGATAGCATTGACTCGAGATATTTAAATTGTTCAGCGCTGTCAGCCAGTAACCTGCCCAGAACTGAGCGAATTAGATATCTTGGGTCAATTTTATCAGCCAATGGAGAACTGCGTAATGAAATTGCTTGACGCATTAACGCAACCTGGGTGAGGTGGCATTCCACAACTGGTGTTCTTTGTGATCGACGTATCAGTGAACGTCTCAAATCTAAAATTTCCCGCAATGTCGTCCGTCCGCTTCTTCCTACAATTGTGAATGTTAGCCAACTATATAAGACAATGAACGGCGTCTTGCGGTACTGGAGACGAAGATGTTGCATTGCACTGGTGGCGTGACACGTTTTGATTACATCCGAAATGAGGATATTTGCGATCGATATGGGCATGCACTGATCGTGGAGAAACTCCGAGGAAGGCGTCTTCGATTGTATGGTCACATAATTCGCGTTAACGAGAGTTCACTTAACAAGATTGCTCTGAATATCGAAGTCAATGGTAAGCGACCAAAAGGTCGGCCGAAACAACGGTGGCTTAATTCTCTAGATGGGCATTTAAAAGCCTCGAAATTGCATACAGATCAGGCAAATAAAATGACGAAACCGATCACGACGAGCCGACCCCGCTTGTGAACTTGACAAAGGCTGAAGAAAAAAAGAAAATGTGAGGAGCGACGAGCCGACCCCGCTTGCGAACGGGACAAAGGCTGAAGAAAAAAAAGAAAATGTGAGGAGCGACGAGCCGGCCCCGCTTGTGAACGGGACAAAGGCTGAAGAAAGAAAAGAAAATGTGAAGAGCTACGAGCGTACGGCAGTCACATAGTGAAAAATTCTATTGCCCTCTAATTTAGAAAGCGATTTAAATAAATCATTTGATGGAAAGCCCTGTATTGATAATAGTCAACCTCATACACTTCAGACTCTGAGTTTATTATTATTAGCAAATGCGAAGACCTACAACAGATACAAACAAGTCGGGAAACCGGAAGCTGGACGCTACAGGTACGAAAGGTTTTGTGTATTTCTTAGTACGTAGCACGTAATATATCCATATATCATATTATGTGAGAGTACCCACTTTCGGCTGATATTGACATTCATAGTCTTCAATTTTCAAAGATGCAACAAATTTGAGGTGTTATAACTTTGTTAATGATAGTGCGATTTTTACGAAACTTGGTAAGATCATGCTCTATATTATGGCCTCTATCACTTCAAAATTTCATGGTACTAGGATGAACTTAAGGGGGGTTTCTAACTAATTACAAAAAATTGTAGTAACTATACTATTATTAACTTTATTTAAACAGATATCGGCATGGAAGGTATTTCGGAGCCCAGGCACCATATAGTGGCAGCCTCCTGATTTTTTTCAGATTTTTCGGTTTAGTAGTTTCTGAGAATGGCCCCCTTAAAGAAGTGATCACTTTCAACCCCCCGCGCTCCCCACTCTTCCAACGAATGTCAAAACTAAGATCGGCTTTGAAAAGACCTTTAATTTGATACCCCACATGACTATATTTGATGAAAAAAAATTTTACACCCCTTTTTGCATGTATGGGGACCCCCCCTTAAATTCGACATAAAAGGATGTAATTCACTGTATGCGTGAGCGTTCACAGTTCCCACCTTTCGACCAAATTTGGTGTCAATCGCTATAACCGTCTCCGAGAAAAATGCGTGTGATGGACAGACAGACAGACAGACAGAAAGACAGTAAAAAGATTTTAATAAGGTTTTGTGTTTACACAAAACCTTAAAAAGGGCTAGGGAGAAGTAAATTCTTCATGAATGGAATTTTAATATTTCATTCGAATGTCAATTATCCTCGTTAATTATCACGTCGAATCCAAGCCATCCGCAAAGGTCATCACGAGCCGCATACCGGACATAGCATTGGTGACCCCCACATCGAAGCTATGACCGAGACAGACTTTTCCAAGTACCTAGGAATTTTGCAAGGAACCCATGCTCGAGTTGGTGATCTGAAGGATGCTCTGCTGTCTGAATTCCTGCGACATGTAAAGCTGGTGCTGAAATCGCATCTTCCGGGGAAGAATAAAATAAGCGCGTTGAATGTATTCGCTATCCCTTCACTGGCTTAAAGCTTTCGGAATATTGCGGTGGACGAAGACCGATCTGGAAAACGTTCAGCGGCGGATACAGACAACTATGTCCAAATTCCGAATGCATCATTCAAAGTCTGTCGTGTAGCGGATGAACCTGCCTCGTGACATCGGAGGTAGGGGCGCAACATCAGCGCCAAGTCGACTCGCTGCGCGCTTACATATTCTTACAGCAAAGAGCAGGCGAGTCCCTTGAATGCGGCTATCTGTAAGGCTGACTCCACTTAACTTGAAGGATCGATCTTTCCATCCTCTGAGTTGGGGTGAAGTCGGACCAAGAGCGGGTCGATGAATGGTAGTCGAAGGCAATGCACGGTAAACACGTGAATTGTCTTTGGCAGCCATTTGTAGATTTGCATTTATTGAACAGATGGGTGTGTGATGGGGAGCTCTTTGCTGAGACGGAGGGGTTCATGTGTGCCATTCAGGACGGCGTGGTTGCCACCCGAGTTTATAAAAAGCTCATCATGAGAAGAACGGGTGGATAACGACCAGTGAAGAATGTGTGGTTCGGCGTTAGAGACGTTGGACCATCTCATTTCTGGCTGTACTGTTATGGCATCGGTGCAATACATCACCAGACATAATGCTACATGTAAGGTTATCCATCAAAACCTTGCATACAAGTATGGGCTGATCAAGGGAACATGTCCGGTTTACCGATATGAGCCGCACGCAGTACTTGATAGTTCTGCATACAACATGCATTGGAACCGGCAAGTTCTGACTGATCGCCATACTCCACACAACAAGCCTGACGTACTGTTAGTTGACAAGACGGGTCGTTCCGTGCATATTGTTGATGTTGCTATCCCCCATAACAGCAAGATTGAACGGAAATCAAAGAAATTTGGCGTCTCGAGCTGGTGGTTGTAGTTCCCATAATATTGTCAGCTACAGGTATTGTACCTAAATCCCTCACGGCTTCCCTTGATGTCCTGGGACTATCGCACGGTCTGGTTCAAACCATGCAGAAGTACACCATTCTGCATACGTGCTCGACGTTGCGGGGAGTACTCGACGGATTCTCCCACTGACCTACCACCGGCCACCACCACCAGCGTCCCTTTAGTTTTTAAGTAGGTAGGATCGTCCGAGCCTAAATGCTTGGCACTTAGTGCTAGTATTAGGAAAAGTCCGGCGTCTGCCGAGATTGTGATAATTCAGTGTTAACAATTCAATTTAGTTTATAAAAGCATGAAATTTTTCATGAATGTTTCTTTATGACGTTATCACGTAAAACTATCGTCCGTAAAACGACTTTATAGACAACCAATTTTTTTAGTGGGAAGAATTAATTGGAATTCAATCAAATTTGGAAGGTATATACAACTTTTTAGAATATTTTTAAATAATTTAAGCTAAAAGTGATAAAGTTACGATTTATCATGCTGCGTGTGATAACTAGAGTTCTTCACCGCGGGACGTGCAGTGACTTCAATTTTTATCTGAAACCAACGAGTTTTTAATTTTCATGGGAAGAATGTCCCGAGATGTACAAACTGCCTTCATACAGATCGAGCAGGCTGCACATCAATGAAGGCAAGACAAAGGATATGGTGGCCACGTCAGCATCAAAAACGAACCAACCAACAACATCAAACCGCACTGGTAAAACGGGTAGAATAAAGATATAAGACTACAATTTTGAGACTGTTGAAAATTTCTCCCATCTAGGATCGAAAATCACAACCGATAACAGCTACGATGATGAAATCCGCGCACGGTTGTTGGCAGCCAACAGAGCCTATTTCAGCTTATAAAAACTGTTCCACTCGAAACGTCTCACCATAGGGTCAAAGCTCTTACTGTACAAGACAAGGATCTTGCCAGTCCTTATATATTCCTCGGAAACTTGAGTTCTTAACAAGAAGAATTGCGAACTCTTGGCCGCGTTCGAGAGAAGAATCCTCCGAAGAATTTTCGGCACCCTATATGAGGATGGACGTACGTATCGACGAAATCTATGAGCAATGTGGAGAAAATTCGGCTCAATAGGTGGGTGGGTCACTTAATGCGTATGGATAAGGATGATCCAGCCCGGAAAGTCTGTAAGGGCTATATCTGTCGTAACAAAGGAAGACGTGGCAGGCCCTGCCTGAGATGGAGCGACGGCGTAGGTCAGGACGCAAGACACCTTTTAGGGATATCGGATTGGTGGACCTCGGCGCAAAACCGGGATCTCTGGAGTTCCATATTATGGCAGCCCTAGACCGGATACCGGTTGTTGCGCCGTTGGTGATGATGGTAGGAGACAATATAGGACATAATTCTTGTCAACAAAGTTAAAGAAAGTCAAAGTTTTGCTCTCTCTAAGGCGTGCATGACTTCATCATAATATAAAGTGAACTTATATCCCAGAGTTATAAAAGTCGGTAGTATTATAAAACATAATATGAAGCATATTATCCCCAAGTTTGATCAAAATCATACTGTCAGTAGCAAAGTTACAGTAGCTCAAAGTTGACATTACCGTGTAATAGTTGGTGGACAACTTGGCCACCGTGGCATCTAATGCTACAAGTGTTTTAGATTTGGAAAAGGAAGTGTTCAAGTGAAGTACCACTCTACCAAGGACACCAGTAACAAAACCGAAGAAGGATGAATTGAAAGCAGATTGCTGGACAACAAAAACAGCAACAACATCAACCGCACATATTCGAGAGGAGCAGCAACAGGAGGTACTCCAGGACCAAGAAAATGACCCATTCAGAAGAAGTTCGTCAACTTTGAGATCTCCGCCAATGCCAAACAACAAAAAAGATAAAACGGATGGAAGGTCAATGAATGCCAAATGTGAAGGACAATTTAAAAGTAGTAATCTGGTTAGGAATTATGGCGACCAGAGCCCTGAAGCAGAGGAATTACCTTTCACACAGCTTGGCGCTAAAATAGTGGAGCTGTCTGAGTTCATCAAGGACAAGCACAACGTCCACCAAGCAATAAAAAAATATGGTGAGAGCAATTAGAGTACTCTAGAACAAATCGGAGCAGGAGGAACGAAATTCCAAGGGCAAGTCGAAATCTGTTGCCCCAACGGTATCACAGGCGACCCAAGTGACACCTAATCGCATCACAATCAACCTGCCACCAAACAAGAGAGTGTGGGAAGGAGATGTGGATCCTCAGGGAAGTCAGCAGGCGCCTAATAGGGAAAAACCCATACAGCCGAAAAACGAAACTAAAGGCACTGAAGAGAGAAATCAGGTCCCCCAAGTGCGAGCTCCGGCAATCGACTAGACAAAATCCAAGGGGAATGAAAAAGGTGGATGGACCGAGGTGGTTAAGAAAAAGGCGAAGAAAAAGGCAAAAGTGCGAATTCGCCCAGAAGCGCTTGTAAGCGATTGTAATCTCCAGCGACGGAAGTTTGTCTTACGCGGAGATACTGAAAAAGCTCAAAGTTGACCCCGACCTAAAAGATCTAGGCGGAAATGTCAGCAAGATTCGAAGGACCCAAAAGGGTGACCTCATGTTTGAGCTGAAAAAAAGCTTGGGGAAAATTGATGGCTTCTCAGGTGAAGAGCTCACTTGGGGAGAATGCCACAGTACGGACCCAAAAACATGAGGTTTATATTCAGTGTAAGGATCTCGATGAAGTGACATCCAAAGGAGAAATTTGCACTGCCTTGATGGAACAGTTCAAGTTGGAGGAACTTGCCGAAAAGTCCATTGTGAGTTTGCGGAAAGCCTATGGCAAAACTCAAACGGCCACATTGGGATTGCCATTGGACGCCGCGCAGAAGTTATTGGCGGCCGGGAAGGTTCGAATCGGATGGGTTGTTTGCCGTCTGAGAGAGCAGATTTCTCTAAAGAGGTGTTTCAAGTGCCTCGCGTTTGGCCATTTCGCGGAGGCATGCACCAGCGGCATTGATCGGTCCGATCAATGCAGAAGGTGTGGGGAGTAAGGGCATATTGCCAAAGCCTGCAATAGGGATCCTAAATGCTTATTGTGCGAAGGAAATGAGGGACGGGATTACCGGCATATTGCCGGAAGTGCTAAATGCCCGGAATTTAGGAAGGCGTTGACTACAATGAAAAAATGAAGTTTATTCAAATAAACCTCAATCATTGTAGGGTCGCTCAAGATTTAATCGAGTAGACCATCTACGAATCCGAGGTGGAAATTGCCATCATTAGCGAACCCTATAGAAACCGTCACGGTGGCGTGTGGGTTATAGATTCGTCTGGTGGAGCGGCGATATGGGCATGCGGTCGACAAGCGATATAATGTACTGGGAATCAGACATACAGCGGCTTTGTATGGGTGAAAATAAACGGGGTATATGTGAACAGCTGTTACGCCGCACCAAGCCTGACACTGCCCGAATTCGAGGAAATGCTTGAGAGTCTTGTTCTCGACGCAAGGGGTCGTAGTCCAAGGGTGATTGCTGGTGACTTCAATGCTTGGGCCCGTGAGTGGGGTAGCAGAGAGACAAATGCAAGGGGCCGCAGTCTATTCGACACTTTCGCACAGTTGGATGTCTTTCTGGCCAACGAAGGATATGTAAACACCTTTCAGAAAGGGGTGTCTACCTCAATCGTAGACTTAACTTTTGTAAGCCCTGTACTGGCACGTGGTATGACTTGGTGCATCAGCAAGCATTACACCCACAGCGATCACCAGGCAATCTTCTTTGGGCTATGGGTGGAGTCATCGGGCATAAGACCATCATGCCCGAAACCGAGGAAGATGTCAGGCTGGTCCGCTAAAGCTCTGGATGAGCAGACCTTCATGGAGGTGTGGTTAGACCAACCTAACAAAGCAGGCGCCTCTACAGAAAGAGCTGCCCATGTGGCATCGCCAAAGCGTGTGACGCGTCCATGCCGAGGAGGTGCTCTTTCCCCAGTAGAATACCAAACTACTGGTGGAATGCTGAACTGGCCAGCCTTCGATCAGCCTGCCACCGAGCCAGAAGAGCGGTAGGCAGAATCGACCAAGGGCAAAAAGAGCGCGCCTATAAGGAAGCTCGCAAAACTCTCAAGCTCGCCATCCAACGGAGCAAGAGGGAATGCTTTAAGGAGCTCTATTTAGAAGCGGACGTAAACCCGTGGGGGAGCGCCTATAGAATCGTGATGGGGCGATTCAGAGTCCGATCATCTCCGCAGATCACGTGCCCTTCACTCTTGTTTAAAATTATCCAGGGGTTATTCCCTCAGCAAGAGGAGGGCACAGACAGTTCCCAGCGACCTCTGAACGACACGGCAATACCGCCAGTCACCAGTGACGAGCTGCTGGAGATCTGTGCTAGGATAGGAGATAACAAAGCTGCGGGTCTAGATGGCGTGCCGAATAAGGCCCTTAAGCTTGCCGTGAAATCCAGACCGGACATGTTCGCTGAGTTGTTCGAAGCGTAATGCATCATGGAAACAACAGAAGTTGGTGCTACTGCCTAAGGCCTCCTACAGACCTATTTGTCTTTTGGACACTGTGGGCAAAATGCCAGAGCGAGTAATCTATAATGGATTACTCTCGGTTGTTGAGAGCCAGGGAGGTCTCTCAGATCGGCAGTATGGGTTCCGTAAAGCCAGATCAACCGTTGATGCCATCAAAATGGTTACTGGCTTGGCCGAAGATGCAATCCACGGAAAGGGCAGTACTGCTAGTACTGCATATTGCATAGTAGTGACCCTGGATGTGAGAAATGCATTCAATTCGGCCAATTAGAACCTAATACGGGAATCTCTGGCGAAGATTGGTATTCCCATTTATCTTGCAGCTATTGTCAACAGCTATTTACAAGAACGGAGGTTTTGGTATGACTCCGTACTGGGCCCACTGCTGTGGAACATCATGTACAACGATGTTCTTAATCTTCCGCTTCCGGAGGAAGCCACGGTGGTGGGCTACGCCGATGATATAGCGCTGGTTGTTGTCGCAAAGCATCTCGAAGATGCTGATTTATACTCATGCGAAGCGATCCGTGCTGTTACGGGTTGGCTAGAGAGTTCTGGTCTGACTCTTGCGGAGGAAAAACGGAAGCGGTCCTCATCACCAAACGTCGTAAAAGAAATTTTTCCCGTATTCAAATTGGGAATCATATCATCACTTCTAAGCCTACGATCAGATACTTGGGAGCGATGATAGATGGGAAGCTTAGCTATAAGCTACACGTGCAGTATGTCTACGACAAAGCATCCACTGCGAGTGTGGCCCTGGCAAGAATGATGCCGAACGTGGGGGGGCCACGGCATGCTTCCAGGTTGCTTATAGCTAGGGTAGTGAGTTCGATCCTGCTCTATGCAGCTCCAGTTTGGGGAAAGGCATTGCAGGTTACATCTACCGCTAACAAACTGAGTTCAGTCTATAGAAGAACAGCCCTAAGGGTGTACTCGGCATTCAGGACTGTCTCAGATGATGCAGCATTCGTCGTCTTTGGAATGATGCCCATTGATATCCTGGCAGATGAGATGACGAATATATATAGTGCGAAGTCTATCTCTCCTTTATCGCAGAGGAAGAACGCCGAAAGGGAGAGCTCTCTAAATAAATGGCAAGAGCGTTGGGAACGCTCGGGAAAGGGTCTTTGGACACACAGGCTCATCCCTGCCATCAAGGAGTGGTTAGAGAGACGGCACGGTGAGATTAATTATAATGTTACTCAGTTTCTCACGAGGCATGGAGGATATTGCCAGTACCTGTACCTAGAGGAGGCTCTAGGAGAGGTGCTCGTACCAGAGAATTTTGTGTGAAGAATGCTAACATGTCAGGAAGACTGGGATGCGATCAACTCCATGGTCGTATCTATCCAGAGCAAACTGCGAAAGGCAGAGGAGACTAGAAAAGCGCGGTTACGTACGCCGCGTAGAGGCGAAAGGGGACCAAGCTAAAATGAGATGACTCCGCCCAGTGATGTAATACCGTACGGTAGTTCCACGGGGCTCGGGGGGAGTCGGGGTGGTTTTAGTGGGTAAGAATCCCACACGCTGGGGTGTCCAGGCCCGTGTCTTCTGAAGATTTCCACCTCCTCAAAGACGGACAGACAGACAGACATTGAACCGATTTTAATAAGGTTTGGTTTTGCAAACAAAACCTTAAATAAAAAACGAACTTTTAAGAACAAGAATTATAACAGTGAGCGAAAATGAGTGGTGCAATTGCACAAGAACGGCAAATCAAATTTTCCATAGAAGTCATTCTACCATTCATAGTCTCGTTGCAAAGTTACAAAGAGACCGGAAGAATCCAAAAGACAATACTAAATCGAAATAGACTAGTTTTAACAAGGCGACAGCAATCCTTTATTCGACGCATAATTATACAGGATAACACGGTTCGTGGAGTGAAATTAGTGGCACTTATCAACTATCAATTCGGAATCAAATTAAGTCCGCAGAGTGTTCGCAATTACTTGCGGAGACTTGGCTTGCGCAGTTACATTGCTGCTCACAAACCATTTATTAGTAACGTCAATAGAAAGATAAGTCGGGAAACCGGAAGCTTGACGCTTCAGGTATAAAAGGTTTTGTGTTTCCCTATGTGAGGAGCATAACGTAGTTCTCCAATGGCTTATAGCATTGACCCGAGATATTGAAATCGCTCAGTTCTGGGTAGGTTACTGCCATTGCCAGAACTGAGCGATTTAAATATCTCGAGTCAATGCTATCTGCCAAAGGAGAACTGCGTAATGAAATTGTTTCACGCGTTAATGCAACCTGGATGAAGTGGGATTCCCCAATTGGTGTTCTCTGTGATCGACGTATCAGCGCACGTTCCAAATCTAAAATTTACCGCAATGTGGTCCGTGTGCCGCTCTCTATAGTTCTGAGTGTTGGCCGACTATGAAGGACAATGGACGGCGTCTTGCGGTAATGGAGACGAAGATGTTGCATTGCACTGGTGGCGTGACACGTTTCGATTACGTCTGAAATGAGAATATCCGCGATCGATGTGGGTTTGCACTGATCGTGGAAAAACTGCGAGAGAGGCGTTTTCGATGGTGTGGTCACGTAATTCACGCTAACGAGAATTCAATAACCAGTATTGGTCAGAACATCGAAAGCAATGGTAAGCAACCAAAAAGCCGGCCAAAACAATGGTGGCTTGATACGCTGGATGGGGATTTAAAGGTCTCGAGATTACATCCTGATCAGGCATTTGATAAAATAAATATAAATAAATAAATATAAATAAAATGTGAACTGAAGGCTCAAGAAAAAGAAAAAGATGTGAGGGGCGACGAGTGCATGACAGTTCCGTGTAATATAGCTAAAAATTCCATTGCCCTCTATTTTCTAGAAAGCGATTTAAATAAATCCTTTGATGGAAATCCCTGTGTTCATAATGGTCAACCTCATACGCTTCACACTCTGAGTTTAATATTGTAAGCAAATGCCAACAATTTAACCAACATCAAATATAAACAAGTCGGGAAACCGGAAGCTAAACGCTTCAGGTATGAAAGGTTTTGTGTATTTCTTTTATAAAGAGATTTGAGTGTGCATTTGTCCCATTAGTATTTAGCACGTAATATATGGATATATTATGTGAAAATCTCCAGTTGACATTCATAGTCTTGAATTTTCTTGACCTAGTATAACTTTGTTAGTAGTAGCCCGCTTTTTACCGATCACGGCACGATCATTTCCTATGAAGTAATCTATATTGTTGCAAATTTTTTGTGATTCTAGGGTGAACTTTAGGGGGGTTTTCCTGTCAATAACTAAAAATTATAGTAATGTACTATTATTAACTTTATTTGAACAGGTATCGCTATGGAGGGTATTTCGGAGCTTAGGAACCATATAGTGGCAGCCCCCTGATTTTTTTCAGATTTTTCGTTTTGGTAGTTTCTGAGAATGAGTTCGTTAAAGAAATGACCACTTTCAACCCCCCGCACTCCCCACCTTTTCAACAAAAGTGAAAACTAAGACCGGCTTCGAAAAGTACTAACCGAGACTTTTAATTTAATACCCCATATGACTATATTTGATAAAAGCAAAATTTACACCCCCCTTTTCCATGTATGGGGACCCCCCCTTAAATTCGTCGTAAAAGGATGTAACTCACTATATGCGTGAGCGTTCACAGTTCCCACCTTTCTACCAATTTTGGTGTCAATCGCAAAAACCGTCTCCGAAAAAAATGCGTGTGACGGACAGACAGACGGACAGACGGACAGAGAGACTGACTGTAAACCGATTTTAATAAAAAAAAAGGCTGGTGAGAATTAGATTCTTCCTGAATGAAATTTTAATATTTGACTCGAATGTTCTCGTTAACTATGACGTCAGCATCTTATTTGTATAGCTTAGGAGTACGGAATTGATAGGTTTGAACTGCTATAACTTTCCCACTAATAGTTGGATTTTCATGGAACTTGGCATGTGCATGCACGGGACTGTCCTCTATGTCGGTGCACCTAGGATGAACTTAAGGGGAGTTTTCTAGTCAATTTCTAAAAGTTGATAGTATATTATTGGTAAATTTATTTGAGCAGATACCGGAATGGGACATCTCTCGAAGATTAGATTTCACATAAGTGTTTTACACAAAACCTTAAAAAGGGCTGCAGATAAATAGATTCTTCATAAATGCAACTTTAATATTTCAGGCGAATGTCAATTATTCCGGTTAATTATGACGTCAGCATCTTACTTGCATGGCTTTGGAAGCAGTAAATTCGCGCGAAATTGCTTAGTTTGAACTGCTATAACTGTCGCGTTAATGGCCGGACTTCCACGAAATTTAGCACGTATGTACGAAATATTGTCCTCTATGTTGGTACAAAACGTACGTACGGAAGTCCTAAGATGAATTTAAGGGGGGTCTTTCAGTAAATTTCTAAAAAGTAGTAATATACTATTAGTAAGTTTATTTGAGCAGATATTTTGAGGCTTAGATTTCAAATCTAAGCGCTTTCATCTGAGCATCCTGATTTTATTTTTGTTTTAAAAGCTAATTTGCATGAGAGTTCCCGAAATTTTAACATCCACAGAAAGAACATATTTCAGCAGGATAATGATCCAAAACATACTGAACTTAATACGCGCCTTTGGTTGCTTTATGATTATCGAAAAAGGTTGAATACGCTTCCACAAAGTCCCGACATTAATCCCATAGAAAATTTATGGTATATTTTTAAGAAAAAATTAAAATATTATAACATAAGGAACACAAAAGAGCTTAAAATCGCTTTGCGTATAAAATGGGAAAAAAATTCACCAAATTTAAGAAAAAACAAGTCGGGAAACCGGAAGCTGGACGCTTCAGGTACGAAAGGTTTTGTGTATTTCTTAGTACGTAGCACGTAATATATCCATCTATTATGTGAGAGTATCCACTTTCGGGTGATATTGACATTCATAGTCTTCAATTTTCAAAGAAGCAACAAATTTGAGGTATTATAACTTTGTTAGTAATCGTGCGATTTCCACCAAACTTGGTACGATCATGCTCTATATTATAGCCTATATCACTGCAAAATTTCATAGTACTAGGGTGAACTTAAGGGGGGTTTCCAACCAATTACAAAAAATTGTAGTAATATACTATTATTAACTTTATTTAAACAGATACCGGCATGGAAGGTATTTCGGAGCCCAGGCACCGTATAGTGGCAGCCTCCTGATTTTTTTCAGATTTTTCGGTTTGGTAGTTCCTGAGAATGGCCCCCTTAAAGAAGTGATCACTTTCCACCCCCCGCCCTCCCCACCCTTCCAACGAATGTCAAAACTAAGATCGGCTTTGAAAAGTACTAATCGAGACCTTTCATTCGATACCCCACATGACTATATTTGATGAAAAAAAATTTTACACCTCCCTTTTGCATGTATGAGGACCCCCCCCTTAAATTCGACGTAAAAGGATGTAATTCACTGTATGCGTGAGCGTTCACAGTTCCCACCTTTCTACCAAATTTGGTGTCAATCGCTATAACCGTCTCCGAGAAAAATGCGTGTGACGGACAGACAGACAGACAGACAGACAGACAGACAGACAGACAGACAGACGGACAGACAGACAGACAGACAGACAGACAGACAGACAGTAAACCGATTTTAATAAGGTTTTGTGTTTACACAAAACCTTAAAAAAATAAGTGGAATCTATGCCAAATAGGCTTAAGGCAATAAAAAAACAGAAAGGGCACCCAATTACTAAAAATAAAATTATGTTACGTTTTTTTTAAGTGTACGGATACGGATTCTGTTTGGATCAGAATATGAAATGTTGTTTTTCAAGGTTTTGAGTAAACACAAAATTTTATTAAAATCGGTTTACTGTTTGTTTGTCTGTCCGTCTGTCTGTCTGTCTTTTTTTTATGGATGGAGGTGGAAATCTTACAAAGACACTGCCGCGCCAGGTTGCAGCAGCGTGTGGGATTCTCATCCACTAAAACCACCCCCACTTTCTCCTTTTTCCTTCCCCGCGGGACCGCCGCAAAGCATTACTTCGCGGGGTGGACTGCGCTTTAAGTGACCACGCCTTCCGTTTTTCGCGTCCTCCTTGCGCGCTCCGCTCTATCAAGTTCCTCTTGTATTCTTTTGATTGCGGAGTTCACCGCACATCAGTTTCCCTCCGATTTCAACATTTCCCCGACAATATTCTGCGGGCTTAGAGTGGTTTTCAGGGAGTCTTCCAGACTCCTCCTTTCTGAGAGAAATCGTGGACAGTGGAACATAACATGCTCCGGGTCCTCAGGTGTGCAACCATATTCAGGACACAAGGGACAATCATCCAGCCTGAATTGGTGTAGGTACTTCCTGTAACCATCATGTCCTGACAGGAATTGCGTCAGATGGTAGTTAATCTCACCGTGTCGTCGCTGGATCCACTCCTCAATACGGGGAATCACAGTGTAGGTCCAGCAACCCCTCTGCGAGTCGTCCCACAGTTTCCGCCACTTCTACAGCGACTCTCGCCCTTGCCGCCTTTCGGTATTCTGCATCTTTTTCAAGAAGATTCATTTTCCTTGTCTCGTACAGGCAGCGTGTCTCACTTGCCAGAATGTCTATCGGGATCATTCCCGCAATAACACACGCTGCCTCGCCTGATATTGTTCTGAAGGCGCTGCACACTCTTAGCGCCACTAAGTGGTAAGTCATATTCACTCTCATACGATTACTCTCACACGCTAGTGCTTTCTCCCAAACTGGTGCCGCGTATAATAGTGTGGAGCGAACCACTCCGGCCACAAGTAATCTGCGACTGTACCTTGGACCTCCAATGTTATGCATCATCCGCGCTAATGATACGCTGGTATTTGCCGCTTTCTCACAGGCATAGTCCAGATGTCCCTTGAAATTGATTTTAGCGTCAATCATCACCCCTAGGTATTTAATAACCGGTTTCGTAGTGATGGCGTGACCACCAACACGAATATTAACCGTATTCCCCTTTCTACGATTGGTAATCAAGACCACCTCCGTCTTTTATTCCGCAAGGTCAGGCTGAACCATCTCCAGCGACGGTTTTATGGCGGTAATGGTTTCGTTAACGTACATTTCAACGCCTTCAGGTTCTTTCGCGACGACAACCACAGCTAGATCATCTGCGAAACCGATTATCGTGGCCTCCTTTGGCATGGGAAGGACAAGGACCCCATTGTACATGACGTTCCACATCGTTGAGTGGGCTTGACGGAATCCAAATTGTCGCTCTGATAGTCCATCCTTATATTCGATGATAGGGAGTAGTCTGTTGTAGATGACCCTTTCGAGCATCTTTCCTGCCGTGTCGATAAGGCAAATCGGTGGTATGATGATGGGTGCTTATTCGGCTTCGGGAGCAAAGCTAGTTTTTGCCTCTTCCACCGGTCGGGGAAAACTCCTTCTATCATGCATGTTTCAAACACGCTGATAAACCAGTCGGGTCTGGTCTTAACAGCGAGTTTAAGGGCTCTATTGGGAACAGCATCCAGACCGGGTGCTTTGTTATCACCAATTCTCCAGTAAATTTGCGTTAGTTCCTCCTCGGTTACCGCAGGAATGGTGTAGACGTCCAATGCTTGCTTGTGTTGTTTGCGCTCCCCTTTATCCGGGGGGAAGAGCGCCATCACGATATCGAGCAGAAGATTCGGGCAGGTCAATTGTGGTGTTCGGCCTCTCATCTTCTTCAACCTGTTTGTCTGTCTGTCTGTCCGTATGTCTGTCACACGCATTTTTCTCGGAGACAGTTATAGCGATTGACACCAAATTTGGTACAAAAGTGGGAACTGTGAATGCTCACATATACAGTGAGTTTCATCCTTTTATGTTGGATTTAAGGGGGTCCCCATACTTGCAAAAGGGGGGTGTAACATTTTTTTTTCATCAAATATAGTCACGTGGAGTATCAAATTAAAGGTCTTGGTTAGTACTTTCCGAAGCCGGTCTTAGTTTTGGCACTTGTTGGAATGGTGGGGAGTACGGGGGGTTGAAAGTGATAATTTCTTTAAGGGGGCCATTCTCAGAAACTACCCAATCGAAAAATCCGAAAAGAATCAGCAGGCTTGCCGAAATACTTTCCACGCCGATATCTCTTCACATAAAGTTAATAATAGTATATTACTATAATTTTTTGTAATTAACTGGAAACCCCCCTTAAATTCATCCTAGCACCACAAAATGTGTGCAGTGATGTAGGCTATAATGTAGAGCATGATCTTACCAAGTTTGGTGCACTATTACTAGCAAAATTATAATGCGTCAAAGTTGTTGCTTCTTTGAAAATTGAAGACTATGAATGTCAATATCACCCAAAAGTGGATACTCTCACATAATGTATGGATACACTTATTATTGCTTAAAATGATGATGTACGATAGTGCATAGTGTATATTTTAGAGTTTGGCAATATATGAAGGAATGTTTTGTATTCTTAGCTATGTACCAATGGAGAAACGCGCATACAGAGTTGGTTACATAGAATAAACATAAAACTTTTGTAGTGTCCGCATCTTTGCTACATGTGCAGTACTTTTTTCGCATTTTGCAAAGGCAATCTTAAAAGGGAATACATTTAATTATATGCAATATTCTCGCCCTTTTTTCGCAATGTAAACCCCTTAGACTTCCCAATATACTCCCCTTGAGTACGAACGTCACCTGTACTGCTGCCGAAAACTCTCTGTGTCCAAATCTCTGGTGTGATATATGTATTTTCATGTTGAAAGTATGTAAATCTAACATTAAATGGGAATTTGGATTGTTAAGTCTTCTTGAAGAGTTCATTTTTCGTCTTTGGTCGAGTATCATTTTAGACGAGAAAAAATGACGCGGTAAATTTCTAGAAAATTGAATTGTTTGCTTTCTAATGAAATCGAATCGAAAACGTCGGTAAGATTCAGAATTGAAAACATTAAATGGGAAAGATTTTTTTTTATATATCCGGTCTAGGCCTGCCTTGATAAGGAACTCCAGACATCCCGGTCGAGGTCCACCAATTATTCTTGCTAAGAACCCAAGTCTCCGAGGAATACATGAGGACTGGCAACATCATTGTCTTGTACAGTAAGAGCTTTGACCCTATGGTGAGACGTTTCGAGCGGAACAGTTTTTGTAAGCTGAAATAGGCTCTGTTGGCTGCCAACAATCGTGCGCAGATTTCATCATCGTAGCTGTTATCGGTTGTGATTTTCGACCCTAGATAGGAGAAACTATCAACGGTCTCAAAGTTGTATTCTTCTATCTTTATTCTTGACCAGTGCGGTGTGATGTTGTGGGTTGGTTGGTTTTTGGTGTTGACGTGGCCACCATATACTTTGTCTTGCCTTCATTGATGTGCAGCCCAAGATCTCACGCCGTCGCCTGCTTGATCTGGATGAAGGCAGTTTGTACGTCTCGGGTGGTTCTTCCCATGATGTCGATATCGTCAACATAGGCCAGTAG
Source organism: Hermetia illucens (assembly GCF_905115235.1). Lineage (NCBI taxonomy): Eukaryota > Metazoa > Arthropoda > Insecta > Diptera > Stratiomyidae > Hermetia > Hermetia illucens. The sequence continues at coordinate 128,760,708 of NC_051849.1, read as the reverse complement.
TTGGGTGGACTTAAAGAGGATCGTACCTCTTGCATTTACCTTAGTATCATGGATCACTTTCTCGAGGGCCAGGTTAAGGAGGACGCATGATAGGGCAGCCCCTTGTCGTAGACCGTTGTTGATGTCGAATGGTCTTCAGAGTGATCCTGCTGCTTTTATCTGGCCTCGCACATTGGTCAGGGTCAGCCTAGTCAGTCTTATCAATTTCGTCGGGATACCGAATTCTCTCATGGTCGTGTACAGTTTTACCGTGGCTATGCTATCATAGGCAGCTTTAAAGTCGACGAAGAGATGGTGCAACTGATGGCCATATTTCAACCGTTTTTCCATCGCTTGCTGTAGAGAGAAAATGTGATCTGTTGCTGATTTGGCTGGAGTGAAGCCTGGGATTATTAACAGCGCGGCGGAATTGTCGTAGAAAAACACCCTTTTTCTGGCGGCTAAAACTTGGGAACTTTTGTGTGTATGGAAGTTTGAAGTATGTGGCGACGGACACAAATCTGATGAGACAATGGACGGTAGAGATTCTGGTTTTGTAGGAGCTGCAAACAGGTTTCTTTCGGAAATGGGATGATTTCAATCAGAAAATCCTTCTCGAGTCCCTATTGTTCCATTTTACTTTGCAAAGTGACCTGTTGAATCCTTCCAATATTTAATGCTTAATTAAATGGAACTTAAGATTTTTTAATGATTAAATTTCCGATTTTGAAGATGTAAAGATGTGAAGTGAGTTGAGAACAGTTCTATGCATGTAAACAGATTCTAGACCTATGGGAGGTAGTATAGTAATAATAATAATCGTTGGCAGATCAATCCATATTGGATCGGGCCTTGAAGTGTGTTAGAGCACTTCATTCAAGACCGTAATGGTACACTACAGAACACTGTAGGGGACAATGTGGTCAGCATTACCCTCGCCCGAGATTATTACCCTGATTTGACTCAGGTACTCATTCACAGCTGAGTCGACTGGTATCTGACGTCAAAACACGATACACATCCCACTGCCGCCAGCGAGATTTGAACCGCCACCTTCCGTACGACAGACTTGTGCTCTAACCACTCACCTATCCGGACACAGTATAGTAACATTTTGTATATATTTATGCTACATTTTATATATGTTTATATTAACTTTATCATTTCTTACAATTTTTTATTTAATAGGTTTGATTATTATTTTTTTATTATTCTTTTATTTCTTAATTTCTTTTTTACTTCAGTTTTCCATTTTACTGTTTTGAAAATTTATATTAGTTTGTGGGTTTCATTTAATTATTTTTATTTCTGGCTTAATGCTGACTAAATTATACAAATGAATTAGAGCTACATTCTCTTTGATTTGAGGACGCCGTTTTCTCTCCTTCTTTTCGTTGATCCCTCAGAACTCTCACTAAAAAGGCGCATCCTCCAATGCAATGGGCTGAAAATGCCAAGACAACTGGGGAACTCCAAGGCCGCGGTTCACCATACATCTGAGGCAGGCGGAACATTGATCGGGGGTGCAATCCTTCGTGGATCATCCTTTTCGGTCGCCTTTTTAACGGTTTGTTTGTAAAACAAAACCTTATTAGAATCGGTTCAATGTCTGTCTGTCTGTCATACGCACTTTTATCAGCAACGGCTATACCGATTGACACGAAATTTGGTGAGAAGGTGGGAACTGTGAACGCCCAGACATACAGTCAGTAACATCTTTCTACTTTGAAATTAAAGAGGATCCATTTTTTCACCGTTGGGTAGTAAATGAAAGGTCTTGATAAGTACTTTTTGATACCAAGCTTAGTTTTGACATTTATTGGAAAGGCGAGGAGGCGAAGGAGTTGAAAGTCATTATTTCTTTAATGGATTCATTCTCAGAAACTACCTGCCAGAAAAATCTAAAAAAATCGTGAATTTGCTTGTTACCGGTGTCCAGGAATCAAAATACTCTCCATATCAATATCTGCTCAAATTAAGTTAATAATAGTATATTACTATAATATATTCTTGGGGAAATCGAGCAGAAAGCCATCATTATCAACGGCGCAACAACCGGTATCCGGCCTGAGTAGAAAGCCACCTTAAGTTTATTCTAAAGTTATAAAAATTATGGTAATATAGATTATAGTATGAAGCATGTTGTTCCCAAGTTTGATCAAAATAATATTATTACAGGGTGCGGCAGCATAACTTCCATTTTTAAAATGCGCGCCACTCAGTTAGTTGATGTCATAGCGGAGCGCAAGTGGTCTCGTTCAAGAGGGGATACTGTAAAGTTTTGTCCCAACATGGTTCAGTCGGCATCACGCGTTGGAATAGTGAGGAACGTGCCTTTGCCGTTGAGGTTTACTTTTCAAGCGGATGTTCGGTTATTGCAACACAGCGTGCATTTCGGAATCGCTTTAATTTAGCCCCGTTGGATATCGTCCCAGACCGCAAATCAATTGTTACATAGGTCACTACATTCAGACAAACTGCAAGTGCGACAAAAGGAAGAACTGGAGTCCCTCGGCCCGTTAGATCACCTGAGAACATTGAAGCAGTGAGAGCGTCAATGTTGCGATCGCCACGGCATTCTGCGCGCAAACACGCATCTGCCCTTGGACTATCCGATCGTTCTGTGAGAAGAATTCTTCGTGATGATCTTCATTTTCATCCCTATAAGATGGCGATAGTGCAGGAACTTTCAGAACATGACTTCAATTCTCGGATGAATGCGTGTGAGCTTCTTCTTGATTTCGTTCCCGAGGGTGCTATTGTTTTTTTTAGCGATGAAGCCCATTTTCATTTGTGTGGGCCGGTTAAGAAACAAAACATGCACTACTGGGCTGACACCAACCCTCGAGAATTGCATCAAAAGCCTTTGCATTCACCCAAAGTCACAGTGTGGTGTGCAATTTCCTCAGCTGGAATTATTGGTCCCTGGTTTTTTGAGGAAAATGAGGTTACAGTGACAGTGAATTCGGACCGGTATGTAAACATGCTACAGAATTTTTTTTTTCCACGGCTAGAAAATTTGGATTTGGACACTTGGTTCCAACAAGACTTTGCAACAGCACACACTTTAAGAGCATCGATGGCTGTTTTGAGGGAACACTTTCCAGAGCGCCTTATCTCAATTAGAGGTGATTTGGAAAGGCCGGCACGCTCTCCCGATCTGTCCCCTTCAGATTTTTTTCTATGGGGTTTTTTGAAATCCCGTGTTTATGTGAACCGTCCAAGAACCCTACAAGATTTGAAGACCAACATCCAAGAAGAAATTACCAACTTAACACCTGCTATGCTAACAAGAATCATGACAAATGCCAGAAATCGGTTTACGCAATGTATGGAGAATGGGGGACGTTACCTAACAAATTTGATCTTGAAAACAATGTAAATAAAAACTTTAGACATGTACCTACATTATAAAAACTAAATAAATATTTTCCGATGCATACAATAGTTTTTATTGAGTTTTGAATAAAGGAAGTTATGCTGCCGCACCCTGTACTAACAAAGACACAGTAGCTCAAAGTTCACTTTACCATGTAAATTTACTTTAACTAAATATTAATATTATACTAATTCGAGTAGTTCAAAATGTTAAATGCAGATACATAACGGTCTACGTATAAACGGGACAGTTCTACACTCAAATATACTCAAAGAAGAAACAAACAAAACCCTTCATATCTGAGCTTCCGGTTTTCTGACTCGTTTATATTTGAATTTCCAATTTGGCACGCGTGTTGGTCTTTCGTTAGGCACCCGCGGACTCAATTTTTAGGTTTTGTGTGAAAAAAAAAACTTTATTAGAATCGATTCGCTGTCTGTCTGTCCGTCTGTCCGGCTGCCCATCTGACTGTCTGCCTGTCACATCCAATTTATTCCGAAACAGCTAGACCGATTGTCACGAAAATTGGTAAGAGTGTGTGACCTGTTGTTTCCTTTTCATACAGCCAGTGGCGCCATTTTAGGTTAAGGTGAATGGAGGGTGCAACATTTTTTTTCATAAAATGTAGCCATGTGCGGTATCAAATGAAAGGGCTCAATTAGTGCTTTTCGAAACTGGTTCCATATTTGACATTGGGTGAAACATAGGGGAGCGAGGGCTCAAAATATGGCCATCCAAAAGTGTAATAGGCTTCGTTCTCAGAACCTATCCAATCGAAAAATCTGAAATCACAGTGGTGCATCTCTACGAAATCTAGGCCCCAAAATACATCCGATTCCGATACCCACACAAATAAAGTTAATAATAATATATCTTCACATTTTAGAAATTTACCCGAGAACCCCCCTTATATCCACTCCAGAAGTACAAAATTGGCGTGAGTGTAATGAATAACTTAATACACAATTTGGTCAAGTTTGAAGAAAATCCAATTATGATTAACAAAGTTATATGGGATGAAACTTTGCCATTTTTTGTGTATTTCGTGCATTCTACAACGTGTATGACGTCATCATCACATATCAATTCGTCAATACCACAACGAAATGAGTTCTTATGAATGGGGTCGCAAAGAATTATTGTGTTTTAGTTTTTTAGTCATTTGTGTGCGAATATAAATTACTCCAAACAGATATGTGTGTATGTACTTATAAAATACATGTTAATGAAGTTTACTGGTAGTGTCTATTTCATATAGATATATTTGTACATGAAACTAGCCGTATTTAATATAACTACTATATATGTACATAGTATGCTGCACGAAGTAAATCGGAAATATGGATATGATCAATTTATATACCTGCATATATATGTACAGTGTTCGGAAATAGGCAGTTTGTTTGTTTAGGCTGAACATAATATCTATGGTTGTAATATGTATGTACTTCTTGCAGTTTGGAATAATATGAAGGATTATGTTGGATTTGTAGCGGATAGAAAAATGTGCGTTGAAGTTTCTTACATAAGATGAACACAAAACCTTTGTACCCGAAGCGCGAGCTTCCTGTATTCCGACTTGTTTATTTTTCTGGATCCGGTGCATAAAAGCTAACACCTGAATTTTCGTACAATGACAGGTGAGGGATCTAGTTGCTCAAAGGATTCTCCTCCAACATTCAGTAACCTGGCTAGCACAGGGGCAGGTAAGGACATGTCAACGGAGCTTGAATATTTGCCGGTGAATTTTCATGGTCAATTTCGTCATCTTTTTGGGTTTTTGGGATAGTTCGGCCCCAATGATCGTCTCCAGCCACTCATGATGGTACATAATCACATTTCGGCATTAAACCTTTATACTCGAAACGCCGACTTGTTTATCATTATAATGCAAGTATATACCGGTTCGGGCTTATGCCTCTCGCTTTTAGGCACCTCCATAGAAAATTCATCGAGACCTTTATAAGTAACCCATAAATCAACGAAAATTTGCTGAGATGTTACAAAATAACCAAAATTTAATTATGACCCCCTTGAAGCAGAGGACAGGACTTCTAAGCCCCAATTTAACTAATTACGTATATTTACGTGGCGCAAAAGGAACTCGTAAACTGTAAATAAATTCGTTAAATTCAAATTAACAGACAACTTTAATTGGAAACTTCCTGAAGCATATTAAATCACTTCTGTAAATTGTGACCATTTTACGTTGTATGAAAGTTAACCAAACTTTTCCATCCTCTCATACCAACGTGAATAAGTAAATAAATTCGAAGGTGATTTTGATGAACGTAAATTTCAGCAATATTTTATGGAACTGCATGCTTACTTCCTCCATTTCATAGATAATTTTTCATTTATGTTTGCTGTTAGTTCCCAGAGAGACAATTAAAAGCTTGACTACGGCTATCATGCATTCTCGTCGCCATAACTCTTCCATGTTGCTTCATTTTCAGCAATTTTTATTGTATGCAATGGTTGAACTGAATTGACGACTTCGATACTTGCTAGGTATCGAAACTTATGATTCAGATTGTTAATGGGCAAAATTGGTTCACTGTATATCTGTCTATATGTTATAAGCACTTCTCTCAGAATGGTTATACTTTCTGTCGAAAGATTTCGAACTGTCAACCTCCACGTAAACAGTGAATAAATGCCTTACATTGAGTTTAAGGGGTTTCCATACATTCAAAAGAGGGGTCTAAAATGTTTGCACTGAACGCTTTGAGCAATGAGGTGTAGAGGTAAATGGAATGTCGGATGCCTTAGCAAAAGAGGGTTCAATTTCCTATGTCATGATACTTTGAACATCAAAAGATAAGGTAGGAAGAACTCTATGACTTACCGGCAAGGACACTATACACAGGGGGTGATATGCAGCGGGAAAAATCATCCGGTTTGAGGCCGAGTCAAGATCGCAGTCCGTTCTGTGCAATAGTCTATGTATTCTGTGTACGAATCTCCGTAAATAGGCACACAGCTACAAGCAACCAACACATACATACATACACAAATGCAATAGGAAATTTCTAAAATGTCATTGCAACATTATTTCGATGACATTGAACTGGGAAGTTTCTAAATCAAACCCGGCCAGATGGACTAACACCAAACTAACCTTGGCTGTCTATCACACGCGATTTATTCGGTCTAGCCGATTGTCAGAAAATTGGTGAGAGTATCATATGTTGTTCTCCGTACATACAGTAAGTGGGGCCATTTTGTGATAAGTTTTAGGGGGGCGCCCCATACATGTCAATGGAGGGTGGAATTGTTTTTCACAGAATGTAGCCATGTCAAACGAAAGGGCCCAATTAGTACTTTTCGGAATTGGTCGCATATTTGATATCGGGTGAAGCGTAGAAGAGTGATGGCTCAAAATATGACCCCCAAAAAATGTAATAGGTCTCGTTCTCAGAACCTATCCAACCGAAAAATCACAGTGGTGTATCTAACTGAAATCTAGACCTCAAAATACACCATCATCATTAACGGCGCAACAACCGGTATCTGGTCTAGGCCTGCCTTAATAGGGAACTCCAGACATCCTGGTTTTACGCCGAGGTCCACCAATTCGATATCTATAAAAGCTGTCTAGCGTCCTGGCCTACGCCATCGCTCTATCTTAGGCACAATTCTTGTCCGCGAAGTCATTCGAACGTCATTCGGACCGATAAATACGCGCTTCATTACGGCGATCGACATAAATCTGGCATATGACTTATCACGTGTTCAACACTATATTTTCCAAACAACTCCGAATATCAAAAAATCACTTTACCCATATATTTTACACAATAACTAGATACAATTGATGCCAAAGGAAAAATTCGAATCCGCGGATCCGACACACGGGATGACTCCCTTAAGGGGGGTCACCATACCTGCAAAAGGGGGGCAGAAGTTTTTTCATCAAATGTAGTCATGTGGGGAATCAAATGAAAGGCCTCGATTAATGCTTTCCGAAGCCGGTCTTTGTTTTAACATTTATTGGAAAGGTGGGGAGAGTGGGGGGTTGAAAGTGATCATTTCTTTAACGGACCCATTCTCGGAAGCTACCCAACCGTTTGGCACTTGCATATGGAATAACATGCGCATAACTTTGGGAAGTTTGAAGAAAATTCAAATGTTATTAACAAAGTTATAGAAGGTCAAACTTTTATATTTTGTTTGAATTTTGTGCATTCTAACACGTCATCAAATGACGTCATCATAACATATCAATTCGTCAAAATCAAAACAGAGCGAGTTCCGGTGAATGGGAGGCCACAGGGAAACATTTCGTTTTAGTTTTTTTAATCATTTATATATCAATATCAATTGCTCCAGACAGATACATATATGTATTTTAGGTTTCTAGCCAAATAGGAATGGAGAAATGTGCGTCGAAAGTTTCTCACAGTACGACTTGTTAAGGTTTTGTGTGAAACAAAACCTTATTAGAATCGAGGCGATAATCACAGTGGTGCATCTCTACGAAATCTAGGCCTCAAAATACATCCAGTTCCGATATCTGCAGAAATAAAGTTAATAATAGTATATTTATACTTTTTATAAATTTACCCGGGAACCCCTCTTATGTCCATCGCAGAAGTACAAAATTTGGCAAGGGCGTAAGGGATAATACAATTTGGTCAAGTTTGAAGAAAATCCAATTATTATTAACAAAGCTATAGGCGGTGAAACTTTGCCATTTTTTGCGAATTTCGTGCATGTTACAACGTGTTTGACGTCTTCATCCCATATCAATTTGTCAATACCACAACGAAGTAAGTTCATATGAATGAGGTCGCAAAGAATCACTTTGTTTTAGTTTTAGTCATTTGCATATGAACATCAATTACTGTAAACAGACATGTGTGCTTGTAAGTATATAGTATATGCGTGCTAATGAAGTTTGGGTGTAGTGTTTAGTCCAGATAGATATATTTGTACCAGCGGTGTTTAATATAAGTGCTATATATATGTACATATGTATGCTTTCGTGCACGAAGTAAATCGGAAATATGGGTATGATCAATTTATATACGTGCATATATATGTACAGTATTCGGAAATAGGCAGTTTGTTGGTTTAGGGTGAGGATAATATCTATGTATGTACCTTGTAGTTTGGAAAAACATGAAGGAATATGTTAGATGCTAGCTATATACGGATAGAAAAATCTAAGTTGAAGTTTCTTATATAAGATGAACACAAAACTTTTATACCCGAAGCGCGAGCTTCGGTTGCTTACCATCGACCTCGATGTGCAGCCCAATCTTGGCAAGTGAATTCCCGTTAGCACGATACACGGGCATACAATCGAAGACGCCTCTCTCGAAATTTTGCCAAATGTGTGGATATGGCGTTTGACTGGTTTTATGTAGGTTGCCGCCGACCCGATCTAGTGTCGGGTTATTGGGCAAATCAAAGGACTAATGTACTTGCGAACATGCCGATGTCGACGTTGGATCTCTGCCAAAGTTTATAGAGGCCAGTCAAACGTGTGGTGCCAACATAATATGGACGGAGCAAACAATATTCGCAGTGGTTATTGGTCGCGATGCTCAGCAGGGCAGAGGCGCAAGGCAGCGTTTGATAAGATCGCCTTCGCCCTACAATCGAAATCGAAACCTAAAAGAATTCATTTTGTTTAACAACTACATCGATCGGCGAAATTGGATTCTTCAGTCGAACGGAATCGATGAAATCTAAACCAATAGCGTCGAAATGTCGCGTTTAATACAACGCTGTGTTTCCATATAACAAAGCATTCAATTGAATTTTCAAAATGAAGCCGCTGGATTGTGTTGTTCCAGTACTCAAGTCAAACTGACGCCATTGCGACCAGAGCCATTGGTTTCCGAAAATGATTCTATACATTTTTTGATTCACAACCTGAATTACAATTATTCTTTCAAATAACGTTATTCCACGTAACAAGAGCTATTTGAGATGTACAATAATGTAAAACAACAAATTTTTTCCACCATCTGGGTGGTGCAAAATACGAGTACGTTGCTCCGAAGTGAAAAAAAACGAGAAGTTAATGGGGGTTTAACCGTTGATTAAGACTTCCAACAAATAAACGCAAGGCGTTTTATTTTTATTGCGCTGGATATTTCACTGCGATGTTCTCGTAAGCCACTATAAAACAAATGTAACATCTCAAAAAGCGTCAATAGTTAAAATGCGAACGAAACTGTAGGAAAAAAAATAATTTACGTTAATTTAAACTGCATTTTCCTAACTACGATTTTATTACTACTTTTACAACTACTCTGTTTTCACGTGAGAGAAAGAAGCCGTGCGTACTTGCCGGTGGTCAAGACAGAAGAGGCCGGCTTATCTCGCGGTCTTTTCCTGTCCCAACCACCGGCACCTTCTCACCGCTAGTCCTCCACACCCGTGGCGAGCTCTGAAGAGTGAAGAGTTCGGCGCGCCATCTATTTGCTCGCATTCGCAACATTCGAAATAAATTTCGAATGCTGCGAACCCTGCCGCGCCACATCACTCGGCCCCCAGATGAAACCTAGGGGGTTTCGGCGACCGATCCCGGAACTTCGTTCACCGTCAATCTGCGAAGCGGACACGCTGCTTCGGGGCGCACACGGGTTTCAGCCTGGACAGAGAGACCGTCTTTTTGCGTTCCTCGATCTCGAGCTGGAAGAAATGTTTTCCCTACTCGAGAACGCCGTACGGCCCTCATATGGAGGCTGCAGCGGCTTCCAGACGGCATCCGTCCTGACCAGAATGTGCGAGCACGTGTCCAGTTCCTCGGGCGAACAGGCAGGTGTGAACGAGTGTCGGGTGGGTGGTGTGGCTTTGATGCGTCGGAGATTGTCCTTCAGCAGACGCACCAACCCCGACTCTGTGAGACCCAATCTCTTGTCGACGACCGGATCGATTGGGAGTCTTGGGTTCTCCCCGTATACCAGCTCCGCGGCGCTGGCAGCAAATTCCTCTCGGCACAAGATTGCGCCGTAATGTCTTTCAAAGGTATTGCCTCAGGCCGCCGCGTGAACCCGTCGATGATTGTGAGGCAATACTTGTAACCCTGCGAGTCTCGCAAAGCTCTACTATGTCGAGGTGTATCGTGTGGAACCGCTTGGTAGCGCGGGGCAATGAGCCCACTTCTTTCCTTACATGCCTGGAGACTTTACACTTCTGGCATACGATGCACTCTCTGGCCCAGGAATTGACATCCTTGTTCATGGAGGGCCAGAAGTATTTCTTGGTGATTAGCCGATTTATTGTTCTGATGCCTGGGTGCGCTAGGCCGTGAACTGCGTGGAACACTTCCTTGCGAAAGGTGGCTGGGATGTATGGCCGAGGTCCCTTTTACGAGTCTTCGCAGCAGAGAGAGAGGTTTGAGCCGAAGAGGGGCAACTCCCGAAATTTGTATTTGGGGTTGGATTTGAGGCTATGAAGTGCTGCGTCATCATCCTGCGCCTTGGCAATAGCCGAGAAATCGAGTGAGGCGGGGATGTTAACCTCGGAGACACGAGACAAGGCGTCAGGAACTATATTGTCCTTGCCGGACACGCGCTGGATGTCTGACGTAAACTGGCTTATAAAGCTCAGATGTCGAAGTTGACGAGGGGACGCTTTTTCGGGCTTTTGTTTCAAAGCATACGTGAGAGGTTTATGGTCCGTGAACACTGAGAACGGCCTGCCTTCTAGGGAGAAACGGAAGTATTTGATGCTCAAGTACGTGGCGAGCAGTTCACGATCGTAGGTACTGTAGTTCCGTTGAGCGTGGTTTAGCTACCTAGAGAAGAAACTCAACGGCTGCCAGACTTGATCCACCTTTTGGTGAAGGGCGGCACCTACTGCGATGTCAGAGGCATCAACAAAAACGGCTAGGGGTGCATCTTGCAGAGGAAATGCCAAGAGTGTAGCGTCAGCCAGTTGTTGACGGGATTTGTCAAACGCGCGGACAGCCTCTTCAGACCACACAATCTCTCGTGTGTCCTTAGTTTTGGATCCAGACAAGTACGCGTTCAAAACGGACTGGTGCTGGGCGGCCTTGGGCAGGAAACGACGGTAGAAATTTAGCATGCCCAAGAACCTTCTCAACTCCCTCACTGTCTTCGGACGCGAGAAGCTTGTAATCGCTTGCACCTTGTCTGGGTCGGGCTGTATTCCTTCAGGGGAAATGGAGTGGCCGAGGAATCTCACCTGTGTTTGAAGGAACTTACATTTCTCAACGTTTAGAACTAAACCGGCCTGAAGGAGACGTTGTAAAATGCACTCTAGTTAGCCCATCTCTCTCCTCAGACTCTGAGGAAGAAGCGACCAAAACATCATCCAAATATATGAAACTGAAGTCGAGGTTTCGCAGGACTGAGTGAATGAACCTTTGAAAGGTTTGCGCCGCATTGCACAATCCGAAAGTCATTCGGGTGAACTAGAAGAGTCCAAAGGGTGTTCATATTGCCGTCTTTGGAATGGCTTCAGGAGCTACTGGGATTTGGTGATAAGCCTTGGTTACGTCCAAGGTCGAAAAGATGTGGTAATTCGCCAGGTGGTGCGTAAAGTCGTGGATAAGTGGAATTGGATATCGGTCAGGAACAGTCTGTGCATTTAGCCTTCTGTAATCCCCACAGGGGACACCCTGTTGAACAAGTTGTTCGAAATCTTTCCGCGCATTAGCCAATTTCTGGGGTGGTAGAGGACGCACCTTCGAGAAGATCGGGGAACCAGTAGTGTTAATATGGTGCTGCACATTGTGCTTCACTGGTTTTGAAAGACTACACTCGGTAGTAATCTGGCTGAACTTTTGGAGAAGTGCCCGAACACGAGAGTCGGTGATGTCTTCCAAAAGAACGGAAAGGTTATTGTTTGTGTGAGATGCCATTTGGCCCGACGAATAAAAGTTGGTCGTGGGGCTATAAGGGATTTATTTTGCAAGTCCACCAGCAACCCATAGTGACACAAGAAGTCTGCGCCTAGTATGGGGAAGCTGACATCCGCCAGGATGAAACGCCACGAAAATGTCCTACGCAAGCCAAGACTCACGTCCACTTGCCTATACCCGTATGTGTTGATGCGGGAGGAATTTGCTACCGCCAGTTTGAGCGGCTGTGGGAAAAGTCGATATTGCCGGGGTACGGGAAGAACCGAAACTTCGCACTAGTATTGACGAGGTAGTTGCGCCTGCTGTGGGGGTCGAAAATAGTTAGGCGACGTGGCGCTGCGTTCTGAGTGGCCGTCGCCAAGACCCCCCGCGGACCTAGTTTTTTGAGGTAGGCGCGAATTTACACGGGAGCATACATCTGGTCACTTTATCACCGAATCTAAGATGGTACCAGTAAATGCCTTTGTCCGCAGGTTGTCTTGACGACCTGCTACCCGAACGCCCTTTTCGAGTGGCAGACCGTGAGCGAGCTCGCGATCCGGCGCCCGAACGCTGAGCGTCCACCGTCGCCCGCATCTCGACCACACTGGCTGTTAAAGCGGCTATCTCGCGCCTCAAGTCGCTCACCTCGTCCGACGGTAGTTGAACGGCCGCTATGGTTGGGCGTTCGTGCACTTTCTGCACCTTGTTGGCCGTCGCTGCCAGTTCCTCCAAGGAACCGGAGACGCAAGCGAGGATCGCCTGGGTGCCCTCCGGGAGCCGTCGCAGCCAGAGCGACTTGATGAGGTCATCGCCAATCTCGCTCCCACCCAATTGCCTCATTTCGCGAAGCAATTGGCTGGGAGTTCGATCACCCAACGTTGAACCCGCCAGAAAGTGGTCTAATTTTGCCGACTCGCTTACCGACAGGCGCCTGATCAACTCGCTCTTCAGCTGCGAGTATGATGCCGACTTCACTACGTTGGACACCAGAAGAATGGACTCTTCATCCAGGCCGACCATCGCGTAGTTGAAGCGGGTCGCGTCCGATGTGATTCCGGACATCTGGAACTGTGCTTCCAAATGTATGAACCACAGCTCCGGATTCCGTCGCCAAAATGAAGGAACACGCACGGCGAGGGCGGTCACTTGCGGGACCGATGGGCCTGCCGCGTCTTTGCTGTCGACCGACATCCAGACTAACAAAAAACTACTGGTGCGGCGCGAGTTTTTAACGAAGACGCGGTGAAACTGCTCTAACAACCCGGCAGGCCAAACCCACAAATGTCCACACGGACAGAGAAACCACCACCGAAGCCGACGCCTTTAAGCGCAAACCGAAATCAATCCACAGCAACTCCCCCAGAGAGCCCTTGCAGCGGATATAATAATTATTGCTGTTTTTACTAATTCTACACAATTTGATAAACTCACATACTCCAGTTATTGCTACTTAGATTCACTTACAATTGTAGAGGAATATAAAATAAAAAAAATGTTTTGGTTACAATTGAATACAATTTCACTTAATTGTAATTTAGTGAATGCGAACGGCCGTCGCGGGTGATTCGCTGCTGCGTCGGCGATGGTGACGACGGCAGCGGCGACGGCGATGGTGGCTGCGGCGGCGATGTCGATGATGGATACAGCAGCGACGTCGATGGTGGAGGCGGCGGCGATCTTACGCATTTTGGTGCGTGCTCACGGGGTCATCAATTTAACCGTTGATTAAGATTTCCAACAAATAAACGCAAGGCGTTTTATTTTTATTGCGCTGGATATTTCACTACGATGTTCCCGTAAGCCATTATAAAGCAAATGTAACATCTCAAAAACTGTCGATAGTTAAAATGCGAACGAAACTGTAGGAAAAAAAATAATTTACGTTAATTTAAACTGCATTTTCCTAACTACGATTTTATTACTACTTTTACAGCTACTCTGTTTTCACGTGAGAGAAAGAAGCCGTGAGTACTTGCCGGTGGTCAAGACAGAAGAGGCCGGCTTATCTTCATGCAGTCTTTTCCTGTCCCAACAATTCGAAATAAATTTCGAATGCTGCGAATCCTGCCGCTCCACAGGGGAATCGCAGTGTTGTTAGACAGGACAGCCGGGTCAGCTAATGTGTGATAAAATGGTCATATCAAATCATACAAGCTCCAATTGTACCTAGCACGTTACGAGTATGTATATGCATATGTTATGTTAGAATATCCACTTCTGCGTGCTACTGACATTCAAAGTCTTAGAATTTGCTCCAAAGACGCAACTTTGACCTATTATAACTTTGTCACTAATAGGGCGATTTCCACTAAACTGAACGGTAGGATCACGCTCTTTCATATTGCTGCAATATTTCGTTAGACAAAGATGAATTTAGGGGGCTTTTACAATCAATTACTCAAAATTATAGTAACATACTGTTATTATCTTTATTTGAACAGATATTGATATGCAGGCTATTTCAGAGTCTATGCACCGTGTAGTGGTAGGTTCGTGAAAGAAATAAAAACTTTGTCAATGTCAAAACTAATACCAGATTTGATTGGAGATCTCCCTTAAATTCCACGTTGAGCTATGTAAGTCCGTCTATCAATCTATCTGTCTATCTGTTACACGCACTTTTCTCTTGACAGAAAATGTGGTGGGAAGGTGGGAATTGTGAACGCAGTGAGTTAGATTGTCCTATGTGGAATTGAAGGGAACGAGTATCCACACACGCAAAAGGGGGGTGTAAAATTTGTTCACCAAATATGGTCAACCTGGATGGAGGTAGGTTGTACATCTAGGGTTGTTCTTCCCATGATGTCGATATCGTCTGCATAGGCCAGTAGTTGAGTGGATTTAAAGAGGATGGTTCCTCTCGCACGCAGAGATAAGCATCACGGATTAATTTTCCCAGGGGCAGATTAAAAGTACACGATAGGGCGTCTCCTTGTCTGAGACCATTGTTGATGTCGAATGGCCTTGAGAGTGATCTTGCTTTCTTTATCTGGCCCCACACATCGGTCAGAGTTAGCCTAGCTAGCCTCACCAATTTCGCCGAGATACAGAATTCTTTCATTCCCGTGTACAGTTTATCCTTCACTTTACTATCATAGACGGCTTGAAGTCGATGAGAACTGGTGCAACTGATTGGCATATTCTAACAGTTTTTCCATCGCTTGCAGCAGAGAGAAAATCTGATCTGATGTTCTGGGCGTATGGGGCTGTGGCGGCACCATTGCCATGGTGAATTCGTGTCTGCCAACGCAATGAACTGCCGCCGATACGGCTGTGTGGGCCTGATAGGAGACTGGCACGTTCGTTTTCCCGTTCTCTTTGAGATCAGACCGCCGACTCGCCAAGACGTAATTTGCTAATCAAGTGGCAAATTCAATACAATTTTGTACAACGAATTGTAAAAATATTAACCAATCTCAAATTAATTTAAAAATAGTACATTACTGCATTTTTAGGAAAATCAGATAGAAGTTCATCCCGGAATTATACAAATTTGTAGCAATATAGATTATAATATGAAGCATGTTATCCCCAATGATCGAAATCATACCATTATTAACAAAGTTGCGATAGGTCAAAGATATCTTTACCGTATAAATTTACTACAAATTAAAGTACTAAATATCATATCACACTAAAGTGAGTAGGCTGACATGCAAAATGCACATACAGAACGGGCTATGTAAAAATGGGATGGTTCTGCACTCAACTGTACTCAAAGATGAAGCAAAGAAATCCTTTCATAACTGAAGCGTCGAGCTTCCGGTTTCCCGACTTGTCTATGCTTGGTGTTGGACGGCCAATATCGTCTTCAGTTGGCCGGATTTGAAACACGCTGATATGCTGGTTGCTGAGCAATTCATAAAAATACTCAACCCATCGCTCCAACTTTTCTATTTGTGAAATCGCTTCTCCGCTCGACGAAGTTCGTGATAAGTCTGCATGCGTGCATGCGATTTTCGGGGATGCAAAATAACTCGGTAATTTCAATGATTGTCGAACCAGTACTAAAAATACAACACTGTTGTCTGCAAATAAATAATGTTTATTAGAAAAAAAATCCAAATTCCAACCTAAGTCAGGATTTCTCCGACAAGCTTTAATAGGAGAGAAAGGTATCGATCCTCCCTTGTTGAACCCTACTAACTAAATCCTTTGGAAACGTATAGAGCGTCAGAAAAAAATGATAAGCGACCGTCGAATTTCCACACATCACGGAATCCTAGGATGTGAATTGATATTGCAGTCTGCAACAGCTAGAGTGTATTATGGTGGATATTTCGCGTTGCACCAAACCTGCTTTCATCGTTTGCTTCACCACAAGGATTTCATGTGTTCTTCATTACTCCCGTATTCATCTCGTAAATTTTTTGCTCAGTTAAATGTGTCTGGGACTTGCTTGAAGAGGATAGAACCCAGGGGATGAGTGAAATATCTGTAAAAGCAGGAAGGAAGGATGAATGCTTGGGAATAAATCAATAAAACAACGAGAGGTTTCTAAGGACTTTTAATGTATCGAAAGAAGCAAAACAGGTCGTAATTTCTTAAGTTTTGTTGGCTGAAGGAAAAATCTCTGAATAACTGTTGACTTCTAATAGTAAAACTAAAGGAATGCAACACTATTAGGTGAAAACATCGATTTAAGTATGTACTCTTAAATTGTGTGAATAGAGGTGCAAATAAACCTTCTTATTAAGGTTTACTGTAAAGTATAACCGATTCAATGTTTTTCTGTCCGTCTGCCAGTTAGTTCGCCTGTATATTTTTCTCTTTTTAATACGGAGGTTGACATTTAAAATAGGATACTCCATATGTGGAATTTTTACCCACTAAATCTATTCTCCTCCTCCTCCCGGGGGCTACCATTTGACGTTATATGACAGGGAGAAGTTAGATCATTTTAGCTATGTTAAGTGTCCCCATGCGGCATTTGCAGCTTACCCTGGATTGCTGCGGTTATGTAGTTTGATCGCATTCCAATCCTCTAGACATGCTAACATTATCCGGACAAATTTTTCCGATGAGAGCATTTGGCGAACCTCGGACATTGGGAGCATATTTGCTTTGGGTCCTTCCACATCGCAGTTCGGATATGGATAGATATGGATATGGAAAGTGTCCAGGTTTGAACCTTTACAGATATATTCAACATCTAATAAAAATCTTAGAATGGTGCAAGCAAATTGACGAGGCCATATTACATCTTGTTGGATGCAGGTAGGCGATTGATCTTTGTTGAATCCATTCAACATTGTACCAATATTTTATAATATCAATATAAAATAATCATATTCAAAATTTAATCGATAAATTTTCAAATATACTAAAATCAATTGCAACATTCCGGTTTCACATTTCGTCTAGGAAAAATTTAAAGTTAGCATATTTCAATTTATCATAACGTTCCGATCCAAATGTAATTTAATGTAATTGGATCGATCATTCAAATTTTTCTTCAATCAATAGCTGACCCCATCAAAATCAATGCACATGCCATGTAAATTTGCAATGTAAACATTATCTATTTTTCACACAGTTAATATTAAGATTATTTATGTATAAATACACTTTGTTAGGTTAAGAAAAATCAGTGAGATTATAACGTTGATATAGAAACAACAGTCTTTTCTATAATTCAAATATTTACACGGGTTCCTCACTCCCTTTACCCACAAGTGATTTGATCCTACTACAATTGGATCCTATCGCTTTCCTTAAGTTAGATTATACAACGACTGGAGCGGTCGTTCTATAAGCTATCCAACAATCTTTGTTGGGACATTTTACTATGCCGACTTCGAATTTTAAAGTTCAAAGCCGGGATCGGCAAGCTGGTGGCGGCGAGACCGGCCGATCTTGGCTGGCAGCTGAACAGAGTGAAGAGATCGTTTTCTGGTTAGGAAAAGGAAATTCGATTGTTAGCTGTTTCAGAGGGAATTTTTATAAAGAGAGAGTAGAGAAAACTGCGAAATCGCGACGTAAGGTGCAACCTTGAGAATTCCAAAATTGTGAACCAATCGCACTCGCTCGTTTCAAATCAGTGTTTTCAAAGCCATACTCAGTGATTTTGAGGATTTTTGAGCCAAAAGGAGAAATTAAAGGCAGAACATTCATGGTGTAAGACGAGTCATATCAAGCTGCGATTCATGGTTTCACGACAATTCTAGTTACATGAAAGTATCCACGAAAGTGTGTCGAAAGTGAAAGACCGTTTCTAAGATTTTGTACAAACAGAAACCTTATTAAAATCGGTTCAATGTTTGTCTGTCTGCCTGTCACACCCGATTTACTCGGAAACGGCTAAACTGATTGTTATGAAATTTGGTGTGAAGATGTGTTCTGTGTGCCCCTTTACATGTAGCGATTTTGTGTTGAATTTTAAGAGGGGCTCATGGGATATTTCATTTTCACAGAACATGGTCATGTCGGGTATCAAATGAAAGGCCTCAATTAGTATTTTTGGGAACTGATATTTTTTCTGATATTGGGTGAAACCTATGCGACAAAATGTGTGTCAGGACACAAAATGTGTGTCCCATAAAGTGAAACGGGTCAACTATATGAAAACTAGGCCTCAAAACACATCTCATTCCGATATCTGCACAAATAAAGTTAATAATAGTATATTACCATATTTTGTAAATATACCAGAAAGCCCCCTTAAGTTCACCCCAGGTGTACAAAATTTGACATCAGGAGTACAAAATTTGACATCAGCAAACGATAATATAGGACATAATCTTGAAAAGTTTGAAGGCGATGGCGGCCTGGTCTGAGTATGCTTCAGGTTAAAGTTGCGTAATTAGGCAAGTCCTCACACGACCTCCGCGTGGTGGCCGCTGGAAACCGTCTTCGGGCGGGCCAAGAGTGTGTAGGGCCGGGCTGGGAGTAGGCTCATCCAACTGACGAGGATCTGCTTGTCTGCTGGTCATGTGTTAGGGGCAAGTAGATCTGGCGGGGGGATGGACTGAAGTAACAGCCCGGGGATCGTCCTCCCTGCATCGGAGAAGGTGCTAATAGGACCCCAAGCCAAGGTGGAACAGCATACGCCGAGGGCTGCGTGGCCAATGGGGAGCTTGGTCTTTAGTATGCGAACTCTGAATAACTTGGGCACCTTCAGTTTCAAATAAGACCCTTACCCTGGTGGCCGGGCCAGCCAGGGTGGACATTCTTCCCGGACTACTCGTGGGACCAAGACATGGACTCAATTAATAATAAAAAAAACAAAACGACGATAGAAGAGGAGGCGATGATGCCAGGCGCATCATCGGAGGACGAGCTGCTGGCCTCCAGCCAGGAGACAGTGGCCGTCGAGAGCAGTACACTCGGTGCCAGCCGTAGCACCGTTATGCTGAAACCAACCGCAGGGACCTCCCGGAGCGAGGCGTCAGACGGACTAGTGGCTTCTAGCCTGGAATCCACTGCCGTCAGGCTGGGTGTAGCGAGTACCAGACATAGTACTCCTGACCCGAAGCCCTCAGCGTCGGGGGATCCCTCGAAAACGAAAACCGACAAGAATCGCCGGAAACCGGCTAAGAAGCGAAGGTCCACGGGTGTCCTGCTCAAGAGTCAGTACCAGAAGGCCATGCATATTCTCGGCAAGATTGCCAAGAATAAGGAGGCCGGTACTGTCGACGAGCGGGATGAAAAAGACCTCGCTAAATACCAGGCGATTGTTGATGAATACAACAGCAAACGCCGGGCTGACGAACAGAAGGCGAAGCCCATCGCTCTAAAACGTAACCGATCTCAAGACGAGGTCGAACAAGATAAAAAGCGGAGTAGAGTGGGCAAGAGCGCAGACGCCAAGCAACATACGAAGGAAATTGTTCAGCAACCGTCAGCCGGCGGGCCACGTACTGCGAAGACCTTCAGCGATGTGGCCAGGAGTCACTTATGGGTGGCGCTGGCGGATGGCAATTCTGCTAGCGGCAAACTAACGCTGGAGGTGTGGACCAGTGTTGAGGCTAGGCTGTCGGGCATGGTCTATGAGCATCTCGTGGAAATCGGAGGCAAACACCCGGGACTCACTCCCCACTTTGATTCATCTCATGTGGTCCGTGGGTTCCACGTAATAGCTTGCATGGACCAGTTCTCTAAGGACTTTCTCGGCTCGTGCGTCGCTAAGATCAGCGACGCTTGGGAGGGCGTTAAGCTCAAGACTATCCCTTACGACGAGATTCCCAGGAGACCGGTCGCTCGCATTTGGTTGCCGAAGATCCGCATGGAGAAGGACAAGCTGGTCCATTTCCTGCGCCTTCACAACCACGGGATTCCCATGGACGACTGGGTTGTTATAAAGGAGGAGGAACCTCAGATAAACAGCCAGCCCGTACTACTCCGCATAAACGAGGAGTGCCTGGAGGCACTGAAAAAGGCCGATTACAAAGTGTGGTTCGGAGTCAGGAATGCCAAAGTAAAAGTGTTCCGCTCTGCAAAACCGGACGACGACCTTGACCCAATCGACGCCGCCAACGAGCTGTTGGAGGAGATGACGATCGACGGTCCGACGGGGGCTGTCGAACCCCCCACGAAAGCAGATCATGCTGAGGGTAACGCAGATAAATCTGCAGCACTCGAAGTGTGCCTCGGCTAATCTGCTCGTCTTCCTCTTAGAGGAAGACATCGACATCGCATTAATACAGGAGCCCTGGGTCGGAAGCGACCGAACCATCAAAGGGCTCCAAAACAAATATTTTAATCTATTCCACAGCACAGGAGACGCTGATCAGGCTAAACCTAGAGCATGTATTCTTGCGAGGAAGAGTCTGCACGCTTTTCTGTGCCCGGACCTGAGTTCCAGTGACCTAGTTGTGGTCAAGCTGGAGCAGGTGGGGGCAGAGAACGTGTATATTTCCTCGGCGTACATGGCTCACGACCGATCAGCTCCGCCACAAGAACTACAACATCTGATGAACACCATAACACCAAAGAAAGCCAACCTGCTGATAGGCTGCGACGCAAATGCAAGGCGTACGCTTTGGGGCAGCTCTGAAATCAACGAAAGGGGTGAGTCATTCTTTGATTTTATTATTACTTCAAATTTATCGGTGTGTAACAGGGGCAGTACACCAACCTTTCATTTCCCCTGCTCGGAGAACTGTGACGGTTGGGAAGAGGTCCTTGATATCACCCTAATAACCGACAACGGGATTCTTAGGGTGGAGGACTGGAGAGTGTCTGACCAGAGATCCTTCTCTGACCACAGTTGGATACTCTTCAGTCTAGATCTCGCCGCAGAGGTCTCCAAGCCCTTTAGAGACCCCAGGAGGATCGACTGGAGAAAGTTTGGTCAGGTAATTAAGAACAAACTCTCCGGTGCGCAAATTGGTAGGATTGGCACGACAGACGAACTGGAGTCAAAGGTCGGGGCTCTGGAGAAGGCTTTTGATACCGCCTTCAAAGTCTCGTGCCCTGCTAAGTACAGCAAAAAGACCCTGCCACCGTGGTGGAACGAAGATCTCTCTAGTCTCAGGAAGTTGACCAGAGAAATCTTCAACATCTGCTACAGGCAAAAATACTGGCAGCCATACAAGGACTGCCTAAAGAAGTACAAGTCGGCCATCAGGACCGCCAAGAGGCGGTCTTGGCTAGACTATTGTCAGAACATTGAAAGCACTAGTGAATCCGCGAGGCTCAATAAGATTCTGTTCAAGGAACATAAGAGTCCATCCTTCCTTAAAAAGTCGGAAGGCTCCTGGACGGAATCTTCTAGTGAAACCTTGGAGCTGCTGGTGCAAACGCACTTTCCCTCCAGCGAGGAGGACTGTGAGTCAGAACCTCGCTTGGAGGGTTTGCGGCAACCCCAGCTGTGCGAGACTATCAAATCGGTAATTACCGGGGATAGGATCGGCTGGGCTATAAACAGCTTCTCCGCATACAAATCTCCGGGCCCAGATGGCATAATGCCAGTCATGCTACAGAAGCAGCAGGAAAGGGTTGTGCCGTGGCTTGTTGAGATTTACCGGAGCTGCATCACTTTAGGATACGTACCGCAGTCCTGGAGGCGCGCACGGGTGGTTTTCATACCGAAAGCGGGCAGGCGCGGTCATGAGTCCGCGAAGGACTTTCGACCAATCAGCCTGACCTCTTTCGTGCTGAAGACCCTAGAACGCGTCCTGGACATTCACTTAAGGACGATTATGGAGAGAACGCCTTTCTCTAAGTCCCAGCATGCCTACCTCAAAGGAAAATCCACAGAAACCGCCCTCCACGAGGTAATTGGCACGGTTGAGCGGTCGCTGCAGTACAAGCAGTATACCCTTGCTGCCTTGTTGGATATAGAAGGAGCCTTCAACAACGTCAGTACCAACGCCATCAAGGAAGCCTTTACCGGTATTGGATTGGAGGGGTATCTCACGCATTGGATTATATCCATGCTGAGTACCAGGATAATCCAATCCGATCTGGGAGGCAACCACTTGACCAGAGCTGTGAACAGAGGCACGCCCCAGGGTGGTGCTATCTCACCGGTGCTCTGGTTAATAGTAATGGACAAAATTTTACGTACATTAGACAGCAGCGGGGTGAAGGTGGTGGCGTATGCCGACGACTTGGTGATACTAGTATCTGGGATGTTTCTGTCCATTATGAGCGACATTATGGAAGGAGCGTTGCGAAAGGTGTGCCTGTGGGCCGCAAGATGCGGACTCAGCATAAACCCAACCAAAACGCAACTGATGCTATTCACCACCAAGACAAGGATACCTGAATTCCATCTACCACGGCTGAATGAACAAAGATTGGTTCTTTCCTCTAATGTGAAGTATTTGGGTGTAATCCTGGATCCTAAGCTAAATTGGAGGTTGAACATAGAACTGAGGGTTAAGAAGGCCTGTATAGCCTTCTATGCCTGTAAGAGAACCTTTGCCAGGAAATGGGGTCTCCAGCCGAGGATGGTTCTCTGGATGTACACCGCTGTGGTGCGTCCGATCCTGACGTACGGATCTATTGTATGGTGGCAGGCTTTGAAGAAGAAATACAATAGAACGAAGCTTAATAGGATTCAAAGAACCGCGTGTGCAGGTGCTACGGGGGCTCTGCAGTCTTGCCCGGCAGATGCTCTCAATGTACTCCTGCATCTCCTCCCCCTTGACCTCCACATCAAATATGTTGCAGCGTGCAGTGCCGTAAGACTGCGTGAGTCCGGATGCTGGGCAGCGAAGTCCTATGGCCACAGCAACATTCTAGATGAAATACCTCGAGAAATCTGGGCATCCCCCACGGACTATGTCACACGCAAGCTGAACTTCACGAGAAACTTTGCTGTGGACCTTCCAACCAGGGCAAAGTGGAAGACCGGCGGCGTGTTGCAAGACTATGACACGGTATTCTTTACGGACGGATCAAAGATGGCCTATGGAGTCGGCGCGGGGGTTTTCTCGAATACACACGGTGTATCCAAGTCGTATGGTCTCCCAGGTTTCACCAGTGTATTCCAGGCGGAAGTACTGGCGATATTGGAAGTCTGTCGATGGCTGGAGCGTGATTCGAGTCCCAAGCGTAACATAGCCATTCTGACCGACAGCCAAGCGGCCATCAAGGCCTTGTACTCAACGACGACATCTTCCCGGTTGGTGGGGCAGTGCAGAGACACGCTCAACCATCTGGGCGGCACGCTCAAGATCACTCTCCTCTGGGTTCCCGGGCATAGGAACATAGAAGGGAATGAGCGGGCTGACGGATTGGCCAGGCAAGGCTCTGCTCTTGGCAGTCCCTCGGGGAACACAGTCGGTGTTCCGCTGGCGGCTGTCGGGGGCCGAGTCTACTCGCACTACCTAGCAGCCGCGGGCCTGAGATGGCGAAGGCTTACAAGCTGTGCCAAATCAAGGAGAATTTGGCCCGCTTATAACATAGCCCGATCACGAGAGCTCCTGTGCCAGACGCGTGCAAATGCATTCAAGATTACGGCGGTCTGCACGGGGCACTGGCCCATAGGGGACCATGCCGCTAGGCTCGGCCTACCCTACAACTCGCATTGCCGAAGCTGCGGAGAAGGAAGGGAAACCCTCATGCACTTTCTCTGCGATTGCCCGGCTCTAGCTCGAGTCAGGCTGCGGACACTGGGTAAACCATTCTTTGGGGACCTCAGTGAGATTTCTAGTTACAGGGTCGGAGAGCTGCTTTCCTTCGTGAATGCTACGGGCTGGCTCTGAGGATCCGAGCCAGCTGGACTCCGCTTCCCTGTTCCTATAACAACAGTCCCGGTCTTAGGAGTTTGTGGCATCAAAACGGCGCACCAAAGCGCTAATTGGGCTCCTCGGAGCGGCCACTGATACCTACCTACCTACCCTTGAAGGCGATCCAACTATTATTAACATAGTTATAGGAGATAAAAGTTGCGCATTTCAGGTAAATTTATGGCACCCAAGACGTGTATGACGTCTTTATCATATAAATTGAACTTATATGAACGGCGGGGTCGTGAGAATGTTTCAGTTTTCCTTTTGGACTCTTCTTAGTTATTTGCATTTCAGTGTCATGTATCCCAGGTCGACATGTGTATGGGTATGTATATGCTAATAAAGCTTGCCGTTAGTAACCAATATAATAGATATTTGTGTTCTGGTTACCAGCGCTTTTTAATTTATCTACCTAACATATGTATATCCTGATCCTTAGAGCTTTAGAGGAGTAGGGCCTTTTGAGCAATGCATTTAAAGCTGCGCCGGATGTCATGCTCATGGCACCGGTAATACCCAGACACACAGTTCCTTGCAGTGTGGCTAGTTTACAACGATTACACTTTTGGTTCATCGCAACCCACCGGGCAGGACTTTTCATGTTGGTAACCGTCTTGGTTTTCATTTAGCGGGTGCGACCTTAGCGCCTTCTCATGAACTTGGCGCTCAACCAGTCTCTCCAGATATTTCAGCAAAAATGATAATGAGCTGATTTGTCGGAAATTCTTGGGATTTGAATAGTCATTTTTCCCAGGCTTAGGTATGAAGAAGAAGGCGCGTAGCCCAGAGCAAAACTTTCTGGGGAAAGATTTCCTGGAAGTTTCTCTAAGTAATTTATATCGTCGTTGGACCTACCGCATCATTCCGCACATTCGAAGATGGATTGAAACAAACCCCGGAGAAGTAAGCTACGAGCTAATGTATTGGTCACGATGAGTCACCAGAGGGCCCAAGTTGTGGTAACGTGGTCAAGAATGCGGGGCATGTTGTATTTGATTGCCCTAGGTTTACCGCGCACCGAATTAGGCTAGATGTGATCGCAGACAGGCGCTTAAAACCAAAAAAATATTCATGCTGGAGTCAACAGAGGCTTGGAGTTAAGTTCCTAGAAAATTTAAAACGTAGTTAAGAAGAACTGCGAAGAAAACAAGAGAGGAAGAAAACCATAATAAGCCGCAGTTATGAACTGATCCAGCCCCGCGAAGCAACGCTTTATAGCAGCTCCGCGGAGAGAGGGGGACAAATAATAAAAAATAAATAAAATATGGAGCAAGCAGAAAAATCTTAAGTGGACGCTTCAGGTTTTGTGTTTTTTTGTTTCCGAAGTTTTTGGTACGCGACAGTTTCGTTTCCAAATATGGTTGACATTTACCCCTTGGGGGGTATAACGCGTCAACCATACCTACGCGTCGTCGTTCGCGAGATGCCTGCGTTCCTTCTTTATTGATCTGCGCCAAGTAGCTTTGGGACGACTCACCCACCTAGAACCTTGGGAAAGTGGATTGTACTGCATGGCGGCAGTGCGTTTGTCGTTCCTCTTTAATGTACGACTTATTCACTGCCATTTCCGCCTTTCGATCACAATGCATACGGGTGACAGGCCTCGATGCTGGCCATGTTTTTCGTTTGTAATAGTATCAGGTCAACGTACCCGGACGGTACGACGCAGACAGATGTTGTCCAAAGCTTACAGCTGTTAAGTAACAGTGTGCTACCCCGATCTAGCAACATGGAAAGGACACAGGGACAGATCAATCTCAACTTGATATTTGTATTGAAGTAACTAACACGTTAGCAAATGATCTTTAGGGTATTGACGTGGTCAATGCAGGAGGACCCGGAGCCAGCTTGCTCTGTGTCGATCAAACTTTGGAGATGTTCTTTAGTGCGTTCAGGACGGGTGCCTCCTTTAGAATCTTGATGGCCATCTCCTTCTTCCACTCTCTAGGGAAAGTGTCGGATTCCCAAGATTTTCGTACGAGTGGAAGTAGCAGTAAATAACTCTATGGGAAGACGGTCGAGCCCAACAGCTTTACCCCGTTTACTCTTTTCCTTTCCCCGATGGCCAATGACCTGCATAGTATCTGAGAAAAGAGCGTCCGATCAACAAAATAGCTTTCTCGCTGTGGAACGACTGCAAGATCACACAAGTGGCCGATGTTGAACTTAGGAGATCACAGCTCTCCAGCCCTGCGAGAAGTGGCGGGTGCAACCATTTCGACGTCGATGTCAGCGCCTCTCTTGCTACACACATAATAAAGACAGCTCTTAAATCTACTGCGGATCACGAAGCGCTCGATCTGATTGCCCGTGCGGTGTCGGTTAGTTGAAACCCAACTGACTTTATGGCAGGCTCGAACAATGCGCCACCAATGACGAGGCGGTGGAAGTTGCAAAAATCCACAAACCTTTCACCATTATCGTTACAGTCGCCAAGACCGTGTTTCTCCATCACATATCCGAGCAAGGTATTGACAGAATCAACCTTAGTAATCAGATCACCCATTGTTCGAGAAACCTGTATAAATCAAAAGAATTAATCCACATCAAGAGATAAACTGATTGAAATACAAAGTGTAAACAATCAAAATCTATTGCAACTATTCTTCCCGGGCACTAGCAAAATCCAACAACAATTGCCCAAGAAACAGATCATCAAACGTTTTTCGCTCTGGCAGTTAAGTGAATCATCGCAACTGCGAAGGAAGTTCTAAAACCGACTTAGGATTTCCAACTACTACTTGATAATTGGAACCATCTGCAAGGTTCAACACGACACGTCATTTTGCAACTATTTTTTTGACCGTTAGAGCAGCGTGATGCCAACCAGCAGCGGAACGGATTCGGCCATCACCATCCTCCAGAAGCACAATCTGGAGAAGTTCCTCAAAGTCATACGGAACTTCAAGAAGGATGGTAAGACTCGACATAGCGAGCTTTAGTTCCAAAAGAAATTGGAAGTACTCCTTCGAAAATGGAAGACATGCGAAGACAACCATTTCTCAGCCAAACAGAACTTGGCTCAAACCAAGGAGCTTTTGCAGAAGTATCTGACGGAATACGACGAACCCGAGGCAGAATACGAAGTGTACAGCATCGAATTTGTGGAAAGGCTGTCAGAGTTCAGGAAGCGGGCGGGGCACACCAACGACTCAGCGGATGGAACCTTACAATCAGTAGAACCAGATGCGGTCAGACTGGAGCGGATTAAGGTTCCAACGTTCGATGGAACTTGCTCAGCTTGGATTTCGTTCAGAGACCTCTTCAAATCTCTTGTCCACGACAACGGGAGACTGCCTGGGGTGCAGAAGCTACAGCATCTTCGAGCATCAGTAACGGGAGAAGTGTCTCAGCGTATTAGGCATCTTAATATGTCGGATGCCAACTATTTCGCAGCTTGGGATCTCTTGACGAAGGGATACGAAAACAAGCGCATTATTGACCAGTCACTTTTGGCCCAGTTTTGGAATATCAAAACTGTGGTAAACGCTAAAGGCATCAAAAGAATGATTGATATGACCAACGAGCTGATCACGAATTTCCAAGACTTGGAGGTTGACCCATTCAACGCAGTCATGATATTCATTCTGCAGAGCAAACTAGATCCAGAGTCGAGAGCAGAATGGCAACAGCAAATTGGCGCCACAGCGGACGTACTTAAGTAAGAAGTATTCCTAGAATTCCTGGAAACCCAGTACCACATCATTGAAGAAGTTAGCAAGTGCTCCTCCTCTAAGAAGTCCAAGAAAGTGGGGATCCATACTGTTACCCATAACGAATACGAAAAGTGCACATTGTGTAAATCAGGCCACAGTCTATACAAGTGCCCGACGTACCAAGGCCACACCATAGACAAGCGGAGAGAAGTCGTTAAAGCAAGCAACTTGTGCTTCAACTGCATGCATGCGCATCGAGAGTACAAATGCACATCAAAGGCAGCGTGTAAAGCTTGCGGAAAGAAACACCATTCTATGCTGCATCCTACGACTACGAACAAGTCTGAAGCTCCGAAAAAGTCAAACCCGAACCATTCTGACCAGTCCCAGAGCAACCTTGTGAATCGGGAAAACATGTGGACGGCGCTATTGGCAACCGCAATAATTGAGCTGCGCAATGTCAACGGCGACTTCATCAAACTGCGCGTGCTAATAGACTAAGGCTCCCAGAATTCTTTCATTACGGAATACGTTCAAAGCTATTGGGATTGAAACGGGAGCGTGCCTCAGTGATCATATCCGGATTTGGGAGTGCAACCAGGAAATGTAGAGGACAAGTACCAATAACCATGAAGAAAAAATGGTCAAATGGTGAAATAGGTACCATCGCATTAATCATTGATACTATCACGAAGCCTTTTCATTCTGCGACAATACGCAATGATGGTGACATTGGGTTGACCCCCGCAGACCTAGCTGATCCAGATTACAGAACTAAGGGCAGAATCGATGTTCTCCTTGGAGCAGATATATACGGGGATATTTTATTGGAAGGGTTTATTCAAGCAACCCCAACAGCACAAAAAACCAAGATCGGAAGGATGCTCTCTGGTCCGATAGCAGCCCCACCCAGAGACAATATTAGCATCCATTTTGTAAATACCAACGGTTTGGACAAAAGACTTGAAGAATTCTGGATTCAGGCCGAGGTAGTTCCCAGAGGGATGCTTAGTAAGGAAGAAGAGGAATGTGAAGCGCACTATCAAGTGACCACCAAACGATTGGAAGATGAACTATTCGAAGTGCAGCTCCCAATCAAAGCTCGAGTAAGGCTGCGATTCTGAAGTATGAAGCACACGACAAGAGAATGCTCAGAAACCCAACATTTCTTCGAGAGTACAACGAATGCTTGCAAGATTACCTAGATTGCGGACACATGGAGGAAAAACCAAGGGGTTTACCGTGATATTATCTACCACATCATGCAGTCAGGAATCCCAATGATAACGTTCGGGGATCTGGGGGGATCTCCGAAAAGCCGTTTATTGTAGCGTCTAATAATCAGTAGCAAATAGTTTTGCCGGTAGGCTCATCAAGCTTACAGAAAATGCCAGGTGGAAGTTTAGCTGGAACAGTTTTTTTCCTTGGCTGCTTCAGCAAGCATCTTCCGGGTTATGCCTTCCATTGTTGCTACCAATCTGGGCTTTTGCCCCGGGACATAACTACACTCTGACTGAAAATTTGGAGGATTTAAATCAATTTCAAAGTTTATATTTTATGTGGGATGAATCATGAAGAATTATGCCTTTCGGTTCATATGAATTTACATTTGCATTCGTGTACTAATCCAGTAGGGTCTTCTAGTTTTGATAGTTTATTATCGTTCTCGTTAGGTTGAATCTAATTTTAATATGAAACATTTACCAACAAATATCGCGCCAAAGCAGACAACTAAGCTTCCCATGAACACAATTCATTTCACCCTAAATGACGGAAATATCTTCAGCACAAGGATTTGTTGAAAATATTCAACAAGAGAATAGGAAAGCATAACAAGACTAAATGCGGTATTAGTTAGAACAATGCAAGATGTTATTGTTCTTAAGACGATTAAAACAGTGGAACTTACAGCGTGCACTTTCGTGCATGTACACATGAGTACAATTGGGTTATACTGGAAATGACGTTACAGTCAAATCGTCTACAACAATAAATTTCCGAAATATTTTCCGCATGTTAGTCCTGCTGATAACAGTTCTGGGTTTTACAATGATTCGAATAGAAGAGCATCTGGAAAGACGTGACTCTAAGTAACTCGGAAGCCAAGCTGGGTGCGAACAGTGTTTCTGCATAGAAGCGAATCTTCAAGGCATTAACATGATAAATTTTGGTATAGCATAATCAATTTAATCATTTGATGTGTATGTGTATGGTGGGGGAGAAGCTACATCTTCTGGGCACTCAGGCCGTATTGGCCCATTGTACTCGCCACCCCCGTCTAACGGAATATTCCGGATTCGTTAACGTATCGCAGGATTTCCGTTAGTGGATATGATGCTACCCGTCGCAAGTGAAGAACATCGGCAGCAAAGATTTAATGCCTGATGCGTCCATAGGCGGGGAATTCACATAGGAAATGCTCCGTGGATTCCGCTTCCTCATTACAAGAGGGACACGTATCATCTTGAGTAATTCCTATTCTGAACATATGCCCAGCTAGTGAATTATGGCCTGTCAGAATGCCCACAATACACCTGCAAGTCCCCCTGCTCTTCGACATGATAAACTTTGCGGTACGCATGTTAGGTTTTGGCAGGAAAAGTTTGGTGTGTCGAGTAGCATTTAGACTCTGCCACCTGTCATTGTCGGAAGCTTGTTCCTAGTTTTTGAAAATAGACTTAGCCAATCCTACTAATACTCCAATTACTGGTTCCGGGCCCGGTCTACGCCACAGTGACCACGTACCCAGAGTAGTTCCACCGAATTGAATCTACGGTTTCATTGCATTCCTGAACGATTTTCGAGGTGATCAAACGACTACTCAACGCCCTCAGTGCAGCTTGGCTGTCACTGCAGATTCCGATGCGCCGATGCGATCGCATAAACTTCGGCTTGAAAAACTGTTGCATATTGTCTGAAAGGAAAAATCCACTTCTCATTTTTATTCGAGAGGTAAACTCCGCCTCCTGAACCCTCTTCTGTTTTTGAGCCATCGGTGTGCATATTCCGCCACGCATTCCTTTGGGTCTGCCCAGGCCTCTCAGCGCTTCAGGGTAACTTCATGTCTTCTACCAAACAGATGTATTGGGGCACGAGAATCGGAAGGCATTGTAAGAACTGGATTCAGTCCTCCCAGTAATTCTTCCAATGCCCTGTGCCCCCGCATCCGTTGTGTCCCCATAGATCTAATCGAATTAGTCTATGAGCTGCTCTCATTGCAGTGTTTTGAATAAATATATCCGTGGGCTGCAAATTGAGCAGTGCATTCAGAGCTGCGCCGGATGTTGTGCTCATGGCACCAGTGATACACAGACACATAGTTCTTTGCAGTGCGGCTAGTTTACGGTGAAAACCTTTTTGTCTCACCTTAACCCACCACACTACGAAGGCATATACGAACATCGGCCTAATGGTGGCAATGTATATCCACATTACCACATAAGGCCTGAGTCCCCATGTCGAGGCAAAGGTCCGTCTGCACAGCCCATAAGCTGTGAGAACTCATTTCATCTTTATCTCTACATGTTTGTTCCAAAGAAGTTTTTTATCTAGAGTGACTCCCAGATATTTCACTTCTTCGGAGAGTTGAAGGGTAGTACCCGTCATCTCAGGGAGACAAAGTCCATCCAGTTTTCTCCTTTTTGTGAATAAAACCATTGTGGTTTTATTTGGATTAACTGACAGACCATGTCTAAGGCACCAGCTGTCTATCAAATCAACGGCACGCTGTATATTCCTACACACCGTTCCAAGATCCCGATCAACAGCAAGCACAGCCACGTCATCAGCATAAGCTAGAGCGTGTATTGGCAAATTTTGCAGTTCAGCGCACAGCAATCTTTGCGTTAGCATAGCATGGATCCACTTGATTAAAGCATCATCAACACCATGCTCCCTGTCGGCATCACAAAGTTTTTGAAAAGGCGCACAGTCAAAAGCTCCTTCAATGTCCACGAACACCCCCATATTTGAAGTTTGGATAGGTATTCATTACCAAGTAGGTGAACATCATTAAGGGGGGCAGGGTGAAGTTCTGTGCAGTGTAGTTGTTGTGTAGGCATAAGCATCAGCAATATTAAAAACCTTTCATACCTGGAGCGTTCAGCTTCCGGTTTCCCGACTGATTTCCAAGTGCCTACCCTTTAGTTTTCTTCATTTATCCTTCTTTATTTCACAATTCGCATCCTGTCCTTGTTTTAAATATATACTTTAACTGCCTAAAATTTCTTCTTTATTTTTAAAACACTCCCAACTTTATAGTCCAGTTTCAATTCTAAATTCTCTTCATGTTGCACATTATTGAATTCAGGCAGGCGAATTGATCGTGGCTGCGCGGAATGACTCGCCGCACCTGTCAACACAACTGTGTACGTTGCTCTTGACGCGGAGCTGGCATGAAGTTCGAAGTATTGAAACGCAACACCCCCGAAGGTCTCTGTTCGCTTCAAAGTAACTAATACCCCCATGAAGTTCCCACTAGCAGGCCAGTCGCAACAATCGAGCCGAACACACATGAAAGGGGAATTCTCCTGAAACATGTGAATCCAGGGGCTATCCTGGATTCCATGGAACCAATATACCCTATAGCATCTTCCGGTACCACCAATATAGAGGTTCTCCTCGGCCACTTCGTTTTGGTTTGGCCGACTTTCTTCTCACTGCCACCTCTGAGCGCCATCTCTTAGGGAGTAGTATTTTGTCATGCAGAGGCAACTTTTCCAACTGTATATCCGGTGGAAAAAAGAATATTGCATTCATCTTTTACGTGTATGGGGACCTATGGGAGTTCACAAGCTTTCTACTAAATTTCGTATCAATAGATGTAAACGGCAGACAGATAGTAAATCGATTTTAATATTATTATTTATTAAAAATTTGTTCTTCTATTTTAAAAGAAAAGAACTGGTAAGTAGATAACACATGTGGGATGTTTTAGGGAGCAGTAATCCCATATGAAAAGCGCGGCTTCGACTAACTGGATCATTATGGATATTAAGAATATGCCCGGAACTTCAAATATCGTGGGGAATATTTAAGGGGGATTTCCTAGTAAATTTCCAAAATCTACTAACAAAATATTTTTAACTTTATTTGAATGTGCATTCGCATGGCATGCGTTTTGGAGCTTAGAATTTATAAAGGGGCACCAACAGCATTTTTCCCGATTTCCCGGTTAGGTGGTTTTGAGAACACTTTAAGTCTATATATTTGAAATTACTAGGGTACATTAAAATATAATAAAAAGTTGTACACAAATTCAATAGAAAATTATGTCATTCAGTGGATATGTGGTATTTCACATATGCAAATCAAATGTAGGATCAACCCTTTTCCAGAAAAGTTGATGTTATAATTTTACAAAGGATGGTAGAATTTCCACTAAACTTTCCAGTATTGAACCCTATGTTATAATTATATTATTATATTAGTGGTACTTCTGTGGTGAACATAACTGGGACTTCCAGTAAATTTTTCAAATATACTATTTTAATATGCTATCATAAATTTTGTTTGGGGAAATATCGGCATGGCGTATATTTTTGAAGTAGATAATATGAATTAAATTTACAGATCCTCCGGAGGACACCATCTGAGAATGGATATCACCTTTAAGCCCGCCCTTTTATATCGCAAACTCCCTTCCATTGCACTAAAATCCAAACCTAAAATCAAATATTAATCGATGATGCCCTATGTAACTACAATATATTATGTACCTAGTGTAGTCACTATAAAGCCAATCATTTAAGCTTGCACACATTACAACGCATTTTCTCATGGAACGTGCGCTCCCTGTACAGAGATGAAGCTGCTGAGCAGCCGATACTCTGTCCCAATATAGGGCTAATGTAACGGTGTTACAGGAGATGCGTTGGACAGGGACCAGTTTCCTGGAGAAGAGCTACTACACCATATATTACAGTGGCCATCCCATAAACCATGTACTTGGAGTAGGTTTCTTAGTTAGCCAAAAAATGAAACCTGCTGTTATCGGCTTTGGAAAATAAGCAAATGGCTATGAACCCTGCGCTTGCGAGGCAAGTTTAGAAATTTAAGCCTCATTAATGTTCACCCCCTACCAGGCAGACGGACAGACGGACGAACGGACAGACGGACAGAAGACTCCAGAGTCGAAGAAGGATACCTTCTACAAAGCAGCAGAACGAATCCTTGAAGCCTGTCCCAGATATGATATCAAAATCATACTTGGGGATTTTAACAGTCAAGTAGGGAAGGAGCCCGTGTTCAAGCAATACGTTGGCTCCCATAGCTTACATGAAAATACAAATGATAACGGACTGCGGATCATTCAATTAGCAGTGTCACACGAAATGGTTGTTGGAAGTGCCTGGTTTGCGCGGAAAGCGGTCCACAAACATACGTGGGCCTCTCCAGACGAGACCACTTTCAACCAAATTGACCACGTGTTGATCGAATGCCGCCACCTCTCAGCTTTGACGAATGTCAGAACCTGCATTCTCAAAGAACACGGGCATGCGCGCATATTTATCACGAACTCCGGCGAGCGTAAAAAGGACTTCACAGACGGAAAAAGGAAGCCTGAGAGAACCAACAGGTCTGTGAACTCGAAAAGTACAGGGAGCAACCGCCCCCCCGGCGCGGAAGTTTTACCAAAAAGTCAGCTGGATGAAGTCCTATACGCCTCGATGTTCATCCTGCTAAGACAAAGAGGGAAATCTGATTTCCGACAAAATGGGTACATAGGAGCGATGGGTTGAGTATTATGATGAACTGCTCAACAACCAGATCATCGGGAGTTGGAGCTCCCGTCAACTGAAAACGATGGATAAATGCTGCCACCACCAAGCATAGAAGAAACAGTCCGTGCAATTCCTCGGCTTAAAAACCATAAGTCGCCAGGAGCCGAGGGAATTACAGCCGAGTTGGTTAAATATGGAGGCGACCAATTACACCAAGCGCAGCAATTATAGAGTACCATCTATAAGATATTGTCCTCTATCTTGCTAGGTCGAATAGCCCCATACGGCCAGAAAATAATTGACCCACACCAAAGAGGCTTTACTCCAGGCAAATCAGCAACAGATCAGATTTTCTCTCTGTGGCGAGCGATAAAAAATCTGTTGGAATATGGACAACAGTTGCATCATCTATTCATCGACTTTAAAGCCGCCTATGATAGCATAGCCAGGGTAAAACTGTACACGGCCATGGGAGAATTCGGTATCCCGACGAAACTAATAAGACTGACTAGGCTGACCCTGACCAATGTGCGAGGCCAGATCAAAGCAGCAGGGTCACTTTCAAGACCATTCGACATCAACAATGGTCTACGACAAGGGGATGCCCTATCATGCGTCTTCTTTTACCCGACCCTTGAAAGTGATCCGCGATGCCGAGGTAAATGCAAGATCTTCTTTGAGTCCACCCAACTACTGGCCTATGCTGACGATATCGACATCATGGGAAGAACAATCCAAGATGTACAAACTGCCTTCATCCAGATCGAGCAGGCGGCGCGAGATCTTGGGCTGCACATCAATGAAGGCACGACAAAATTTATGGTGGCAATGTCAACACCAAAAACCAACCAACCAACAACTTCAAACCGCATTGGTTAAACAGGAAGAATAAAGATAGGAGACTAAAACTTTGAGACCGTTGATAATTTCTCCTATCTAGGGTCGAAAATCACAACCGATAACAGCTACGATGATGAAATCCGCGCACCCCTATTTCAGTTTACAAAAACTGTTCCATTCGAAACTTCTCACCATAGGGTCAAAGCTCTTACTGTACAAGACACTGATCTTGCCAGTCCTCATATATTCCTCGGAGATTTGGGTTCTTTGCAAGAAAAATTGCGATCTCTTGGCTGCATTCGGGAGAATAATCCTCCGAAGAATTTTTGGCCTCCTATATGAGGATGGACGATTCCGCAGCTTACATAACGACAAAGTCTACGAGCGATACCATGACCGTCAGGTTGCGAATAAAATCCAGCTCAATAGGTTACGGTGGGCGGGTCACTTTATCTGCATGAATGAGGATGATCCAGCAGGGAATGTCTATAAGGGCAATATCTATGGTAGAAAGAAACAAGTCGGAATACCGGAAGCTCGCGCTTCTGGTATTTGTGTTTATCTTATGTGAGAAACTTCAACGCACATTTTTCTGTCCGTATATAGCTACAAATCCAACATAATCCTTCATATTTTTCCAAACTACGAGACATACGTACATATTACAGCCATAGATATCACGCTCACCCTAAACAAACAAATTGCCTATTTCCGAATACTGTACACGTATATGCACGTATATAAATTGATCGTACCCATATTTCCGATTTACTTCTTATATCTATTTGAATTAGGCACTACCCGCAAAGTTCATTAGCACGCATATATTATATACCTACATACACACATGTCTGGCTGACAAACAACTAAATAGTTGTTAATAATAGTTGGATTTTCTTCAAACTTGACCAAACTGTGCATTATGTTCTTCATTACACGCATGCCAAATTTTGTACTTCTGGGATGAACATAAGGGGGGGGGGGGGTGCCGGGTAAATTTCTAAAGTGTGGAAATATACTATTATTAACTTTATTTGTGCAGATATCGGAACCGGATATATTTTGAGGCCTAGATTTCGTAGAGATGCACCACTGTGATTTTTTTCAGATTTTTCGGTTGGATAGGTTCTGGGAACGAGACCTGTTACACTTTTTGTGGGTGATATTTTGAATCCTCACTCCCCTATGTTTCATCTAATATCAAATATTGAACCAGTTTCGAAAAGTACTAATTGAGACCTTTCATTTGATACCCTACGTGGCTACATTCTGTGCAAAAAAAATTTGCGCTCTCCATTCACATGTATGGGGAGCCCCCCTTAAACTTAACACAACATGGCGCCACTTACTGCATGTAAAGGGATCACCAGATTACATACTCTCACCAATTTTCGTGACAATCGGTCTAGTCGTTTCCGAATAAATCGGGTGTGACACACAGACAGACAGACAGACGGACAGACAGACACCGTCTCGATTCTAATAAGGTTTTGTTTCACACAAAACCTTAAAAAGACGAGGCGGACCCTGCCTGAAATGGAGCGATGGCATAGCTCAGGAAGCCAGACAGTTTTTAGAGAAGTGGGATTGGTGGACCTCGGCGCAAAACCGGGATGGCTGGAGTTCCTTATGATGACAGGCCTAGACCGGACACCGGTTGTTGCGCCGTTGATGATGATGATGATGATGATAATGGTAATGATCACCGGTGATTTTGCTCGTGTCGCTCAGCTCGTAATGTAGAATCGCGAGCTGGTCTACTTAACAAATATGCGATAAGACACCTGATGATCTACTTGGTAGTTCTATCCGAAACACAATTACAGCAATATCGCACGCAACCTGTCGTGTAGTAAAAGTGGAAGATTCAAGCTAGTAAATACAATATGATCACAGCATATGTCGTGCGCGAAGATATTCGCAGGCGGACTAGTGTAAACCGATGAGGGGAACCTAGGATATGATGAGAACATGCGGAAAGTTCAGCATCAATACGTTTGGCGTGCAAAATAAGTTAATACTTACTTAGCATAACTTAAGACTAGGATTTATATCATCATCATTAACGATGTAACAAGCAATATCCAGTCTAGCTCTGCCTTAGCAAGGAACTCCAGACATTGCGTGGTTGCGCCGGGGTTTGCAAATACGATATACCTAAAAGTTATCCGGCGTCCTGGCCTACGTCATTGTTCCATCTCAGGCAGGATCAGCGACTTCTTCTTTTTCTATCATAGCTACCGTCCTTATAGAATTTCTGGACTGGGTCATCCTTACCCACACAGTTTAGGCGATTCGCCTACCGCAACGTATTGAGACCAATGTTATCCACAACAGAGAACTAACCACTTTCATAGTTATGTAGGCTAAGGAATTCTAAATTCACTTGTAGGGTGTTAGCCGGTTAGTTGAAAGCCAACTGACCTAACGCAAGGCTGTCTACTCGAACAATACTGTCAATGATGAGACGAGGGAAAGTGCAAAAGTACACAAATCTCTTCCCATTTTCGCAACAGGAAGAACTAACGTAGTCGCAGCCCTTATATGAACAAATTCGGATTTAACAGCTTCACATCGTAGGAATTTCTATGAGCCTTGGATGAAGGATGCGGTTTCAAAAGCAACAAAGTTTGTAAACTTTTTGGTATATGTTACTCACCACCCCAATTTATACTTTGATCTGGAGACCTAAAGGCTGTCCAAATCTCACTGGAAGCCGGCGGACAACTTGAGATGCAATCCTGGCTACTTCCCGAGAGATAACACTCAGATCCCATAGCAATTAGTCATCGGACTGACGAAGTTCTGCGAGAGGAAAGCGTTACCACATGGGATCTAGGGAAGTATCAACACAAATTGAAAAGGTGAGTACCTCCCTGAATGTACCCTCAGCAATAAGCCAAAAGTATATAATGTACAGAGCATGACAACATTTGTGACCAACAACAGGCAAGAAGTACTGGACATAATTGTAGAGAATTCTCTTTGGAACGAGCTCTTGAGGGTGTCGGATAAGCCCTCTATGTTCATCAGATACGACATTGAGAGCAACTCGAAAGTATAATATAAAGAATAGTAAGGAGTTCCAGCAGAACAGATTGGAACTCAAGGCACTTGAGTAACAATATGGTTTCCCTGGAGGTGAGTGGTATCATCAGGAGTGAAGTAAAGCTAGAAACAGTGACGGAAGAACCAACTTGTCATTGATACATATGAAGTCAGCTATCCGGCTAAGATAATTAGGTAATTAATGGATGTCCCATGGTGGAATAGGAATCTATCCAGAATGACAACAGGGGTCCCTTCTTTAAACGGAGTAAAACAAACCGTGGGTGGCAGAGGTACAAAAATGAACTGACGGTGATAGCAACGTGAACAGGGAAGCAAAATGAAACAGCTTCAGGTAATTCTGTGAAAAGATCGAACAAACCACAAAAGCATCCATGCTATAAAAAAAGTTGTAGCCAAAGAAGGGCAATAGAAAGGTCAAACAACTTCCATTCTCACCAACTCTACTCAAGGTTGCGCATAAGGTACTATCCCCGAGAATGTGAAGTGTGGTAGTTGGTGAATCCCTAGGGGAGCTAACAAACAATGGAATGTAAGTGGAAAATGATGCTGATGGCATTGTTTTAATTTGTAGGGGAAAATATGAGGAGATCCCGTGAGAAAGAATCCAAACGGGATTAAGGATCACTAGTACCTGGTGCAGGAAGAGAGGGCTGTTGCCATTATACTGTCATTAACTGGGAAGGGCAAGCTTGATCACCTGAGAGTTATTACATTACATGGAATGGAAGTGAAACGAGTAATAGAGGTCAAATATTTGGAAATAACACTAGATCAAAAACTATTCTGGAAGAAACATGTTTGCAACATATGTATGATATATTGTAAAGCTACGAACTCTCTGATGAAAAACATGTGGATGCAACCTGAAAATATTGCACAGGATATAATCTGCAATAGCAAGGCCAATCGTTACATGGGGCAGTAATCTGAGCAGACAGAACTCAACTCAACAGAACAGCCAGGGAATCATACAAACTTCAAAGACTGGCTTGCGTGTATTTCCGGCGGAGCTATGCAGACATGCCCGACGGCATCCTTAGATGACTTTCTAGGATTGACTTCTCTCCATCGGCATATGCAACTGCAGACCAAGCGGGCGATTGAGAATATGTATGACTATCGATAGGCTACGGGCACTAGGTTAACCATTCTTTGAGGAGAAGAGCAGAGCTGCTATCCTTCACCAACGTTACTGGCTGACTCTCAAGACTTAAGCCCGGCAGAAATCTGCTCCCTTTGCTTTTACTACAGCGGTAATGGTTTTAGCAGTTTGTGACATCAAAACGGCGCACCACAGCGCTGATTGGGCTAGCTATAGCTACCCTACCTACTCTATCAGTGACGAGCACAGTTGCTTAAATCAGAGGAAGATTGATATTCTTTATAGGGGATATCCCGAATTACGGATACCAAGCGTTATTATAAGAACGAGGCTTAAATTCGATAAGAAGTTTGAAACACGCCACTGATTACCTGATACTTTGACTAACCTCTCACAGGACAGGGAGCAGGCGCGGAGGTCATTGGTCCAAGGCAAATGCATTTTGAATCAATGAGTAGCCCCCTCCTCCAACTGGTATGGAAATACTTTGACAGACTGAATATGCCGGCTCGCTCAATAAGGTCTGGATACTCTGGGCTCAGGCCACATTGTGTTAAAAGGGAATAAGGCTGCAGATCGGCTGGTCAGGAAAGGAATAGGGATGCGTCTACTGGAATCGGAAATTCGTTGAAAAACGACGGGAAATGGAACAGTCCGCGGTGCCCGAAGAACTTTCAAACCCAAGCCTCCGGATCATAGTAGGAACACTCATTGGTCTCTGCGGGCTAGATTATCACCTAGAGAAGCAGAGATTTATACGGGCACACATATTCTGAGACAGGGTCCGGCACTTGTGTAAGGTAGGTTGAGACCTCTCGGAGAATATTTGGAACCAGATGTCAGGTTGAAACACTTGGAAGTAGCGAAAATAATGATGTTTTCGTGGATGCTAGGCTTGAACAACATGCTATTGTTAATAGGTATACATACTCTAACGAGTAAAGGGGCACGATAGTTCTTCTAGAACACAGTGTGACCCTTGACAGTATCATCACTAATGTATCAAAGAAAGGACCTGAAGAATGGTTGTTAGGAAAATTGAGGTGCCACGCGCAGCCACAGAGAAAAATATCGGACGCGGTTATTCAAATCTCAACTACTGCGACTTCATCTGGTGAATATTTCGTTATTATAACTCCATTGACACTTTTCAACGGCAACTCCTTATTCAGTCGCTTTTCGTTGCAATATAAAGGAATCGAATAAGGAAATGTGGGAATGTCGTACATATGCGAAATTTTGCAGTTGACATTGCATAACCACATTCGAGATCACACTATTCATGCGAATATATATTGTAAGTTGAAGGAACGACTCAGTTTTTTATGAGAGGGATCTGTTGTGGCAGACAAACATCTTTTCAGGCACGGGAAAGTTGGAAGAGTCAGGATAAAGAAAATCCTGAAAGATGCTTGCAAGTCACGGTCTTGTCTGCATAGTTTCCTCCTGTGGAGGAAAACCATGGGAGAAGAAAGTAAGTTCGCATATGATGAATGTGTATGTATGCATGTATAAGTGGCACATCAACGAGGAATAAAGCAAGTACTACGGATGATGTGTAGAGGGAAAAAAGCATGCAGGAAAACTGTTGCCGTCTGTCTGAATCAGGGATTTGAGTTGCAGCAAATCCTTCAGAAGCCGACGTGTGGTGTGATTGTGAAATCCAAAAGGATATTTTTTCCCTTAATTTCAGAAAATCTGGCGAACTTTGTTTTTAACTGCATGAGTATAGCATGGATTTCTTATTGATGTCGTTGGTGTCCTCTGCGCTTACATACTCGTACATCTTCGGATGAGTCTAGTTAGAATCGAAAGAACGTGCTGGCGGCCAGAAGATTTCCCTCATGAAATTAACACATTTGCTGGGGAGGTGAAAAGCGGGAAATTCTTTCCGAGGTTTTAATTAAAATTTTACTTTTACGCGTGAGTCAGTGTGGGGGTAGGGTGAGAACTACTTAATCAAAGCCCGAAGTCATGTGGTAGGTGCAACCCACCGCACCGGTAGGCAGTAGAAATTGTAGAATCTGGCCATTCGAGTTTCCAGTGTTTTTCAACAGAACTCACGGAAGAGATATTTTTAGGTGGATAGGTCTTTAGATATCGGGCATGAAGTAACATTCAAGTGATATATGTATATTTCTAATTATATCCACACCTATTTGTAGAGCTATGGGAGCGTTTCATAGGAAATTTAGCAGGTGAAGTTTCGGAGTTGTTTATTCGTAACGAATCATTTTTGTGCTTTGGAAGAAAACTGTGCAATTGTACACAAAACAGAAGAGGGAGGAACGGAAAAGGGACCATAATCCAGCTGACTTTTATCATTATTATTATTCAAAATAATGCGAACTCTAATACAAATTATTAGTACAGGTAATTTTTCCTGAAAAAGTATTATTTTAAAAATTGTATCTAGCAACACCGGACCCCCCAAGAAATATGATGGCGGGTAAGGTAGGCACAACATTTCATTTAGTATTCGGGAACACATTATACGATGTACGCAATTGGAAGCATGAAGCCGAGCAAAAGCAACGTTTGGGAAGAGAGAAATTCATTTTGGTATCAAAAGTATGGTGCTCACTCATTGAAAATAGCCAAAACTTTTAAAAACCATAAATAAATCTCACAGTCTAAGTGTAATTTTGCAGTGTTTCTAGTGATTAAATTATTTGAAATAATTAAGACTTGCCTATACTGATATTTCAACAACTACTTGTTACCTTCATCAGTACTACGAGTATGCTCCTAACTGGGTTTGTTAAAACCTTGTGTGCTATTCTAAATCTGCTCGAACATGTGCCACCAGTCAAGGGGCGGTGGAAGTTGAAGAAATACACGAACCTCGCACCATTATCGTTACGATCCCAAGACCGTGCTTCCCCACCACATGTCTGAGTAAGGTGTGTGTATTTAATATCACCCTGGATCGGAATCTTCCAGTTAGAAGTGGCCCCCACGTGAAAAGAGCGTGCATTGCGGTAACTATTAAAAGCAACCCGACACCAAATTCGTGTCAGCTATCATTTGGCTTTCCAGAGTACAAAAGCATGTTGCCGTGTTGAAGGAGAGAATTACTCTCCAGAGTCCCAACATCTTACTTCACTTAGGCCACCTTACATCTTTTAAATTCCCGCTTAAGTTGGAGAAAGCGAGCATTTTGAGGATCCTCGCTACCGTTATCGAGAAGCAGGAGTATTTTTCAGAAACCAATCATAGTCCGTTTTCGATAGCCAAAGGTTGCTGATGTGAGGTCAGTCCCTATCCAAGGGGTTACTGGCAGTTCGGTAGCAATAAAGTTTCGAAATTTGCAGTTTGTTGACCCAAAAATTTCTATCCCTTTTAGTGGCCTCTTAAGACAAGCAGGGAAGACTGAGTGTATTACTAATCCCAAAACTTAAAGGGCACTGCGACAGTAAAAACAAGTCTTAATTATTTCAAATCACAGCCGTTCCCACTGGTATTGATGTTTTTAGTGACGTTGTTGGTATTGTGGGTCCAAAATAACCCCAGTGAGAAAGAAGCAAATAAATAGTAAAAAAAAAACTTGCTGAACTCTTCATCTAGGTAGATTTTGCTTCTGGAACCGTCGATCTCAAGCTCCGGGGGTGTTGATGGGGACTCAGTGGCTAATTCTTTATCGATTTCGAGGAATTTTGTTGCGTCGGAATAGCTCTCTCTCTGTTTCTGACAACTGAAAAATAGAAAACAACGTTGCTAAAGGCAAGTCATCCTCAGGGTTGAATTCTTCTGATTCAGAATCATTTTTGTCAAATCCAGTTTTCTAAAGCAGTTTATAATTTTTACTGGCTGCACCTTAATCCAGGTTGCCTTTCTGAAATGCATGCCTCCAAGACGTGAATGGGTTCCTTCGCCGAAGAAGTGTCAATGCTTGCCAAGATGTGTTTAACATGCATGCTTCGATAGTGAACTTTTTTAATAACGCCCTGATCTAACGGCTGACAAGCTAATACCATGTTGCTTGGAAACAAAATAATTTGTATATTTTGTAACCGCAAGTCGCGAGGATGCGAAGTTGCATTGTCTAGGAAAAGCAAAATGTTCCTTTTTGCTGCCTAATTTTTCGGTCGAATTTCATTAGCCACTGAGCCATTAACTCACGCGCCTTTTTATTAAAATGCCAAATTATTAATCACGAGTGGATTTTCTTTTTCTCCTGCTATATTAGCGCATAGTAAAATTGTTAACCTTTCTTTGGACAATTTTTCACAGTGACACTTCTCCGAATTGAGAGCAAGCGTTTTGTTGGCTAATGCTCTAAAGAGAGACTGTTTCGCTGGCATTATAAATGTCCTGGGGTCTATTACCAATAGAAGTGCTGGGAGTTTCTTAAAAATTCACCAGACACACATGAAAATGTTATGTTATAATCGTTAGATGCGACGAAAGCATTAACTTCAAGGCCTAAGCTATTAATTCATTAATATTGAAACTGTTTTAGCTTATCTGCCTATGGTTTCACCTTTTGGTTAGCACACGCACTGATGTATTTTCATTTTCATATGCGTTGAGAATACTTATTTGCTCTTTTAAAGAAAGTACTTTCCTCTCTGACATTATTAATTATTTTACCTTTTATACTTTTCACTTCAATTTGCAGCTATTGAATGAGACAATGTTGCGTTCATTTTGAGTACCTTTTTAAGGTTTTGTGTGAAACAAAACCTTATTAGAATCGAGTCGATGTCTGTCTGTCTGTCAAGTGGCGCCATTTCGTGTTGAGTATAAAGGCCTCCCCTTACATACGAAAGAGGGGTGCAAATTTTATTTCACAGAATGTGGCCATGTGGGGTATCAAATGAAAGGGTTCAGTTAGTACTTTTCTAGACTGGTGATATCACGTGAAACGCAGGGGAGTGAGGGCTCAAAATATGATCATCAAGAAATTTAATAGGTCTCGTTCTCAAAACCTATTCAACCGAAAGATCTGAAAAAAATCACAGTTGTGTATCTAAAGGAAATCTTGTCCTCAAAATGCATCCCGTGCCGACATCTGCTCGAATAAAGTGTTATATTAGCATATTTTAGAAATTTAAGTTCATGCTAGAACTACAAAATTTGG
The DNA here is from genome assembly GCF_905115235.1 of Hermetia illucens. NCBI lineage: Eukaryota > Metazoa > Arthropoda > Insecta > Diptera > Stratiomyidae > Hermetia > Hermetia illucens. Next base: position 128,715,866 of record NC_051849.1, on the reverse strand, counting down.
TAGTAGTATAAGGGATAGAGCATAACTCTAGAAAGTTTGAAGGAAAGCAAACTATTATTAGCAAAGCTATTGAAGGTGAAACTTTGCCCTTTTTTGTGAATTTCGTGCATTCTACAACGTGTATGATGTCATCATAACATATCAATTTACGTCTGTAATATTTACGTATATCTTGTAGTTTGGAAAAAAAATATGAAGGGGGTTTGGGTTTTTAGCAATACCAATGCAAAAATATTTGTAGAAAGTTTCTCACAACGAAACAAAACCTTGTTTAAATGTGCGGGTCAGATAGTTGAAAAATATGAAAAAATAAAAAAAAAACAAGTCGGGAAATCGGAAGCTCATTGGCTGACAGCATTGACTCGAGATATTTAAATTGCTCAGTGCTATCAGCTTCACTAATCTTCCCAGAAATGAGCGAATTAAATATTTCCGGTCAATGTTTTCAGCTAATTGAGAAATGAGTTTTGAAATTGCGTCACGCATTAATGCGACCTGGATGAAGTGGTGTTCCACAACTGTTGTTCTTTGTGATCGACGTATCAGCGCACGTCTCAAATATAAAATTTACCGCAATGTCGTTCGTCCGCCGCTCTCTATAGTTTTGGGTGTTGGCAGACTATAAAAGACGGTATTTTGTGGTAATAGAGACGAAGATGTTGCATTACATTGGTGGCGTAACACGTTTTGATCACGTCCGAAATGGGGATATCCGCGATAGATATGGGGTTGCACCGATCGTGGAAAAACTGCGAGAGAGGCGTCTTCGATGGTATGGTCACATAATTCGCGCTATCGAGAATTCACTTGCCAAGATTGGTCTGAACATCGAAGTCGATGGTGAGCGACCAAAAATAATGGTGGCTTGGCGGATGGATCAGGCGTTTGATAAAAGAAAATGGCGAAACCGGTCACGACGAGCTGACCCCGCTTGTGAATAGGACAGAGGCTGAAGAAAAAGAAGAAGATGTGAGGAGCGACCAGTGCATGACAGCTCTGTGTCACATAGTTAAAAATTCCATTGCCCTCTAGTTTTTAGAAAGCGATTTAAATAAATCATTTGATGGAAAGCCCTGTATTGTTAATAGTCAACCTCATAGGCTTCACACTCTGAGTTTAATGTTATTAGCAAATGCAAAGAATTTTACCTACAACAGATATAAGCAAGTCGGGAAACCGCAAGCTAGGCGCTTCAGGTATGAAAGTTTTTGTTTGCTTCTTCTGTCAGTATGTTTGGGTGCAGAACTATTCCATTTGTACGTAGGCCGCTGTGTATATACATTTAGTATGTCTAACTACTCGCTTTAGTGTAATATCGATATTTATAATAGTTGCAATTTCCCCAATTTTCATACCAGATTCATGAAGACCAATTACGATCCCACGCTCATTTTCCGTCAGAGTGGTTCCACGTGGCATAGTGCTTTAAAAAAAATCTGCCAAAGCCTGATAAACCTCCAGGTGAACCATCCTCATACTGACCCATATGTCTTTTGGAGACTGTGGGGAAAATGTTAGAGCGGGTAATCTATAATAGACTACTCCCGGTTGTTGAGAGCCAAGGCGGCCTTTCAGATAGGTAGTATGGGTTCCATAAAACTAGATCAATCATTGATGCCATCAAATTGGTTACTGGCTTGGTCGAAGATGTAATCCACGGAAAGGGTAGTACCAGCAAATATTGCGTGATAGTAACCCTGGATGTGAAAAATGCATTCAATTCGGCCAATTGGAATCTAATACGGAAATCCCTAGCGAAGGTTGGTATTCCCGCCTATCTCGCTCCTATCGTCGATAGTTATTTAACTGAAAGGTGGCTCCGGCATGACACTGACGACGGACCCCGGGAGTACGTTGTTTCCGCGGGTATCCCGCAGGGCTCCATATTGGGAAGAGAAATTTAGCCTGCCGGCCATCAAATACTTGTGGGTGGTGATAGACAGGAAGCTCGGCTATAAGCAACTCGTACTGTATGTTCGCGATAAATTATCCACTGCTAGCATGGCTCTGGAGAGGATGATGCCGAACGTGAGAGGGGCACTGCATACCTTTAGCTTGCTTATAGCCTGGGTGGTGACCTCAATCATGCTCTATGCGACCCTAGTTTGGAGGGAGGCGTTGCAAATATCAGTTAACACTATCAAACTGAGTGCAGTTTACCGGAGGACAACCCTGAGGGTATGCTCTGCCTTGAGGATTGTCTCAGATGATGCAGCATTCGTCATCTTTGAAATGATGCTGATTGATATCCTGGCAAATGAGATGGCGAATATATACAATGCGAAGCCAATCTCTCCATTATCCCCCAAGACAGACAGACGGACGGACAGACATTGAACCCATTATTATTATTATCAATGGCAGTTGACGCAGAATAGTAGAGGATGAGTGCGAGCGGCTAGGTAGTCGTGGAGAGCTGAAGCGCATTTCAGGTAACCGCGAACGATGGTGCGTAAGTGTGTTTGACGCAACAAAAACGCACCAAGGGGTGAATGACAGCCACATATATGCCATGTTCGTATAATTTTGAAAAAATCTTTAAAACGACACTAGCGGAATATTTCGTCGGTTGCGCAAATGGTGTCCAGCATTGCAGTAGATCAATTTGATGCGCGTTAGCCTTACTATTGCATAAGCTAATGCCAGGCGTACAACAATGAAATGCGAAAACAGAGGGCCATCCAATATATATATTTGGCATTCGAGCCATTTTGTTACGCCATCAGCAAATCTCGAACACGCATATGTGATAAACTGGAAAAGTATTTGCATAAAGCCAAGTTGTTGTGCTTAGTATGCCGCATTTCAGACCAAAGAACGAGCATTTGCAAGAATTATCATTTCTTTATTTTCATTTGAAGAAAACTGCTGGTACGTCGTACCGATTATTTGGGAAAGCTTGCGTTAAGCATGCTTCGTCTCAAGATATATGTGAAGGACGGTTTCGATACTTAGTACTGATTTCCATGTTGCAAACAAAGAAAGCGGAAAACTACCGAAGAGGTATACGAAAAGATGAGGGTATTGTTTGGCGAAAATAATTCAACACAAACACAAAATAAAACTTTACAGAGCAAGTGGGCGTAAATCAACAAGCTATTTCTAAGTACCTACGAAAGATGGGGAAGATTCAGAAGATCGATACATGAGTTGAACGATAGATAGTTGGAGAATGCAGTTGTGAAATTTTGCTTCGCCAACACAAAAGAAAGTTGCGTTGTCTATTATAACGTGCTAAGCTCGCCGCAACGGTTGGTATTAGTCGCTACGAACAACAATTGAATGATTTGCACTGTTCGTGGCACAGTTAGATACTAGACAGCTACCTCACTCCCCCTTGCCCCTCAAGGGGGGAAATCAGTGCGAGTACACAAGATTTCAAATTGTTTTGCCCTTGAGCATGAGCGAGATGTACCGAAAACCCGATCAGCTGTGTTTGACATACCGCCCGGACTTGCCAATGTATTGGTGAGATTGGCAAGTTTTTGCTTATGTATAGGTGAATACGTGAAACAACTTTTTGCTATATGGGCGAGCACGCCGTAGTACCAGAATAGCAAAAGCTCACCGATCTCTCTCTTACCAATACGATTTGACGAAGATTATGCCTTTTTCTTGTTTAGCGTCTCTGATGTGTACAGATAAGATTCTGCAAGCACATTTGCAAGTGGGGTCATTTTTGTAAGGGTACTGCCTATAGTAGATCTACTGTGGTTCGTGGTTTGAAAAACAACCAGAATACAAATAGAGACAATACAACGTCATTTTGCTTCATGGCAATGCTCCATCATAAACAGCAAAACTGTGACAGCTGGCAAGTTCTACCAGAATGTCGCATGCTGCCCAGACTCCTTCCGATCACTCTGCATCTGACCGCCGTGGACAGCAGATGCTTTTTTCGGGCTCAAACAAATAGATTGCCGCTAACCTGCACCTATGCCTAATCAGGGAAATTTCTCATCGCCGCTATCAACTGCCAGCTTTAGGAGCATTTATATTGACGCAAGACTATCGCCGGACGTTGTGACTCGTCGATCAAGTTTTAGGCACTCTGTGCGGACTAATTTTCAAAATTTAGTTTCTTTATCTCTCATAAAATAAGAAAACGTTTTTTAAAAATAGATTTTAGCAATTCTGAGGGCTGCGCTGCAAAATCACCAACGGTACCCAGTGTATTAATGACGTTTCCGAGGATGACGTGGGGTCGGATTTACCCATAAGATCCGATGACAATGACTCCGAAAAACAGCAACAAATGCCTACGAACGCAAGTGCGCTCGACGAAATGCGAACTAAGTACGATGATGTGCTGCGACAAAATGAGCATCAGCGTACTCAAATTGAGCTGCTGACGAAAACGACCAGCAAATTTAAGGACACAGTGAAATCCCTGTAATCTATGCTGGTGATAGTTTTTCCCGCTGTGAACGTAGCACAGCACGCTACTGCCCTGACCAAGCCAACGGAAGTACCAGCTGACTATCCCCCACTGCACGAGCCACATCAAGCTGTGACTTTGTTATTCCGTCCAACGAGGGAGGAGCCTACAATTGAGCCAAAAGAGGACCCCGAAGGGGAAAAGATGTGCCTTAAGGTCATCAAAGAGGAGCAACAAGAAGGCCCTTTTAACTTCGTTTGTCGGCGGAACAAGCCCAAAAAACAACAAGTGTGTGCTTAAAGTACCCCTAGTGCCAAGCGTCAATGGCTTCTCTGCTAGCGTCTTAAAACCCAAAAAAGAGAAAATTTCTTCAATTACGGCATATAATATTAATGTCCCATAGCTACTGAAATCCCTAAAGGGCAAAGGTCTAAAGGCTACCCTAAAAAACACGAGGGGCCGTGGAACCCTCATTTTTCCAGAGTCCACAGGGGACGAAATTTTTTTCGCTCATTACAGAGCAAGGGCTTGGTGCCACCACAAGAACTCCTTCATCCCTTGGAACTCAGTCCATAAATTCCGCCGTCTCCATAGGGGAACTGACCCCGAAAAAATTATGGCCGAACTCCCTTCAGAGTACCCACTTCTGAAAGTTCGCTCGGTTGCAAATTTTGCGACCAAACAAAATAAGGCTCTCCACAGGGGGCATCCCTCGATCCCTATAAAATCTCAATCCGCTCTTTTTGTAGCCAACTTTGAGCCCTCCCAAGAGCTAAGTGAAGTTTTCAAGGTGAAGTACATCCTTCATCAAAAGATTACCTTCGAAAAGGTCAAACCGGTGGAAACTTTGGGTATATCGTCAAATGTGCTGCGTCAATTCGCTGCGATAAAACTTATCCTTAACTTATGGAATTAAGTATTATCACCTTCAACTTCGTGTCTATGATCTCACACACCTAACGTGCCACCGTCCAATTGTTAATCGACACTCTGTAGGCGCATTTCTTCTGCATTTCGGAGACTCACCTTAAAAGCAGGGATAATGTAAACTTCACCGGATATAACATTATTCGGAACGATAACAATTCAGGCACTGCCCTTCTAGCCCGAAAGACTATTTTTTTGAGGAAGTCGCCGTCGAGAACCTGCAAACATCTTCCGCTGCGGCGGCACTAGTTAAAGCTACCGATGGATTCTGGTAGTATCCGTCTACATCAAATGAAATTCTAAAACTGAACAACTGGGCCATAACTTACAAGTCTTGAACAATCTTCAGTTAAAATGAAAATACTTTCTTTCCGGGGCGATTTCAACTCAAGGCACACCTCCTGGGGCAGTCGATATAAATGGGGAAACCCTGGTAAAAATCCATGACCCTTTTTCGCTCACCAATACTGAGATGATTTGATGAGGACCAATGAAACCAAACAAAGTTTTCAGGTGAAATCCTGTGAAACATCACCAGGCATGTCCGACTGATTTTCAGATGAAATCCAACTTTCCTCGTCTTCACAAATGCAAAAGCGAGTCTTAACGACTATCACACAGATTGGGACAAGTTCAAGTCAGACTTATTGCTTAATCTGAACTTGAAAAAAGTTCGTTATCACCAGAAACTTAAAAAAAAAAGGAATCGACGAAGCAATAATTGTGGCTATCGACGCCAACAACATTGTTACATGCAGAAAAAAGTCGATGAGTTCGAATATAATTCTATACCCCATGATATCATGTTATACATGAAAGTCAGACAAATATGGCCCTGGAAAGCAGGACGCAGAAGACATAAAACGCAGACCCAATATGTTTCAGAATATAAACATGTTAACGGGTAGACACAAGTCCCGAAACTTCGTTCTGACTAAGAACAAGGAACCTGTCTGCAGTGACTCTAGAAAAGCGGAAGTTTTTGCGGAATCATTTGAGGCTCAGCTCAATACCTCTCCGCCTCGAAACAATCTGGACTTAACTGCGACTGTTGAAGCGACAATTAGAAATTCCCTTCCAATTCATTCCAATAAGTTAGTGACTTTTTCCGCTACGAACATCCGCAGTGAAACTAGTGGATTCGCAACATTTTCTGAGTCTTCCACAACTCACCACCCTGACCCACAAGCTAAACTTTAAAAAATCAGCCGGACCTGACGAGATTACCAATTTCGTCATTAAAAATTTACCCATGGTTTCCTTTCTTTTAGCATTTTTTAATAACTGCATTAATAACGGCTATTTTCCATCTACTTGGAAAGTAGCAAAAATCGTTGCGATCCGAAAGAAGAGAATCTCCTCCGAACCAAGCAATTTCAGACCCATTTCTCTGCTTTCCAACCCATGAAAACTTTTTGAGAGAGTCTGGGCAACTGAACTTGTCTAGCATCTCAAAAATATCATTCCAAATCACCAGTTCGGTTTCCGTCATAAACACGGAACGCACTGAGCTGAACACTGTTAATAATAAACCAACCGTAGCCTGTGCATTGGATCTAGAAAAGGCCTTTGACTCCATATGGGCAAATGGACTCATATACAAACTGATCGACAATAACTTCCTACTTGCTATTATAAGAATTGTCTTCAGCTTTTCCGAAGATTGGCTTTTCTATGTTAACGTGGGAAACGAATCTTCGGATCTCTTGCCAGTAACATTAAGAGTACCGCAAGGATCCATTTCAGGGCCTGCCTTATATAACATTTTCATCGCAGACGTCTCCATTCCTGAGACCGGCACTGACTATATCCAATATGCCGACCAAACCCTTATCTTCGCGTCAAACATCCGCCCCAACAAGGCCGACAAAGCAATAGAAAAATGCTGGTACTTCCCTGTACATATTTCGGCCATTGGGGCATTAGAATAAATGAGGCAAAAACACAATTGTGTACTTTTAGGAGACAATCTAGATACTCAGGTTCTAGAAGTAGCTGTCAAAATGCTAAATGCTTCAAAATTAAAATAGGAAATACAACACTGAGCACCTCATAGACGATCAAATACTTGGGAGTTAAGTTTCATAAATTTCTCAAATTTAATCCACACCTGGAGCTTGCTATGAATAAGGCACGCAGCGCAGTTGGTAAGATCTATTATCTTCTCCGCAAGAAACTAGGTCTTAGTGCCAAAGCCAAACTGATTCTCTACAAGACTCTGATAAAATCTATCATCTGTTACGGAGCACCCATCTGGATCACCTGCTCCAACCCTGCCAGGCATAAATGCGAAGCATTTGAACGCCCAATATTAAGATATTACACCTGCCTATCTTATAACCACCCAAATCTATTAATTCGACAACTCTACCAACAGGGTAGCACATCTCCATTAGCCATATTTCTCAGTCCTTGCCAAATTTTGAGTAATAACCTAAAACCCTCCATCTTTTCCTTCTTTGACACTCCTGGCCATAGAGGATAAGCACAAGTTACTGTTTTGTGCGACTGTATATATTATAGAAGTTTTAAGTAGTTGTAACTGTCCTAAGCTAGAATTGACCATGTAAATAGTAATTTTGTGTAAAACCAAACTTTATTAAAATCGGTTTACTGTCTGTCTGTCTTTTTTTCGGCGTTGTGAGTTGGAAAGGTTCAAAACCTTCTGCTGGCTCCTGCCATGCAGTTATGTGAGATTTCTACTTACTAAAGCCACCTCCTTCTCATTCCACCTTCCCCACGGAACTCCAATAAAGTATGCCGTCGCGAGGCTGGATCAGCTTTTAACTACGGCTCATTATGGTTCTCTCCCTTCCTCGTTTTCACTGTAGTTCTTCCTGCCTAGGCTGTCTATGAATCGTTTTTAGTTCCTTTACAACCTGGTTCCAAGCATCCGTTCCCCATGGCTTCGTTCAAACCATCTTCGAATATAAGGAATGATGCGTTATGTCCAACGTCCCATCTCTTTTGCCACTCTTCGATAGATTCCCACCGTACCAACTTCCATCGAAATGCGCTAGAGTCCCCAGCTTTATGCGTTTTGTCGTGGAGTCGCCGGTCTATGAGGTGCATCCTCTCCTGACGTTGTTCGATACGCAGTGCATACCCGGAGTGCACTTAGCCAATTTTCCTAATCCCAATTTTCGGCAGTTTACTTTGTTAACCAGAACATTTTCCCAAACAGGAGCTGCGTAGGGTAGCACGGAGCTGACTACCCTAGAACGCAGAACACGTTGACCTTGTCTTGGCCCACTAATGTTCGGTGGTATCGTCGAGATCGTTGCAGCGATGGAAGACCCTTTAGTTGCGGCGCACTCAATGTGTTTTTAAGGTTTTGTGTGAAACAAAACCTTATTAGAATCAATTGTTTAGGATAAGTGAGGGATCCTAAGTCCACAACCACTTGTTGTTGGACCGGACCAAATGGAGAGCAACTTACTCCCACGTTTATTTGGTCCGCGGATCCCTCGTTTGGGGCATGGCACCCAAGCATTAAAAATTGTAGGACAAACGGTTTCGTCCAGGGCAGAGGCAACTCTTCAGACGCTGCCTCACCTCTGCCCTGGGAGCAGCGTGACCGTGAGTGGCATCGGATGGAAAACGCTCCATTTATATGTTTAGGAAAACACGCCAAGGGTGCGAATTATATCCAGTAGAAACCGATAGTTTGAGCCTGTTTCTACTGGATATAATTCGCACCCTTGGCGTGTTTTCCTAAACATATAAATGGAGCGTTTTCCATCCGATGCCACTCACGGTCACGCTGCTCCCAGGGCAGAGGTGAGGCAGCGTCTGAAGAGTTGCCTCTGCCCTGGACGAAACCGTTTGTCCTACAATTCTTATTAGAATCGATTCGATGTCTGCCTGTCCGTCTGTCTGTCTGTCTGTCTGTCACACCCGATTTATTCGGAAACGGCTGGACCGATTGTCACGAAAATTGGTAAGAGTATGTAATCTGCCGTTCCCTTTACATGCAGCGACTGGCACCATTTTGTATTAAGTTTAAGGGGGGGCTCCCCATACAGGTGAAAGGAGGCTGCAAAATTTTTTTTCACAAATTGAATCCATGTGGGGTATAAAATGAAAGGTCTCAATTAGTACTTTTCGAAACTGGTTTAATATTTGATATTAGGTTAAACATAGGGGAGTGAGGACTCAAAATATGAGCATCAAAAAGTGTAACAGGTCTCGTTCTCAGAACCTATCCAACCAAAAAATCCGAAAAAAATCACAGTAGTGCATCTCTATGAAATCTAGGCCTCAAAATATATCCGGTTCCAATATCTGCAGAAATAAAGTTAATAATAGTATATTTCCATATTTTAGAAATTTACCCGGCACCCCCTTATGTTCATCGCAGAAGTACAAAAAGCATAGGTATAATGTAGAACATGGTGCACAATTCGGTCAAGTTTGAAGAAAATCCAATTGTTATTAACAAAGTTATAGGGGGTGAAACTTTACCATTTTTTTGTGAATTTCGTGCACTCTCAACCTGCATGACGTCATCATCACATATCAATTCGTCAATACCACAACGAAGTTAGTTCGTATTAATTGGGTGGAAAAGGATTATTTTGTTTTAGTTTTTTAGTCATTTGTATATGAATATCAATTATTCCAACGAGACATGTGTGTATGTAGGTATATAGTATGCGCGTGCTAATGGACTTTGCGGGTAGTGCCTAATTCAGATAGATATAAGATGTAAATCGGAAATATGGATACGATCAATTTATATACGTGCATAAATGTGTAAAGTATTCGGAAATAGGCAGTTTGTTTGTTTAGGGGGAGCGTAATATCTACGACTGTAATATGTACGTATGTCTAGTAGTTTGGAAAAATATGAAGGATTATGCTGGATTTGCAGCTATATACGGATAGAAAAATGTGCGTTGAAATTTCTTAGATAAGATGAACACAAAACCTTTATACCCGAAGCGCGAGCTTCCGGTATTCCGACTTGTTTGAATTTGAATCTTCTGTGAACATTTACTACGTATTTGAGCGATGGTTGGGAGTAAATTGTTTGTTCGCCAACTTTGATTTTCACAGTTGTGTTTTTTCTTCTCTTGCTGATGAGAACTACTTCTGTATTATGTTCAGCAATTGACCTCCCATATCGCCTCATTTGCGTAGATCTCGATTTGGTCTTGTGCTGCAAACAACCACCATTATTCCGATATCATAGGCGAACACTCATCATATATAACTAGCCACAGCAAAGGCACCTAGGACAGAACCCTGTGACACCCCGCAAGCTGTCGGGAATATTTGCAGTCTTTGTAGCTTCCATTGCTCGGGAAATTCTCCTTCCCTAAGGCGTGCCGTGAAAACTTCGGCAAACATACCTGGCGCTGTTTTGCAGCTATTTTCACGGCAATATTAGGGATTCCATCCGGTCCTGGATTCTTGTTTGCAGTCAATCATTTCGCCCCGTCTAGAACCTCCTCATTTACTACTACCGGAACTTCGTCGGGACTAAAAGGTACTGCAGGAAGGCTTGTACAGACAAGTAATCGGTGGAGAGCGCTTGCCTTTTAGTGATGACATCACCGACCTCTATGCGCCACTCCATGGGTCAGAGTCAGTACGCATCTGCTTGAAATGTTCGGATTGCTTGTGATAACTACTTGCATTTTTATATTGCACGTGTAGCTCCTAAAACTCAGGTCTGAGGCACTTTTTCCGGCATTCCTCAATTTCTGCATTCCACCAGAAGTTAGCATTTCGTCTTCTGAAAATACTACGCTGAGGCATGGAGGCATCATATGCCCGCTACAATTTTTCCACGACCTGTGAAACTTTTCTTTGTGCGCTTCCCGATAGCAATGTATCTTCGAGAAGTACCTCCTTGAACATTTCTGGGTCAAATTTCTTGGATACCAAGCTCATCGTTATTCTTTTTAATGGTTTCATAATATTCCTTTGCGAGGTTCGGAACTGAAACTATCAGATGTCCTGGAGATGAAATATTCACAACTGATCTTCACAATCACCTGAAGAATGTTATCATTGACAGGGCCACAAACATACTTGGCCCCAGCCGCAAGAAAAGTCGAAACGGCTGGTTTGACGATGAATGCAAGCTAGCAACGGAACGGAAGAATGCTGCATACCGAGTAATATTGCACTCTCAAAAAACGCGGGCACGCGCAGAGACTTATCACGAACTTCGTTCAAAAGGAAGCCTGGAAGAACCAACAAGTTTGTGAGCTAGAAAAGTACAGGGAGAAACCGCACCAAGCGCGGAAGTTTTACCAACAAGTCAGCAGGATGAAACCTTACACACCTCGATGCTCATCCTACTGACAAAAAAGAGGATAACCTCTTTTCCGACAGAATGGACACATTGGAGCGATGGGTTGGGTATTTTGATGAACTGTTCAATAAACAAAATATCGGTGAGTTGGAGATCCCGTCAACTGAAGACGACGGACAAATGCTGCTACCACCAAGTGTCCGTGTAATTCATCGGCTTCAAAATCATAAGTCGCTAGGAGCTGACGGAATTACAGCTGAGTTAGTTAAATATGGAAGCGATCAATTATACCAAGTGGTTCATCAATTGATGCTCAAAGTATGGGACAGTGAACCAATGACGACTGGCGAAGAGGCATTATCTGTCTCATACATAAAAAGGGGGTACCACGCAATGCAGCAATTATAGAGGTATCATGTTGCTGAGTATCATCTATAAAATATTCTCCTCTATCTTGCTAGGCCGGATAGCGCCATACGCCCAGAACATCATTGGCCCATACCAGACAAATCAGCAATAGATCAAGAGAGAGAAAATCCTCTCTGCGGCAAGTGATGGAAAAACTGTTGGAATATGGGCATCAGTTGCACCATCTTTTCATCGAGTTTATAGCCGCCTATGACAACATAGCCATGGTAAAACTCTATACAGCCATGAGAGAATTCCGGTATCTCGACGAGATTGATAAGACTGACGAGGATGACTCTGGCTAATGTGAGAGTCCAGAAACTGATTCGCGATGCCGATATAAATGCGAGAGGCACCAACCTCTTCAAGTCCACCCAACTACTATCGACATCATGGAAAGAACAACCCAAGATGCCCAGTCTACCTTCATCCAGATCGAGCAGGTGGTGCTAGATCTTGGGCTGCACATTAATGAAGGCAAAACGAAGTACATGGTTGCAAAGTGAGCGCCAAAAACCAAAGAACGAACAACATCGAATCGCACTGGTCAAACGGGAAGAATAAAGATAGGAGACTACAAATTTGAGACCGTTGAAAATTTCTTTTTTCTAGGGCCGAAAATCACAACCGATAACAGGTATGATGATGAAATCCGCGCACGGTTGTTGGCAGCCAACAGAGCCTATTTCAGCTTACAGAAACTATTTCGCTCGGAACGTCTCACCATAGGGTCATAGCTCTTACTGTACAAGACTATGATCTTGCCAGTCCTTATGTATTCTCGGAGACTTGGGTTCTTGGCAAAATAAACTGCGAACTCTTGGCCGCGTTCGAGAGAAGAATCCATCTCGTGGACACGCCACTGCAAGTCTCTGATTAGATTATCTCTGACGAAGGTGAGGTCTAACATCGATTGGAATTCTCTCCTCTGAAATGTGCTAGTTCCCCCTGAGTTGGTTAGTACAACGTTCACGCTCGAGAATGTCTCCAGCAATATTCGTCTTATTTCGTTGGTTTCTCCACTACTCCATCCTTCTGCCCATGCGTTGAAGTCCCTGGCTATTACTTTGGGATTGTAGCGATTTGCGTTAAAGGATAGTTTCACCAGCAATGACGTGGATTCTTCTAATGTCATGTTCGGTGCGGCGTAATACCTATAGATGTATATTCCTCTTATCTTGGCACGTCTTCTGGATGTTTTTTCGCATCTTCTATAGCTTGACTTCCGTAACTCCATATCGCCACCGTAATCTTTTTGTCTGCTATCCATACTCCGCTATGCAGATTCTCGCATTGATTGGATAGCATGACAACGTCAGCGTTGTTTTCGAATACGCTTTGGGAAAGTCGGTCTTGGGCCGCTCGACAGTGATTTAGATTGAGTTCATTTGTCCTTATTCATGACCTTAATGTTTGAACACTGGGCATTCACTGCTTCCTGCAATGTGGGTGCTATCGCTATTTTTTATTTCCACGCAGAATACGCGCTTGAGCATGTCCAATCCTTTACGAAATGGCCTTGTTCACCAAATTTGCGGCACAGCTTTGATCTGCCTTGCGTGCTATTGCGCTGGGCGAAAAACAACCCATCCAATACGTACTTTGTCCACTGCAATCGCCTTTTTCGCTGCTTCAATAGGAAGACGTAGCACGTTAGACTCACTCACTGATTGTAATCCTAATTGGGTATGCAAGGCTTCGTCGATCTCAGACTTTGTGGTGACTTCATCCAAATCCTTGCATTCGATCAACATGGAATCCTTACTCATTTCTTCCGTAGGTTTTCTTAGGCTTTAAGTTCGAATAGCGGGTCGCCTTTCTGTGTTTGTGTTATTCACGTGAGATTTGCGCTCAAATCAGTCAAGAAGGAATCTGCTTTAACCTTGCGTAAGATTTTCGCGTACGTCAACTCGCTGGTTTTTATTATTATCAGTGCGTCCGGCCTGGCTTCCGAGATAGCCTTTTCACTTTGGAAGAGTTCTTTGGCAAAGAGCTTTTTGGGCAAAGATGTCTTCTGCGTGGTTTGGGTAGCTACAACAACCATCGTTTTCTGTTGGCTTACCGGTGCTGTCCATTCTGCACGTGCTTTCAAGTCCTCTTTGGCCTTAAATTATGTTTCCCTGATAGAACGCACCTGATCTTTAATTGCGTGGTGTAAGTTGTTATGTTGGTTAATGTACTCCATTAGATTATTAATAATCGATTCCAGCCTCATAAATGCGTCGTCCTCGGCTTCAGCAGTAACTACACTGCTGCTACTCTTATGGCTCAACATGCGTTTTCCATCGAATTGGCTAGCGGTGATCGCACTAATTTAGCGCTCCTCTTGAAAAGTTCACTCGTGATGAAAGATAACAATGGCGACTCCCTACAGGCCATTTGCTAGTGGGAAGCCAACCGGTATCCTCTGCTACCTCCACTGTTTGCAGTAGTTTAACTCAAAAAATGTGAAATTACAATATTCTGGTTTTGAAAGAACATATTCGCTTTAAGTAGGGATCGAACTCGGTTTTTACTCACCAACCGATTAATTCGAAATTAAAATTTATTTGTTGTAATACAAAGTGTAAAAGAAAACTTTCCCTGCTTCAAGCGAGAATTGACCACAGATCGGACGTGACCAGAGGCAAACGCGCTGTCGGCAAGCTACGCACTCCCGTCCGGATTCGTACTCTAAAGGGGTTAGTCTTGACCAAACAAAACCTTAAAAATGAGCCAAACTCCAACCTGTTTCGATTTCATTCAGCAATCATTAACCACCTAAAAAAATCCTATTTGGAGTTTACGTGTGTTGGTTCAGTTAAAATTTAAAAATTTTTTTTATTATTTTTTGAATAGAAAAGAAAACCGGAAGCTTGACGCTTCAGGTATAGAAGGTTTTGTGTTTCCGTATGTGAAGAGCATAGCGCAGTTCTCCATTGGCTGATAGCCTTGACACCAGATATTTAAATCGCTCCGTTCTGTTAAGCGCAGTGACTTGCTCAGAACTGAGAAATTTAAATGTCTTGGGTCAATGCAATGAGCCAATGGAGAACTGCGTAATGAAATTGCTTCATGCATTAACGCAACCTGAATGAAGTGGTGTTTCGCAACTGGTGTTTTTCGTGATCGACGTATTAACGAATGTTTCAAATCTAAAATTGATCGCAATGCCCTCCGTTCTGTCGCTCTCTATGGTTTGGAGTTTTGGCCGACTATAAAAGGCATTGCACGGCATCCTGCGGTAGTAGAGACGAAGATGTTGCGTTGGACTAGTGGCGTGACACGTTTTGATCACATACGAAATGAGGATATCCGCGATAGATATGGGATTGAACCGATCGTGGAAAAACTGCGAGAGAGGCGTCTTCGATGGTATGGTCACATAATTCGCGCTATTGAGAATCCACTTGCCGCTGTGATTACATCCAGATCAGGCATTTGATAAAACAAAATGGCGAAACCGATCACAACGAACCGACCCCACTTGTGAACGGGACAAAGGCTGAAGAAAAAGAAGAAAATGTGAGGAGCGACGAGTGCATGACAGCTCCGTGTCCCATAGCTCAAAATTCCATTGTATTTTATTTTTTAGAAAGCGATTTACATAAATCATTTGATGGAAGGCCCTGTATTGATAATAGTCAACCTCATACGCTTCACACTCTGAGTTTAATATTATTAGCAAATGCGAAGAAATTAACCTAGATCAGATATAAACAAGTCGGAATACCGGAAGCTCGCGTTTCGGGTATAAAGGTTTTGTGTTCATCTTATGTAAGAAACTTCAACGTACATTTTTGTATCCGTATATAGCTACAAATTCAACATGTTCCAGCATCATTCATTCATTCATTCATTCTTTTCCAAACTACAATATATACATACATATTACAGCCATAGTTACCCTTAACCCTAACCTTACCCTAAACAAACATTTCCGAATACTGTACATCTATATGCATGTATATAAATTGATCATACTCATATTTCCGATTTACTTCGTGCACAAGAGCATACATATGTATATATATAGTAAGCATATTAAAAACGGCTGGTTTAATGTACAAATATTTCACTCTGAATTAGACCCTACTCCTAAACTTCATTAGCATGCATATACTATTTACCTACAGACACACACGTCTGCTTGGAGTAATTGCTTTTCATATACAAATGACTAAAAACTAAAACAAAATCTTTGCGACCCCGTTCATATGAACGTACTTCGTGTGGTATTGACGAATTGATATGGGATGAAGACGTCATACGCCTTCCAGAATGCACGAAATTCCCGAAAAATGGCAAAGATTTCATCCCCTATAATTTTGTTAATAATAATTGGATTTTCTTCAAACTTGGCCAAATTGTGCATTATGTTATCCCTTATACTCGTGCTATGTATGTCTAGAATGGACATAAGGGGGGTGCTGGGTAAATATCTAAAATATGGAAATATATTATTATTAACTTTATTTGTGCAGATGTCGGAACCGGATGTATTTTGAGGCCTAGGTTTCGTATTTTTTTTCAGATTTTTCGGTTGGATAGGTTCCGAGAACGAGACCTGTTACACTTTTTGAAGGTCATATTTCGCGGCCTCAATCCCTTATGTTTCTACCAATATCAAATCTGGAACCAGTTTCGGAAAGCACTGATTGAATCCTTTAATTTCATACCCCACATGACCACATTTTATGAATAAAAAGGTTACACCCTCCATTCACATGTATGAGGAGCCCCCCCCCCTCTTAAACTTAAAACAAAATGGCGCCACTTGCTGCACACACATCTGTAGTTAGAATATTTTGGGTTATTAGCTATATACGAATGGAAAAATGAGCGTAGAAAGTTTCAGACATAAGATGAACACCAAACTTCTTTACCCGAAACGTCAGCTTCCGGTATTCCGACTTGTTTAAATAAAGTTAATGTTTGGTAACTAAGAAAATGCCAAGATTTATGTATGTATTGTATATATAGGCCAAACAAACGTAATAGCCACCCACTGAAATAGAATTAGGAGCTATGTTCAACTCAAGCTAGAAATAAGCAACCAATGTTGATCGGTTCCCTTAGCAGTACTATGGTTTGTTGATATTGCCACATCCATTCGAATGCCATATAACTTAAATATAAAACATAGTGATTGCATCTATCAAAGAATCCTTGTTTTACAAATATAATCAATTTGCTAATGAACTGATTCAATTCTCAGAACTAATACTCCACGTAAGTATTTGGTTTTCGTCGGTTTCCAAATAGTAGCATATTTCCGTTCGGCTTGTTATTTGTCATCCTGTAAACATTACTACATAAAAGCTCGGGTGATAATAATAAACATTATTCCGCCAGTACGAATTTTGTATTCAAATCAGCGGACGCTGCAGCCAAACAAATACGTCCATAACAGACTGAAGCGCTCAGTAGTTTTGTAACTCATCTGAAATTACATGCAATATTCAAGAAAATAGTGGGTTCATTTACCTTTGTGCACATACATACATACTTTCAATCAAAAGGAAATATACGAATAAACTGCTGGAGTTGTCTGCAGAGTGCGAGGATTTGCGTTTTTCTATTTCCTCCACGTTTCATGAAAGTATTGATCCAGCAACCTCCTCAAGTCTTTTGCCGTTTCGTGACTACACTTTTCCCGCGCAGTAAGCAGAACAAGGGTATTTACATCCTTTATCACACGAATCGCATGCACCCCTTCAAATTCAGTAGTAAATCGCGACAGGAGAAAATGCGTACATGCAGGGTTGTTTCTTCTGAATTTTCCCTTTCGATATCTAGATATGCATACTTTCTTACAAGTTCGTTGCATGAGATTGATTGATGAAGATGTGCTAAAAATAACGATCCAAATCTCAAAATACTCCATAGACAAGGTTACCTTGGCATTTCAAGTACGAAGGATTCGGTTTGATCCAAGCAAACTACACAGGAAGTGAAACTCGATAGAAAAAACTGGACAGGGATCATCCAGCTGGAGATCGAGTCAAGGTCAACAATTGTAAATTGAATGGTTGTTAAGGCATGTTGAGAGAAAGGTTAACACCAACAACCAAACCTTACGACGGGTCCAACACTACAGTGA
Source organism: Hermetia illucens (assembly GCF_905115235.1). Taxonomy (NCBI): domain Eukaryota; kingdom Metazoa; phylum Arthropoda; class Insecta; order Diptera; family Stratiomyidae; genus Hermetia; species Hermetia illucens. The sequence continues at coordinate 128,697,806 of NC_051849.1, read as the reverse complement.
AATACTCAATATTACGACGCAGCATCACCAAGCAATTCCCACAAACCAAAGCAAAAGTGTTTACATATATGTATATCTGTTCTACTGCCCACTTGAAAAATTCAGGAATGCACTGGAAACACTAAACAGTCGAAATTAGGGGAGCTGGATGCCTCGGGTATAAAGGTTTTGCGTTTGTCTTTGCATTCTATGCCCGTTTTTCCATTCTTATAAGCCATATTCTGAGAAAAAAGTGTTGCTTTCTTCTTTCCCATGTATGGGGAGCCCCATATTAACTCAAATTACGCCACTTACAATAAAGAGATGCATTGACCACACGTCTCCACAAAATTTTGTAACAATATGTGACAGACAGACATTGAATCGACTTTAATAAGGTTTTATTTCATACGAAGGACTTTAAAATTTCAGTCGTTTGCCAATTATTCTTCCTAATTATTTGCATGGCTTAAGAAGTAGTAAATTTGCGCAAAACTAATAAGCTTGAACTGCTATGACGCTGATACTAATATAAACCATCATCTTCATCAACGACGCAACAACCGGTATCCGGTCTAGGCCTGCCTTAATAAGAAACTCCAGACATCCCGGTTTTCCGCCGAGGTCCACCAATTCGATATCTCTAAAAGCTGTCTGGCCTCCTGACCTACGCCATCGCTCCATCTTAGGCAGGGTCTGCTTCGTCTTCTTTTTCTATCATAAATATTGCCCTTGTAGACTTTCCGGGCTGGATCATGTTCATCCATACGAATTAAGTGACCCGCCCACCGCAATTTATAGGGCCGGATTTTATTCGCAACCTGACGGTCATGGTATCGCTCATAGACTTCGTCGTTATGTAGACTACGGAATCGTCCATCCTCATGTAGAGGGCCAAAAATTCTTCGGAGGATTCTTCTCTCGAACGCGGCCAAGAGTTCGCTATTTTTCCTGCTAAAAACCCAAGTCTCATACACATAAGAACTGGCAAGGTCATAGTCTTGTACAGTAAGAGCTTTGACCCTACGGTGAGACGTTTCGAGTGGAACAGTTTTTGCAAGCTGAAATAGGCTCTGTTGGCTGCCAAAACCGCGCGCGGATTTTATTGTTATAGCTGTTATCGGTTGTGATTTTCGACCCTAGATAGGAGAAATTATCAACGGTCTCAAAGTATATTCTTCTATCTTTATTCTTCCCGTTTGACCAGTGCGGTTTGATGTTGTTGGTTAGTTGGTTTTTCGTGTTGACGTTGCCACCATATATTTTATCTTGCCTTCAGACAGTTTGTACATCTCGGGTCGTTCTTCCCATGATGTCGATATCGTCACCATAGGCCAGCAGTTGGGTCGATTTAAAGAGCATCATACCCCTCACATTTAGGTCGGGTATAAAGGCTTTGTATTTATTCTATGTAAGAAATTTTATATGGACATTTCCTTCCAATCTTCGCATTCTTCTTGCGCGCTCCGCTTTTCCAAGTCCCTTCTGTATACTTTTGATTGCGGAGTTCATCGTATAGCAGTTTCTCTCCGACTTCAACATTTCCCCAACATTTTGCGGGCTTAAATTGACTTTCAGGGAGTCTTCCAAACTCCTCCTCTCTGAGTAAAACGGGGGGCAGTGGAACATAGCATGCTTCGGGTCCTTAGGTGTGCAAACACCTTTAGGCCTAATTTGGTGCAGATACTTCCTGTAAATACCATGAACTGACAGGAATTGCGTCAGATGGTAACTAATCTCGCCGTGTCGTCGCTGGAGCCACTCTTCAATACGGAGAATCAAAGTGTGGGTTCAGCGACTCCTCTGCGAGCCATCCCATCGTTGCCGCCACTTTTCCAGTGATTTGCGTCTGGCCGCCTTTCGGTATTCTGCATTCTTTTCAGGAGGATTTTTCGTACAGGCAACGTGTTTCACTTGCCAGAATGTCTATCGGGATCGTTCCCGCAATAACACACGCTGCGTCGCCTGATATTATTCTGTAGGTACTACACACCCTTAGTGTCACTAACTAGTAAGTCATGTTTACCCTCCTTCAATTACTCTCACACGCTAGTGTTTCCTCCCAAACTGGTGCCCCGTATAATAGTATGGAGCGAACCACTCCGGTCACAAGTAATCTGCGACTGTTTCTTGGGCCTCCAATATTAGGCATCATCCATGCTAATGATACGCCAGTATTTGCCGCCTTCTCACAGGTATAGTCCAGGTGTCCTTTGAACTTGATTTTAGCGTCAATCGTCACTCCTAGGTATTTAATAAACGGAACGAATATTAACTCCTCCTCCGTCCTTTGTTCTGGAAAGTCAAGCTGAACCATCTCCAGCGACGCTTTTATGGCGTTAATGGTTTTGTTAGCGTACACTTCATCGAATTCAGGTTGTTTCGCGACGATAACTATAGCTAGATCATCTGCGAAACCGATTATCGTGGGCTCCTCTGGCACGGGAAGGACTAGGACTCCATTGTATATAACGTTCCACATGATAGAACCCAACACTGAGCCCTGTGGTACTCCTGCGGTGACGGTGTTCTGCTTCAATCCGAAAGGTAACTGTCGAGGAGCTTAGTCAAATAACTAGGGACACCCGTTTTTGCCAGTGAGCTTTTTATCCACTCCCAGCTCCCGGAATTGAACACATTTTTGATGTTCAACGTCACCGCGGCACAGCATTTATTAAACGACATCTCATCTCGAGCTAGTTTCAAAACAACGTCTATGGCGTCGATCGTTGAGTGGGCTTGTCGAAATCCAAATTGTCGCTCCGATAGTCCATCCTTATATTAAATGACAGGGAGCAGTCTATTGTAGATGGCCATTTCAAGCATCTTTTCTGCCGTGTCGATGAGGCAAATCGATCGGTATGATGATGAATGTCCTGGGTGCTTATTCGGCTTCGGGATCTAAACTAGGTTTTGCCTCTTCCACCGGTCGAGGGGAACTCCTGCTAACATGCATGTTTCAAATACGCTGATAAAGTAATCGGTCTGGTTTTAACAGTGAGTTTAAGAGCTCTATTGGGAACAGCATCGAGACCGGATGCTTTGTTATCACCAATTCTCCGGCGAATTTGGGCAAGTTCCTCATTAGTTACCGTAGAGAAGAGCGCCATCACGATATCGAGCCGAAGATGCGGGCTGGTTAGTTGTGGTGTTCGCCCTTTCATCTTCTTCATAACCACCCTGTTCGCTGGTGTCCAGGGACTTTGGTCTGCCTCTGCGCAAAGTTCCTTGAAACATTCTCGCTTGCTGGTTCGTATAGTCTGTTTAAGCTTACCTAGAAGGTTCACACTTGACGTTTCTCATCGAAGTCCGGTCTTCCTCTAAATCCAACTTCCGTAAACTCTGTCACTTCTTCAATGGCTTGATTTCCACACGCCCATATTGCCGCTTTGCCAGTTAAATCTGCAGTCCAGGCACTGTTCTTATTAAGGCTCGCTAATTATGGTAGCTTCGATGTCCTTCTCATAGATGGTCTGCGAGAGAAGATCTTGCGATGTCTCGCAGTGGTTGAGGTTGATTTGTACCAACCTCATTTCTTTACTGCATTCAAGGCTCTCCTAAACTCTGGGCATCAACTGCCTGCAACGTACCAGCAGTCGACGCCCTTTTTCCCCTTGCAGAGCATACATTCAGGTTCAGCCTTGCACTCCCTGAACTTATGACTTTCTCGCACACATTTTGATCTGTCACAGTCGCAGGTGCATTTTGCCGCAATGTGGCCAAATTCCAGGCATCAAAAGCAACGCTTAAGGGACATCTGCTCCCTGAGTCGGCAAACGACCCAACCTATTTTTACTTTACCAGCCGCCTCGGCTCGTACTTGTGCTTCTTCTCCTAAAGATTTCTCCACCTTGCCGAGGAATTTTTCAGCCGTTTTGGCCGGAGACTTGTTCGGCTCTAGCATCAAATTTTCTCTTTGGGAGCGTCAGATTTGGCTAACGTTTTCTCCAACGTCCATCAGCTCAGGATCGGATTTGACCTTCCCGAGGATATCCGTGTAAATCATGTCACCTTTTTTTGGAGATGGTAAATAATTCGGGTCGTAATCTTCTTTTATGGGTTGCATTTTTCTTTCTGCCAACCTTGGTCCATGCTTCCTTGGTTCCTTTTTGGGGCTTCACCTCCTTTCCGTCGATTGGAGCCGGCGCTGCAGTTTCCACGATTTTGGTAGCTTTGTTCGCCTTGCCCTTTAGCGGTGAGAGGTCTTTTTGCCTTTTCTCGTCCTGCGAGAATCCGAAAGAATTGTTCGCGCGCTCTCTGCTCCTCTTTTCAATCTTACTGCCCTTGGGATTTTAATGGGGTGTCACTAGTGTTGCCTGGCTGACTCTTGACTTCTTCGAGGCATTTTGTTCGTTCTTGCCACTATCGTACAGTATACGAATGGTACGGACCATGTTTTTGATGGCCTGGTGCACATTGTGTTTGTCCTTTATAAATTCGGACAACTCTACTATTTTTCGTCCAAGAAGGGCAAACGCTGATTCGACTGTATTCTGACACTGCTCCTCTGCTTGATTTTTCTACTGAGAGCGTCCCTGATTTTTTTCCTTCGTCAACGTTGATTTCGGAGGAGATCGCAGGAGCTTCTCCTAAATGGATCAAATACTGTGACATGTTCCGACCAGGTGTAGTTACCCCACTATGGGCTACTGAATGACCAATCGTGGTGCATCTTTCCGTGCTTTTTGAACAGGCGATCTCGAGAGTAATGTACTCCTTTTAAATGCCTCTTTCTCCAGGTTACTTGTAGTATTCGATGCAACGGTGGCAAAGAAATCCACCGCCGAGGCACTACAGTCGAAGAATATCGACGGCCGGGAGCCTGTTTGCCCACTCCCAAAAGCCGCCGGTACTGGGGTTCCGAGTCCCTCCACCGTAACTTTTTCTCTCCTTTCTTCTTCTATATTGGTTTCTGGTTCTTGTTTCTTGTTTTTCCCACCTACCCGACCTGCGCATTAAAATACCCATGCACGCACACCGCCAAATGCGTACATATTCCTATGCATCCGCCGGGCATTCCGTTATCCACACGAAGGAACACGCCTGATGGGAGATGATGGGTCTGTCTGGTTGTCTTTCTGTCTGCCACAGCCGATTTATTCGGAAACGGCTAGACCGATTGTTATGAAAATTGGTAAGGGCGTATAATCTGTTGCTCCCTTTACATGCAGCAAGTGGCGCTATTTTGTGTTAAGTTTACGGGGGACTTTCTTGCATAAAGTGTTACCATGTGGGGTGTCACATGAAAGGGTTCAATTAGTACTTTTCGAAACTGGGACCTTATCTGATATCGCGTGAAACATACGGGAGTGAGGGCTCAAAATGTGACCATCAAAAAGTGTAATAGGTCTCGTTCTCAGAACCTATCCAAGCGAAAAATCTAAAAAAAATCACAGTGGCGCATCTCTACGAAATCTAGGCGGTTCCTATATTTGCACAAATAAAGTTAATAATAAGTAATGCTACATTTCCATATTTTAGAAATTTACCGGGCAACCCCCGTTATATCCATCTCAGAAGTACAAAATTTGGCACGGGTGTAAGAGATAAGAGAACAGAACAGTGCACAATTTGGTTTAGTTTGAAGAAAATCCAACTATTATTAACAAAGTTATAGGGGTGGAACTTTGCCATTTTCGTGAATTTCGTGCATTCTATAACGTGTATGACGTCATCACCACAAATCATACCACAACGAAGTGAATTCATTTGAATTGGGTCGCAAAGAATCATTTTGTTTCAGTTTTTTAGTCATTTATATATGAATATGGGTACGATCAATTTACATACGTGCATATATATGTACAGCATTCGGAAATGGGCAGTTTGTTTGTTTAGGGGGAGGATAATATTTATGATTGTAATATGTACGTATGTCTTGTAGTTTGGAAAAATATGAAGGAGTATGTTGAATTTGTAGCTATATACGGATAGAAAAATGTGCGTTGAAGTTTCTTACATAAGATGAACACAAAACCTTTATACCCGAAGTGCGAGCTTCTGGTATTCCGACTTGTTCTTTTCGCATGTAGTTAAAAATTTAAAATACTCAAGGATATTGTTCCACGATAAAGGCAAAAATATGATGCCCATACTAAATAAAGAAATGTTGCCTATTAGCGCATACTGATGCATACATACATATTTAAGGATCTAAATTGATCGTTGCCGTGTGAATATTTCCACTTTGCGCAGCGCGTAGAAGCATCCATACATGTCTATTTTCGATAGTCTGTCTGTCTATTTCATTATAATATACATATAGATACATATATCCGTCTCCAGTAATTGATACTGAGGTATAAATAAAAAGCTAAACAAGTCGGGAAACCGGAAGCTGGACGCTTCAGGTACGAAAGGTTTTGTGTATTTCTTAGTACGCAGCACGTAATATATGCATATGTCCACTTTCGGGTGATATTGACATTGATAGTCTTCAATTTTCAAAGAAGCAACAACTTCGACGTATTATAAATTTGTTAGTAATAGTGCGATTTCCATCAAACCTGGTATGATCATGCTCTACATTATAGCCTACATCACTGCAGAATTTCGTGCCGCTAGGATAAACTTAAGGGGGGTTTCCAGCCAATTACAAAAAATTATAGTAATATACTATTATTAACTTTCTTTGAACAGATATCGGTATGAAAGGTATTTCGGAGCCAAGGCACCATATAGTGGCAGCCTCCTGATTTTTTTCAGATTTTTCGGTTTGGTAGTTTCTGAGAATGGCCCCCTTAAAGAAATGATCACTTTCAACCCCCCGCACTCCCCACGTTTCCAAGAAATGTCAAAACTAAGACCGGCTTCGAAAAGTACTGATCGAGACCTTTAATTTGATACCCCACGTGACTATATTCGGTGAAAAAAAATTTTACACCCCCCTTTTGCATGTATGGGGACCCCCCCTTAAATTCAACGTAAAAGGATGTAACTCACTGTATGTGTGAGCGTTCACAGTTCCCACCTTTCTACCAAATTTGGTGTCAATCGTTATAGCCGTCTCCGAGAAAAATGCGTGTGACGGACAGACAGACAGACAGACAGACAGACAGACAGACGGACAGACAGACAGACAGACAGACAGACAGACAGACGGTAAACCGATTTTAATAAGGTTTTGTGTTTACACAAAACCTTAAAAAGAAAAAAAAACACTCTTCCAAGCGGCCCCCGTTCATAATATATGAGCTCCTTTTATTGTGAGGTTGATGAACTGTTATAAGATGGTGACGTTATACAGTCGTGGGCTTGGTTCAGTGGGGTATCTATACGAAGTCTAGGTCTCGAAATACATCCGATTCCTTAGTTTCGAAATTTACCCGAAAGTCAACATGAAGTTCATCCTGAAAGTACACAATCAGCATCAACAATATTTCTGAAAAGTTATAGAAGGTCAGTTTTGAATTTCACTTAAATTTATTGCACCTTCAGACATGTATGACGTCATCATTATATAAAGTGAACTTATATGAACGACGGGGTCCATGGGGACATTTTAGTTTTCCTTTCATCTAAAACAAAACCCTATTAAATTCGGTATACTGTCTATCTGTCAAATAAAGGTATTGTAATTATAGTAGATTGCCATGATTTTTAAAAATGACTGTAAAACCCCCCTTATGTTCATCTTAGAATCATGCAATTCGCTCTTCACAGTTTGCCCTGGAGCTTTGCGAATATGGAGTTGATGTCTATGTATCACACCCGATTTACTCGAAAACGACTGATGCAAGAAGACTATACTCAGGAGATTCATTTCCCAGTACAATCTTTGAAATTTTATGGAGACGAAAGGTCTTGGGCATGATCGACCGTGACGAGAATTGTGCGAGGCTGGTGTTAGTTTCGTCATGCCGGGAATTGGTGTGTGCCTACGTGGTTGCGAGTACTTGGGGGCGAGTTGCTGGCAGCATCTGTATAATAGCAGACATTGCACAGCTGTTTATGACTTCACACCTCCCAGCGGGAACCAAAGGCAACTATATGAAATCTTGCAAAGCCATCTCATTCTGATATCTACTCAAAGAAAGCTTATAATTACTATTTCCTATATTCAAGAAAATTACTTGGAAATCCTAACTAAGGGGGAAGCCGCATTACGAGTTTTTCGATTTCTTCATATTGAGTAGATCATTATCTTAGATATTCTAGAAAACCCTACAGAAAATTTAAAGCGAAATTCGCATTCCTTCAGATTTTATGAGCGATTATCGGGTACAGGCTCTGTCTCGAGCACCCACGAGATAATCGCTTCTTATGTAATCTTGTAGTGCTATGTAAATAGCATATTTATAAATACTTGGTGTCAGTTTCTTACATTTGAGTGATATCCGAAAGGGGACTTTTTTTTCACGTTTTTTTTTTCAAGCGCGTTTTTTCTCAATTGCAGGAATTCTGACGCAGAAAATAATAAATCGATCATTACGCAATTTGAATGTTTGATTTCCTGTAAAATTGCGAAGAATATGAACCAACATTTGGGATGATATAATATGCTTAAGGGTGAAAGGAAGGGTAAAAATTGAAATAATTTTTTTTTAATACTTGCAAAATTTTCAATTGGAAAATAAGCGAGTGAAATTAAAACTTTTTTGATTTAGATAACAGTCATTCACTATATGAGTGAACATTTGTCCGATTAGAACCTAGCATGTCATATATGCATATATTGTGTGAGAATACCTACTGACCTTCAAAGTCTTGAATTTTTCACAGAAGCGACCGCTTTGACCTATTATAACTGTTTAGTAATGGTGGGGTTTACACCAAACTTGGTAGGATTGTGCATACATTAATGAACTTAAGGGAGGTTTTGCAGCTAATTACTAAAAATTATAGTAATATACTATTATTAACTTTATTTGAACATGGATTTTTTTCAGATTTGTCGAAATAATTCTTCCCACTTCCTCCCAAGAAATGTGCTCAAATGTAATCAAATGTACGTGAAACTAATCCGTCTAATGTGGTCTTTCCTAGAAGCCCAAAATTTTGCAGTAATTTAAATCATACTGTATAGCGTGGTACTGTCAACAAAGTTATAGTACATCAAAGTAGCGATTTTTATGTAGAAATTAGTAGCTACTATGCACTCGTTATTTATAACATACACATATACTAGAATAATACATCATAAATCATCACATTACATTATCAATCACTGTGGCACCCATTAGGAAATTTTACATACCCTTTTGCCGCCTTTTTGGCCAATTAGTCTATCCATTGAGAGTATAAAAAAAACAATTCACTTATCTTTTTTTTTGCTGAGGGCGCCAAAGTAGACATGTCAAAAAGAACCTCATCATTTTATGGGAAATCCTGTTCCTATGCACAACTTTCCATTCATGCATAGCTAAAAATTCAAAATATTCCTAGATATATCCAACTCCGCCGCTCATACGAATTTACTTTATATGATGATAAAATCATACACGCCTTAAAGTGCCATAAATTTATGTGAAATGTAAAACTTTAACCTTCCATAAATTTGTTAATAATAGTTGGATTTTCCTCAAACTTTGTATTATATTATTACTCATAACGCTACCATAATGCTTAGAGGGGGTTTCCCGGCAAATTTAAAAAATGTGGTAATATGCTATCATAACCTTTGTTTGAACAGGTATCGAAATGGGACGCATTTTGAGGCCTTGATTTTTTTTTCAGATTTTGCGGTTGGATGGGTTTTGAGAACGAGACTTGCTACGTTTTTTTGAGCATACTGTTTGAGTCCTCAATCCTTTTTGTAATATCAGAAATAGGTGGACATGTCAGGTATCAAATAAAAGAGCTCGAAGTACTTTTCCAAACTAATTTTGATATTGGGAGGAACACAGTGCAGAGAGGAATCAAAATGCGTGCCTCGAAAATTGAAACAGGTCTCGTTCTCAAAGCCTATTCAAATCATATCCATTTTAATTATGGTTTCTTGACTATTTTTCTTTATTTTTATATCAGTATCAATTACTGGAGACAGGCATCTGTATGTATGTGTGTGCTAATGCAGTTTGCGAGTAGTGTACAATCAGACTGACATGTGCATAGGGAGCTCCTCACATAAGATGGACACAAAACTTTTATACCCGGAGCGCCGAGCTTGTTTTGGTCAAATTGTGTAAACAAACAAAGAAGAAAGAGGCAATACACAATCGAGGCAATGAAGCTGAACTTTTAATCGTTTTATATTAATTTAACGTTCAAATTTTTCATTTATTTCTATTTTATTTCTAAACGTACAAGAAATTGCGTGCGCGAAAGGATTTAGTGACATTTGTAATGTAGACTAGTACCTTAAAGAGCCTATAATGTATGAAGAGAATAATTAACTGTCATGGTGAATCGCATTGAATTTTCGGCAAACTATTTTCCAAACGGTCCACATTCCTGAGTACGATCTTTTAAGCTATCATATATATTATATTAAATTTGAGACATCCTTCATACATTTAAATAATGGTTAATGTTTGACACTTATTATAAACCCACCTTGTTTTACTTTCCACGTGGTGTCAAATTTGCATAAATATACATATGTATTTTCAGTGTGAGTGACATTGGCTTTTCTGGGTCAACTAAACCGGAAATATTCGAATACGTATGATCAACTCAGATGCGTATATATCTATTTATTAGCTGTAATGGGCAATGTTTGCTGGTTCAGGATGATAATAATAATTATGGCTTCAATATGTACTGGAAGTGTGCATCTTAAAGCCTAGAAATACATGAAGGAATATTTTGAATTTTTGGCTATGCACGATTGGGTAAACGTGCATTAGAATTTTCTAACATAACGAAAATGCAAAACCTTTCATACCCTTCAGCTTTACTTTATGAAGTACCCACATGCTTCTAAGAGCTTTGTTTTGTTCGGTAAGAAATGCATTAGATCAACTGGTCCCTCAGTTTGGTGGTTAGGTAAGGTTGACAACCCAATCTCCCGGCAAACGAAAACGGACGAAGGATTTGCGATATGTCCCAATATAAGACTGATGTAACAGCGTTGCAAGAGATGTGCTGGACAGGGACCGGTTTCCTGGAGAAGTGCCACTACACCATATATTATAGTGGCCATCCAGTAAACCATGTGCTCGGAGTAGGTTTCCCAGTCAGCCACAAAATGAGACGATAAGCTAGGAATGGAACGGAAGAACGCTGCATACCGTCGAGTGAAGAAACGACTTCACACCCAGAAAAAGGAAGCCTGCGGGAACCAAAAACTCCAGAAATACAGCGAGAAACCACTCCAAATGGACATATTGGAACGACAGGTTGAGTATTTTGATGAACTGCTCAACAACCAGAACATCGGCGAGTTGGAGGTCTTATCAGCGACGGACAAATGTTGCTACCAGCGAGCATGGAAGAAACAGTCCGTTTAGTTCATCGGCTCAAAAATCATAAGTCGCCAGAAGCCATGGATGGACGGTCCTACAGTTGAATTGATTAAAAATGGAGGCGACCAATTACACCAAGCGGTTCATCAACTGATGCTCAAGGTGTGGGACAGCGAATTAATGTTTGATGACTGGTAATGAGGCATTATCTATTCCATACATAACAATTCGGGAAAGCGAAAGCGTGGCGCTTCAGCTATGAAAGGTTTTGTTTGCTTCTTCCGTGAGTATATGTGAGTGCAGAACTATCCCATTTGTACATAGCCCGTTACGTATATATATATATTTAGTATGCCAGACTATTCACTTTAGTGTGATATTGATATTCAGTTGCAGTAAATTTACACGTGAAGGTCAACTTTGAACTACTGTAACTTAGTTAGTAATAGTACGATTTTGATCCAACTTGGGGATAACCTGCGTCATTCTGTACTACTACCAACTTTTATAGCTCTGGGATAAATTTAAGGGGGGTTTAACTCAATTTCCCCAAAAATATGGTAATATACTATTATTAACTTAATTTGAACAGATATCGATACGGAGAGTATTTTGAGACCTGGACAACATATGGAGGTAGCTTCATGATTTTTCAATTTCTTCAATTGGGCAGTTTCTGAGAATGGGTCCGTTAAAGAAACCATCATCACCATTGCAGAGGTATCACGTTGCTGAGTACCATCTATTATATAAGATATTCTGCGGTATCTTGCTAGCCCGGATAGCTGAGTGGTTAGAGCGCAAGGCTGTCATACGGAAGATCGCGGTTCAAATCTCACTGGTGGCAGTGGGATTTGTATCGTGATTTTATGTCGGATACCAGTCGACTCAGCTGTAAATGAGTACCTGAGTCAAATCAGGGTAAAAATCTCGGGCGAGCGCAATGCTGACCACATTGCCTCCTACAGGGTACTGTAATCCGGTAGTGTGCCGTTACGGTCTTGAATGAAGCGCTCTAACACACTTGGAGGCCCTGATCCAATATGGGTGGTTGTGCCAACGATTATTATTATTATCTTGCTAGTCCGGATAGCCATATACGTCCAAAATATCATTGGCCCATACCAAAGAGGTTTCGCTGCAGGTAAACCAGCAACAGATCAGATTGCCTCTGTGCGGCAACTGGAAGAAAACTGCTGGAATATGAATATTAGTTGTAACACCTTTTCATCGACTTTGAAACCCCCGATGGTAGCATTTTTTGTTTTTTTTTTGGAAAAGGTAGGTGAATGCATTTACGCACAAAGTGTTGGACTCCCGGTTCGGTACGCCGTCGGAATAAAAACTAAACACCTACCCATCATCAGAGCTAGCCTGGAACCGTTTGTCACATTACTTCGGGCTAGTCCCCGAACTCTCCCGCCTAGCGGAGCCTTCAAATCAGGGAATTCCCTTCACAAACGGGAGGGGAAAGGAGGAAGGGAACTGTCAGTTCAAGGAACCCCTTGCCATCCGGTTCCTCCTCCGGTCGAGCTCTATCTTCCTAGCAACGGGAAGGACCCGAACGTAATGGCCAACACGGCTCCACCTGTCAGCACTCCTCAGCATCTCTTCGATAATGCTGTCTGGAGAGAGATCCCCTGTGTTTAAATAGAGCTGCTGACGAACACCATTCCACCTTCCACAAGAAAAAGAAATTGTGGTGGACGTCGTCCACAACCCTATTGCAAAACGCACAATTCGGAGATCGCGCCTTTCCAGTCTTGTGCAGGTAACACTGAAAACCTCCACGCCCACTTAAAAATTGGGTTAGGAAATAGTCAGCTTCACCATGCTTTCAATTCAGCCACGCACCGCGCAGTTGTCGATGAGCCGCGCAGTCCATCTGCCTCTAGTTTCATTTTGCCAAGAGAGCTGCACTTGTCTAGAGTGCGTTGCCTTTCTTCACGAGCAACAATTTCCCTTGGCTCATCTCGCATGCGCTTGTACATGGCTTGACGCTCCTTAGAAAGAAGGGCAACGGGGATCACTCCCGCGATCACCTTCACGGCCCGTTCAGAGACAATGCGGTACGCAGACGCCACCCCGTCTCTGTACTTGCGCGAGACGTTTACGATATGCCTCCTTGCCAAGATCGTCAGCCCATACTTCTGCGCCGTAGAGCAGGACAGATTGCGCTGAACTCACCAGGAGACATTGCCTGCTAGACGTAGGACCCCCAATATTTACCTTTATCCTATTTAATGCCGAAATTCCAGCTGTAACCTTATTCGTTGCTGCTTTGATTTGCTCAGAAAAGCTCATCCTTGAGTCAAGAGTCAACCCGAGGTATTTTACCGCTAGTTTTGACTCGATTATCTACTCACCGAACGATATGGGACGCAGGATCGGAATTCTCTTTTTAGTCAGGATGACTACTTCGGTTTTTTCCAGTGCAAGGTTGAAACCATGAGTAGTCATCCATCCGCTTACCCGTCGCATCAATAGGCCGAGTCTGCTTTGAGCTTGTTCGAGAGTGAGTCAAGCAACAAGCGCCGTAACATTATCTACATAGCCGACCAGCCGAGTTTAAGTAGATTATCATTGGTTGCGCGGATCCCTGCGGTTGGATCCCTGTACTACCCCCAATGTGACCTCCATCCTTCTCTGACCCTCTAGTGTTTCGTAGAGCAGGGAGCGGTTGCTCAGATGGTTCCTCAATATCCGTAAGATATAGTTCGGCACGTGGAAAGTATTGTCCAGTGCGTTTAGAATGTTTTTCCATCTAACGGAATTAAACGCGTTTCTGACATGAAGTGTCATGAGGAGCACCACCGTTCGGGTTCGGCAGCTATGTGCCTCCGCTCGTCGAACGGCATCCACGACTTGCATGGCAACATCAACTGTGGATCTCCCTGCTCTAAAAGCAAACTACCGGGGAGATAAATCTCCTGCAGCGCGTATCGCTGCAGCGAGTCTACTTTTGATGAGCTTCTCGAGCACTTTTTCAGCAGTGTCAAGCATACATAATGGGCGGTTTGAAGAGGGCCACTCGCTACCTTCCAACGAGCAGGGAAATTGCCCTCTTTCAGGCAAGCGTTGAATGTGCCGAGGAGAAGATCTGTCCGGTGCTGGAATACCAGTTTGGATACCTCCGCCACAATAACATCGGGTCCTGGCCTCCTGTTCTAACTCTTTTATAGAGAAATGTGAACAGTCGTCTGCGCTCTCCGCGCCCATGTCATCATACTATACGGGGTGCATAAGGAAGAGCGCCCTACAATTCAGTCCATCTGCTCGGCCTTAAGTGAACAGGGTTTCCACAGAGTCCCGATTTTTGGGGTGACCAGTTTGTAAACGAGTCCTCACGGGTCCCCATTCGCTTTGTCAAACAGATTCTACCAGCAGCGAGCTTTGCTCTTGTTTATTGCGCTGCGGAGTCTCCTTTTGGCTGATTTGTACTCCGTCATTATGGTACATGCCTCCTCCCGGTCGCTTAGATGTGTGTTAAGCGGCGGAGCCTGTGACACTCCTTCCGGGGCTGTCCACCGATACATAGAAGGTTTGCCACGTCCCGATGCCCTCCTGGGCACGGACGCTCCGCAGGCCGTCGTTATCAGCTTTATAACTGAATTTACGACAGTGTCTGCTACAGCGGCACCGCCCCCAGGAGAACCCTCCAGAGTGGCCCCACCTGTTCCAAGAGTTGCGACAAACCCCCCGGTGTTTACTTTCGCGACGTTCCATGCACAGCAAGATCGCCGGGGTAGCGTACACCGCGAGTGTGTGTCCACCACTTCTAAGGCAATGTCTTCGTGGTCGCTTGCCGAGAAGTCTTCCAGAACTCGCCACACGCCCACCAGCAACACCGGTGATTTCGATGCGAAGGTTACGTATAGAATGCTTTCCTCACAGCCCGGACGCCAGAACATTGAGGTGCCCCATTTGAGTGCCCTAGCATTGAAGTCACCCCCGACTAGGATGTGCCCATCTGTGCGTAAGATAGCGTCCTCCTAAGCATCAAGCCATAGTCGAATGTCCGGCATTGTCTCATTCGACGTAAGATAGACACTAGAAAAACGTTATCCCTGAGCACTGAATCCAGACAAAACCGTCCCCTCGGCCTTGGGTGAGAAGGGTTCCGTCCCGAACCCAGATGGCAGCGGTACCTGCCGGGACAGACCCAACCTGAGATGGAGCGATGGCGTAGGTCAGGACGCCGGACAGCTTTTAGGGATATCGACTAGGTGGCCTTAGCGTAGAACCGGTATGTCTGGAGCCTTAGTAAGTAGGCTTGGATCGCATTGCGTCGTTGACAGTGATGAAGAAATGTATAATTTGATAGTGAAAACCATCCTCAGCATAAATATGGATTTCCTTTTAAGTGAGGATTTCTATTGAGTGGAAAAATTTTCGAGAACCAGAGAGAGAGTGATTGCACTTATTATTAGAATTGTAAAAAATTGCAGAAACGTCAAGCAGAATGGGAGCCATGATATTGAATATTGAAGGGAGGGTTACTGTCGTAAACAAAATGATAGCAGGTCAGAGTAAGTTGTTTACTTCGTGATGATTTACCCTTGTGTCCTCACCCGGGTAGCCATTGACGTACAATTTGTTAAATTACTTTCGTTTAAAAAAAAGGCTAAAATCCCCTCGGATCTTCATAATTGGACGAATTTTCTTTCAAATTATGCTCGGGTACCCTACACACAATTCATTATTCATTATATATGAATAATAAATTCTCATAAAGCAAATGTATTTCTAGACGAATAATATAAGTAGATATTGATAGATAAATAAGTTGTGAGAGATTATTTTCATTTGCATTGCTAGTTCTTCTGCGAGTTATTGTATTAAAAGGTTCTGTTTGCAAAACATAACCTTATTAAAATCGGTTCAATGTCTGTCTGTCCGTCTGTCTTTTTTTTTAAGGAGGTGGAAATCTTCAAAAGACGTTGGCCTGGGCACGCCAGAGTGTGGGATTTTTACCCACTAAAACCATCCCCGACTCCCCCCTACCCCGTGGAACCACCTTTAGGTATTACATCACGGGGCGCAGTTAGCTTACTTTAGCTAGGTTTCCTTCCGTCTTCCCGTGGGGTTTGTAACCGCGCTTTCCTCACTTCTTCTGCTTTTCGCAGTTTCTCCTGGATTACTGCGATCATGGAATTGATCGCATCCCAGTCTTCCTGGCAAGCTAGCATCCTCCGGAAAAAATTTTCCGGTGATAGCACTCCACCTAGAGTTTACTCTAGGTTCCTTCTTTCTTCCACGAACCAAGAACATTGGAAGCATACGTGCGCTGGGTCCTCTGGGACCCCATCGCAGTTTGGACAACTAGGTCCAGTGTCCAATTTAAACCTGTACAGATATTGAGGTGAGAAACTGGGTGAGATTATAATTGATCTCCCCATGCCCTCCTTCCAGCCACTCCCTGATGGAAGGGATCAACCTATAAGTCCAACGACCCTTTCCTGATCTGGTCCCATCGCTATTGTCATCTGCTTATGGATCTCTCTCTCTCGCTTATCGCGCCTGCGATAAGGGAGAGATGGACCTGGTGTTATAAATGTTCATCATTTCGGTTGCCAGGATGTCAATCGGCATCATTCCTTAGATGACGAACGCTGTATCGTCTGAGGCGGTCCTAAAGGCAGAACACACCGTTAAGGCTTTTCTTCTGTAAACCGTACTCAGTTTATATGCATTGCCTAAAACCTGCAGCGCGTTTTCCCAAACTGGGACTGCATACAACATGATAGAACTCACCACCTTATCTATGAGCAGTCTGCAAGTATGCCGCGGTCCTCCTACGTTTGGCATCATCCTTGCGAGAGCCATACTCGATGTGGATGCTTTTTTGCAAGTATGCTCTATGTTCTGCTTAAAATTGAGTTTTCCGTCTATCATCACACCCAAGTATTTGACGGCACAACCAGTGCTATATCGTCGGCGTAACCCACCACCGTGGCCTCCTCGGGAACCGGAAGGTTAAGCACATCATTATATATATATTATAGATATTCCACAGCAGTGGGCCCTGTGGGACACCAGAATGTTCGCTCACGCAAATAGCTATCGATAATACCGGCGAGGTAGGTGGCAACGCCAATCGTCATCATAGTCTTTCGTATAAGGTTCCAATTGGCCGAGTTGAATGCATTCTTCACATCCAGGGTCACCACACACAATATTTGCTGGTACAACCCTTTCCGTGAGTTGCATTTTCGGCCAAGCCAGTAACCATTTTGATGGTATCAATGGTTGATCTGGCTTTACGGAACTCATACTGCCTATCAGAAAGGCCCCCTTGGCTCTCGACGTCTGGGAGTAACTAGTAAATAACCCGCTTCAACATTTTGCCCATAGTGTCTAGAAGACATATGGGTCTATAGGAGGACGGTTCCCCTGGAGGTTTGCCAGCTTTAGGCAGCAGCACCAGCGTCTGCTGCGTCCACACACGGACATGCACGTTTCGAACAGCTCCGGTTTCCCAACTTGTTGTACCCGGGTGGTAAGCAACGTAGATTTTTTTGAGTGGTAACACCAGCGTTAAGGCAGATTATAATGCCAATATTACATTAAAGTAAATATTTTGACAAATCAAATGCATATACTACTACTAGCTGCGTTCAAATGTAATTGTTACCTAATGAATATTCACACATTTGAAATAAACAAAATCACTCATACCTGTGCCTCCGAGCTTCCTGTTTCCGACCTGTTTTAGCCAGATAAAAAGCTCACTATCTAATTCCTTTTTGAGGTGAAGCCTATGACGTATAGGTAATTACATCCTACTCAGCATCCCCAAGGGAGTATTTATATGTGTATTTAAATACATAAATATGAATTTGTATAAGATACACCTATCCTATATAAGTATATACTAGTCAACATATGTAGCAACCCCGAGCTTTTACTGAAAATGTAGCCAGTTATAAACTACCTTTTAGTATATATTTTGGTTGAAAAATCGCTTCGAAATTGGCCATATGAAAGTATTTCCAGGAAGTCACGTTAAAGATTTAAAGTTTTTCGATGAAATTCTGAATTCTGAGTAAGCAGCCAGGTCCGGTGGTCAGGCAAAATCTACTTGTTAAATTGATTTTGCAATAGACCAAAGATTGCACTTTAAATATAGACATATTCGACTGGTGATGATAATGGAAAATTCCTTGGTAGGAGAATACAGCTTCGTCCTAAACATTGAAGTTTGATGAGGCCCTACTGATCGATGATAAATTTTCCACAATTCATCCCCCCCCCTGCTTTTATTTCTGCAACTTCCACGATTGGCGAAATAAGAATTGAAAAGTTTGCGTGCTGAATTCTATCTCTAGTATATGTTTCATTGCAGTGAAGTAAATAATAATAATAATACAATAATCGTTGGCGCAACGATCTATGTTGGATCAGCGCCTTCAAGTGTGTTAGAGCAGTCCATTCAAGACCGTAACGGTACACTACAGAACACTGTAGGAGGCAATGTGGTCAGCATTGCGTTCGCCCGAGATTATTACCCTGATTTGACTCAGGTGCTCATTCACAGCTGAGTCGACTGGTATCCGACGTCAAATCACGATACAAATTCCACTGCCACCAGTGAGATTTGAACCGCAACCTTCCGTACGACAGCCTTGCGCTCTAACCACTCAGCTATCCGGACACTTCTAATGTTGAATACGACCTTCATTTTGAAAAATGGTTAATGAACTCTGGTTAGACGCCCAAATATCACTCATACGGTATCATAAGCATTTCTCATCCATGAAGATACTTTCACCTCTCCTCGTTGTTCAAATGTTCTTATTTGATCAAAAAAAACGTCCCTGCAAACGACGTGGAAATGCCTATAATATTTCAAGTTTTATTCCCATCCCTGCGCATTGTTAAACACGCAAGGAACTAGTTCGTTGTAAAGAAAACCCTCTCGGTTTCGTTCTAAATATCATAGCTACATTCCCAATTCGAGTCGTGAAAGAAACGAAATACAAATGCCATTAACGAGTCATTCACCTGCCCAAAGCCTAACCAGCAGTATTCCTTCCAAGAGCTCTGGACGAAATTCCATCGTCAGATTTTATCCACAATGCAGTTCTTATCTTCGATGTTTTGGATAAACTCACCCCACTTGAGTGGCCATTTACTAAAATAGCAGGTCAAGGAAATCCTTGTGAAAATTTGGGGCCATTATATAATGTCGCAGGACATAAGGAATATCTGGAAGAGCAGGATGGTTCGGCGACTGTCATTCTCGTAAAAGCTTTACGACATGGCTCAATTATCGTTGTCAATGAGAAGTACTGGTGGTTCGGAAGGCCTCGTCCTTTCATGAGCATTCGGAAAATTATGGATATGGGTCAGGCTGGCAATAAAATGGAAATCACATTGTGGACAACGCATGGCCACAATATGTCAGCAAACGAATTTGAATATGTTAGAGTGTTCTGTATTGCAATAAGGACAATTTCAAGGAGACTACACGCTGGAAAGTAATTGTAATATGCAAATGAGGATTGTGTCCAAATATAGGCAGAAATGGTAGAATGAATATTGATCGTTATGCTTTTGTTTTGTGATATTTTATGTCTGTCCTAAGCTATTCGTAGCGCTAAGTAATCGTTGAACGAGTTCATATTTGAATAAGGAATGGATTTTGCAAAGACAATTGTAAGGATTCCTGACTTTGATTATTGTATTGTATTCACTCCAGAACTGAGAAATAGCAGGGAGCGGTATATCGGAAAAGTCCGAATGCACTGGACGCCTAATATGGATGACCCGATCATTCGAGAATTCGCTGCGTTGTCATAATACAGTTTGTTCATAATTCGCTCCAAGCATTGGTGAAATGATCGATGCACTTATACACCTTTCTTAAACATGTTTGTTAACATTAAATATTTTTTCCTCATGCATTTATAGTTCGTTTGAATTGAAGGAAGTGTTAAATATGGTCAATTTCCCATAGTTCCGCAATCTCAGTTAATTTCGTAACTTTCGCAACCAAATCTACATTTCCCAGCATATCATAATTTAATAACATTTTTTGTAATTCCTTGATTGTGAGGCGATGCATGGAAATTGAAAAGAGAATGACTATCGCCTGACAGCCGCCAGATGGAGACCATGGCTTCTAGAGGCAGATCCGCTTCTGGTCTGAGTTGACACCATGCAGAGGAGCGGAAGATAAATCCGGTAAAGATTCACAAACACAGGGCAAATGTTATCAGAAGGCTACATGGAAGATAAAGGGCTGTCAGAAGGCTTCAAGTTGCGAAAAACAGGTAAAATTTCGATACTTAAAAGGGTCAAAGCCCTTTGCATTTATATCTTTCTCAGGGTGTTGCAAAATTATCGTACAGGCGATTCCTCGTAGAGTTCTAAGCAAAAAATGTTCAACATTTGTTTTGCTATTTCTTAACCTTTTAGCTGCCGCGGGCATTTTAATTTCTAAAAAAAACACTCAAATCATAATAATTCCGACAGCTAGAGCATTAGGATTAAACGTTGAATCTCAGTTAAGAATTGTCTCTAGAACAAAATCGTGTCTTTATGAAAATGGTGCTCAATTTATGGTAGTTCTAAGAAGTTAAATGAAAACCCATTCACTGAAAAGAAATACCTGCTATGTCTGTGACTTTGCGACATCTGTATTATTCCATTCGCTCGTCCAGGGACAATCTGAAGAGAGAATGTATTTAGTAATATGCAACGCTCCCTGGCATTTTCACATTTTGTATCCTTTAGCTTTGAAATAATTAAGACTTGCCTCTTCCTTACGTTGCTAATATTTACTAACCTTGCAAACACCGATATTTCAGGAACCAGTTGTGTCCTTCGTTAGTGCTACAAGCCCTTGATTCTTTCATCCGATATCACATCACTATCGAAAAGTACTAATTGAGCCCTTTCATTTGGTACCCCAGATGGCCACATTCAGTGAAAAAAAATGTTGCACCCTCTATTCACATGTATGGGAAGCCCCCTTAAACTTAATACAAAATGGCGCCACTTACTGTAAGTAAAGTGAACAGCACATGCTCTCAGAAATTTTAATGTCAATCGGTCTAGCCGTTTCCGAATAAATCGGGTGTGACAGACAGACAGATGGACAGACAAGCATCGAATCGATTCTAATAAGAATTTGTTTCACACAAAACCACAAAACAATGAGGTTTCGTTTCACACAAAACCTTAAAAACAAATCGGAATATAGAAAGCTGGCGCTTCGGGTATAAAGCTTTTGAGTTCATCTTATGTGAGAAACGCAGATTTTTCCATTCGTATGTGGCTAAAAACCCAAAAGATTCCTTCATATTTTTTGCAAACTACGAATATACGTACATTTAACTTTCTCCATTTCCAATTCTTTGCAAACCACAATTTTTAGGGACACCGGAACATAGACTAGGTTTTTACAATCAATACTCGATAGATTTAACAATTAGACTTTATTAATTAATTTATTTAAAGAATGAAGAAAGAGTGAAGTGACTATTTACTCGTTAGAGGCAGAAGAGAATTATCTCGCTTCATGTGTTTCTGTTCTGCCCCTAACTCATGGCACACTTTTCTCGCTAGTCTTCCACTCCCGTGGCGAGCTCTACAAAGTGGATAGTTCCGCGCCATCTATTTGTTCACATTCGCAACATTCGAAATAAATTTCGAATGCTGCGAATCCTGCCGCGCCATATACATTTTACAGACGTAGAAATAATACTTACCCTAAGCAAACAAGCATTACCTGCCGAATCCTGCCGCGCCATATACATTTTACAGACGTAAAAATAATACTTACCCTAAGCAAACAAGCATTACCTTTTACCGAATACTATACTTATATATGTATGTATATTAATTAATCGTGCACTTATTTCCGATTTACTCCGTGCATAAAAGTATTCATATCTACATTAAAAATACGTATATTGAAAACCGTTCGTTCAATGTACAAATATATCTATGAGAATTAGGCACTACCATAAAGCTTCATTTAAATAGATATATACAAACATACATATGAGTAATTGATATTCATAATGGTTATTAAACTAAAACGAAATGCTTCCCTGCAATCCCCCATTCACACGGGTTCACTTTCTTGCGGTATTGACGAATTGATATGTTATGATGACGTTTACGAAAGTTTTACCTTCTATAACTTTGTTGGATTTCCTTCAAACTTCCCGAGGTTATTGCTTATATTATCCCTTAAGCAAGTGAACTTCTAGCATGAGCTTAAGGTTTTTGGGCTAAAGTCCATCTAATTGTAGTATGTAAAGGGAACAAGAGAACACCCGCTCTTACCAATTTTTGTGATAAACGGTCCAACCGTTTCCGAATAAATCGGGTGTGATAAGCAGACCGACAGACAGATGGACAGACAGACATCGACTCGATTCTAACAAGGTTTTGCTTAACATAAAACCTTAATAATACGAAAATACGAAAAAGTGTTTACGATTTCTTAAGCCCTTAACAGCCACAGGTTTTTCAATTTCCAAAAGAAGATCATCACCTTTACAATGCTAAAGTTCTAATAACTCAAAACATGAATTGCATTCAATAACACTCATCGTTGTTAAAATGTCACCCTAAAATATGAACTTTCATCTGTAAAAATAAAGTAAGCTGTATGACAGAAGCGAATTTGTTATTATTAAGGAAGCGGAAGATGTCATAGAGCGCAATGATTTCAGAAGTGTATACCGTATCACGATGGTCCTAGTCATCGGTCAGCTGAATAGGAGGAAAGAATACTCCACTGCGGGTATTATCTGTCTCACATTTGGTGAAGTCACGCCTCTAGTGGCCACCATACTATGCGCTGAAGTGCATTTCGTTGAACCGCATGCGAGATAGATGACAATCATATATATATATATTATGTTACTCACGCAAAATGGTACGGCAGCCAGTTCTATCATTTTGTAAGCGATCTTCCCAGCCGTATGTGTCAGTGGGCAGTTCATGTTTCTCACTGCATGGGCAATACGGCGATCGGGGTGAGGTTGTAGCTGGTCGGTTGAGGTGAACGGTTCCTGCGGGATCCGGAATCCAATACGCCACTTTGCTGCATTCCTCAGACGGGTAAACTGTGGTTTAGGGAGGTAGAGCGCCTTAAACTATTGGAAACACCTGAGTTAAAGAGACAAACAGCTAACTTAGGAGACCCACATAGGTCTACGGAACCTTCGGCGGCTGCCTGCTGATGATAGGCAGGCAGTTTAAAAAGGTGAAAGGTCGGCTGGAGGAATAGGACTTAATATGGAACATGGGGGTAGCGGGAGACAAAATGCCGGCACTTGCCACGGCTGTGGCCTGTGAACGCGAGGCGGTACCTGAATTTGGGGCAAATACCTAAACAATTAAATGGATGCGAGCAGCAAAATACCAGCACCAACAATAGAGGGCTTACGAACGAGCGAACCGGCTCACGGCCGATGATGACCGGCGACAGCACTGCTTCAGCTGCAGGTGTCCAGCAAGTCTAATCCGATACCAAATCCCTCCAGAAGAAGTTCAGTGTTCTTTAGATCGCCACCTAGTCGAGCGACATCGTTAGAGAGACGAACTGTTTGTCAAACAATGACGGCGAAATTTAAGGAAGACAAGCCCAGTAATGTGATTCTGATACCAGATGATGGGTATCACGAATTTCAGCGAACGAACGACCACTAGGGAGCGGCATTTGCCGCACTAAGTGGGAAGGTAATGGAGCTCTGTGAGTTCATAAAGGATTGGAGGAACATGCACCAAAATATTGGGGCTTTTATCAAAGGTATCAAAAGTCACCCAGGCGACACAGGTGACACTTCCTCTACAAAGGTTACTCGTCGAGAACGCTAAAAAGGAAGCCATGTGTGAAATACCTAGACCCCAAAAGATCATCAAAGGGATGAAATGCCTCTCTACAAAGAAACCGAAGCAGGCAATGAAAACAGTCAAAGATGTTAAAGAAACGGCGATAGCTGTGATACCTGCAAATGAGGCAGAGCGTGAAGTGCGAGGCACCGAGGCATGGAGCAGTGTTATCTTCAAGAAGAAGGAGGGGGGGGGGGGGGGGTGCGGTCAGAAGTGATTGATTTCTAAAAAGGGGGAAGCAAATAATGCCGACATTCTTAATCAAATTAAGTCAAACTGAAAGCTTAGGGACCTAGGGAACAGCGCCAATCGAAGTAGGCAGTCACAGAAGGGAGACCTCAAGCTGAAGATAAAGAAGTCTAATGACAAAACAATGGAGAAATTGCTTGATGAGGTTACGAAGGAGGATGTCCCCGCAGCACTAGAAAAGGGTTTTCGAGCTTCCGGGACTACAGAGTCGACAGTTAAGTCGATGCGAAGGCTTCATGGGAGGGGACGCAAACTAGAGTTATCAGCCTGCCAGCAGAGACCGCATTCAAAATACTAGCGGCGGACAGAGTGAAGAGGCTCAGAGAGCGAGTGGACATGAAGAGATACTTCAGATGCCTCGGCCTTGGGCACATAGATCAAAGCGGTGCAGAAAGTGCGGAGGAGAGGGACATATCACCAAGGAGTGCACAGCTGACGCGAAATGCATGCTGTGCGAAGGAAAAGACACATCGACAACTGGCATATTACTAACAGTAGCTGCTCAGGGCTCAGGAGAGCACTAAATTCAAGGCCCAAATGAGATTGATTCAAATCAATATCAACAACTGTAAGGCGGCGCAAGACTTTCTCTCACAAACCATCCGAGAGAAGGGAATTGACATTGCCATTATTACCGAAACCTATCGCAACTACGGTGGACCAGATCGACAAAGCAGCGATATTGGCGTGTGACGGGCAGGCCATTCAGGAAGCTATGCAACTTCTGGAAACTGGTTTCGTGGGAGCAAAGGTGGGCGGGGTGCATGCCTACAACTGTTGCGCTCCTCCTATTGCAACACGTGCGCAGTACGAGGAGATGCTGCATTAGGAAGAGCAAAAGAAACTGCTTTAGGCGACTGTGTCTGAATGCCAACATGCGTGAATGCCTGGGGCATGGCCTACAAGCTAGTTATAAAGAAGTTGCAAGGACAAAGGTCGCCTCAAGTGACCTGTCCACGGCTTCTACGAAAAATTGTAACCACACTCTTCCCTCACCATACGGGGAGCAGGTATCAAACGGAGGTCCAATTCGATGTGGACGTAATACCTCGCGCTATCGAGCAAGAACTTCAGAAGGTCTGCAGGGTGATCAGCGACGGCAGGGCTCCGGGTTTCGATAGCATCACCAATAAAGCGCTGAAGCTGGCGGTGGGGAACAGATATGATTGGTTGATAAATACCTTCGAGGCGTGCATGGCGGAAGGGGTATTTCCTCCATAATGAAAAAGGCAAAAACTGGTGTTGTTGCCCAAGCCCGGCAAGCTACCAGGGAACGCAGTATCCTATCGGCCTATCTGTTAGATACTATGGGGAAGATGTTCGAGCGCGTCATCTAGAATAGATTGCTCCAAATCTTCGAAGACGGGAGTGGTCTTGCGGATGAACAATGTGGGTTCCGGAAAGCTCGCTCTATTTTTGGCGCGGTGGGAAGACTGGTGGACTTAGCTCGGAGGGAATGCTTTCTGGCAAGTGCTGGGCCGTGGTGAGGGTGGATGTAAAAATGCATTGAACTACGCCAACTGGGGCCACATTAAGGAGTCATTGGTTAGAATTAATGCACCTGCTTACTTGGCTAAGCTAATCGAGAGTTATCTGTCAGACAGAGCTCTCTGGTACGGGGCGGACGACGGTCCCATGAATACATCATCATAGCGGCGGTACCACAAGGCTTGGTGTTGGGCTCTCTGCTCTGGAACGTGATGTTAACGGGGTGCTCTTTCTTTCCATAGCAGAGCAGGTCACATTGGTGGCTTTTGCTGATGGCCTGCCATAGTGATCGTTGCAAAACTCCTGGCGGAGGAAAAGACGGAGGCAATCCTCATTAATAACGGCCGGAAAAAAACTCGATCAATTTGCGGGTTGGAAGTCATATAATCGTCTCAAAGCCGACTATCAAACACCTTCGTGTGACTCTCGACGTCAGGCTGAGTTTCAAAGGGCATATATCGTACGTCCGTGAAAAAGCTGCAAAGGCCACTACGGCCTTTGCCAGCATGATGTCGAATATAGGTGGGCCAAAACGGTGTAGCAATCTGCTGATAGCTGGGGTGGAACGGTCCATATTATTGTATGCGTCGCCTGTGTGGGCGTAGGCTTTGGACAACGTACACAAATGGAGGAAGATAAACTCTGCTTATCATCTGATTACGCAGTTTCTCACTGCACACGGTGGTTGCTACTGAACTTATCTGCATCGTATCGGTGTGGATGATTCCCCGGGATGACGAAAATCTGGTCAGATGCTGATCGTGGCATACGCATCTAATTGTTAGACTAAGTTTATGTTATGTCGAAAAACGTAAAGGTTGGCCAAATGAATCTTCAGCATGATAAAGCCTCCTTCGATCTGCTGGCAAAGCTGCAAGAGCGCCCATAATTTTTTTATGGTGCGAGAGCGACCCAACTTCTGTAGGACTGAGGGGAAGTGAAGCAATAATCTGTACTTCAAAGTTGTTAGAGTTGCTTACTGACTGGCGTAGTACAGTTCAGTTCACTAGGGGACTAAAGACTCCTTTGGAGATATAAGATCAATTGGAAACTTTGAGTCACACGTTTTTAAAGTGCTTTGAAGAGGCTTGTCTTGCCGAACCGCGAACTGCAAAGATTCAGGAAATCAACCAGAGGGCTTCTGAATGAAAACTGGTTAAACTTCCGGAAATCACAACGCAATTATAATAGGCTCGTTAAGTTTTCAAAATGAGACTGTTTTAGAGTCTATTAAGAGGAACTAGAAATCGAAACAGAGACGTCAAGCTTGTGCAGATACCTTAGAAAGGATGAGTCGGCCAAGTTCGAACTCCAGGCTGGAATCAATACACACCCTCTTGAAAGCACATGCGGAAAGGTAATGTTTCTTGCAACTCCTGCAACACGTAAGTAATGCAAGGTGAATTGGGACACTGCGAAAGCCGCTGTTATCAATAAAAATGTGAGAGCTGCCATAATACCTTTTGAACACATCAAAGCACCTGACATGGATGGCATCTATTCAGCAATGCCAAAAGAGAGCGATTGCTAAGAAATATTTTTCTAGCATGTCTTGTTTTGGGTTACGTGCCTATCTCTAGACGGAAGGTTAAGGTAGTCTTCATGACAAAGCCTGGCAAAGATGACTATCTAAAAAAATTCAGGCAGAGCAACTTGACATCAGTCTTGCTGAAAGGTTTTGCAAGGACTGGTTGAGCGTCGCATTCGTCGTTAAGGTCGCACCCACTAATTAAAAACCAAGACGCTTATTAACGTGGAAAGTCCTGTGAGTCTGCTCTTCACTCTTTGGTTTCAAAGACTAAGGATGCAACTCTCAAAGGTGAGTACGCGATGGAGTTATTCTTGGACACTGAGATGATGTATGACTCTGCGTCGTCCCAAAGGGTCTGTGTTGCCACCAGTGCGCATGGTGTCGAAGATACTTTAATTAAGTGGATCTATGCTATCGTAACGCAGAGATTGCTGAGAGCGGAAGTGGGTGTTGATTGCTACCTAACAGCAGAAGCAATGAGAGGCTGTCCTCAAGGAGGTGTGCTATCAAAACTTTTGTGGAATGTGCTGATCGACTCATTATTATGTGAACTGTAAAACCTGCCAATTCATGCACAAACTTATCCTGATGACATGGCTGTGCTCCCTGTGTATCAGGATTTTGGAACGGTGAGGAAGAGTATGCAACGTGCCGTTGATTTGATTGGCAGTTGGTGCCTTGGGCATGGACATACAATAAATCCAAATAAAAAAACGCCACATTCACAAAAAGGAGAAAACTGGAAACTCCGAGAGGTAAGAAGTAAAACCCTTCAACTCTTCGAAAAAGTGAAAGATCTGGGAGTTAATCTAAATAAAAAGTTTCTTCGGAACAAACGTGTAGAGGTAAAACTGAAAGAGGCTCTAGCATCCTATGAGCTGTGCAGACGGACCTTTGCCTCGACATCGACTCAGGCTTATGGATATACGTTGCTAACATTAGACCCATGTTTTGTTATGCATTAGTAGTGTGGTAAGTTAAGGTAAGTCAAATAAGCTTTCATTGTAAATTAGCCGCACTGTAAATAACTATGTGTTTGGGTGTTATCGGTGCCATGAGCACGACATCCGGCTAGTTCTAATGCATTACTCAGTTTGCAGCCCTTGGATATATTTATCCGAAGAACTGCAGCTCATAGACTAATTCGCTTAGATCGATGGGGAAACGTCGGCCGTGGTGTCACAGACTATTTGAAGAGTTATTAACAGAATTGAGTCCAGTTCATACAATGCCTTCTAATTCTCGAGTCCCCATACATCTGTTTGACAGAAGATATGAAGTCACCCTGAAACGCAAAGAGAACTGAGAAGTCCTAGAATAATGCTTGGCGGAATACACGGAGGTCTTCTACATCGATATCTTAAAAACAGAACAGGTCCCTTGAGCACTTCAATCATTCATTATGTCAAAATTCACGTGTCCTTTTAATCAATGAGGGGGTCTGAAGAACCGGTGCGATGGTCGATTTCGCTCCCCCACAAGCAGCGATCCAATCTATAAGCCACGTGGCGCCAATCCATCCAAAAAGTTCCCAATCACACCGGGTACATGGAGCCAAGACAGTATAAGAACAAGTCAGGAAACCGGAAGCTAGACGCTTCAAGTGATATTGACATTCAAAGTCTTGAATTTGCACTGAAGCGGCAGATTTGACCTATTATAACTTTGTTAGTAATAGTGCGATTTTCACAGTAGAATCCTGCTCTATGATGTAGCCTACATTGTTGCAAAATTGTGTGTTCCTAGGGTGAACTTAAGGGGGGTTCTCATGCGAATTACTAAAAATTACAGTAATGTACTGTTATTAACTTTATTTGAACAGGTACCGGTATGTAGGGTATTTCGGAGCCTGGACACCATATAGTGACAGCCCTCTGATTTTTTTTAGATTTTTCGGTTGGGTAGTTTCTGAGAATGGGTTCGTTAAAACAATGATCACTTTGAACCTCCTGTACTCCCCACCTTTCCAACAAGTGTCAAAACTAACACCGGCTTCGAGAAGTATTAACCAAGACCTTTAATTTGTTACCCCACATGACTATATTTGACGAAAAAAAAATGGAACCCCCCTTTTGCATGTATGGGGACCCGCCCCCCTTAAATTCAACGTAAAAGGATGTAACTCACGGTATGCGTGAGCGTTCACAGTTTCCATCTTTTTACCAAATTTTGTGTCAATCACTACAACCATCTCCGAGAAAAATGCGTGTGACGGACAGACAGACAAACAGACGGACAGGTTTTGTGTTTACACAAAACCTTAAAAAGGGCTAGGGAGAATTAGATTCTTCTTGAATGGAATTTTAATATTTCACTCGAATTTCAATTATTCTCGTTAATTATGACGTCAGCATCTTATTTGTATGGCTTAGGATGCTGTTAGTTAGCACGAAATTGATAAGTTTGAACTTCGCTAACTTTGACACTAATAGTGGGATTTTCATGGAACTTGGCACATGTGTGCACGAGACTGTCCTCTATGGTGGTGCAAAATTTAATACACCTAGGATGAACTTAAGGGGAGTTTTTTAGTCAATTTCTAAAAGTTGATATTGATAATATACTTTTAGTAAATTTATTTGAGCAGATACCGGAATGGGACATCTCTCGAAGATTAGATTTCACATAAGTGTTTTACACAAAACCTTAGAAAAGGTCGGGATACCAGAAGTCGGGCGCTTCGGGTATAACGGCTTTGTGTTCATCTTATGTGAGAAACTCTCTATGCACGATTTTCCATTCGTAGAATAATATAAAATAATACAATATAATAAGTACAGAAAATATTCCGTCATATTTTGGCAACACCCAAGTTACACATATGCACATACAAACCAAAGACATAAATGTTGTGCTCACCTTAAATCAACAAACATTGCCCATTACCGCAGCAGGATGCATGCATATGGATGTGCGCATTTAAATTGACGTAGCGCGTCTTCACGCATTTTCACTTTACTCCGTGCACAAAAGCATACATATATATGTCAGGTATGACAGGTTTTGGGTATTTGAGTGAGTGTGCATTTGCCCCATTAATACATAGCACGCAATATATGCATATATTATGTAGGAGTATTTTTTTTTTGTGCGTACACGGAGGTGGAAAATCTTAGAAAGACATGTCCGCCGCAGCTCCGCCGCCCGAACGGCGGAACTACAGCGGGCGCGTGTGGGATTCACACCCACTAAAAACCATCCCCGGTCTCTCCAGCCCCAGCCCCGCGGGACCACCATTGAGGTATTACTTCGCAGGGTAGGTTTGCTCTTAGGCACTCATCCTTCTCCTATTTGCAGCTTTCCTCCTTCTTTGTTCCTTCAGTAACTCCTCCTGCGTTTGGATGATTGCGGACTCCAGCATCTCAGTAACCAAGCTCTCCGGGGTCCCGCTCCTACCCAGCACCTGGTTTAAGCTCCTTCTCTCCATCGCAAATCGTGGGCAGTGAAACATCACTTGCTCTGGATCCCCGGTATGCCATCGCATCTGGGACGGTTCGGAGAATCATTCAACCCAAAGCAGTGCAGATACTGCCTGTAGCAACCACCGTGCCCCGTGAGGAACTGGGTAATGTGGTAGTAGGTCTCCCCATGTTTTCGCTCAAGCCATACCTTAATTTTGGGAATGAG
The DNA here is from genome assembly GCF_905115235.1 of Hermetia illucens. Taxonomy (NCBI): domain Eukaryota; kingdom Metazoa; phylum Arthropoda; class Insecta; order Diptera; family Stratiomyidae; genus Hermetia; species Hermetia illucens. The sequence goes on along the minus strand of NC_051849.1, from coordinate 128,666,732 downwards.
CCTGTGCGTCCACCGACCTTTCGAAGACTCGTCCCATCTGCGTTGCCAGAGATCAAGCGACTCTGACCTTGCCGCATTTCTACGCTGTGCATGCCCCTCCATACGTCTTGCATTGTACAGCACACTCATTTCTTTGGCCAGAATGTCAACCGGGATCAGGCCTGCCACCATCAATACTGCCTCATCTGATGTGGTTCTAAAAGCACTGCAAACCCTCAAAGCCATCCGCCGGTAAACCGAGTTCACCTGCTTTCGTCTCTGAGAGTTTGCAAGCGCCTCTGCCCACACAGGCGACGAGTAGACCAGGATAGAGCGCACCATTCCGGCTAGCACCAACCTCCGGCAGTGTTTCGGTCCACCAATATTTGGCAACATTTTTGCAAGTGCCGTGGTGGCACTGGCTGCCTTTTGGCATGCATACTCTAGGTGTTCCCTAAAACTGAATTTAGTGTCAACTATTACCCCCAGGTATTTGATAGCCGGCTTTGATACGCCCGTGTGTCCACCGATCTCCACTTTCACAGTGTTATTTTTCCTGCGGTTCGTTATTAAGACCGCTTCCGTTTTTGCGTCCGCCAAGGTCAGCCCGGTCTTTTCTAGCCAGGACTTTACCGCTCTCACTGTTTCCGTTGCGTAAACCTCCGCATCTTCTGGGTGTTTTGCGGCAACAACCACAGCTAGGTCATCAGCAAAGCCGACAATCGTAGTCTCCTCTGGGACGGGAAGAGCAAGCACCCCATTATACATGATATTCCACAACAGGGGACCAAGTGCTGATCCCTGTCGTACCCCGGCTGTGACAATGTACTCTTTGGGGCCCTCATCCGTCCCGTACCAGAGAGTTCTCTCTGAGAGGTAGTTTTCCACCAAATTCGCTAAGTATCCGGGGACACCTATATCAGCCAATGCCCGTTTAATTCTATTCCAGTTGCCCGAGTTGAATGCGTTTTTGACATCCAACGCCACCACGGCGCAGCAGCACCAGAAATCAGTGCATCTTTTGCCAGATTTACCACCATGCCAATTGCGTCCACCGTAGAGTCTTCGACGATGGACAGGAGTCTGTTGTAGATGACTCTCTCCATCATCTTCCCCATTGTATCCAACAGGCAGATAGGACGATACGACGCTGGGTTTCCAGGTGACTTGCCAGGCTTCGGAACACCAGCTTTTGCTTTTTCCACTGGGCAGGGAATATTCCTTCTTTTAGGGACGCCTCGAAGGTGTTGGCGAAAAGGTCGGGCCTAGTCTTCACTGCCAGTTCCAAAGCTCGGTTGGGGATGCCATCTAAACCTGGGGCCTTGTTGTCACCGAACCTACCACATATTTCCCGCAGCTCCTCCACAGTTACAGGCGGTATTATGCCGTCATTTAGCTGGACAAAAATTTGCCTTCCCCTATTTTCGTGGTGAGGGAACAGAGTAGTAATAATCTGTTTCAGGAGGCGCGGGCAGGTCACCTGGGGTGATTTCCGCAGCCTTTTCATCAGCACTCTGTAAGCCTCGCCCCAAGGGTTTATGTCGGCATGGTTGCGGTTTGAAGCAGTTCTTTTTGCTCCTCCGAATGGCTTCCTTTAGGCGGCCACGCAATTGCTTGTGTGCCTCCGCTCGACCGTCACCACCGAGTTTTCCCCTGAGCCTCTGGCAAAGCCTCCTTGCCCGAATACATGCGGCTCGCAAACTTGCGATTTCGTTGTTCCACCAGTAGTTGGGTTGCCTGCTGGGGAGCAATCGCCTTCTGGACATAGTAGCATCGCATGCTTCCGTGACCCATCCAGTGGTCTGGGTGGCTTTCTCTCCAGCCGTACCATTCAGGGATATGTCGGATTTGAGCACCGCGGAAAACGTGTCCCCCTCGAAAGCTTTCACTGTCCAGCCAAGCATACCACCCGGCATTCTGCGAAAACACTTTTTCGAGCTCGATCCGCTCTTGATCTCTATGCAGATTGCCTGGTGGTCGCTGTGAGTATAGTCCTCACTGACATGCCAAGCGATTCTACTGGCTAAAGTGGCACTCACGTATGTCAGGTCCACTATAGACCCCAGGTTCCTTCCCCGGCCTCCTATTATGATCGGCCAACGTCCTCTTGCATCCAAAACAAGAGCGGCAAGCATCCGCTCATACTCGACGAGTGTAGCGCTGGGTGGAGCATAGCAGTTGTAGATGTGGATGCCCTTAACCTTCGCTCTGATGAAGCCCTCCTCCGGGTGCTCCATTATTTCCTGGAAGGCTTTTTCTCCACAAGTTCACAGCGCTGCTTGGTCCGTTTGGTCTTTGACCCAAACGCTACCACCGTGGTTTCGGTATGGTTCACTTAGTATGGCCGCATCGATGTTTTTCTCGCGGATGGTTTGCGCGAGTAGATCCTGCGCCGCCTCGCAGTGGTTGAAGTTGATTTGTATCAACCTCATCTGCGATTTGTGCTAAGGGTTCTCCTGTATTCCGGGCACCTGCTGCTGCCTGCAATGTGCCGATGGTCCACACCGTCCTTTCCTTTGCACAGTAGAAAGTTTGGGTCAGCTCCGCAGTCCTTGCTGATGGGGCCTTCCACTCCGCATCTCTTGCATTGCTTTGACCTGTCATTTGGGCTAGTGCATGTCTTCGCAATGTGACCAAAGCCAAGGCATCTAAAGCACCATTTAACGCCACCTGTTCCTTAAGGCGACACATAACCCAGCCTATTATCACTCTCCCTGCTGCTAACAGTTTGAGTGCGTTCTCCACTGTTAGGCTGATGATGGCGGCTTGTGTTCCCCCTTAGGCTTTCCTTAGCGTTTTCACCACTGACTCTTGTAGTCCGGCAAGATCGAACTGTTTCTCCAACGCTTCGCGAACCTCCTCCTTCGTCGTGATTTCATCTATATCTTTGCAGATTATAGTGATCTCCGGCCTGCTAGCAGTTATGTCGGCTTCCTGCCCTAAAGTCTTCCCGATTTGGCTTAAGAATTTGTCCGCGGTTACATCCCTGGATTTCTTAAGTTCCAACATAAGATCTCCCTTCTGGGACCGTCTAATGCGGCTGACGTTGTCTCTCAAATTGGTGAGGTCGGGGTCTGCCTTCACTTTCCTGAGAATATCGGCGTATGACCCTTCGCCTCGTTTGGAAATGAAAATCACTTCCGGTCTAATCTTCCTCCGATAATTTCTTTTCCGCGGTTCTACCTTCCTCCAAGCTTCCGCATCCGCCTTTGAAGGTTCGATCCCTTTTCTCGAGGTAGCCACTGCAGCATTTTCACTGGCAGCTTCAGATGTACTTTTCATGAACTCCGCCTTTTTGGGAGTTGAGTCCTTTTTTCTATTCGGGGTTTGCTGGCCTGTTGAGTCATTCAGCTTCTCGCGTAGCCTCTTTCCCGGTTTCTCCCATTTTGTGTTTTGAACCGGCGTTACTTGAGTTGCCTGGTTCACTTTTCCAATCGGCGACTTCCCTACTCCTTCATCCTGAGCCAAACGGATGCCTCTTATCATGGTCCTTATATTTTGGTAAATGTTCCTGCGCTCCTTTATAAACTCACACAGCTCCATGATCTTTTTACAGAGGGCAGTAAAGGCAACTCCAAACTGATTATCGCCGAAAACATCGCTCGGGTGAATCGGCGTCAATGATTCTTCCTCATCGAAGACTCCCGCTATACGCTTCCCACTGGGGGTAGCGATCGTGGGGGCTTGTACCCTTGTGGGAGGGGATCTGCGAAAAATCGAGCTCCTTCTGAACGGGTCCATCACTGGAGCCAGTTTAAGTTCGACCCGTACGCTTGTAACATTAGATGCCACAGTAGCCAAGGTTCCCACTACTGAGACATTGCGGTCGTTGGATATCGACGGCCGGGAGCCCGCTTGCTTACTCCCAAAAACCGCCAGTACTGGGTTTCCGAAGCCCTGCACCGTAACTTCATTCTTCTTCTGCCCCTCCATGTTTGGTTTTATTTCTGGGTATCCTTCCCATAGCCAATTTTTATCCACGGGTGGGCGTTTACTTCCCACCTACCCGGCCTGCGTATAAACACGCCCATACACGCACATCTCCGGATGCGTGCATGTGCATGGCCGTGACACATTCGCCGAGCATTCCCTTATCCGCACGAAGGGACGCGCCTAATGGGAGATTTGGCAACTCCGCATAGGATGTAAGAGTATCTACTTTCGGATGATATTGACATTCATAGTCTTGAATTTGCAAAGAAGCGACAAATTTGACCTATTATAACTTTGTTAGTAATGGTGCGATTTCCACCAAATTTGGTCGAATCATGCTTTATCTTAGTCTATGCTACTGCAAAATTTCGTGGTAGTAGAATGAAGTTAAGGGGGGTTTTGTAGCCAATTTATTTGAACAGATATCGGTATGAAGGGTATTTCAGAGCCTAGGCACCTAGGCCTCTTGGTTTTTTCAGATTTTTCGGTTGAGTAATTTCTGAGAATGTGTCCATTAAAGAAATGATCACTTTCGACCTTCGTACTTCCCACCTTTCCAATAAATTTGAAAACTAAGTCGAGCTTCGGAAAATACTAATCGGGACCTTCCATTTGATACCCCACATAACTATATTTCGTGAAAAAAAATTGACACTCCCCTTTTGCATGGATGAAGACCCCGCCCCCCCCCCCCCTCTTTCGACGTGAAAGGATGTAACTCAGTGCAAGCATCAGCGTTTACAGTTCCCACCTTTCCGTCAAATTAGGTGTCAATAGCTATAGCCGTCTCCGAGAAAAATGTGTGTGATGGACAGCCAGACAGACAACCAGATAGATGGGCAGGCAGACAGTAAACCAATTTTGATAAGGTTTTGCTTACACAAAACCTTACAAACCGGTGGTAACCAGAACACTCATGTCTATTATATTGGTTACTACCGGAAAGCTTTATTAGGACATACATATACATACTCATGTTTACCTGGAGTAATTGACACTCTAATGCAAACAAGTCGGGAAACCGGAAGCTGGACGCTTCAGGTACGAAAGGTTTTGTGTATTTCTTAGTACGTAGCACGTAATATATCCATATATTATGTGAGAGTATCCACTTTCGGGTGATATTGACAGTGGGGATTTAAAGGTCTCGAGATTGCATCCTGATTATTCATCTGATAAAATAAAATGACGAAACCGATCACGAGCAGACCCCGCTGGTGAACTGAAAGCTGAAGTACAAGAAAAGGATGTGAGGAGCGACGAGTGCACGACAGCTCCGTGTAATATAGCTAAAAATTCCATTGCCTTCTATTTTCTAGAAAGCGATTTAGTAGTTGTAGTTTTATTAACTGGGGGGAGCCGCAGCTCCGAGCACTCAGGCCATTATTAGGCCCATTGTACTATCCCCGTAAGTTGCAATGACTTCCCGCCTTCGGTGTTCGCAGGCTTTAGCGAATCTGAGAACATTCTCCAGAGGCAGAGAGTGTGCAGATTCTTCATTGAAGAAAACCTTGCCAAGCTGTCTTCGTCTGAGATCTGAGGATGCTGGCCAGCTGCGTAAAAAGTGCAGGGCCGTCTCTTCCTCCTCCTCACATTGGCTGCACACAGCCGAAACCACTACCCCAACCTTTCCCTTTTGGTAGTTTCAGGGACAGTGTCCCGTCAAAAGCCCTACTAGGGTTTTCACTTCACTTCACTTTTTAAGGGACAACAAAAATGCCGCTCCAGTGGCCCTAGACTCCTTCACAAGGATTTTCGCTTGCCGGCAAGAGTCCAAATTTCTCCACTCGGTTGCGTGAATCCTTGCAATTTCACTCTTCAAAGCGATAATTATTACGGCTAGGTCGGCCGCAAATGCTTGCGCGAAGACTTTTTGTCCTCCAGGAGCCACAGCAGGGTATCCATCACCAAGAGCCAAAACAGTGGAGAGAGAACCCCTCCCTGGGGGCAGCCCCTGAAACATCGTGCTTCAATAGACTTCTGGCCGACCCATATGTGGATTTTTCTCCACTCTAGCATGTGAAGCATCGAACTGATTAGCAGCGGTTCGATTCCATGCTGTCTTGCCGCATCACAAATTGCCGTGAATGAGGCATAGTTGAAGGTACCTTCGATGCCCATGAATGCACCTAAGACGTATTCTTTTTCGGACATCGCCTTTTCAATTTTTGCCATAAGTTCATGGAGTGCTGTCTCCGTGGATTTGCCTTTCTGGTAGGCGTGTTGCCTATGGTGAAGTGGCCACTTAGGAATATGTGTATCCTTTATGAACCGATCTACTAGTCTTTCTAGTCCTTTTAGCAGAAAGGACGTTAGGCTGATCGGTCGAAAGCTTTTTGCGTCTGTGTAGGTGGGTTTTTTCTGGTTTGAAAATGAACAACAGCTTCACATCCCGCCATTTAATTGGAATATAAGCGTGTGCTAGGCATGCACGATATATATTCCGAATGTGTAGATTCTGGGCATCCATTCCTTCTATTACTAGCGCAGGGATGATGCCATCCGGACCTGCAGACTTGTACCTATGGAACGAGTTAAATGCCAATTTCACTCGCTCCAGTGATACTACTTTGCATGCCAGATTCCAGTCTCTCGGTTGAGGGCTGTATGCACCTCTTGGCCCCGAGATTAGATTTTGGATGCTGCCTGGGAAGTGTACTTCAAGCAAATGATTTGCCGTTTCTTCATCGCTTTCTGCGTACTTCCCATTCTGTAAACGTAAATAACCCAGTTTCTGGCTACGTTCTTTGACCAGAATCCGCTTCAGGTTGCCTTCGCAAAAGCGTCTCCAAGATGATCGTTTAGCCGTTCTCATGCTATTCTTTAGAACCTTCTGTGCTTCTTTATAGCGATTGCAGCTAGTGCTTGATTCACCCTTTAGAGCACCTTGCCGTTCTCCTCTGTTTTGCCAAATCCGAGTTCCACCATGGTGTTTTACCTTTCTTTGGCATCTTGAGTGGACAGCTTTCTTCGAAAGCTTCTCTCATGCTAGTTGTGATCATCTGGGTTGTCTTCTCAATTCCAGCAATGGATTTGACGCGCTTCCCAGGGATCGTGACTCGGGCGCTCAATCCTGTTTGATACATTACCCAATCTGTCTTCCTCGGATTCCGAAATGGAGTGGGTGGAGGTGGATCCATGCCCATAACGAAATCAATGCGTCTGTGATCCGAGAGTGTGATATCGTTTGATACTCTCCACTTTCCGATCAGAGCCGCGATGTCAGGAGATGCCACCGTGATGTCGATGACCTCTCGCCTGATCACTTTGAAGAAAGTGGGTTCATTACCCACATTTAGGATCTGCAAATCGGTTCCTACTAGATACTCCAGTAGTCTCGATCCTCTTGCATTGATGTTCGAACTTCCCCAGCATATGTGGGCAGTGTTGACATCCCATCCTGCTATTACCCCCATGCCTCTACTTTTGGCATATTGGATAGCTCTGATGAATGTTCTACTGGGGACGTCTTCTACGTCGTAGGGGAAATATGCAGAACACCATAGTATCTCTTTATCTCCCTGTTGACTTTTTATGGTTAGCTTTGCCGATGTGGTGTCGCCATCACATAGGTCGTTAACCAGGTTAGCCTGGAAGTCTTTGGAGACTACCATGCAGGTGCGGGGTCGATCGCTTGCATTGGCAAACAATAGGTCAGCATGTTGGAAGTTTAGGCCCCTGATTGCCCCACCAACAACCCACGATTCTTGTATGAGGTATATAAATGTCTTGCAGCTATTGATCCGACGATTGATAAGTGCAGTCGCCGCTTTACAATGCTACAAATTTACTTGGAAAATGTGGCACCTCATCTACGTTTCAGATGTAGATGCCGGGGGTTGCATGTCCCCTTCAATGGTTTTAGGAGCCGACACTTGTAATGTGACGGTCCCCAGCCCATAGTAGAGCCGGTAACCCGATTTTTCAGGTTCGGGAACGCCGATAGTGAGAAAAGTTCCCGGCCTATCGATTCTCTCTCCTGTTTTGCTGCCTAGCAGCAACCAGGTGGAAGTGTTAAGGTTGTTCTGTACACCAAGTTGTTCCAGAACCCCAACACCATTTCGCTCTTCTTCTGGAAGCCAGAGAAAGCACTTTTTGATCGATGGAAGCTCAGAGACCGTTTTCAAGGTTAGTCACGCACCCTCCCACAAATCCTTAAGGGAGGAGCAGTACTGCCTGAGCCACTCGTTCGTGTCTTCGTCGGCAAAGTTCAGCCGTAACATTTTACGGTACACACCTACCGACTAGGAGGAGATTTCTCCTAAGCTGTTCGCACTGCTCAGTATCGTAGCCGGATGGATTAGAGTCGTCATACAAGACCCATCCATCGGCTTCGATAGCCTTGACTGCAAATGAAGGTTTAGCCATTGCCGGCCGAGCCCTCTTTGCTGCCTTTTGTATCGAAGAGTTAGGATCATCCGAGGACCGCTGCCACTTCGGTGTCCTCTTAACCGCAGGTGCCCCGAACGCTCCTTTCCCCCCAACCTTGGCACAGCTCTTTGGTTGTGCGTTGCCCGGAGGCGGTTTGTCCGGAGGCGGTTTGCCCGAAGGCGGTTTGCCCGAAGGCGGTTTGTCCGAAGGCTGTTTGCCCGAAGGCGGTTTGCCCGAAGGCAGTTAGCTGTCCGTGGACAGGTGCTTACCCAACACTTTAGCCTCAGCAGGTGGCGCCGATTTGACCTGGGGTCAGGAGTGTTGACAGAAGGGGCCTGCTTCGGCTTGTCCGTTAAGGACTGGGTCCCAATTGAATTAGTTCCCACTTGAATAAGTGGGGAATCTGAGTCTAGACTCAGGTTCTCCCTTCACTCGGGGTTGGATCGGAAGTAAGTCGATCTCGGCAGAGCCCCTTTTTGCCGAGACAAGGCTAGTTGAAATTGGGGGTCGCCTGGTACCCAGAGTTCACCGTTTACGGCCACATCTTAACCCCTGTGACCATTCAGCCCTCGGCACGGTAGTCACACCTTGGCTTGGGGTTTTAATTACTGCTTGGCTTCAGGTGTCACCTCGCGTTTCCTGTAGGATCTTCCTTACTGAGCTTCCTCACTACGACAAGGTAGGTAACCGTCGAGGGAGAGAAAGCGATTTTAATAAATCATTTGATGGAAAGCCCTGTGTTGATAATGGTCAACCTCATACGCTTCACACTCGGAGTTTAATATTATTAGCAAATGCCAACAATTTAACCAACATCAAATATAAACAAGTCGGGAAACCGGAAGCTGGACGCTTCAGGTACGAAAGGTTTTGTGTATTTCTTAGTACGTAGCACGTAATATATGCATATATTATTATATGTGAGAATATCCACTTTCGGATAATATTGACATTCATAGTCTTGAATTTGCAAAGAAGCGACAACTTTGAGGTATTATAACTTTGTTAGTAATAGTGCGATTTTCACCAAACTTGGTAAGATCATGCTCTATGTTATATCCTATATTATTACGAAATTTCGTAGTCGTAGCATGAACTTAAGGGGGGTCTTGCAGCGAATTACTAAAAATTATAGTAATATACTATTATTAACTTTATTTGTGCAGATATCAGTGTGGAAGGTATTTCGGAGCCCAGGCACCATATAGTGGCAGCCTCTTGATTTTTTTCAGATTTTTCGGTTGGGTAGTTTCTGAGAATGGCCCCCGTAAAGGAATGGTCACTTTCAACTCCCCGCCCTCCCCACCTTTTCAACAAATGTCAAAACTAAGACCGGCTTCGAAAAGTACTAACCGAGACCTTTAATTTGATACCCCACATGACTATATTTGATGAAAAAAAAAATTACACCCCCCTTTTGCATGTATGGGGACCCCCCCTTAAATTCATCATTAAAGGATGTAACTCACTGTATGCGTGAGCGTTCACAGTTCCCAGCTTCCCACCAAATTTGGTGTCAAGCGCTATAACCGTCTCCGAGAAAAATGCGTGCGACGGACAGACAGACAGACGGACAGACAGACAGACAGACAGACAGACGGACAGACAGACAGACAGACAGACAGACAGACAGACAGACAGACAGTAAACCGATTTTAATAAGGTTTTGTGTTTACACAAAACCTTAAAAAAGGGTAGGGAGAATTAGATTCTTCTTGAATGAAATCTTAGTATTTCATTGAAATTTCAATTATTCTCGTTAATTATGACGTCAGCATCTTATTTGTATGGATTAGGATGCTGTTAATTAGCACGAAATTGATAAATTTGAACTTCTATAACTTTGACACTAATAGTTGGATTTTCATGGAACTTGGCATGTGTATGCACGAGACTCTATGCCGGTGCACTTTAGTACACCTATGATGTACTTAAAGGGAGTTTTTTAGTCAATTTCTAAAAGTTGATATTGATAATATACTCTTAGTAAATTTATTTGAGCAGATACCGCAATGGGACACATTCACATAAGTGTTTTACACAAAACCTTAAAATGAGCTGGAGAGAAATAGATTCTTCATAAATGCGACTTTAATATTTCACGCGAATGTCAATTATTCCGGGTAATTATGACGTCAGTATCTGATTTGCATGGCATTGGAAGCAGTAAATTCGCGCGAAATTGTTAAGTTTGAACTGCTATAACCTTGGCGTTAATTGAAAGATTTCGATGAAATTTAGCACGTATATACGAAATGTTGTCCTCTATGCTGGTACAAAATTCGGAAGTCCTCAAATGAATCTAAAGGGAGTTTTTCAGTAAATTTCTAAAAAGTAGTAATATACTATTAGTAAGTTTATTTGAGCAGATATCGGAATGGAACGCCTAGATTTTATCTAGGCGCAAAACCCTGATTTTTTTCGGATTTTTAGGTTGGGTAGTTTCCGAAAATGAGTCCTGTCTCACTTCAAGTGCGTAAATTTTGACTCCTTACTCACGCAGTTTGCAATTAACGCCAAAACTAATATCAGCTTCGGAAAGTACAAGTCGGGACCTTTCATTTGATAACCTACACAACTATATCCGGTGGAAAATTTTTTTTAATCTGGATGTATGGGGAGCCCCCCTTTACACTCGACCTAAATTTATGCCACTCGCTGTATGCGCGGGATTTCATAGCTCCCATCTCTCCACCAAATTTCGTTCGGATTGGTTTAGCCGTTTTGGAGAAAAGTGCGTGTGACAGACAGACAGACATTGAATCGATTTTAATAAGGTTTCGTTTTACACAAAACCTTGAAAAGGAAAACTAGAGCGTTCCCATGACCCCGCCATTCACAGAAGTTCATTTTGTACGATGATGACGTCATACATGTCTTGGGTGCCATAAATTTACCAGAAATGCTAAACTTTGACCTCTTATAACTTTGTTAATAATAGTCGGATTGCCTTCAAATTTTTCAGGATTATGTCGTATATTATCGACTATGCCGACGTCAAATTTCCTGGGTGAACTTAACTTACCAAATATAAATTGTAATTTGTTCAAATGAAAATGGAATTCGTTGGTTTTTCAGAATAAAAAAAAAATAATTATTTTAAATAACATTTAGTTGGACGTAAATGAATGCCGAGATGGAAATTGGGAAACTGAAAAAAGTTAATTGGGAAAGCTAAGGGGAGTAAGAACGTGAAAAAACGTATGAATATTGCATATTATAAAATCCATTCTCCCATGAGATTGTCCCTAGAAAAGGCAAGGGAAATGGTGAATGTTGTCACAAAGTCATAATTCCAAAAAGCTTGAAAGGGGTCCTATTGTTATTAACAAAGTTATAGGAGGGCAAATTTTCCAACTTCAATTGAACTCATTGCACTCGAACATGTGTATGACATCATCATATATCAATATATCAGTATCAAATTAAAAGGAATTTATATGACTGCCGGACCGCAGGGGAGTACCTTCTCCTTCTTCTTCAGCCTTTCTGTCGTTCCGAAGAAGGGTCGGCCTATTTTGATCGGTTTCGCCATTTTGCTCCATCAAAGTTGTCGTCTGGAGTCGCGAAGTTTTCAGATAACCATCTAGCAATCGTTGATGATCGGCGCGAATTACCATACTATCGAAGACGCCTCTCTCGCAATTTTTCCATCATCGGGGTGGAGTTCATTCTTTTATATGATATTTGGCTAACATTCAGAATCATAGAGGGCAACAGGTAAATGTTTAATTTCTTCAGTTCACGGCATTCTCCAGTGTTCCAACCTAGAGTGCAGCCATGCATAGCAGGGTGGCTTTCACCACCACTGCGTTAAGTAGCCTGCGGCTACATTTTGCCCCTCCACTATTGGGCACCATCCTTGATGCAGATGTACTAGCCCCTTAAAGTTCAACTTGGCATTGATCATAACCCTTAGGTATATAATGATCGACTTTGAAATGACCTCGTGGTTACTAACCTGCACTTAGTCGGTATTGTATTTCCTTCCAATACAATAAGGACCGGTTCCATCTTTTCATCCGCCAGGTCAAGTTTAACCATTCGTAACCATGGTTTCGCTTCCCTGGTGAACCAAATTCTTTCTCCTCAACTTCAGGACTTTACTCGGAATCTTATCTAATCCCTGAGCTTTATTATCCCCACTTCATCCACAGATCTCCTGCAGTTCCGCCTCAGTTACCTTGGCGACGGAGTAGACGTTCTGTTGAACCGTTGGCTGAGGTATATTTTCCTCATGCTGCGGAAAAGGAATTGTGATTGTTTTGAACTAGAATTGTGTGTGATTTTTGCCAGCGAACCTTGCTAATTACAAGTTTATAGGGAGCACCCTATGGATTCGTATTTAGCTCAAGGAACAGCTGCCTGTAACAATTGCGCTTATTTTCCCGTATAGCCTGTTTAACACTACTTCGAAGATCGCAATATTCTTTCCTTACTTGTCTATGCTCGAGTTTTTTTCCTGCCCCTGATAAAGTTTCCTCGCTGGCGAGCACGATGATCTCAAAAAACATTACCGATATTTCGGGAACCATATCAGTGCTAACAACTTGTTAGCACTGATGAAGGGAACAAGTGGTTCCCGAAATATCGGTATTTGCAAGAATAAATATTCACACCAGCGAAAAAGAAACAACAAGTTTTTATTACTTCAGATAATTAATCGTTGGAAACACCGCAGTCTGAGTGAAATTACACTCAGATAGGAATAGCCATTTATGAACGTTCATATGCTTTCTTTATCCTTCTTATCGCACTCTCTTCAATTCCGCTACGGTTTAATTTCTCATTTAGTGGGTGTTCTGAGGTGGCGGTGGGGAAGCAACCTTGTGGACCAGACCAAAACGAAGTGGCCGGGGAGAACCTCCACGTAGTGACAACGGGAAACGCTGCACTTACTTTGCTGGCGTGATACAGTAGGCGAATGCTCTTAGGCTTAGCTAGGGCGATCAGACCCGAGTACGCACGGGGAGTCATCTGAAGTGAGTTGCGTCACGAAACCTTACTAAGAGTATACTGGTATCAACTCGATAGGTACTCACTTTTTTCGCATTTTTTAGAAATTTTTTGTGAAGAACTGGATAAAGATACAAATACGAATTATTACCATATATCTATTAATATCTTGGGCATAAGTAATAATTTTTTCAGCCCGATAGCATAGTTAATTATTGAAATACAGAGCAATTTATACATCCATCTCCACAAAAAATGTTTTCTCTGCTGCCACGCTGGATGCCGCTGCGATCATCTTAAAAAAAAAAAAGTAAACGGCATTTTAACGTGCGAACTTAACTATTATTATTAAAAAATATTAAAAGCTAAATGTTGGTGCCGTGTTAAATTTTTTTTGTGAATTTTGGTGTTTTTTCAAGGCTTATTTAATGTGGCAATTATCCTATTTTACGGGCCGTAGGAATATGTTCTGAAAAAGTCATGAAATTGTCAAAGAATTTCGCTGGATAGATTTTAGGCTATCGTCGCAGCAGATTTTCAATATGCAGTTTCGAGAAAATTGCACTTTCAGGGATAAAACCTTAACTGACCATTAATCTGCTTTACTTACTCAATAAACCTTAGGTTACTTGAAGGAAAATATGTACAGCCTTGTCTTCAATTCTTATCCTTTTAGCGACGTCATTCGGACCGATAAATACTTGTTTTATTACGGCGATCGACCTAAATCTGGCATGCATCAGTTTGCGATAATAGGTAATGTTCGTTTGTTTATGATGAACATAATATTTATGTCTTTCTTTAGTGGATATGCATCTTTGGGAATATTTGAACAAATATTTTAAATGTCTAGCCATCTATGAGTAGAAACACGTACGGGGAGAGCTCCTCACATAAGATAAATGCTAAACCTTTATACCCGAGGCGTCCAGTTTCCCACATTGCGACTTGTTTCATTGCTCATACGAAATTTTCCTCATAGCGCTAAAGGCAAGGTGAAAATAATATTTATTCTTTTGAGTCAGTTTTGCATTGTTCGATATCAGTTATTACTTTTCATTTTGGAGAAGATTGTTTCATCATGCGAGAAGTAGCCATTGATGTCTCCCCAATGCGAGTTAGGTTACGTGAAACTCCCAATTTTTCAAAAATTATAATTGTTATAACCTTAAGATGATATTGTCAGATCCAAAGTATGTTAAAAACAAAACAATATTTATTTGAAAATTCCTGAATATTTTTGAATAGTTCTCAGAACAAAAAACAACCAACATTTCAAAATGCAAGCATTGGCTTGAAGAATCATAATAATAATAATAATCATTGGCGCAGCAATCCTTATTGGATCAGAGCCTTGAAGTGTGTTAGAGTACCTCATTCAAGACCGTAACGGTACACTACAGGATTGAAGTACCCCCCTATAGGAGTCAACGTGGTCAGGTACTCATTCACAGCTGAGTCGATTGGTATCCGACGTCAAATCACGATAAAAGTCCCACTGCCACCAGTGAGATTTGAACCGCAACCTTCTTTACAACAGCCTTGCGCTCTAACCACTCAGCTATCCGGACACTGTTACTTATAATGGTCCCAAATTTTGTACCTCTAGGATGAACTTAAGGGGGATTTCTGGTAAAATATTAGTTTTAGCAGAGACTGGGATGTATTTTGAGGCCTAGGTTGGGTAGGCTCCGAGAACAAGACCTGTCACACTTTTCGACCGCTTATTTTTAGCCTTCACTACCGTAGATTAATCCCAGTATCAGAAATAGGATCATTTTGAAAAGTACGAGCACTTTTATTTGATACCCTTTATAACCATATTCTGTGAAAACAAAATGTAAACCCCCTTTAGCATGTATGGTGAGCCCCCCCCCCTAAACTCAGTGGATAGTGATGACACTCGCTTAATGTAGAGGGATTCACAGACAACATGTTTTCGCCAAATTTCGACACATCGTTTATTTTACACAAAACCTAAAAAATGGTGTGCATATTCGTTTGTGATCGATGCCCCCCGAAACCGATTGCCAAGAAAATTGGTATATATATATAGTTAAAAAAGCCCACGGACCCTCTTCCCGCCCAACCGGACCGAGGGGCGACCAACCTAAGGATGGGCTGAAGGCCGCATTCAAAGGCCCGCATCACAGCGATGATGCGTTTTAACGCAAAGTGTGTGCGACCATGCGAAAATGTATTACTACATCCCGATTGTCGCAAACACTTCAGCTAATGACGCGGAGGTTCTACACTACAGAGACATGGATCTTATATCGAAGACAGTGCGGATCAAGTCTGAAACCCATTAGGTCAGATTGTTACCGGACAGGACTCTTCGGACTATAGCACAGGTTGCAAGGATAACCGCTTTTTGCATCTCCATGTAAAGTCCAGCCCTAAGGTCGAGCGTTTCCAGCGCTTTATGTAAGTTCTGCGGGACTAATCCCGTCGCTGAAATTACTACTGGGACTACTTCGATCTTTTGTAGTCTCCAGGACTGCTTCATATTTTCTGCCAAGGGGCCGGAGTTCCGGATTTTTTCATGCAGTTTTTCAACAGTGTTCCGGTTCAACGGTACGGCTACATCGATCATGAAGTACGCTCGTTCTTCCTTCAGAAGCAGAACTAGATCGAGTCTGTTATGATTAACACTGTGGTCGGTGGCAACAGTGTGATCCCACAGTAGTTTGACCCGATCATTTTCCAAGATTCTCTGCGGAGTATACTTATAGTAAGGATGGATATATACGGATATATATATATCATCAAACGGGGAAGATTTTTATGCTATACAAGTTGCCCCTTGTTGGTTTAACTTTGAATTCTATTCCGCCAGGCGTAAAAGAAAGGATGAATGGAGAAGCGGGAGATCTCTCGCAAAGCCCGTTGAAAATTCGCCCCGGGCACTAGGTGTAGAAAGGGCGAGTTACTCATTCCTCCCCCGCAAATAATAGGGCCGGTGCACAGTGCATTGAATGTATGGAGGACGTGGCCAAAAATGAAAACGATGGAATTTGTGGTTTATTTGTATTGGCTTCGCCATCGAGAATTGATTTTAAGGATCCATGTTTGCCTTGATTCAAATAAATTTAAAATATTTTCAATTAGCACGACTGAGCTGATATTTATCAATTTGTGAAGTTGGCAACAGATTTATTTCAGATTAAAAATTTAGCAGAATAATGTACAAAGTAGTTGCTTTTGGTAAAATAGAGCACGAAATACACATTTTTCTATGGAAATATTTATCCTTTTTTTCCCCTCTTGAACACCTAATGGCATTCATGTAAAAGAAACGATGAACAACATGAAGTTTCCTCTCGTTGCTTGGCGGCTTTGTAACCTAATTTCGCTTGTCTGCTGTTCAAAAATTATCTTCATCATCATCTTTTACTCAACTCTCATTAGGTTTTCATTTTCTTTTCTAAACAAGTCGTGAAACTGGAAGCTTGACGCTTCAGCTATAAGAGGTTTTGTGTTTCCCTATATGAGAAGCATAACGCAATCCTCATTGGCTCATCGGCTGACAGTATTGACTCGAGATATTTAAATTGCTCAGTGCTGTCAGCTTCAATAATCTACCCAATACTGAGCGAATTAAATATCTCGGGTCAATGTGACAAGACGCGATGTCGTCCAAAAAATAATGTGCCGTGGTGACTTTCGATATAAAAAATGCCTTCAATTCCGTTAGGAGTGGATAAAAAGCTTACTGCAAAATCGGGTGTCCCTAGTTATTTAACTAAGCTCCTCGACAGTTACCTATCGGAGCGGACACTTTGGAACGACTCGGATGTGGGATCGAAGCAGTACACCGTCATCGCAAGAGGGGGCTCAGTGTAGGGTCCTCCCCTCTGCAACGTTATCTACAATGGGGTCCTTGTCCTTCCCGTTCCAAAGAAGACCACGGCACGTTTACGTGGCACCAGTTTGGGAGGAAGCACTAGCGTGTAATAGTAATCGGAGGATGGTAAGTATGACTTACCGGTTCGTGGCGCTAAGCTTATGCAGCGCCTTCAGAATAATACCAGGCGACGAAGCGTGTGTTATTGTCGGAATGATCCCGATGGACTTTCCGGCAAGTGAGACACGTTGCCTGTATGAGAAAAGGAAAATGAATCCACCTGAAAAGGATGCAAAATACCGAAAGGCGGCAAGGGCGAGAGTTGCTGGAAAAGTACAACAACGATGGTATGAATCGCAGAGGGGTCGCTGGACCTACACTTTGATTCCCCGTATTGAGAGGTCGATTCAGCGACGACACGGCGAGATTAACTATCATCTGATGCAATTCCTGTCAGAACATGGTGGTTATAGGAAGTATATGCACCAATTCAGGCTGGATGATTCTCCCTTTTGTCCTGAATGTGGTTGCGCCGGAGTATGTTATATTCTACTGTCCACGATTTTTCTCAGAGAGGAAGAGTCTAGAAGACTCCCCGAAAAGCAACCTGAACCCGCGGAACATCGTTGGGGAAATGTTGAAGACGGGGGGAAACTGGTGTACGCAATCAAAAGTAGGAGGAACGTGGAAAAACGGAACGTACAAGGAGGACGCGAAGGAAGGCTTGCTCACGTAAAGCGTAGTTTACCCCGCGAGTTAATGTTTGGGGCGGTTTCACAGGGAAGAAAGATGGAGAAAGTCGGGGTGGTTTTAGTGATTAAGAATCAAACACGCTACTGCAACCTGGCGCGGCAGTGTCTTTGTAAGATTTTCCATAACCATCCATAACAAAAACAAGTCGGGAAACCGGAAGCTAGACGCTTCAGGTATGAAAGGTTTTATGTATTTCTTTTATAAAGAGAGGTTGGGTGAGAGGTGAGTGTGCATTTGTCCCATTAGTATGTAGCACGTAATACATGTATATACTATGTGAGAATATCTACTTTCAAGCGATATTGACATTCAAAGTCTTAAATTTGCACAGAAGCGACAACTTTGACCTATTATAACTTTGTTAGTAATAGCGCAATTTTCACCAAATTTGGCAAGATCATGCTCTATACTGTAGCTTACATTACTACTATATCTCGAGATTCCAGAAGTAACTCAAGGGGTGGTTACTTGTGAATTACTAAACGTTTTAGTAATGTACTATTATTAACTTTATTTTAGCAGGTATCGGTATGGAGGGTATTTTGGGGCCTAGGCACCATACATTTTTCCGTTAAGTAGTTTCTGAGAATGGGTCCGTTAAAGAAATGATCACTTTCAACCCCCCGTACTCCCCACCTTCCAAACAAATGCCAAAACTAAGACCGGCTTTGAAAAGTACTAATCGAGACCTTTAATTTAATACTCCACACGACTAAATTTGATAAAAAAAATGAACACCACCCTTTTGCATGTATGGAGACCCTCCCCCCCCCAAATTCGATGTAAAAGGATGTAACTCATTATATGCGTGCGCGTTCATAGTTCCCACCTTCCAACCAAATTTGGTGTCAATCACTACAACCGTCTCCGAGAAAACTGCGTGTGACAGACAGACGGACCGACAGACAGTAAACCAATTTTAATAAGGTTTTGTGTAATAAGGTTTTGTGTAAACACACACCCTTAGAAAGGGAAGACGGACAGGCAGACATTGAATCGAACTTAATAATGTTTTGTTTCACACAAAACCTTAAAAACCACGAAGCTCAATGAAAGTTATCTGGTACCATCGGAACCGGAATGGCCGTCTGCAGTCTATGCTCCAGAAGAATTATATAGTCCAGTGGACAAAAATCGAAATGAAGTTTGACGAATTTTTATTTGGTATTACCACCGAATGTACCATCGTTTACATTTTTTATTAAATCAGTAACAAGGTAATAATGGCGAAATTTAAGAAATTATTCTTTTTTTTATGGAAAACAAAATCTTATTGGAGAGAACGTGTGGTCTGTAAATCCCTTTACATTCAAGGGATTCCATCATTTTGTACCGGGATTCAGGAAGGCACTCATACATATGAATGGGCGGTGTCCATTTTGTTTCACACAGCTGAACATTTTAGGTATGAAAGGTTTTGTTTGCTTTTTCTGTGAGTATATATGAGTGTAGAACTATCCCATTTGTACGTAGTCCGTTATGTATATGCATTAACATTTCTGACTACCCACTTTAGTGTGATATTGATATTTAATTGCAGTAAAGTTACACGGTAAAGTCAATTTTGAGCTACTGTAACTTTGTTACCAATAGTATGATTTTGATCAAACTTGGGGATAATATGCTACATATTCTGTTTTATACTACTACCAAATTTTATACTAAATTTAAGGAGGGTTTTACCAAATTTTCCCAAATATATGATAATATACTATTATCAATTTAATATGAGCAGATATCGATATGAAGAGTATTTGGAGGCCTGGGCACCATAACAAGGCAGCTTCATGAATTTTTTCAGATTTTTGGGTTGGGTGGTTTCTAGGAACAGGTCCGTTAAGGAAATCATCACTTTCCACCCCTCCCATTTCCCGCTTTCTTAACGAATCTCAAAACTAAGACCGGCTTCGAAAAGTACTAATCGAAACCTTTCATTTGGTACCCCACATGACTATATTCGGTGAAACAAATTTTCACACCCCCTTTTAGATATAAGGTGACCCCCCTAAATCTCAACATAGAAAGATATCACTCACTGCATGTGTGGGCGTTCACAGTTCCCACTTTCTCACCAAATTTCGTGTCAATCGGTATAGCCGTTTCTGTGAAAAGTGCCTGTGACGGACAGACAGACAGACAATAAGTCAGAAGACTTGTAGAAAAAAATCGAGTCGTCACTGGGTGAGGCAGCAGAAGTGAAGCTCAGCCAAAATCGGGTGGTTATTGAGTAGAAGGACTTGGGCGAGATTAAAACGAAGGAAGAAATTTGTCAAACCCTACGATCCCAGCTGGGAATGTAGTCGGTCCGGGAGCCAGATATTCTACGTCTAAGGAAGGCATATAGCGGTCCACAAACTGCGTCCATAAGTCTTACATTTGAAGTGGCCAAAAGGGCTATCACGGCGAGTAAAGTTCGGATTGACTGGGCTCTACCGACTACGAGAGCAGATAACTCTGAAAAGATGCTTCAGATGTTTAGAATTTGGGCACATGGCGAAAAACTGTACTAGTGTTCACAATAAGTCTGACCTGTGTCGTAAATGCGGAAATTCCAATTGTCTGTTCTGCAGGCAAATAAACGACATTGACAGCGCCCATATCACAAGCAGCAGCACATGTGCGTTGTATAGGAAGGCGATCGACACTATGCGCAAATGAGGTTCCTACAGCTAAACCTGAACCATTGGTAAGCGGCTCAGGACCTGATCTCCCAGACGATATTTGAAAGCAAAATCCACGTTGCTATTATCTGCGAGCAGTACAAAATCTAGACAGTGGAGTGTGATTCGCGGATAAGAACGGAAAAGCAGCGAGATGGGCATGCGAAAATCGAGCCATAGAAGCAACCACGAAGATTTTCGAGAGTGGTTTCATTAGAGCAAAAATAGGCGGAAAATCTATTTACAGCTGTGCTGTTATGCGGCTCCAAGCTTTACGAGAGAGGAGCTCCATTCTTTGGTGGAAAGGCTAGCAATGGATCCAAACAACTATAGTCCTAAGATAGTGGCTGGCGATTTCAACACATGGGCTGAAGAATGGAGCAGCCGAGAAAAGAACGCAAGAAGATGTATATTACTCGAAGTTCTTTCTCGTCTGAATCTTGTGGTTGCTAACACTGGATGCGTAAACACTTTCCGTAAGAGAGAAATGGGGTCCGTGATAGATGTCAGTTTTGTTAGTGATGTTTTAGCTACGGATCTGCAATGGTATCCCAGTGAAGAATATACACATAGCGACCACCAGGCCATCATCTTTGAAATCAGGCATAGTAAACGAATGACATGGTGTCGGACGAGAGCTGAAAGGCGGGCAGCTAATAAGTTTGACGAGGAGATTTTGGAAGAAGTTCTGCAGCAAAATACAGCGCTTGAAGGAAGCGCAGAAAATAAAGCTTTACAGATTGGCGAAAAGTTGCGACGAGCATGTGACGCATCCATGCCAAGGTATGCTGTATCCCAGAAGCGTGTTCTGAACTTTTGGTGGAATTCTGAAATCGGAGAATTCAGCGAAATAGAAACCGATCTGGATACGAGCAATTACATGACGAATACAAGTACGCTCGAAAATTTTACACGTGGCCATAATAAAAAATAAAAGCGAACACTTTAAGCGACTGTGTAATGAATCTGACACGAACCCCTGAGGTGGCGCCTATAAAACAATAACATCAAAATTTAAGGGCAAACGCTCCCCACCGATTTCTTCCACCTACTCTGCTTAATGAAATAGTAACGGAACTTTTCCCGCAGAATGTGAGTACCGCTAACCTTCCCACTGTCGATACAGACAGTCGAAGTTCCCATGGTAAGTGAAAAGGAGATCCTCGAAGCTGCGGATAAAATTGTTGGAAATAAAGCACCTGGCTTCCATAGCGTCCACAATAAACCCCTCAAGGCAGCAATCAAAATAGCTCTAAATATGTTTGCCGAGGCGTTCACCACACGCCTTAAAGAAGGAGCATTTCCTATACAATGAAAGAAGCAGAAATTAATACTAGTCCCCAAGCCAAACACACCTTTGGGTAAAGCTTCGTCCTACAGGCCGATATGCCTTCTAAATAATACTGGCAAACTATTTCAACGAGAAATCTATAACAGATTAATTTGAATTGCCTAAAAGGATGGCGGGCTCTCCGAAATCAGTTCGGTTTTCGGAAGAGGAGGTCTACAACGGATGCACTTGTCCTATTAGCTAACACACCTAAGACCGCACTTGACGAGGGTAAATGTTGTGCAGTGATTACACTTGATGTGAAGAATGCCTTCAATTCCGCTAGATGGAGCAAGATACTTGAGTCCCTAATCAACTTAGGCGTGGCGAAGTGCGTATCATTGCTAACTTCCTATCGATAGGATTCTGTGCTGCGAATCAGATGAAGCAATACAATCGTACCAAACGGACACGGAGGCTATCGAGTATATCTGCATCGATTTGGACGTGCTGAATCGCCATATTGCCCAAAAGCCCCAAATATTGCAGAGGATGCAAAACACGTCTTTTTTCATTGCCCCAGATTCGAAGCCCAAAGGACTACATTTGAAGCTACAACCGGGGAGCACTTTACACCCGAAAATATAATGGAACTTGTGGTGAAAGCAAAGGGGATATGGACCGAAGTCGAAAAGTGATTGCAGCCATCGGAAAGAAGCTTAGGCAGGAAGAAGTCATCCGAAAGAATGAACGCGAGAAGAACATGAATATTAACATGAGCGCAGAATAAATTCTGATCCAGCCCCGCGACGTAATACAAAATGGGAGTCCCGCGGGGAGAGTGGAGGAGAAGGAAGTGGTTTTAGTGGGTAAGAGTCCCACATAACCGTGTGGCAGGAGCCTGCGGTAGCTTTTAAGCTTTCCACCTTCCATCGGGGAGAAAAAAAACAGACAGCCAGATAGACAGGCAAACAGATAGACGGACGGACAGACAGACAGACGGACAGACGGACAGACGGACAGACGGACAGAGGGACAGACGGACAGACGGACAGACGGACAGATGGACATACGGACAGACGGACAGACGGACAGACGGACAGACGGACAGACGGACAGACGGACAAACGGACAGACGGACAGACGGACAGACGGACAGACGGACAGACGGACAGACGGACAGACGGACAGACGGACAGACGGACAGACGGACAGACGGACAGACGGACAGACGGACAGGCGGACAGACGGACAGACGGACAGACGGACAGACGGACAGACGGACAGACGGACCTGTGAGGAGTGGCCAGATCTCCCATCAGGCGCGACCCCAGGTGGCGGATAGGGGCATACCTATTGATGTGTAAATATGTGTTCATGCACTTTTCTTTTCTGACTGTGCATGGGCTAGTGTTTGCTCATCTCTGGTGCGCGGACCAAAATGGCTATGGGAAGGATACCCCGAACATAAAACCACCATGGAAGACGAGAGAAGGAGTAAACTTACGGTGCAGGGGCTCGGAACCCCAGTACCGGCGGCTTTTGGGAGTGAGCAAGCGGGCTCCCGGTCGTCGATATCCCTCGACCGCAGTGCCTCGGTGGTGGACAACTTGGCCACCTTG
The DNA here is from genome assembly GCF_905115235.1 of Hermetia illucens. Lineage (NCBI taxonomy): Eukaryota > Metazoa > Arthropoda > Insecta > Diptera > Stratiomyidae > Hermetia > Hermetia illucens. The sequence goes on along the minus strand of NC_051849.1, from coordinate 128,643,341 downwards.
GCATATAATGTTACAAGTGATTTGGATCTGGAGAAGGAAGTGTTCAAGCGAAGTACGACCTTACCGAGAACACCAGTAGCAAGAACAACCAAGGATGAACTGAAGATGGATCGTTGGACGACAAAAACTGTAACAACACCCACCGCATATGTTCAAGATGCGCGACAGCAAGAGGTGCTCCAGGAACAAGATAAGGATCCATTCAAAAGAAGCTCATCAACTTTGAGATCTCCACCAATGCCAAAGACGATGAAGGACAAAGTACAGGCAAGGTCAACAAACGCCAAAAGTGAAGGACCGTGTAAAAGGGGTAACCCTGCCGGGACTTATAGGGAACAGAGTCCCGATCTGGAGGAATTACGCTTCACCCAGCTTGGGGCAAAAATAGTTGAGCTGTCCGAGTTTATCAAGGACAAGCACAACGTGCACCAAGCCATAAAGAATATGGTGAGGGCTATTAGAGTGCTCTACAATAGATCACAGGAGGAAAAGAATAATAAGGACACGCCGAACCCCGCTGTGCCAACAGTATCACAAGCGACCCAAGTGACGCCTAACCGTACTACCATCGAATTTCAGCGAAATAAGCGAGTACGTGAAAAAGAGGGGGATCCTGTAAATAATCAGTAGGCGCCTAAGAGAAAAAAAGGAGGACAGGACATCCTGAAAACCAACACCAACAGGCCAGAAGGAGGAAACCGTACAGCGAATCTAGGAAACTCGACCAGCGTTGCGAAGCCCAAGACCAGCGAAAACGATGGATGGACTAAAGTTACCAACAAAAAAGCGGAACGAAAAGCAAAAGTGCGAACTCGTCCAGATGTAATTGTTATCTCCAGTAAGGGCAATCTGTCCTACGCGGAGATACTCAAAAAGGTCAAGGCGGATCCCGACCTGAAAGATCTGAGCGGAAATGTAAACCGAATCCGAAGAACCCAGAAAGGGGATCTCATGTTCGAGCTGAAAAGATCCACCGTGGGCAAAACTGATGACTTTCGCACTCAAGTGAAAAACTCACTTGGGGAGAATGCCGCAGTGCGTGCCCAAAAACATGAGATCTATATACAATGCAAGGATCTCGATGAAGTAACATCGAAAGAAGAAATTTGTACTGCTCTGAAGGAGCAATTCAAGTTGAAAGAACTCACCGAGGAGTCAGTTGTGGGCTTGCGAAAAGCCTATGGTGGTACTCAAACGGCCACAATACGAGTACCAGCGGAGGCGGCACAGATGTTGTTGGCTGCCGGAAGGGTTCGGATTGGATGGGTTGTTTGCCGTTTAAGGGAACAAATTTCACTGAAGAGGTGCTTTAAATGCCTTATGTTTGGGCACTTCGCGAAGGCATGCACCAGCAGCATTGATCGATCCGATCGATGCAGAAGGTGTGGGGAGAAAGGTCACATTGCCAGAGAGTGCAATAGGGACCCCAAATGCCTATTGTGCGAAGTAAAAGAGGGACAAGATAACCGGCATATTGCCGGAAGTGGTAAATGTCCGGAATTTAGGAAGGCGCTCACTGCAATGAGAAAATGAGGTTTATCCAAATAAACCTCAATCATTGCAGGGTCGCACAGGATTTACTTGAGCAGGCCACGTTCGAATCTGAGATGGAAATCGCCATCATAAGCGAACCGTATAGACACCGTCACGGTGGCATATGGGTCAAAGATTCGACTGGGGGAGCGGCGATATGGGCTTGCGGTCGACAGGCCATACAATGTACTGCAAGTCAAGCAGGCAGTGGCTTCGTGTGGGCGAAAATAAGTGGTGTATATGTATACAGCTGCTACGCCCCACCAAGTTTGACACTGTCTGAATTCGAGCAAATGCTTGATAATCTTGTTCTCGACGCGAGGGGACGTAGTCCAAAGGTGATTGCTGGTGATTTCAATGCTTGGGCCCTAGAGTGGGGTAGTAGGGAATCAAATGCTAGGGGGCGCAGTTTATTAGAAGCTTTTGCGCAGATGGACATAGTTTTGGCCAACGAAGGTGCTGTAAACACCTTCCAGAAAGGGGGGTCAGGCTCGGTTGTAGACCTGACCTTTGTCAGCAATTCGCTGGCGCGTGGTATGTCCTGGTGCGTCAGTGAACGCTACACCCACAGCGATCACCAGGCAATCTTCTTTGAGACATGTGTCGAGCCACAGGCCAAAGAGCTATCATACCCGAAACCGAGAAAGATTTCAGGCTGGTCTGCAAAATCTTTGGATGAGGAGACCTTCATAGAGGTGTGGTTAGATCAGCCTGATAAAGCAGGCACCTCTACGGAAAGAGCAGTCCATCTGGCTCAATGCATTGCCAAAGCGTGTGACGCGTCCATGCCTAGAAGGTGTTCATTCCCCAGTAGAAGACCAAACTACTGGTGGAATGATGAACTGACCGGCCTTCGATCAGCCTGCCACCGAGCCAGAAGAGTGGCTCAGAGGGCGGTAGGTAGAGTCGAACAGGGACAAAAGGAGCGCGCCTATAAGGCAGCCCGCAAAAACCTCAAGCTCGCCATCCAGCGAAGCAAGAGGGAGTGCTTTAAGGAGCTCTGCTCAGAAGCGAACATAAACCCGTGGGGGAATGCCTACAGAATCGTGATGGGACGATTCAGAGGCCGTTCATCTCCGCAGATCACGTGCCCCACCCTCTTGCTAAAAATCATCCAGGGGTTATTCCCCCAGCAAGAGGAGAGCACCGACACATTCCAACCACCTCTGAATGTGGCGGCAATTCCGCCAGTCACCAGAGACGAGCTGTTGGATATCTGCGGTAGAATAGGAGACAACAAAGCGCCAGGCCTGGACGGAGTACCGAATAAGGCCCTTAAGCTTGCCGTGAAATCCAGACCGGACATGTTCGCTGAGTTGTTCGAAGCGTGCATGTCCGAGGGGATATTTCCAGTGGCATGGACAATAGGACAATCTACAATAGATTACCCCCGGTTGTTGAGAGCCAAGGCGGCCTTTCGGATCGGCAGTATGGGTTCCGTAAAGCCAGATCAACCATTGATGCCATCAAATTGGTTACTGGCTTGGCCGAAGATGCAATTCACGGAAAGGGTAGTACCAGCAAATATTGCGTGGTAGTAACCCTGGATGTGAAAAATGCATTCAATTCGGCCAATTGGAATCTAATACGGAAATCCTTAGCGAAGGTTGGTATTCCCGCCTATCTCGCTGCTATCGTCGATAGTTATTTAACTGAAAGGAGGCTCTGGTATGACACCGATGACGGACCCCAGGAGTACGTTGTTTCCGCGGGTGTCCCGCAGGGCTCCGTATTGGGCCCACTACTGTGGAACATCATGTACAACGATGTATTTAATCTTCCCCTTCCGGGGGAAGCCACAGTGGTGGGTTACGCTGACGACATAGCATTGGTTGTTGTCGCAAAGCATCTCGAAGATGCTGAGTTATACTCAAGTGAGGCAATCGGTGCTGTTAAAAGTTGGCTAAAGAGCTCTGGTCTGACACTTGCGGAGGAAAAAACGGAAGCGGTCCTCATCACTAAGCGCCGGAAGAGAGATTACGCCTGTATTAGAATCGGGAATCATATCGTCACTTCCAAGCCGACCATCAAATACTTGGGAGTGGTGATAGACAGGAAGCTTAGCTATAAGCAACATGTGCGGTATGTTTGCGACAAATCATCCACTGCAAGTATGGCCCTGGCAAGGATGATGCCGAACATTGGAGGGCCACGGCATACCTCTAGGTTGCTTATAGCCAGGGTGGTGACCTCGATCATGCTCTATGCAACCCCAGTTTGGAGGGAGGCGTTGTGGATGTCAGGGAACGCTACCAAACTGAGTTCAGTCTACAGGAGGACAGCCCTGAGGGTATGCTCTGCCTTCAGGACTGTCTCAGATGATGCAGCATTCGTCATCTCTGGAATGATGCCGATTGACATCTTGGCAGATGAGATGGCGAACATATACAATGCAAAGCCAACCTCTTCCTCATCGCGGACGAGGAAGACTGAAAGGGAGAGATCCATAAATAGATGGCAAGAGCGGTGGGAACGCTCGGGAAAGGGCCGGTGGACGCACAGGCTCATTCCTGCCATCAAGGAGTGGTTGGAGAGACGACACGGTGAAATTAATTATAATCTGACCCAGTTTCTCACGGGGCATGGAGGATATCTCCAATACCTTCACAGGTTTAAATTGGAGACCTCACCCGATTGTCCAAATTGCAATGGAGTCCCAGAGGACCCAGAGCATGTATTCTTCCACTGTCCGAGATTTGTGGAAGAAAGGAGGAATCTAGAGGAGACTCTAGGGGAGGTGCTGGTACCAGAAAATCTGGTGCCGAAAATGCTAGCACATCAAGAGAATTGGGATGCGGTAAACTCCATGATCGCATCTATCCAAAATAAACTGCGAAAAGCAGAGGAGAGGAGAAAAACGCGGTCACGTGCGCCGCGTATAGAAGAAAGGTGACAAAGCTAGAGTGAGCTGACTCCGCCCCGTGATGTAATACCTTATGGTGGTTCCGCGGGGCAGGGAGGGAGTCGGGGGTGGTTTTAGTGGGTAAAAATCCCACACGCTGGTGTGTCCAGACCAGTGTCTTTTTCAAGATTTCCACCTCCTCAACAAAAAAAAAAAAGACGGACAGACGGACAGACGGACAGACGGACAGACGGACAGACGGACAGACGGACAGACGGACAGACGGACAGACGGACAGACGGACAGACGGACAGACGGACAGACAGACAGACGGACAGACGGACAGACGGACAGACGGACCCTGTGAGGAGTTGCCAGATCTCCCATCAGGCGCGACCCCAGGTGGCGGATAGGGGCATACCTATTGATGTGTAAATATGTGTTTATGCACTTTTCTTTTCTGACTGTGTCGGGGGGGGGGGGGGGGGGGCGGAACCCCAGCACCGGCGGCTTTTGGGAGTGAGCAAGCGGGCTCCCGGTCGTCGATATCCCTCGACCGCAGTGCCTCGGTGGTGGACAACTTCGCCACCTTGGCATATAATGTTACAAGTGATTTGGATCTGGAGAAGGAAGTGTTCAAGCGAAGTACGACCTTACCGAGAACAACAGTAGCAAGAACAACCAAGGATGAACTGAAGGTGGATCGTTGGACGACAAAAACTGTAACAACACCCACAGCATATGTTCAAGGTGCGCGACAGCAAGAGGTGCTCCAGGAACAAGATAAGGACCCATTCAAAAGAAGCTCATCAACTTTGAGATCTCCACCAATGCTAAAGGCGATGAAGGAAAAAGTACAGGCAAGATCAATAACTGCCAAAAGTGAAACAGCGTATAAAAGGAGTAACCCTGTCGGGGCTTATAAGGAGCGGAGTCCCCATCCGGAGGAATTACCATTTATCCAGCTTGGGGCAAAAATAGTTGAGCTGTCCGAGTTCATCAAGGACAAGCACAACGTGCACCAAGCCATAAAGAATATGGTGAGGGCCATTAGAGTCCTCTATAATAGATCGCAGATGGAGGAAAAGAATACTAAAGACACGCCGAACCCCGCTGCACCAACGGTGTCGCAACCGACCCAAGTGACAACTAACCGTACTACCATCGAAACACGGCGAAATAAACGAGTACGGGAAAAAGAGGGGAATCCTTCAAATAATCAGCAGGCACCTAAGAGAAAAAAAGGCGGACAGGAAACTCTGAAAACCAGCACTAATAGCTCTGAAGGAGGAAAGCGTACAGCAAATGTAGAAAAGTCGACCAGCGTTGCGAAGCCCAAGACGAACGGAAACGATGGATGGACTAAGGTTACGAGCAAAAAAGCGAAAGGAAAAGCAAAATTGCGAACCCGTCCAGATGCGATTGTTATCTCCAGTAAGGGAAATCTGTCCTACGCGGAGATACTCAGAAAGGTCAAAGCGGATCCCGACCTAAAAGATCTGAGCGGAAATGTGAGTCGAATCCGAAGAACCCAGAAAGGGGATCTTATGTTCGAGCTGAAAAGATCCAGCGTGGGAGAGACTGATGACTTTCGCACTCGAGTGAAGGACTCACTTGGGGAGAATGCCGCAGTGGGTGCCCCAAAACATGAGATTTACATACAATGTAAGGATCTCGATGAAATAACATCAAAAGCAGAAATTTGTACAGCTCTGAAGGAGCAATTCAAGTTGGAAGAACTTACAGAGGAGTCTGTTGTAAGTTTACGAAAAGCCTAAGGCGGTACTCAAAAGGCCACAATACGAGTACCAACGGAGGCATCGCAGATGTTGTTGGCTGCCGGAAAGGTTCGGATTGGATGGGTTGTCTGCCATTTAAGAGAACAAACTTCACTAAAGAGGTGCTTTAAATGCCTCATGTTTGGGCGCTTCGCGAAGGTATGCACCAGCAGCATTGATCGATCCGATCGATGCAGAAGGTGTGGGGAGAAGGGCCATATTGCCAGGGAGTGCAATGGGGACCCCAAATGCCTATTGTGCGAGGTGAAAGAGGGGCAAGATAACCGGCATATTGCCGGAAGTAGTAAATGTCCTGAATTTAGGAAGGCGCTCACTGCAATAAGATAATGAGGTTTATTCAAATAAACCTCAATCATTGCAGGGTCGCTCAGGATTTACTTGAGCAGACCAAGTTCGAATCAGAGATGGAAATCGCCATCATAAGTGAGCCGTACAGAAGCCGTCACGGTGGCGTATGGGTTACAGATTCGACTGGTAGAGCGGCGATATGGGCTTGCGGTCGACAGGCCATACAATGTACTGCAAGTCAGGCAGCCAGTGGCTTTGTGTGGGCGAAAATAAGTGGTGTATATGTATACAGCTGCTACGCAACACCAAGTTTGACACTGCCTGAATTCGAGCAAATGCTTGATAATCTTGTTCTCGACGCAAGGGGACGAAGTCCAAAGGTGATTGCTGGTGATTTCAATGCTTGGGCCCTAGAGTGGGGTAGCAGAGAATCAAATACTAAGGGGCGCAGTTTATTAGAAGCTTTTGCGCAGATGGACATGGTCTTGGCTGACGAAGGTGCTGTAAACACCTTCCAGAAAGGGGGGTCAGGCTCAGTTGTAGACCTGACCTTTGTCAGCCCTTCGCTGGTGCGTGGTATGTCCTGGTGCGTCAGCGAACGCTATACCCACAGCGATCACCAGGCAGTTTTCTTTGAGACATGTGTCGAACCTCAGGGCAAAGAGCTATCATGCCTGAAACCGAAAAAGATTTCAGGCTGGTTTGCAAAATCTTTGGATGAGCAGAGCTTCTTAGAGGTGTGGTTAGATCAACCTGATATAGCAGGCGCCTCTACGAAAAGAGCTGTTCATCTGGCTCAATGCATCGCCAAAGCATGTGACGCGTCCATGCCTAGGAGGTGCGTATTCCCCCGTAGAAGACCAAACTACTGGTGGAATGATGAACTGACCGGCCTTCGATCAGCCTGCCACTGAACCAGAAGAGCGGCTCAAAAGGCGGTAGGTAGAGTCGATCAAGGGCAGAAAGAGTGCGCCTACAAGGCAGCCCGCAAAACCCTCAAGCTCGCCATCCAGCGAAGCAAGAGGAAATGCTTTAGGGAGCTCTGCTCAGAAGCGGACGTAAATCCGTGGGGGAGAGCTTATGGAATCGTGATGGGACGATTTAGAGGCCGTTCGTCTCCGCAGATCACTTGCCCCATCCTCTTGTTGAAAATCATCCAGGGGTTATTCCCCCAGCAAGAGGAGAACACCGACACATTCCAACCACCTCTGAATGTGACGGCAATCCCGCCAGTCACCAGAGACGAGCTCCTGGAGATCTGCGGCAGAATAGGAGACAATAAAGCACCGGGTCTGGACGGAGTACCGAATAAGGCCCTTAAGCTTCCCGTGAAATCCAGGCCGGACATGTTCGCTGAGTTGTTCGAAGCGTGCATGTCCGATGGAATATTTCCAGCGGTATGGAAGCGGCAGAAGTTGGTGCTTCTGCCTAAGCCTGGTAAACCTCCAGGTGAACCATCCTCATACCGACCCATATGTCTTTTGGACACGGTGGGGAAAATGCTAGAGCGGGTAATCTATAATAGATTACTCCCGGTAGTTGAGAGCCAAGGCGGCCTTTCAGATCGGCAGTATGGGTTCCGTAAAGCCAGATCAACCATTCATGCCATCAAATTGGTTACTGGCTTGGCCAAAGATGCAATCCACGGAAAGGGTAGTACCAGCAAATATTGCGTGGTAGTAACCCTGGACGTGAAAAATGCATTCAATTCGGCCGATTGGAATCTAATCGGGAAATCCCTAGCGAAGGTTGGTATTCCCGCCTATCTCGTTTCCGCGGGTGTGCCGCAGGGCTCCGTATTGGGCCCACTACTGTGGAACATCATGTACAACGATGTACTTAATCTTCCCCTTCCGGAGGAAGCCACAGTGGTGGGTTACGCTGACGACATTGCACTGGTTGTTGTCGCAAAGCATCTTGAAGATGCTGAGTTATACTCAAGCGAGGCAATCAGTGCTGTCAAATGCTGGTTAGAGAGCTCTGGTCTGACGCTTGCGGAGGAAAAAACGGAAGCGGTCCTCATCACGAAGCGCCGGAAGAGAAATTACGCCTGTGTTAGAATCGGCAATCATATCATCACTTCCAAGCCGACCATCAAATACTTGGGGGTGGTGATAGACAGGAAGCTCAGTTATAAGTGGTTTTAGTGGGTAAAAATCCCACACGCTGGTGTGTCCAGACCAGCGTCTTTTGAAGATTTCCACCACCTCAAAAAAAAAAAAAAAGACGGGCAGACGGGCAGACGGGCAGACGGACAGACGGACAGACGGACAGACGGACAGACGGACAGACGGACAGACGGACAGACGGACAGACAGACAGACGGACAGACGGACAGACGGACAGACGGACAGACGGACAGACGGACAGACGGACAGACGGACAGACGGACAGACGGACAGACGGACAGACGGACAGACGGACAGACGGACAGACGGACAGACGGACAGACGGACAGACGGACAGACGGACAGACGGACAGACGGACAGACGGACAGACGGACAGACGGACAGACGGACAGACGCACAGACGGACAGACGGACAGACAGACAGACATTGAACCGATTTTAATTAGGTTTTGTTTTGCAAACAAAACCTTAAAAATGGTACGGTTATAAATATTAACATAGTGCATGATTTTGGAAAGTTTGATGAAAATTCAACCAAAGTTATAGACGCTGAAAATTGTGTATTCCACGTGAATTTAACGCACTTTAAAATCTGTATGCCATCATCATCATGTAAAGTGAACTCATATGAACAGCGGAGTTGCTATATGGGATATACTCGGCAGGCTATGTACCATAATTTCAAATAGTATTTTTGAAATAAAATTTTTCTCTCTCTAAATTGTCCTACTGGCCTGCTTTCAAAAAATATTCAAATATCCTTTTGTACTTTAATTTACCGTATAGTTTGTATGCACCTGAGAGCGACTTTCGAAGTACCTACCATAATAGAAGGACATCTGGCGGAGAAGAAAGGATAACAAAATAAGCGTTGTTTCTGGAAAGCTATGATCGATTTTGAATGTACATAGATGAGTCAAGGGAGGGATTGCGAAGGAAAATCGGTATTATGGATAGGTTACTTTCAGCATCATCGTCAACGGCGCAAAAAACAGTGTCCAGTCTAGGCCTGCCTTAATAAGGAACTCCAGACATTCCGGTTTTGCGCCGATTCCACCAACTCGATATTCCTAAAAGCTGTCTGGCGTCCTGGCCTATGCCATCGTTCCATCTCAGGTAGGGTTCGCCTCGTCTTCTTTTTCTACCATAGCTATTACACTTTTCGGGCCGGATCATCATCGTCTATACGGATTAAGTGGCCGAGCCGGATTTTATCTACAACAAAACGGTCATGGTGTCGCTCATAGATTTCGTCGTTATGTAGGCTAAGGAATCGTCCATCGTCATGTAGGGGGTCAAAAGTTCTTCGGAGGATTCTTTTCTCGCACACGGTCAAGAGTTTGCAATTTTTCTTGCTAAGAACCCATGTCTCCTAGGAATACATGAGGACTGGCGAGATCATTGTCTAGTACAGTAAGAGCTTTAACCCTGTGATGAGGCGAAACATTTTTTCTAAGCTGAAATAGACTCTGTTGGTTGCCAACAACCGTGCATAGATTTCACCGTCGTAGCTGTTATCGGTTTTGATTTTCGACCTTACGTTACGACCAACGTTGTAGTCTCCTATCTTTATTCTTTCCGGTTAACCAGTACGGCTTTATGCTGTTGGCAACGACAACGGAATTATGATTCACGCATTTTCTCATGGAACGTGCGCAGCTAGCCGATACTCTGTCCCAATATAGGGTTGATGTAACAGCGTTACAGGAGATGCGTTGGACAGGGACCGGTTTCCTGGAGAAGAGCCGATACACCATATATTATAGTGGCCATCCAGTAAACCATGTGTTCGGAGTAGGTTTCTTAGTCAGCCAAAAAACGAAACCTGCTGTTATCGGCTTTGAAAATATAAGCGAACGGCTATGCACTCTGCGCTTGCGAGGCAAGTTTAGAAATATAAGCCTCATTAACGTTCACGCCCCTACAGAGAAGACTGCAGAGTCGGAGAAGGATACCTTCTACGAGGCAGTAGAACGAACTCTTAAAGCCTGTCCCAGATATGATATCAAAATCATACTTGGGGATTTTAACAGCCAAGTAGGGAAGGAGCCCGATTCAGTCGATACGTTGGGTCCCACAGCTTACATGAAAATACAAATGATAACGGACTGCGGATTATTCAATTAGCAGGGTCACACGAAATGGTTGTTGGAAGTACCTGGTTTGCGCGGAAAGCGGTCCACAAGCATACATGGGCCTCTCCAGACGGGACCACTTTCAACCAAACGCCGCCACCTCTCAGCCTTGATGAATGTCACAACATATAGGGGGGCCCACATAGACTCGGATCACTATCTCGTCGGCATGGTGCTTCGAGCTCGAATAACAATACCACCTACAATCCCCTCTGACAATCAGGTGAGAGTGAACACTGACGCCATCCATAACACAGCCTTCCGCGACACCTATAGGAGGGAAATGGATGCCGCAATAACCGCAGTCAATAGAGGACCTGGAGATGCAGCATCAGCATATGATCTTCACAACCACCTGAAGAACATTATCATGGATACGGCCACAAACATAATTGGCCCCAGCCGGAAAAGGAGTCGGAACGGCTGGTTTGACGATGAATGTAAGCTAGCAACGGAACGGAAGAATGCCGCATTCCGAGTAACGTTGCATTCTCTAAGAACGCGGGCACGCGCAGACAATTATCACGAACTCCGTCGAGCGGAGAAGCGACTTCACAGACGGAAAAAGGAAGCCTGGGCGAACCAACAAGTCTATGAACTAGAGAAGACGACGGACGACGGCGTGACTCGTTTTGAACACATCCGAAATGAGGATATCCTATATGGTCACGTGATTCGCGCTGACGATAATTCACTTGGCAATATTGGTCGAGTCATCGAAATCAACGATAAGCGACCAAAAGGCCAACCGAAACAACCGTGGTTGGCTGGTTGGGGATTTAAAAGCCTCGCGATTATATCCAGATCAGGCGTTTGATAAGATAAAATGGCGAAACCGATCACGATGAGCCGATCCCGGTTGTGAATGGGACAAAGGCTGACGAAAAAGAAGAAGGTGTGAGGAGTGACGAGTGCATGAAAGCTCTGTTTCCCATAGTTAAAAATTCCATTGCCCTCTAGTTTTTAGAAAGCGATTTAAATAAATCATTTGATGGAAAGCCCTGTATTGTTAATAGTCGACCTCATATGCTTCACACTCTGAGTTTAAGATTATTAGCAAATGCGAAGAATTTAACCTACAACAGATATAAGCAAATCGGAATACCGGAAGCTGGCGCTTCGGGTATAAAGGTTTTGTGTTCACTTATGAAAGAAACCCTATATAGCTACAAATCCAACATAATCCTTCATATTTTTCCAAACTACAAGCCATACGTACATATTACAGCCATAGATATTAGCCTCACCCTAAGAAACAAACTGCCTATTTCCGAATACTGTACATAAATATCCACAAAACCATACATATGTACATATATAACACGTATATTAAATACCGCTAGTTCAATGTACAAATATATCTATCTTAATTAGACGCTACCAGCAAACTTCATTAGCACGCATATGTAGTGTATACATAGATACACACACGTCTGTTTGCAGTAATTGATATTCACCATGTTAATCTCAGATATTAAAAATTTTTTGCTTTCTTTCGAGCATATCTAAGCTGCGGATTTAAAGATGACTGCTGATCATTAGCTGAAGATTTTGTAGCCTTATCTGAAACAAAACTCGTTCAGTCGCGTGTCCACTTAGCGAAAATGAATGAAGTTTGAGGTGTGGGCTAACCCACTTGGCTACGTTGCATTGCTTGTAGGGTCCATTGAAAACAGCATATATCACAAAAGCAGGAAAGCGCAACATCGATGAAATTGCAATTTTTACCGACTTCGTCCATTTTTTATTAAATTTGGCCAAAATAACCGAAGAAGCGCTAAAGCGACTTCACTGACGGAGAAAGGAAGCCTGGGAGAACCAACAAGTCTGTGAACTCGAAAATTACAGGGAGCGACCGCACCAGGTGTGCAAGTTTTACCAACAAGTCAGCAGGATGAAGCCGTACACACCTCGATGCTCATTTTGCCGAGAAAAAGAGGGAAATCTGGTTTCCGATGGAATTGGTATATTGGAGCGATGGAAGTAATTTCATGAATTGCTGAACAACCACAACATCGGCGAGTTGGAGGTGTCACCAACTGAAGACGACGAACCAATACTGCCACCAAGTATTGAAGAAACAGTCCGTGCAATCCATCGGCTTAAAAATCATAAGTCGCCAGGAGCGGATGAAATTACTTCCGAATTGGTTAAATATGGAGGCGACCAATTACACCAAGCAGTGCATGAACTTATGCTCAAGTTGTGGGACAGCGAATATGCCTACCGACTGGCAACGAGGCATTATCTGCCCCATACATAAATAGGCGGATCTCACGCAGTGCAGCAATTATAGACGTATTACGTTGCTGAGTACCATCTATAAGATATTCTCCGCTATCGTGCTAGGTCGGATAGCTGCATACGCCCAGAACATCATTAGCCCATGCCAGAGACACTTAACTCGAGACAAATCAACAACCGATCAGATTTTCTCCCTACCGCAAGCGATGGAAAACTGTTGGAATAGGACCATCAGTTGCATCATATTTTCATCGACCTTAAAGCAGCTTATGATAGCATAGCCAGGGTAAAACTGGTCATGGCCATGAGAGAATTCGATATCACCACGAAATTGATAAGACTGACTAGGCTGACCCTGACTAATGTGCGAGGCCAGATAAAAGCACTAGGATTACTCTCGAGACCATTCGACATCAACAACAGTCTAAGACAAGGGAATGCCCTATCATGCGTCCACTTTAACCTGACTCTGGAAAAAGTGATCTGTGATCCCCATCGACAGCGCAGCAACCGGTATCCGGTCTAGGCCTGCCTTAATAAGGAACTCCAGACATCCCGGTTTTGTGCCGAGATCCCCCAATTCGATATCCCTGAAAGCTGTCTGGCGCCCTGGCCTACGCCATCGCTCCATCTTAGGCAGGGTCTGCCTCGTCTTCTTTTTCTACCAGAGATATTGCCCTTATAGACTTTCAGGGTGGGATCATCCTCATCCATACGGATTAAGCGACCCGCCCACCGTAACCTATTAAGCCGGATTTTATCCACAACCGAACGGTCATGGTATCGCTCATAGATTTCGTCATTGTGTAGGCTACGGAATCGTCCATCCTCATGTAGGGGGCCAACAATTTTTCGGAGGATTCTTCTCCCGAACGCGCCAAGAGTTCGCAATTTTTCTTGCTAAGAACATAAGTTTCCGAGGAATACATGAGGACTGGCAAGATCATAGTCTTGTACAGTAAGAGCTTTGACCCTATGGTGAGACGTTTCGAGCGGAACAGTTTCTGTAAGCTGAAATAGGCGCTGTTAGCTGACAACAACCGAGCGCAGATTTCATCATCGTAGCTGTTATCGGTTGTGATTTTCGACCCTAGATAGGAGAAATTGTCAACGGTTTCAAAGTTGTATTCTCCTATACTTATTCTTCCTGTTTGACCAGTGCGGTTTGATGTTGTTGGCTAGTTCGTCTTCGGCGCTGACGTTGCCACCATATATTTTGTCTTGCCTCTATTGATGTGCAGCCCAAGATCTCGCGCCGCCTGCTCGATCTGGATGAAGGCAATTTGTACTTCTCGGGTGGTTCTTCCCATGATGTCGATATCGTCAGCATAGGCCAGTAGTTGGATGGACTTAAAGAGGATCGAACCTCTTGCATTTACATCAGCATCACGGATCACTCTCTCGAGGGCCAGGTTAAAGAGGACGCATGATAGGGCATCCACTTGTCGTAGACCGTTGTTGATGTCGAATGGTCTTGAGAGTGATCCTGCTGCTTTTATCTGGCCTCGTAAATTGGTCAGGGTCAGCCTAGTCAGTCTTATTAGTTTCGTCAGGATACCGAATTCTCTCATGGCCATGTACAGTTTTACCCTGGCTATGCTATCATAGGCGGCTTTAAAGTCGATGAATAGATGGTGCAACTGTTGTCCATATTCCAACAGTTTTTCCATCGCTTGCCGCAGAGAGAAAATCTGATCTGTCGCTGATTTGCCTGGAGTGAAGCCTCTTTGGTATGGGCCAATGATGTTCTGGGCGTATGGGGCTATCCGGCCTAGTAAGATAGAGGAGAATATCTTATAGATGGTAATCAGCTACGTGATACCTCTATAATTGCTGCACTGTGTGATATCTCCCTTTTTATGTATTAGACAGGTAATGCCCCGTTGTCAATCGTCAGGCATTGATTCGCTGTACCTACCTCGAGCACAAGTTGATGAACCACTTGGTGTAACTGGTCGCCTCCATGTTTAACCAATTCGGCTGTGATTCCATCGGCTCCTGGCGACTTATAATTTTTTAGCCGATGAATTGCACGAAATGTTTCTCCTAAACTTGGTGGTGGCATTATTTGTCCGTCGTCTTCTCTAGTTCATAGACTTGTTGGTTCGCCCAGGCTTCCTTTTTCCGTCTGTGAAGTCGCTTCTCCGCTCGACGGAGTTCGTGATAATTGTCTGCGCGTGCCCGCGTTCTTAGAAAATGCAACGTTACCCGGAATGCGGCATTCTTCCGTTCCGTTGCTAGCTTACATTCATCGTCAAACCAGCCGTTCCGACTCCTTTTCCGGCTGGGGCCAATTATGTTTGTGGCCGTATCCATGATAATGTTCTTCAGGTGGTTGTGAAGATCATATGCTGATGCTGCATCTCCAGGTCCTCTATTGACTGCGGTTATTGCGGCATCCATTTCCCTCCTATAGGTGTCGCGGAAGGCTGTGTTATGGATGGCGTCAGTGTTCACTCTCACCTGATTGTCAGAGGGGATTGTAGGTGGTATTGTTATTCGAGCTCGAAGCACCATGCCGACGAGATAGTGATCCGAGTCTATGTGGGCCCCCCTATATGTTGTGACATTCATCAAGGCTGAGAGGTGGCGGCGTTTGGTTGAAAGTGGTCCCGTCTGGAGAGGCCCATGTATGCTTGTGGACCGCTTTCCGCGCAAACCAGGTACTTCCAACAACCATTTCGTGTGACCCTGCTAATTGAATAATCCGCAGTCCGTTATCATTTGTATTTTCATGTAAGCTGTGGGACCCAACGTATCGACTGAATCGGGCTCCTTCCCTACTTGGCTGTTAAAATCCCCAAGTATGATTTTGATATCATATCTGGGACAGGCTTTAAGAGTTCGTTCTACTGCCTCGTAGAAGGTATCCTTCTCCGACTCTGCAGTCTTCTCTGTAGGGGCGTGAACGTTAATGAGGCTTATATTTCTAAACTTGCCTCGCAAGCGCAGAGTGCATAGCCGTTCGCTTATATTTTCAAAGCCGATAACAGCAGGTTTCGTTTTTTGGCTGACTAAGAAACCTACTCCGAACACATGGTTTACTGGATGGCCACTATAATATATGGTGTATCGGCTCTTCTCCAGGAAACCGGTCCCTGTCCAACGCATCTCCTGTAACGCTGTTACATCAACCCTATATTGGGACAGAGTATCGGCTAGCTGCGCACGTTCCATGAGAAAATGCGTGAATCATAATTCCGTTGTCGTTGCCAACAGCATAAAGCCGTACTGGTTAACCGGAAAGAATAAAGATAGGAGACTACAACGTTGGTCGTAACGTAAGGTCGAAAATCAAAACCGATAACAGCTACGACGGTGAAATCTATGCACGGTTGTTGGCAACCAACAGAGTCTATTTCAGCTTAGAAAAAATGTTTCGCCTCATCACAGGGTTAAAGCTCTTACTGTACTAGACAATGATCTCGCCAGTCCTCATGTATTCCTAGGAGACATGGGTTCTTAGCAAGAAAAATTGCAAACTCTTGACCGTGTGCGAGAAAAGAATCCTCCGAAGAACTTTTGACCCCCTACATGACGATGGACGATTCCTTAGCCTACATAACGACGAAATCTATGAGCGACACCATGACCGTTTTGTTGTAGATAAAATCCGGCTCGGCCACTTAATCCGTATAGACGATGATGATCCGGCCCGAAAAGTGTAATAGCTATGGTAGAAAAAGAAGACGAGGCGAACCCTACCTGAGATGGAACGATGGCATAGGCCAGGACGCCAGACAGCTTTTAGGAATATCGAGTTGGTGGAATCGGCGCAAAACCGGAATGTCTGGAGTTCCTTATTAAGGCAGGCCTAGACTGGACACTGTTTTTTGCGCCGTTGACGATGATGCTGAAAGTAACCTATCCATAATACCGATTTTCCTTCGCAATCCCTCCCTTGACTCATCTATGTACATTCAAAATCGATCATAGCTTTCCAGAAACAACGCTTATTTTGTTATCCTTTCTTCTCCGCCAGATGTCCTTCTATTATGGTAGGTACTTCGAAAGTCGCTCTCAGGTGCATACAAACTATACGGTAAATTAAAGTACAAAAGGATATTTGAATATTTTTTGAAAGCAGGCCAGTAGGACAATTTAGAGAGAGAAAAATTTTATTTCAAAAATACTATTTGAAATTATGGTACATAGCCTGCCGAGTATATCCCATATAGCAACTCCGCTGTTCATATGAGTTCACTTTACATGATGATGATGGCATACAGATTTTAAAGTGCGTTAAATTCACGTGGAATACACAATTTTCAGCGTCTATAACTTTGGTTGAATTTTCATCAAACTTTCCAAAATCATGCACTATGTTAATATTTATAACCGTACCATTTTTAAGGTTTTGTTTGCAAAACAAAACCTAATTAAAATCGGTTCAATGTCTGTCTGTCTGTCCGTCTGTCCGTCTGTGCGTCTGTCCGTCTGTCCGTCTGTCCGTCTGTCCGTCTGTCCGTCTGTCCGTCTGTCCGTCTGTCCGTCTGTCCGTCTGTCCGTCTGTCCGTCTGTCCGTCTGTCCGTCTGTCCGTCTGTCCGTCTGTCCGTCTGTCCGTCTGTCCGTCTGTCCGTCTGTCCGTCTGTCCGTCTGTCTGTCTGTCCGTCTGTCCGTCTGTCCGTCTGTCCGTCTGTCCGTCTGTCCGTCTGTCCGTCTGTCCGTCTGTCTGTCTGTCCGTCTGTCCGTCTGTCCGTCTGTCCGTCTGTCCGTCTGTCCGTCTGTCCGTCTGTCCGTCTGCCCGTCTGCCCGTCTGCCCGTCTTTTTTTTTTTTTTGAGGTGGTGGAAATCTTCAAAAGACGCTGGTCTGGACACACCAGCGTGTGGGATTTTTACCCACTAAAACCACTTATAACTGAGCTTCCTGTCTATCACCACCCCCAAGTATTTGATGGTCGGCTTGGAAGTGATGATATGATTGCCGATTCTAACACAGGCGTAATTTCTCTTCCGGCGCTTCGTGATGAGGACCGCTTCCGTTTTTTCCTCCGCAAGCGTCAGACCAGAGCTCTCTAACCAGCATTTGACAGCACTGATTGCCTCGCTTGAGTATAACTCAGCATCTTCAAGATGCTTTGCGACAACAACCAGTGCAATGTCGTCAGCGTAACCCACCACTGTGGCTTCCTCCGGAAGGGGAAGATTAAGTACATCGTTGTACATGATGTTCCACAGTAGTGGGCCCAATACGGAGCCCTGCGGCACACCCGCGGAAACGAGATAGGCGGGAATACCAACCTTCGCTAGGGATTTCCCGATTAGATTCCAATCGGCCGAATTGAATGCATTTTTCACGTCCAGGGTTACTACCACGCAATATTTGCTGGTACTACCCTTTCCGTGGATTGCATCTTTGGCCAAGCCAGTAACCAATTTGATGGCATGAATGGTTGATCTGGCTTTACGGAACCCATACTGCCGATCTGAAAGGCCGCCTTGGCTCTCAACTACCGGGAGTAATCTATTATAGATTACCCGCTCTAGCATTTTCCCCACCGTGTCCAAAAGACATATGGGTCGGTATGAGGATGGTTCACCTGGAGGTTTACCAGGCTTAGGCAGAAGCACCAACTTCTGCCGCTTCCATACCGCTGGAAATATTCCATCGGACATGCACGCTTCGAACAACTCAGCGAACATGTCCGGCCTGGATTTCACGGGAAGCTTAAGGGCCTTATTCGGTACTCCGTCCAGACCCGGTGCTTTATTGTCTCCTATTCTGCCGCAGATCTCCAGGAGCTCGTCTCTGGTGACTGGCGGGATTGCCGTCACATTCAGAGGTGGTTGGAATGTGTCGGTGTTCTCCTCTTGCTGGGGGAATAACCCCTGGATGATTTTCAACAAGAGGATGGGGCAAGTGATCTGCGGAGACGAACGGCCTCTAAATCGTCCCATCACGATTCCATAAGCTCTCCCCCACGGATTTACGTCCGCTTCTGAGCAGAGCTCCCTAAAGCATTTCCTCTTGCTTCGCTGGATGGCGAGCTTGAGGGTTTTGCGGGCTGCCTTGTAGGCGCACTCTTTCTGCCCTTGATCGACTCTACCTACCGCCTTTTGAGCCGCTCTTCTGGTTCAGTGGCAGGCTGATCGAAGGCCGGTCAGTTCATCATTCCACCAGTAGTTTGGTCTTCTACGGGGGAATGCGCACCTCCTAGGCATGGACGCGTCACATGCTTTGGCGATGCATTGAGCCAGATGAACAGCTCTTTTCGTAGAGGCGCCTGCTATATCAGGTTGATCTAACCACACCTCTATGAAGCTCTGCTCATCCAAAGATTTTGCAGACCAGCCTGAAATCTTTTTCGGTTTCAGGCATGATAGCTCTTTACCCTGAGGTTCGACATATGTCTCAAAGAAAACTGCCTGGTGATCGCTGTGGGTGTAGCGTTCGCTGACGCACCAGGACATACCACGCACCAGCGAAGGGCTGACAAAGGTCAGGTCTACAACTGAGCCTGACCCCCCTTTCTGGAAGGTGTTTACAGCACCTTCGTTAGCCAAGACCATGTCCATCTGCGCGAAAGCTTCTAATAAACTGCGCCCCTTAGTATTTGATTCTCTGCTACCCCACTCTAGGGCCCAAGCATTGAAATCACCAGCAACCACCTTTGGACTTCGTCCCCTTGCGTCGAGAACAAGATTATCAAGCATTTGCTCGAATTCAGGCAGTGTCAAACTTGGTGTTGCGTAGCAGCTGTATACATATACACCACTTATTTTCGCCCACACAAAGCCACTGGCTGCCTGACTTGCAGTACATTGTATGGCCTGTCGACCGCAAGCCCGTATCGCCGCTCTACCAGTCGAATCTGTGACCCATACGCCACCGTGACGGCTTCTGTACGGCTCACTTATGATGGCGATTTCCATCTCTGATTCGAACTTGGTCTGCTCAAGTAAATCCTGAGCGACCCTGCAATGATTGAGGTTTATTTGAATAAACCTCATTATCTTATTGCAGTGAGCGCCTTCCTAAATTCAGGACATTTACTACTTCCGGCAATATGCCGGTTATCTTGCCCCTCTTTCACCTCGCACAATAGGCATTTGGGGTCCCCATTGCACTCCCTGGCAATATGGCCCTTCTCCCCACACCTTCTGCATCGATCGGATCGATCAATGCTGCTGGTGCATACCTTCGCGAAGCGCCCAAACATGAGGCATTTAAAGCACCTCTTTAGTGAAGTTTGTTCTCTTAAATGGCAGACAACCCATCCAATCCGAACCTTTCCGGCAGCCAACAACATCTGCGATGCCTCCGTTGGTACTCGTATTGTGGCCTTTTGAGTACCGCCTTAGGCTTTTCGTAAACTTACAACAGACTCCTCTGTAAGTTCTTCCAACTTGAATTGCTCCTTCAGAGCTGTACAAATTTCTGCTTTTGATGTTATTTCATCGAGATCCTTACATTGTATGTAAATCTCATGTTTTGGGGCACCCACTGCGGCATTCTCCCCAAGTGAGTCCTTCACTCGAGTGCGAAAGTCATCAGTCTCTCCCACGCTGGATCTTTTCAGCTCGAACATAAGATCCCCTTTCTGGGTTCTTCGGATTCGACTCACATTTCCGCTCAGATCTTTTAGGTCGGGATCCGCTTTGACCTTTCTGAGTATCTCCGCGTAGGACAGATTTCCCTTACTGGAGATAACAATCGCATCTGGACGGGTTCGCAATTTTGCTTTTCCTTTCGCTTTTTTGCTCGTAACCTTAGTCCATCCATCGTTTCCGTTCGTCTTGGGCTTCGCAACGCTGGTCGACTTTTCTACATTTGCTGTACGCTTTCCTCCTTCAGAGCTATTAGTGCTGGTTTTCAGAGTTTCCTGTCCGCCTTTTTTTCTCTTAGGTGCCTGCTGATTATTTGAAGGATCCCCCTCTTTTTCCCGTACTCGTTTATTTCGCCGTGTTTCGATGGTAGTACGGTTAGTTGTCACTCGGGTCGGTTGTGACACTGTTGGTGCAGCGGGGTTCGGCGTATCTTTAGGATTCTTTACCTCCATCTGCGATCTATTATAGAGGACTCTAATGGCCCTCACCATATTCTTTATGGCTTGGTGCACGTTGTGCTTGTCCTTGATGAACTCGGACAGCTCAACTATTTTTGCCCCAAGCTGGATAAATGGTAATTCCTCCGGATGGGGACTCCGCTCCTTATAAGCCCCGACAGGGTTACTCCTTTTATACGCTGTTTCACTTTTGGCAGTTATTGATCTTGCCTGTACTTTTTCCTTCATCGCCTTTAGCATTGGTGGAGATCTCAAAGTTGATGAGCTTCTTTTGAATGGGTCCTTATCTTGTTCCTGGAGCACCTCTTGCTGTCGCGCATCTTGAACATATGCTGTGGGTGTTGTTACAGTTTTTGTCGTCCAACGATCCATCTTCAGTTCATCCTTGGTTGTTCTTGCTACTGTTGTTCTCGGTAAGGTCGTACTTCGCTTGAACACTTCCTTCTCCAGATCCAAATCACTTTGCCAAGGTGGCAAAGTTGTCCACCACCGAGGCACTGCGGTCGAGGGATATCGACGACCGGGAGCCCGCTTGCTCTCTCCCAAAAGCCGCCGG
This sequence comes from Hermetia illucens, assembly GCF_905115235.1. Lineage (NCBI taxonomy): Eukaryota > Metazoa > Arthropoda > Insecta > Diptera > Stratiomyidae > Hermetia > Hermetia illucens. The sequence goes on along the minus strand of NC_051849.1, from coordinate 128,621,807 downwards.
TGCTGGGGTTCCGAGCCCCTGCACCGTAAGTTTACTCCTTCTCTCGTCTTCACTTCACTTCACTTTTCGACTTCGGTCCATATCCCCTTTGCTTTCACCACAAGTTCCATTATATTTTCGGGTGTAAAGTGCTCCCCGGTTGTAGCTTCAAATGTAGCCCTTTGGGCTTCGAATCTGGGGCAATGAAAAAAGACGTGTTTTGCATCCTCTGCAATATTTAGGGCTTTTGGGCAATATGGCGATTCAGCACGTCCAAATCGATGCAGATATACTCGATAGCCTCCGTGTCCGTTTGGTACGATTGTATTGCTTCATCTGATTCGCAGCACAGAATCCTATCGATAGGAAGTTAGCAATGATACGCACTTCGCCACGCCTAAGTCGATTAGGGACTCAAGTATCTTGCTCCATCTAGCGGAATTGAAGGCATTCTTCACATCAAGTGTAATCACTGCACAACGTTTACCCTCGTCAAGTGCGGTCTTAGGTGTGTTAGCTAATAGGACAAGTGCATCCGTTGTAGACCTCCTCTTCCGAAAACCGAACTGATTTCGGAGAGCCCGCCATCCTTTTAGGCAATTCAAATTAATCTGTTATAGATTTCTCGTTGAAATAGTTTGCCAGTATTATTTAGAAGGCATATCGGCCTGTAGGACGAAGCTTTACCCAAAGGTGTGTTTGGCTTGGGGGCTAGTATTAATTTCTGCTTCTTTCATTGTATAGGAAATGCTCCTTCTTTAAGGCATGTGGTGAACGCCTCGGCAAACATATTTAGAGCTATTTTTATTGCTGCCTTGAGGGGTTTATTGTGGACGCTATGGAAGCCAGGTGCTTTATTTCCAACAATTTTATCCGCAGCTTCGAGGATCTCCTTTTCACTTACCATGGGAACTTCGGCTGTCTGTATCGACAGTGGGAAGGTTAGCGGTACTCACATTCTGCGGGAAAGGTTCCGTTACTATTTCATTAAGCAGAGTAGGTGGAAGAAATCGGTGGGGAGCGTTTGCCCTTAACTTTTGATGTTATTGTTTTATAGGCGCCACCTCAGGGGTTCGTGTCAGCTTCATTACACAGTCGCTTAAAGTGTTCGCTTTTATTTTTTATTATGGCCACGTGTAAAATTTTCGAGCGTACTTGTATTCTTCATGTAGTTGCTCGTATCCAGATCGGTTTCTATTTCGCTGAATGCGCCTTCTGGCCTTGAGGCAGGCCTTGCGGCATTCTCCGATTTCAGAATTCCACCAAAAGTTCAGAACTCGCTTCTGGGATACAACATACCTTGGCATGGATGCGTCACATGCTCGTCGCAACTTTTCGCCAATCTGTAAAGCTTTATTTTCTGCGCTTCCTTCAAGCGCTGTATTTTGCTGCAGAACTTCTTCCAAAATCTCCTCGTCAAACTTATTAGCTGCCCGCCTTTCAGCTCTCGTCCGACACCATGTCATTCGTTTACTATGCCTGATTTCAAAGATGATGGCCTGGTGGTCGCTATGTGTATATTCTTCACTGGGATACCATTGCAGATCCGTAGCTAAAACATCACTAACAAAACTGACATCTATCACGGACCCCATTTCTCTCTTACGGAAAGTGTTTACGCATCCAGTGTTAGCAACCACAAGATTCAGACGAGAAAGAACTTCGAGTAATATACATCTTCTTGCGTTCTTTTCTCGGCTGCTCCATTCTTCAGCCCATGTGTTGAAATCGCCAGCCACTATCTTAGGACTATAGTTGTTTGGATCCATTGCTAGCCTTTCCACCAAAGAATGGAGCTCCTCTCTCGTAAAGCTTGGAGCCGCATAACAGCACAGCTGTAAATAGATTTTCCGCCTATTTTTGCTCTAATGAAACCACTCTCGAGAATCTTCGTGGTTGCTTCTATGGCTCGATTTTCGCATGCCCATCTCGCTGCTTTTCCGCTCTTATCCGCGAATCACACTCCACTGTCTAGATTTTGTACTGCTCGCAGATAATAGCAACGTGGATTTTGCGCCGCTTACCAATGGTTCAGGTTTAGCTGTAGGAACCTCATTTGCGCATAGTGTCGATCGCCTTCCTATACAACGCACATGTGCTGCTGCTTGTGATATGGGCGCTGTCAATGTCGTTTATTTGCCTGCAGAACAGACAATTGGAATTTTCGCATTTACGACACAGCTCAGACTTATTGTGAACACTAGTACAGTTTTTCGCCATGTGCCCAAATTCTAAACATCTGAAGCATCTTTTCAGAGTTATCTGCTCTCGTAGTCGGTAGAGCCCAGTCAATCCGAACTTTACTGGCCGTGATAGCCCTTTTGGCCACTTCAAATGTAAGACTTATGGACGCAGTTTGTGGACCGCTATATGCCTTCTTTAGACGTAGAATATCTGGCTCCCGGACCGACTACATTCCCAGCTGGGATCGTAGGGCTTGACAAATTTCTTCCTTCGTTTTAATCTCGCCCAAGTCCTTCTACTCAATAACCACCCGATTTTGACTGAGCTTCATTTTTGCTGCCTCACCCAGTGACGACTCGATTTTTTTCTACAAGTCTTCTGACTTATTGTCTGTCTGTCTGTCCGTCACAGGCACTTTTCACAGAAACGGCTATACCGATTGACACGAAATTTGGTGAGAAGGTGGGAACTGTGAACGCCCACACATGCAGTGAGTGATATCTTTCTATGTTGAGATTTAGGGGGTCACCATATATCTAAAAGGGGGTGTGAAAATTTGTTTCACCGAATATAGTCATGTGGGGTACCAAATGAAAGGTTTCGATTAGTACTTTTCGAAGCCGGTCTTAGTTTTGAGATTCGTTAAGAAAGCGGGAAATGGGAGGGGTGGAAAGTGATGATTTCCTTAACGGACCTGTTCCTAGAAACCACCCAACCCAAAAATCTGAAAAAATTCATGAAGCTGCCTTGTTATGGTGCCCAGGCCTCCAAATACTCTTCATATCGATATCTGCTCATTTTAAATTGATAATAGTATATTATCATATATTTGGGGAAATTTGGTAAAACCCTCCTTACATTTAGTATAAAATTTGGTAGTAGTATAAAACAGAATATGTAGCATATTATCCCCAAGTTTGATCAAAATCATACTATTGGTAACAAAGTTACAGTAGCTCAAAATTGACTTTACCGTGTAACTTTACTGCAATTAAATATCAATATCACACTAAAGTGGGTAGTCAGAAATGTTAATGCATATACATAACGGACTACGTACAAATGGGATAGTTCTACACTCATATATACTCACAGAAAAAGCAAACAAAACCTTTCATACCTAAAATGTTCAGCTGTGTGAAACAAAATGGACACCGCCCATTCATATGTATGAGTGCCTTCCTGAATCCCGGTACAAAATGATGGAATCCCTTGAATGTAAAGGGATTTACAGACCACACGTTCTCTCCAATAAGATTTTGTTTTCCATAAAAAAAAGAATAATTTCTTGAATTTCGCCATTATTACCTTGTTACTGATTTAATAAAAAATGTAAACGATGGTACATTCGGTGGTAATACCAAATAAAAATTCGCCAAACTTCATTTCGATTTTTGTCCACTGGACTATATAATTCTTCTGGAGCATAGACTGCAGACGGCCATTCCGGTTCCGATGGTACCAGATAACTTTCATTGAGCTTCGTGGTTTTTAAGGTTTTGTGTGAAACAAAACATTATTAAGTTCGATTCAATGTCTGCCTGTCCGTCTTCCCTTTCTAAGGGTGTGTGTTTACACAAAACCTTATTACGCAAAACCTTATTAAAATTGGTTTACTGTCTGTCGGTCCGTCTGTCTGTCACACGCATTTTTCTCGGAGACAGTTGTAGTGATTGACACCAAATTTGGTTGAAAGGTGGGAACTATGAACGCGCACGCATATAATGAGTTACATCCTTTTACATCGAATTTGGGGGGGGGAGGGTCTCCATACATGCAAAAGGGTGGTGTTCATTTTTTTTATCAAATTTAGTCGTGTGGAGTATTAAATTAAAGGTCTCGATTAGTACTTTTCAAAGCCGGTCTTAGTTTTGGCATTTGTTTGGAAGGTGGGGAGTACGGGGGGTTGAAAGTGATCATTTCTTTAACGGACCCATTCTCAGAAACTACTTAACGGAAAAATGTATGGTGCCTAGGCCCCAAAATACCCTCCATACCGATACCTGCTAAAATAAAGTTAATAATAGTACATTACTAAAACGTTTAGTAATTCACAAGTAACCACCCCTTGAGTTATTTCTGGAATCTCGAGATGTAGTAGTAATGTAAGCTACAGTATAGAGCATGATCTTACCAAATTTGGTGAAAATTGCGCTATTACTAACAAAGTTATAATAGGTCAAAGTTGTCGCTTCTGTGCAAATTTAAGACTTTGAATGTCAATATCGCTTGAAAGTAGATATTCTCACATAGTATATACATGTATTACGTGCTACATACTAATGGGACAAATGCATACTCACCTCTCACTCAACTTTTCTCTTTATAAAAGAAATACATAAAACCTTTCATACCTTTCGACTTGTTTTTGTTATGGATGGTTATGGAAAATCTTACAAAGACACTGCCGCGCCAAGTTGCAGTAGCGTGTTTGATTCTTAATCACTAAAACCATTCCGACTTTCTCCATCTTTCTTCCCTGTGAAACCGCCCCAAACATTAACTCGGGGGGGTAAACTACGCTTTACGTGAGCAAGCCTGCCGTTCTTCGCGTCCTCCTTGTACGTTCCGTTTTTCCACGTTCCTCCTGTATACTTTTGATTGCGTACACCAGTTTCCCCCCGACTTCAACATTTCCCCAACGATGTTCTGCGGGTTCAGGTTGCTTTTCAAGGAGTCTTCTAGACTCTTCCTCTCTGAGAAAAATCGTGGACAGTAGAATATAACATACTCCGGTGCAACCACATTCAGGACAAAAGGGAGAATCATCCAGCCTGAATTGGTGCATATACTTCCTGTAACCACCATGTTCTGACAGGAATTGCATCAGATGATAGTTAATCTCGCCGTTGTTTCGCTGAGTCGACCTCTCAATACGGGGAATCAAAGTGTAGGTCCAGCGACCCCTCTGCGATTCATACCATCGTTGTTGTACTTTTCCAGCAACTCTCGCCCTTGCCGCCTTTCGGTATTTTGCATCCTTTTCAGGTGGATTCATTTTCCTTTTCTCATACAGGCAACGTGTCTCACTTGCCGGAAAGTCTATCGGGATCATTCCGACAATAACACACGCCTCGTCGCCTGATATTATTCTGAAGGCGCTGCATATGCTTAGCGCCACGAACCGGTAAGTCATACTTACCCTCCTCCGATTACTATTACACGCTAGTGCTTCCTCCCAAACTGGTGCCGCGTATAATAGTGCGGCGCGAACCACTCCGGCCACAAGTAATCTACGACTGTATCTTGGGCTTCCAATGTTAGGCATCATCCGTGCTAATGATCCGTTGGTATTTGCCGCTTTCTCACAGGTGTCCAGGGTGTCCCATGAAATTGATTTTAGTGTCAATCATCCCCCCCAGGTATTTAATAACCGGTTTCGAAGTGATGATGTGACCACTAACACGCAGATTAACCGTATTCTTTCTCCTACGGTTGACAATTAAGACCACCTCCGTCTTTAGTTCCGGAAGGTCAAGCTGAACCATCTCCAGCCACGCTTTTATGGCGCTAATGGTTTCGTTAGTGTACATTTCAACGTCATCAGGTTCTTTCGCGACGACAACCAAAGCTAGATCATCTGCGACACCGATTGTCGTGGTCTTCTTTGGCACGGGAAGGACAAGGACCCCATTGTACATAATGTTGCACAGGGGAGGACCCTACACTGAGCCCCCTCCTGCGATGACGGTGTACTGCTTCGATCCCACATCCGAATCGTTCCAAAGTGTCTGTGCCGAAAGATAACTGTCGAGGAGCTTAGTCAAATAACTAGGGACACATTTTTTGGACGACATCGCGTCTCGAGCCAGCTTCAATGCAAGGTCTACGGCATCGATCGTTGAGTGTGCTTGTCGAAATCCCAATTATCGCTCTGATAGTCCATCCTTATATTCAATGATAGGGAGCAATCTAATGTGGATGACCCTTTCGAACATCTTTCCTACCGTGTAGATGAGGCAAATCGGGCGGCATAATTATGGATGTCCTTTGTGCTTATTCGGCTTTGGAAGCAAAACTAGTTTTAGCTTCGTCCACCGGTCGGGGAAAACTCCTTCTACCATGCATGTTTCAAAAATGCTGATAAGCCTGTCTAATCTGGCCTTAACAGCAACCTTAAGAGTTCTGTTGGGAAAAGCATCCAGACTGAGTGTTTTGTTATCACCAATTCTCCGGTAAACTTACGCAAGTTCCTCCTCAGTTGCCGGAGGTATGATGTAGACGTTCAATGCTTGTGTTGTGCTTATCATCACGCATTTTCCTCGGAGACAGTTGTAGCGATTGCCACCAAATTTGGTGAAAAGGTGCGAACTGTAAACGCTCACGCATACAGTAAGTTACATAATTTAAGGGGGGTCCTCATGCCTGCAAAAGGGGGCAGAAGTTTTTTCATCAAATGTAGTCATGTGGGGAATCAAATGAAAGGCTTCGATTGATGCTTTCCGAAACCGGTCTTTGTTTTGACATTTGTTGGGAAGGTGGGGAGAGTGGGGGGTTGAAAGTGATCATTTCTTTAACGGACCCATTCTTAGAAACTACCCAACCGAAAAATCGGACAAAAACCGAGAGGCTGCTACTATATGGTGGCTGCGCATCGATATCTGTTCAAATAAAGTTGATGATAGTATATTACTGCAATTTTTAATAATTGGCTGGAAAATCCCCTTTAAGTTCATCCTAGTACCACCAGTACGGTAATATAGACTGCGATATAGAGCATTATCTTACCAAGTCTGTGGAAATCGCGCTATTACTCGCAAAGTTATAATAGGTCAAAGTGGTCGCTTCTGTTCAAATTCAAGACTATGAATGTCAATATAACTTGGAAGTGGATATTTTCAAATGTCTTTATAAAAGAAATACACGAAACCGTTCAGCTTCCGGTTTCCCGACTTGTTGTAAATGATGATTTTTGTAACGTTATCTATAAAATAAGCGACTCCAATATTGCAGAGCATATTGTGTGAGCACCAGTCAGAAATTGAGGCTACCAACTGACTCTTTCGACTATTGGTACCTCAAAAATAGAATAGTAAAATCTAAAAACCTAATGGAGATACACAAGAAATAGCACATTTACTCCAGGGCAGATGAATTATAGCTTCGTCCTCTGATCTCGATAATCTGGAAGTTCCTTTATTTATTCCCATTTTTTCCATAACAAAATTTCTTCTTCTTCTCCTCTTCTCCAAACCACTTTATCTTCTTGTCTTTTCCGAGTCACCTCCTCTACAATTATTTCTCCTTGTTTATATCTGCTGTGAGCCTCATCACTGCAACTATGTAGTGGCGCTTTTTCTGACTCTTCGTAGTCAATCTCCTTCTCATCCTTTCTGCATTGAAATAATTTACTGAATCATCATTTTAGAACATTGCTAGATTCACTCTGCCTCATTTGGTAGGAGGCGAAAAATTAACATTGTTTTTTAAAGGTTCCTAACATCAGATTTCTTTTCAACTTTGGAAGAATTATATTGTCGTGGGTTATGTGTCGAAGGGCTTTTTACATGAAGAAGAGACGGCTTTTGTGATAAGGGCAAGGGTGAAAATAGTTCAGCAATCTCAGTTTGGGCAATTTTGAAGATTATGCCGGTTTGCGCGAGCACCCATCAGATTGAACTTGGCTTTGGAGTTTAGCACAAGCGACATACAATGAATGTTAGCTACCTATTATTACAGGGAAGAGATACACTTTGGGAAATTTTAATATTTGCGATGAAAGCTGTGGTTTCAGAAGTGCCGAGAGTTAATATGTAGACGTTCGAATAAGATTGAACAATACAGAACCCTTCATACTCGTGCAGCAACTATCTCCATATGCATTCGCAATAAAGAATTCGGTATTATGTAATGGCAGCTTTAATTAATCACATTCTAATCGTTCTAACTAATCTCTGTGCTATCATATACCTGCACCACGCGATCATCACCTGCCCCTGACCACATGGCAATTTCACAGTGTTTGATGTGGCTGATCATAACGCCGTGGTTAATTTGTGGATGCTGATAGCTAAATAATGAGAGCAATAATGGTTTGTCATTTATTATAATTTCTGTTCCTCTGCAAGGTGGTTTAGTTGCGGAAAAATTCCCAAAGGTGCGGAAGTCAAACTCGCTGGCCCTGAAATTTAGAATAAGTATCACAAGCTGTACATCTAGGAGACGACAATGCGCGTGATCTCGTTTTTATATTGCGTGCAAATCATATTAATCTCCGAAAGAATTCTAGATATAAATGCCTCCTCACTGGTTGTCAAAAGGAGCCCTAACCAGAAACCTCCTTCAGATGTGCTAGAAATTGCCAAATCAACAACGGTGAGAACATTCTTTGTCTTATCTTATTTTCGCCTGTTAATATCAAACTGCTCTACAAACAGCCTGAAATCATTAAAAGATACGGATATCCGGCGGAAACTCATCATGTTACTACTAAAGATGGATATATCCTCACCGTCCACAGGATGAAGCGGGAGGGCGGGCAACCATTCTTTCTACAACACGGTCTGTTGGACTCATCTGCCACGTACATATTAATGGGACCTAAGATCGGATTAGGTAAGTGGCCACTCTGGAATAATGTGAGAGTGTTAAAGTTAAATTAACTGTCATTAAAACAAAAAATCTGACTAGGACGTAAATAATTGTAAAGGTGACAGCATTGCAAGGTTGGTCTCCGCTCACTAACCATATGTAATTCATATGTGATGCGCACCCATGTTTTATTTTGTTTGACCGTATTAAGGGCTGCTTCGAATTTTCAAGGTAGTTCGATCAATGAACCAGATAAAAATGTTTAAGAGCAATTATGTTTACATAAGTTACCTCGATTACATTGGTTACATGAGTTACTTAAATGCAATGCATGGGCGCACGTGTAGGAAAGCAAGATATTTAGGAGTTGCGTGGAGTCATGTACATCCTCTGTCAATAAATTTTAATATAATATATGCTAGATTGTATTACCGAATAATTTTATTCTGGAAAATCTTCGTATGTGGAAGCAATGTGTTCGGATAAATAGAACTTCACTTTGAACAAGTAAACCATACCCTGGGCTACATTTAGAAACGACTACTATTCACCACCTAAAAATGCTTTGTAATTTTGAAATTTTACTAATATATAATGCATAATATTATAGTCTGCGAGCCGGTCTCATTAGACTAGAAAATTGTTAGGAATTTCTTTGTTGCTGAAACCACATCGGCGTGCCGAAAAGCTTCTCAGCGTTGTGCGTTCTTCACGATACTTGGTGACTTGGATTTTTGTTTATTTTCGCCACTGCCAAAGGAAAAACTTCATTCATTGTCCGTTGGGGTATAAGGCTTTCATGAATCTAATTTCAGTAGTCCGGTATTATTTCCAATATAGGTCCAAGTGCTGAGGAAATCAATTATGATTGTCTCAATCCTGATAGGTCCACTCGGTGATACACCGGGTGAGTCTTTCTTCTTGATCAAGTGAAACACCTGTTCAAGTCAAAACCAAGTAAAGTTCGTTTTCAAGTCTGTCAGTATGTTTATTGGGTGAAACACCGAATGAGTCTGTCCTTCTTAATTGGGTGGAACACCGAATCAAGTTTAGTCCAGTAGAGTATATTTCCAAATCTTCGAAGTCTCCAGCAGCCTCACTGGAGAAGAATAAAAGGCTTAGTTCTTCGGGACTTGAAAATACACTAAATTCTTTATTAATTGTTCTCGCTTAAATAGGTACAAAAGTGCTTACGCGCTAATATCAAAAAGTGTACAAAAATGCTTACTTACTATGAGAAAAATTACAAATTGCTTACATGCTAAATATGCGTGCATGCGGAAAATATTCACCTTGGCTATGCAAATATTTTTTGCATGCACCGGATGCGCGTGCAGACGGTTTTTTTTTACTGCAGCCTGAACATCCTCCCCTCCGTTGAGCGTTAGGTCAACCGTTATTCTGGATCAATCGCAATCGTAAAGGCTGGGGTTGAAAGATTCTTAGGTAGCGGTATCGGTTTCGTAGTAGTGTTACGAGAGGTCCTACATCTGTGTTTCCAATAAAGGTAAATTACTACTGTTAGAATACCACCGAGACAAATGTAGGCGATAGTGATATGGTGAACGTCCTTTGGGAGTATGGTAGTCACTAGATGCTCCCGTTGTTGCAAGTTGTATAGTTCCATTTTCAGTTCTGTTAAATTTTTCAGAAGGGATTCTCCTATGCCTTCGTCATTACTTAATTCGCTGCTATGCGGTGGTAAAACGAATTCGGTAAGATTCTGAATTGGTGTACATTTTTTTTTTTTTTTTTTTTTTTTTTTTTTGTGCGTACACGGAGGTGGAAAATCTTAGAAAGACACGTCCGCCGCAGCTCCGCCGCCCGAACGGCGGAACAACAGCGGGCGCGTGTGGGATTCACACCCACTAAAAACCACCCCCGGTCTCTCCAGGCCCAGCCCCGCGGGACCACCATTGAGGTATTACTTCGCGGGGTAGGTTTGCTCTTAGGCACTCATCCTTCTCCTATTTGCAGCTTTCCTCCTTCTTTGTTCCTTCAGCAACTCCTCCTGCATTTGGATGATTGCGGAGCTAACCGCAAGCCACTTCTCCTCGGACTCCAGCATCTCATTAACTAAGCTCTCCGGGGTCCCGCTCCTGCCCAGCACCTGGTTTAAGCTCCTTCTCTCCATCGCAAATCGTGGGCAGTGAAACATCACATGCTCTGGATCCTCCGGTATGCCATCGCATCTGGGACAGTTCGGAAAATCATCCAACCCAAAGCGGTGCAGATACTGCCTGTAGCAACCACCGTGTCCCGTGAGGAACTGGGTAATGTGGTAGTTGGTATCCCCATGTTTTCGCTCAAGCCACACCCTAATGTTGGGAATGAGCCTGTGCGTCCACCGACCTTTCGCAGACTCGTCCCATCTGCGTTGCCAGAGATCAAGCGACTCTGACCTTGCCGCATTTCGACGCTGTGCATGCCCCTCCATATGTCTTGCATTGTACAGGACACTCATTTCTTTGGCCAGAATGTCAACCGGGATCATGCCTGCCACCACCAATACTGCCTCATCTGATGTGGTTCTAAAAGCACTGCAAACCCTCAAAGCCATCCGCCGGTAAACCGAGTTCACCTGCTTCCGTCTCTGAGAGTTTGCAAGCGCCTCCGCCCACACAGGCGACGAGTAGAGCAGGATGGAGCGCACCACTCCGGCTAGCACCAACCTCCGGCAATGTTTCGGCCCACCAATATTTGGCAACATTCTTGCAAGTGCCGTGGTGGCACTGGCTGCCTTTTGGCATGCATACTCTAGGTGCTCCCTAAAACTCAATTTGGTGTCAATTATTACCCCCAGGTATTTGATAGCCGGCTTTGATACGACCGTATGTCCACCGACCTCCACTTTTACAGTATTATTTTTCCTGCGTTTCGTTATCAAGACCGCTTCCGTTTTCGCGTCCGCCAAGGTCAGCCCAGCCTTTTCTAGCCAGGACTTTACCGCTCTCACTGTTTCCGTTGCGTAAACCTCCACATCTTCTGGGTGTTTTGCTGCAACAACCACAGCTAGGTCATCAGCAAAGCCGACAATCGTAGTCCCCTCTGGGACGGGAAGAGCAAGCACCCCATTATACATGATATTCCACAACAGGGGACCAAGTACCGATCCCTGTGGTACCCCGGCTGTGACAATGTACTCTTTGGGGCCCTCATCCGTCCCATACCAGAGAGTCCTCTCTGAGAGGTAGTTTTCCACCAAATTCGCTAAGTATCCGGGGACACCTATGTCAGCCAACGCCCCTTTAATTCTATTCCAGTTGGCCGAGTTGAATGCGTTTTTGACATCCAACGCCACCACGGCACAGCAGCCGCCAGAAATCAGTGCACCTTTTGCCAGGTTTACCACCATGCCAATTGCGTCCACCGTAGAGTGGGCGCGTCGGAAACCAAACTGGCGTTCCGACAAACCATTGTTGGCTTCGACGATGGGCAGGAGTCTGTTGTAGATGACTCTCTCCATCATCTTCCCCATTGTATCCAACAGGCAGATAGGACGATACGACCCTGGGTTTCCAGGTTGCTTGCCAGGCTTCGGAAGCAACACCAACTTTTGCTTTTTCCACTGGGCAGGGAATATTCCTTCTTTTAGGCACGCCTCGAAGGTGTTGGCGAAAAGGTCGGGCCTAGTCTTCACTGCCAGTTTCAAAGCTCGGTTGGGGATGCCATCCAAACCTGGGGCCTTGTTGTCACCGAACCTACCACATATTTCCCGCAGCTCCTCCACAGTTACAGGCGGTATTATGCCGTCATTTGGTTGGACAAAAACTTGTCTTCCCCTATTTTCGTGGTGAGGGAACAGAGTGGTAACAATCTGTTTCAGGAGGCGCGGACAGGTCACCTGGGGTGATTTCCGCAGCCTTTTCATCACCACTCTGTAAGCCTCGCCCCAAGGGTTTATGTCGGCATGGTCGCACAGCTGTTTGAAGCAGTTCTTTTTGCTCCTCCGAATGGCTTCCTTTAGGCGGCCACGCAATTGCTTGTGTGCCTCCTCTCGACCGTCGCCACCGGGCTTTCCCCTGAGCCTCTGGCAAAGCCTCCTTGCCCGAAAACATGCGGCTCGCAAACTTGCGATTTCATTGTTCCACCAGTAGTTGGGTTGCCTACTGGGGAGCAATCGCCTTCTGGGCATAGTTGCATCGCATGCTTCCGTCACCCATCGAGTGATCTGGGTGGCTTTCTCTCCAGCCGTACCATTCAGGGATATGTCGGATTTGAGCACCGCGGAAAACGTGTCCCCCTCGAACGCTTTCACTGTCCAGCCAAGCATACCACCCGGCATTTTGCGAAAACTCTTTTTCGAGCTCGATCCGCCCTTGATCTCTATGCAGATTGCCTGGTGGTCGCTGTGAGTATAGTCCTCACTGACATGCCAAGCGATTCTACTGGCTAAAGTGGCACTCACGTATGTCAGGTCCACTATAGACCCCAGACCCCTTCCCCGGAAAGTGTACGAAGACCCAACATTCGCCAGTACCACGTCCAGCTCCGCGAATGCTTCGAGGAGAACACGTCCCCTAACATTAGTTACCCGGCTGCCCCATTCAAGAGCCCACGCATTGAAATCGCCTCCTATTATGATCGGCCAACGTCCTCTTGCATCCAAAACAAGAGCAGCAAGCATCCGCTCATACTCGACGAGTGTAGCGCTGGGTGGAGCATAGCAGCTGTAGATGTGGATGCCCTTCACCTTCGCTCTGATGAAGCCCTCCTCCGGGTGCTCCATTATTTCCTGGAAGGCTTGTTCTCCACAAGTCCACAGCGCTGCTTGGCCCGTTTGGTCTTTGACCCAAACGCTACCACCGCGGTTTCGGTATGGTTCACTTAGTATGGCCACATCGATGTTTTTCTCGCGGATAGTTTGCGCGAGTAGGTCCTGCGCCGCCTCGCAGTGGTTGAGGTTGATTTGTATCAACCTCATCTGCGATTTGTGCTAAGGGCTCTCCTGTATTCCGGGCACCTGCTGCTGCCTGCAATGTGCCGATGGTCCACACCCTCCTTTCCTTTGCACAGTAGGCAATTTGGGTCAGCTCCGCAGTCCTTGCTGATGTGGCCCTCCACTCCGCATCTCCTGCATTGCTTTGACCTGTCATTTGGGTTAGTGCATGACTTCGCAATGTGACCAAAGCCAAGGCATCTAAAGCACCGTTTTAACGCCACCTGTTCCCTAAGGCGACACATAACCCAACCTATTCTCACTCTCCCTGCTGCTAACAGTTTGAGTGCGTTCTCCACTGGTAGGCTGATGATGGCGGTTTGTGTTCCCCCATAGGCTTTCCTTAGAGTTTTTACCGCTGACTCTTGTAGTCCGGCAAGATCGAACTGTTTCTCCAACGCTTCGCGAACCTCCTCCTTCGTCGTGATTTCATCTATATCTTTGCAGATTATAGTGATCTCCGGGCTGTTAGCTCTTATGTCAGCTTCCTGCCCTAAAGTCTTCCCGATTTGGCTTAAGAATTTGTCCGCGGTTACATCCTTGGATTTCTTAAGTTCCAACATAAGATCTCCCTTCTGCGACCGTCTAATACGGCTGACGTTGTCTCCCAAATTGGTGAGTTCGGGGTCTGCCTTCACTTTCCTGAGTATGTCGGCGTATGACCCTTCACCTCGTTTGGAAATGAAAATCACCTCCGGTCTAATCTTCCTCCGATAGTTTCTTTTCCGCGGTTCTACCTTCCTCCAAGCTTCCGCATCCGCCTTTGAAGGTTCGATCCCTTTTCTCGAGGTAGCCACTGCAGTATTTTCCCTGGTAGAGTCAGACATAATTTTCATGAACTCCGCCTTTTTGGGAGTTGAGTCCTTTCTTCTTTTCGGGGTTTGCTGGCCTGTTGAGTCATTCAACTTCTCGCGCAGCCTCTTCCCCGGTTTCTCCCCTTTTGTGTTTTGAACCGGCGTTACTTGAGTTGCCTGGTTCACTTTTCCAATCGGCAACTTCCCTACTCGTTCATCCTGGGCCTTGCCGTACGTCAAACGGATGCCTCTTATCATGGCCCTTATATTTTGGTGAATGTTCCTGCGCTCCTTTATGAACTCACACAGCTCCATGATCTTTTTACCGAGGGCAGTAAAGGCAGCTCCAGACTGATCATTGTCCAAAACATCGTTCGGGTGAATCGGCGTCAGCGATTCTTCCTCATCGAAGGCTCCCACTATACGCTTTCCACTGGGGGTAGCGATCGTGGGGGCTTGTGCCCGTGTGGGAGGGGATCTACGAAAAATCGAGCTCCTTCTGAACGGATCCATCACTGGAGCCAGTTCAAGTTCCTCCCGTACGCTTGTAACATTAGATGCCACAGTAGCCAAGGTTCCCACTACTGAGGCACTGCGGTCGTTGGATATCGACGGCCGGGAGCCCGCTTGCTCACTCCCAAAAACCGCCGGCACTGGGTTTCCGAAGCCCTGCACCGTAACTTCATTCTTCTTCTGCTCCTCCATGTTTGGTTTTATTTCTGGGTATCCTTCCCATAGCCAATTTTTATCCACGGGTGGGCGTTTACTTCCCACCTACCCGGCCTGCGCATAAACAATTGGTGTACATGAAATGTTAATAGTGCTTGGAAATACTTGATGTGCTTGGATAGTTAGTGATTCCTCTCTTATAGTGCAACCTTCACGTAGTTCAATGATACCGCTTCCTGATAGAGTCATCTGAGTAACTGTTGTGCCGCAGCCTATGTTTATCTCCTTGTCTTCGAAGAAATATATCCAACGGTTGGTGTTTGGCAACTGGATCCATCGTGGTGGGTTGTCTAATTTGGACATTTTGCATCGTTCTTTGGAAGGAATGTGACTGATGAAGCTCATTTCACATGCATTAACTCTTGATCCTATCCGATATAGGGGATGCCGTTGTCTGCAGACGTAGTTCAACTTCTGAGTCCGATGGCAGTGCTCCACCTCCTGATCAGGCATGGGATAGTACTGGTCACGATCCCAATTAACGATTAGATAACGTAACGTTGTTGTGATTGCAGTGACGATTCCATTAGCAGAGATGGGCACAGGAGCAATATAGAATAGTTCGAAACTTTCGACCGATATTAATGGTAGTTTTAATCGGAAGATAATATGCTCTGCCATGATGCGTCCTTCAATAGTCATGATATTATACAGCTCTAGTAGATCGTTCGATTTAGTTGGCACCCGTAAATGTGGGGGTAGTTCCTCCCTGATGTTGGATAACTCCTGTTGTAGTTGTTGTGGTGCCAACAATTGCGGGTTAAATTTTCCATGGTGCGTGTCGATAAGGATGTCTAGTAAACTGGTTTGTACCTTTTGATAGTGGTTGACTGATAATAAGAGCTGCAACGCTGCTGATGAAAAGGTCTGCATCACTTCTTGCTCCCACACTTCCTTGGCTATTTTGTTTGTTTGTGTGGCGGTATGGTTGAGAGCTACGTTTAGAGTTTGCATCGATTTGTGGGTTGATTGCTCCAAGTTCATCATTACATTGACCGTGGAGTCAACGATGGACGTCTGGTTTTTCATTAGTTGCAGGAGATGTTCGTCGTTCCCCTTTAAGTTCTTTATAGTTTCTGTCATCTTTGTAGCATAGTCAGAATCGAGTACTCCGAAGAGTGAGTTGGCAAGGTTACCAACGATATTTAGAGCTCCTCTTTTATGTCTTCGTGACATCTCGTTATTGAATGGCCGTAACAGTTCGTTATTAACTGCTATATCGCTTACGGGATGGTTAGGCTGCATTGTGGTGGCTAAACAGGAGTTATTGTTGTGTAGTTGATTACAAATATTATGAAGTCTCGCAATTCCTGTTTGTAGGTTGTCCATGTTCTTCCAGTATGATGTGAGGTTGTAATAGATTATCAAATTCCAATCGTTCAAGATCAAGTGGGCGGCTCCTAAATTTTCGAAGTAGATACCTGATGGAGATTGGAAAGGGGTGATCCGTGCTGGGTTGGCTAGAACGGGTAGGATTAAACTAGTCCACAATAGCAGGTTTACGGGGGAGTGCGAAATTCTCTTTTTCTTCGCTCTTGAACCTCGAGTTGCTTCTGAGTTTTGCGTGCAGGTATCTATAATCCGTTCCTTTGATGGAGCTGGGGGTTTTTGCTGCGAGGAGTCTTCGGTGTCGTTCGGTTCTACCGGTAACGGTGCTAAGTTATGAATTGCTCTCTGTAGGACTCCTGACGATGTTTTGATCTCTGCTATTCTTATTAGACCATCTCGACCTTTTATCCCCTTTATGATTCGCCCCAATCTCCACTGCAGAACGGGAATATTGTCTTCTTTGATAGCCACCAGCATTCCAGGTTTTACGTTTTCGCAGCTCTGTTTCCATTTTTGACGCTGTTGCAGTTCCGACAAATATTCGCTTGACCATCTTTGCCAGAATCTATTCTTTATGTCGTTGATTTCCTTCCATCTTTGCGGTAAATTTGCCTTTACTGCTTGGGCGTGTACATCAACTGGGTTCGTTAGTGGTTCCCCAATTAAGAAATGACCTGGAGTTAATGCCGTAAGGTCTCCGGCCTCGGATGATAGAGGTGTCAGTGGCCTTGAATTCAAAATAGCCTCGACTTCGATTATTAAAGTTGCCATTTCTTCATACGTAAGTTTTGCTGGGGACGTGTTTCTGATTAAAAAGTGTTTGGCAGATTTTACTGCCGCCTCCCACAGGCCACCGAAATGAGGCGATCTTGGTGGAATAAAATGAAAATCAATACCCTTGGGTGTGCAAAAATTGATCAGTTGTTCTTGGGATTGTTCCCCGTATATGCTTTCGTTTAATTCTGCTAGTTGATTTTTGGCGCCCACAAAGTTAGTTGCATTGTCGCAATATAGATTTCGACAATGTCCTCTACGCCCAATGAAACGTTTCAGCGCATTGATGAAGGCTTCTGTCGTTAGATTCGTCACTAGTTCCAGGTGCACCGCCTTTGTTGCAAAGCAACAAAAAACAGCTAGGTACGCCTTTTGCGGACGATTGCCTCTCCCCTTAAAGTGAATCCATAGAGGGCCGGCGAAGTCGATACCAGTATTCGTGAATGGTCTGGCTGGTTGTACTCGATGGGCGGGCAGGTTTCCCATGAGCTGCGTCATGAGTTTTGGTTTCGCCCTTGCGCATTTCATACAGCTCTGCACGATAGATTTGATGGCTGCTTTGCCCTTGATAGGCCAAAATCGTTGTCTCGCTATTGCCAATAAGGCTTGTGGTCCGGCGTGATGCAGATCATTTAAAATCAATCGAGTTACGTAATGGCCGTAAGGAAGAACGATCGGGTGTTTGGTATCATAAGTTAAATTTGAAGCTTCAAGCCGACCGCCGACTCTCAAAAGTCCGAATTCGTCTAAGAATGGATGCAGACTGCTCAATGGATCGCTGTTGTTTAATTGCTTGTTACATGTTAGTTGCTGCATAGATTCTCGATACACATCCAATTGAGCTTCCTTTACTATTACTCGCAAGGCTTCCTCCATTTCGCTTGCAGTTAAGAGCGATTTTTCTCGTTCCTTGTGGTTCGTTGTTCGTGCATTCCTAACGAACCGTAGCACATGTGCCATTATGCGTTGCAGTCGTTGAAAAGAGTTTTGATGGTCGATTTGATTGATAAGGGAAATTGAGTCCTTCACCATGGCCAATACCATTTTTGAACGTTTTTTCTCCAAGGTGGTATCTACACTATGAAACCTTTCCGGCCAGCACTCTTCAGTCCCATGAAGAAATATAGGCCCATAGAACCAGAGGGCATAATTCTGCAGTTTTCCTGGAGCGACACCTCTCGATACCAAATCTGCTGGATTCTCCTTTGAATGTATGTGCCTCCATTGCTTGGGTGAGGATTTTTGTTGTATAGCAGCGACTCGATTAGCCACGAACGTATAAAATGACGATGCTTCTGCATTGATCCAATTTAGGACAATTTCGGAGTCGGTCCAGTAAAAGCAATTATAGTCTGGAATTTCTATGTCCCGTTTAAGCCGATGAACGAGTTCAGCTGCTAGCCTTGCTGCACACAATTCCAATCTTGGTAGGGTCACTCGTTTTAATGGTGCCACCTTCGACTTTGCACATAAAAGACGAACTGTGCGAACCCCATCTGACTGAATAGCTCGTAAATATACCGCTGCATCATACGCCTTTTCCGAAGTGTCCGAAAAGACATGTAACTGTATTTTTTCAGGTACCTTCCCTCCAAATATGTGACGAGGTACCTTAATTTGATTCAGCCCCTGCAAGTCATTATAATATCTTGACCATTCCGCCTGTAGTTCTAAAGGAATTTCTTCATCCCAACCTATTTTGAGACTCCACAGCCTTTGAAGGAAGATTTTAGCAGTACCTGTAACTGGTGCCATCAATCCTAGCGGATCGAACAGATGAGCGATATCGGATAGCGCTGATCTCTTTGTTACCTTCTTAGATTCCGTGTATGGGCATCTAATTTGAAATTCATCTGTCTTAGGAGTCCAAACTAATCCGAGTGTCTTCACGTTTTCCTCCCCTTCTTGGGTTATGTCCAGTTGGAGTGCCTGATCTTCAACAGGAATGTTGTTTAAAAGATTCTTGTTGTTTGCTTAAAGCCGGCTGATTGCAAGATTGTGCGAAGTTGATGTTGCGTCTCAATAGCTTCTGTCAAGGTGTTTGCACCTGACATCACATCGTCCATATAAAAATCCCGTCTTAATGCAGTCGAACCGGATGGGTATTTGTGCGTTGTCTGTGATGACAATTCTTATAGGCATTTGGTGGCTAGATATGGTGCAGAGGAAGTACCATATGTGACCGTGTTCAGCTGATAACATCTTATAGGTTCATTAGGCTCATTTCGCCATAGAATTAGTTGAAATCTCTTATCTTCCTCTGACACCTGGACTTGTCGATACATCTTTTCGATGTCAGCAGTAAAAACAAAGCAAGGCAGCCGAAATCGTACGAGAATGGTAAATAATTCGGATTGGATGGTAGGACCTGTAGCAAGTACATCGTTCAAACTATATCCAGAAGAGGTTTCCGAAGAGGCGTCAAAAACTACTCTAAGTTTAGTAGTGGTGCTCTCTGGCTTCAGAACGCTATGATGGGGGAGAAAGTAATGAAGGCTCGGAATACTTCCTTCATCTATTTCCGTCATATGCCCCAGTTGCTTGTATTCGTCCATAAATTCATTGTACTGTTTGCGTAGTTCTGGGTTTCGTGCTAATCTTGATTCTAATTTGAAAAGTCGCCTCTCCGCATTGCCCCTAGATTTGCCGAGTTTTGCTGGATCCACCTTGAAAGGCAGTTTCACAATGAAACGTCCATTGTTCGTTCGTTTCATGGTTTGAGCAAAATGATTTTCACACTTTATTTCTTGTGTAGTCATCGCAAGGTTCTCTGTAGATTCTGGTTCCTCCAGTTTCCAAAAACGCTCTATCTGCTCGCTGAGCTTGGAATCATCGGTGTTGAGGATGCCGCATGTAACCTCTTTCTGATAGGATGTTGCAACCCTTCCAGCAATTATCCAACCAAAGACCGTGTTTTGCAGCAGTGGCAGGTTCCTTGATAGCCGCATTTGCCCTGTAGCTAATAGTTCGTAGTAGATGTCAGCTCCGAGAAGTAGATCAATACGCCCTTCCCGGTCAAAATGAGGATCGGCAAGCTGAATGTTGCCGGGTATGGCCCAATTCCTTGAATTCAGACCTTGCGATGGTTGAGAGGATGTTATATGTGGTAAAACTATAGCGTAGTGATTCTTGATTGCAATGACAACGTTACCTTCTGTTGCGATTTTTGCGACGCTCCGCCCAGACCACGAATGTTCAGTTCAAACATAGCCTCAGCTGCTTGATTTTGGCTACTCGATCCCAGATGGACAATTGTTTAAAGGCTTCACATGTGTAGATTCGATGGCTTCCCTTGCAGTTTTTGCACTGTAAAGATTGACTGTCCTTGGTGGATATTAAAGCCGAGGTTCGGTTTGTAGGTTTGCTTTGAGTCGTACTCCTCTTGTCGCTACACAAGGCCTCTAAAGACTGAAAGCGTCTTTCCAAAAACGCGAGAAATGCATCAACCGGCTGCAGTTCTCGTGGTGAAGTCAAAGTTTGTTCGTATAAGGCGTGCGTAACCTTGTCTAACTTTTTCAGTAAAATATGTAATAAAATGGGATCCCAACTAGCTATATTGATATTAAAGTTCTTGAGTCCTGCTAGACATTCCTTCGTAATGTCATGAAGTTTTTTCAAAGCACTGGGGGAATCCGAAGTAATCATCGGCTGTTGTGTGAGCCTATCCAATAGCGTGGCTACCCTCAATCGTTGATTGCTGTAGCGGTTTGTTAGCGTTGTCCATGCAATGTCATAATTTTCGTCAGTGATGGGCAGATGACGTATAAGTCGCTCTGCTTCACCCTTTAGGTTGCTCTTCAAATACCACATTTTCTGAGCATTTCCCAATTGCTGCTCGTGGATCATCTGGCGGAATAAGTCGTGGAAGGATTGCCATTGTGCATAATCACCGTCAAAGGCAGGAATTGTCACGTGTGGCAAGTTGATGCTTGGAAAGGCCCTTGTAGCGGTAGCTATGCTAGGCTCTAGCTTTGAACGGCATTCAGCGAGAAATATTAAAGTGTCTTGAATTCGCTCTTCGAGGTTGAGAAAATTCTCCTCGTTGTACCCTAACTCATTTGGATCGCTGGAATATTGCCATATATTCTGATGGCCTTGACGCAACTCTTCCCAGTACTTTGATAAAGTAGCTGTCTTCAATTCGTAGTATGATTTGGGTTGTGCCTGTTCAACTGTGTCGATGCCGCTAATAATGTTTTCCACAGCCCGTATCCTTGATTGCTGTTGCCTTATTAGTACCACGACATCGCTGGGAAGCTCGTTCTGAGCATTATTTACTGCCTTGGCGGCCCTTGTATCTAAAGCACCCGTGGCTGATTTACCCAAATCGATATTCAACTTGGACGTGCCTTCCAAACCCTGAAGGCGTTCCGCAATGTCCTCCTTGTACTTGGTGTACTCGCGCTGCATTGAAGAGAAATATTGTTTCTCGAAATATGGATGAGCTGGAAGATAATGCGCTAACTCTTCAAGCTCTTCATTTCTCTCCGAAAAGGCTGTCCAGAGATTTTCCAATTGTTCCAATCTCGTCGTGAGATATTCCCTTGTCTTACGAGCTACCGAATCTTTCCGGTAGTTACTCAAGAGACGCTGAATCTCCTGGCCCGTCACATCTTGTTGTTGAGTAAGATTATTAACCTTCTCAAGTATCGCCTCCATGATTGGCTAAGATAATTCCACAAAGTTATTAACTCGCCTCGTGTCCTTTTAATGTTGTGATCGGCCGATCACGTCGGGGTCACCAAAAAATGTCTCAATCCTGATAGGTCCACTCGGTGATACACCGGGTGAGTCTTTCTTCTTGATCAAGTGAAACACCTGTTCAAGTCAAAACCAAGTAAAGTTCGTTTTCAAGTCTGTCAGTATGTTCATTGGGTGAAACACCGAATGAGTCTGTCCTTCTTAATTGGGTGGAACACCGAATCAAGTTTAGTCCAGTAGAGTATATTTCCAAATCTTCGAAGTCTCCAGCAGCCTCACTGGAGAAGAATAAAAGGCTTAGTTCTTCGGGACTTGAAAATACACTAAATTCTTTATTAATTGTTCTCGCTTAAATAGGTACAAAAGTGCTTACGCGCTAATATCAAAAAGTGTACAAAAATGCTTACTTGCTATGAGAAAAATTACAAATTGCTTACATGCTAAATATGCGTGCATGCGGAAAATATTCACCTTGGCTATGCAAATATTTTTTGCATGCACCGGATGCGCGTGCAGACGGTTTTTTTTACTGCAGCCTGAACAATGATAAAGAAAGTTAAAACTGCTCCCTAAAGATTGAAGAAATCTTTTTTGTCGCTATTTAAATTACCTTTCCACTCAAATTACCTGGGAGGTTTTCCATACTTCTATTGAAAATAAATTCTCTCTTGATGGATTCTGAAAACCAGGTTGTGGTTAAGTATCTCAACTGGACTCATCTATCTCAACTGACTAGGATCTTGGAGCCACTTATAGCCAACGAATTACCAACCGAGGAAGTGAGATGACTGCGCCATTGAGAGCACTTCCTTCGCATTCTATTTGAATCATTGTTAGCTGAGGTATTTCATTTTCCTTTGGAGCGAATTCTTCTTCTTTTTCTTTAGCCTTTGTTCTGTTCGCAATCGCCTCGTCGTGATCGGTTTCGCCATTTGGCTCTATCGAAAGCCTGATCTAGGTGCAATCTCGAGGCTTTTAAATCCCCATTCAGCACATCAAGCAACCGTTGTTTCGGTCTGCTTTTTGGTCGTTTACCATGGACTTCGATGTTCAGACCGGATCGGTGCAACCCCATAACGATCGCGGATATCCTCATTTCGGATGTGATTAAAACGTGTCACGCCACTAGTCCAACGTAACATCTTCGTCTCCATTACCGCAAGACGTCGTTCATTGTCTTTTATAGTTGGCCAACACTCAGAACCATAGAGTGCGACAGGACGGACAACATTCCGGTAAATTTTCGATGTGGAGCGAATTACTTATCAGAATCTAACCATTTCATTTCGTTTAGATCAGGAACAGATTCGAGGTGAAGAAAGCGATCGTTTTGAGTACAATAGTATTGTTGTCGAGGACCATAGATACTTTGTAAAAACGAATCATAGTCCATATGCGATAACCGAAGATTGCAACCGAAAAGTCGGTCCTCTTTGAAGATATGGCTATGATTTGCATCTTTTTTGTCGATAGCATTATGGTCTAATTTCGATTCCATCCAATTCTTCCTTGCAACCTCGTATAACTTAATACAAGTTTTTCCTATCTGATCATTGACTTGCTGATACATTTCATCGTTGTGCTAAATATGCCATGCATTTGAATATGTTAAGCTCTATTCGACAGCTAGCGTATCCAGCAGGGAGGGTATTCAGCACAGCACAGACGAAAGTATTCATACAATCCAGTAGCTAACGTGTCCAGTACTGAACGTATCAGACACAAAAGAATTTTTCCATACATGACAGTATGACTACTTTCGTCTGAATCATAATATCAATTATAAAAACATCCCCCCCGTACAAACATTTTTATTTCATACATACGTGAAGATAGTTACTCCCTTGATCAGTGATCTATCTTCTAAATTATTGGTAAGAATACATAAGTTTATGTGCTTAGGGAGATGATATCAATATTATTGAAATAAAAATCTTTGTTGAAGGAAAATTAAGTATATACCTTTTAAGGTTTTGTGTAAAACAAAAAGGTCTCGAAGTGTACTTTTCCTCAGTTCTAATATATAATGCAATAATATACAAGGTTGTCATTTCTTTAATGGACCAATTATCTCTCTAGCCAACCGAAAAATCTGAAAAAAATTGCTAAGTTGCCTAAGGTCTAAAAGGTCCTCCTTACCTATATCTCTTCAACTAAAGTTACTAATAGTATATTACTAGAATTTTTAGTGATTGGGTGTAAAACCCACCTTTTAAGTTCATCCTTGAATCATTTGCAGTAATATAGCCTATCATATAAGGCATGATCGCACCTAGTTTGGTAGAAATCGCATTATCAGTAACTAAGTTGTAGTAGGTGAAAGTTGTAGCTTCGGTCAGTATGACGCTAAAGTGATTATTCTGACATAATATACGCATATGCCTATGTACTAAGTGCAAATGGAATAAATAACCACTTCCAATATTTTTATATAAGGACCTGAAGCATCCAGTTCCCGGTCTCCCGACTTGTTTTGTTACTGCAATAGTCTGCAAGCATTAGAGACGATAACCATTTTTACAATACTAATGTTGTACACGTTTGCTAGCTGATGTGCCGTGTTAACTGTCGGTTTTTCGTGGGTAACTCACTAGGCGACCAATTTGGGATAGAGGATCTCATTCCATGTTGGGTTGGCGCTTTTCTTTAAATTTGACCTAATCACTGTATTTTGGCCTTCCAATCAATACATCTACCGATAGCTGGCTCGTACGGGGTCATAGTTTCTTTGCTCAAGATTGGGTTGGCCGAGAATACTTCCATAACATGGGTGGGAGAGATGCTAACGGAGACCTGGAGCATTCGATCGAGCAGCACAGCAAGTATGGGCTTGGCCATGATGATGCCGAACGTGGAAGGGTCACTGCAAACTTTAAGGTTGCTTAGAACGAGGGTGTTCTACGCTGCCCTGGTAGCCAGAATAGGAAAAAAATAATAAATGAAAACCAACGAGAGGGTAAGCTATATAAATTGAAACAGATCTGATTTATTGCTATGTTATATACATAAATGACTAGCTGAGCCGACAGCCGTAAGGTTGGCTAGGTTCAGCTAAGACATATTATGGTTTGGGACAGGCTAGTCCTCAGCTCGTTATCTACTTGCCGCAATCTTATCAGATACCCGGGCTTTTCGTAGTTGACCCGGTGGGTCTTGATATGATCCGCAACCCATGGCACGCGCCTAGTTTCATGTAGCTTTGCGTTTGCAACTTAGGTCGGGATTAACCTGTACACCCGGGGGTATATAAATATATACATAGTTACAAAGCCCACGAAACCTCTTCCCGATGGCCTGAAGGAACATCCAAAGGCCCGTATCACAGCGAGGATGCGCTTCAACACAAAGTATGTGCGACCCTGAATGTATTTCTACATTCCGATTGTTGCAAACACTTTAAGAAGTGACGCGCTGGTTAAAAACTATAGAGACATATTGATGTTAATCGAAAACAGTACGAATCCAGACTGAACCCCAATAGGCCAGACGGTTACCGGACAGCACTCTTCGAACTATAGCACAGGTTGTAAACATGACCGTCTCCATGTATAGTCCAGCCCTAAAGACCGAGCGTTTTCAACACTTTATGTAAACTTTGCAGGACTAATTCCGTCGCTGAAATTACCATTGGGACTACTTAGATCGTCTTAATCTCTAAGTATGCTTCACATCGTCCGTCAAAGAGCTGTAGTTCTGGATTTTTTCTGCCTGTTTCTTAACAGTATTCCGGTTCATCGGTACGGCTACATCGATTCTGAAGCACGCTCCTTCTTCCTTCAGAAGCAGGACTAGATGGGGTGTATTGTGATTATCACTGGCGCCGGTGGTAATAGTGTGATCCCACAGTAGTTTGGCCGGATCATTTTCCAAGATTCTCTTTGGAGTATACTTATAGTAAGGATGGTAGGTTGCCTAAGGCCTAGACCGGATACCGGTTGTTGCGAAGTTGATGATGGTAGGTTGCCACTAAAACTCCGCCATGCTATTAACATAGCATGCTGGTTCCAATGCCAGGTAAAGAAGAAAGGTTTGAGGCGATGTACTCTGTACTATCCTCAGTAAAACAAAAATAAAATGCTGAGATCAGGGAAAGAGATAAATAGAGTATAGTTGGAGTTATTCTAATATGCTAAATCCTATCTGGTCTCTCTTGGTGACAGGTCCCACGACAGGCCGACCAAGAAAATGCATACAATGTCGTTACAAACATGATGTTCGGATTAAGTCCCGCGACCTTAATGGACATGTGGGTGAAAAGGCAGACGGTAACCAGTGCCTTGGGGAAAGGGGTTCGGAGCGTGCAATGAGGACGGCGACTACCACTGTCACTGATTGCAAAGTCGTCCCCTATGAGACCATCGTACCTCAACATCGGCCGTTGATTGACGTCCTGCGAATTAAGCCATCGATAAAACGGCGTGAGGAACGCACTGGCCTACGACGCATTAAATGGACGGATAGATAGCGAGAATACTTCGAGCAGATTTCAACTGAAGAATTTGCTCATCCTCCATTTCCACAATCATTGCCGACATTTGGAGCAGTTCCACCAGTCAGCGCAACTGAAGTCGAGGAGGCAATAAAACAAATGAAATCGGGGAAAACAACAGGACCTGACGACATCGCATCTGAGCTCTGGAAAGCGAAGAGCTGGGATCCAACACTGTGGCTTAGCGAATTCTTAACCGGGTTATTCAGGAAGGAAGAACACCATCTGACTGGCAGGAAAGTACCACTCTTCCAATATGGAAAAAGAAAGGTAGCCCAACAGAATCTTCAAATTACCGTCCGATCCGGTTACTTTCCCATACCATGAAGATTTTTGAACGCATTCTTGACATTCGCGATATTCGCGAAATCGTTGAAATAACCGTAAATCAAGCCGGATTTGTCAAAAACTGCGGAACTACTGACGCAGTACACGCTGCGCGGTTACTCATGGAGAAACACCGTGAGAAGCATCGCCTTCTTTACATTGCATTTCTGGAGCTAGAGAAAGCGTTTGACCGTGTGCCGCGCGGGCTCATCTGGAATGTTTTACGACAACCCTTTGTGCCAGAAGAGCTCGTGCGCTGGGTTCAATTGCTTTACCACGATCCAATCAATTTGATATCGTCAATAAACATTAACTGACAGTACATTTCGACAATATGCCATGTTTTACTTGGAACCCGTATTTGCTTTCATGCAAAGGTTAGAGAGCTTAGAGAATTGCCTTGGAAAATGCCACGCCTGATTGGTATTTCTGCTGATGTTTGGGAGGTTACCGATAGCTTCGTGCTACAATTCTTCATCACCGTTCTCAGGAGAAGAACCACATTCGGGTTGATTTTGTACAAGCGTAATATTTGTAGTGACCACGAATGTGATATAGAGTCAAAGGCTAATTTAAAATCGATGCAAGCTGTCGAGATATTCCGTTTTTGGTGGACAGCTGGCTTCACAGTTACTGTATCAATTATAAGCTGTTCTTTACAGCCTGGCGAGCCTTTTGCGCATGGTTTTTGCTCTTCAGCTATCAACTTATGAACACCAAGATGTTTTGAGATGCTCGCGTGCAGAATTGAAGTGAAGACCTTTTGAATCTTAGGAAGACAAGTAATTAATCGACATTTTGAAGGGCAAGGGGCACCCTGTTCCTTAGGGATGAGGGAAGTTATTCGCTTGGTGAAAAATTCTGGAACTAATTTCGGATCGACAATCATCTGATTAAAATGATTTGCCAATATTTTGTGAGTGCTTCAGCCAGAAGTTGCGAATCTTATCAATTCTTCACGTCTTCCATTTACCTGCCTTTTCAAGGAATGCTTCTACGTCAGCTTCACTAATGTCAGGCATGGTCATTACGCGGACGAGTCCAATTAGCGCATAAGGTGTGGGAGCCCACTTCTATATTACAACAGGTGGGTTCGCTCCAAATACTTGTCCAGAAGCCTTCTGCCTGATCCAGATCGAGGTTGTTTTCACGACTTGAGTTGATGCCATTTTTATAAAATCCCCGTTGCTTCTAGAAAAACAAGGTGTTGTCTGCCCTTCGCTGAAAGCTCTTTTGATACTTACATATATAATTGCAGCATACCGCAAGTTTATGCTTTAGCACCGCAATGATTCCATCGATTGACATATCATCGGACAGATGGTATATTCCAGTGGTGTTCGCAACGCATCGGTGCACTTTTGGTGGTGGATTTCCAACAAATGCTTGTGTGGCACGACCAAACTCAACTTTTCGACCCTTTTGTTGAGTGCCGTCAAAGCCTCATTATAAATTGGATCGACATTCCCAGTTACTAAGCTTCTCATGATTACTAGGTTCATGGAGTGCCTTATAGATGGAGCATTCGAGTTACTTCTTTGTTTAGTCCGGTAAGTTGGTGAATTCAAACCGAGTTCAAGTGAAATTTCGGAGGAAATTTCGATTATTATACGTTTTGCTCCGGAACATGAATTAGTTCCGGAAAACGGGTTATGAATGCGCTATGCAGTCGGTGTCTGTACCATGATAGAATCCGTCCCAAATCTGTGACACGATAATAGGCGCGAAAGATCAATTTATTGAGCTGGTTTGTCCAAACCATCCGACGACTAAGTCTCCCATCCCTGGTGGTTGGCAACATAATCGGTAAAACATCCAAGGGTGTTGGTGGTGTTGTTGAGCGACTCTTAATCGTGTTGGGTACAGTCTTTCGTGTCCCTGACGTCCCATTATAATAATGTAAACAACTGTCCCCAATTTTATTCCGACGATGAATGGGGAACCAGTTAACCTGCAACCGAGCGCAAAGTTGCAATGTCCCATGGCTACCTCGAAAGGTAGGGAAGGTATTTGCAGGGGAGCCGGTGATATACAGTGTAACGTCAATGCAATTTATCCGATAGACGCGTCGATTCCTTCCAAACTCCTTACGGAGTTTTTAAGGAGGTTCACTCCTCCAGAAAGGGAAGAATAATTTAGAGCAGACGAACGCATGGAAACTACTTATGTACAAGATCATCTTGGGATATTGGTAGCAGACCCGGTGGTTCTTGTCATAATCTGCAAACCATGACACACAACAACTTAAATGGAGAATAAAAACGAACGAAGCGAGAAAATAGTGCAAGTGGAGAGTGAGCTGGCTGCGTTTATTTGCAGCACGAAAATGCGCCGTTCGCCACAGCGCCCAGCGAAGGACGCAACAAGGGCTGAAATACCCGACGAGACATCGAGACGCGCGGACGGAGAGCGGGACTCGCAAAGTGATGCGGCACCTGCAACGCAGATAGGAACCCAGACCATACCGCGCAGTGCTATAATTGTGGAAAGAGGCACAGTGGAAACTGCCGAAACTAATCAAATGGTTTCGAATATAAGCCGAGTCGGAGGATTGTCTATTACTCTGGCGCAAGCTGAAGAGGAAAGACTTATTAAGAAATGCACGGCAGTTGTGAAGCACATGCGATCTGCGACGTTCCTCCAGAAAAACGTCGGCAAGGGGGTGAAAAACGGGCTAATGGAACTGGAAGAGCTACTGGATTTCATACTATAGGCGAACATGGAAAGTAAGACAAAATCCGCAGGAAGCAGAAAAAACCGCGCTTCCCGAGGAGAACAGCACGAGTACCAACGGATCGCTGACAGCCCATTGTAGAGCGAACTTGGTAAAAAAAACGAAAGGAGGAAGGGACATCTGAAGGAGACTTCACCCAGGTACTCTCCAGGGCTGAAAAGAATAAGGCGAAGAGGAACAAAAGACAACAACACGTCGCGCCACTAGAAAAACCTCTGCCTAAAATTAAGGCGGACACGAAGGACGGAGCACCAAAAGAAAAGGTGGAGAGACGAAAGAGGACTAGACCGCCAGTTTTGCTTCTTAAGCCAACGGGAGGCAAGACTTTTCGGAAGTCCTCAGTGAAATCCGTTACAAGATTAAACCCGAAAATAACGGAGCAGAAGTGTCTTCCATTCGTAAAACGAAGGGTGGTGTAGTCTTAGTCGAGCTAGGCCAGAAGACTATAAATAAAGTCGCGTTCTGTGAAACAGTCAAGGGGCTTCTGGGAGAAAAGGTTTTGGTTTCCAGTTTGGAAACCACGTGTTCTTTGGAAATCGGAGACCTTGACTGTCTCACAGAAAAGAACGAGGTAGAAGAGGCCATCAAACGCGAATGCCCGGAGGTAACCAATGTCCGGATTGGTATCACCTCTGCGAACTCCCGAGGCCAAAAATTCGCTGTGGTGGAAGTTGCCGAGCAATCCGCGAGGAAGCTTCTAAACAACGGGAAAATAAGAATTCGTTGGGTAGCGTGTAGGATACGAATCCGGGTCGACCCAACCAAATGTTACAGATGTTTGGATTATGGGCACACATCTGCAAACTCTCGGAGACCTGACAGAAGAGCAACTTGCCGTAAATGCGGTGAGGCAGGCCATAAAGCGAACACCTGCATTGAAAAGGAAAGCTGCGTCCTGTGCAGGGACTGTGGAGCGACTGATGAGAGCGTTGGGCACGGGGATCGGGGCGGTGTCCAGTTTTCAGAGCAGAACTGGAAAGGGCTAGAATGCGGTCAACATGATTTGCATCCTACAAATCAATATGTACCGGAGTGTAACCGCTCACGAGTTACTGGCGCAGTTCGCTGTGGAGACCAACGCTGATTTAATAGTCATCAGTGAGCAGTACCAGAACAATGGTGGAGTTTCATGGCACCCTGACATATCAGGTACCGCTGCCATCTGGATTCATTAGGATTCCTGCCCAAGGCCGAGGGGACGGCTTTGTCTGGATTCGGTGTTCAGGGATAACGTTTTTTAATGTCTATCTTACGCCGAATGAGACGACGGACTTTCGACGAAGGCTTGATGCTTTGGAGGACGCTATCTTAGGCACGGATGGGCGGATCCTGGTCGGGGGTGACTACAATGCTAGGGCACTTGAATGGGGCATGCCTCACACAGATTCCAGAGGGAAAAGAATTCTGGAAATGGCTGCGAGAACAGGACTGGTAGTTCTAAACACCAGATCCACCCCAACGTTCCGGCCCCCGGGCTGCGAGGGAAGTATTCCAGATGTAACCTTCACGTCGGAATCACTGATGTTGCTGGTGGACGAGTGGCGAGTTCTGGAAGACTTCACGGCAAGTGACCATCAATACATTGCTTTCGAAGTGGTGGACACAAACTCTCGGTGTGGGCCACCCCGGCGATCTTTCTGTGCACGGAACGTCGCGAAAGTGAACACCGGGAAGTTTATCGAAACTTTGGGAACAGGTGGGGCCACGCTGGAGGGTACTCCTGGGGGCGGTGGCACCGCAGCTAACTCTGTCGTAAATTCAGTTATGAATCTGATAACGACCGTCTGGGGAGCCTCCTGCGAGAATTTCCCCTGCTCGTTGGAAAGTGGCGAGGCTTGCACTGATCCATAAAGGGAAAGGCGACCCCGAATTGCCGTCTTCATATCACTCACTATGTATGCTTGACAATGCTGGGAAAGTGCTCGAAAAGCTCAGAAGGAGACTCGCTGAAGCAATACACACTGCCGGAGATTTATCTCCCAAGCAGCTTGGTTTTAGAGCGGTGAGATCCACAATTGATGCTGTCATGCAAGTCGTGGATGCCGTTCGACGAGTAGCACAGGGATCTATCCTAGGGCTGGACCTTTGGGACGCTACCCACGACAGTCTACTTCAACTCGACATGCCAGAAGAGTCGCGCCTGGTCGGCTATGCAGACAATGTTACGGCGCTAGTTACTTGACGCACTGTCGAACAGGCTCAAAGTAGACTCGGCATATTGATGTGACGGGTAAGCGGATGGATGACTACTCATGGTTTCAATCTTGCACTGGAAAAAACCGAAGTAGTCATCCTGACTAAAAAGAGAATTCCGACCCTGCGTCCCATATCGTTCGGCGAATCGATAATCGAGTCAAAATCAGCGATAAAGTACCTCGGGTTGACTCTTGACTTCAAGATGAGGTTTTTTGAGCAAATAAACGCAGCAGCGAACAAGGCTCCAACTGGAGTTTCGGCGTTAACTAGGCTAATGGTAAACATTGGTGGTCCTACGTCCAGCAGGCGCCGTCTCCTGATTAGTTCAACGCAGTCTGTCCCGCTCTACGGCGCAGAGGTATGGGCTGACGCTCTTAACAAGGGGGTATATCGTAAACGTCTCGCGCAAGTACAGAGACGGGGAGCTTTGCGGGTGGTGTCTGCGTACCGCACTGTCTTTGAATGTGCCGTGATGGTGATCGCGGGAGTGATCCCCGTTGTCCTTCTTGCTAAGGAGCGCAAGCGAGATGAGCCAAGGGAGGTGGTTGCTCGCGAAGAACGGCAACGCACTCTAAACGAGTGGCACCTCTTGTGGCAAAATGAAACTACAGGCAGATGGACTGCGCGGCTCATCGGCAACTTAGATGCGTGGCTGAATCAGAACCATGGTGAGACTGACTATTTCTTTGCCCAATTTTTAAGTGGGCATGGAAGTTTTCAGTCTTACCTGCACAAGATTGGAAGAGCGCGATCTCCGGATTGTGTGTTTTACAATGGAATTGTCGACGACGCCCACCACACTTTTTTTTATGGAAGGTGGGATGGGGTTAGTCAGCAGCTCTATTTAAACACAGAGGATCTCTCTCTAGACAACATTGTCGAAGAGGTGCTGAGGAGTGCTGACGGGTGAAGCCGTGTTGCCTTCTCGTTGCTAAGAAGATAGAACTCGACCGGTGGAGGAGACGGATGGCAGGGAGTTCCTTGGAGCGACAGTTGCCTTCCTCCTCTCCCTTCCCGTTGGTGAAAGGAATTCCCTGATTTGAATGCCCCGCAAGGCGGGAGAGTACGGGGGCTAGCCCGAAGTAATGTGACAAATGGTTCCAGGCTAGCTCTCTGATGATGGAGAGATGTTTAGTTGGTAGTCCGACGACGTACCGAACCGGGAGTCCAACACTGTATGCGTAAATGCATTCACCTACCCTACCCAAAAAAAAACCATGACACGCGCCTGCAACTCAGCGCAGGATTAACCTGGCATGCCAACCATATATATATATACCAGGCGTACCAGGGTTATCCTCACCTGAGTTGCAAACGCAGAGCTGCATGCGACCAGGCGCGTGTCATGGGTTGCGGATAATGACATGACCCACCGGGTGAGCTACGAATATCGCAAGTTAATCAAGGCAACAAATCTTCCAAGAGGTTTCACTTCAGCTTGGGCTGGAGTTATCAAATTGCCGGACTAGTCAAAGGAGTAACACAAGTAATCCACCTGTAAGGCACTCCATGAATCCAGTAGTTAGGAGAAGCTTAGTAACTCGGGATGTCGACCCAATTTATAATGAGGCTTTGACCGCATTCCAGGTCGCATTCACAGAGTATGCTGAGATTCTCCTAGACGCTAGGCCAAAGATCCCAAAACTGAAGTTTACTTCGGCAACTACTAACATCATTGCTGCCGTTGACAGAATTTTGGCTGATCGTTTGGCTAGCGAGATTACTGCTACAGAGGTTCACAGCCTGATCTACGTTACAGCTGCCACGGCTATTCGTCTCCATAATCAACATCTTAGAGCGCATAACAGAGGTATGCGCAGAAGGACTTTACCGTTCTGGGTGTTTCGACTCAACAAAAGAATCGAAAAGTTGAGAAAGGAGATTGGTCGTGTCACGCAAGCACTCCTTGGAAATCGCGAACATCATTGAAAACTACCATCTGTCCAAAGATATGCCAATCGAAAAAATCCTCGAGGTGCTGAAGCAGAAACTTGCGGTATGCTCCAATCGCATCCGTAGGTATCAGAAAAGCTTCCAGCGAAAGACAGACAACACCTTGTTCTTCCAGAACCAACGGGGATTCTACAAAAATCTCACCAACTCAGATAGGGAAAGTAACCTCGATCTGGATCAGGCAGAAGACTTCTGGAGAAGTGTTTGGAGCGAATCCAGCCGATGCAATTTAGAAGCAGTGTGGCTCGCACACCTTATGCATTCGTGCGAGGCCCTCCCCGAAATGACCATGCCTGACGTAACTGAAGTCGACGTTGAAGCAGCCCTTGACAAGGCAGGTAACTGGAAGGCGCCAGAAGTCGACAAGATTCACAACTTCTGGCTGAAGTGGTTCAAGAGCACTCACAGGATATTGGTAAATCAATTTAATCAGATGATTGCCGATCCTGATTTAGTTCCACCATTTTTCACCAAGGGGATAACTTTCCCCATCCCCGAAGAACAGGGTGCCTCTTGCCCTTCAAAATGTCGACCAAATACTTGTCTTCCTACCATCTACAAGGTCTTCCCTTCAGTTCTCCGCGCGAACATCTCAAAACATCTTGATGTTCATAAATTGATAGCTGAGGAGCAAAAAGGATGCGCAAAAGGCTCCCGAGGCTACAAAGAACAGCTTATAATCGATACGGCCTTTGACTCTATATCGCATTTGTGGTTACTACAAGTGTTACGCTTGTACAAAATCAACCCGAATGTTGTTCTTCTCCTCAGAACATTGATGAATAATTGGAGCACGAAGCTATCGGTATCCTTACAAACATCAGGAGAGATAGCAATCAGGCGCGGCATTTTCCAAGACGAATCTCACTGTGATTTTGTTTGGTTTTGAATCCACACTCCTATCTTTTGCATGAAAGCAAATATGGGTTCCAAGTCAAACATGGCCTATTGTCGAAATGTACATTAAGCCATTTAATGTATATTGACGACATCAAATTGTTTGCCAAAGACGAGAACCAACTTCGCTCCTTGCTGGACATCACCATCCAGTTCAGCAGAGATAGCGGCATGCAATTGGGTTTGGAGAAATGTCGCATAAAAACAATTGTTCGGGGAAAACAAACCGACAACGAAGGATACAGCCAAAATAACATTCGGACGACGTGTACAAATACCTCGGCATATTGCAAGTAGAAACACCTGCTGTGGCAATATCAAATCTAAGTTGCTGGGGGAATTTGAACGGCGTCTGCATCTTATCCTTAAAACTGAGCTATTCTTGAAAAATAAAAGCCTCGCAATCAAAAACTTCGCTCTTCCGGTCCTCCAATATACTTTCGGTGTGATAGAGTGGAGTAATACGGATTTAGAATGTCTCAATAGATGGGTAAGAGTAGTTCCTCATCAGGGAGGAACGGGGAGAGGGGTACTTGATTTAGAAACATTACACTACAATGAGGTGCATTCTCTTCGTGAGTTTTTCTTTGAGAGGCAATCTTCTAGCCACTCACACCAGGCTATCGTTTTAGTAGATAATAACTTGAGAAGCAGAGAATGGGACCCCATGTCGAATGTTACTTCAGTCCAACAGAAAATCGACATGTGGCAAAAGAAACCCATTCACGGAGGTCATACAATGTTTAAAATTTGTTGTTGCCAGGCATTGACATCGAAGCCTCCAACTTATGGTTGAATAATGTGTACTTTTTTACTAGACCGAAGCATTCCTAACTTCAACTCAGTATGCTCACCATTCCCCAATTACTAACTCCAGCTATAGGTTATGCAATTGTGAAGAGGAAACCATCCAGAACATAACATCTGTGTGTACGATATTGAGCAGTACCGAGTACACCTCCCTCTGCAGGATTCTCCATCAAAACCTTGCAGTGAAGTATAACTTAGTGGCAACCTACCATCCTTATTATACGTATACTCCGTAGAGAATTTCGGAAAACGATCGGGTCAAACTACTGTGGGATCACACTGTTGCCACCGACCACAGTGTTAATCATAACAGACTCGATCTAGTTCTGCTTCTGAAGGAAGAACGAGCGTACTTCATGATCGATGTAGCCGTACCGTCGAACCGGAACACTGTTGAAAAACTGCATGGGAAAATCCGGAGCTACGGACCGCCTCCGTCTTTAGTTCCGGAAGGTCAAGCTGAACCATCCTCAACCACGCTTTTATGGCGCTAATGGTTTCGCTAGCGTACATTTCAACGTCTTCAGGTTCTTTCGGGACGACAACCAAAGCTAGATCATCTGCGATACCGATTGTCGCGGTCTTCTTTGGCACGGGAAGGACAAGGACCCCATTGTACATAACGTTGCACAGGGGAGGACCCTACACTGAGCCCCCTCCTGCGATGACGGTGTACCGCTTCGATCCCACATCCGAGTCGTTCCAAAGTGTCCGCTCCGATAGGTAACTGTCGAGGAGCTTAGTTAAATAACTAGGGACACCCGATTTTGCAGTAAGGTTTTTATCCACTCCCAGCTAACGGAATTGAAGGCATTTTTTATATCGAAAGTCACCACGGCACATTAATTTTTGGACGACATTGCGTCTTGTCACATTGACCCGAGATATTTAATTCGCTCAGTATTGGGTAGATTATTGAAGCTGACAGCACTGAGCAATTTAAATATCTCGAGTCAATGCTGTCAGCCGATGAGCCAATGAGGACTGCGTTATGCTTCTCATATAGGGAAACACAAAACCTTTTATAGCTGAAGCGTCAAGCTTCCAGTTTCACGACTTGTTTAGAAAAGAAAATGAAAACCTAATGAGAGTTGAGTAAAAGATGATGATGAAGATAATTTTTGAGCAGCAGACAAACGAAATTAGGTTACAAAGCCGCCAAGCAACGAGAGGAAACTTCATGTTGTTCATCGTTTCTTTTACATGAATGCCATTAGGTGTTCAAGTGGGGAAAAAAAGGATAAATATTTCCATAGAAAAATGTGTATTTCGTGCTCTATTTTACCAAAAGCAACTACTTTGTACATTATTTATATTTTCTGTTAAATTTTTAATCTGAAATAAATCTGTTGCCTACTTCACAAATTGATAAATATCAGCTCAGTCGTGCTAATTGAAAATATTTTAAATTTATTTGAATCAAGGGAAACATGGATCCTTAAAATCAATTCTCGATGGCGAAGCCAATGCAAATAAACCACAAATTCCATCGTTTTGATTTTTGGCCACGTCCTCCATACATTCAATGCACTGTGCACCGGCCCTATTATTTGCGGGGGAGGAATGAGTAACTCGCCTTTTCTACACCTAGTGCCCGGGGCGAATTTTCAACGGGCTTTGCGAGAGATCTCTCGCTTCTCCATTCATCCTTTCTTTTACGCCTGGCGGAGTAGAATTCAAAGTTAAACCAACAAGGGGCAACTTGTATAGCATAAAAATCTTCCCCGTTTGATGATATATATATATCCTTATATATCCATCCTTACTATAAGTATACTCCGCAGAGAAGCTTGGAAAATGATCGGGTCAAACTACTGTGGGATCACACTGTTGCCACCGACCACAGTGTTAATCATAACAGACTCGATCTAGTTCTGCTTCTGAAGGAAGAACGAGCGTACTTCATGATCGATGTAGCCGTACCGTTGAACCGGAACACTGTTGAAAAACTACATGAAAAAATCCGGAACTCCGGCCCCTTGGCAGAAAATATGAAGCAGTCCTGGAGACTACAAAAGATCGAAGTAGTCCCAGTAGTAATTTCAGCGACGGGATTAGTCCCGCAGAACTTACATAAAGCGCTGAAAACGCTCGACCTTAGGGCTGGACTTTACATGGAGATGCAAAAAGCGGTTATCCTTGCAACCTGTGCAAAGTCCGAAGAGTCCTGTCCGGTAACAATCTGACCTAATGGGTTTCAGACTTGATCCGCACTGTCTTCGATATAAGATCCATGTCTCTGTAGTGTAGAACCTCCGCGTCATTGGCTGAAGTGTTTGCGACATTCGGGATGTAGTAATACATTTACGCATGGTCGCACACACTTTGCGTTAAAACGCATCATCGCTGTGATGCGGGCCTTTGGATGTTGCCTTCAGCCCATCCTTAGGTTGGTCGCCCCTCGGTCCGGTTGGGCGGGAAGAGGGTCCGTGGGCTTTTTTAACTATATATATATGACATTTATGGAGAAACAATAGACGCAGGTAGAAATATTTGAGTCAAAAACTCGGACAGAAGTCAAAAAAGATAAAAACCACGGACCAACACCCCCCCCCCCCACTGATGGTTGCTTTGAACTTAGAGATTGTGTAAATCATGCGGGATAGTTCTAGGCGCTTTAGTTTGTTCATCATCTTTTTGAGAGTTTGTGTTAAACGAAACCTTATTAAAATCGGTTGAATGTCCATCTGTCCGTCTGTCTGTCACACCCGATTTACGCGAAATCTGGCAAACGGATTGTCATGGATTGGTGATAACATGTGGTCTGAATGTCCCTTTACATGCAGCGTGTGGCGCCATTTTGTGTTGAATTTGAAGGGAACTCTCCGTACATGCAAAGGTTTGAATATAGTCATGCGGGATATCAAATGAAAGGACTTGATTAGTTCTTGCTAAAACTGATCTGAATTCTGATATTGGGTTAAAATGCGCGATTAAAAAAGGTGAAATAAATATGTCCAAAGGAAACCTCCAACACGCAAATAATTAATTAATTAATAAATATTGCAATATACTATTATTCACTTTATTTATTCAGGTGTCGTTATGGAGAGCATTTTCAAGCCTAGATACCATGTACATGAACCACCATATTTCTTATTCGATATTTGGGTTGGGCACTTTCTGAGAAGGGGTCCTTGAAGTAACTGACGCTTCTCTGGCCCTCGCGCTCCTCCTCTTTGCAACCAATGATGCCGGTTTCGCAAACTATTAATTGAGACCTTTGATTTGATAGTTCACATGACAATACTCGGTGTAAAACAACTTGACCACGAGACCACGAAAGATAGATATTTCAACTGAAGAATTTGTTCATCCTTCACTTCCACAAGCACTGCCGGCATTTGGAGCAGTTCGACCAGTTAGTGCAACTGAATTCGTGAATGCAATAAAACGAATGAAATTTTGGAAAGCAACAGGACTTGACGACATCGCATCTGAGTTCTGGAAAACGAAGAGCTGGGATCCAACACTGTAGCCCAGTGAATTCTCAATCGGGTTACTGGGGAAGGTGAAACACCATTTGACTGGCAAGAAAGTACCACAGTTTCAATATGGTTGCTGTTTCTAGGCAAACGTATACGCGAAATCATTGAAGCAACCGTGAATCAAGCCGGGTTTGTCAAGAACTGCGGAACTGCTGACGCAATGCATCCTGCGCGGATCCTCATGAAGAAACACAGTGAGAAGCATCGTCCTTCTAAATACTTCGGGGTCTGGAGAAGGCGTTTGACCGTGTGCCACACGAACTTATCTGGAATGCTCTACAACAACCCCTAGGTAGTATGGTCATCTAATTCACGCTAACGAGAATTCACTTGCAAGATGAATATCGAAGTCGATAATATGCGACCAAAAGGGTGGTCGAAACAACGGTGGCTTGATACGCTGATGGATAGGGGATTTGAAAGCTCCGCGAATGCATATAGATCAGGCCTTTCATCGCGCAACCGATAAATATGAACTGACTCTGCTTGTAAACGAGACAAAGGTTAAAGCGAAAGAAGAAACCTGAGTGCCCCTTATTAAAAATAAATTAAAAAGTAATATTGTCCGATTTTATCATACGTATACCTGAGGTTTACAGAGCATTGGAAGAGATATTGGGAAAACTTATCCAGTTTTTACAACCCCTCCCGTTTCTCGGGTCCCCATACATCCATTTGGTAGAAAATATGAAGTTATTTTTAAACGTAGAGGAAACTGGGACGAACCAAAATAATGCATGGGTGGATATACTGAAGTCCTCTACACCAATAGCTTAAAAATAGGACAACATTGTGGCACACTTGTAAAATAGAAACGAGGAGTTAGCTTTTCCCGTGAGGTAATATTCAACGGTTTTCCTAGTTGAAGTGTATGCGAATCCAAGAGCGACAACCTGGGTGATTGACGAACGATTTAAGGGCAGGAGTATTGCAATTGGCAGAGATGGCCAGGCTGCACTGAGGGCGTTAAGTAGTCTTTTGATCACCTCCAAAGTCGTTAAGGAATGTAAAAACCCATGAATTCTATTTCGAGATTTAATATGGCGGAACTATTCTGTGTAGCTGGTCAGTGTGATGTAGTTGGAATGCCTCAGTAGGAGGAGGTCCAATCCCCCTGATCGGAACTAAACTCAAAATAGAATAATGACAGATAGCAGTGCCTAAATGCTGTTAAATACCCCAAACTTTTCTTGTCAGAATCAAACAAATATACTTCGAAGCTAATCCTGTCGAAAAGCAAGAAGACTTGCAGGTGGAAGGAGGGAATTACTCTGGCAACCTGGCCACTGTGGTGTAAAGAGAAATGAAATGTTGGACACTTTAGCAAAGGAGGGTACAATTTTTCCCATGCCCAGACCGTGGCCAGCAATTGGTTTGTCAGTGGCATTGGCTTATGCTGCTATTAAAAACTGGGAAGAAGCTTCTTATAATGGCGGGTGACGGAGCCTTAATGCCACTATACTCAACGCCTCTTTTCCAGAACTAATCTATGTAGTATTTTTTATGTGGGTTTCGATTGCAGCGGGTACCATAACACCCTCTAACGAAAGTCTTGTGAAACATAAACGTATCTGGGATATTTCTTTAGACGGGGAAGTGAAGTACAATCAACGACTACGTTGCAGGTACGTTCACATACTATGCCTCCTCTCATGGCGGACAAACACACACACACGTATCTTTTTACCTTTCCTAAATTAACGACCTGTGCCGATACCACGTGGGCCAGGATCTGCCTCATCACAAACTCGCTTTGCAGCATTTTAACTCTTCACGATACTCCACCGCTTATGACCTGCAGTCATTTCGCTATTTCAGTATTCCATCAGTTGCGGTTTTGAATAAGTATTTCCAGTAGTAGCAGTCTCGGTATTCAGCCGCCTTACCTCCAGAAAAATGTCCTCATCAAGTGATTTGGAGGACAAACCTATTTCGGGATTCTTCATGTGGTTAAGATTGTACTCGTCCGTGATTAATACCCTGAGTTGATTTAGGCACTCATTCACAGCGGAGTCGACTGGTATCCGACAACCAGTCACAATTCAAAGCCTTCGGTTACGATAGCGACCTGGACTATATATGTAAAACAGGAACGTACATCTTTTCTTTCAACTCAATATAGTCACGTGTGGTATCAAATGAAAGATACCGATTAATACTTCACCAGGAAGATATTAGTTCTGATATCGGTTGCCAAGGGGAGGAGTGCGGGGGTCAGAAAAGAGTCAATTATTCAAGAACCCGTTCTCAGAAACTATTCAACCGAAAAGTCTGAAAAAAATCAGGATACCATCACTATATGGCTTTTAGGCTGTGCCAGTTCCTTCAGTTGAATATAAGATCATGGCAGATTTAGTGACGATATCCAGTGGAAACTCTTATCAACTCGGCAGATTCTGTTAGTTTCTTCGATTTGACTCGTTAGATTGCTTCTTCTACTTTAGTCGCGCTAACAGATAAAATTGCTCTAAATGTCAACCGTGCTCGTGGAAATAGACAATAAACAAACAATAAAATATGTTCGAAATATCCCCATTATCTATCCGTCGCCGCTCGTAGGACGGTTAGCAAAATACCATTTTTGTCATCGACACAAAAGAAGTGTCTAATATCCTGTGTCGGCTTTTGAAGGGTCAATGCGGATATGTTTTGCTGCCTGAGCCAGCGGTGCTCTCCCCTCTCATGGTTGGAGACAGAGGGACCGCATGGGAAACCAACCGGTCTCTTCTGCTCCAACCGTCATATAGTGTACACGCAGTTGCAAGCGACTTTTCATTCAAATCACTTTGCGTTGGTTTCCTCGATTATGCAACCACTCTTGTACGAAGCGTGTAAGTCGCGAAGCTACATCGTGTGCAATTTAACTGGGCGGCCGTGAAAATTGGAAAGCAATCGGGATTAGAAAAGATTTCAATTTGGGTTGATTAAAAAGTTATTTTTTACAAAGGTCTACGCTTCAAATTTGGTTCTTTAGCTAAAGAACAACCAACCCCTTCCCGGGAACTAGAGGTATTGGGGAGTTCCTTCTGTTTCTTGGTTTGGTTTTTTGTTTGTTATCTTTTGTTTACTGATCAAATTATGAATCATTTCGTGGGGCTATCTGTTCAGTCTGACGACCTCTAGAATGTGTTTGGTCCCTTTCATTACGCCTTCCGAAAATATGGGAAGGCGTGATTTGACGTAGGATATCAGTCGACTGAGCTGTGAATGAGTACCTGAGTGAAATCAGGGTAATAATCTCGGGCGAGCGCAATGCTGACCACATTGCCTCCTACAAGGTACTGTAATCCTGTAGTGTACCGTTACGGTCTTGAAAGAAGTCCTCTAACACACTTCAAGGTCCTGATCCAATATGGATGGATTATTATATTAAAAATTAAACAATTTTCTACCTTGCCAATTCTGAACAGATCCAGATATTATTTATCTTACCTTTTCATTTTGGACCATTTTGTTCTTAATGTAATCTTCTGAGTGGCTATTTAATGCGTGGTGACATTTTTGTGGAAGCGGCTTTGTCTGGTTTATGGATCTTGGGGAGCCTTTTGATATCAGGAAGTACTGGGTTTGACCTTCAGGGTGTCGTTTCCGCAATTGGTTGGGATTCCTCCTCTGTCCATCTTCTTTATGAGTTGTGATAGGGAATCGCTCCAGAGTTTTTGGTAAGGTCAAGGTTGTCTTTCATTCTTTACTCTTGTCCTCCTTGTCCGCTTTTTATGTGCCTCTGTTCTTTAGTTTCCTAATTATTTTCCTCCCTCGTATGTTGAAGGCCTTCTTGGTCTTTCCAATGTTACTTTCCTTAATGTTGTAATTGTGATCCGTTTCCTTAATTCTAGAGTGAATAGGCGAATTCGTTGATAATTATGGCATTCGGATGTTCAATATCATCGTTTCAATTGGAAAACAATCGCTATGGGTATTATTTCTAGCGGTCATCAACTGTCTACACCACGCTCTAAAAAAACGAACTTTGGCTTTGTAAACGGAGCTTATAAAATAGAATACAACTGCAAGTTTGGCTAGTGGATACAAAAAAGTTTTGCGGAAATTACAAAACCTTCAAACAACTCCTAAGTTCGTTTGAAAAGGAGGAGGGCAGAATTCCTATAATTCGAAGAGCTGAGAAAGCAACAGTATTAAAAGTGAAAAGGTGGTCTACCCCCCCCCAAAATGGGTTGTTATAATACTTAGGTACGGTTGACGTAGGCGCTAATAGCATATGAATCAAAATTCCCTATTTAGTAGCTATCTTAACATTAATAAGTATTGTCCCCTGTCACTCTCTATTTTAAAAACATACACCCCTTAGTGGGGTACAGCACATCGACTGGTTACCAGAAATGCGCTTCAGCGCCCCCCCCCCCCCCCCCCCCCCACAACGACTTTCCAAGACGCTTGCACCCCTCCTTCACTATTCTGTGCCAATTGCCTTTGGAGCGATTCATTCGTCGAGGATCTTAGGAGACTGAATTGAATTGTA
Source organism: Hermetia illucens (assembly GCF_905115235.1). NCBI lineage: Eukaryota > Metazoa > Arthropoda > Insecta > Diptera > Stratiomyidae > Hermetia > Hermetia illucens. The sequence continues at coordinate 128,578,473 of NC_051849.1, read as the reverse complement.
TGGCGTAGCTGGCAATGCAATCGTTGACCGTCCTTAATGTCTGACCTATCGACTGCCACTTTCGCCTTCCAATCATAGTGCGTTCGAGTGGAGAGTCTGTGCGCCGACCAAGTTCTTCCACTATCTGAAGAACGTATAAAGATTAGAAGCATTTACAGGATAGAAAACAAAAGTAGATCATATGATGCAGTATGCTGCACTACTAATATGTGTTACAAAACTTCCTTGACGGATTTTTTCAGGTTACTTACTTTGGGACCTTGGGTATGACGTCTGGTTAGGCAATGCTCGAGGCAATAGATACTCCAAAAAGCATAAATCGTTAAATCCAAAGGAGAAAGATTTCTGGCAGTTTAGTTGGCATGAGATAGGAATATATGATTTGCCAGCAATGATCGACTACATACTTAACGCTACAGAATATCAAAAACTTTTCTATGCTGGTCATTCGCAGGTAGGTTAACACACGTGGCTGCGACAATTTAACGTTAACATGTCTACATTCAAGGGTACTACGTCTTTTTTTGTGATGTGCAGTCGGCGGCCAGAATTTAACAAAAAAATAATCCTCATGCAAGCTTTGGCTCCTGTAGCATTCATGACGCATATTAAAACTCCTTACGCCAGGATATTCAATAGATTTCGAGAGGTACGTATACCGCCAGTGTGTAATAAAATTTCGTTAGAAATTATCATATCTGAACAACCGAAAGTGCATTTTGAAAAGATGCGATGCTGCCTTCAGGGCATTTTCAATTTTGTCCCTAAGTTAGCTTCCATTGACACAAAATTTTCTACCATTATAAGTAATAAAATAATGCATTTTTTTTTAAGGAAGTTTTGAAGAAAATCCAACTATTATTAACAAAGCTACAGAATGTCAAAATTTTCTATTTCACATAAATTTATCACAATCTAAGTCCTGTATGACGTTACCATCATATAAGGAGAACTCATATGAACGATGCGTTGGTTACATCAAGGAATATTTTTTAGCTATTTCGCAAGCAAGATGAACAAAAACCTTTATACCCGAAGAATCCAGCTGGTATTCCGACTTGTTACTTACAAAAGTGATTCACTGCTTTCATGTTTTTGTTTTAGCCTAGCTCAATTGTAAATTAACTATTTTGTGAATAGGCAGGTGGAGTTCCTGTGACAATTTTCTGACCTGCTTAATTTTTAAGGTCTGTCTGCTTGTCTGTCTGTCCGTCACACGCATTTTTCTCGAAGACTGTAACAGCGATTGACACCAAATTTGGTGGCAAGGTTGGAACTGTGAATGCTCACGCATGTAGTGAGTTACATCCTTTTACGTTGAATTTTAGGGGGTCTCCATACAGGCAAAAGGGGGTGTACATTTTTTTCAATAAATATAGTCATCAAATGAAAGGTATCATTAGTACTTTCCAAAGCTGGGCTTAGTTTTGACATTTGTTGGAAAAGCGGGGAGTACCGGGGGGTCGAAAGTGATCATTTATTTAACTGAGCCATTCTCAGAAACTGCCCAAAGGAAAAATCTGAAAAAATCAAGATGCTACCTTCCACACCGATATCCCTTCAAATAATAATGGTATATTACTACAACTTTTAGTAATTGGCTGCAGGACTACCCTTAAGTTCATCCTAGCGCCACGTACAGCAATGTAGGTTATAATATGAAGCTTGATCTAACCAAGTTTGGTGAAAATCGTACTGTTACTAACAAAGTTATAATAGGTCAAAGTTGCCACTTCTTTGGAAATTTAAGATTTTGAATGTTAATTTCACCGGAAAGTGAATATTCTCACATAATATATGCGAATATTACGTGTTACGTACGAATGGGAAAAATTCACACTCAAATGTCTTTATAAAAGAAATACGCAAAACCTTTCATACCTGAACCGTCCAGCTTCCGGTTTCCCGACTTGTTTATCCTTCTTCTTCTTTTTCTTCAGCCTTTGTCCCGTTCACAAGCGGGGTCGGCTCGTCGTGATCGGCTTCGCCATTTGGCTCTATCGAATGCCTGATCTGGGTGCAATCTCGAGGCTTTCAAATCCCCATCCAGCGTATCAAGCCACCGTTGCTTAGGTCTGCCTTTTGGTCGTTTACCATCGACTTCGATGTTCAGACCAATCTTTGCAAGTGAATTTTCGTTTGCACGAATTGCGTGACCATATCATCGAAGACGCCTCTCTCGCAACTTTTCCACGATCGGTGCAACCCCATAACGATCGCGGATATCCTCATTTCGGATGTGATCTAAACGTGTGACGCCACTAGTCCAACGTAGCATCTTCGTCTCCATTACCGCGAGACGCCGTTCATTGTCTTTTATGGTCGGCCAACACTCAGAACCATAGAGAGCGACTGGACGGACAACATTGCGGTAAATTTTAGATTTGAGACGTTCGTTGATACGTCGATCACAAAGGACACCAGTTGTGGAACGCCACTTCATCCAGGTTGCGTTAATGCGTGAAGCAATTTCATAACGCAGCTCTCCATTGGCTGATAGCGTTGACTCGAGGTATTTAAATCGCTCAGATCTGGGCAGATCACTGCCGCTGACAGTGATTGTGCCTGTTTCATGGGGATCGGTCGTCAAAAATTCAGTTTTGTTTAAATTCAATCTGAGACCGTGTTGCATGAGGCGATCATTCCATTTTTGAACAAGTTGCTCCAGATCGTTTTTGCTATCAGATGCTAGGAAAACATCATCTGCATAAAGCAGTGTGTATGGCGCTGGACGTTGGATATCCCGTGTGACGCTGTCCATAACAAGGACAAAGAGGAGTGGTGAGAGGGCACTTCCTTGATGAACTCCAACAGAGACACGAAGCGGTTTTGATACACCCGCCATACTTCGAACTTTACTTTTCGGATCGTGGTAGAGCAATTGAACCCAGCGCACGAGTTCTTCTGGCACGAAGTGTTGTCGTAAAGCATACCAGATGAGTTCGTGTGGTACACGGTCAAACGCTTTCTCTAGATCCAGAAAGGCAATGTAAAGAGGGCGATGCTTCTCACGTTGTTTCTCCATGAGTAACCGCGCGTGTATTGCGTCAGTAGTTCCGCAGTTCTTGACAAATCCGGCTTGATTCACGGTTATTTCAACGATTTCGCGAATACGGTTGTCAAGAATGCGTTCAAAAATCTTCATGGTATGGGAAAGTAACCGGATCGGACGGTAATTTGAACATTCTGCTGGGCTACCTTTCTTTTTCCATATTGGAACAGTGGTACTTTCTTGCCAGTCAGATGGTGTTCTTCCTTCCTGAATAACCCGGTTAAAGAATTCACTGAGCCACAGTGTTGGGTCCCAGCTCTTCGCTTTCCAGAGCTCAGATGCGATGTCGTCAGGTCCTGTTGCTTTCCCCGATTTCATTTGTTTTATTGCCTCCTCGACTTCAGTTGCGCTGACTAGTGGAACTGCTCCAAATATCGGCAATGATTGTGGAAGTGGAGGATGAGCAAATTCTTCAGTTGAAATCTGCTCGAAGTATTCTCGCCATCTATCCGTTGCGGCTCGACGGTTGGTAAGCAAAGTACCGTTCTTGTCATTAACACAACAGAAGTGTTCGATATCCTGTGTGCGTTCATCACGGCTTTTAGCAAGTCGATACAGATCTCTCTCGCCATCCCGAGTGTCCAGTTTATCGTAAAGATTTTTGAAATGGTTCGCTCGGGTGACAGCGACCGCTTTCTTTGCTTCCCGGTTGGCATTCTTATAAATTTGCCAATTAGCAGGCGTTTTATCGTCGAGAAGTTTGTGGTAGAGGCGTTTCTTTTCACGGACCTTCATTTCAACATCATCATTCCAAAGCCAGGTATCTCGGTTGATGTACCGCTTATCCGGCTTGGTGACCCCGAGGATTGCAGAGGCCGCTTTGTGGATCGTGTCTTTCATTTGGTTCCATGATTCTTCCACATTCGTAATGGTTGGCAATCGTATGAGTAGACCGTTTCTTCGTTCTTCTCACCAAATCGCCACCATTTAATGCGCGGCGGGCCAGTGCGTTCCTCACGCCGTTTTATCGGTGGCTTAATTCGCAGGACGGCAATCAACGGCCGATGTTGAGGTGCGATGGTCTCATAGGGAACAACTTTGCAATCAGTGACAGTGGTAAAATGTTGACGTCTTATGAGAATATAGTCGATTTGCGTTTTATTGTTCCCACTATAAAATGTGGGAAGATGAGACAATCGTTTGATGAACCATGTATTCATAAGTACAAGGTCATGGGTGTCCGCAAAATCGATTATACGCTCGCCACCTTCGTTGCGCGCTCCGAACCCCTTTCCCCCATGGCACCTGTTACCGTCTGCCTTTTCACCCACATGACCATTAAGGTCGCCGGCAATGATTATGTAATCGTCAGCAGGCACGTGACAAGTCTTTTCATCGAGAAGTTGCCAGAAGGCATCTCTCTCGGCATCAGGTCGGCCTGTCTGTGGTGCATACGCGGTGAAGAAGTGAATAGTGCGATCAGCTGATATAATGGTGAGCTTCATCAGCCGATCATCAAATCGTTCGACTTCTTTAATGGCATCACGGAAACCCTCTGAGATGGCAATGCCAACACCATATTGAGTGTGTGGGTTACCAAAATAGAGAAGTTTGTAGCCATTTTTACCGCGTTCGCGTTCAATGTCGCAGCTTTTGGAATCAGACCATCGGGTTTCTTGCAGAGCGCAGATGTCAATGCACCTTGTCCGAAGGGCTCTTGCGAGTTCCTCGGTCTTTCCAGTTAGGGTACCAACATTTAGCGTGCAGACACGTATTTGTTTTGTTCGTTGTGTGCGGACTAACTTGCTTACGTCCTGACGCCTTCCAAGCGTCAAGAACCCTTGCCCATTTCTCGACAGGACCGGGGCCCGTCCTGCCGCGTCGACTGAGGTGGACGCCCTAGCATTTCTCCGAGGCTTGTGACTTAATCCGATCATCATGTTTGTAACGACATTCTATGCATTTTCTTGGTCGACCTGTCGCGGGGCCTGTCACCAAGAGAGATCAGGTAGGATTTAGCATAGTAGAATAACTCCAACTATACTCTATTTATCTCTTTCCCTGATCTCAGCATTTTATTTTTGTTTTACTGAGGATAGTACAGAGTACGTTGCCTCAAACCCTCCTCCTTTACCTGTGCTTGGGACCAGCATACTATGTTTATCCTACTTCACTATAATTAGTACATTTGGTTCTAAGCTAGAAAATGCTATTTTATATTACTGGGAATAATTATGCCCAAGAAAGTTTCTATTTCAATATAATTATATTATTGGAGACGAATATAAAAAGGGCACATTAACACAATACTTTACAAGTCGAATACAAGTATTGACCAAAGCTTTGAGCATTCGAGTAACAGTGACAGTTACTTTCCCCCCATATAGCAGCACTGTGGGAATGTATACTTGATGCTGGGGATGAATTAGGTATTTCTCTTTACCATTGATAAAAGTAATGTTACCCAGCTGTAGAAACTGATCGGCGCCTGCAATACTATGTCTTCAGGAGGAATAGGGTAGTTCATCTCCCCAAATACATTATTTGAGTGTCATAGTTCACCAAAGACCAAAGTGTCTTTCGGCGAGGGTGCGATATGATTACAAGAAGAACCAATACATTATGAAACTCCAGCGGGCACAAACTTGATTTGGAGTTTCTGCAAAACTGTACCTCTATATAGCACGCGATGTTTGGAGCAGTCATCTGTCGTTCTAAAAATGGTTTTTTGTTTCACTGAAATGCTCATCTTGTGCAATTTACCCCAGGTACACTCCGTGTTGCTTCTGTCAAAAGTCTTTTGCAATCGATGTGTTGCTGAGCTAAACTCCAATCACTTTTTTTCGATTAAGGGGTTCATCCCGTGTGAGGGCCGTTTTTAAAGTTTTGTGTGAAACAAAACTTTATTAGAATCGATTCAATGTCAGTCTGTCCGTTTTCCTGTCATACCCCCCAGTCGGAAACGACTGGACCTATTGTCACGAAAATTTTAGAGGATGTGGGTCTGATGTTCCCTTTACATAAAGCAAGTGGCGCCATTTTCTGTTAAATTTAGGGGGCTCTCCATACCTATGTATGGAGGGTGAAATTTTTTTTTCGCAGAATGTAGTCATGTGCGGTATCAAATGAAAGGACACCATTAGTACTTTTCGAAACTGGCCCCACATTTCCTATCTGGTGAAACGTAGGGGAGTGAGGCCTAAAAATATGACCCAGAAAAAATGTAACAGGTCTCGTTCTCAGAACCTATTCAATCGAAAGCCTGAAAAATTACGGTGGTGTATCTAAACGAAATCTAGAAATCTGTATGAAAAAAGTTAATAATGTATATTAGCATATTTTAGAAATTTACCGGGAAACCCCCCCCCCCCATGCTAGAACGACAAAATTTTGCATTTGTATGAAGGCCGACATAAGGCACAATTAGTTAAGCTTGAACAATCCAACTATTATTAACAAAGTTATGGAGGTTGTGAATTTCGGTCAATATATATATGGATGGATATGTAGAGTATTCAGTAATAGGCAGTTTGTTTGTTTAGGGTGAGAATAATATCTATGTCTGTAATATGTACGCACATCTCGTAGCTTGGAAAGATATGAAGGAATATGTTTGATTTGTAGCTATATACGAATGGAAAAATGTGCGTAGAAGTTTCTCACATAATATAAACATAAAACCTTTATACACCAAGCGTGCAACTTCCGGCAATCCGACTTATTTTGTTTTTTTTGAAAATTTTTTGTGAAAAAATATTTGACCATTATTAACAATATCTTGAATATGCGTAGTAACTTTTCCAGCTCGATATCATAGTTCATTATTGAAATAGAGAGGAACTTATGCACCCATCTACAAAAAGGTGTTTTTGTACTGCCCCTCTGATCATCTTAAAGAAAGAAGTAAACGGCATTTTAACGTGCGGACTTAACCACAGTACACAAACTAGAATTATTAAAAAATAATAAAAACTAAATTTTTGGTGCCTTGTTTAATTTTTTGTTTGTAAATTTTGGTGTTTTTTCAAGGCTTCTTTAATGAATACAAAATCAACTAAATGAATGGCAATTATCTTAGTTTTGAATAAGTCGTGAAAACTTCAAAAAATTTCGTTCGATAGATTCTGGGCTATGGTGGCAGCAGATTTTCAACATGCAGTTTCGAGAAAAACGCATTTAAAAAGTAGAATGCGATTTTTAACCATAAAATCTTAACTGATCATTAATCTGCTATACCTAGTCGATAGCCTTTAGGTTTGTAGATGTCATTCGGACCGATAAATACGCGCTTTATTGCAGCGATCGACAAAAAGCTAGCATGTGACATTTTACCTGTTTAACACTGTAATTTCCGAACAACTCCGAATATCAAGAAATCGCTTTGCCCAAATATTTTACACTATATCTAAATACAACTGATGCCAGAAAAAGAAAATGATTCCTTTGATCCTACACACGGGATGGCCCCCTTGAGTTCCCTAGGCGTCTTAGTTACGTTTCAGGATTTCAATTACCTTTGGGCAGCATGTAATTCTCATGGAAACTCTCGATTGCAGACTGTGCTCAAAAACGAGAAGACATAGAGAACATGAGAATTCATCTTCAACATCATAGCTTTTAGATCGAATAATTAAAGGATTTGTCAAGGAAAAAGCACACTTTATAATTTAAACTGTTAAATATTCATATATTCAAATAAGAATATGCGATCTACTCTCGATATCACATTTGATAACGAAAAACCGCAAGACTCCTTTAAATGCGCCGCCTTATTACATAATATCCTGATGGCACTAAATCAGCATTCGGAAAACGACAACTGTGAAGAGAATTTGAATCAATCCACGTTTTATAGAAAACATAAAAAATAATATGACCTTGATATATGTACATCGAATATTTATAGACTTCAAGCAGGCGGGCCGGCATGTACTCTGTAAAACACAATCTATGTCAAATTAGGCTTTTCCAAATGATGATGCACAAGGCTGCAGAATCACTGGGCGTTCTCGAATAGAAACCGAACTAATATTAGGGAATGAGCTGAGCTTTATTTTTCAACCGATAGTGAACTGAAACAACACGGAACTGTATTTCTTACAAGGTGCTCAGAGGTAGCAGTGAGAAAGACAGGGCGGCAACCCTGTCGGCCAAATCAAAACCAAGTAGCCGAGGAGAACCTCCATAGTGGTGGTACCGGGAGACACTGTACTCACTTTGGTCTGCCGGCCGTGAAGCAGTAGGCGAATGCTCCAAAGGCCTAATCAGAGCGATCAGACCCGAGTCTGCACGGGGACTCAACTGAAGTGGCAATTTGGTCACGAAACTTTACCAGGGATGTACTGGTACCATGGGAACGGGGATAGCCCCTAGACTCTCATACTTCGGGTGAACTCCCGCTGTATGTGAGTACAGCTCACAGCTCCCCTAGTTGGAGCTTCATGTGAGTTGTTGGTTAACCTTAAGCGAGAAGAGACCTTCGAGCCTCGGCGTGGTGTTGCGTTTCAGCACGGGTGCCGTGCTTCTTAGTTCGGTAGAGATTTAGGTAGGTCTTGCATCCACCAGTGTGAATGCTAAGCCATGCACTTAGTATAGACTGGTACCGTTGTTGCTTGCCTCACCGAGGCTCTGATTGTGGTCCCAGAATCAATAGGTGTCTTAAGAAGACCGTAGGATTAAGTCGGATAGACAGGTGCTCACGTTAAACCTTGAAGGACTCACTGTACTTCTTACATGATGAACCCAAACACATAAAAATTCGAAAACTTTAGATGGGTCGTGTAAAATTTTGCGGGACAAAAAATAGCGTCCGATGGGCGGAGCTGTTCAGTTAGGCTCGTACTTGAAGTCTTCGCATCATGTGTGATGGTATTAGTGCATCTGGCTGCGGTCCATATAGAAATTTGTCGGCTTGGTGCCACAATCGATCGTAAAAGGCGGCGATCCGCAAAATATTGCAATGACATTTTATCAATTTCGTATTGTAATTTTGTATGTATGTATTGGCTGTTTATAGCTGGTTGCTTAGTTACATGCATTCGCGCACACAGAAGTGCTATAAAAACACGATACACAATACATTAACGTTTGCGCAGAACGCACTATGACCCTTACTCGGCCTCAAGTAGGATGAATCATTTTTTGTCTTTTTTGACAAGTTTCACCTCCTGTGTATAGTCTCCTTGCTAGGCGCCTACTACGAGTAAAACTACAGAGAGGGTAAACGACAGTCTGAAAAACTTCACAATAGACGGGAGTCCCCAACGAACCTTGTGTACTGCTTTGTTTTTGAAATTGGAGAACGCATTTGCCCGAGCAAGAAAAATAGTGGAAAAACCAAAATAACGAACAACGTCGAATCGCACTGGTCAAACGAAAATAATGCAGATAGGAGACCTCAACTTTGAGACCGTTCAAAATTTCTCCTATCTAGGGTCGAAAATCACAACCGATAACAGCTAACACGATGAAATCCGCGCACGGTTGTTGGCAGCCAACAGAGCCTATTTCAGCTTACAAAAACTGTTTTGTTCGAAACGTCTCACCAGAGGGTGAAAGCTCTTACTATACAAAGCAATGATCTTACCAGTCCTTATGTATTCCTCGGAGACTTGGGTTCTTAGCAAAAAAAATTGCGAGCTCTTGGCCGCGTTCGAGAGAAGAATCCTCCGAGGAATTGTTAGCCCCCTACATGAGGATGGACGATTCCGTAGCCTACATAACGACGAAACCTATGAGTGACATCATGACCGTCTTGTTGTGGATAAAATGCGGCTCAACAGGTTGCGGTGGGCAGGTCACTTAATCCATACGGATGAGGATGATCCAGGCCGGAAAATCTATAAAGCAATATCTATGGTAGAAAAAGAAAACGAGGCAGAACCTGCCTGAGATGAAACGATGGCGTAAATCGGAATGCCAGACAGCTTGAGGGATATCGAATTGGTGAACCTCAGCGCAAAATCGGGATGTCTGGAGTTCCTTATTAAGGCAGGCCTCAACCCGGTACCGATATCGGTTGTTGTGCCGTTGATCATCATCAAGAAAAATGGTGGTGAAAATTGCGAGAAGCCAAAAACCGACACTGGTTTAGAAGAAAACCTTCTCTTTAAGCTGACTAAATCTTTCTTAACCTCTCAGACCATACATAGTAATTCAATCCTCTTCTTCTTTCGAACGATTTCTTCAATTTTGTTGCTCATTCATAATCCTATCACTAATTCGTAGAACACGACATGCCTACGAATTATATCATTCCCGAAACGAATATTTTCAGCTCTGGGCAAGCTCTGGTCAATAAGGCGGATTTGCGCTCAATATAATTCGTAGGGATGTCGTGTTCTACGAATTATATAAAGGAGCACTCAACATCTGCGAGCCGCTACGGTCACGCTGCTCCCAGGGCAGAGGTGAGGCAGCGTTTGACGATTTGCCGCTGCCCTGGTAAGAAACCGTAAAGCCGTCATCGCTTGACTTATTTGAAATTGATTCTGTTGAGAAAAACTTTTGCCAATGAATCGGACGATTATTTCAGCATTCCACCCGTTTACTTCTTTCCTTTTATCGTACAAAATGTAGCAATAACAAGTCGGGGAACCGGAAGCTCGGCGCTTCAGGTATGAAAGGTTTCGTTTGTTTCTTCTGCGTGTATCTTTAAGTGCAGAACTATCTCATTTGTCCGTAGGCCGTTATGTATATGCGTTAAGCATGTCTGACTACCCACTTTAATATGATTTACACAGTAAAGTCAACTTTGAGTTACTGTAACTTTGTTAGTTATAGTGTGATTTTGATCAAACTTATAATAACTTATAATATCACTCATTTTATTTTCTATGCTACTACCAACTTTTATAACACTGCGATAAACTTAAGGGTGTTTTACTCAATTTCGCCCATAATATTGTAAGTATACTATTATTAACTTAATTTGAGCAGATATCGATGTGGAGGGTATTTTGAGGCATGAACAGCATATATACGCAGCTTCATGATTTTTTCAGATTTTTCGGTTGTGTAGTTTCTGAGAATGGGTCTGTTAAAGAAATCATCAATTTCCACCCCTCCCACTCCCCGCCTTACCAACTAATCTCAAAACTTCAGCCTTTCATCTGATACCCAACATGACTATATTCGATGAAAAAGATGTTGTATCCCCTTTTGCATGTATAGGGACCCCCCTAAATCTCAACGTAGAAGGATATCAGTCCCTGCATATCTGGCGGTCCACAGTTCCCACCTTCTCATCAAATTTCGTGCCAATCGGTATAGCCGTTTCTGAGAAAAGTGCTTGTGACAGACAGACAGACATTGAACCGACTTAATAAGGTTTTGTTTTGCAAACAAAACCTTAATAATTTAGATATGATTTTCGCGGGAATACTTACACACGAGCGTATCTCAATTCTCCAGAAGGTCTCGATATTATAACACTCTGCAGCTTGGTTCCGCTAACTTGCTCGATACCGCCGATTTAAAAAAGAAAGCCAAGGGAGTGTTCGTCGATGGACATGAACTAACATAAGACATCAGATTATGTATATGTTTATAGACTATCTATTATCGTAAAGACGCTAGACATTTCAGGTATAAACAGTTATGTGTTTCCCTAAGCTGGGCACTTTAGGTATGAAAAGTTTCGTGTATTTCTTTTATAAAAACATTTGAGTGGGATATTTGTCACATTAGTACTTAGCACGTAATATATCCATATAATACGTGAGAATTTAGTCTTGATACGACTTGGTTGCCCTAGATTCTTCCAGAAATTGGATATGAATATCTTTAGCAAATGCTTTCGATTCGGAACCTTGACATTTTAAAATAAACATGGAAATCACAGTTTAAATAATTTTATTGATATAAAGTTAAGGAATAATTAGCGAGACTCTCTCAAAATTAAGGAGTAATTAGCGAGGCTCTCTTAGCCGGAAATTTTTATAATTTTTTAATAATTCGTTTAGCTTGACTGGAAATTCATTGTCAACTCTACTTTTTAAACTCCAGTTATTTTTCACATTTAATTTCCAAACCTACTCCACCACGGACAACACCGGTAGTGGCATCTAACAATCGCATTAATAACATTCGAAATAAATTTCGAATGCTCTTAACCCTGCTGCACCACATCACTCCACCCCCAGATGAAACCTAGGGGTTTTGGCGACTGAACTCGGAACTGCGTTCGCCATCATTCTGCGAAGAAATGTTCACCCCGCTCGAGAATACGGTACGGGCCTTCGTATGGAGGTTGCAGCGGTTTCCAGACAGCATCCGTCTTGACCAGGACGTGCGTGAACATGTCCAGCTCCTTTGGAGCGCAGGCAGATATGGATGTGTGTCGGGTCGGAAGTGTAATTTTAAGGTGATAGAGATTGTCTTTTAGCAGGCGCAGCAATCCCATATCTGTGAGACCCGATCTTTTCTTGAAGACCGGATCACTTGGGAGCTTTGAGATCTCCCTGTATACCAGCTCCGCGGGGCTGCCAGCAAATTCCTCTCGGCGGGTTGTTCGGAGGCCAAGTAGAACAAGAGCAAGATCTGAGTCCAGGACGGATCGTCGCGAGCCATAATGGCGGCTTTCAGCTTCCGGTGCCAACGCTCTTGCATCCCATTGGATTGCGAGTGATATGCCGTAGTCAACTGGCGTTTGAATCCCAGAGTTTGCCTAACTCTGAGAAAAGGGGGGACTCAAATTGCATTCCCTGGTCAGTTCCAGTAATGATCACTGCAGGGACGCCAAAGCGAGAGATCCACCCTCGACAGAGGGCTTTGGCACAAGATTGCGCCGTAATGTCCTTCAGAGATATTGCCCCAGGCCACCGTGTAAACCTGTCAATGATTGTGAGGCTATACCTAAAACCGTGCGAGTTTCGCAAAGGGCCTACAATGTCGAGGTGTAAGGTGTGGAACCGCTTGGTAGTGCGGGGAAATGAGCCCACTTCTTTTCTTACATGGCTGGTGACCTTACACTTCTGGCATGCGATGCACTCTCTGGCCCAGGAGTTGATGTGACTAACCGATTTGTCGTCGCTAGGTCGTGAATCGTGTGGAAGACTTCCTTGTGAAATGTGGCCGGAATGTATGCCCGGGGTTCGAGCCGAAGATGGTCAATTCCCGGAATTTGTATTTGGGGTTGGATTTGAGGCTCTTAAGTACTGTGTCATCCTCCTGCCCCTTGGCGGTAGCCGAGAAGTCGAGTCCGACAGGAATATTAACCTGTAGTGACCGCGGCTGCGCGACGGGAACGGAATTTTATTCGGCTCTTTCTCGATTAATTTGCTTAATCAATGCCTTTAATAGTGTGCAATTGCCTTAATATTCGCCGCAGATTGCACATTATTCCATGCATTCGAGCGAATTGATCTTGACAGGGGGCGAATGATTTGCCGCATCCGCAGGCGCATGCGCATGTTGCCGCAACATTGCCGAGTGAGAAAGGCTATGTAGCAGGAATAGAAGCGGTGCACGAGCAGAGCAGAGGAATGTTGCTGGGTGAGTGTGGAAGAACGGGAGTGAGGCTTTGTCTAGGAGAAGTGGTTTTTGGTTGGCATGGAGAAGGAAGGTGCCGCTAGGAGGTAGAAGGAAAGGAGACGAGAAGAAAAAGGGGAACGGGAGTGAGGCTTTGTCTTGGAGAAGTTGGTCTGGTTGACATGGAGAAGGAAGGTGCCGCTAGGACGTAGAAGGAAAGGAGACGAGAAGAAAAAGGGGGAACTGGATTCGATGTTGAAAGAGGAGATGGGTTTTTGGGTTGCTTTTGCGTGAAAATAGAGAAAATAGAGAAAGAGGAACTAAAAGTGAATTTGGAAATTCTTGGGGAAGAGAAGAGGATCATTGATCCGAGAAGGTGAAGACTTTCGCGAGCGAAAGAAAAGAGTTCAATTAAGAAATCTAACACCATTTCGTGCTAAACTCTAACGCGTGAATAAGTTAAAATCGTGGACGAATCGTTCAGTCGTTAATAAATGATAAATGCCCAGTGATTGAGAGCAAAAAAAAAAGGTGGAAAAACAATGGAAAAGACCGATAATCGAAATATCAAATGAATGAAATTAATATTTAGCGGCATAAGTAAAGTGTCGGAATTCCCGCGCTGTGTATAAACCATCACAAACACCTGAAAGTGAAGTACGGAATTATAAGATAGAAAGTGAATTAACGTTAATTTTTCTCTAAGGACTATATATAATAGTTTTGTTATTATTAATATATTGAATTGAACAAAAAAAAAGAGAAATAAGTACTCGAAGGATCAGTCCGAGCTCGGAGTGACATCTGGGTAAGTTGCTTGTTTATTTTCTTTTCTTTTTTCTTCTTTTTTATGATTTTTAGTTTATTTCCATTCTCGTCTGTAAATTTTACATTTTGGTTATTTATTTTTTTTCTTATTTTATTTTCATTTTTTTTCTTAAACTTACATTTTGGTTATCTTTATTTTAATTTCTTTTTGTTTGTAATAATTTTTTTTGTAATATGTATTGAAGCTTGAACAAGTACAATAATGACTGTTCGAATCATACAAAAGAACATAATAGCAGTTCAGCTAAAATTAATAAGTGCATCGACACATTGGTCTACTTTCGCACAAGTCATTAGTAATTACGTCAGCATAATAGCAGTTCAAAGAAAAATGCTGAACATGCACTTGTGCCAGAAACGAATCAATAGGTCATGTAAACAAAAATGTGTAAATTGTAAATTGCTTAGTTATAAGATTTCTTTTATAAAAACGAAGTGATAATAATAAAAAAGGGGACTAGCGAAAGTAAAGTGAAACCAGTAGTTTCTTCTTGGTTCGTCCAACGTACAATAATTTGAGGATTATTGCACCCATCCCGGCAGCCATCAACAATTTTAGGATTGTTGACTAGATATCAATTTAAGGATTGATATCTGCCCCCATTTTTACATGGTCCTTCGAGCCGGATATCTGGTCGAGCCAATATTTTCAGACATCCTACATACTCAGTCATTCGCATACTACAATGGCTCCGGGACAAGCAGAACAAGGAGATTCAGCATCCACAGCAAACGTGGTCAGCGAGCAGCGACATAATTTGGAAGAAGTTCTTCGGCTGATTAGGAACTTCAAGAAGGATTCGAGTACGCGATACAACTTACAATACTTTCAACACCGAGAGGAGACGCTAAAGCGAGCATGGGCGAACTGCGAAGCCTTGCACGGAAAAGTGAAGACCGTGAGGGCTCAGGATGCAATACTGCTTGCGCAGTACATGAAAGAGTACGAGGAGGTCGAGGATGCCTGGGGCGAATGTTCAGTGGTATTCCGTCAAAACATTGCCGGTTACCTAGCTGTGGGGAGCAGTCAACGTCCAGCAGTTCAAGAGGCCCCAGATGCAGGCGAAAACGTAGTCAGGCTGGAAAGGATTAAAATACCCAGCTACAGCGGCGACTACACTCAGTGGGCAGCATTCCATGACTTATTCAAGGTCATGGTACACGACAACAAAAATTTAAGTGGTGTACAAAAGCTTCAGTATCTTCGTGCATCGGTCAACGGTGAGGCAGGACAATTGATACGCCACCTCACTTTAACGGAGACTAATTATGCGCCAGCATGGAAGTTACTGAAGGAGCGATACAACAATAAGAGGGCCATCGGGAATGCCTACATGAAAGGCATATGGAGTTTACCTACTAGCACTCCGGCTAGTGCGATAGGTATCAAGCGAATATTAGACACAACCGAAAAATTCCGTGCCAATACTGAATCATTGGGAGCAGATTTAGTCGACCTAATCATGGTGTTCATCCTGCAACAAAAATTGGACAATGAAAGTAATTCGGAATGGCAGAAATTCATTGGTTCTTCGAACGAGATACCAACTTTGAATCAATTCACGAACTTCTTGCGTCAACGGTTCACAATACTGGAAGCAGTACAGCTTACCGAACGCAAGACGGTGAAAATAGGGGCACACGCAGCACAAGCAACGGGAGCCGTCTGCCGAGTATGCCAGGGCGATCATCGAATTTCGCAATGCGACACATTTCTGAAATCAGACATAACCAGACGACGAGAGTTGGTAGCATCTTTGCGGCTGTGCTACAATTGCTTGCACGAGGCTCATACAGTCAGGAACTGCCCATCACGTAAAGGGTGCAAACTGTGTGGAAAAAGGCATAACTCAATGTTACACCAGGCATCGTCGAATAGAGCTGCATCTTCAGCTTTGCCGAATCCAAGACAACAAGTCTCATCGCTGAATGCTATCAACAGTGGCGTCGACATTACGGCTGTTCGATTGGCTACAGCAAGGATTCGGGTAAAGGACAATCAAGGAACGTTCATTCTTTTGCGTGCATTGGTCGATCAAGGGTCCCAGCGTTCGTTCATCAGTGAAGCTGCGGCGCAACTCTTACGGCTACCACGTCAAGCGACAAATCTGAGAATCAGAGGCATCGGGAGTCATTCAACGAGCAGCAAGGGAGCGATATCTGCTCAATGCAAAGAAAAATGGTCGACAAGGTGTTTCAATTTATCTCTTGTCATAGTAAACCATATAACGGACAAGATTCCCCAGTCCAAGACACCATGCAAGATAACTGAATTGAGACAGGAGGACTTAGCTGATTCATCGTATAACATTCCGGGGAAGATCGACGTCCTCTTGGGTGCTGACGTTTATGGCGATCTATTGGAAAAGGGCGTAATCCGGATAAAGAATACCAAAGTTTTGGCTCAAAAAACCAAAATCGGTTGGATCCTGTCCGGGCCTGTCAACCAAGTAATACGAGCATCAGAGCCTTCCATCAGTATGGTTAGTATCGAACAGCTAGATGCTGATATCCGAAAATTTTGGGAACAGGAAGAGTTACCACAAGAGCGAATCCTCACCGTAGAGGAAGCAGACTGCGAGAGGCAGTTCATCCGAACTACTAAGAGGGATCCAAAGTCAGGCCGATACATAGTCAGGCTGCCGATTAAGCCTGATATGAACCCCTCCATCCTGCTGCATCCGTCATTAAAAGACGCTGTCATACGTCTCCGCCAGACAGAGGCAAAACTCGAACGGAATCCAGAGCTCAAAGCGCAGTACAATGCATTCCTAAGGGAATATCTGGAATTGGGACATATGAGCGAGGTCCCATCCGCAGAAATTTTTTGCAAACACTCATACTACTTACCACATCATGCTGTAGTTAGAGAAGACAGCACAACTACGAAAGTTCGCGTCGTATTCAACGCATCCCATAAAACTTCTTCCGGCACCTCGTTGAACGATATCCTAATGGTGGGACCAAATACGCAATACACCATCTTTGAAATATTGCTGAGGTGGAGGAGGCATAAATACGCATTGGCTGCCGACATTGAGAAGATGTACCGACAAATACTTGTGGACAGTCGAGACTGCGACTTACTGCGAATTGTTTGGAGACCAGAACCCCAGGGTCCAATAATGCACTACCGGCTAAACACAGTAACTTATGGCACCGCCAGTGCTCCCTTCCAAGCAACACGTACCCTACAACAGGTCGCTGAAGACGAGCAATTCACGTCACCATCAGCAAGTGAAAGCATCAAAAAGGACTTCTATGTAGATGACTTGCTGACCGGATCCTCGACCATAGAAGGTGCAGCGAAATTGCAAAACGATATTGTGAACGTTCTCAAAAAGGCTGGATTTAACATTCGAAAATGGTCCACGAATTATGAGGAGGTTCTGAAACATGTAAGCACCGTTGACCGGGAAACGTCTGACGTAGTCAACATCAATCTAGAAAACACCGTCAAGACATTGGGTTTGCAATGGATTCCTAAAGACGACATATTCACCTTTAAAGTGAAACTGCCTCATATCTCAGCGAACGAGCCAGTTACGAAACGAATAATTACATCCAATGCTGCGAGATTATTCGATCCGCTTGGTTGGATCCAGCCCATCATAATAGTTAGCAAGATATTTATCCAAAGGTTGTGGCTACAGAAACTGGATTGGGATAAGCCCGTACCTGACCAGTTGAAAATCGAGTGGCTGACCTACATGAAGGAATGGCCAGCGTTATCACAACTTCAAATACCACGATACATACAGACGTCTGATCGCTGCAAGGTAGAACTCCATGGTTTCTGCGACGCGTCAATGGCAGCCTTTGCAGCGGTGATTTACGTTCGAGTAATACATCCGGATGGCACGGTATCGGCGAACATATTGACATCGAAATCGAAAGTGGCACCTTTAAAGGTACAGTCAGTACCCCGGCTAGAATTGAACGGTGCCGTCCTACTATGCAGATTGATGAAACACGTGAAGCAAGCTTGCGAATTCCCTGCCGACACAGCTGAATTTTACTGGACGGATTCGACCATTGTTCTCGCTTGGTTGAGTGATCACCCAGCCAGGTGGAAAACGTTCGTCGCAAATAGGGTGAGCGAAATACAGGCTACGAGCAACTCTAGTCAATGGAGACACATCGATACAGAGTGGAACCCGGCAGACATAGCGTCACGGGGAGTGACTGCTTCTCAACTCCTCAAAAGCGATCTATGGTGGAACGGGCCCGAGTGGCTGCAACACAAATCAATCAACTACTCGTCAAGGGCAATCGACATTACCACGACACTCGAGAGGAAGCCTGAGATCTCCTGCAAAGTTGCGAAAGTTGCGAAGTTCACGTTTGACGATAGTATACTGGGGAGGTACTCCGACTTCGCAAAACTGATTAGAATTGTGGCATATTGCCTTAGCTTTAAGTCACCAACTATTGCAAAACCTGCAACCCTGACAACTTCAGAACTCAACAACGCTGAAATGGCATGTGTACGGCTATCCCAAGCATTATCTTTCAAAGATGAGATAGAAAGGTTGGACAAGGGACAACCAGTTCCAGCCACTTCAAAATTATTCCAGCTGACACCGTTCACTGATGCTGAGGGGGTCCTCAGGGTGGGCGGAAGACTACGACACTCACTATTATCGGACGATCGTAAGCATCCAGTGATTCTAAGTCCTGACTGCAAGTTGTCCGAATTGATCGTAAGAGCATACCATTTGCGCACTTTGCATGGAGGCAATCAAGTAACCCAAGCAGCAATCAGAAGACAGTACTGGATATTGCAATCTTCCAAATTGGTAAAAACATGCATCCACAAATGCATAACCTGTTTTAAATCAAACGCAAAGCCAGGAGAACAGTTAATGGGAGCGTTACCTGAAGCACGAGTCACCCCTGGAAGAGCCTTCAAAACCTGCGGACTGGATTTTGCCGGACCAATACAACTAAAATGGTCATCGGGCAGAGGCGCTAAAACGATGAAATCCTATATAGCCCTCTTTATCTGCTTGAAGACCAAAGCCATTCACTTGGAGGTTGTGAGTGATCTCTCTGGACAAGCGTGTCTTGCAGCAATTAAACGATTTGTGTCCCGGCGCGGTTTGTGCTCGGATTTGTATTCTGATTGTGGTACAAATTTCGTAGCAGCCAGTAAAGAAATAAAACACCAGTTCATGCAGATGATGAAAACAGTTCAGTCCACGGTAGCTAACGACAAAATCACCTGGCACTTCATACCCCCGAGCAGTCCTCATTTCGGAGGATTATGGGAAGCTGGGGTGAAGTCAGTCAAACTGCACCTGCAGAAAGTAATCGGTGACAGCTTGTTAACAATGGAGGAAATGTACACGGTTCTCACCCAGATCGAAGCAGTTCTTAATAGTCGGCCTCTCATGCCCATCAGCGACGATGTTAATGATCTGGAAGCACTCACTCCCGCGCATTTTTTGATTGGCGAACCACTCATATCAATCCCGCAAGAAACCCCGAACGAAGAATTAAACCTGCTGAAAAAATGGAAGCTGACACAGCAAATTGTAAAACAATTTTGGAACCGGTGGTCAGACGAGTTCATCTCAAGGTTGCAACAAAGGCCAAAATGGATGAAGACAAAGCCAAACCTGGAACCCGGACAACTGGTATTGGTCAAGAGCGAGAGTTATCCTCCATCAAAGTGGCCATTAGCTCGTATCACTGAGGTTCATCCTGGTGCAGACGGTCTAGTTCGCGTAGCAACAATTAAATTACATGGCCGTATTACCAAGAGACCAATCGTCAAGTTAGCGGCTCTACCTATTGAAGACCACCATCCAGTGAACATTCCAGAGGGTTCTAACAAGAATGAACATGCCTCCGCGAACAAACAGGACAGTCAACCCACTAAAGTCAACCGGAAACGAAGAACTGCTAAGCCAACCAACGAACCAACTACGAGGAAAACATGCTGCCAACGATCAATCTCACCTTTCAATTGTTTATTTCTCATGTCAATCATAGCGTGTCTACTCCCATCGATAAGTACAGCATTGAACATAACATCGATTCCTAGCGGAATATACATCGAACATCTAGGATACGCATATACTAACAGGGGAACACTCAGGATAAGTCTAACGATACCATGGAATGACGTCAAAAACGATAGCATAACTGCAACATCAGTAGCCGAAAAGATAGATAAACTATGTCGCTTAGGACGCGTTGCTACATCGGAAATTCAGTGTGCAGATCTCAGTCAACAATTACAAGAGTTAAATCAAGAGGTTCAACAGAAGATTCACACATTGGTCTTTATGCATCCAAGAAAAAGGCGTGGAGTACTCGGGGACATGCTAACAACACTATTTGGCGTTAATGACAGAGTATATCATGACATCGACGATTTAAACACGAACCAACAAAAGCTCATTCAAGCCAATCGACAGCACGGAAAACTGATGTTAAGTGCGTTACAGACTATGAACCGAACCAATGAAAAAATGCAACTAAAACTGGCAGACTTCAACAGTCATCTGAACCATGTAACAAGCATCATTAACGGATACACTAAATGGTATAGCGCAACAATCGATGGTAATAAAGTCAATTTGCAATTTCTAAGTGCCTATCAACGAGCGGAAAACTTTCTATCGGAGCTGAATCAGAAGTATTCGTCTATTCTGAACAGTCTGTATACCAAAAATGGGGTTATAGAATGTTTTAACATCGCAGAATTGTACCAGGTGATTAACCGTACCGAACAGCTACTACCAAAACAGCATAAAGTGTATCACATACCTATGAATCGTATTGAGACTACACACACAGAAAACAAATTGACGATCTTTGCTTACCTACAAATCATCGATACAAACCAGTTCGAGCTCATAAAGCCGACAGCTGTTCCTAAACGAATCAACGAAAAGGATATGTAAGCAGTTGTGGACTTTTCATCGAAGTTCTTAGCGATTGACTACAACAAACAACTATACTACGAACTTGACGAAGCTACCTTCAATAGAGCGACCAGGATCAACGACACTTTGTACATCATAAACGTAAATACAATATACGAGTTCAGGGCAAGTAAAAACTGCGTAATTCACGAAATATTCAGTTCTATGGCAGGCAAAGGCTGCGTTTCCAAAATATTTGCGCTCAATTCGACAGTTTGGATCGCTCTTCATAATAAGAATTCCTGGATTTTTTTAAGCCCCCGGCCAATGACTATATTCACGTTGTGTCACGGAGTTCGCCACGAATACAGCCTAAAGGATTCTGGCATCATCCAGCTACCTCCGTCATGTTCTCTCCACACCCCACAATTCGTATTAATTTCGGACCAAGAGGAAAAGGGGTCCACATTCAGCGTCTATTTCAAGCCTAAAGGGGGCTTTACACGCAACGATACATTGTAGCAATTTATCGTAACGATCAGATTGTTACAATTTATCGTTGTGTGTAAACGGGAGATTGTAGCGATTTATTGGGATTGGAGTTGGAGTGGATGGTTGATGCCGGCCGGCATCAATTTCTGGGAATCGTAACGATTCTTCACCTTTCTCACCAAACAACCGATGTACAGCGACAGCAACACTACTTCCTCCATGGTTAAAGCTTTTATAAAGACTGGGGGGTCGATGTAGGGTGACATTTGACAAGAAATCGTTACAATTTAGCGTAGCGTGTAAACAGTGCTCTACTCTTTCGATTTGTTGGAGCGATAAATCGTTCAATGAATTGTTACGAGTTATCGTTGCGTGTAAAGCCCCCTTAAGGAACCACACATCAACATGAGCCTGAACCTAACGACGGTTCCAACACTAAACACTTCATTCATAACGTCTACTGAAACCTTCGCACAACATATATAGGAAGCATTCAACTTGGAGGAGCACGACGAAACAATAGCATGGAAACCAATAGTTCACCATGGAGCTGCAGCCGGCGTATCAGTGCTTGTATCATGCACTATCATCACTGGAATTTTACTCCTTATAAGAAAAAGAAGTCAGACGATTCAACTTCCGCTTCCTACCACAAAATGGTCCGACATACCGTCAAAAAATTAAATGTCAACTAAATTATACTAATGCTAATAAATATTAATCAAATATAACAAATTTCTCAATTTTGTAATATGTACTTTAGACATATGTAGGTGGGCGGAATGTTCGAATCATACAAAAGAACATAATAGCAGTTCAGCTAAAATTAATAAGTGCATCGACACATTGGTCTACTTTCGCACAAGTCATTAGTAATTACGTCAGCATAATAGCAGTTCAAAGAAAAATGCTGAACATGCACTTGTGCCAGAAACGAATCAATAGGTCATGTAAACAAAAATGTGTAAATTGTAAATTGCTTAGTTATAAGATTTCTTTTATAAAAACGAAGTGATAATAATAAAAAAGGGGACTAGCGAAAGTAAAGTGAAACCAGTAGTTTCTTCTTGGTTCGTCCAACGTACAATAATTTGAGGATTATTGCACCCATCCCGGCAGCCATCAACAATTTTAGGATTGTTGACTAGATATCAATTTAAGGATTGATATCTGCCCCCATTTTTACAATGACTGAATAATCTGAGGTAGTTTGAGGATTTCCTCCCCTTAGTTCCTCCTTACTCCCGCAGAATTCCTATAAAAGGGACATCCTCTAATCGAATAACTGGTCGGAGGATGTCGAGGAAGGGCGGGAACCTCACAGGCCGCGCCTCGTACAAGATCTGAGGCGGAAGAGACGGCAATCGAGACGGTGATCCGTCGTGGATCTTCCCCTCCTTGATCGCGGCACTCGGGTCCGGAGACTTACGGCTCCACGCGCGCGGTCGAGCCGGTTTTTTTTTATTTTCCAATTTAGCTCGCGTTCTGGTTTTCATTCGATAGGCCGTTGCGAAATCCTACTTAAAATCGAATTTAAAATCCGGTGCGGACCCACGCATCGGAAAAGGCACGTTGTTTTAAGTAATGAAGCGTGAGGGATCAAAGCGCTCAAAGGACCCCCCCACATTCCCGAGCCTGGCTAGCACAGAGGCGTGCAAGAACGTGTCGACCGAGCACTTTGATAGAGCTTCAATCTTTGTGGGCGGACCTTCACGGTCAAATTTTGCCAATTTGTTTAGCTTTTTGGGATAGCTCTGCTCTCTAGGTCGTTATCGGCCACTACAGGATGATCGACCTGATCTCCTATCTCCAGTCTTATCATTACAAACCTTGGAGACACGTGACAACGCGTGAGCAACTATGTTGTCCTTGCCGGACACGTGCTGTATATCGTACGTGAACTGGCTTATAAAGCTCAGGTGTCGAAGCTGACGAGGGGATGCTTTGTGGGGCTTCTGTTTCAAAGCATATGTGAGAGGTTTATGGTCCGTAAACATTGTTAACGGCCTGCCTTCTAGGGAAAAGCGGAAGTACTTAATGCTCAAGTACGCGGCGAGCAGTTCGCGATCATAGGTGCTGTAGTTTCGTTGAGAGGGGTTCGACTGTCTAGAGAAGAAGCTCAACGGTTGCCAGACTTGATTCTCCTTTTGGTGAACGCGCGGACAGCATCTTCAGACCACACGATCTCTCGTCTGTCCTTAGTTTTGATGCCAGACAAGTACGCGTTCAAAACGGATTGGTGTTGGGCAGCCTTGGGCAGGAAACGACGATAGAAGTTAAGCATGGCCCAAGAAGCTCCGCAAATCCTTTACAGTGTTCGGACGCGGAAAGCCTGTGATTGCTTGCACCTTGTCTGGGTCGGATTGTATTCCGTCAGGGGAAATGAAGTGGCCGAGGAATCTTACCTGTGTTTGAAGAAACTTGCATTTATCAACGTTTAGGGCTATACGGGCCTGAAGGAGATGTTGAAAAATGCACTCGAGATGGGCTAAGTGCTCAGACTCTGAGGAAGAAGCGACCAAAACATCATCCAAATACACGAAACAGAAGGCGAGGTTTCGGAGAACCGAGTGAATGAACATTTGAAAGGTTTGCGCCGCATTGCACAATCTGAAAGTCATCCGTGTGAAGTAAAATCCAAAGGGTTTGGAATGTCTTCTGGAGCTACAGGGATTTGTTGATACGCTTTGATTAAATCCAAGGTTGAAAAGATGCGGCAGTTCGCGAGATGATGCGCAAAGTCGTGGATGAGCGGAATAGGATTTCGGTCAGGAACAGTCTCTGCGTTTAGCTTTCTGTAATCCCCACAGGGGCGCCATTTGCCGTTTGGCTTAGGGACCATATGGAGTGGGGAAGACGAACAGCTGTCTGAAGGTCGGCAGACACCCTGTTGCATAAGATGTTCGAATTTTTTCCGTGCAATAGTGAGTAGTGTTAATGGAGGAGTGCCCGAACACAGCGTGCAGCGTCGCTCTCATCTCTTCCCTGCTGGTCACAAGAGCGGCCATCTCAGGCTTCAACTCGCCTAATTCATCTGAAGGCTGCCGTACGGCCGCTACCGTGGGACGCGCGTGCACCTCATGCACTCACTTACCGACAGGCGCTTAATCAACTCTACTTTTTCAACTTCAATTATTTTTCGCATTTCATTTCCAAACCTACTCTCCCACGGAGAACACCGGTGGTGGAATCTGGCAGTCGAATTAACAACATTCGAAAAAAAAATCTGCTGCGCCACAAGAATATCCACTTGCGCGTCATACTGACAGTCAAAGTCTTGAAATTGGACAGAAACAGAGAATTTGACTTATTTTAACTTCGTTAGCAATAGTGCGATTTCCACCAAATATTGTAGGATCATGCGCTATGTAGCCTGTATTGCTGTAAATTCATGATTCTAACCTAAGGGAATTTTGCAGTCAATTACTAAAAAAAGCCTACGCACCATACATTGGCAGCTTGTTGACTTTCCTCAGATTTTTCGATTGGACAGTTTCTGAGAAAAGCACCCCGGCCCTAAGCACTCCCCACCTTTCTGACAAATGTCAAAGCTAGGCTTCCGAAAGTGCTAACCGAGACCTTTTATTGATACCATGACCACATGACTATATTTGGTGGAAAAAAATTGTACACCCCCCTTTTGCATGTATGGGGACCATTTCTTAAATTCAACGTAGAATGATCCAACTAACTGTATACGTTCGCAATTCTCACCTTGTCACCAAATTCGGTGTCAACTACTATAACCATTTCCAAAAAACCGCGTCTTACTGACAGACAGACAGACGGATAGACACTAAATCAATTTTAAAAGGGTTTTGTTTTACATGAAAATGAGTGAAATTTTAATATTTCACTTGAATTTCAATTATTCTCGCTGAATATGACGTCTGGATCTTATTTGCCTGGCTTAAGGTGCAATAAATTCGCATGAAATTAAGATGTTTGAATTGCTTTAACTTTGCCACTAATGGTCGGATTTCCACGAAATTTGCGCGATACTGTCTTCTATGCTGGTGCCTAGGATGAAATTAAGGGAGGTTTTTTAGTCAGTTTCTAAAAGTTGTTAATATACTGTTAGTAAATTTATTTGAGCAGATATTGGAATGGGTCATATTTGCAAGCCTAGATTTCATATAAGCGCACCACCTTGATTTTCGGTTAAGTAGTTTTCGGAAATGAACTCTTACTCGTGCAATTAATAATTCATGTCAAAACTGATACCAGTTTTGGAAAGTACTAATTGAGACCATCCATTTGATACCCCGCATAACTATATTCGGTAAAAAAACAGTTTCATACCCTTTCTCCTTTTGCATGTATGTGGAGCCCCCTTTTAAACTCAATATAAATTCATGTCACTGGGTGTACCATTTTAGGGAAGTGCGTGTGACAGACAGACAGACACTAAACCTTAATAAAACAAATCGGATTACCGAAATCTGGTGCTTCAGATATAAAGGTTTTGTATTCATTTAACTTTCTACGCATACTTTTCTATTCGAATATGGCTAAAAACCCAAAATATTCCTTCATTTTTTTCAAACTACAAGTTATACGCACATATCACAGACATATATATTACGCTCACCCTGAACAAAAAAAAAACAATGCCTATTACCTGCACATATACATGCTGCGATTTACTTCGCGTAGTAAAGCATACATATGAACATATACCGTACGTATATTGAATACTACTTGTTTTATGTACAAATATCTCTATCTGAATTAGATACTACCCCGAAGCTTCATTAGCATATATATATGAACACATACATATGTCTGCCTCGAGCAATTGATTTGGTATGCAACTGATTTAAAAGGCTAAAACGAATAGATTCCCTGCGAACATCCATTCATATGAGTAAACTGTTGTTGTATTGACGAATTGATATGTCAATATGTATCATCACGTTTCATTTCATTTCATTTCATTTATTTACTCATAGTGACTTACAACTAGACAATGATTACTTAATGCTAGCTTAATAACGGCTAATAGATCTTAACGCTATCAAACGGGTGACTATTACATAGTTTGGCCAACCCGACCTTCTCTGTAATCTACTTTACTGTGTATATTTTTGTTTATACATCGATCTTGACAATTTATAATAGCACTCGGTATTTTCAAACTGCGCCCGCACTAAAGGCGCGAGAAGGTGAAATTTTACTTACTTAACCTAGTTACATATAACTTAATCTAACTTATTTTAACTTAACCTAATTTAATCTAACTTAATCTAACATAATTAATCCTCAACTAATATTTACAATAAGCACATTACAATTTTCTGTGCTTATCCTCTATCCACCCCTACCAGGCAAGGAGTTTCAAAAAGGGTTAGGATTTTGGGTTTTAGAGATGAACTCACGATTTGGCAGGGCCTTAAGAATGTGGCCAATGGGGAGGTTTTACCCTGTTGGTAGAGATGCCGAATTAATGGGTTGGGGTGGTCCTCCGTTCTTTCGAAGAACCTTTCCATTATTGTGACAACGTGTTCTCGAAGTGGTTTGACTTTGGCTCGCCTATACACTTCGGCGTTTTTGCCGATCTTTTTTGTTTTCCAGTTGTAAGTCTAAGGATTCGGCGTTCGAATGACTCGCATTTTGCCATTGCTTGGTTGGAGCAAGAGATCCAAGTTGGTGCTCCGTAACAGATAACGGGTCTTATAAGGGCCTTATACAGGGTCAGTTTGGTTTTGGTGCTGAGACCTACTGTCTTGCGAAGAAGATAGTAGATGCTACTGACTGCACCGCGTGCCTTGCTGATAGCGAGCTGAAGGTGGGGTTTGAACTTGAGGAGTTCGTGCAGGGTTACTCCCAAGTATTTGATCGAAGTAGATCCGCTCACTGTGGTGTTCCCGATTCTCATTTTCAAGCGTTTAGCTTTCCTATGGATGCCTCTAGAACCTAAGTATCTAGATTTTCTCCTAAAGGTGCAGATTTGCGTTTTTCCCTCATTAATCTTGATTCCCCAACTACGGTAGTACCTGCAGAGATTTACATTTCTCAACCGCTTTGGCTGCCCTGTTGGGGTGGAGGTTCGAAGCGAAGATAAGTGTGTCATCGGCGAATTGGATCAGTTCAACGCCGTCATCGGGGATCGGAACGTCAGCCGTGAAGATGTTGTTTTTATTACCGGCAAGAGATCGGAGAATTCATTCCCCATGCTGACATAAAAGTGCCTATCTTCGAAGAAACTTAACGCAAGTCTAATTATCGGGACAGGGAAGTCATTATCTATTAATTTAAATATAAGTCCGTTTACCCACACGGAGTCGAAGGCCTTTTCCAAATCTAACGCACATGCTACTGTGGGTTTATTGTTGACGTTAAGTCTTGAGACGACAGTGTCGTGTAGGTAGCGCGTGCTGGGTTCCGTGTTTAGAGCGGAATCCGAACTGGTGGTCAGGGATAACTTTGTTGAGATTACAATGCTGGACTAGCCCAATTGTCCATGCTTTCTCAAACAGTTTGCCAAGGTTGGATAATAGGGAAATGGGCCTGAAATTGCTTGGCTCATTGGAGGTTCCTTTCTTCCGGATCGCAATAATTTTTGCAACTTTCCATGTGGATGGAAAGTAGCCGTTATTAATACAGTTGTTGAAAACTGCTAATAAAAACTTCAGTGAGGCTCTGGGGAGGTTCTTTATGACGAAGTTCGGGATTTCATCAGGCCCGGCTGACCTTTTACCGTTGAGGTTTCTGGTTAAGTCGGTGAGTTGAGGTAAACTCAGAAAATGTTGCGATTCCGATGGCTTGACTGAGGTGTTGGTTGTGGTGAATTTTGTTAGCTTCTTGGAGCTCTCAGAGACGAAGGCCTTGATTGTTGAATCAACAATCGACGATATAGCCGGGTTGTTTTGAGGCGGAGGGGAATTGAGCTGAGTCTCAAAAGATTCCGCGAGAACTTGCGCTTTCCTAGCGTCACTGCAGATGTGCTCCCCGTTCTTGGAGGGAGCGATATTGCGGGACTTATGTTTGCCGGTTAGCCTGTTGATATGCTGGAACATATCTGGGCCGGGCTTAATATCTGCTAGTTTCCTTGTCAGTTCTTTGTTGCGGAAATTCGCCACTCTTTGCCGAATTATTGTACTCAGACAATTAATCCGGGAAAGCAATGCTTTATACTCAGCATTAACTTTATTTACGAGTTTGTGGAAAATCCGTTTGAGTTTCCTACGCCATATTTGCCTGACTTTCATATGGAGCATGATATCGTGGGGGACTGAGTTATATTGTAACTCGTCGACTTTAATAAACCTTGTGTTTCTGCGTGTTAATGGCATCTGTGGCCAAGGTGATGGCTTCGTCGATCTCCATGTCTGATAGATTGCGGTCAGTTGCGAATTTTTTCAAGTTCAGCCTTGGTGCAAGGTCTGCCTTGAATTTGTCCCAATCAGTGTGGACGAAGGACCTTACGGTGGTCATTACTCGCTTTCGCAGTTGGGAGGACGAGGACAGTTTAAGTTGTACTGCGAAATGGTCAGACATGCCTGGTAGAGTAGTGCACGATATCACTTGAAAGTTCAGGGAAGTTTCCTCAGATAGGAGGAAGTAGTCAATGGTTGATTGGCTACTGGGTCTTGTCGGAGTATCTGGCAAGACCAAATCGACATAGGCTGGCGAGTAAGGGTCTTGGATCCATTTAAGCAGGGTTTCCCCATTTCTATTGACTGCCGTATCGCCCCAGGAGGTGTGCCTAGAGTTGAAGTCGCCACCGAAAATGAGGTACTTGTACTTTAACTGGAGATTGCCCAAGATCTTAAGATCTTGTCCCAGTTGCTCAGTTAGACAGTTGCATTTGATGTAGACGGAAACTACCAAAATCCGTTTACCATCAGTGGTTTTTACTATTGCCGCCGCAGCGGAAGAGGTAAGCAGGTTTCGTATAACGACTTCCTCAAATTCATAGTCTTTCCTGACTAAAAGGGCAGCGCCAGTGTTGTTGTCGTTCCGGATAATATTATACCCGGTGAATTGCACGTTATGCCTGCTATTGAGGTGAGTTTCTGAAACGCAGTATAAGTCTGCTTTCAGACTGTCGATCAACACTTGGGCAGTGGCACGTTGAGCGTGTGAGATCAGGGACGCGGAGTTAAAGGTAACGATATTTAACTCCATAGGTTCATCAAGAGTTTTATTGCAGCGAATTGTCGCTGCTCGTTGGTGGAGGCCGTCGCGAGAGATTGCACCATTTCGCGGAAGGCGTTTGGTGCGGGGGTGGGAGCAGGTTGTGCTGCCACTCTTGGTGCTTGCTTGCGCGTACGATACGCTGGGTCTGGCCAAGCTTTGTGACAGTTGTGTCACTGCGTGCTTGGCTCGGGAGCTTTCGTTCGCTCTTCTTTGCTTGGCAGCTTCCTTCCTAGCTACCATTTCTTTATAAGCTGGGCACCCGCGGTAACTCGCTGGGTGGCCTGCTTGCCCGCAGTTGCAGCAGAGTACTCCTTCGGCTGCAGTCCTCGCGCATTCCCCACGAGGGTGCGCTTTCGAGCACTTAACACATCTGTGTACTATTGTGCAGTTTTGCGCAATGTGTCCGAAGTTCTGGCAGTTGTAACACTGCACTTCTTCGAAGCCCATGACTTTTTGCCAGGAGATCTTTTGATGAAGGATGTATCTAACCTTCATCACTTCGGTGAGCTCTTGAGAGGGCTCGAACGTGGCTATAAATAGTCCCGATTGGGATTTCATCGGGAGGGTGGGGACTTCTCTGTGCAGAGCTTTGTCTCTGCGGGTGACCAAGTTCGCCACCGTGTTGAGTTTGAACTCAGGGTGGTCGGCTTGCAGTTCCTGCAGGATGTCCGTGGGGTCCGTTTCCCTGTGGAGCCCTCGGATAATTAGGGACTGATTTCGCAAAGAAGGCGGGGTCCGGGTTGTGGCGTTAAGCCCTTGCTCTTTCATGAGCGCGAAGACCTGGGCGTGTTCTTCCGCCGTCTCCGTAAAGATGAGGGTTCTATCCGCCCTCGTGTTTTTTAGGGATGCTTTCAATCCCTTGGCTTTAATTAGTCGGAGGAAATGGGGCACGTTTAAATTGTAGCCGGTAATGGCTGGAATTTTACCCTTTTTGGTTTTCAAGGACGGGGAAGGATTTGCGGATGGCTGTGGTGGCTGTGGTGGGGCGGTTACAATTTTCGCACTAACCTTAATTTTCTTAATGCTTTTCCGGCTCCGGACAAAGTTGAAGAGGTCCTCATCGATGATGACCTCAGGGAAGGATGCAGGGAATCCCGCGATGTCCATTGCGAGGGCTTCCTGCTGCTCCTGTTGTTGTTGTTGATGCGGTTGTTGTTGTTGATGCTGTTCTTGCTGTTGTTGTTGTTGCTGTTGGTGAATTCGTTGCTGCTGTGCTGGTGCCGGCCCAGAGCGGACCGTCTCCTCTAGCAACGCTAGCTTCTGCTGCAGTTGCTGGATGAGCAGCTGCTGGCACTCTAGCTGCTGTGCCATGGCCGCTCTTTCGCACTTCAGGTCTGCAATCTCCTTTTGCAGACCCAAAATTCCCTCGTTGTCGTCGGGGCCCGTGCTCCCCTCCTCCTCGGATGACATCTCCCCTGGGAGTATTATCTTACTCCTCTTGGCGGACATTCTGTCTCCAAGCCCGTCCTACGTGGCTGATGGTAGTCTTCTGGTAATGTCTGAAATAACAAAAATTTCTATAGTTTTCTTTACAATTTACTATACAGTGTCTCAATAATTTTGAGACGCACTGTATATTATGCACTGGACGATACTTCCTTTGGGGTATCTTATTCCACTCTGGGTATTCCACTTTCACTTTCTTCTTTTCTACCACTCGGAACTAGTGATTTTAACAAATCACCACGCACTGTAATTTTCAATCCTCTGCGTCACATCTGTTCGCTTCGAAGTCTCGGAGGGCACTGTTCATCACGTTTAGAATGCACAAAATTTATATAAAATGGAACAGTTTCACTTTCTATAATTTGCTGATAATAGTTGGACTTATGGACCCGTTACAAAGTTGTGTCTTATATTATTTCTAATACCACTGTAATTTTTTTTACTTCTAGCCTGAACTTAAGGGGGTTTTCGTAGATATCGGAACGGATAAACAAATGTGATTTTTTTCAGATTTTCACCCGATATGAAATATAGGACCAGCTTCAAAAAGTACTACTACTTGAGTCTTGAGTCCCTTTCATTTGGTGTGGCCATATTCTGTGCAAAAACAAAATTGTTGCTTCCCTTTTCGCATGTATAAGGACCCCCCCTTTAACTCAACACAAAATCACGCCACTTTCGATATGTAAAGAGAATCTCAGATCACACGTCCTCACCGAATTTGGTAACAGTCGGTCCAGCTGTTTCCGAATAAATCGGGTGTGACAAACACGCAGTTAGATGGACAGACAGACGTCGAATCGATTCTAATAAGGTTTTGTTTCACACAGAACCTTCAAAAGAAATCGGGAACAGGGAGTAGGATTCTTAACATATTAAAAGTTACGTTCTCCTTATGTAAAATAAGGAACTATGTACACAACAGTTCCATTTCTGTGAAGATAAATATTGTAAGGTTCACTATTTCCCGGGACCTACTTTCACAACGAGTATTCATGCTAAAGTATCTGCTTTGACGGCCAGAATTTAGCTAGCTATTTAACAAATGTACGCAAATGTCCCAACTAAATACATATATTTAAAACAAGTCGGGAACTTGAAACCCTGCGTTTCATGTATGAGAGTTATGTGCATTTTTAGCTGGTCGATGAGTCCACTTCTACAAAGCTCAAGGGTATTAAATTAACTAGACTGTTCACTTTTTTATGGTGATAACTATCTATGCGCATATCCTTAAAGTTTGTCTGTGCCATGCAGTTTTCTCCAAAACGGCTATACCAATTGAATACAAATCTGGTGGATATGGGGGAACTATATGTGTGTGTACTGTGAATACTACTCCATTATTCACTAGGTTAAACTAACTTTTTGAAAATGAAACTCCTTCTCAAGTTCATCCTAAGATTGCCAAAATTTGCAGCAGCATGGAAATTTGAAATCCGGCTATTAGCATCAAAATTAAACAGCCAAAGTTATCAATTTTTTCTTAGGCCATAGAAATAATATACTGACGTATAAATAACGAGGATAGAAAGTTCTGAGACCCGTTCTCAGAAATTACCCAACGGAAAAATCAGAGAAAAGTCACAAGCTGCCATTACACGGTCTCTAGGTCTCAAAGTACCATGTGGCTATCTATTTAAACAAAGTGAATAATAGTATATAATGATAATTTTTCATTGTAAAAACAAAAGCAAATATTACGAGCTACGTACAAGTGGAGCAGATGTCGACTCAAATCTGCTTATATTAGAAATTAAAGAAATACACAAAACCATTAATACCTGAATCGCTCTGAACATAAGTTCAGTTTTCCACTTGTTTTTATCTGTTTGGGTGAACTTATGCATACTTGCTAATAATGCTGAACTCCCAGTGTGAAGCATATGAGGTTCACTTTTATCGATGCAGCAAATTATATACACAAATGGCTCTTGCAAAATAGTGCACAATTGAATTACAAGCCGAACTACCCAAGGCTCCTCACACAATGAAACACAAAACCTTTTCATTTCTGTCAACCTTCCCCCCATCCCTATTCCATGTACTCTTCTGTACTGTAGACGCAATATAGAATAATGTTATTCAGCCCATAGTTTTAACCGTTACATAAAATTTCCTGCCGGTAGGGATCACTATTCTTGGGAAAAGTACACGTATGATAGACAGAGAGAAAGTTTGGTTATCCAAGTCTGGTAAACCTTTTGGCGAGCCAAACTCTTGCTGACCCATATGCCTCTTAGACATTATGGGAAAATGTTGGAGGGAGTAACAGTGGTCTTTCAGATACAGTATGGTTTTCGTAAAGCCAGGTCAACCATTAAAGCCATTAAATTGTAACTGGCTTGTCTTTTGTGGATCTCTTTCATCAGAGAATGGTTGGAACGAAATCGCAGGGAGATTAATTATAATTTCAACCAGTCACTGAGCCGGCAGTGAGGATACCGTTGGTGCCTGTACAAGCTTAAATTGGACAATTCCTAGGTGAAGTGCTATCACCAGCAAATTCGAGGAGAATGCTAGTATGCCAGGAGGATTGGAATCAACGTGATGATTAAATCTATCCAGGGTAAACAGTGGAAAACGGCGGAGGCGTGGAAAGGGCGGTTACCGACGCCAGGCATAGAAGAAAAGGGAACTAGCTAAAGTGAGCTGGCAAAGTCTCGTGATTGGGTGGGGTATTTTCAGTGGCTGAAAATTCCACAAATTGATTTTCCTAGGCCAGTGTCTCTTGAGGATTCTCAGCTCCTTAACAGAAAACGAAGCAAGTCGGAAACCGGAAGCTAAGCGCTTCAAGTATGAAAGATTTTGTTGATTTTTTATATAAGAATATTTGGATTCATTTCTATATAGCTCGTAGTGTATGGATATATTTTGAATATACCAGAATTCGATGTAATATTGATAATTTAAATCATAAACATTAGTAAATAGGGGCGTAAAAGGCATTTTTGACCTACTACAGCTAATAAGTAAGTAGTAAGATTTTGACTTAAGTTGCCAGTGTGATTAGTATAGATAGTATTAAAATCTATATTACTGCAATTTGCAGATACAGAAAGTACTTAGAGGGGGTTCGCAGTGAATTTTCAAAATATAATAATATATTATCATTATTTATTACATATTTTTTCCGGCCCGCCGAATTTTTTCCGTTAAAAACCAATGTCAAACTTTATATCTGCTTCGAGAAGTACTAATACTTTTCATTTGATGTACCACATGGCTATATTCAGTGGAAAAAGTGCACCTATCTTTTACATATATGGCAAACTACACGCTGCCCCGCGTCTTTCTTCCATACAAAGTGCATAAATATTATTCGCCGAATGGATAGGTGTTCAACACAACTTTAAAAAGACAGACAGTTTTGTTTTTCAGAGGTGGAGATCCTTAAAAAGACTAACGTGAGGGTTAATATTCCTTGAAAGTGTTCGATTTTTACCCACGAAATCCAAGGCTTGGATTTCCCCATCCAGCAGCTTCATATTTCAGCTTCGCATTTATAGGAGAGCGATTCTCGTCTGTAGATAGTATCTTTTATCAACAGTAAGTCATTCAGCTGTACTCTTTCCAGTCATCTCGACACACTTGTCATAGCAATCAAGTTTTGGGTTTCGTTATCCTCTTAAAATCGCAATCGCTGACTCGGCTTAACTGGATGCTCCATGGTGACCGCACTAACCATCTGCATTGATAGGCCTCTATGGAGACCTTCATTTAGTATGTAGGAGGGAGACACTATGCTTCTTAGCACTTCATTTTTTAACGTTTTGTGTGAAACAAAACCTTATTAGAATCAAGTCGATGTCTGTCTGTCCGTCTGTGAGTCTGTCACACCTGATTTATTCGGAAACGGCTGGACCGATTGTCACGAAAATTGGTAATAGCATGTGACCTGTTGTTCCTTTTACATGCAGTAAGTGGCACCATTTTGCTTTAAGTTTAAGGGGGTCATCCCGTGTGTCGGATCCGCGGAATCGAATATTTTTTTGGCATCAATTGTATCTAGATATAGTGTAGAATATATGGGCAAAGTGATTTTTTGATATTCGGAGTCGTTCGGAAATTATAGTGTTAAACGCGTCATAAGTCACATGCCAGATTTACGTCGATCGCTGTAATAAAGCTCGTATTTATCGATCCGAATGACGTTCAAATGACTTGGCTAAAAAGACAAAAATTAAAGCCAAGGCTGTTCATGTGTTTCTTCAAGAAACCTAAGGCTTATGGATTAGACATAGCGGATTAATGGTCAGTAAAGGTTTTATGGCTAAAAATCGCATTCTACTTTTTAAATGCGTTTTTCTCGAAACTGGATGTTGAAAATAGGCTGCCACCATAGCCCAAAATCTTTCCAACCAAATTCTTTGAAATTTTCACGACTTATTCAGAATATATTTTTACGGTGCGCATACTATGACGCGTTCACACGGGATGACCCCTTGAAGGCGGGCTCCCTAAACATGTGAATGGAGGGTGCAATTTTTTTTTCATAAAATGTGGTGATCTGGGGTATCAAATTAAAGGGCTCAATTAGTACTTTTCGAAACTGGTTCCATACTTGGGTGAAACATAGGGGAATGAGCGCGCAAAATATGATCATCAGAAAGTATAACAGATCTCATTCTCAGAATCTATCGAACCGAAAAATCTCACATTGGTGTATCTCTACGAAATCTAGGCCTCAAAATACATCAGGTTCCGATATCTTCACAAATAAAGTTAATAATAATATATTTCCACATTTAAGAAATTTACCCGGTGCCCTCTTATGTCCATTCCATTAGGCGTGGGTGTAAAGGATAGCATAGTGCATAATTTGGCCAAGTTTGAAGAAAATCCAAGTATTATTAACAAAGTTATAGGGGGTGGAACTTTTTTGTGAATTTCGTGCATTCTACAAGGTGTATGACGTCATCATCCCATATCAATTCGTCAATACCACACGAAGTACGTTCATATGAATGGGGTCGCAAAGATTTTGTTTTTAGTCATTTGTATATGAAAATCAATTCTCCAAGCAGACATGTGTGTATATAGGTATATAGTAAATGCATGCTGATGAGGTTTGTGGGTAATGTGTTATGCAGATAGATATATTTGTACATTTTTTTTTTGGTGCGTACACGGAGGTGGAAAATCTTAGAAAGACACGTCCGCGCAGCTCCGCCGCCCGAACGGCGGAACAACAGCGGGCGCGTGTGGGATTCACACCCACTAAAAACCAGCCCCGGTCTCTCCAGCCCCAGCCCCGCGGGACCACCATTGAGGTATTACTTCGCGGGGTAGGCTTGCCCTTAGGCACTCATCCTTCTCCTATTTGCAGCTTTCCTCCTTCTTTGTTCTTTCAGCAACTCCTCCTGCATTTGGATGATTGCGGAGCTAACCGCAAGCCACTTCTCCTCGGACTCCAGCATCTCAGTAACCAAGCTCTCCGGGGACACGCTCCTGCCCAGCACCTGGTTTAAGCTCCTTCACTCCATCGCAAATCATGGGCAGTGAAACATCACATGCTTTGGATCCTCCGGTATGCCATCGCATCTGGGACAGTTCGGAAAGTCATCCAACCCAAAGCGGTGCAGATACTGCCTGTAGCAACCACCGTGTCCCGTGAGGAACTGGGTAATGTGGTAGTTGGTATCCCCATGTTTTCGCTCAAGCCACACCCTAATGTTGGGAATGAGCCTGTGCGTCCACCGACCTTTCGCAGACTCGTCCCATCTGCGTTGCCAGAGATCAAGCGACTCTGACCTTGCCGCATTTCTACGCTGTGCATGCCCCTCCATATGTCTTGCATTGTACAGGACACTCATTTCTTTGGCCAGAATGTCAACCGGGATCATGCCTGCCACCACCAATACTGCCTCATCTGATGTGGTTCTAAAAGCACTGTAAACCCTCAAAGCCATCCGCCGGTAAACCGAGTTCACCCGCTTCCGTCTCTGAGAGTTTGCAAGCGCCTCTGCCCACACAGGCGACGAGTAGAGCAGGATGGAGCGCACCACTCCGGCTAGCACCAACCTCCGGCAATGTTTCGGCCCACCAATATTTGGCAACATTTTTGCAAGTGCCGTGGTGGCACTGGCTGCCTTTTGGCATGCATACTCTAGGTGCTCCCTAAAACTAAATTTAGTGTCAACTATTACCCCCAGGTATTTGATAGCCGGCTTTGATACGACCGTATGTCCACCGACCTCCACTTTTACAGTATTATTTTTCCTGCGTTTCGTTATCAAGACCGCTTCCGTTTTCGCGTCCGCCAAGGTCAGCCCACATCTTCTGGGTGTTTTGCTGCAACAACCACAGCCAGGTCATCAGCAAAGCCGACAATCGTAGTCCCCTCTGGGACGGGAAGAGCAAGCACCCCATTATACATGATATTCCACAACAGGGGACCAAGTACCGATCCCTGTGGTACCCCGGCTGTGACAATGTACTCTTTGGGGCCCTCATCCGTCCCATACCAGAGAGTCCTCTCTGAGAGGTAGTTTTCCACCAAATTCGCTAAGTATCCGGGGACACCTATGTCAGCCAACGCCCCTTTAATTCTATTCCAGTTGGCCGAGTTGAATGCGTTTTTGACATCCAACGCCACCACGGCACAGCAGCCACCAGAAATCAGTGCACCTTTTGCCAGGTTTACCACCATGCCAATTGCGTCCACCGTAGAGTGGGCGCGTCGGAAACCAAACTGGCGTTCCGACAAACCATTGCTGGCTTCGACGATGGGCAGGAGTCTG
This sequence comes from Hermetia illucens, assembly GCF_905115235.1. NCBI lineage: Eukaryota > Metazoa > Arthropoda > Insecta > Diptera > Stratiomyidae > Hermetia > Hermetia illucens. The sequence goes on along the minus strand of NC_051849.1, from coordinate 128,540,485 downwards.
TTGTAGATGACTCTCTCCATCATCTTCCCCATTGTATCCAACAGGCAGATAGGACGATACGACACTGGGTTTCCAGGTTGCTTGCCAGGCTTCGGAAGCAACACCAACTTTTGCTTTTTCCACTGGGCAGGGAATATTCCTTCTTTTAGGCACGCCTCGAAGGTGTTGACAAAAAATTGCCTTCCCCTATTTTCGTGGTGAGGGAACAGAGTGGTAACAATCTGTTTCAGGAGGCGCGGACAGGTCACCTGGGGTGATTTCCGCAGCCTTTTCATCAGCACTCTGTAAGCCTCGCCCCAAGGGTTTATGTCGGCATGGTCGCACAGCTGTTTGAAGCAGTTCTTTTTGCTCCTCCGAATGGCTTCCTTTAGGCGGCCACGCAATTGCTTGTGTGCCTCCTCTCGACCGTCGCCACCGGGTTTTCCCCTGAGTCTCTGGCAAAGCCTCCTTGCCCGAAAACATGCGGCTCGCAAACTTGCGATTTCATTGTTCCACCAGTAGTTGGGTTGCCTACTGGGGAGCAATCGCCTTCTGGACATAGTAGCATCGCATGCTTCCGTCACCCATCGAGTAATCTGGGTGGCTTTCTCTCCAGCCGTACCATTCAGGGATATGTCGGATTTGAGCACCGCGGAAAACGTGTCCCCCTCGAACGCTTTCACTGTCCAGCCAAGCATACCACCCGGCATTTTGCGAAAACTCTTTTTCGAGCTCGATCCGCCCTTGATCTCTATGCAGATTGCCTGGTGGTCGCTGTGAGTATAGTCCTCACTGACATGCCAAGCGATTCTACTGGCTAAAGTGGCACTCACGTATGTCAGGTCCACTATAGACCCCAGGCCCCTTCCCCGGAAAGTGTACGAAGACCCAACATTCGCCAGTACCACGTCCAGCTCCGCGAATGCTTCGAGGAGAACACGTCCCCTGACATTAGTTATCCGGCTGCCCCATTCAAGAGCCCACGCATTGAAATCGCCTCCTATTATGATCGGCCAACGTCCTCTTGCATCCAAAACAAGAGCAGCAAGCATCCGCTCATACTCGACGAGTGTAGCGCTGGGTGGAGCATAGCAGCTGTAGATGTGGATGCCCTTCACCTTCGCTCTGATGAAGCCCTCCTCCGGGTGCTCCATTATTTCCTGGAAGGCTTGTTCTCCACAAGTCCACAGCGCTGCTTGGCCCGTTTGGTCTTTGACCCAAACGCTACCACCGCGGTTTCGGTATGGTTCACTTAGTATGGCCACATCGATGTTTTTCTCGTGGATGGTTTGCGCGAGTAGATCCTGCGCCGCCTCGCAGTGGTTGAGGTTGATTTGTATCAACCTCATCTGCGATTTGTGCTAAGGGCTCTCCTGTATTCCGGGCACCTGCTGCTGCCTGCAATGTGCCGATGGTCCACACCCTCCTTTCCTTTGCACAGTAGACAATTTGGGTCAGCTCCGCAGTCCTTGCTGATGTGGCCTTCCATTCCGCATCTCCTGCATTGCTTTGACCTGTCATTTGGGTTAGTGCATGACTTCGCAATGTGACCAAAGTCAAGGCATCTAAAGCACCGTTTTAACGCCACCTGTTCCCTAAGGCGACACATAACCCAGCCTATTCTCACTCTCCCTGCTGCTAACAGTTTGAGTGCGTTCTCCACTGGTAGGCTGATGATGGCGGTTTGTGTTCCCCCATAGGCTTTCCTTAGCGTTTTCACCGCTGACTCTTGTAGTCCGGCAAAATCGAACTGTTTCTCCAACGCTTCGCGAACCTCCTCCTTCGTCGTGATTTCATCTATATCTTTGCAGATTATAGTGATCTCCGGCCTGCTAGCTCTTATGTCGGCTTCCTGCCCAAAAGTCTTCAATCAGCCGTATTATATGTACTATATATACATATATATGCTTTTGCGCACGAAGTAAATCGGAAATATTTGTACGATCAATTTATATACGTGCACGTATATGTACAGTATGTGGAAATGTTTGTTTAGGGTGAGGATAATAACTATGGCTGCAATATGTACGTATATTTTATAGTTTGCAAAAGAATGAATGAATGACGGAGGAATATGTTAGATTTATAGCTATATAGGGATCGAAAAATGTGCTTTGAAGTTTCTTCCATAAGATGAACACACACCTTTATACCCTAAACACGAGCTTCCAGTTTCCGACTTGTTTAAAGTTGTGCGTGAAACAAAACCTTATTAGAATCAATTCGATGCCTGTCTGGCTGTCTGGCGCACCCGATTTATTCGGAAACGGCTGGACCAATTGTCACGAAAATTTGTGAGAGTATGTGGTCTAATCTTCGGTTTACAAATAGCAAGTGCCGCTATTTTGCGTTAAGTTTAAGGGGGCTCCTCATACATATGAATTGACAGTGCAATTTTTTTTCACCGAAGGTAGTCATGTGGGATATCAAAGGAAAGGGCTGCATTAGTACTTTTCGAAATTCACCCCACATTTGATATCGGGTGAAAAGTAGGGGAGTGACCAACAAAAAGCGGTCTTGTTCTCAGAACCTATATTATTAGCATTATTACAGTATATTAGCATATTTTAGAAATTTAGCGGGAAATCCCGCTTAAGTTCATGCTAGAACTACAAAGTTTTGCATTTATATAAAGAACGATATAGGGCATAATTTGGTAAAGTTTGAAGAAAATCCAAGTATTATTAACAAAGTTATAGAGGATGAAACTTTGCCATTTGTTGTGAATGTCGTGCTTTCTATATATGACGTCATCATCTCATATCAATTCGTCAATACCACTACAAAGTCAGCTGATATGAAAGGAGGTTACAAAGAAACATTTTATTTTAAGTTTTTGGGTCATTTGTATATCAATATCAATTACTTCAGACAGACATATAGTACATATCTGCGTATGTAGGTATATATACGTGCTACTGAAGTTTGCGGGTAGTTAATCCAGTAAATCGGAAATATAGGTACGATAAATTTATGTATGTATGGATGTGTACAGTATTCGGTACTAGGCAATTTGTTTGTTTACGGTGAGATTAATGTCTATGTCTTTAATATGTGCGTATATCTTGTAGCTAGCTATATACGGATGGAAAAATTTGAATAGAAGTTTCTCACATAAGATGAACACAAAACCTTTATACCTGAAGCTCCCAGCTTCCGGTATTCCGACTGGTTAGTATTAGTACGATTGCAAGTTCGTCCCTTATATACATAAATTGGTAACTTATTAATGAGAATTCCCACTATGATTCGGAGGTTCTTTTTGGTGAGGTTTAAGCAATCCTTTGTGCGCATGGGTTCGCATCCCCCAATAAGCACCCTGGAATGCTCCATCCCTGGTATGCCCGCCCAGTATAGTTCCTTCAACCGTTCATCTTCATTTCTTAGATTCATAGCCATGAAACCGTTTCCGATTCCACAGAAGGGTTCTGGACCTTGTAAAATTGTCCCTGCTCCCTTCTAGGCTAGTTCGTCCGCTGCCTCGTTGCCTTCCGACCCAGCATGGCCTGGAACCCAAAGTATCCAGACCTTGTTGGACGAGCCGAGTGTATTCAGTCTCACAAGGCATTCCCATACCAGTTTAGAGTTCACCTGGTTGAACCTAACTGCCTTAATCGCTGCTTGGCTATCGGTGAGAATAGGTATTTTCTGCCCACTGCAGCTCCTTTGCAGATTAAAGGCGGCACATTTGTCTATGGCGTATATTTCCGCCTGGAATATGCTAGTGTACCTGCCCATTGGCTCCAGGTACATTTTCCCTGAAACTATGACACCGGCATCCGCTCCTTCTGCTGTGAGGAATCCGTCAGCGTACCAAGTAATCAGTTGCTGGTTTAAGCCGTATGTCCCAGCCACGCTGTTCCAGTTTGGCTTGTTACTCCAACGTGTTTCAAACTTTTTAATTGCAGCATACCTCTTTTGCTAGTTTCCAGCTCTCCTTCCTTCCCCTTTTATTCATTGTTGGGGTGTCAGGCAGACTGTTGTCGCCTACCACTAAGGGGTAGGGCCCCGGGAAATGAGTTCTGAGAAGCAGGTGTACCCTGTCCTCGTCATTCTCGGTAAATGTCCCATCTTCCTTTTTCAAGCAGACAGAGGATATTCCCCCGTCTTTGGCTACAGCCTTGTACAGCCTGGTTGCTTCTGTGATCTGTTCAATCCCTTCACAGAATTCCCTGAAGCTGTTCCATTTCGCTGCCCTGATCGCGTTGCTATACGCAGTCAGTGCATTTTTATACCTCTGCCAGTCCCCGGTTTGTTTTGCCCGGTTAAAGAGTTTTCGTGCCTTTGTTCTCATTCTGGCTAGGTTCTTGTTGCACCATGGTACATCCCTTGATGACTTGACTGTCTTAACCGGACAGCTGGCCTCATATGCGTCAATGACGATTGTGTTGAGGTTTTCCACCACCGTTTCTAATTCCAGTTCGCTCCTGATGTCACCGCCCCCTTGATGGTGGGCAATGTTATTGCTCAAGGGCGTTGTGTGGGATTCCCAATCCGTTCTCCTGGGATTCCTTATTATTCTTTCTATTTCGGAGTTACCCTCAATGTCAAATCTGATTATCCTGTGATCAGACATTGAAGGTTCATCCAACACCCTCCAATTCCTGACCATTCCGTTCATTAGGGTATTTCCTAGAGTTATATCTAGTACCTCCTGTCTGGTGCTGGTACATTGTATATTTCTAACTTAGAATAAATTCAAGAAGGTACTCACCTCTACGATTGGTGTCGCTGCTTCCCCAGACTTCGTGGTGGGCGTTGGCATCGCAACCGAGAAGAAGTGGTAACCACCTCTCCCCACAATACTTCATCAGTTTTGCGACTTGTTCCGGTGGAGCCCGGATTTTGTCTCCTGGGAAGTATCCCGATGCCCACAACTGCCTCTCGAGTGCTCCTCCCAGCATCCAATGAGACTTGGATAGTTGGACGTCCCCGGTTAAGAACTCTGAAAGACATATGAATTTTAAATTACGTTTAAGAATTATGCAAGCTCTTGGTTTTTCACAAGAGGAGTCCCAAATGATCTGCATGCTTCCTCCTTGCAGACTGCGAATCTGCCCCCGGTACACCGAGGGCTCCTGAACCAGCACTATTCCAATGTTCTCTTTGGAATTTGCCCTTGCAATCACTGCAGATGCAGCTCTCGCAGGTTTATCTGGGCTATCTTAGTCCTGGCCATTGGCTCCGTTATTGTTTGGAGCTCTTCTCCATTGTCGGAGTGTCACCCTCCTACTCCGACATGGCGTTTTCCTGCGCGTCGCGTTCCACCCTGAGCCCTAGGAGTCCTAGGTCTAGGTCGTGCAGCTCCTGCTCTTCACTGCGCAGAAGGTCAATTTCCCTGGTTGATCCAGTCCTTTCCGCTTCTATGGCTTTCGAGACTTCTTCAGGGATCTCGGTAAGTTTTCCACCCGATGCCTCCTCAGAGGTCTCTTTCCTCGGCTTTTCCCACAGCCCGGGTATGTTGCCAAATCGGTAGGTGATGTGACAACTTGGACGTTTAATTGCCTGCAGGGAACGGTCATCTACTCCGATGGTGAGGAGTTTACCCTTAACCTCCACCTTGCTTCTGAAGACTCTCCATAGTCGGGTATGGAGATTTTCATTCTGAGCAATTAGGAGGCTCATAAGGTTTTCCGTTTCTATTGCTGCGGTTTTGGCAGAAAAACTTTCACCATGTGGGCTCCTGGTATATCATCCCAGCACATGTTGACACCCCTTCCCAGCCTGGCAATCTAGGAACTATGGTTCTAACCGATTCTGCGGTGTCTTCCGTCGCGCAGTCCACCAGCATAAAGCCTGGTCGAAAGCGTATCCCGGTGAACACCAGTTTCGACGTCCAACCCTTGATCATCCGCTTGATGACAAGGTCCTCAATGATTTCCTGCTCCTCACGAGTGAATATTTGCTCGGGAAACCTTGTTGGCAGTATGCCCAGTCGAATGCCCTTGACCGCACTAGCATAGCTGATGGCGGGCTTCCTGGGTCCAACTTTCACTCCTGACCTGCCCGGGTTTTCTTCTCCCTTGGGTTCAGGTTTGGATTTTTTGGGAGCATTCCCTTCATGCGGGCTGATTTCTGCTGCTTCCCGAATTTTCGGAGATTTCTGGCGTTTGTCATGACTCTTGTTAGCATAGCAAATTTCTTCTTGAATGTTGGTTTTCAAATCTTGTAGGGTTCTTGGACGGTTCACATAAACACCAGATTTCGAAAAAACCCCATAGAAAAAAATCACTAGGGGACAGATCGGGAGAGCGTGCCGGCCTTTCCAAATCGCCTCTAATTGAGATAAGGCGCTCTGGAAAGTGTTCCCTCAAAACAGCCATCGATGCTCTTGAAGTGTGTGCTGTTGCACCGTCTTGTTGGAACCAAGTGTCCCCCAAATCCACATTTTCTAGCCGTGGGAAAAAAAAAAATCTGTAGCATGTTTACATACCGGTCCGAATTCACTGTCACTGTAACCTCATTTTCCTCAAAAAACCACGGACCAATAATTCCAGCTGAGGAAATTGCACACCACACTGTGACTTTGGGTGAATGCAAAGGCTTTTGATGCAATTCTCGAGGGTTGGTGTCAGCCCAGTAGCGCATGTTTTGTTTGTTAACCGACCCACACAAATGAAAACGGGCTTCATCGCTAAAAAAACAATAGCACCCTCGGGAACGACATCAAGAAGAAGCTCACACGCGTTCATCCGAGAATTGAAGTAACGTTCTGAAAGTTCCTGCATTATCTCCATCTTATAGGGATGAAAATGAAGATCATCACGGAGAATTCTTCTCACAGAACGATCGGATAGTCCAAGGGCAGATGCGTGTTTGCACGCAGAACGCCGTGGCGATCGCAACATTGACGCTCTCACTGCTTCAATGTTCTCAGGTGATCTAACGGGCCGAGGGACTCCAGTTCTTCCTTTCGTAGCACTTGCAGTTTGTCTGAATGTAGTGACCCATGTAACAATTGATTTCCGGTCTGGGACGGGAGCCAACGGGGCTAAATTAAAGCGATTCCGAAATGCACGCTGTGTTGCAATAACCGAACATCCGCTTGAAAAGTAAACCTCAACGGCAAAGGCACGCTCCTCACTATTCCAACGCATGATGGCGACTGAACCGTGTCGGGACAAAACTTTACAGTATCCCCTCTTGAACGAGACCACTGGCGCTCCGCTATGACATCAACTAACTGAGTGGCGCGCATTTTAAAAAAGGAAGTTATGCAGCCGCACCCTGTATATACTTTGGTGCTTGCAGTAAAGTGAAAATATTCAAATGCGTACTATCAATTTAGGATGGGCATGTGCGTATATATATGTACACATCAGTATGCAGCAACAGCAGTCATGATTACGGTTTCGAATTTCATGATTACATGATTATAATTATAATCAAGCTCTCGTGATTATAATTATAATCATTGTAATGTAATGACGTAATCATAATCCTTGCTTTTCAGTTGTGATTGCCTTATCTCAGTGTTTAATAAAGTGTATATTAGTGTAATTTCCAGCTCAGATGAATTTGAAGACACTTTTACAATCGAATTACTACAACTGAACAATTTTCACTTGGGTTTGGAGCATTATTTTGTAGGTTATGTAGCCTTTTGGTATGTTATTTAACTACTTAGGATTTGGTACATTTGAAGTTAGCGTCCACTCGGAACGGCACAATACGACCAAATGTTGCGTGGTGTATTGGCAGGATACGCGTATTAAAAAGACTATTAGGCAAATGAGTGCGCCTGTTTCAGAGGAATGTCTGTTTCAAAGAAACATTCATTCGTTTCAAGCAAATTTCTGTAACAGACAAGCATCTGTGCTTGCGTTAGACAAATGTCTGTGGTTGTGTCAGGCAACAGACAGACAAATCCGTGTGTCATTGTCAGCCAAGTTTTCAAATTTGAACCGACAATTGCCACTTACGAAATGACACCATATACATATACAGTGAACAAAAGTGAAATCTGGACACCGTATGTTGTATGTTCTTTACAGGAACGTTACGTACAGCCTGTTGGATATAACGCAAAAACAATCATCAACGGATAAAATAAAACCCTTGCTGAGGGCGAAAAACAAAAGAAACAACTCAGCGTCAAAAAAGTAGTAATGACATTAAGGGGGTCATCCCGTGTGAAGGCCGTTTTTTTTTGCCTTTTTTTGAAAAATTATTTTGGAGGACTGGATAAAGACGGAAACGTGATTTTTTCACCATATGTTTATTGATGTCTCTAGTATATGTGATAAATTTTCCAGCTTGATATCGTAGCTAATTTTCGGAATACGTATCAATTTATGCTCCCAGGTGTTTTTCTGCTGCCACGCTGGAGGGCGCTGTGTTCATCTGAGGACCGTCCGATTGCATTTATCCTAGTTTGCGGACCGTAGAAATATGTATTAAAGAAGTCGGGAAAATTTCAAAGAATTTGGTTGGATAGATTTTGAGCTATGGTGGCAGCCGATTTTCAAGATGCAGTTTCGAGGAAAACACATTTGAAAATTTAAATGTGATCATCAGCAGTAAAATTTTAACTCACCATTAATCTACTATACCTGGTCCATAGAGAGCACCCTCCGTTTCTTCAAAAAAGTCTTGTAAGGCCGATTATTGGTCTCTGGTTTCAATTCTGGCTCTTTTAGCGAGGTCAGTCGATCGTCGTTCGTTAAACCTGACATATGCGACCAACTTAACATCCCATTGTCACTAAGATTTTGAGAATGCCATTGAATACTTCATTGAAAATAATTACAGCCAGAAAACTGGCTATTTCTGCGACCTTGGCCCCAGAATGAAGGTGTTTAGGAGCGAAAGTCCAGATCAATGCATTTAACGACTCATCGTTATTCTGGGTCTTCGCTCCTAAACACCTGTTCAAGAGATCATCTCGTGACAAATCTTCGTAGATTGGTTTGATGACTGTTTGAACTTCTTCAGTCAAAGGTGCCTTCTCATGGTGGAAACTATCCAGTTCTGCTTTAGTTTCCGCTTTGCGCCATGTGCACAAACTGCCCTCGCCTGGTGGACAATTTTGATGCTGAGGATTTTCGTCTGTAGAACATTTATGGAAAAAATTTGCCCAAATTTCTTGCTTCATTCCTTCTATCGAATTTGCGTGTCGACGAATAGCTAGGCCAAAAAATGTAGTGAGGTCGTTAATAACCTTATCAGTAAGTTTTCCAGCCCCTTTTCCACCAATGCCTTTGTGATTCTTCTTTGCATTTCTAAGCCGCGTTCCCATTCTTTTCTCGACATGTCCTACGCATTCCTACTACGTATATTTTATTATTTGCAGAAATTTGCAGAAATACCGGAGAAGCAGCAAAATCCAATATACAATATACAAAACTTGTCGCAGTTGAAACATCCATGTTCATGCTTGCGAAAAGTTTTTTTGATGATGTTGATGCAAAGTTCTTTTTCTTCTCTGATAAGTATCGATTCCCATGAAATACTCGCTTTTTAGCGCGAGCATAACGTTGAACTTTAAAGCGATCTCCCTTCGTAAGATCCATTTAAAAAAATCACTGAGCACAGAAACAGCACAATACTTACAACAAAATATAACTGATTGAAAGCTTTCAGTGCTCACTCTAGACTGGATTATCCTTTTTATTCTAAACAGCAAATAAGTTTAGACAATTGATTGGTTTTCCATCTTTTTATATTTATTTATAAGGCTCAGGTAAAAAACTAATAGGTAAAAAAAGATTCGATGCTCTTTCTCATCGAGTACTCTAGCCGCGGCTGCAAACTCCTTACTTGTTTAACACTCTAATTTCTGAACGACTCGGAATATCGGAAAACCCCTTTGCCCACATATTCTCCACTATATATAAAAAATCGATTTCTCCAACCCGATACACGGGATGACCCCCTTAACAATTTGGGAAACCAGAAGCTTTGTTTGTTTCTTCTGTGAGTATATTTGAGTGCAGAACTATGCATGAATTTAGCATGTCATTTTAGTGTCATATTAATATTTAGTAGAAATAAATTCACATGGTAAAGTCAACTTTGAGCTACTGTAACTGTGTTAGTGGTAGTATGAATTTGATCAAACTTGGCGATAACATGCTTTATACTATGATATAATCTATATTACAACAAATAATTTTATAACTCTAGAATTTTTTTTAACTCGATTTCCTCAAAAATATAGTAATATACTATTATTAACTGAATTTGAGCATATATCGATATGGAGATTATTTTGAGGCCTGCACACCGTATAGAGGCAGCTTCATGATTTTTTTCAGATTTTCAGTTGGCTAGTTTCTGAGAATGGGCCCGTTAGAGAAAAATCATTGTCGACTACCGCTTCTAAAGAATAAAGTAATACATTATTCTTAATCTTATATGAGCTAATACCGCTATGAAGGATATTTTAGGACCGACATATCGTATAGTTAGACCGGGGAGTCGAAAAACACTCCCCCAATCCAGGGTGTCATGCGAACCGTGCCCATTGAATAGTTTGCAGTCGGGGGTAACTGACTGTATTCGAACGGAGCCTCATTGATACCTGGTCGCCTCAGTGAGTAAGTTAGACCTTGCCGTGCTAGGCCGAGGCCCCATACCGCACCAAAACTGGTTAATCAGGCGGAGGCACGTCTCCGAATTACTGAGAGCCAGATGATTACACCCAAGAAAGGAGAAGTTGGGACGTCAAACAGTGGATCCAAGGTGAACATTGGTATACTGCGTGGACAACAGCCAACGAACACCACTGCCTAAAGAGCAGGGACCAGCAAAGGCACGTCTGAGATAAATACAGGGTGCGGCAGCATAACTTTCTTTTTTAAAATGCGCGCCACTCAGTTAATTGATGTCATAGCGGAGCGCTAGTGGTCTCGTTCAAGAGGGGATGCTGTAAAATTTTGTCCCGACATGGTTCAGTCGCCATCATGCGTTGGAATAGTGAGGAACGTGCCTTTGCCGTTGAGGTTTACTTTTCAAGCGGATGTTCGGTTAATGTAACACAGCGTGCATTTCGGAATCGCTTTAATTTAGCCCCGTTGGCTCCCGTCCCAGACCGGAAATCAATTGTTACATGGGTCACTACATTCAGACAAACTGCAAGTGCGACGAAAGGAAGAACTGGAGTCCCTCGGCCCGTTAGATCACCTGCGAACATTGAAGCAGTGAGAGCGTCAATGTTGCGATCGCCACGGCGTTCTGCGTGCAAACACGCATCTGCCCTTGGACTATCCGATCGTTCTGTGAGAAGAATTCTTCGTGATGATCTTCATTTTCATCCCTATAAGATGGCGATAGTGTAGGAACTTTCAGAACGTGACTTCAATTCTCGGATGAACGCGTGTGAGCTTCTTCTTGATGTCGTTCCCGAGGGTGCTATTTTTTTTCCCACAGCTAGAAAATTTGGATTTGGGGGACACTTGGTTCCAACAAGACGATGCAACAGCACACACTTCAAGAGCATCGATGGCTGTTTTGAGGGAACACTTTTCAGAGCGCCTTATCTCAGAGGCGATTTGGAATGGCCGGCACGCTCTCCCGATCTGTCCCCTTGTGATTTTTTTCTATGGGGTTTTTTGAAATCCCGTGTTTATGTGAACCGTCCAAGAACCCTACAAGATTTGAAGACCAACATCCAAGAAGAAATTGCCAACATAACACCTACTATGCTAACAAGAGTCATGACAAACGCCAGAAATCGGTTTACGCAATGTATGGAAAATGGGGGACGTCACCTAACAGATTTGATCTTAAAAACAATGTAAATAAAAACTTTAGACAAGTACCCTGTATATGTACATATATAAGTTCAAAAATTGAATACCGTTGGTAAAAACGGAGATGTACATTAATCTGGATGAAACACTACCCGCAAAAAATGTTTCATAAGAGTATGAATTATTGTTCGGAAGCGCTAGACTGGTTTCAGCTAATACAGCTACTTTTTGTTTCGGGATGACGGGTCTTGCACCCGCCACCTACTGACGGGCCGAGTGAGTTGCTACTCAAATTAGTACGACCCACGAGCAGATGGCGTGTGATGTGAGTTCACTTTATATGATGATGACATCACACATGACTTAGAGCACTATGGATTTACGTGGAGTACAAAACTTTTACCTGCAAATTTGCTCACCCCTTTCGCATATATGTATGAAGAGCTACCTTTAAAGTCAAGACAAAACTATGCAGCTTGCTGAGCGTGTAGCGGTTCACAGCCCAGATTCTTACCAAAATACGTGATGATAGTTCGAGCTGCTTCTCTCTCTTTCTTTTCGCCGTTGGACAGACAGACGGAGGGGATAGGCGGACAAATAGACAAGCAGACATTGAACCGATTTTAATATAATTAATTTAATTTGATTCACACAAAACCTTAAAACAATTAATAAGTTGTCATTTACTTTATGCTTGGGTATTCACGGCTCCAAACATTTCAACCAAATTCCTCATCAATAAAAGTAATCCTTCCCGACGACAGACAGAAGGACAAAGAACTGCTTTTGATCAGATTAAACAAATCGAAAACCAGAAGTTCGGCACTTCAGGTTCGAATGATTTTGTGTATTTCTTAAATAAGAATATTTGAGTGAAAAGCTTTCGGTTGATGCCCTTAACGCGAAGTTCATAAGATTGCCCTTAATCTGTGTAATTACAGCTTACAGTCAGCTTGTGTTTAACGTTGACAATTCTTTTAAAAATGATGTTTTGTCATTTTTTCTTTTATAGAACGCTCTCCGGACGATCGGTGAGTTTGAAATGTTGCCGCAGGGGAAGATGGCTTCGATGTGCGTTAGCAGCGAAAATCTTGAGAATGTCATGATCAATATGTTTTTCAACATGGTAGGGAAGAATGAAAAGGAATTTAATAGGGTACGTATATCGGGTGAACTGTAATTCACACTAACTTTTTATCTTCAAATGCTTTTTGCAGACTATGTGGCCAGCTATGTGTTATCATCTTCCGGCTGGCGCTGCTACCAACCAAGTTGTCCATTACAGCCAACTCATTCAGTCAGGACGTTTTTGCGAGTATGACTACGGACCCCAGATTAATGAGGAGCGATATGGTACTAAGATACCACCTAAATATGACCTATCAAAAGTTACCGCCCCCGTAGCGTTATACTATAGCGAAAATGATTATCTCACCGCTCCTGTTGATGTCGAATATCTGTACACCCAACTTGGAAACCCAGTCGAAAAGTATTTCGTTCCCATGCCGGAATTCAACCACATGGATTTCGTTTGGGGTATTCATGTACGCAAACTGGTCTATGAAAGATTTCTCCAAGTAATGCAGAACTACACTAACAAAGGAAGTGTAGAAAATGTCACTGAAGAAGTTTAAATTATATAACTACTCTGAATTGCACCATTTCTCTTTCAAAAGAATTACTGAAGTGGTTTCGAATTACTAATTGGGGTCAATTCCGTAAGTTTTTATGTTCATATGTTTAATATAAATTAATTTCTTGATCCTTATGGTAAAGTGAAGTTGAACAGCAATCAAGTAGACTTTTATTGAAAATATTGTTTAGAAACCACTCACATTTCAATTCTGAATATTATACGTTTAGAGTACTTCGAGGAGATTTGTCCTATTATCCGAGATAAACAGGGTAAAATGATTCCTTGCGACTGAAAAAAACTGAGGAAATCAACCAGACAGAAAACAAAAGAAAGAATGACTCACGGTTCCGTCCAGAGTCGTCCTGGTGCGGCCCAACATCTAATAGATGTGGACTTAGGATCCAAAGAACTTCAGACATCCTTTTTGCTGAAATGTTTGGAGAGACTGATTGGAAGTCACATCCACTAAATGAAAACCAACAAGTTTACCAGCGCGGAAAGTCCCTTCATTCTATAGTTTCAAAGATAGAGGACGTAATTCTAAAAGGCAAGTACTCGAGGCGGTGTTCGTGGACATTGAAGGGGCTTTTGACTGTTCACTTTTCCAAAAGCTTGGTAATACTGTCAGAAAGCATTGTGTCGATGATAATTTGCCTAGTTGGAACTATGCTATGTTAATGCAAAGACTACTTTGCGCTCAAGTTCATTTCAATCGCTTCATGGTGATAAAAATAAGAGAAAACTGGCTCCAAGGAGGTGTCCAGTTTACCATGTCGATTGACTCAACGCTTTATGAACTGCAGGACCTTCCAATACACACCCAAACTTTGCGGATAACGTGGCTCTGGTCGTGTTGGTCGAGACCTCGGAATGGTGCATAGGCGTATGCAACGCACCATTGATTTGCTTGTTAGTTCATACCTCAGGCATGAACATTTAGTAAATCCAAATAGGATCACGATGATATTATTTACAAAACTCGAGGAATCCTTCAACTCTCGGAAAAAGTAAAATATCTAGGAGTTATTCTAGAGTGCCATGTTACATGCATTTTTTTGCTAGAGGGAATAAAAAGGATCGATCCGAAAGATCCTGAAATACGAGTTGGATACCTGACTGTAAGAAGCGAGGAGGCCCTCAAATATATGACTGGAAGTAATGGTCGATAATCGACTAGGATTTAAGGTTCATGTGCAAAGAGGGAGACATTACTGTTACAGACAGCATTCTCGGCGCGACGAATCTATGCCGGGAAAAAGACGTCAGAAGACTGAGGAAAGGGCAATATCAATTGCAGACCTGATGCAATTACTCAACGAGGAGCTGTAAACTGATTCTAATCATCGATGGGCCGGTTTATGGTCGCCATGGAGGCTGCAGCTACCAGTTAACATAGTTATTATTTGTCTGCAGCGGTTACCGTTAGTGTTTATATAGGTTAGACCACCACAATCCTCCTGCATATTCAACTTGCCCAGCCCAATAATAATTCGCATGCACATTTTTTTTCAAGCTTTTCAAGCGGCGTGCAGGACCAACATTTCGGTTAGGAAGAGGCAAGCATAACTACAAAAGAATAAGAGTCTTCTTTTTCTTCAGCCTTTGTCCCGTTCACAAGTGCGGTCGGCTCGTCGTTTATACTTGTTAATTGGCCATGCGAAGTAATATCCAATGACAACTCCCTGAAAAAAGCGGTGGAGGTGGTAGACGGGTGGTACTACATTGGCGCGGATCTTTGGTCTGCAAATCCTGATTGTCATGGGTTTCGATTGATGTCTTTCGAAGATTCTACATCCATGGTTAAGCCAGGAAAATGTCAGGATAGCTCATGCGCTGGATTAAATTACTCTTCTGCGATCCAGAGAGTGAAGTTTTGAAATGCGGCTGAAGGGAGAAACCGCTTCATGTCCGTGTGGTTGTTCACCAAAAAAGCACCCTCTCACCACCACTCTCTCTTGTTTCACGCATCAGCGCAACTTGTGATCGCCACATTTTGATTTCAAAATTTTCCTCAAGGTTACTCGCCCTATCGCCCGGTGTAATTCATAGTTTTTACCCTTGTATGTAGGTGAGGTGAAAGTTTCTAATCACTTGCAACTCGGTAGTAGTAGCGTTGGATAACCGTTGTGTGGTGAACAAGCGGTGTCCCAACGCCCACGCAAATACGGAGAGTGCTGAACCCGACAAGAGCTGTAAATTGAATCCGCCCATATATAATGGAACAAAACAATGGATTAAAACGTAGGTGGCAGATCAGTTGTATGTATTGGAAAAACCGCCCTCTCAGAAGATCGATTCTGCAGATTCTGAGGAGGACCTTTGATTCTCTCTTTTAGTAGTGGTACGAGGGTTACAAGGTCACCCACTATTGAAACAGAAACAGGACGCGATGTACAAAAAATGTCACAATAACAACAAAGAAAAGAAAACATCAATCTTTACAACTTGTTAGTAATGTAATTGAGGAAAAGGAAAATGATGAAGTTCGGGCAAAGTTCAATGAACTCGATAAACTTCGTTACCTACTATCTCCAGCTTTGCTTAAGGAGTACTCAATAATTCCTCTAAAACGTAATATGTGTAAAATACAGATTATAGAAGCAGACATTTACAGGGCCGTCTAAAAAGCAAAGCTGCACATGAAAGAATTCAATGGTATAAATATACGGAAAGGAAAGAACAATAATCAACAAGCATCACTCATGTAACGTTCCACACAGTCGAGGTCTGAATCTTGATCTCGAAGTCCAAGCTGTGTGAAATATGCTGATGAGAATGGATCATGGAAATGCCCCAATAACAAGGAACAACCTTATAGTTTTCTGAAAATAAAAACAATAGGGTTGTTCGTAGTCAAAAACCATCCTTCATTTCATTGAAAGTGTGAATTGTTATGCTGAATCCACATGTTTGAACGGGGTACTCAGCTTGGTTTTCGTAGGTCTGCAAGCGCTTGCAGTGATCCGATCCAGGTTCGTTTTTGGTAGAAATCAATTTGCTTGCCTGCTCAGAAAACATTAACAAACTTGTAAGGGTGTGGATGACGGTGGCTGGTTTTGGCCAAATGTGGGTGCAAAACGAGTGGAGCCGGTATAAGGGCTAATTATAGAGACAATAAAGTGGCGAAAGAATCACAGAAGCAGAGACATAAAGGAATTCCGTCGACCGAGCAGAACAACAGTAAACAAGTAAGTTTTTGACAAACTTAACCAAGGGATAGTAATCATAATTTGGACTGCAAATGGAATACTTCAGCACCCAAATGAGTTGGAAAAATATCTTCATACTGAGAAGACAGGCGTATGCCTTATTCCAGAAAGCCATCTTATAGAGTCCACCATCTTTAGTTTCTGCTCGTACAACGCAACACAGCCCAATCAGCAAGCTAGAGGGGAATTATAATCAGTTACCACGACGAGCTGCTTTAGACTGTTAACCTACAAAAATTTAACAAAGATGTGATCGCCAACTCTTCACTCCACTCCTTAAGTTTATTCAAAGTTCCTTTATTTAGGAGATGACTTTAACAGGAAAAACTAGTTCTGCGGCTCCACGCTAATGACATCCAGAGGCAGAGCATTATTTTAGGCAGGACGAGCCTAAAAGTGCATTTTCCATTTGCACCCTTGTTGCCAATAATGTGTCCAGTCGGTGAAGAAGTGTGAAAAAAGACTGGCTAACTGGCAGACAAAATGCATGCGAAAAAACATTTGTGTAAATGCCCGAATCAATTCGAGGCAAAATTCGATATGCCAATGAAAATCCAACCGACAGCTTGGAAAAGAACTCATTACGGGCTAAATTAGAAATACAATGGCTGCCCTGCAAAAGTCAATTTCAGAGAGATGTAGAGTATCCGAGCTTTGGCAAAGAAAGGCAAAATTGAAGGGAAAAAAACTTAAACTTCCTGTAAAAGAATCTAAAAGCCTTTTTTTGGGAGTAGCACTTCGAGAGTACTTCGGGCTAGCCCTCCCGCTCTCCCGGCTTTCGGAGCCTTCATGTCAGGGAATTCCTTTCACCAATGGGAGGGGAGGGGAGGAAGGGAGTTGTTGTTAGTTCAGGGAACTCCTTACCATCCGATCGCTCCGCCGGTCGAGTTCAATCTTCTTCGTAATACAAAGAGCCCGAACATAATGCGCAATACGATTCCAACTACCAGCGCTCTTCAGCATCTTTCGCACAATGTTGCCTAGAGAGAGCTCCCCTGTGTCTGCATAAAGCTGCTGGCGGAGGCCGTCCCACCTCTCGCAAGAGAAAAAGGTGTGTTCAGCGTCATCCGCCACTCCATTGCGGGACACACAATCAGGAGATCGCGCCTTCCCAATCCTGTGCAGGTAAGACTGAAAACCTCCATGCCCACTTAGAAGTTGGGTAAGGAAGTAATCAATCTCACCGTGCGTTCTGTTCAACCATGGGTCTAATTTGTCGATGAGCCACGCAGTCCACTTGCCCCTTATCTCATTTTGCCAAGAAAGTTGCCACTCGCTAAAGGTGCGTTGACGTTCTTCACGGGCAACCACTTCTCTTAAGTTTTCGCCCTTAGGACGATAGATAGCTTTGCGCTCCTTGGCACGGAGGGCGACACGGATCACTCCCGCAATCGGGTGCGACGGTACGATAAGCAGACGCCACTCGCAAAACTCCCCGCCTCTGCACTTGAGCGAGGCGTTTACGATGCACCTCCTTGTCAAGGGCATCAGCCCATACCTCCGCACCATAGAGAAGAACGGACTGCGTTGCTCCCATGAGGAGACGTCTCCTAGTTGATATAGGGCCCCCGACATTCGCCATTTGCCGACTCAAGGCCGCGATTCCAGCTGCAGCCCTGTCCGCTGCTGCTTTGATTTGCTCGAAGAAGCTCATCTTCGAGTCGAGCATTAAACCAAGGTATTTAATCGCTGGTTTTGACTCTATAGTCAACTCGCCAATCGATATGGGACGCAGGGTCGGGATTCTCCTTCTGGTCAGGATGACTACTTCGGTTTTTTCCAGCGCAAGGTTGAAACCGTGAGCATTCATCCATCCGCCGCAACGTGAACTGCATAACTGACCAGGCGCGACTCTTCTGGCATATCGAGTCTCAGCAGACTATCGTAGGAAGCGTTCCAGAGGTCCGGCCCTAGGATGGATCCCTGTGCTACTCCCGACGTGATTTTCATCCTCCTCTGGCCCTCTAGCACGGGGCACGGGGCGTTCCTGTTTTTCATAGTGAGAACCGCTTCTTCGAGCTCTCTCATTGTGAAAAGGGGGTAATCCACGACGCTTTCCGTGCTATTTACATCAACCCGTACAGGGTGTCTGGGGAACAATGGCCGCACAATGCGGTCCATCTGGTCGGTGCTCAGTATGCAGAGCTTCCCCAGAGCCCCGATTTTCCGAGTGACATGCTTAGTCCCCATGGGTCCTAATTCACCTCATTAACAAGATTCTGCCAGCCGCGAGCTTTGCTTTTATTAATGGCGCTGCGGAGTCTCCTTTTTGCTGATCTATATTGTGCCTTTATGGCACATGCTTCCTCATTGGTGCGCAAACGTTGTGCCAAATGGCGGACCTTATGACACTCCTTCCGTAGGTCGCCAATTTCTGCCGTCTACCAGTACATAGAAGGCTTGTCGCGCCTGGGGCCTCTCCGGGGCATGGAAGCATCACACGCCGTCGTTATCAGATTCATCACTGAATTTACGACGATGTCAGCTGCGACACTACCACCCCCCCGGAGTGACCCCCAGCGCGGCCCTACCTCCTCCAAGAGCTTTGACGAACTTTGCGATGTTCACCCTCGCGACGTTCCACACGCAGGGGGAACGTCGTGTTGGCGCTCGCCGGCAAGTAGCGTCAAACACGAACGCAATGGATTGATGATCACTTGCCGAGAAGTCTTCTAGGACTAGCCACCCGTCCCCCGATGATGCCTGAGATTCCGACGCAAAAGTGATGTCAGGAATGCTTCCTTCACAACCTTAGCGCCGAAACGTTGGCGTGAATCCGGTGTTTAAAATTACGAGCCCAGTTTTCGCCGCCATTTCCAGAATTCGTTTCCCTCTAGAGTATGACTGAGGCATGCCCCATTCAAGAGCCTTGGCATTAAAATCACCGCCAACCAGGATTCGTCCCTCCGTGCTCGAAACGGCCTCCTCCAGAGCATCAAGCGGGCTCCGAAAGTCCGGCAACGTCTCAACGTCAACGTCAGGTAAACGCTAAAAAACGTTATCCCTAAACACCGGATCCAGACAAATCCGTCCCCCCGGCCTTCGGCAAGAACACGAAGTCGAACGTTGCCCCGAACCCAGATGGCAGCAGTGCCCGATAAGTTGAGATACCATGAGGACGGGTTGTTGTTTCGGTATTGCTCGCTAATCTAGCAACTGGTGAGCCGTTGCACTCCGGTGCATGTTAATTTGCAAAATGCGGATCATGGCGTTCGCACCCTAGCCCTCTCCAATTCCGCCCTGAAGATCGGACACCGTCCGGAGCCCGCAGTGTGTGCGGCGCTTTCACCAGACGCGCCACGATCCCTGCAGAGAACACAAATCTCGCCTTCCTTGAAAGCCTTGGCTTTATGGCCGCATCTCCGGCATGCTGTCTTCCTGTCCGGGCCCTTGCAACGAGTGTCCATAGTCCAGACACCTGTAGCACTTGGTGGGGATTATCCGCATTCGTACCCTGCATACTACCCATCCGATTTTGATTCTCCCGGTGTTAAGGAGTTTCCTCGCCTATTGCTCGGGGATTTCCACCACGGCGAGCTTTTGGCCTCAAGTATTTACAGAGGTAATACCTACCCGGGCGTTGGTTACCTCTGGACGTTCACGCTTTAGCGCCTCCTCTACTTCGGCCTTTTCTGTGAGGCAGTCAAGATCCCGTACTTCTAGAGAGCACATGGGTTCTAGGCGGGAAACAAAAGCCTTTTTCCCCCAATACCCCCTTGACCGCTTCGCAGAACGTGCTCTTGTTGAGCGTCTTTGGGCCCAATTCGACGAGAACTCCACCACTCCTCGTTTTCCGTATCGAAGACACCTCTGCTCCGTTCT
Source organism: Hermetia illucens (assembly GCF_905115235.1). Classification (NCBI taxonomy): domain Eukaryota; kingdom Metazoa; phylum Arthropoda; class Insecta; order Diptera; family Stratiomyidae; genus Hermetia; species Hermetia illucens. Next base: position 128,520,146 of record NC_051849.1, on the reverse strand, counting down.
CTTCGGGTTTCATCCTATAGCGGATTTCACTAAGGACTTCCGCAAATGTCTTGCCTTCCGTCGGCTTAATGAGCAGAGCCGACGGTCTAGTCCTTCTTCGCTTCCTCGCTTTTCCGCTCTTGACTTTTGGTTGGCAGCCTCCTTGTTTTTGGACAGACTCTAAAACCCTTGTTTTTGGACAGAATCTAAAAGCCTTACTTAATAAATATAAGAACGGGTCTTTAGCAAATATATTTCAAACCTGGCAGCACAAAAAAACAAGTCGGCATACCGGAAGCTCGTACTTCGGGTGTAAAGGTTTTGTGTTCATCTTATCTAAGAAATTTCAACGCATATTTTTCTACCCGTATACAGCTAAAAAATTACGAGACATACGTACATATTACAGTCGTAGATGTTACGCTCACCCTAAACAAACAAACTGCCTATTTTCGAATACTGTACATATATAGGCACGTATATAAATTGATCGTACCCATATTTCCGATTTACTTCCTATATCTATCTGAATTAGGCTCTACTCGCACAGTTCATTAGCACGCATATACTATCATATATACCTACATACACACATGTCTCGTTGGAATAATTGATATTCATATACAAATGATTAAAGAACTAAAACAAAATAATTCTTTTCCATCCAATTCATACGAACCTACTTCGTTGTGGTATTGACAAATTGATATGTGATGATGATGTCATGCAGGCTGTAGAGTGCACGAAATCCACAAAAAATTGTAAAGTTTTACCCCCTATAACTTTGTTAATAATAGTTGGATTTTCTTCAAGCTTGACCAAATTGTGCATTATGTTCTTCATTATATGTATGCCAAATTTTGTACTTCTGGGATGAACATGAGGGGGGTGCCGGGTAAATTTCTAAAATGTGGAAATATACTATTATTAACTTTATTTGTGCAGATATCGGAACCGGATACATTTTGAGGCCTAGATTTCGTAGAGATGCACTACTGAGATTTTTTTCAGATTTTTTGGTTGGATAGGTTCTCAGAACGAGACCTGTTACACTTTTTGGGGGTCATATTTTGAGCCCTCACTCCCCTATGTTTCACCCAATATCAAATATTGAACCAGTTTCGAAAAGTACTAATTGAGACCTTTCATTTGATACCCCACATGGCCACATTTTGTGAAAAAAAATGTTGCACCCTCCTTTCACATGTATGGGGAGCCCCCCCTTAAACTTAACACAAAATGGCGTCAGTTGGTGCATGTAAAGGGAACGGCAGAGCACATACTCCTACCAATTATTGTGACAATCGGTCCAGCCATTTCCGAATAAATCGGGTGTGACAGACAGACAGACAGACAGACAGACAGACGGACAGACAGACAGATAGACAGACCTGTGAGGAGTGGCCAGATCTCCCATCAGGCGCGACCCCAGCTGGCGGATAGGGGCATACCTATTGATGTGTAAATATGTGTTCATGCACTTTTCATTTTTGATTGTGCATGGGCTAGTGTTTGCTCATCTCTGGTGCGCGGACCAAAATGGCTATGGGAAGGATACCCAGAACATAAAACCACCATGGAAGACGAGAGAAGGAGGAAACTTACGGTGCAGGGGCTCGGAACCCCAGTACCGGCGGGTTTTGGGAGTGAGCAAGCGGGCTCCCGGTCGTCGATATCCCTCGACCGCAGTGCCTCGGTGGTGGACAACTTGGCCACCTTGGCATATAATGCTACAAGTGATTTGGATCTGGAGAAGGAAGTATTCAAGCGAAGTACGACTTTACCGAGAACACCAATAACAAGACCAAACAAAGATGAACTAAAAGCAGCTTTTTGGACAACAAAAACCGTGACAACACCCACCGCACATGTTCAAGATGCTCGACAGCAGGAGGTGCTCCAGGAACAAGGAAGAGATCCATTCAAAAGAAGCTCATCAACTTTGAGATCTCCACCAATGCCAAAAACGATGAAGGATAAAGTACAGGCCAAAAGTGAAGGACCATGTAAAAGGAGTAACCCTGCCGGGACTTATAGGGAGCAGAGTCCCGATCCGGAGGAATTACCCTTCACCCAGCTTGGGGCAAAAATAGTTGAGCTGTCCGAGTTTATCAAGGACAAGCACAACGTGCACCAAGCCATAAAGAATATGGTGAGGGCTATTAGAGTTCTCTATAATAGATCACAGATGGAGGAAAAGAATAATAAGAACACGCCGAACCCCGCTGTGCCAACAGTATCACAAGCGACCCAAGTGACGCCTAACCGTACTACCATCGAATCCCAGCGAAATAAGCGAGTACGTGAAAAAGAGGGGGATCCTTTAAGTAATCAGCAGGCGCCTAAGAGAAAAAAAGGCGGACAGGACATCCGGAAAACCAACACCAACAGGTCAGAAGGAGGAAACCCTACAGCAAATCTAGGAAACTCGACCAGCGTTGCGAAGCCTAAGACCAGCGAAAACGATGGATGGACTAAAGTTACCAACAAAAAAGCGGAACGAAAGGCAAAAGTGCGAACTCGTCCAGATGTAATTGTTATCTCCAGTAAGGGCAATCTGTCCTACGCGGAGATACTCAAAAAGGTCAAAGCGGATCCCGACCTAAAAGATCTGAGCGGAAATGTAAACTGAATCCGAAGAACCCAGAAAGGGGATCTCATGTTCGAGCTGAAAAGATCCAGCGGTGGCAAAACTGATGACTTTCGCACTCAAGTGAAAAACTCACTTGGGGAGAATGCCGCAGTGCGTGCCCAAAAACATGAGATCTACCTTCAATGTAAGGATCTCGATGAAGTAACATCGAAAGAAGAAATTTGTATTGCTCTGAAGGAGCAATTCAAGTTGAAAGAACTCACCGAGGAGTCTATTGTGTGATTACGAAAAGCCTATGGTGGTACTCAAACAGCCACAATACGAGTACCAGCGGAGGCAGCACAGATGTTATTGGCTGCCGGAAGGGTTCGGATTGGATGGGTTGTCTGCCGGTCGCTCAGGATTTACTTGAGCAGGCCACGTTCGAATCTAAGATGGAAATCGCCATCATAAGCGAACCGTATAGACACCGTCACGGTGGCATATGGGTCAAAGATTCGACTGGTGGAGCGGCGATATGGGCTTGTGGTCGACAGGCCATACAATGTACTGCAAGTCAGGCAGGCAGTGGCTTCGTGTGGGCGAAAATAAGTGGTGTATATGTATACAGCTGCTACGCCCCGCCAAGTTTGACACTGTCTGAATTCGAGCAAATGCTTGATAATCTTGTTCTCGACGCGAAGGGACGAAGTCCAAAGGTGATTGCTGGTGATTTCAATGCTTGGGCCCTAGAGTGGGGTAGTAGGGAATCAAATGCTAGGGGGCGCAGTTTATTAGAAGCTTTTGCGCAGATGGACATAGTTTTGGCTAACGAAGGTGCTGTAAACACCTTCCAGAAAGGGGGATCAGGCTCGGTTGTAGACCTGACCTTTGTCAGCCCTTCGCTGGCGCGTGGTATGTCCTGGTGCGTCAGCGAACGCTACACCCACAGCGATCACCAGGCAGTTTTCTTTGAGACATGTGTCGAACCTCAGGGCAAAGAGCTATCATGCCCGAAACCGAAAAAGATTTCAGGCTGGTCTGCAAAATCTTTGGATGAGCAGAGCTTCTTAGAGGTGTGGTTGGATCAACCTGATATAGCAGGCGCCTCAACGGAAAGAGCTGTCCATCTGGCTCAATGCATCGCCAAAGCATGTGACGCGTCCATGCCTAGGAGGTGCGCATTCCCCCGTAGAAGACAAAACTGCTGGTGGAATGATGAACTCACCGGCCTTCGATCAGCCTGCCACCGAGCGAGAAGAGCGGCTCAGAGGGCGGTAGGTAGAGTCGATCAAGGGCAGAAAGAGTGCGCCTACAAGGCAGCACGCAAAACCCTCAAGCTCGCCATCCAGCGAAGCAAGAGGAAATGCTTTAAGGAGCTCTGCTCAGAAGCGGACGTAAATCCGTGGGGGAGAGCTTATGGAATCGTGATGGGACGATTTAGAGGCCGTTCGTCTCCGCAGATCACGTGCCCCGCCCTCTTGTTGAAAATCATCCAGGGGTTATTCCCCCAGCAAGAGGAGAACACCGACACATTCCAACTACCTCTGAATGTGACGGCAATCCCGCCAGTCACCAGAGACGAGCTCCTGGAGATCTGGGGCAGAATAGGAGACAATAAAGCACCGGGTCTGGACGGAGTACCGAATAAGGCCCTTAAGCTTCCCGTGAAATCCAGGCCGGATATGTATGCTGAGTTGTTCGAAGCGTGCATGTCCGAGGGAATATTTCCAGCGGTATGGAAACGGCAGAAGTTGGTGCTTCTGCCTAAGCCTGGTAAACCACCAGGTGAACCATCCTCATACCGACCCATATGTCTTTTGGACACGATGGGGAAAATGCTAGAGCGGGTAAACTATAATAGATTACTCCCAGTAGTTGAGAGCCAAGGCGGCCTCTCAGATCGGCAGTATGGATTCCGTAAAGCCAGATCAACCATTGATGCCATCAAATTGGTTACTGGCTTGGCCGAAGATGCAATCCACGGAAAGGGTAGTACCAGCAAATATTGCGTGGTAGTAACCCTGGACGTGAAAAATGCATTCAATTCGGCCAATTGGAGTCTAATACGCAAATCCCTAGCGAAGGTTGGTATTCCCGCCTACCTCGCCGCAATTGTCGATAGTTATTTAACTGAAAGGAGGCTCTGGTACGACACTGATGACGGACCGCAGGAGTACGTCGTTTCCGCGGGTGTCCCGCAGGGCTCCGTATTGGGCCCATTACTGTGGAACATCATGTACAACGATGTACTTAATCTTCCCCTTCCGGAGGAAGCCACAGTGGTGGGTTACGCTGACGACATTGCACTGGTTGTTGTCGCAAAGCATCTCGAAGATGTTGAGTTATACTCAAGTGAGGCAATCAGTGCTGTCAAATGTTGGTTGGGGAGCTCTGGTCTGACGCTTGCGGAGGAAAAAACGGAAGCGGTCCTCATCACGAAGCGCCGGAAGAGAAATTACGCCTGTGTTAGAGTCGGGAATCATATCATCACTTCCAAGCCGACCATCAAATACTTGGAAGCTCAGCTATAAGCAACACGTACAGTATGTTTGTAATAAATCATCCACTGCCAGTATGACCCTGGCCAGGATGATGCCGAACGTGGGAGGGCCACGGCATACCTCTAGGTTGCTTATAGCCAGGGTGGTGACCTCAATCATGCTCTATGCGACCCCAGTTTGGAGCGAGGCGTTGCGGATGTCAGTTAACACTAGTAAACTGAATGCAGTCTACAGGAGGACAGCTCTGAGGGTATGCTCTGCCTTCAGGACTGTCTCAGATGATGCAGCATTCGTCATCTCAGGAATGATGCCGATTGACATCTTGGCAGATGAGATGGCGAATATATACCATGCGAAGCCAATCTCTCCCTTATTGCAGACGAAGAAGGCTGAGAGGGAGAGATCCATAAATAGATGGCAAGAGCGGTGGGAACGCTCGGGAAAGGGTCGGTGGACTCACAGGCTCATTCCAGTCATCAAGGAGTGGTTGGAGAGACGACACGGTGAGGTTAATTATAATCTCACCCAGTTTCTCACGGGACATGGAGGATATCTCCAATACCTTCACAGGTTTAAATTGGAGACCTCACCCGACTGTCCACATTGCGATGGAATCCCACTCTAGGAGAGGTGCTGGTACCAGAAAATCTGGTGCCGCAAATGCTAAAAAAAAAAAAACACAAAACCTTAAAAACACTGGAATTCTCGAAGGCTTTTAAATATCTAAAACGATCTAAACAGTAAATTGTACCTATTAAACAGGAAAACGAGAACAGCGTTTACTTTGCAAAGAATATGGCAGATCTCTTCGCAAAACATCTGAAAAGCACCTTCCAGCCTCTAGATACATAAGCGTCTAAGATCTTAACCCCAGTCCAACCAATATGGCGTGTAAAACTAAATGATCTCTCATATCGGCCAATATTGCTACTTCCAACTGCAGTCAAGTTATTTGAAAGGCTTCTTCTTAAACGACTTAAACAAATCATTGTAGATCGAAATGTTATACGAGCTCACATTAGTTTCCATAAAAACTATTCCACAATGCAACAAATGTACAAGATCACGAAAGTGATTGAAAATGCAATTAAAAACCGCGAAACTAGAAAATGGACGCTCCTTGTATGAAAGTTTTCGTGTATTTATTACATTTGTGTGGACATTTGTCCTATTAGTACCTAGTACGGAAGATGACAACATATACATATTATGTCAGAATATTCACTTTAGCGTGCTACTGACATTCAAAGTCTTAAAATTTGCACTGAAACGACAACTTTGACCTATTGTACGTATGCTAATAATAGTGCGATTTCTAGCAAACTGGTGTGATCATGCCCCATATCACAGGCTCATGCGTCCCCCGCGCTTTGCGGGCTCATTCTAGTTTCTGCAGCTTTTCCTGGATCGCAGTTATTGCTGGGTTTATCGCACTCCAATTTTCCGCGGACCTCGCATATCCACCACGAAATTATAGAGTCCGATAACTGCGTCGAAGGCGTCGTTTAACTTCCCTCTTTCATTTGCGAATCTCGGACATAACATGCTTCGGGCTCATTCGGGACAGTCTGGGGACTCATTCAATCCGAAGCGATGCAAATACTTCCTGTGGAACTGTGTTAGGTGGTAATTCAATTCTCCATATTTGCGTTCGGTAAATCTCTCAATACACGGGATCACCTTCCCTGATTCAGTGTGTTCTCCAATACGCACGCCCAGTCAGGAGCTGCGTACAGCAGGAGGCATTTCATCACCCCTACAATAAGCAGCCGGCAACTAGATTTTGGCCCTCCAGACTTTGCTATCTTTTCGCGCGCATGGTCCAGGTGCCTCTTAAAACTCAATTTGGCATCGATCATTAACCCAGGTATCTAATGATTTACTACCACCGCCACGTCGTCTCTAACACCAATCGAAGGCAGAACACTTCGTCATACATTATGTTCCACAGCAGAGGATAATGGAAGTTATCAAAGGTGTCAAAGTTGTAGTCTCCTATCTTGTTTTTATTTGACCAGCGGCATTTAATCTTGTTGTTGTTCTTTGGTTTGCTATGTATTTGTAAAAACTGCAGATTTTCTTCGGATACTGGAAGAAGTAAAAAAATCTGGTGATGCAATTGGCCTTGTGCTTTGAGTGTGGATCTGAAATTATCATATTTTACAGAGAGGGGAGATTGACTTCGAAAGTGCAACATCGTATACAATATATTTATTTCCGAAATACCACAATGTACGCACAATATAGACATCAGGCGAACGAAGACTTTTTAATCGTAGCGGTGAGCATTCAATTCCCTATCGTGTGTCTACCTCTTTAACTGTTGTAGCAGCTTTCAAAGCAGCTCTTACTCAAAAATTTGAAAGTCATACATCATTTTGTTGAGATGTTCCAGCAGTATTTAGGTAGAAGCTCATATCTGCAGGTGCATCTCCCTCATTTATTTTTTTATTCAGAAAGAAGTTTTAATCCAATCATATTCACTGTGTCTGTCTCGCTCTTCCGATATTCAGCAACTCTTGAAATAGAGCCTCTGATTCCAGTCTATGACATTTGGATGTCTGGTTGATCTACGAATGTTCGTTTTTTTCAGAATTCTCAAAATTTAATGGCTGTAAACATTTCAATTTGCCTAAGTTTGTAAAACAGCAGCAGTAGACAGAGGAGAAATGATATTATTTTTAAAACCTTAACTGACAACCAATAAAGGCATAAGTTGATCTATTGCAGCGCTGTCTAGTGGCGAACAACAAAAACATGGATGCAATTTTTTAGGGAGGGGGGGGGCATCCACTTGATGCCGGACCAAATGGAGAGCAACTTGCTCCCACTCATTATGGTCCACGGAATCCTCTTTTTGAGTTTATCACCCAAAGTTCAAAAGTGTGGAAGAAACCAAAGCATTTTCCATGGAGAAATACATATACCAATTCTCATGACAATCGGTTGAAAGCTGTCGGAGTCTACAAATGTCAAACGGATATATAATCCAACATCCATTTTTAACGTTCAAGTTGGACCTAAGCAACTTTTGCTTATGGATTGACCATATTCACCCTGCCACTGTTTAGGATTGTCGTCCATTTTGAAAATCAAGGACTAGCTTGCAAAACTAAAAGTGGAAGTTTAGGATATTTTATTAACTTCTGGACTAGTCCGCCGTATTACTATTCGGAGTCTAAAGCTCCCTTTCAGCCAAGGAAGGAAGCAATTATTATCAATCCCAAACAAGCTGCCGGTCTTGAGAATTGAGAGGTCGTGTTTAATTGAACTGGAAATCTGGAACATTGTTATTATTATCACACTTCTCGTATGTAGCCCAGTCGCAGGTACCGATGCCATGGTGGTCAAGCCAAAAAAGCAGTAAACAAGTAGAAAACCTTCTTCAGGTATGAAAAGTTTTAATTATTTGGTTACAAACCTATCCGATTTGTACGTAGTCCGCAATGAATATTTAGTTCAGAGATAGTTCGCCGCTATCTTTAAAATAAAAAACGGGGAAACTATTTGGAGTGATTAAGTTTTTATTAATTCAATAATTTGCCTAAGACTAAAGACTTAGATCAATTCTATCTTATATTTATAGTTGAGTTGAACAAAGGGTGCCAATTGCTGAGTTTGCAAAGTTGCATATTTTGTAACTCGATATCGCTCAATGTTCGTTTGAGTCATGTTTCTGTTTATATTGAAGTGTGGCTTATCTCTTCTAGATAGATTCTAGCTTTTGTTATCATAGAATGAGAATGTTTACATTATTTCGTTTAAGTTTTGTAAGATAAGTTTTATGAAGATAGATATTGACTCATACGTATTATACGTATTATGGGTATGTGGTGTTTGTGTATAGTGGAGTGACGCATGTTACAGGATATGTAACCATATATATGTAGTATGTCATACAACCCACTTTATTGTCACATTGATATTTAGTACTTTGGGTTGCAGTAAATTTGCACGGGAAAAACATTTTTAAGCTACTGTAACTTTATCAAAAATAATACGATTTTGATCGAAATTAGGGATATCATGCTTCATGTTATAGTCTATATTACTGCTACTTTTTATGAATCTAGGATAAGATTAAGCTTGTTAGAAAGGTCCGCACTGCGAACCTTTCTAGCAAATGTCAAAACGAAGACAGGCTAACCAAGATCTTTCATTTGATATCCCACATGACTATATTCGGGCAAAAAAAATGCCACACCCCGTTTTGCATGTATGAGGACCTCCCCTTAAATTGAATGTAGAAAGAAGTAACTCACTGCATGTTTGTGGGAAAACTGCATGTTATAGACAAACAGACTGACAGACATTGAAACGATTGTTTTACCAACAAAACCTTAAAAAATGATAAATAGTAACTTCCATTCTCAAAATGACTGCAGTATTTTCGAATAAGATAATTGGTCGTAGAAGAGCATACCCTTTCTGTCATATTCCATTTCATCAATTTGTTAATATCGTCTGAACTTTTGATAAGGTAAAGTTCAAACAGAAACAAATGAGCTGCTGGCTCAGAATTCCTATTGTTTACATGTCATCATTCTTTTAGTAACATTCATGGATGACGACATGCATGATAAGGTAGCGCCTCTTTGAAAAGCATGGGCGTTAGCAACAGGAGAGGAGCCTATTTTTCTGACGTTATGGGGCCATCATATCTAATAAGTGAAAGAACTGTACAGGTAATCTAGTCTGCCCCATTTTAACTGTAGTTAAGAAGGCTCTTTCTTATACATACCTCATGTATTTTATTAAGGGTTAGCAATTGACTGAAATGCGTGTCATTATCATCCATTTCTCTACCTCTTCTCAGTCTACTCCCATCATGTCACTTCCAAAAGTGTACTAACGTTAGGAAAACTTCTCTCCCATAAAACAAATACCGAAAAGAAACATAAGAACATCATAAGTCCTTAAATGTTCAGCTTCTGCCTTGCGATTATCCCATCCAATTAACTACTCAATTTCTATTATCTTTTTCGATTTTTATTGGATAAATTTTTAAGTGTATGCATAATTTAAATATCGTAAAATGTGACTTCGTTCTTGAAATCTTCCAGCACTTTCACAACTTCATCATTCACCATTTCTCGACCTTTAATGGCAAATATAAAGTCCAGATGGTTAAATTTCGGCATCGGTACTAAATATCTTTTGAAGACATTCGGAAGATGTCGCTCTAGCTCATGGACATCTGCAGGTTGTGCTAGCCAGTCGTTTTCGGAATGATGTAGCACAACAGGAACCCTGACGTCTCCTAAATTATATGCTGGCGGCTTGGTGGATCCGTATTTGAAAAGGTTTTTAATCCAGCCATGATCAAACTTTCTGAACTTCCCCGACTTAATCAATTGTCCATAATGAATGAGTTGTTTCGTCGCTGCACCAGCTGGAATATGACCTATAATAGCTGGCAACATCGTCTGCAAACAGAAATGTTACTGAAGAAAAGTGTAGATGCTGGCTAACTTCCGTAAACAGGAAAACTTACTTTGTTTAGTTGATCTGAATTATAGCCGGCAATAAGGAAGATTGCATTCATGCAAAGGGCTTGCGTCATGGCCTCCTTCTTGCAGAACATTTGTCCAATTAATGTCAAAAAATCGTTATTAGGCATGAATTCGTATACGCCAAGCAATTTGAATATGATCTAGGGTGAAATGAGCAAGCAATAAAGAGGAGTTGAAGATAGTGAAGTTGTATGTTGAATAACTTACCTCCATCTGGTCCAAAAATGGCACTATTGCTCGAATCACAGGACTTTTGGTATGCGACATGAAAGCCACAGGGGCTAAAGCATTCATTGATATAATCTTATCGCAGTAGACAGGTCTCTCACTGCACATGACCCAAAAAGCAGTTGTTCCCTTAGAAAACAAAATTTATTCCAAAATTATCGCTCCAGTACCAGCTGGACCTTAACAATAGACAAATGTATGAAACTTCTCTGAAAGCTCAGTTGACAACTTCTAACGAAAGCAAACTTTCCATAAATTTCGAAATTGTTCCTCATTGTGAGCAATCAATCTACAATCTATAAATGAACCGCTAAGCCATGCCTTAGATATGAAAGTTTTAGTTGATTTTTTATGTAAAAATATTTGGTTACACGGTGGTTTCAATTATATATAGCTAGTAGTGAATATACGTTGAGGATACCCGATATTCAATTCCATAGGGTACTGGCATTTTATCTCGGGGGTGGTAGCAATTTGATGCGAAAGAACCAAAGTTGACCTACTATAACTTTGCTAAAAATAGTCGGATTTCCACCAAAATTTCCAGTATGATGCTTGCTATTAAAGTCTATCTTAAAAGTTCTGGTTCTAGGGGGATTCGCAGTAAGTTCTCTAAATATATTAATATACTATTGTTAACATTAAGCATATATCATAACGGGGAGTATTTTGGAGCCTAGATACATGTGGACGGACCAACATGATTTTTGGGTTTGTAGTTTGAGAGAACAGGTTTTTGAAATAATTCATCTGTTTCGGACCTCCGCAACCAGCCAATGCCAAAACTTATATAGTTTTTACAAGTACTAATCGATAGCTTTCATTTGACACCCCAGTTAGAGAAATTTGTTGAGTATAAAAGGCTCCCTTCGTCCTCGTATATTTTTCGTAAAATGCGGGATATAAAATACAACTACATTTTGAAAGGAATAATGCCTAGCTAATTTGTGTACCGCGTACATATGGTGCGCAATGAAAACGGTAAGTATGATGCAAGTTCTAATATTTAAAAAATTGCTTTACTCTAGTAGAAAATAAGCTGAAGGATTAACCATAACTGAAATACGAAAACAAATGTCAGTTTTCCAACGAATATCCGCTCTATGACTATGAAAATTCAACAATAACAAGTCGGGAAACCGGAAGCTGGCCGTTTCAGGTATGAAAGGTTTTGTTTGCTTAGTCTGTGGGTATATTTATGTGGAGAACTATCCCATTTGTACGTAACCCATTATGTATATGCATTTAGCACGTCTGACTACCCATTTTAGTGTGATATTGATATTCAGTTGCAGTAAATTTACACGGGAAAGTCAACTTTGAGCTACTGTAACTTTGTTACTAATAGTATGATTTTGATTAAACTTGGGGATAATATGCTTCATATTATATTTTATACTACTACCAACCTTTAAAACTCTGGGAGAAATTTAAGGGGGGTTTTTGCTCAATTTCCCGAAAAATATGGTAATATACTATTATTAACTTAATTTGAATAGATATCGATATGGAGAGTATTTCGAGGCCTGGGCACCATATAGAGGTAGCTTCGTGAATTCTTTTCAGATTTTTCGGTTGGGTAGTTTCTGAGAATGGGCCCGTTAAAGAAATCATCACTTTCCACCCCTCTCATTCCCCGCCATTCTGTCAAATCTCAAAGCTAAGACCGGCTTCGAAAAGTACTAATCGAGACCTTTCATTTGATACATGACTATATTGTGTGAAAAAAATTTACACTATAATCTTAGTAAGCAAAATTAACGCAATCGGCCGTATATACACCCTTATGTCAATTGCGGTCGGAAGTATTACCTTCACTTAGCAATCTTCGTCATCAGCCTCTGTCCCATTCAGAAAAGGGCACCCGCAAGTTTTGATCTATTGCGCCATCTCGAATGAGTCGATGGGCTCTCCAATCACCACCTAGGTTCAGATTCAATCTCAAATCGTGCTGCATCAGGCGATTTTTCGATAAATTCCTCGAGATCAGCCATGTTACGAGTCATTAGAAAAATGTAATTTGCATAAAAAAGCGTATAAGGCGCTGGCTTTTGAATTTCCCTTATGGCAGTATCCATTACAAGAGCAAAGAGTAGTGGTGAGAGGGCACTTTCTTGTCGAACACCGACAGAAACACGAAGCGGTTTTGATATACTTACTACACTACGAGTTTTACTCTGGTTATCGCAGTAAAACAATTTAATATAGCGTACAAGTTCCTTCGGCATCAAGTGTTGCGCACATGACAAACAGAATTCAAAGGGGGCACGCTATACATGCAAAGGGGGAATATAATAATTTTTTTACCTAATGTACGCATAGAGAATAGTATCACGCATATTACTGCAAAATTTTGTGTGGAAATCCAGCTAATAGCATCAAAGTTATAGCAGCTCAAACCTATCAGTTTCGCGCGAATTTATGTACTGACGTCATAATTAATGAGAATAATTAACACACGAGTGAAATTCTTGAGTCCCGTACATGAAGAAACTAATTTTTCCCAGTCTTTTTAAGGCTTTGTGTAAAACGAGTCAATGTCTGCCTGTCTATCTGTCACACGCACTTCTCTCCAAAACGGCTAAACCGATCCGAACGAAATTTGGTGGACAGATGGAAACTATGAAATCCCATACAGTGAGTAACATAAATTTAGGTGGAGTTTAAAGGGTGCTCCCCATACATGCAAAGGGGGATTCAAACATTTTTTTCACCGGATATAGTCGTGTAGGGTATCAAATGAAAGGTCTCTGTACTTTCCGAAGCTGATACTAGTTTTGTCTTGAATTGCAAAGTACTTGAGTAAGGACAGAGCACAGAAGACAATATTTCGTACATGCGTGCTAAATTTAATGGAAATCTGGCCATTAACGCCAGAGTTATAGCAGTTCAAACTTAACAATTTCGCACGAATTAACTGCTTCCAATGCCATGCAAATAAGATGCTGACGTCATAATTAACGGGAATAATTGACATTCGCGTGTAATATTAAAGTCGCATTTATGAAAAATCTATTTATCTGCAGCCCTTTTTAAGGTTTTGTGTAAAACACTTATGTGAAAACTAATCTTCGAGAGATGTCTCATTCTGGTATCTGCTAAATAAATTTACTAATAGTATATTATCAACTTTTAGAAATTTACTAAAAACGTCCCTTTATTTTCATCCTAGGTGTACTAAATGCACCGACATAGAGGACAGCCTCGTGCATACACATGCCAAGTTTCATGAAAATCCAACTATTAGTGGGAAAGTTATAGCAGTTCAAACTTATCAATTTCGTGCTAATTAACAGCATCCCAAGCCATACAAATAAGATGCCGATGTCATAATTAAAGAGAATGATTGACATTCGAGTCAAATATTAAAATTTCATTCAGGAAGAATTTAATTCTCCCCAGCCTTTTTTATATTTGATGTAGGTTACATTCTTGGCATTTGCTAATAATATTAAAGTCAGAGTGTGAAGCGTATGAAGTTGACTATTATCAATACAGGGGTTTCCATCAAATGGTTTATTTAAATCGCTTTCTAAAAAATAGGGGGCAATGGAATTTTTAGCTATGTGACATGAAGCTGTCCTACACTCGTCGCCCCTCACATCTTTTTCTTCAGCCTTTGTCCCGTTCACAAGCGGGGTCGGGTCGTCGTGATCGGTTTCGTCATTTTATTTTATCAAATACCTGATCTGGATGTAATGGCAAGGCTTTTAAATTCCCATCCAGCGTATAAAGCCCCTGTTGTTTCGGCCGGCCTTTTAGTCGTTTACTACCGACTTCGATGTTCAGACCATTCTAGGCAAGTGAATCCTCGTTAGTGAAAATTACGTGAACCATTGAAGACGCCTCCCTTGCAGTTTTTCCATGATCGGTGTAAACCCATCTCGATCGCGGATTTTCTCATTTCAAACGTGATCAAAACGTGTCACGCCACCAGTGCAATGCAACATCTCCGTCCCCATTACCGCAAGACGCCGTCCATTGTCTTTTATAGTCGCCCAACACGCAGAACTACAGAGTTTGGAATGCCACTTCATCCAGGTTGCGTTAATGCGTGAAGCAATTTCATTACGCAATTCTCCATTGGCTGATAGCATTGACTCTAGATATTTAATTCGCTGAGTTCTGGCAATGGCAGTACCCTGCCCCTCGAGATAGTAAAATCGCTTAATGATGGCAATGGCAGTAAGTTGCCCAGAAGGGAGCGATTTAAATATCTCGGGTCAATGCTATCAGTCAATGGAGAGCTACGTTATGCTCCTCACATAGGGAAACACAATAGCTTTTATACCTGAAGCATCAAGCTTCCGGTTTCCCGACTAGTTTAAGGTTTTGTTGAATACATTATGTTATGTCTCCAGGTAACGGCAACTCAATATCAGTGCCTGCTTGACTCCTAGGTGGTTACCCTGCACATGGCCTTTGCTGTCTTTTATTAATCTGCGAATATGCAAACGGTGTGGTTCTTGGTTGTGAAAAACATAATCGGTTTACCGACTATCTATTTATCTGGCAAAGATGGAAACTGGGAAATAGCACTCATGCAATGAGTAACACCGTTTTACGTTGAGTTAAAGCGGGGCGAGGTCCTCATAGATGGAAAAAAGTGCTTAACGTTTATTTAACTGAACATATGCATGCGAAGTATCAAATTAAAAGTTTCGATTAGTACTTTCCGAAGTTCAGTTCTGGCATTCGATGAACAAGGGACCGACCCACTCTCAGAAACTACCAAACTGAAAAATCTGGAAAACTCGAAGCTAACACTATATGGTCTCTAGGTTTCAAAATTCCTTGCAAATTCATATTAAAATATTGTCATATTTCCTAAAAATTAACCGGAGACCCACTTTAAGTTTAACCTAGGATCATCCAGCTTTGCAGTAATAGCGGCTTTAGTAGAGCACTATTAACTTTATTGGAAATTACGACATCGCTGAAGTCATAGCAGGTTAAATTTACCGCTTTTGTACAAATTTACTACATTCTAAGATTTCGAATACTGGTTGACACACTAAAGTGAATGGACTGACAGACTAAATGCAAATGCAGCTTCCATTGGGATGAATGTTCACTGATTACCCAATGTTGGCAGAAAGAAGGAGCGGATCAAGCGTCTTGAACATTTTTCAGACAAGGAATTCTGTTTAAGATTTGTGGGGATCGATTCAATATCTGTATGTCTGTCTGTTTGTCTATCACACCCAATTTACTCAGAAATGGCTGATCCATTTATCACGAAATTCAGTGAGAATATGCGGTCTGTGAATGCTTTTAATTATAACGGGTGACATCTTGCCTAAGGGACTACACCTGTGGTTTCTTTGCCAACGGGATAGAAATGTACCGATCAGCGGCAATGTAAATCAGGAAAAAACCATAATATTAAAAGAAGACTTTTTGAGTTCGAAAGATTTTCATACTAATGATGGCTGGCTAAAGCGTTTTAAAATTGCTATATGGTATTCGACTTCTGAAAATCCGTGGTGAAAAAATTTCATCCCAATCAGAGCTTTTAGATCCATTCAAAGGAAAATTAAGAGAAGAAATTAGAGAACTAAAACTGAGCAAACCCAGGTTATACAACGCCGATCAGGCGGTTTTTTTTTCAGGTATTGCCCGTAAAACGTACAGTTCGTGGAAAGGAAGGCCTGCACCCGGGATAAAAACGGCAAAGCAGCGGAGAATCTTTCTTGGATGTGCAAATACTTCAAGCTCGCATAAATTAAAGCCTGTGCTAATTGGGAAAGCTAAGAACACTAGATGTTTTAAGCAGCTTGATAATTTGCTGGTGTATAGAAACACGACAAATGCATGGATGACTTCGGAAATTTAAAAAAATTGTTTTTTTTTAGATATTTGTTCCGGAAATAAATTGCATAACCAAGAAGCATTTTAAATGTTCCACCTAAATTATAGAAATAACGGAATTTCAGGTAAAAATATTTTTATGTCAACGATCTCTGCCTGAAATTGCAGCTCTTCCGAATAATGCTCCGTCGCATCCAGTACAAGAGGAGCTTACAACAGATGATAGTAAAATTTCTATGATCTTTATGCCGCCGAATGTGACGCCTAATTCAGCCAATGGGAATGCTTTATGACTCACAAACCTTTATTACACTAATAGTTTGGTGAGTTAGAAAAGAAGGAGTTGGCGAAGAGCTTAACAAATTCCGTTTAAAATAATAGTAAAAATAATAAATTTGGCGACGGCATTGAAAAGTTGGATCCCATGATAATTGCCAAGTGTTGTTGACGTGTATCAGAAGCCAGCTCCTTCGGGACCGTGGTAGGGTAGTGTGCATTGAACCGGTATCAATAGACCACGTTGCTTCAAGTGAGCGCCGATTCATCCATGAGTTCCGGGATCAGTTAAGCGTAGGTGTGTCCGCGAGAGTACAACCGTCCCTGATTATTGCAACCCGCTCCCTTGAACACGATAATAATAATAATAATCGTTGGCGCAACAATCCATATTGGATCAGGGCCTTGAAGTGTGTTAGAGCACTTCATTCAAGACCGTAACGGTACACTAGGAGGCAATGTGGCCAGCATTGTGCTCGCCCGAGATTATTACCCTGATTTGACTCAGGTACTCATTCACAGCTGAGTCGACTGGTATCCGACGTCAAATCACGATGCAAATTCCACTGCCACCAGTGAGATTTGAACCACGACCTTCCGTATGATAGCCTAGTGCTCTAACCACTGAGCTATCCGGACACGATACCCTTGTGAATTTTCCATGAAGAATAAATCTAAATTGACAAACAAAAATCGATGAAATAGCAGGGAAGGAAGAAGAGCGGGGAAGCACAAAAATGCGCCGTTCACCGAAGCGATCAGCGAAAGAAACTCCAAGGGCGGAAATAACCGATACGACACCCAAATAAAGGGGAAGTTTTACCAAGTGGTGCAACTGACGATGCGGGGACGGCAACTTCAATACCCTGTAGTGCCCCATTTCAGAAAAAATGGCCCAGAAAGCAAAAACTCCCGAGCTCCCCACTGAGAACACTGCTAGCGCCAAATGGACCGCAGATAGCCCACTGCAAAGCGAACTGGGGAAAAGCGGAGAAGGGACGACATGCCCTGAATGAGACTTTATTCAAGTAGTTTCCATAGTTCAGAAAGGAAAGAAAATCGGAAACAGCTGGTTGCGCGGCCAGGAACCCGTCTGTTCAAGAACAAGGAGGCTACAAAGCAAAAGTCAGTAGCAGAAAAGACGAGGAAACGAAGAAGGATAAGACCGTCAGCTCTGTTCTTTAAGCCGACGAAAGGCAAGACATTTGCGGGAAGTCCTTAGTGAAATCGGCTATAGGATAAAACCCGAAGACAACGGAGCAGAGGTCTCTTCCATAGAGAAAACGAAGGGTGGTGGAGTCCTCCTCGAACAGGGCCCAAAGATTAGCAAGAGTACGTTCTGCGAAGCGGTCAAGGGGTTATTTGCGGAGAAGGCTCTTGTTTCTAGTCTAGAACCTGTGTGCTCTCTTGAAATTCGAATTCTTGACTGGCTCACAGAAAAGGTCGAAGTGGAGGCGGCCATAAAGCGTGAATGTCCAGAGGTGACCAATGCCTGGTCAGGTATCAACTCTGTAAATGCTCGAGGCCAACCACTCGTCGTGGCGGAAGTCCCCGAGCAATATGCGAGGTAGCTCCTTAGCAGAGGGAAAATCAAAGTTGAATGGGTAGTATGCAGAGTGCAAACGCGGATAATCCCCATCAAGTACTACAAGTGTCTGGGCTATGGACACACGTCAGCAACTTGCAGGTGATCGGATAGGCGGGCAGTATGACGGAGAGGTGGTCAAGTAGGTCACCAAACACCTGCAATGAAAGCGAAAGTTGCGTTCTGTGCAGGGGTTTGGAACCGAGTCCAACTTTTTGGGCGGTACTAGAAAGGGCTTGGGCGCGAATATAATGATCCGTATTCTACAAATTAACATGCACCGGAGTGTAATCGCTCACCAGCTGCTAGCGCAGTTCACTGGCGAGGTAAATCCTGATCTAGTGCTAGTCAGCAAGCAGTACCGAAACAGAGACGTTCGACTTCGTGTTCTTGTCCAAGAGCAAGAGTCCAGATTCGGTGTTTAGAGTGTTTAGCGTTTACCTGACGCCGAATGGGAAGATGTCGGTCTTTCAGCATCGGCTTTATGCTCTGGAGGACGTCGTTTCGGGCACGGAGAGGCAAATCCTAGTGGGCAGTGATTTTAATGCTAGGGCCTTGCTTGTGCATTTAGACTCCAGGAGAAGCGGATTCTAGAAATGGCGGCGATAACCAGCTCTTAGTATTAAACAGCGGATCCACACCAACGTTTCGGCGCCCAGGCTGCAAAGGAAGCATTCCTGGCACCACTTTTGCGACGCAACCTCTGGCATTAGTGGCGAGTCTTGCAAGACTTCTCGTCGCTGGAGGGTACCTCGGAGGTGGTAGCGTTGCAGCTGACATTGTCGTAAACTCTGTGATGAACCTGATAACGATGGCGCGTGAGGCTCCCATGTCACGGGGGACTCCAGCCGTGACAAGGCTTCGATGTACTGGTGGACGGCAGAAATTGCCGACCTACGGATGAAGTGCCGTAAGTTCCGGCAGTTGGCCTGCGTTTATACGCCAATGAGGAAGCAGGGCGCCATAAAAGGAGAGTAAAGATCAGCAAAAAGGAGACTCCGCATTCCGATAAATAAAGCTTGCGGATGGCAGAGCCTGGTCAACGGAACCGTATTGTATGGGCATTATTCCCCATCTCGTACGGGTTGATGTCAGTAGCGCGGAAAGCGTCGAAATCTCCTTTTTACAATGAGAGAGCTCGAAGAAGCGGTTCTCATAATGAAAAACAAGAAGGCACCAGGTCCTGATGGTATCCCGACGAAACTTTACAAACTGGTGTTCTGCCAGCGCCCAGAACTGCTACTCAGGACATTCAACGCTTGCTTGATGGATGGCATTTTTCTTTGTTGCTGGAAAGTAGCGGGACTCGCGCTGATCACCAAGGGAAAAGGAGACCGAGAGCTGCCCTCTGCATACCGACCGTTGATTGACACGGCCGGGAAAGTTCGATCCGCGCTGCTGGGGACCAGGCAGTTCAAGTCCAAACCACGGAGATCCACAGTGGATGCTATTATGGAGGTCGTAGATGCGGTTCATCGAGCCGAGGCATACATCCGCCGATCTCGGCGGATAGTGCTCCTCATAAAGCTTAACGTCAGGAATGCCTTCAATTCCGTAAGATGGATAAATATAATAGGCACACTAGGCAGCTCATTCCACGTGCCAAGCTATCTCTTACGGATATTGAGGGATTATCTACAAGACCGCTCTCTGCTCTATAAGACGCTAAAGTGCTAGAGGGGGCACGTCGTGAGTAGCACTTCTGGAACGCTTCCTATGATCTCTGAGCTGAGACTCGATATGCCCGAAGTATCGCCCCTGGTCGGTTATGCAGTTGACGTTGCGGCACTTGTTGCCGGACGCACTGCTGAACAGGCGCAAAGCAGACTTGGCATATTGATGCCAGGGGTAAGCGGATGGATGACTGCATGTAGTCATCTTGATCAGCAGGAGAATCCCGACCCTGCGTCCCATATCAATCGGCGAGTTAGCTATAGAGTCAAAACCAGCGGTTAAATACCTTGGTTTAATGCTCGACTCGAAGATGAGCTTCTTCGAGCAAAACAAAGCAGCAGCGGACAGAGCTACAACCGGAGTCTCGGCCTTGAGTCGGTTAATGGCGAATGTTGCGGGTCCTATATCTACTAGGAGACGTCTCCTTATGAGAGCAACGCAGTCGGTTCTGCTCTCTGGCGCGGAGGTATGGGCTGATGCCCTCAACAAGGAGGTGCATCATAAGCGCCTTTCTCAAGTGCGGAGACGGGAGCTTTGTGAATGGCGTCTGCTTATCGCACCGTCTCCGAACTAGTCGTGTTGGTAATCGCGGGAGTGATCCGCGTTGCTCTTCTTGCCAAGGAGCGTAAAGTTATCTACCGCGGTAAGGGCGAGAATAAATTCAAATTATGTTGAATAAATATTTGTTATTGTATATAGTTCACTATTTTTTATGTATTACTGCATAATCGTCGAAATTCGATAATTTTAACTGTGGAGGAGCTTTTACGTGGGTTAGGTACGAGGTAGCTAACTGGTATATGTGTCCATGGCGCCTAAATGGTTTTCTTGTGTATGTTTCCCCATTCCATGCATCATATACTGAATACCAACATTATCAAAATTTTTGTAATTAAAAAAAATGTGTAATGCATAATTCGATTTAAAATTGATTCAATTGTGAAGAAACCGTTCCGTTTTTAACAAATTTCTTGAAGAACGAAAAGAATTTAACAAATTGTATTTATTTAGGGGGAGGGCTAGCCGGACAACCGGATGGTAACTCAGGTTCTGAGAACGGGTGTGTGAAAGAAGTTATCACTTTGCAGACCCTGCATCACCCGAAATTGCGATGGTTCAAACAAACATTTTTCCTCCAAAATCCGTAAAAGCTACAACACATTCGATACACCCAAAACTTAGAATTCCGCAAATTAGAGAAATGTGTATACCTCATAATCCTTAGCTCTATGTATATGAAACGATTGCAGAACCATAAATAAAATCAAATCTATTCGTCTGCCTACCTGGGAATGTCCAATGTAGTGAATTTTTGGATATCGCGTCTCCTCGAGGATGAAATCAATCATTGCAGGTACATCAAATACACCAATTTCATGAAATGAGAAGTCCCAAAACTCTTTTTTATCGGGACTGAGTTTAATATGTGCACGGGAATAACGATTTCCACGACAATTACCCATCCATACATCATAGCCAAGGTCTGCCAAGTGGTAAGCTGGAAACAGGTAAGAAAATGCGATGATTAGTGGATGCACTAGAAATTATATGTAGGCAACAATCCAAAAGGCAAAAGTACTAGGTATTATGTTTGAATAGCGTTGTCCATAGTTCCAGGCGAGTTTCGTATTATAAATTGTATTTATATATCATCCCTTCCTAACAGAGGACAACATTGCTTAACCAAAGCGTAAAAAATTGCAATCAAAAGTGACTAGGCAGCTTCAGTTTCCAGTAAACTTACCTAATGCGCTAGTAGGGCCCATGATAACCCACGCTGCGGATGAATCCAAAATGCCGTGCTGCAGATATACTGGTACCCCACCTTAAATAAGACCAGAAAAGTGTTATACCAACCGTGATAACATATAAACAATTGGGAGTTTTAGACCTAATGGAGGCAGAATTAGGTAAGACTCCTCACTTAAAATACACTCGATCTTGATATCTGTCCAAATAAAGTTGACAACAGTAAATATCTATTGTATATTTTGGAAATTGACTGAAAATCCCCCCTACAGCCTTAATATCAGGCATGGAAAACTTCGTGGAGTTCCTAACATATGATAATGGGTCAAAGTTGCCTCTTTCGGGCGACATTACGGCCACCTAAGATATTAAATGTCAGTTTCACATTAGGGTGAATTGTTGGATATAGAGTAGCATCTACGCGACGAACTATGAACAAATGGGTATGTCGAAGACCCAACATTGTTACATAAAAACTCCACAAAACTTTCATAATTGAAGCGCTGAGCTTCCGATTTCTGACTTGTTGAGATATCTTAGTGGCATTCATTGAAAAGACTAGATTTTGTCCTGATGGCATTTCTGAATTCTTTCGATTTCGAACGAGCTTTGCTAAACTGCAGTATTTTGGTCTTCCATTGTCCTATTTCTTAATCAATAATCTTTCAGAAAATCTACCAAAAAAACAGTATTTTTGCCTATGAAAACTGATCAAACAAACTTGAGTGGTCTCAGGAGATAAAATGTGGATGCGAAAGGCGAATGGCGGAAACGGCATTTATTATCGGGGCTATCGCAGGATAGCAGGTTATAGTAATGAACGGTGCGAACAACGTAGAGGGGCTGTGAGGACGACATCATTGTAAGGTTTAAGTCGGTAGGTGTTTACCGTAAAATTTTACAGCTAAACTTTGCCGATCAGAGCACACTGCTCAGATAGCATAGCTTCTCTCTCAATGATGTGCGAGAGGGTGCGCGATTAACTCTCAAAAAGACGACTTTTCCATCTGTCTGTTCGTCACGCCAAATTTGCTTGAAACGTAAGCATGCATTTTAGGCATCAAAAGTTCTTTACAAACACCTGACGGCTGGAAATCGGGGTTTCGGAATTCCGCATTGCGATCAGCTGTTTTCTGGAGAAGCACAATACTAGCGACAACGTCAATTTTTTCTTGTTGAGTCGACGTCCACTCAAAGATGTGGTGTCCCATATACTCCCGGACGAAATATTTGCCTGCAGGCACTAAAGAAAGTGAATCGTTCGATGGCCTGATTAAGGATGTTAACGACACGATTTTTACCGACGATGGTCAGGAATGGAGGAAGGGGAAGAAGTATTTCCCAACGATTCAATGCCATCATCAAATTGTGTCTAACTGGGATCTTTCTGAAGAGATGGAGGAAGGAAATTATTATTGAGATCCCGAAAACAGGCAGTTGTCTCAAATGCAATAATTGCAAGGCTTTACTGGTACAATGCGCTATTAAAAAATTCTCCGTTGGCGTATGCGATGATTCAGTAGAAGGGGTACCTTCCCGGTATGCCACACGTTAAAGAAGGGTGATAATTGCTATGCCGTGTACCTATTACTCCCACGCAGAAAATTCAAGGAGAGCTGTAATCTTCTTTGGAATTGTACCGTGTAAAAAATAGCAATGATACAACGATACATTCAAACTATTTGTAATGGTAGAATTTGCACTTAACTTTCTATAATAGTATTAATCCAATGTGGCGATTTATATTGTCACAACCTTTGGAATGAACTCAAGTAGAATTTCCAACTAATTTATTAAGATGGCATTATTCACTTTATTTCTGAGATATGTTAATGGCTTTGGAGTATCCAAAGATTGTACTTTCTGTTCATGGCAATGTCGATCTTTGATTCTCCTACTTCGTATTAAGATTAAGATTGTTAATATGGGAAATGAGTCAAAGGGTGAAAAAATTTTAAACTCTTCAAAACTTTGATAACAGTAAGCAATGAGTAAGAACTTAGGAATTGCACGGGAGCCGTCCAGTTCCGCTGATCATGCTGAGGCAACTCGGGGAAACATCGTCTATTTGCTAAATATTATTGGTGTAAACTCAATTATTGTGTTGCACACAAGTATTTATTGATTAGCTTCTATTTGGAACAAAAATATTAACTACCGTATATGATATTGCTCTTACCTTCTTTCGGTATACGATGCATTTCGAGGAGATACCCGTCGGGAGTCTTCACTCTATGAATTTCCACTCGGTAGCCATATCTTTCTATGAGTTCTGGCTGTAATGGGAATTCCTCAGTTTGGTATGTACAATTATACGTATTATTATTATATATTATTTACAGTTGTGGAAGTTGCATCTGCAATAATGTTGGGATCGACACTACTAGGATCAATCCCATATTGTACTAGATCTTGGGCGCTTGTGATTCGATCAAAATTTCTGTTGAACCGCGCGTTAACCAAACTAACAACATTTTTCAAAGAGATCGCTTGAATTTGAGTAAAACAGAAAATCAATGATAAAGCCGTGGCACTTTTCATGTTCGTAGCTACTAATAAACTGAAAAGAGTGTGATTACGATTCAGCTTTTTATAATGTAAAATACTTCTGCAAAAATTTCTGTTGGTCAAGCGATATGAATTTTTCATCTATATACATACTATATTTATTTAAATCCTATCGCGCACCCAAAGCGCAGATCTCCAATAAGATATGAAGGTATCAAAGTCGAAGAAGATAAAGGCGACCCTTTATTCCAAGCTCAGAGAGATAAGCAGGGAGTGGACCCTACGCTCCAATGTCTACTATCTTGGGAAATAATATGATTCATAAGGTCTACAGGGGCATTTTCTGTACTTTGACCACAAACTTTTTTACACAGTCGATGTCTCACAAAGTTCTTAGGAAATGCCAATATTCAATTAAAAATATTTAAGTCGTGTTTCAAGGTTAAATGTAATTTATGTGATGTCCACAGTCGTTATCACTGCTTGTATTCTATCAGTGTCCAATCAATTTGTTCCCATTGGTTTGGAGCAGCTTGATTCAATGGGCATGATCGCAAGTTTAAATTGAACTAACTGCACAGCTACTAGAGCTGCTTGTGCATATGTGTGTAATATACCCGCATCATCCCGTCAGGCCACATTTAAGGTAAATGGAGTTTGTGTGGTGTCATAGATCAACAGAGCAGATTTCTATTAGCTTATGGACATATAGAACTCCTACTCCGCTCTCATCCTAATTATACTTTAAAATGCAAAAAGCCGAAGCCTATTTCATTGTTACATACATATGTATTGGGGATCATTACTGATGAATAGAAATCAAGACCTTACAAAACTAATTTATTATGGGTTGTGGAAATCTTCAAATTAACTCTTGAATTCCTTCGAAACAAAAAAAAAATACTGCAGAATAAGTTCTTACGGAAATATATTGGACTCCCTTGCCTGCCCTTGATTTTCGCACCTTTTCGACAGTTCTGAAGTGGGATCTCACTAGGATTGATTTATTGTTAAGCAAATTCTCGCGAGGGGTGCAAACGGAATCTTAACATTTCCGTTTTTGTTGAACATTAAGTTATATTAATTAATTAACAATTATATTACTGTCGATTTCAAGCAGAATAGCATTACTTCGTTGCTTAATCTATATCAACTCTGAATGCGGATTTTAGATACCCAGCAAAAAGTAGCGATAATACTCTGTTATATTCTCAAAATTTTATAAATAAATATGCGTCCTACTCACACAATATTCTCGCGTCCTTGCTAATTGTCAGTGCTTGAAATTTCAACTGACATTACACCGTTCGCAAAGTAATATTCCCCACAACACGAATTTCAAAAAAAATATATGATGTTTCTTCAAAGCCCGTGAATTGCAAAGCGCGCCAGTAAGGAGTCACATCTAAAGTACCGCTCCCTAAACCATGCAAATAAGATGCTGACGTCATAATTAACAATAACAATTGACATTCGAGTGAAATATTAAAATTCCATTCATGAAGAATCTAGTTCTTCCCAGCCCTTTTTAAGGTTTTGTGTAAAACAAAACCTTATTAGAATCGATTCAATGTCTGTCTGTAACACCTGATTTCTTCGGAAACGGCTGGCCCGATTGTCATGAAAATTTGAAAGAGTGCGTGGTCTGATGTTCCCTTTACATATAGTAAGTGGCGCTATTTTGCGGTAGGTTTAAGGGGAGCTCCCCATACAAGTGGGGTATCAAATGAAAGGGCTCAATTAGTACTTTTCGAAACTGGCCCCACATTAGATATTAGGTGAAACGTAAGGGAGTGTGGTCTCAAAATACGACGCACAAAAAGGGCGAAAGGTCTCTTTCTCAGAACGTATCCAACCGAAAAATTTGACGAAAAAATCCCGGTAGTGTATCTAAACGAAATCTAGTCCTCAAAATACATCTCGTCCCTATATATGCATGAAAAAAGTTAATAATACTATATTACCATATTGTAGAAATTTTACAGGAAACCCCCTTTAGTCTATGCTGGAAGTACAAAATTTGTATAAAGAACAACATAAGGAACGATTTGGTCAAGTTTGAAGATAATCCAGCTATTATTAACAAAGTTATGGAGGGTGAAACTTTGCCATTTGTTGTGAATTTGATGCATTCTACAATGTTTATGATGTCATCATCCTATATCAATTCGTCAATTCCACAACAAAGTGAGCTCACATGAATGGGGGATCACAAAGTAGCATCTTATTTTCAGTTTTTGGGTCATTTGTATATCAATATTAATTACTCCAGACATACATATGTGTGTATATGGGCATATATATATGCAATGAAGTTTGCGGATAGTTAATCCAGATGCATATATTAGAACATTAAACCAGCGATATTCAATATATGTACTGTAGATGTACATATATGATATATACTTTTATGCATGAAGTAAATCGAAAATATAAGTACGATCAATTTATATATGCATGGGTGTGTACAGTATTCGGTAATAGGCAGTTAGTTTGTTTAGGCTGAGAATAATATCTATGTCTGTAATATATACACATATCTTGTAGTTTGGAAAAATATGAAGAAATATGTTGAATTTGTAGCTATATACGGGTGGAAAAATATACGTAGAAGTTTTTCACATAAGATGAACACAAAACCTTTATACCCGAAGCGCGAGCTTCCGTAATTCCGACTTGTTTTTATCTGTTGTAGGTTAAGTTCTTCACATTTGCTTGTAATATTAAACTTCGATTATGACGCGTATGAGGTTGACTGTTATCAATACAGGGCTGTCCATGAAATTATTTATTTAAATGGCTTTCTGAAAAATAGATAGCAATGGAATTTTTAATTAAGTAAGCGCCGAACTGTCATGCAGTCATCGCTCCTCACATAGAGAAACCCCAGATTTTTATACCTGAAGCTTCAAGCTTCCGGTTCCCTAACTTGTTTTATTTTCAAGATAAAGAATGAAATCAAGATAAGAAATGTATCGTGTTGTTGCTGTTATGTGCCGAGTTGTATTTGATGTTGAAATTGTGTGAAACAAAACTTATTAGAATCGAGTCGATGTCTGTCTGCCCGACTGCCTGTTTGTCATTCCGTCTGTCACACCGGATTTATTCGGAAACGGCTGGACCCATTGTTGCGAAAATTGGGGAGAGCATGTGGTCTGCAGATTCTTTTAGATACAGGAAGTGGCGCTATTTTGTGTCAAGTTTAAGGGGGCTACTCATGCATGGGAAGCAAGGGTGCAACATGTCTTTTCACAGAATTTGTCCATGTGGGGTATCGAATAAAAGGGCTCAATGAGTACTTTTCGAAATTGCTCCCATATTTGATCTGGAGTGAAACGTAGGGGAGTGAGGCCTCAGAATGTGACCCCCGAAAAGTCTAAGAAGTCTCGTTCTCAGTAGCTTCCAGCCTAAAAATCTGAAAAAAATCACAGTGAACCTAAACAAAATCTAGGCCTCAAAATACCTCTCATTCCGATATCTGCAGAAATAAAGTTAACGATAGTATATTAGCATATTTTAGAAATTTGGACAGAAACCCCCTTTAAGTTCATGCTAGAAGTACATTTTTTGGCGCTTGCATAATGGATAACATAAGGCATAGCTTTGAGGGGGGAATCCAACTATTGTTAACAAAGTTATAGAAGGTGAAACTTTCACATTTTATGTGAATTTCATGCATTCTAAAACGCGTGTGAGGTCATCATCATATCATTTCTTCAATACCACAACAAAGTGAGCTCACATGGAGGCTACAAGGAAATATTTCGTTTAGTTGTTGTATGTATGTATTTATATGTATGAAGCTTTGGGGTAGTGCCTTATTCAGATAGATATATTTGTATATTAAGCCAGCAGTATTCAATGAACGTACTGTATATGTACATATGTATATTTTTATGCACGAAGTGAATCATGTACGATCAATTTCCGTAATATGTACTTATATCTTGTAATTTGAAAAAAATATGAAAGAATATTTGGGTTTTTAACTAGATACGAATGGAAAAATTTGCGTAGAAAATTTCTCAGATAAGATGAACAAAAAACCTTTACACCCGAAGCGCCAGCTTCCGGTATTCCGACTTGTTTGAGAATTCATTCAACTTTTCCTGCTTCTCTTAGCCAAACCGTGAAACTGAGGAAGAAAATGTAAATGCAGTTTTGTTTAGAACGCATATAGTTGTTGCCCGAACTAGAACTAACTAAAAAACAAAATTTCGGTAGCTTCCAAAAAATTAAATTTCAAAATCACCATCATTTGTTCACCTAAAATATCGAAAAGGGACCAACGAATTTCGAAAATTCCAGGTCGGAAATCGAATAATAAATTGCCAAGCAATATCGAAAATTATTCAGATAAATGTGGCGTCACAAATATCATCTCATATCAGAAATTGTTGCTTTGAGTCCCTTGTTAGTAAGTGGGTAGTATAAAATTTCCCGCCCTGCCTTCACAAAAACATTCCAAAAAAAAAACCATTGCGAGTTTCGATTCGAAACTTTGAAGGATGTATTCTATCAAATCAGTAAATAAAAAAAATGCAAACAGGAAAAAAATACCTACTGTGTTCTTTAGAAATTAAAACCTAGCACGAAGGGGGACTACGAATATTCCCCAAAACTTATCTGTCGGAAAATGAAAAAAATTATTAAAGCTGAAGGAAGCAATTTCGGACTTTTATTTTAACTTTAACCACTTTAAATCGAGGACGCATTCTCAGAAATTAACCAGCAGAAAATTCTGAAAAGAAATAGTAATAACGCCTCTATCAGACATCTTGTACAATCGTACCAAGTGTCCACAGGGCCGTGAGTGTCCGCACAATAGACTATACGCTCGCCACCCTCATTGTATGCTGCAAACCCTTCCCCTCCTTCCTCCCACTTTGTTTGGTTTGGGTTTGGGGCGATCATACTATGTAAATAATATAGTGGAGTTCCCTATATGGCACACTTCCATATATTGTGATCCCATTAATTGTTCAAAGAAGACTAGTAATTGTATATATATTACACTTTATTAAGTTGATTTAGCTTGCATTTTTCAACTTGTTTGTTTTTAAGGTTTTGTGTAGACACAAACAAACTCGTAACAAAAAACTTTATGGATCGTGTTTCTATCTATGAATTCTTACCAAAAGGAATGAGATCCAACTATTCTTATAGGGAATGGCGATTAACAAAGAGAAACTATGCACGAAAGTGTTAAGCGGAAGCGATCATGATCGAAGACCACAATACGTCGATAACGGTAATCAAACCAGACGGCTAGAAGGGTTCCGCTGTGTTTGCTGAAATTGGAAAGGCGTTAATTATTACGAGCTGCTGCTCTCACGAGTCAGTCTCACGACTGAGTCGACTGAATCCAGCAATGGACTAGAAACGGCCAAAATTAACCACCGCCATTTAAATAACTTTCTCAGAAATGTTGAAATGCACGGAAAAAATCTGAGTGTTTGTGATCGGTTTTAGCTTTATTTAAATTGGGTAAAGGTCCGAGAAACGAAGATTTGATTGATGCTCATTGTAGATTGGATTGGGTGGTGACTCATGCACTACATATCATGAACGTACAAAACAACATGAAATAAATAAAATAAGCCCACATTATAAAAACAATAATTTAATAAACACATATCCACTAATTTTACTAAATCACTGTAAAGTATTGATTATAAACAAATACCTATCTATTTAACCAACTCGTGATGCATTTCACGTGCTTTTGCAGCTCATTCATAAATTGGTTGTTTTTAAGGTTTTGTGTGAAACAAAGCCGTATTAGAATCGAGTCGGTGTCTGTTTGTCTGTCTGCCTGTCACACCCGATTTATTCGGAAACGCTGGACCCATTGTCAAGAAAATTGGTGAGAACGTGTAATTTGTTGTTTCCTTTACATAGCAATTATCGTCATTGAATGAGGATGCAACTTTTGTTTTGCACAAAATTTGGTCATCTGGGGTATCAATCAGGTCTCAATTAGTACTTTTCAAAACTGGTTCCATATTTGACATTGGGTGAAACATAGGGGAGTGTGGTCTCAAAATATGACCCAAAAAAGGGCGAAAGGTCTCGTTCTCAGAATCTACCTAACCGAAAAATGTGAAAAAAATCACAGTGGTGCATCTTTACCAAATCTAGGCCTGAAAATATATCCGGTTCCGATATCTTCACAAATAAAGTTAATAATAGTATATTTCTCTTATGTTCAGCCGTACAATTTGGTACGGTTGTATGAAAAACATAATGCACAATTTGATCAAGTATCCAACTATTATTAACAAAGTTATAGGGGGCGAAACGTTGCTATTTTTTTTTGTGAATTTCGTGCATCCTATCACCTGTATGACGTCATCATCACATATCAATTCATCAATATCATAACGAAATGAGTTCTTATGAATGGGGTCTCAAATAATTATTTTGTTTTAGTTTTTTAGTCATTTGTATGTGAATATCAATTACTCCAACCAGACATGTATGTATATAGGAATACAGTACATGCATGCTAATGAAGTTTGCGGATAATGTCTAATTCAGATAAATATATTTGTACATTAAATCAGCCGTATTTAATATACGTACTATATATGTAGATAGGTATGCTTTTGCGCACGAAGTAAATCGGAAATATGGGTACGATCTATGTATATGTATATGTACAGTATTCGGGAATAGACAGTCTGTTTGTTTAGGGTTAGGATAATATCTATGGTTGTAATATGTACGTATGTCTTGTAGCTTGGGAAAATATAAAGGAATATGTTGGATTTTTAGCTATATAGGGATAAAAAAAATGTGTGCTGAACTTTCTTCCATAAGATGAGCATAAAACCTTTATACCTGAAGCGCGAACTTCCGGTATTCCGACTTGTTTGTATCTGTTGTCTGTTGTTAAAGTCAGAATGTGAAGCATATGAGGTGGAGTATTATCAATACAGTGCCTTCCATCAAATGGTTTATTTAAATTCCTTTCTAGAAACTAGAGGCAATGGAATTTTTAACTATGTGACACAGAGCTGTCATGCACTTATCGCTCCCCACATCTTCTTCTTCAGCTATTGTCCCATTCGCAAGCGGGGTCGGCTCGTCGTGATTGGTTTCGCTATTTTATTTTATCGAATGTTTGATCTGGATGTAATTGCGAGGCTTATAAACCTCCATCCAGCTTATCAAGCCACCATTTTTCGGCCAGACTTTTTGTCGCTTACCATGGACTTCGATGTTCAGACCAATATTGGCGAGTGAATTCCCGTTACGCGCGAATTACGGGACCGTCGAAGATGCCTCTCTCGCAGTTTTTTCACGATCGGTACCACCCCATATCGATCGATCGGAAATCCTCATTTCGGACGCGATCAAAACGTGTCACGCCACCAGTGCAATGCAATATCTTCGTCTCCATTATCGCAAAACGGCGTTCATTGTCTTTTATAGTCGGCTAAAACTCAGAACCATAGAGAGCGTCAGAACGGACGTCATTGCGTTAAATTTTAGATTTGCGACGTTCGTTGATACGTCAATCACAAAAAACACCAGTTGTGGAATGCCACTTCATCCAGGTTGCATTAATGCGTGAAGTAATTTCATATGGCAATTCTCCATTGGCTGACCCGAGGCATTGAAATCGCTCAGTTCTGGACAAGTCACTGCTGCTGATAGAACTGAGCAATTCAAATATCTCGAGTCAGTGCTATCAGCCAAAGGAGAAAAGCGTTACGCTTCTCATATAGGAAAACACAAAACTTTTTATGCCTGAATCGTCAAGCTTCCGGTTTCCCGACTTGTTTTTTTCTTGCAGTGTATTTCATAAATTCAGAATTCTTGCAGATTCAAATTTCACAATGTACGTATGCATACTGAATATACGTAATGCGTATATGCAAATATGAAAAATATACGAGAAACAAGTAGGGATACCGGAAGCCGGGCGCTTCGGGTATAAAGCTTTTGTGTTCATTTTATGTGAGAAACTCGGTATGCACGATTCTCCATTCGTACATAGCTAAGAATTCAAAATATTCCGTCATATTTCGCCAAAACCCAAGCTACTCATATGTGCATACAAATCAAAGACATAAATGCTGTGTTCGCCCTAAATAAACAAACATTGTCTATTACCGCATGACGACGTATGTACATATATGTGCGCATCTAAATTGATGTAACGCATCTTCACACATTTCCACTTTACTCCATACAGCATACATATATATATGTTAGGTACGTAAAAAAAACTGAAATGAGAATAACTAAAAAAAATCAAAAAAGGAAAACTAAAACGTTCTCATCGACCTCGCCGTTCATATAATTTCACTTTATATAATGATGACGTCATACATACGTCTTCGATGCCATAAATTTATCTGAAATGCGAAACTTTGCCTTCTATAACTTTGCTAATAATAGTCGGATTATGTTCTACATTTTCGTCTATACTGACGTTTTGTACTCCCGGGATGAACTTAAGGGGGGATTTCCAGTAAATTTCCAAAACGTAGTAATGTATTATTATTAACTGCAGATATCGGAATGGGAGGTATTTTGAGGCCGAGATTTCATATAGTTGCATCACTGTTGTTTTTTTCAGATTTTTCGGTTGGGCTGATTTCACCTTCCTTGTTTCACTTTTTGGGGCACTCGTTTTGTGCCCTACCTCCCCTAGGTTTCACCCAATATCAGGAAAAAGACCCCACATTATTATATTTTGTGGAAAGAGTTTACACACTCCTCTCGCCTGTATGGGGAGCCCCCTTAAAATTCAACACAAAACGACGCCACTCGTTGCATGTAAAGGGACACAGAGGCCACATGTTCTCCCCAAATTTCGTAAAAAGCGGTTCGGCGGCTTCGGAGACAGGCAGACAATCACCAACAGTGGCAGGTGCGTTTTTAATATCGTTTCGTGAATAATTTCGTGAAATTGACATAATTGAAGACGACAACGAAGAAAACACTATAAAAGACGAGCGATGTGTGGCGGTGTGTATCTGTTGCATACTTTTGCATAAATTAACGAATTATTTAAACAACAATCAGTTTCTTTGTCCACGGTAATTTCCTTTGTTCATTTGACTTGATATACGGGAATTCGCCGTTTACTAAATGTATTGGCCGCCGGCTGTGAGCTGTCATAATGGTGTGCACGGTAGCTTTTGAATGTTTAGGACTCAGGTTCGATTCTAACTTAGATCAGAAATTCTTTGTTTTGATTCATAAATAACTTTTAATCTGAGCTCTGTACTCCTCATTAGCTCATTAGCTTTGAGGTTTGATACTCAGTCGAAGCAAAAAAAAAATAATAAAACAGCAATTTTAAATTTATGTATTTTCTTTATCCTGATTAGTGCAGGTTAGGTAGTGCTACACAAAGTCTAGCACCTGTAGTCAGCATTGCCTTATGCTAGAGTGCGTGCCTTAGGTCCGTGACGGCGGGGTGTCAACTCCGGGCTGAGTTGGGTTATTTTTTCTGAAATAAGCTTCAATAGTTTTACCCTGAACAGTGGCTGTGTATAAATAATAGCTCGCGGTATCTGCAGTGGTAAATTTTATAAATCGTCAATTCTTAAAATAGTTATCGTTCCGATGCTTGTAGTTCTTCTAAATAAAAATCAAACTAGGTAGCTTGCTCCTACTACAATAAGCTACCTAGCTTAAGTACTGAGGAAGAAAGTAAGTAGCTTTCGAAATTCGTATTTACTAACTATTAAAATATATTGTAGTAGGAGCAAGCTACCTAGTTTTATTTTTATACGTCAATTCTTAATTTAAAATTTTAAAGATAAGTAGAGGATGGATCAGGAGATTCAGCACGAATGTGCTGAATGTTCTCTTTTGCCGAAGGACTTCTCGGCAGCAGGTGTGCAATTGACTAGCGAATGTGCTAAAGAGGAGCCGTTTAAACCGTGAACCGTATAAGACGCACGTAGAAAGGCGATTTGCTCCTCGATGTTAGGCCAGGGGACAGTAAGTCCCACGATCTACATAAGAAGGTCGAGTCGCCACTGGGTAAAGTAGCGGAGGTAAAGGTGACTCAGGACTCAATGCTGATTGAATGCAAGGACCTAGATAAGATCACCACAAAAGCGGATATGCAATGTGACAAGGCTCCGTAAAGTATATGGTGGTACTCAGACGGTCACAATAGCCTTACCATTCGAAGCAGCAAAAAAGGCCATTACTGTTCGCAAAATACGCGTCGGCTGGGTCAGCTGTCAACTCCGAGAACAGATGTCGCCAAGGAGGTGTTTCAAATGCCTGAAATTTGGACACATTTCGAGAAAGTGTTCAAGTAAGTACGATAGATCTAAGTTGTGCGGAAGATGTGGAGAAGAAGGGCATATTGCCAAAGAATGCAATGCAAATCCTAAATGCCTACTATGCAGAGAAACACAGAAGGGTAACGTCGACCATATCACAGGCAGTTACAGATGTCCGGCGTTTAAGAAGACGATTTCAGCTTCAGCTCCTACAGCTGAATTTAAACCATTGGCAGGCAGCTCAGGAGCTGCTCTCTTAACGTGTCGGAAAATCAAATCGAAGTTGCCATTATATGCGAATATTACAAAAACTTCCACAGTGGTGTCTTTGTATCAGACAGAAGCGGCAAAGCGGCAATCTGGAATTATGGAAACCGAGCTATCGAAAATACGAGCAATGGGTCAGGAGACGGATTCACACGAGCTAAGGTATCGAAGTATTTGCACGTCTGAATGTCGTTCTGGCAAATACTAGCAACGGTAATACTTTTCGGAGCCGGGATATGGGATCAGTGGTAGACCTTACGTTTGTTAGCGATGCATTATCTGAAGATCTCCAATGGGAGGTGAGCGAGGAATATACGTACAGTGACCCTCAGGCTATCATCTTCCAAATGGAGCGAAGGTTCTTGAAAAGATACAAAAAGCGTGTGACGCCACCATGCCCCGCCGTACGGTACTGAAGAAACGAATGCACAACTTCTGGTGGAATGCCGAAATCGAAGAACTTCGTAAAGTTTGCCTTAAAGCCTGAAGACAAGCCAACAAAGCAGAAACCGACCTGAGTCTGAAGAGCTGCACAACCGATATAGGAAGGCGAGGAAAGAATTGCAAATAGCTATCCCTAGAAGTAAAACTGAATACTTCAAGCGGTTATGCAAGGAAGCGGACTTCGACCCATGGGGAGGTTCATATAAGGTAGTTATGGCATCAGTCAAGGAAAAGTGCTCAACGCCGATCATCAACCCTGATTTGCTGCCGGATATCATTAGCACTCTCGTCCCACAAGTTTCAAGTGAACCAAACCTACCCACTGCCCAGATAGATCTCGGTGAAATTCCCGATGTAACTACTGAAGTCCTGGAAGCCGCGTAAAAGATTGCCGAAAATTAAGCCCCAGATTTAGACGGCATTCCGAATAAAGCACTGACAGTGGCCGTCGAAACAGTTCCAAGTAGGTTCTCTGAAATAGTTACGACGTGCCTCATAGATGGGATTTTCCCGGAAGACTGTGAAAACAGAAGCTTGTGCTAATCCCAAAGCCAAATAAACTTTTGGGTGATCCTTCGCGTTATAGATCTATATATCTGCTAAACGGCATCGGCAAATTTTTCAAACGGGTCACCTTCAATAGGGGTGTACCAATCACAGAAAAGGAGGGTGGTCTCTCAGACATTCAGTTCGGATTCCGAAAGGCGGGATCTACTGTCATTGCCATCAGCACGGTAACGGAAATTGCGGAAATAGCAATGGAGGCCAATAAATCTTGCGCGGTAATGACTCTCAATGCGAAGAATAACTTTAACACCGCAAAATGGAGCAAAATAATTGCGGCTTTAGCCACAATGGGCGCTCCTAAATACTTGGAGAACATAATCATGGAATTTCTCCGGGAGGGAATATTGTGTTCGGATTCGGACGATGCACCCAAGACGTATACAACAACCTGCGGGGTTCCACAAGGATCAGTCTTTGATTCTCTGCTGTGGATAATAATGTATGACGGAATTTTAAAGTTGCAACTACTCAAAGGAGTCACAATAATTGGCTTCGCAGACGATATCGTGCTGACTATCGTGGCACAAGATATTGGTGAGATCAAGGTACTCACAAACGAGCCAATTTTTAAAATCAAATCTTGGCAAGAGGAAGCTGGTGTGACACTCGCGGAGCATAAAACCGAGGTAGTTTTGATTACCAAGCGAAGGAAGCAAACGTCGATAAAGATCAGGATTGGCGGACACATCATAGAGTTGGAGCCAACGCTCAAATACATAGGAGTCATGGTTGCCAAAGACTGAACTTCAAGTCCCATCTTCAAAATTTAGCAACCAAAGCTTCCGGAGTGGCTACATTGTTGACAAGATTGTTACCAAATATAGGTGGTCCGAGGCAAAGTCGTCGGCTCCTGATCTCGACAGTTGTCAGCTCCATCTTGCTTTATGCAGCTCCAGTCCGCGCACCGTCTTTGAAGTTGCAAGCAAATAGGAGAAAAATCGTAGCCGCATACCGATTGAGTGCATTGCGAACGTCATGCGGTCACCATACAACATCAGACGAAGCGGCTTGTATGATAGCAGGCATGATCCTTATCGACATCTTGGCGAACGAGTGTCGACGCCTCTATGACCCATCATATGAAATCGGCGAGTCTTATACCTAGCGTTGGTAATTGGCACGAAGTGAATCTATTTTGGAATGGGAAAAAAATGAGATGATTCACCCAAAAGGACACTCTGGACACACAGGATTATTCCAGATGTCTCTAAATGGATCAAACGAAGGCACGGTGAGGTTAGTTACCACCTAACTCAATTCCTAAGCGAACACGGAGGGTACCGTGCATACCTTCATCGCTTCGGACGTGGCGACTCCCCGTATTGCCCGACATGCGTGATGATTCCAGAGAATGCGGAGAATGTTGTTTTTAACTGCCCACGGTTGGCCAGATCTTCTATCAGGCGCAACCCCAGCTGGCGTATTGGGGCATATCTATTGATAAGTAAATATGTGTTCATGCACTTTTCTTTTCTGACTGTGCATGGGCTAGTGCTTGCTTACCTCTGGTGCGCGGACCAGAATGGCTACGGGAAGGATACCCAGAACATAAAACCACTATGGAAGACGTGACAAGGAGGAAACTTACGGAACCCCAGTACCGGCGGCTTTTGGTTGTGAGCAAGCGGGCTCCCGGTCGTCGATATCCCTCGACTGCAGTTCCTCCTTGGTGGACAACTTGGCCACCGTGGTATTTAATGCTGCAAGTATTTTAGATTTGGAAAAGCAAGCGTCCAAGCGTAGTACCACCAAACTAACATACTGTAAACTTTATCCTGTCGAAACGCAGGAGGACCTGCAGAAGTATTGTTGGCATTCTGACTGGTCATAATTCACTAGCAGAATAGGAATTATTCAAGATTCCATCCTGTAATGAGGAGGTGGAATGCACGGAACATTTTCTATGTGAGTGTCCCGCTTGGGGTCGCATTAGACATCAGATTTTTTGTGTTGATGTGCTCCAACTGCAGCGGATAGCATCACATCCACTAACGGAGATTCTGCGATACATAAACGAATCCGAGATATTCTGTTAGACGGGGAAATCGAGTACAATGGACCACTAAGGTCTGAATGCTCAGAGGTTTTGCACCTCAAACACACACACACCACTCTACCAAGAACACCAGTAATAAAATCGAAGAAGGATAAATTGAGAGCAGATCGTTGAACGACGAAAACAGCAATAACACCGACCGCACATATTCAAGAGGAGCAAAAACAGGAGGTACTCCAGGACCAGGAAAAGGACCTATTCAGAAAAAGTTCGTCAACTTTGAGATCTTCGCCATTGCCAAACATCAAAAAGATAAAACGGAGGGAAGGTCAATGAATCCCAAATGTGAAGGACTATTTAAAAGTAGTAATCTGGTTAGGAATCATGGAGAGCAGAGCCTTGACGCAGAGGAATTATCCTTCACACAATTTGGTGCGAAAATAGTTGAGCTGACTGAGTTCATCAAGGACAAGGACAACCTGCACCAAAACATAAAACTAAGGTGAGAGCTATTAGAGCACTCTACAACAAATCGCAGGAGGAGGAACGAAATTCCAAGGGCAAGTCGAAACCTGTTGCCCCAACGCTGTCAGAGGCTACCCAAGTGACACCTAATCGTATTGCAATCAACCTGCCACTAAACAACAGAGTGCGGGAAAGAGATGTGGATCCTCTGCATGATTCGAAGGACCCAACAGGGTGGCCTCATGTTTGAGCTGAAAAAAACCGGCTTGGGGAAAACTGATGGCTTCCGAACTCAGGTTAAGAACTCACTTGGGGAGAATGTCACAGTACGAACTCCAAAAAATGTGTTCTGTGTACAGTGCAAGGATCTCAATGAAGTGATATTCAAAGGAGAAATTTGCACTGCCTTGATGGAATAGTTCAAGTTGGAGGAACTTGCTGAAGAGTCCATTGTGAGTTTGCGGAAAGCCTATGGCAATACTCAAACGGCCACATTGCAATTAACAGTGGGTGCAGCATAAAAGTTATTAGTTCGAATCGAATGGGTTGTTTGCTGTCTCTAAAAACGCGCTTCAAATGCCTCGCGTTTGATCATTTCGAGAAGGCATGCACCAGCGGCATTGATTGCTCCGATTGCAGAAGGTGTGGGGAGAAAGGCCATATTATCAAAGTGTGCAATAGGGACCCCAAATGCTTATTGTGCGAAAGAATTGAGGGACGGGATTACCGACATATTGCCGGAAGTGGTAAATGCCCGGAACTGATTTCAATGAAAAAATGAGGTTTATTCAAATAAACCTCAATCATTGTAGGGTCGCTCAACATTTACTCGAGCAGACCGTCTACGAATCCGAGGTGGAAATTGCCATATAGAAAGCGTCACGGTGGCGTATGGGTTAGAGATTCGACTTGTGGAGCGGTGATATGGGCATGCGGTCGACAAATCATACAATGTACTGGGGGTCAGACATACAGCGGCTTTGTGTGGGCGAAAATAGACGGGGTATATGTGTACAGCTGTTACGCCCCACCAAGCCTGACACTGTCCGAATTCGAAGAAAACCAAACTACTGGTGGAATACTGAACTGCCTTCGATCAGTTTGTCACCGAGCCAGAAGGTCGGTAGGTAGAATCGACCAAGGGCAGAAAGAGCGCGCCTATAAGGAAGCCTGCAAAACCCTGAAGCTCGCCATCCAACGGGGAAAGAGGGAAACATTTAAGGAGTTCTGTTCAGAAGCGGACGTAAACCCTTGGGGGAGCACCAATAGAATCGTGATGGAGCGATTCCGCAGATCACGTGCCCTTTACTCTTGTTAAAAATTATCCACGGGTTATTCCCCAGCAAGAGGAGGGCATAAATAGCTTTCAGCAATCTCTGAACGATACGGCAATACCGCCAGTCACCAGTGACGAGCTGCTGGAGATCTGCGCTAGGATAGGAGGTAACAAAGTTCCGGGTCTGGATGGCGTTCCAAATAGGGCCCTTATGCTTGCCGTGAAATCCAGACCGGACATGTTCGCTGAGTTGTTCTAAGCATGCATGTCCGAGGGGATATTTTCTGCATCATGGAAATGACAGAAGTTGTTGCTACTGCCTAAGGCTGGAAAAACTATAGGTGACCCAACCTCCTACAGACCTATTTGTCTTTTGGACATTGTGGGCAAAATGCTGGAGCGAGTAATCTATAATAGATTATTCAGGCTTGTTGAGAGCCAGGAAGGTCTCTCAGATCGACAGTATGCGTTCAAAATGGTTACTGGCTTGGCCGAAGATGCAATCCACGGAAAGGGCAGTACTAGCAAATATTACGTGGTAGTGACCCTGGATGTAGGAAAAGCATTCAATTCGGCCAATTGGAATATAATACAGGAATCTTTGGCGAGCATTGGTATTCCCGCTTGTTCTGCAGCTATGGTCAAAAGGCATTTACAAGAACGGAGGTTTTGGTACGACACAGATGACGGACCCCAGGGGTACATTATTTCTGCGGGTGTCCCACAGAGCCCGCTGCCGTGGAACATCATGTGCAACGATCTACTTAATCTTTCCCTTCCGCAGGAAGCCACGGTGGTGGGCTTCGCCGACGATATAGCATTGGTTCTTGTCGCAAAGTACCTCGAAGATGCTGAGTTATCTTCAAGCGAAGCGATCAGTGGTGTTAAGGGATGACTAGAGAGTTCTGGTCTTACACTTGCGGAGAGAATCGGAAGCGGTCTTCATCACCAAGGGCCGTAAAAGAAATTTTGTCTCTATTCAAATTGGGAATCATATCATCACTTCTAAGAAAAAATGATCTGGAGCGACTTGTCCAAAAATGGAATGATCGCCTCATGCAATATGGTCTCAGACTGAATTTAAACAAAATTGAATTTATGACGACCGATCCCCATGAAACAGGCACAACCACTGTCAGCGGCAGTGATCTGTCCAGAACTGAGCGATTTAAACACCTCGGATCAACGAAATGAGGATATACCCGATCGTGGAAAAACTGCGAGAGGGGCGTCTTCGATGGTATGATAACGCAATTCGTGCTAACGAGAATTCACTTGCCCAAATTGGTCTGAACACCGAAATCGATGGTAAACGACAAAAAAGCAGACCGAAACAACGGTGGCTTGATACACTGTATGGGGATTTAAAAGCCTCGAGACTGCACCCAGATCAGGCATTCGATAGAGCCAAATGGGGAAACCGATCACGATGAGCCAACACCGCATGTGAACGGCACAAAGGCTGAAGAAAAAGAAGAAGGTCATCAGCCTGCCATCAAATACTTGGGAGTGATGATAGACGGGAAGCTTAGCCATAAGCAACACGTGCAGTATGTTTATAACAAAGCATCCACTGCAAGTGTGGGCCTGGCAAGGATGATGCCGAACGTGGGTGGGATAACATTCTTCATGTGAGGAAGACTACGATGCGATCAACTCTAGGGTCGTATCTATCTAGAGAAAACTGCAAAAAGCAGAGGAGACTAGAAAAGCGCAGTTACGTACGCCGCGTAGAGACGAAAGGTGACCAAGCTAAAATGAGCTGACTCCGCCCCGTAATGTAATACCGTACGGTGATTCCACGGGGTTTGGGGAGAATCGGGGGTGGTCTTAGTGGGTAAGAATCCCACACGTTGGCGTGTGCAGGCCACTGTCTTTTTAAAAAACAAACAAACAACGGACAGACGGGGCAATTGTAATCTCTAGCAGAGGACATCTAACATATGCTGAGATACTGAAGAAGGTAGAATCTGACCCCGACCTTAACGACCTAGGCGAAAATGTCAGCAAAATCCGGAGGACCCAGAAAGCGGATCTCATGTTTGAGCTGAGAAAATCCAGCGCGGGGAAAACTGACGGCTTCCGTAATCAAGTTATAAACTCGCTTGTGGAGAATGTCGTGGTTCGTTCCCAAACACCACCTCCCAAGGAGTGCAATAGAATCCCCAAATGCATTTTGTGCGAAGAAAAGGAGGGAAGGATAACCGGCATATGCCGGAAGTGGTGAATGCCCAGAATTTAGGAAGGCGTTAACTGCAGTGAAAAAATGAAGGTAATACAAACAAACCTCAATCATTGCAGAGTCGCACAAGATTTACTTGCGCAGACCACTTACGAATCCGTAAGTGGTTCACTATCATTAGTGAACCGTACTGAAATCTTGACGGTGGTGTATGGGTCACAGATTCGACTGGTGGAGCGGCGATATGGGCGTGCGGTCGTCAATCCATATAACATAGCATGGGTCAGGCGGCTAGTGGCTTTGTATGGGCAAAAATAAGCGGTATATTCGTATATAGCTGTTACGTCCCACCGAGCGTCATACTGCTTGAGTTTGAAGACCTGTTACACGATCTTGTTCAAGACACAAGGGGACGAGGTCCAACGGTGACTTTAATACATGGGTTATCGAGTGGGGCAGTAAAGGGACTAACGCAAGGGGCGGCGCTTATTTGAAGCATTCGCCCAGTCGGATGAAGTTCTGGCCAACGAAGGCGATGTGAACACTTATCGGAAAAGGGGAATTGGTTCAATTGTAGATCTGACTTTTATGAGCCCTGCCTAAGCACGTGACATGTTCTGGCAAGTTAGCGAAGACTTCACGTACAGCGACCACCAGGCAATTAGCTTTGAACTAAGGAAAGCCGAAATCCAAAAGAACACCAGGATGGTCTGCAATAGCGATGGATGAGCAAACATGAAGAAGATCCA
The DNA here is from genome assembly GCF_905115235.1 of Hermetia illucens. NCBI lineage: Eukaryota > Metazoa > Arthropoda > Insecta > Diptera > Stratiomyidae > Hermetia > Hermetia illucens. The sequence continues at coordinate 128,477,542 of NC_051849.1, read as the reverse complement.
ATTATTGGTGGAATAGTGAACTTGCCAGCCTTCGATCAGGTTACGACAGAGCCAGGCGAATGGCTCAGAGGGCAATAGTTAGGATCTATGAAGGACAAAAGGAGCATGCCTATAGGGAAGCCCACAACAACCTCAAGCTCGTCATCCAGCGGAGTAAGAGGGAATGCTTTGGAAGCGGACATAAATCGTTGGGTAGCGCCTTTAAAATCGTGGCAGCTCGATTTAAAGGCCGATCATCTCCGCAGATCACGTTTCCTATGAGTTTCTTGAAAATAATCCAGGGGTTTTTTCCCCAGCAAGAGGGGGGTACTGACACCTTTCAGCGCCCCCTGAATGTGATGCCGATACCACCAGTCAGCAAGGACGAGCTGATGGAGATCTGCAGTCAAATAGGCGACAGCAAAGCCCGGGTCTGGACGGCATACCGAATAAGGTCCTCAACCTTGCTGTCAAATGTAGACCAGATATGTTCGCGGAGCTGTTCGAAACGTGCATGTCCGAGGGTATTTTTCCTGTACCATGGAAGCACCAGACGCTGGTGCTATTGCCTAAGGCTGGCAAACCTCTATAGACCCATACGTCTTCTAGACACTATGGGGAAAATGTTGAAGCAGATTATTTATAATGGATTACTCCCAGTCATCGAGAGGCTTTCAGGTAGGCAGTATGGGTTCCGTAAAGCCAGATCAACCATTGATGTTATCAAAATGGTTACTGGCTTGGCCGGAAATGCAATTCACGGAAGGTGTTGTTCCAGCAAATATTGTGTAGTCGTGACGCTGAATGTGAGGAATGCATTCAACTCGGCCAATTCGAACCTTATACGAAAGTCTCTGGCGACGATTGGTGTTCCCATCTACCTCGCCGCTATAGCTACTTGCATGAGCGAATATTCTGGTATAATACCGATGATGGACCCAAGGAGTACGCTGTCTCCGCGGGTGTCCCACAGGGCTCTATGATGTACTTAACCTTCCGGTTCCGGAGGAGACCACGGTGGTGGGTTACGCCGATGACATAGGACTGGTTGTGGTCGCAAAGCATCTCGAGGATGCTGAGTTGTACACAAGCGAAACAATCAGGCTTGGCTGGAGAGTGCTGGACTGGCGCTCGCTGAGGAAAAGGCGAAAGCGGTCCTCATCACTAAGCGCCCCAAAAAAAATTACGCCTGCGTCAGAATCGGGAATCGTATCATCACTACCAAATACTTGGGGGTGATGATAGACGGGAAACTCAATTTTAAGCATACTTGTAAAAAAATATCCACCACGAGTATGGCTCTGGCAAGGATGATGCCGAACGTAGGAGGACCGCGGCATACTTGCAAGCTGCTCATAGCTAGGGTGGTGAGTTCTATCATGCTGTATGCAGTCCCAGTTTGGGGAAACGCGCTGCAGGTTTCAGGCAATGCATATAAACTGAGTACGGTTTACAGAAGAACAGCCTTAAGAGTGTGTTCTGCCTTCAGGACCGTCTCAGACGATGCAGCGTTCGTCATCTCGGGAATGATGCCAATTGACATCCTGGCAACGGAAATGATGAACATTTATAACACCAGGTCCATCTCTCCCTTATCGCAGGTGAAAAAAGCCGAAAGAGGGAGATCGATAAGCAGATGGCAACAGCGATGGAACAAGTCAGAAAAGGGTCGTTGGACTTACAGGTTGACCCCTTCCATGGGGGAGCGGCTGGAGAGAAAACATGGGGAGATCAATTAAAATCTCACCCAGTTTCTCACCGGCCATGGAGGATACCGTCAATACCTGTACAGGTTTAAATTGGACACCTCACCTAATTGTCCAAACTGCGACGAGGTCCCAGAGAACCCAGCGCACGTATTCTTCCAATGTCCTAGGTCCGTGGAAGAAAGAAGGAACCTAGAGGAAACTCTAGGTGAAGTGCTATCACCGGAAAATTTTGTCGGGAGAATGGTAGCTTGCCAGGAAGACTGGGATGCGATCAATTTCATGATCGCAGTAATGCAGGAGAAACTGCGAAAAGCAGAAGAAGTGAGGAACGCGCGGTTATGAACCCTGCGGGAAGACGGAAGGAGACCTAGCTAAATTAAGCTAACTCCGCTCCGTGATATAATACCTAAAGGTATTTCCACGGGGTAGGGGGGGGGGGGGGAGTCGGGGCTGGTTTAAGTGGGTAAAAATCCCACACTCTTGCGTGCCCAGGCCAGAGTCATTTGAAGATTTCCACGTCCTTAAAAAAACAAAAAAAAAAGGCGGACAGACGCAGACGATTTTAATAAGGTTCTGTTTTACAAAACCTTAAGAAAGCTAATACCACCCACTATAAATATAGGTGCTCTTGGTACCACAAACGGTTCACTTTGTTCTGACATTGACACGCTGTACAGCCATATCTAGCTATACGATCACTCTTTATACTGCGTTTCGATGTAACGGCCTTTTAAGGATTTGTATGAAACAAACCTTTATTAATAATAATCGTTGGCGCGACAACCCATATTGGATCAGAACCTTGAAGTGTGTTAAAGCACTTCATTCAAGACCGCAATGGTACACCACAGTACACTATAGGAGGAAATGTGGTCAGTATTGCTCCCGCCCGAAATTATTACCCTGATTTGACTGAAGTATTCGTTCACAGCTGAGTCGACTGGTATCCGACGTGAAATCATGATACAAATTCCATTTGTGCACTCCGCGCTATCCGGACATAAAACTTTATTTAAAATAATTTTAATGTCTGTCGAAGGTAAAGGAGGAGGGTTTGAGGCAACGTACTTCGTACTATCCTCAGCAAAACAAAAATAAAATGCTGAGGTCAAAGAAATACTTAATTAAAGTATAGTTGGAGTTACTTCACTATGTTAAATCTACCTGATATCTCTTGGTGACAGGTCCCGCGATAGGCCGACCAAGAAAATGCATCCAATGTCGTTAAAAACAACAAGATCGGATGGAGTAACCAGCCTTGGAAAAATGCTAGGGTCCTGTCGAGGAATGGGCAAGGGTTCTTGACGCAGGACATAAATAAGTTAGTCCGAACAAATACTGAATGAAAATACTGAAGAATTCGCAAAAGCCCTTCAGAAGAGGCGCATTGATATCTGTGATATGCAAGAAACCCGGCGGTCTGGTCCCAAAAGCTGCAACCTAAAACGCAAACGTGGTAGAATTTGCTATAAACTTCTTTATTTTGGTAGCCCAAACACTCAATAAGATATTGGCATTGACATCTCACAGGGTTTCCGTGATGCCATTACAGAAGTCGAACGGTTTGATGACCGGCTGATGAAACTCACCATTATTTCAGCTGATCGCTCTATTCACTATTCAAGGATGCCTTCTGGGAACTTCTCGAAGAAAAGACTTTCTACGTGCCTACTGATGACTATACCATCGTTGCCGATGACTTTAATGATCGTGTGGGTGAAAAGGCAGACAGGAAAAGGTACAATGGGGGAAAGGGATTTCGAGCGCGCAATGAGAGTAGTCAGCGTATATTCAGTTTTGCGGACACCCATCACCTGGTACTTATGAATAAAAGGTTCATCAAACGATTGTCTTATTTTCCAACATTTTATAGTGGGAATAGTAAAATGCAGATCGCATCTCAACATCTGCCGTTGATCGTCGTCCTGCAAATCAAGCCCGCGATAAAAAAAACGTGAGGAACGCACTCGCCCGCGCGATTTCGTGAGAAGAAAGAAGAAATAATTTCACTTAGCGATTACTAATGTGGAAGAATCGTGGAACCAAATTAAAAACACGATCCACAAAGCGGCCTCTGCAATCATACCAAGGTTGGTAAGCAGTATATCAAACGGCTTTGAAATGATGATGTTGAAATGAAGGTCCGTGAAAAGAAACTCCTCTATCACAAGTTTCTCGAGGATAAAACGCTCACTAATGCCACCCGAGCGGTCCATTACAAACATCTTTACCATAGACCGGACACCACTGGATGGCGAGAGAGACCTGTATCGGCTGGCTAAGAGCCGACACGAATGCACATAGGATATTCTATTGCGTTAATGACAAGAACGGTACTTTGCTTACAGACAGTAGAGCTGTAACGGGTAAACGGCGAGAATATTTCAAGCATATTTCAACTGAAGAATTTGTTCATCATCCACGTCCACAATTATTGCCCACATTTGGAGTAGTTCCACTTGTCAGCGCAACTGACGTCAAGGCAGCAATAAAACGAATGAAATCGGCGAAAGCCACAGAACGTGATGAATTCGCATCTGAGCTCTGCAAAGCGAAGAGCTAGCGAATTCTTCAATCGGGTTATTGAGGAAAGTGGAACACCATCTGCCTGGCAAGAAAGTACCACAGTTCCAATTCGCCCTCTTCACATTACATTTCTGGATCTACAGAAAGCGTTTGACCGTGTGCCACACGAAATCATCTGGTATGCTCCACAACAACACTTAGTGCCAGAAGAATTCGTGCGCTGGGTCCAATTGCTCTACCACGGCCCGAAAAGTAAAGTTCCAATTGTAGCGGGTATATCAAAACCCCTTGGTGCCTTTGCTGGTGTTTATCAAGGAAGCCCCGTCTCATCGCCTCTCTTTGTTCGTCTTATGGACACTGTCACAAGGGACATGCAACGTCCAGCGCCCCATACACCGCTATATACGGAAGATATTTTCGTAGCGTCTAAGCAACCTGTCCTAAAATGGAATGATCGTATCAAGCAACACAGTCTCAGATTGAATGTAAATAAAATTGAATTTTTGACGACCGATCTCCATGAATAGGCACAATCACTGTCAGCGGCAGTGACCTGCCCAGAATTGATCCCTTTAAATATCTCGGGTCAATGCTATCAACCAATGGAGAAGTGCGTTATGAAATTGCTGCATGCAACCTGATTGTGATTGTGAACGTCGCAAATCTAAAATTTACTGCAATGTCGTCCGTCCTGTCGGGCTCTATGGTTGTGAGTGTTCGCCAATGATAAAAGACAATGAATGGTGTTTTGCGGTAATGGAGATGAAGATGTTGCGTTGGACTAGGGGCGTGACATGTTTTGATGACTTCAAAAATGAGCATAGAGAGTCATCTTCGATGGTATGGTCACGTAATTCACGCTGTCGAGAATTCATCATCATCATCAACGGCGCAACAACCGGTATCCGGTCGAAGCCTGGCTTAATAAGAAACTCCAGACATCCCGGTTTTGCGCCGAGGTCCACCAATTCGATATCCCTAAAAGCTGTCTGGCTTCCTAACCTACGTCATCGCTCCATCTCAGCCAGGGTCTGCCTCGTCTCTTTTTCCTACCATAAACATCATCCATACGCATTAAGTGACTCGCCCACCATAACCTATTGAGCCGGATTCTATCCACAACCTGACGGTCATGGTATCGCTCATAGATAGATAGATTTCGTCCTTTCATAGGCTACGGAATCGTCCATCCTAATTCAGGGGCCCAGAAATTATTCGGAAGATTCTTCTCTCGAACGCAGCCAAGTTAAAGAGGTCGCATGACAGGGCATCCACATCCACATCCAACATCCCGTTGTTGATGTCCAATGGTCTTGAGACTGGTCCTGATGCTTTTATTTAGCCTCGTACCTTGGTCAGGGTCAGCCTAATCAGTCTTATCAATTTCGTCGGGATACCGAATTCTCTCATGGCCGTGTACAGTTTTACTCTGGCTATGATATCATAGTCGATGAAGAACTGGTGCAACCGATGTCCATATTCCAACAGTTTTTCCATTGTTTGCCGCAGTGAGTTAATCTGATCTGTTGCTGATTTGCCTGGAGTGAAGCCTCTTTGGTATGGCCCAATGATGTCCTGGCCGTATGGGCCTAACCGGCCTAGCAAGATAGTCGGAAACATCTTATAGATGATACTCAGCAATGTGATACCTCTATAATTGCTGCGCTGTGTGATTTATCACTTTTTATATATGAGACCGATAATAGCTCGTTGCCAATAGTCAGGCATTGATTCGCAGTCCCATACCTTGAGCACAAATTGATGAACCACTTAGTGTAACTGGTCGCCTGCATATTACATATTAACCAATTCGGATGTAATTCCATCGGCTCCTGGGGATTTATGATTTTTAAGCCGATGAATTGCGCGGACTGTTTCTCCTAGACTTGGTGATGGCAGTATTTGTCCGTCGTCTTCGGTTGGCAGGACCTCCAACTCGCCGATGTTCTGGTTGTTCAGTAGCTCATCAAAGTACTCAACACATCGCTCCAATATGCCCATTCTGTCGGAAATCAAATTTTTCTCTTTTTGGCTCGGCAGAATGAACATCGAGGTGTTTAAGGCTTCATCCTGCTGACTTGTTGGTAAAATTTCCGCGCCTGCTGCGGTTGCTCCCTGTACTTTTCGAGTTCACAGACCTATTGGTTCTCCCAGGTTTCCTTTTTCCGTCTGTGAAGCCACTTCTCCGCTCGTCGGAATTCGTGATAAGTCCCCGCACGTGCCCGCGTTCTCTGAGAATGCAACATTACTCGGTATGCGGCATTCTTCCGTTCCATAGCTAGCTTAGATTCGTTGTCAAACCAGCCGTTCCGACTCCTTTTGCGGCTGAGGCCAAGTATATTTGTGCCGGTATTTATGATAACGTTCTTCAGGTGATTGTGAAGATCATTTGTTGACGCTTCATCTCCAGGATCTCTGTTGACTGCGGTAACTGCGGCATCCAGTTCGCCCTTATAAGTGTTGCGGTGCGCTGTGTTGTGGATGGCTTCAGTGTTAACTCTCACCTGATTGTCAGAGGGGATTCTGGGTGGTGTTGTTATTCGAGCTCGGAGCATCATGCTAACAAGATAGTGATCCGAGTCTATATTGGCCCCTCTATACGTTCCGAAATTTATCAACGCTGAGAGGTGACGCCGTTCGATCAACACGTGGTCAATTCGGTTGAAAGTGGTCCCAACTGGAGAGGCCCATGTATGTTTGTGGACCACTTTCCGCCCAAACCAGGTACTTCCAACAACCATTTAGTGCAACACTGCCAACTGAATAATCCGCAGTCCGTTATCATTTTCGAACGAATCAACCAACAACATCAAACCGCACTGGTCAAACACAAACACGAACAAGAATAAGGATAGGAGAATTCAACTTTGAGACCGTTGACAATTTCTCCTATCTAGGGTGGAAAATCACAACCGATAACAACTACGATGATGAAATCCGCACACGGTTGTTGTCAGCCAACAGAGCCTATTTCAGCTTACAAAGAAAGAAGAATCCTCCGAAAAATTTTTGGCCCCCTACATGAGGATGGACGATTCCGGAGCCTACACAATGACGAAATCTATGAGCGATACCATGACCGTCCGGTTGTGGATAAAATCCGGCTCAATAGCTTACGGTGGGCGAGTCACTTAATCCGTATGGATGAAGATGATCCACCCGGAGAGTCTATAAGGGCAATATCTATGGTAGAAAAAGAAGACGAGGCAGACCCTGCCTAAGATGGAGCGATGGCGTGGGCCAGGACGCCAGACAGCTTTTAGGGATATCGAATTGGTGGACCTCGGCGGAAAACCGGGATGTCTGGAGTTCCTTATTAAGGCAGGCCTAGACCGGATACCGGTTGTTGCGCCGTTGATGATGATGGTTATCATTTGTATTTTGATGAAAGCTATGAGAGCCAATGTATTGCCTCCGTCCCTACTTAGCTGTTAAAATCCCCAAGTGGATTTGGATATCATATCTGGGACAGTCTTCGAGGGTTCGTTCTACTGCTTCGTTGAAGGTATCCTTCTCCGACTCTGCAGTCTCCTCTGTAGAGGCGTGAACATTAATGGAGCTTATGTTTCTAAATAGCCGTTTGCTTATGTTTTCAAAGCCAATAACAGCAGCACATGGTTTACTGGATGGCCGCTGTAATATATTGTGTTGCGACTCTTCTACAGGAAACCGGTTAATGCCCATCGCAACTGCCGCAATGCTGTTACATCAGCCTTATATTGGAACAGGGTATCAGCTGGCTGCTTGGTAGCTCCATCTCTGTACAGGGAACACACGTTCCATGAGAAATGGGCAAATCGTTATTCCTTTTTCTTTGCCGGGTTAGTCGTTGTGTAATCCGTCCAGTCCAAGGCTCCTGTTGTGGTTTCGTAACATCGGTTTTCCTTTTAGGGTTGTCAACCCTACCCAATTCCCAACCTGGAGGATCAGTTGGCACAATTTGTTCCATTTTTAGGCGCGAGAGACTCGCCTTCATCCTTCTCCGTCTGCAGCTTTTCGTTAAGAAAGAGCTTCTAGCGGTCACCACGTGGAGATGGATATAGGGTTTGGTAGTAGATTTTTTGGTGTTGGTTCAGCGGCGTTTCCCATGTTTTATGCTCCATCGTGGGTACCAATCCACGTTTCGCAACTATACTACCTTTTGACCAACTGTCGAGAATTCACTTCCCAAAATTTGTCTGACACCGAAGTTGTTGGTAAGCGATCAAAAGGCCAGGCAGAACAACGGTGGCTTGATACGCTGGATGGGGATATGAAAGCATCTTGGTTACATGCAGGTTAGGTATTTGATAGGACCAAATGGCGAAATCGATAACAACGAGCCAACCGCGCTTGTGAACGGGACAAAAGCTGAAGAAAAGGAAGAAGTCTGTTACACCCGATTTACTCCGAAACGGCTAAACCGATTGTGATGGTGTGGTCTGTGAATCCCTTTAGATATAGCAAATGACGCCATATTCTCTTGGTTTTAAGGGTAGGGCCTATAGGTGCGAAGGAGGACGCAACATTTTTTTTTCACAAAATATGGTCATCTGGGGCCTCAAAATGAAAGGGTGCCATTAGTACTTCTCGAAACTGGTCCTATTTGCCAGGCGAAGCATAGGGACGTGCTGAAAATTTGAAATAAGTCTCGTTCTCAGAACCTATTCAACCGAATATCCGAATCTTTAAAAAATATCACAATTATATACCTATACGAAATCTAAGCTTCAAAATATATCCCGCTTCAATATTAACTTAAATAATGGTATGTTACCATATTTCGGAAACTTATCCAAGTTCATTTGGCTTTGTTATTAATGATAATCAATGTTACTGAATGTGGAAAAAATATGATACTGAGAAATATGACAAACGGGCACTAAATATGACAAAAAGGTACTAAATGTTGTTGTTTCTGTATTTTGTGCCATGCACGTGTATATCATATATTATGATTGCCAATATTATTGGTATACTGCGAAAAATTATTGTTTGAAGAACGTATGTATTATATAACCAAACACGACTGACCCGATTTATTTCTATTTAAGGGGGGTTTCGCAAAAATTTTTAGAAAATGGTAATATACTATTATTAACTTTATTAAGCAGCTACAGGAATGGGTTATATTTTCAGGCCTAGATTTCCATTGTGATTTTTTTGAGATTTTTCGGTTGGATTGGTTGTGAAAATGAGACTTATTACATTTTTGAGGCGCACATTTTGAGCGTGGTTCACAGACTTCTAATCCACCCACGACTTTGAGAAATCAGGTCGTGGCCGAGGTACGGATTTTGCAGGCCTCACCAGATTCATGTTTCCACACGAAGAAATCTAGCGAAGGCAGGTCCTCAGTTCAGTAGAAAACCAATACCCGGTGTTTACAGCGTGGTCAACCAGAAAGGATGGTATAGCAACTCCCTTAATGAGAGGAACGGGAAACCTCACTATGGCCGGCCTGTCGGTGACACTTTTGCCGAACTTGTCCAAAAAAAGGGATTGGAAGGCTCGACAGAAGGAAAATTCAGTTGCAATGGAGGAGGACTAAAGGTTTGCCTGTCAGAACCTTCACCTTCGCCTCTACAAGGAAGAGTGGAAGAGTGATGTAGACACAACTGATCTAATTTCAGTATGTGGAAACAGATCTGTACAGATCGGGCACCGTGAACCTGGGAGGGCTCCCAGCCGACGACAAAGGAAGGCGAAGTTTCTTGCGAATGAGGATATGGGTGTTGCTACACCAACAAGTCTGGTGATATCCAGAGAAATCGGACGCAAGAAAGCGGTGAAAACAAGCTGGTCACCCCCGTGAGATTCACACTGAATGCAGCGAACTTTTCAGCTAGCGGCGGTTTTCACATTAAACTACACTTATATCTACAAACATAAGAGTTAGTTAAATTAACCGATAGCACGCCAAAGCCTCTTCCTATCAACTGACAGCAGGGCTGGCAACCTTACAGGACTATCCTCTCCTGGGATAATTCTATTCTCAGGACCTTGTTGCGGTCAACTTACAATACCAGGTTAATGATAAGAGGAGAAACGTCATAGTTGCCTCTGCTTATTTAGCCTACGATTTTTTCTGCCCTCCGCTGATGCAAGAACTAAGGGATCTGGTAGGGTATGTAGACTCAAGTGGCCTTAAACTCTTAATATGTTGTGATGCGAACGCTCAGCATATTTTTTGGGGCAGTAGCAAATGCAATCTTAGAGGTGAGAAGTTGTTTGATTTCATCACTTCAGCTGGTCTAATGACCGGGAACGTAGAGTGCTCCCTACATTCTTCTGACTAAGAACAAGTAAAGTAATTGACCTAATAATCTGCACTTCAAAGTTGTTAGAGTTGGTTAGAGACTGACGTAATACAAAGACGGAATTCTAGGAAAACGAATTGGGCAAAGTTTAGTGAACTTCTTGGCGACAAGGTACAACTCCTTAGGCGACTAAGAACTCCTTTGGCGATAGAAGATCAATTATGAACTTGAATTGCACACTTTAGGATGCTCTGAAGAGGCTTGTCCTATTTCCCGAGTCCAAGGTAAAACGGTTCCATCGTGGAGCCGAGAACTGAAAAGACTCAGGCAATCAACCAGACGACTTCTAAATCGTGCTTGCAAAAGCAATAAGGATGAAGATTTGTTAAATTTCCAAAACTCACAGCGTGAATATAAGAGGCTCGTAAAACGTTCGAAATAGTGATGAATCGTCTAAGTTGGACTCCCTTAGAAAACCGGATGTTACTTGCACGAACTTCAGAGTTGAGTCAGTACAGACTCTCTTGGAAATATCCCACCCGGGAGAACAGACCACTGAAGTGCGGGAAAGAGAATGTGCGATTTCTGCAAATTTTTCACTGCGAGAACAATTGTTACCAATGAAAAGGTGAGAGCTGCTACACTTCCATTTGAACACTTCAAAGCACCTGGCATCTACTCAGCCATGCTAAAGGATTGTTTAGAAGACTTAGAGCAACTTCAAAGACATATTTTTCGAGGACGTCCCGCCTTGGGCTACGTGCTTTCCTTTTGGCAGAAGGTGAAGGTAGTCTTCATACCTGGGAAGGATGACTATTCAAATCCAAAGAACTTCTGAAAATTAGTTAGTATCATTTTCGCTTAACTGTCTGAAGAGAATGGTTGCGCGGCATATTCGTGAGAAGGTGCTAAGGTTGCACCCACTAAATGCAAACCAAATGTTTACCAAAGTGCAAACTCGTGTGAGTTTCTTTTCACTCTTTGGTTTCAAAGATAGGGAAGGAACATGGTGTTGATGAAACCAATTAAGTGGATCTACGCTATGCTAACGCAGAGATTGCTGTGTGCTGAAGTGGGTGTTGATCGCTATCTAACAACAGAAGCGACGAATGATGATGACTAATGATTTGCTACCCGACATGACCATATTCTGATAAAAGACAAGTTGAAAACCGCAAGCTCGGTGCTTCAGATATGGACGGTTTTGTGTTGTTTCCTTATGTAAGAAACAATGAGTGCCCGACTGTTCCATATTATAGTTACAAATTCAATTGCGGACTATTTCAAGAGATATTTACGCAAATAATTCGATCTGGAAATTCCGTACCCAAAGCATAGCGCTTTAGATATGAAAGGTTTCGATGATTTTTTATGTAAAAATATTTAGGTACACGCTTTGTCCACTTACGCATAGCTCGTAGTGTATATGCGTTGAATACAGCTGATATTCAATACGCTGTGGTATTCATATTTTATCATATCGGACTTCCATCGAACTTTCTTATAAGATGGTTTCTATTAAAACCTATCTTACTGCGAATTTTGCAAATCTGAGATGATATTAAAAGAGTACACAGTAAATTTGGATAGTTTCTGACACCTCGTTCTTAGATTAATTGATCTCTCTCGAACTTCCGCACTCCTCCTCTTTGCAACCAATGCCAAAATCAATATCTGTTTTGAAAAGTGCTAATCGAGACTTTTCATTCAATATTCCATTCTATATTCAATCAGAACAATGTTGCACCAATCTTTTATTTGTATGCCAACTTGCCTTAAGCCCAACCTGAAGCAATGTAATTCACGTGTGGGGGTTCGCCGTCCCTACCTTTCCAGCAAAGTTGACAGCCACGAAATTTCGCAGTATTATGTGCGATGCATTATTTCGGTCAATTTCAAAAAGTTAACCATATATTATTATTAAGTTTATTTCAACCGATGTTGGAATGGGACAGTTTGAGGGTGCTTTAGGTAGTTTCCAAAAACGAATCCTGTCTCACATTAAGTTTCCACGTTTAGACCCTTCACTCACTCACCTATTTTGCAATTTACGTCATAAATAATGCTTGAGAAAGTGTTAATCTAGATCTTTTATTTGAAGTACCACACGGGTACATTATGTGAAAAAAAATTGTGCATCCCTTCTTTGCATGTATGAGGAGCCACTTTTAACCTCCACGCAAATTTTATGTCACTCGCCAGGTGCATGAGATTTCATAGTTCACATATGTCCTCTGAATTTCGTCTGAATCGGTGTAGCCGTTTTGAAGAAAAGGTTCTACCCAAATCTACCTAACATTTTCCTGGTTGGTTTTGTTCTGGGAAATTATAAAAGCACTAATCCATGCAGATTCTATCACAAGTGCATGAAGAAATATTTATAATAATAAATCCAAAATCCAAAAAATTTTTCTCAGGTACTCATTCTTGGCTGAGTCGACTGGCATCCGACATCCAGTCGCGATACAAATCTCTCTGCCACCAATGAGCGAAAATATATAATATTCCTTAAATGTGTTCCAATATGGCACACGAAACCATTTCTACGGTTTTGTGTGAAACAAAACCTTATTAGAATCGAGTCGATGTCTCTCTGTCCGTATATCTGTCTTTTTTTTTTGAGGAGCGCTTTTCTGCTTTCCCCTGCCTTTCGCAATTTATCTTGAATAGATGCGAACGTGGAGTTGACCGCATCCCAATCCTCTTGATGTGCTAGCATTTTCGGCACCAGATTTTCTGGTACCAGCACCTCTTCTAGAGTCTCCTCTAGATTCCTCCTTTCTTCCACAAATCTCGGGCAGTGGAAGAATATATGCTCTGGGTACTCTGGGACTCCATCGCAATTTGGACAGTGGGGTGAGGTCTCCAATTTAAACCTGTGAAGGTATTGGAGATATCCTCCATGTCCCGTGAGAAACTGGGTGACATTATAATTAATCTCACCGTGTCCTTTCTCCAACCACTCCTTGATGGCAGGAATGAACCTGTGAGTCCACCGACCCTTTCCCGAGCGTTGCCACCGCTCTTGCCATCTATTTATGGATCTCTCCCTCTCAGTGTTCTTCGTCTGCAATAAGGGAGAGGTTGGCTTCGCATTGTTTATGTTCGCCATCTCATCTGCCAAGATGTCAATCGCCATCATTCTAGAGATGACGAATACTGCATCATCTGAGACAGTCCTGAAGGCAGAGCATACCCTCAAGGCTGTCCTCCTGTATACTGCAGTCAGTTTGTTAGTGTTAACTGACATCTGCAATGCCTCCCTCCAAACTGGGGTCGCATAGCGCATGATTGAGGTCACCACCCTGGCTATAAGCAACCTAGAGGTATGCCGTGGCCCTTCCACGTTCGGCATCATCCTCGCCAGGGCCATACTAGCAGTGGACGATCTATCGCAAACATACTGCACGTGTTGCTTATAACTGAGCTTCCTGTCTATCACCACCCCCAAGTATTTGATGGTCGGCTTGGAAGTGATGATATGATTCCCGATTCTAACACAGGCGTAGTTTCTCTTCCGGCGCTTCGTGATGAGGACCGCTTCTGTTTTTCCCTCGGCAAGTGTCAGACCTGGGCTCTTTAGTCAACTTTTAACAGCGCTGATTGCTTCGCTTGAGTATAACTCAGCATCTTCGAGACGCTTTGCGACAACAACCAGTGCAATGTCGTCAGCGTAACCCACCACTGTGGCTTCCTCCGGAAGGGGAAGATTAAAGACATCGTTGTACACGATGTTACACAGTAGTGGGCCCAATACGGAACCCTGCGGGACACCCGCGGGAAAGACGTACTCTTGCGGTCCGTCATCAGTGTCGTACCAGAGCCTCCTTTCAGTTAAATAACTATCGACAATTGCGGCGAGATAGGCGGAAATACCAATTTGCCAATTTGATGGCATCAATGGTTAATCTGGCTTTACGCAACCCGTACTGCCGATCTGAAAGGCCGCCTTCGCTTTCAGCAGCCGGGAGTAATCTATTATAGATTAGCCGCTCTAACATTTTCCCCACCGTGTCCAAAAGACATATGGGTCGGTATGAGGATGGTTCACCTGGAGGTTTACCAGGCTCAGGCAGAAGCACCAACTTCTGCCGCTTCCATACCGCTGGAAATATTTCCTCGGACATGCACGCTTTGAAAAACTCAGCGAACATGTCCGGCCTGGATTTCATGGCAAGCTTAAGGGCCTTATTCGGTACTCCGTCCATTTATATCCGCTTCTGAGCAGAGCTCCTTAAAGCATTTCCTCTTGCTTCGCTGGATGGCGAGCTTGAGAGTTTTGCGAGCTGCTTTATAGGCGCACTCTTTTTGCCCCTGATCGACTCTACCTACCGCCTTCTGAGTCGCTCTTCTGGCTCGGTGGCAGGCTGGGTCGAAGACCGGTCAGTTCATCATTCCACCAGTAGTTTGATCTTCTACTGGCGAATGAGCACCTCCTAGGCATGCTTTGGCGATGCATTGAGCTAGATGGGCGGCTCTCTCCGTAGAGGCGCCTGCCTTATCTGGTTGATCTAACCACACCTCTATGAAGGTCCGCTCATTCAAAGATTTTGCAGACCAGCCTGAAATCTTTTTCGGTTTCGGGCATGCTAGCTCTTTGCCCTGAGATTCGACCCATGTCTCAAAGAAAACTGCCTGGTGATCGCTGTGGGTGTAGCGTTCGCTGACGCTCCAGGACATACCCCGTGCCAGCGCAGGGCTGACAAAGGTCAGATCTACAACCGAGCCTGACCCCCCTTTCTGAAAGGAATTTACAGCACCTTCGTTAGCCAAGACCATGTCCGTCTCCGCGTCTGTCTCTCTGTCTGTCTGTCTATCACACTCGATTAATTCGGAAACGGCTGAACCGATTGTTACCCAAATTGGTAGGAGCATGTGATCTACTCCTCCCTTTACATGCAGCAAGTGGCGCCATTTTCGGTTAAATTTAAGGGGAGAGGCTCCATATACATGTAAATGGAGGGTGCAAAATCTTTTTCATGAAATGTGCCCGTGCGGGGTATCAAATGACAGGTCTCGATTAGTACTTTTCGAAACTGTTTCTATATTTGATATCGGGTGAAACATAGAGGAGTGAGGACTCAACATATGACCATGAAAAAGTGTAATAGGTCTCGTTCTCAGAACCTATCCAATCGCAAAATCTGAAAAAAAAACCACAGTGATGTGTCTCTACGAAGTCTAGTTCACAAAATACATCCGGTTTCGATATCAGGACAAATCATCATCATCAACAGAAGGTATCCGGTCAAGGCCTGCCTTAATAAGGAATTCCAGATATCCTGGTCTTGCGCCGAGGTCCACCAATTCGATATCCCTAAAAGCTGTCTAGCGTGCTGATCTACGCCATCACTCCTTCTCAGGCAGGGTCTGTCTCCTCTTCTTTCTCTACAATAGATATTGCCCTTCTAGACTTTCCGGGCTGGATCGTTCTCATCCATACGCATTCAGTGATCCGCTCACCGTAACCCATTGAGCCGGATTTTATCCACAACCAGACGATCATGGTACCGCTTATAGATTTCGCCACTATGTAGGTTACGGAATCGTCCAGCCTCATGTAGGGACCCAAAGATTCTTCGGAGGATTCTTCTCTCGAACGCGGGCAAGATTTCACATTTCTTCTTGTTAAGAACCCAAGTCTCCCAAGAGGAGACTGCAGAGTCGGAGAAGGACACCTTCCAAGAGGCAGTAGAACGAACCATGAAAGCCTTAAGGATATGATATTAAAATTATACTCGGGGATTTTAACAGCCAAGTAGGGAAGGAACCCATATTCAGGTGACACGCTGGCTCGGATAACCGACTGCGGATTATTCAGTTAGCAGAGTCACACGAAATGCTTGTTGGAAGTACCTGGTTTGCGCGGAAAGCGGTCCGTAAATATACATGAGCCTCTCTAGATGGGACCCCTTTCAACCAAATTGACCACGTGCTGATTGAACGCCGCCACCTCTCAGCCTTGATGAATATCAGAACATATAGGGGGGCCAATATAGACTCGGATCACTATCTCGTTGGCATGGTGTTCCGAGCTCGAATAACAACACCACCTACAATCCCCTTTGATAATCAGGTGAGAGTGAATACTGAACCCATTCACAACATAGCCCTCCTTGACACCTATAAGAGGGAAATGGATGCCGCAATAACCGTAGTCAACAGAGGACCTGGAGATGAAGCATCAACAAATGATCTTCGCAACCACCTGTTACCATTCATACGGCCACAAACATAACTGTCCCTGGCCGCAAAAGGAGTCGGAACGGCTGGTTTGACGATGAATGTAAGCTAGCAGCGGAACGGAAGAATGCCGCTTACGCATTCTCAAAGAACGTGGGCACGTGCGGAGACTTATCACGAACTCCGTCGAGCGCAGAAGCGATTTCACAGACGGAAAAGGGAAGCCTGCAACAACCAATAGGTATGTGAACTCGAAAAAAGGGGATGAACTACTAAACAACCAGAACATCGGCGAGTTGGAGGTCACACTAACTGAAGACGACGGACAAATACTGCTAGCAGCGGAACGGAAGAATGCCGCTTACGCATTCTCAAAGAACGTGGGCACGTGCGGAGACTTATCACGAACTCCGTCGAGCGCAGAAGCGATTTCACAGACGGAAAAGGGAAGCCTGCAACAACCAATAGGTATGTGAACTCGAAAAAAGGGGATGAACTACTAAACAACCAGAACATCGGCGAGTTGGAGGTCACACTAACTGAAGACGTCTAGGAGAAACAGTCCGTGCAATTCTTCGGCTTACAAATCATAAGTCGGCAGGAGCCGATGGAATTACATCCTAATTGGTTAAATATGGAGGTGACCAGTTACACCAAGTGGTTCATCAATTTGTGCTCAAGGTACGGGACTACGAATCAATGCCTGACGATTGGTAACGGGCTATTATCGGTCTCATACATAAGAAGCGATAAATCACACAGTGCAGCAATTATAGAGGTATTACGTTGCTGAGTATTTCCGACTATCTTTCTAGGCCGGTTAGGCCCATATGCCCAGGACATCATTGGGCCATACCAAAGAGGCTTCACTCCAGGCAAATCAGCAACAGATCAGATTTTATCTCTGCGGCAAGCAATGGAAAAACTGTTGGAATATGGACAACAGTTCCACCATCTATTCATCGACTTTAAAGCCGGCTATGATAGTATAGCCAGGATAGAACTGTACACGGCCATGAGAGAATTCGGTATCCCGACGAAACTAATAAGACTGACTAGGCCAGGAACCAGCCGTTCTGACTTTTTTTTTTGCGGCTGGAGCAAATATGTTTGTGGCCCTATCAATGATGACGTTCTTCAGATGGTTGCGAAGATTATTTGTTGATGCTTCATCTCCGGGATCTCTGTTGACTGCGGTTGTTGCGGCATTCATTTCCCTCTTATGGGTGTCAAGGAGGGCTGTGTTATGGATGGCTTCAGTGTTAACTCTCACCTGATTGTCAGAGGGGTTTCTGGGTGGTGTTGTTATTCGAGTTCGGAGCACCATGCCAGCGAGATAGTGATCCGAGTCTAAATTGGCCCCCCTATATGTTCTGATATTCATCAAGGCTGAGAGGTGGCGGCGTTCGATCAACACGTGGTCAATTTGGTTGAAACTGGTCCCGTCTGGAGAAGCCCATGTATGTGGACCGCTTTCCGCGGAAACCAGGTACTTCCAACAACCATTTCGTGCAATACTGCTAACTGAATAGTCCGCAGTCCGTTGTCATTGGTATCTCTATATAAGCTATGGCAGACGACGTATCACCTGAATACTGGCGCCGTGCCTACTTGACTGTTAAAATCTCCTAGTGTGATTTTGATATCATACTAGGCTTCGAGGGTCCGCTCAACTGCCTTGTAGAAGGTATCATTCTCCGACTCTGCAGTCTCCTCTGTAGGGGCGTGAACGTTTATGAAGCTCATATTTCTAAATTTGCCTCGAAAACGCAGAGTGCATGGCCTTTCGCTTATATTTCCAAAGCCATTAACAGCAGGTTTCATTTTTTGGCTGACTAAGAAACCTACTCCGAGCGCATGGTTTACTGGATGTCCGCTATAATATATGGTGTATCGGCTCTTCTCCAGGAAACCGGTCGCTGTCCATCGCATCTCTTGCAACGCTGTTACATCAGCCTTATATTGGGACAAGGTATCGGCTAGCTGATCGGCAGCATTCGGTCTGTACAGGGAGCGCACGTTGAGAAAATGCGTAAATCGTTAATCCGTTGTCGTTGCCGGGTTCGTCGTTGTAAAATCCGTCCAGTCCGACGCTCCTGCTGTGGCTTCGTAACAAGTTGTTTTCCGTGTAGGGTTATCAGCCCTACCCAGCTCCCAACCTGGAGGCCCAGTTGGTACATTTTGTCCCGTTTTTCGCTCGCTTTCATCCTTCTCCGTCTGCAGTTTTTTATAGAGAAAGAACTCCCAGCGGTCATCACGCGGAGGTGGAGATAGGGTTTGGGTTGGTGTTGGTTCAGTAGGCGTTTCCCAGGTTTTATGCTTCTTCGTGGAAACCAATCCACGTTTCACCCTGGGACCTAAACTCCCTCCCCTCCCCTCCCACAAATAAAGTTAATAATAGCATATTTCTACATTTTAGAAATTTACCCGACAACTCCCCTTATGTTCATCGCAGACGTGCAAAATTTGGCATGGGTGTAATGGATAACATAATGCACAATTTGGTCAGTTCGCAGAAAATCCAATTATTATTAACATTCCGTGCATTCTGGAACCTGCATGACGTCAACATTACATATCAATTCATCTATACCACGACGAAATGAGTTCTTATGAATGGGGTCTGAAAGAATTATTTTGTTTTAGTTTTTAGTCATTCGTTTGCGGGTAGTGTTTAATTCAGATAGGTATATTTGCACATTAAAACAGCCGTATTTAATATGCGTACTATGTGTACATATGTATGGTTTTGCGCACAAAGTAAATCGGAAATATGGGTACCATCAATTTATATACATGCATATATATGTACAGTATTCGGAAATAGACAGTTTGTTTGTTTAGGGTGAGGATAATGTCTATGGCTGTAATATGTACGTATGTCTTGTAGTTTGGAGAAATATGAAGGATTATGTTGGATTTGTGATGTGGGTTGAAGCTTCTTACATAAGATGAGCAAAAAACCTTTATAACCGAAGCGCGAGCTTCCGGTATTCCGACTTGTTTAACGATGAAACTCTTTCAGAGTTGTCAAATGAAATCGGTGACATGACATTCCGTTTGAATTGACGAATGTCAATTTATTGGGGTAATTTAGTCCTTTCTGACATTGATCAAGAAAAGAAAAGGACTAGGGAAATACAATAAAGAAAATTGCATTCTTTGAATTTCATTAGCAGTATAACTCATGGGAGTAGGTATCTTAATTGCCAGAAAGGATATTCTTGCTGTTCATGTCATCTTCTTAAGCTCTCGTTGCTCACATTGAATCTAATAATTTTATCCCAGTTATATTTGCTTTTGCTGTTCATTTTCATGCCTAGTGCACTATACATATGATGTGTTTCTAGCGTATCACTAAAAAGATGACTTTGAGTCCCTCTAGTTAGCATGGAATAATCGATTCATGCAGTACGGCATGTTTGAATTGGAAGAAAACGCAGTTTTTAATAACCTGCCCCAATGAAACACACAGGTTATGGAAGCAAGTTAAGACCAGATCTTTCTTAAAGCATCTTCTAGATACTATGATTAATAAGTACACTATAACCAGTAAAAGGGGCACAATAGCTCTTCAAGGACGCGGTGCGACTTTCCCTTAACAGAGTAATAATAATAATAGTCTTTTAGATTTTCCCCTTAGACTCTCCTGTATGTATCGAATATTAGTTTCGCAATCACTATAGCATCGACTAAAAATTCGTAAATACCAAATTATTTTCTTCGATATGAGCGACTTTACCAATAATCCGACATTTCACTTTTTAAGAAAGTTTTAAATTTAGAGTAAATATAAATGAGAGGAGTTTGTAAATAAGAGAATGTGTGTGTGCGATTAACAAGGATAGAAATTTGGTGGTAAGCAACCTGTAAATTTTGAATCACTACTGCAATTGAATCGTCAACAAGCCCTCGGATAGAGAATGACTTCTCGCCAAAAGTTCTGGATATCGAAAACGCACATTCATCGACAATGGTATCGAGGATCCCCATAATGCTGGAGATTCGGGCTCAAGTTAATGAGCATCACAATTGTGTATTGCTATGCGTCAACGGAGACTTCTGATTTAGTGGAGAATGGTGCTTTATACGAACGATTACACGTAGTTTAGGAGAAGCTTCGTAAAGATGGCATTGTGATCGTGATAGGTGATCTGAATGCCTAAGCGGGCTCTGACAACATCTTACTCGAACGAACACGGTCTTGGCACCCGTGACGATAGAGGTTGGATATTTGTCGATTTCTGCACAATTCACCCAGCCTCGTCATGGGTGGCACATTGTTTAAACACAGAGCTCGCCATAAGGTGAGTTGGGTTTCAACCGGCTGGTTATTTTTTTGTTTGCTAGGAGGAATAGTATGCCAATTGCGGCACTCAGCCCTGTCGCATGGTATTATTTTTATATTCCCTGACCCTTAGAGCACTGAGCACGTCTTTCATCTCATTGATTCACAGTTTTTTCTTTATAGCCTTTAGACTTGAAGAGAATGGTGCCTCTCGCACTAATAGCAGCATCAGAATCACTTTTTCCAGGCCAAGTTAGATATGATGTATGATAGGGCACCTTCCTTGTCTTACACTCAAAAACGTTGAATGGTTGTCTGGGAGGGGCGGGTAGGGGGGGGGATGATCTGGGAGTGTGTGGCTATCTAGTTCCCCAAGATAGCTAAGAATATCTACAAGATGGTACCCAGCAATGTGATGCCTCTATAATTTTTGCATTGCGTGATAACCCCCTTTTATGTACGGGGCAGATAGTGTTTCATTGCCAATCGTCAAGCATTGATTCGCTGTCCCATACTTTGAGCATAATTTGATAAGCCGCTTGGTTTAGTTGGTCACCTCCATATTTAACCATTTCTCTGAAATTCCATCAGATCTTGGTAACTTATGATCTTTAACCCGATGGATTGCACTGTGTGTTTCTTCCATGTTTGGTAGTGGCAGTATTTATCCGTCGTTTTCAGTTCGCGGGACCTCCAACCCGCCGACATGTTAGGTGTTGAGCAGTTCATCAAAGTCCTCAATCCTTAGCTCAAATATGCCTCTTCTGTCGGAAATTATATTTCTCTCTTTGTCTCGCAAGCTGAGTTTCGAGGTATATAATGCTACATCCTGCTGACTTGGAAACGAAATTATTAGGCAGTGAGATATTTGACTCTCGAAAACACGCTATTTTTAAAAGCGGGAAAAAATCTCAATCGCTAGAAAGTGCCAAAACCATTGACTTCCACAAGAATAATAATATCAATTATCAATCAATAATCAATTTCAGCGTTTGTGTTTATGAACCTGTATGCTCCAGTGGAAGATAAGGAAGACTACGCGAAAGACGAATTCTATAGTCACATTGCGTCAGTATTCAACTCACTGCCCTCCACCCACGTACAAATTTTACTGGGCGGTGGGTACGGGGTACCACAGTCACCATGACACAACTAACTAAATATGCCCATCTCATCTACTTATTTTAGTCACCTATGATAGGAAGACACCTCGATGCTCATCCTGCCGAGGCAAAGAGGGAAATCTGATTTCCGACAGGATAGGCATATTGGAACGATGGGTTGAGTACTTTGATGAGCTACTGAACAACCAGAATATCGGTAAGTTGAAGATGACGGACAAATACTGCCACCACCAAGTTTATGAGAAACAGTCCGTGCAATTCATCGGCTAAGAAATCATAAGTCGTCAGGAGCCGATGGAATTATAGCCGAATTGGTTAAATATAAAGGCGACCAGTTACACCAAGTGGTTCATCAACTTGTGCTCATGGTATGGGACAGCGAATCAATGCCTGACGATTGGCAACGAGGCATTATCTGCCTCATACATAAAAAGGGAGATATCACACAGTCCGGATAGCTCAGTGGTTAGAGCACTAGGCTGTCATACGAAAGGTCGCGGTTCAAATCTCACTGGTGGCAGTGGAATTTGCATCGTGATTTGACGTCGGATACCAGTCGACTCAGCTGTGAATGAGTACCTGAGTCAAATCGGAGTAATAATCTCGGGCGAGCGCACTGCTGACCACATTGCCTCCTAGTGTACCGTTATGGTCTTGAATGAAGTGCTCTAGCACACTTCAAGGCCCTGATCCAATATGGATTGTTGTGCCAACGATTATTATTATTATTATTATCACACAGTGCAGCAATTATAGAGGTATCACGTTGCTGAATACCATCTATAAGATATTCTCCGCTCTCTTGCTAGGCCGGATAGCCCCATACGCCCAGAACATCATTGGCCCATATCAAAGAGGTTTCACTCCAGACAAATCAGCAACAGATCAGACTTTCTCTGTGCGGCAAGCGATGGGAAAACTGTTGGAATATGGACAACAGTTGCACCACCTATTCATCGACTTTAAGGCTGCCTATGATAGCATAGGGTACGGTGTTGAATGAAGTGCTCTAACACACTTCAAGGCCAGCATAGCCAGGGTAAAACTGTAGATGGCCATGAGAGGTGATGCTGAGGTAATTGCAAGAGGTACGATCCTGTTCAAGTCCACCCAACTGCTGGCCTATGCTGACAATATCGACATCATGGGAAGAACCAGCCGAGACGTACAAACTGCCTTCATCCTGATCGAGCAGGCGGCGCGAGATCTTGGGCTGTACATCAATGAAGGCAAGACAAAATAATTGATGGCAACGTCAGCACCGAAAAACGACCAATCAACAACATCGGTACTGGTCAAACGGGAAGAATAAAGATAGGAGATTACAACTTTGTGACCGTTGACAATGTCTCCTATCTAGGGTCGGAAATCACAACCGATAACAGTTACGATGATGAAATCCGCGCACGGTTGTTGTTAGCCAATAGAGCCTATTTTCGCTCGAAACATCTCACCATAGGGTCAAAGCTCTTACTGTACAAGACTATGATTTTGCCAGTCCTCATGCATTCCTCGGAGACTTGGATTCTTAGCAAGAAGAATTGCGAACTCTTGGCCGCGTTCGAGAGAAGAATCCTCTGAAGAATTTTTGGCCCCCTACATGAGGATGGACGATTCGGTAGCCTACACAATGTCAAAATCTGTGAGCGATACCATGACTGTCCGGTTGTGGATAAAATCCGGCTGGATAGGTTACGTTGGGCGGGTCACTTAATCCGTATGGATGGGGATGATCCCACCTGGAAAGTCTATGAGGGCAATATCTCTGGTAGAGAAAGAAGACGAGGCAGACCCTGCCTAAGACGGAACGATGGTGTAGGCCAGGACGCTAGACAGATTTTAGGGATATCGAATTGGTGGACCTCAGTGGAAAACCGGGATGTCTGGAGTTCCTTATTAAGGCTGGCCTAGACCGAATACCGGTTGTTGCGCCGTTGATGATGATGATAGGAAGACATACAGATGACGATTTCAGCCTAAAAAATCGTTGGGCTCAATATCTAGAAGAACTTAATGCTGAAACCCGATCTGTGAATATTGAAGGAGCAAAGCATATAGTGGAGAATCGCTGGAAATATAAAAGAATCGATGGATACAGTACAAAATATTGTCTATCTTTGAAGTTCTAGCGAAGGTGATGAGACTCATCAGTTAATCAGTTTGCCTAACACTCGAATAAAGATACGAAGTCAACTTAAAGAATGTTGCAGGATGGACTCCGACCACTATATTATTGACATGAGTCTGAAGTGAATAACCCAAAAGATGCCTGTAAATGTGAAAAGTAGTTTTCGGTATAAATTATTCCAAGTGGTGGCCCATGCGGTTGATTTAAATTTCCTAACATGATCGAAAGAGATCGCGATAGAGGAGCTGTATATTATTACTGCACATTTTAGAAATTTTTTGCATACCCTCTTTAGTTTTATCTACAGGCAAAGATACAAAAGGTCAGTGTCAAATTGGGGTGAATAGTCAGACATAGTCAATACTTATACGCTACAAGCTATGTATAAATGGAAATAACGTGTATCCTAATCGTGACATAAAAATTCTAAAAACCTTCCATACCTGAAGTACCTAGCTTCGATTTCCTATTTTATCTTATTTACGTGCAGCCTTAATAGATGAGAGGATTTACTCCCCAGAAAGGGCTGCGGTGGCTCACAGGAATCTACTTTCTGCAGTCCACTGCCTAGCGCCGGCTCACATGAAAGTACCAGTATGATTGAAACCCTACCAGAGCTATAATCCAAATAGCTGTAGCTGAATGCTAGGGGGTTTAGGGGTTCCTTCAACCCTGTGGTGAAATTCAACATATCTGTTAACGAAATTTGAATATTGCCAATCAGTAAAAAAATTGTAAAAATCGAGAATCGCTTGGAACATAAATCGTTTGGATAGTTTTGAAAACACATAACAGCAGAAGTTGAAGCCGGGCAATTTACGATCCTTTTCCTTTTTTAAGGTTTTGTGTAAACACAAAACCTTATTAAAATCGGTTTACTGTCTGTCTGTCTGTCTGTCCGTCACACGCATTTTTCTCGAAGACACAAAATTTTGTGGTAATGTAGGCTACAGTACAGAGCATGATCCCGCCAAATTTGGTGAAAATCGCACTATTAAATTATACTAGGTCAAAGCTGTCGCTCCTGTGCAAATTCAAGACTATGAATGTCAATATCACTTGAAAGTGGCTATTTTCACATAATATATGCATACGTGCTACATGCTAATTGGAGAAATGCATACTCAAATCTCTTTATAAAAGAAATATACAAAACCTTTCATACCTGAAGCGTCTAGCTTCCGGTGCCCCGACTTGTATTTATCTGCGTCAGGGCAAACCACAAAGTGCAACTACTTGGGGAACCTGTTTCCATATTTTCAAATAAACTTCAAGCGTTGTCGGGCACACTATGTAGTGCTCAAACGAAAAGTTTCGCAGAACAAATTTTCGTTTATTTCTCAAAAATATTTCATTTACAGTGGAGGACTGCAAACTAAAATGGGAAACTCTTGTGAAGCTAATACATATTTAACAGTGAAAGGCGGATAATGCGAAAATCAGACGAGGAAACTACAACAAAAGTTCTGAGTTCAACTCTAGCTTTCGAAATGTTTGCCTGCAGGTATAGGAGCGAGAAATATTGATTTGATTTCTGTGGATTACAGTCCGAAATTGGATTTCCCTAACTAGGTAGTTACGTGACATGCAAAGGCGTTTCTGGGGAAGGACGGCTCGAAAATACTGAATATGAAAACTGCATTCATTTTCATGTAAAAAGTTTGCAAATTGGAATTGCTATGTGTTGAAAGATAACTATATAATTTTTTTATAAGTGTTCCATTTTCCCAATTTGTAGAAACATTGCCTCATGAGACATTCAAGGGAAACACATTACATCATCGATAGTTGCGCGCACACTGCGGGGGTATTAATGTTGTTCATTGTTGTCGCGAATTGAGTAACGAACAATAGGCTATTCATAATGAATTTAATACACATTTGATGCTACGACTTTCTGATTACAATCATTGATAACCCATGAAATTTCGATGAAAACTGATAACTATAATACGAATTGAGCCCCAGAAAAATTAGTAAAGCTCTGCGGGGATTGATGACAATAAACAAAAGCCACATGCAAAATTCACATTTCGGAGGCATGTCTTCAACTATATGACCTTACTCGCCAGTGAAGTTAATTGATGGGCGCTAAGCAAATGTATATCGGAGGATGTTGTGTTCACTAACGGATGGTTGCCAACACCTTAAATGCAATATTTGGACCAAATGCAGGAAAGGTTCAATTGGGCGGGGTACTTCCAAGATTAAGGATGTTGTTTCCAGAAATCCCTGAAAATTATGAGTATCCTGACTTTATATAATGTAGTCTTATGGGTGGGGGATGCCTTGAAATGTAAAAATTTTTAATAGCTTTGTCTTGAAGCTTAGCCATGTCACTAACAGCTCGATGAAGCCAAAAGAAGACAAAAATGGTTGGGGTTGGTTTGATTCACATGTTTTTACTTAATTTTCTTAAACTTAATTTTCTTAAACTTAATACAAAATGGCGCCAGTTGCTGCATGTAAAGGGAACGGCAGATCACACGCTCTTACCAATTTTCGTGACAATTGGTCTAGCCGTTTCCGAATAAATCGGGTGTGACAGACCGACAGACAGACAGACAGACTCACTGTAATGAGAAAATGAGGTTTATTCAAATAAACCTCAAGCATTGCATGGTCGCTCAGGATTTACTTGATCAGACCACGTTCGAATCTGAGATGGAAGTTCCCCCCCCCCATATGGGTCACAGATTCGACTGGTGGAGCGGCGACATGGGCTTGCGGTCGACAGGCCATACAATATACTGCAAGTCAGGCAGCCAGTGGCTTTGTGTGGGCGAAAATGTGTGTATATGTATACAGTTGCTACGCCCCACCAAGTTTGACACTGTCTGAATTCGAGCAAATGCTTGATAATCTTGTTCTCGACGCAAGGGGACGAAGTCCAAAGGTGATTGCTGGTGATTTCAATGCTTGGGCCCTAGAGTGGGGTAGCAGAGAATCAAA
Organism: Hermetia illucens; assembly: GCF_905115235.1. Lineage (NCBI taxonomy): Eukaryota > Metazoa > Arthropoda > Insecta > Diptera > Stratiomyidae > Hermetia > Hermetia illucens. The sequence goes on along the minus strand of NC_051849.1, from coordinate 128,450,414 downwards.
TGCTAGGGGGCGCAGTTTATTAGAAGGTTTTGCGCAGATGGACATGGTCTTGGCTGACGAAGGTGCTGTAAATACCTTTCAGAAAGGAGGGTCAGGCTCGGTTGTAGACCTGACCTTTGTCAGCCCTGCGCTGGCACGTGGTATGTCCTGGTACGTCAGCGAACGCTACATCCACAGCGATCACCAGGCAATCCTTTTTGAGACATATGTCGAGCCACAGGGCAAAGAGCTAGCATGCCCGAAACCGAAAAAGGTTTCAGGCTGGTCTGCAAAATCTTTGGATGAGCAGACCTTCATAGAGGTGTGGTTAGATCAACCTGATAAGGCAGGAGCCTCTACGGAAAGAGCCGTCCATCTAGCTCAATGCAATGCCAAAGCATGTGACGCGTTCATGCCTAGAGTTGCTCATTCGCCAGTAGCAGACCAAACTAGTGGTGGAATGATGAACTGACCGGCCTTCGATCAGCCTGCCACCGAGCCAGAAGAGCGGCTCAGAGGTCGATAGGTAAAGTCGATCAGGGGCAGAAAGAGTGTGCCTATAAAGCAGCCTGCAAAACCCTCAAGTTCGCCATCCAGCGGAGCAAGAGGAAATGCTTTAAAGAACTCTGCTCAGAAGCGGACATAAACCCGTGGGGGAGTGCTTGTAGAATCGTGATGGGACGATTCAGAGGCCGTTCCTCTCCGCAGATCACGTGCCCCACCCTCTTCTTGAAAATCATCCAGGGGTTATTCCCCCAGCAAGAGGAGAGCACCGACATATTCCAACCACCTCTGAATGTGACGGCAATTCCTCCAGTCAATAGAGACGAACTGCTGGTGATCTGCGGCAGAATAGGAGACAATAAAGCGCCGGGTCTGGACGGAGTACCGAATAAGGCCCTTAAGCTTCCCGTGAAATCCAGGCCGGACATGTTCGCTGAGTTGTTCGAAGCGTGCATGTTCGAGCGAATATTTCCAGTGGTATGGAACCGGCAGAAGTTGGTGCTTCTGCCTGAGCCTGGCAAACCTCCAGGTGAACCATCGTCATACCGACCCATATGTCTTTTGAACACGGTGGGGAAAATGTTAGAGCGGGTAATCTATAATAGATTACTTCCGGTAGTTGAGAGCCAAGGTGGCCTTTCAGATCGGCAGTATGGGTTCTGTAAAGCCAAATCAACCATTGATGCCATCAAATTGGTTACTGGCTTGGCCGAAGATGCAATCCACGGAAAGGGTGGTAGCAGCAAATATTGCGTGGTAGTAACCCTGGATGTGAAAAATGCATTCAATTCGGCCAATTGGAATCTAATTCGGAAATCCTTAGCGAAGGTTGGTATTCCCGCCTATCTCACCGCAATTGTCGATAGTTATTTAACTGGAAGGAGGCTCTGGTACGGCACTGATGACGGACCGGAGGGGTACGTCGTTTCCACGGGTGTCCCGCAGGGCTCTGTACTGGCCCACTACTGTGGAACATCATGTACAACGATGTACTTAATCTTCCCCTTCCGGAGGAAGCCACAGTGGTGGGTTACGCTGACGACATAGTACTGGTTATTGTCGCAAACATCTTGAAGATGCTGAGTTATTCTCAAGCGAGGCAACCAGTGCTGTCAAATGCTGGTTGGAGAGCTCTGGTTTGACGCTTGCAGAGGAAAACAGAAGCGGTCCTCATCACGAAGCGCCGAAAGATAAATTACGCCTGTGTTAGAATCGGGAATCATATCATCACTTCCAAGCCGACCATCAAATACTTGGGGGTGGTGATAGACAGGAAGCTCAGTTATAAGCAACACGTGCAGTATGTTTGCGATAGATCGTCCACTGCTAGTATGGCCCTGGCGAGGATGATGCCGAACGTGGGAGGGCCACGACATGCCTCTAGGTTGCTTATAGCCAGGGTGGTGACCTCAATCATGCTCTATGCGACCCCAGTTTGGAGGGAGGCACTGCAAATGTCAGTTAACACTAAAAAACTGAGTGCAGTATACAGGAGGACAGCCTTGAGGGTATGCTCTTCCTTCAGGACTGTCTCTGATGATGCAGCATTCGTCATCTCTGGAATGATGCCGATTGGCATCTTGGCAGATGAGATGGCGAATATATACAATGCGAAGCCAACCTCTCCCTTATTGCAGACGAAGAACACCGAGAGGGAGAGATCCATAAATAGATGGCAAGAGCGGTGGAAACGCTCGGGAAAGGGTCGGTGGACTTACTGCTGCCATCAAGGAGTGGTTGGAGAGATGACACGGTGAGATTAATTATCATCTCACCCAGTTTCTCACGGGACATGGAGGATATCTCCAATACCTTCACAGGTTTAAATTGGAGACCTCACCCGACTGTCCAAATTGTGATGGAGTCCCAGAGGACCCAGAGCATGTATTCTCCCACTGCCCGAGATTTGTGAAAGAAAGGAGGAATCTAGAGGAGACTCTAGGAGAGGCGCTGGTACAAGAAAATCTGGTGCCGAAAATGCTAGCACATCAAGAGAATTGGGATGCGGTCAACTCCATGATCGCATCTATTCAAAATAAATTGCGAACCGCAGAGGAAAGGAGAAAAGCGCGGTCACGTGCGCCGCGTGTGGAAGAAAGGTGACAAAGCTAGAGCGAGCTGACTCCGCCCCGTGATGTAATACCTTATGGTGGTTCCGCGGGGCAGGGAGGGAGTCGGGGGTGTGTAATGATAATATTAAAGATAATGGAGATAGGAGATCAAGTCGATCATCCTGAGTGGCCGATAACGACCTAGAGGGCCGAGCTATTTCAAAAAGCTAAACAAATTGGCAAAATTGACCGTAAAGGTCTGCCTACAAAGATTGCAGCTCTATCAAAGCTCTCGGTCGACACGTTCTTGCACGCCTCTGTGCTAGCCAGGCTCGGGAATGTGGGGGGGTCCTTTGAGCGCTTTGATCCCTCACGCTTCATTACTTAAAACAACGTGTCTTTACCGGTGCGTGGGTCCGCACCGGATTTTAAAATCGATCTAATGTAGGAATTCGCGACGGCCTATCGAATAAAACCAGAACGCGAGCTAAATTGGAAAATAAAAATAAAAAAAAACGGCTCGACCGCGCGCGTGGAGCCGTTTGTCTCCGGACCCGAGTGCCGCGATCAAGTAGTGGAAAATCCACGACGGATCACCTTCCCGATTGCCGTCCCTTCCGCCTCAGATCTTGAACGAGGCGCGGCCGGTGAGGTTCCCACCCTTCCTCGACATCCTCCGGCCAGTTATTCTTTTAGAGGATGTCCCTTTTCATGTGAATTCCGCGGGAGTAAGGAGGAACTAAGGAGAGGGAGTCCTCAAACTACTTCCGATTATTCCAACATTATTTATACAATTCCGTAAGATTTATTATAAACACCCCAAATGAAAATAAAAATAAACAGTGGTTCAAATTCAAAAGAAATAAAAAAAAGAAAATACTAAACCAAATGCAAAATAAATAAAAATAAAAAGAAAGTAAAATAAAAAAAAAGGAAATTCAAACAATTACTCACTCTAGTCGTCACGCCGAGCTCGGTTGGCGTCTGGTGTAACAGGTTCTAAAAAAATTTTTATAAAAAAACAATTAAGTACAATTAATCATGAATATATATATATGTGTATATATGTGTTAATATATATATATATGTAACACTTGTCATCCAGCAGGCGTATTGCTTAAACTCTTACTGAAACGATGATTATGTTATGTTCGAATTCGCATGTTTCCTAGCTGTTCAAAATCTGTCTTTTTCTATTAATGAAAATTTTTTCCGGAATTTATCCCCAACGTTTGAAAATGAACCAATCCCGTCACAACGCAAAGCACTCTACTTTCTTGCCCTAAATCACTGTGCATTTATCATTTGTTACCAATTGAACGATTTGTCCATGATTTGAAATTATTCACGGAATTTTCTTTCGCTCGCGAAAACCTTCACATGTTCCGGATCTTCTTCTCTTCTCTCCACGACTTTAAAAATTCACTTTTTTGTTCCTCTTTTTCTTCTCGTCTCCTTTCCTTCTCAGTACTCGCGGCACCTTCCTTCTCCAAGTCCACCAGACCTCCTCAAGATCAAAAACTTCACTCCTCCAGATCAAAAATCTCACTCCTCCAGATCAAAAACCTCACTCCTTCAGATCAAAAACCTCACTCCTCCAGATCAAAAACCTCACACCTCGTTTTTCCTTCCCGCCAAAAACCTTCTCCCAGCAACATTCTCGCTGCCTTTGTTCGTGCACCGCTTCTATTCCGGCTACATAGCCTTTCTCACTCGCTAGGCAATGTTGCGGCAACATGCGCATGCGCCTGCGGATGCGGCAAATCATTCCCCTCCTGTCAAGATCAATTCGCTTGAATACATTGAATAATGTGCAATCTGCGGCGAACTTTAAGGCAATTGCACACTATTAAATGCATTGTTTAAGCAAATTGATTAAGAAAGAGCCGAATGAAATTCCGCTCCCGTCGCGCAGCCGCGGTCACTACAGGTGGTTTTAGTGGGTAAAAATCCCACACGCTGGTGTGTCCAGACCAATGTCTTTTGAAGACTTCCACCTCCTCAAAAAAAAAAAAACAAAAACAGACAGACCGACAGACAGACAGACGGACAGACAGACATCGAATCGATTCTAATAAGGTTTTGTTTCACAAAAAACCTTAAAAATATTCAATCAGATTTTCCCGTAACTGCTCCTACTTTAAATATCAGGTGACAAATGGAGGAGTTAGAACTCTAAATGCACCATAAAGTGAACGGATCACGTTTTTAGACTTTACCCAATCGAAAAATCCGGAAAAAAATGATGAAGAGACCTTTATAAAATGGAAGTTTACAAAGGTGCATGCTACCTTTTCTTAAATAAAGTATATAGTACTATACTATACTATATTCTAGAATTCACGAAAATAGGGGAAGGCAAGTTTTTGTCCAGCCAAATGACGGCATAATACCGCCTGTAACTGTGGGGGAGCTGCGGGAAATATGTGGTAGGTTCGGTGATAACAAGGCCCCAGGTTTGGATGGCATCCCCAACCGAGCTTTGAAACTGGCAGTGAAGACTAGGCCCGACCTTTTCGCCAAAACTTTCGAGGCGTGCCTAAAAGAAGGAATATTCCCTGCCCAGTGGAAAAAGCAAAAGTTGGCGTTGCTTCCGAAGCCTGGCAAGCAACCTGGAAACCCAGCGTCGTATCGTCCTATCTGCCTGTTGGATACAATGGAGAAGATGATGGAGAGAGTCATCTACAACAGACTCCTGCCCATCGTCGAAGCCAGCAATGGTTTGTCGGAACGCCAGTTTGGTTTCCGACGCGCCCACTCTACGGTGGACGCAATTGGCATGGTGGTAAACCTGGCAAAAGGTGCACTGATTTCTGGTGGCTGCTGTGCCGTGGTGGCGTTGGATGTCAAAAACGCATTCAAGTCGGCCAACTGGAATAGAATTAAACGGGGGTTGGCTGACATAGGTGTCCCCGGATACTTAGCGAATTTGGTGGAAAACTACCTCTCAGAGAGGACTCTCTGGTACGGGACGGATGAGGGCCCCAAAGAGTACATTGTCACAGCCGGCGTACCACAGGGATCGGTACTTCGTCCCCTGTTGTGGAATATCATGTATAATGGGGTGCTTGCTCTTCCCGTCCCAGAGGGGACTACGATTGTCGGCTTTGCTGTTGACCTAGCTGTGGTTGTTGCAGCAAAACACCCAGAAGATGTGGAGGTTTACGCAACGGAAACAGTGAGAGCTGTAAAGTCCTGACTAGAAAAGGCCGGGCTGACCTTGGCGGACGCGAAAACGGAAGCGGTCTTGATAACGAAACGCAGGAAAAATAATACTGTAAAAGTGGAGGTCTGTGGACATACGGTCGTATCAAAGCCGGCTATCAAATACCTGGGGGTAATAATTGACACCAAATTGAGTTTTAGGGAGCACCTAGAGTATGCATGCCAAAAGGCAGCCAGTGCCACCACGGCACTTGCAAAAATGTTGCCAAATATTGGTGGGCCGAAACATTGCCGGAGGTTGGTGCTAGCCGGAGTGGTGCGCTCCATCCTGCTCTACCTGCTCTACTACCCTTTGACTACCGATCCTGACAATATGATTAATAATATCCGTCACTATTCTATGGCCATTAGTTCGGGCATTCCGGGAGAGTAAGTTGCCTTGCATGACATAACCCGCAAAGGAGTTGTTATCCTTCCTCAGTGTGTTAGCTATCCAATACGCGTCCATTACATCTGCATGCACTACCGAAGCTCTTCTTTTAATATAGTCGTAACCCAGAGAATTTTGATTGAACCAGGCAGACTGAGTTGATGAAAGTTTGAACCCTCCGAATATTTATGGCGATCGAAATAGTCTCAACTTGCTGTTGGTGTTGAGATAGTTGCATTTTCAGATTTAAGCGAACCAGCGAAGACGGATTTAGGTAGTTTAGTTCATACGCGGGACAGCATAGAGAACTTCACCGATGAAAACTTATCGGTGACAAAATATTACAATTTCAACTCCAACTTCACCGAAGATGTAGAACGCAACATTTCCCTTAGGAGAGCTAGCGTGGACATACACTTCGCGTAGGTTCGAAATTTATAACGAGCAGGTGGTGTGGTTATCTAAACTCCGTGAACTGCTCGCAGCTAACAACAGTTCGTTCAGCTTTTTGTATTCGATACGCTCTCATATTTCCGCAGTCAGGTCTTATGAAAAATAGTTCGTTACAAAACCAGGCCTTATTTGTTCGAGCAAAGTGTTGCCAGGGCACACCTGGGCAACCAGATCACCCAGCCACCCCCATAATAATGTCACCTTTAGGCAACGCCACCTAAAAGTACTGTGCATAGTGAGTCGAATGAGTAATATAGCTAGAGAAAATTCAAGTCGAAAAAATCCAAAATAACTATGGTTTCAGCAGAGACCGTTATATTGACAAGCGAAATACATAGAAAGAAACAAGTAACAAGCAGCCTAAGGCCTACGGTAGCTATGCAAACATTGAATTCATGAATCTGGTATTGGCGATTAGTAATCGATTGCGAAAGGGTTTTTCGTTTAGTTCTGCGCAACCTAGCACCCTTAGTTATTTTTCTAGAATGGAAGACAAGTATGCCTGTAAGCAATTTTGTATTTTATTGATATGGGGTCGATTCTGTTGTATTTAACTGGAAGATTTTCACTGGAAAACCATAAGATAATTTAGCAAAATAGACGAAGGAAAAAATAAGGCTTATACGCACTACTAGCCCGTTGCCTAGGGCGTTAGCGGTCGTGGCTAACAGCAAGACCTGTTCGAAACGACTAGCTGCTATCCAATTGCGGAGATAGAGAGGTTAGACTTCAAGCAGTGCACGTTCAAATTAAAAATGTTTACCAGGAGTTTTTCCATCTTTTTAAGGTTTTGTGTAAAACAAAACCTTATTAAAATCGGATTACTGTCTGTCTGTTCGTCTGTCTGTCCGTCTGTCTGTCTCTCTTTTTTTGAGGAGGTGGAAATCTTCAAAAGACACTGGTCTGGACACACCTGCGTGTGGGATTTTTACCCATTAAGACTACCCCGGACTCCCTCCCTGGCGCGCGGAACCAGCGTAAGGTTTTACATCACGGGGCGGAGTCAGCTCACTCTAGTTTAGTCACCTTTATTTAATACGCGGCGTACGTGACCGCGCTTTTCTCCTCTTCTCTGCTTTTCGCAGTTTGTTTCGGATAGATGCGATCTTCCCAATTCTCCTGATGTGCACCAGATTTCCTGGTACCAGCTCCTCTCCTAGAGTCTCCTCTAGACAGTGGAAGAATACATGCTGCGGGTCATCTGGGACTCCATCGCAATTTGGACAGTCGGGTGAGGTCTCCAATTTAAACCTGTGCAAGTATTGGCGATATCCTCCGTACACCGTGAGAAACTGGGTAGATTGTAATAAATCTTACCGTATCGTCTCTCCGACCCTTTCCCGAGCGTTCCCACCGCTCTTGCCATCTATTTATGGATCTTACCCTCTTAATATTCTTCATCTGCGATAAGGGAGAAATTGACTTCGCATTGTATATTTTCACCATCTCATCTGCCAAGATGTCATTATTAGATATTATTAGTTGTTTCACTATGCTAAATCCTACCTGACCTCTCTTGATGATAGGTCCCGCTGCAGGCCGACCAAGAAAATGCATCCAATGTCGTTAAAACCAACATGATCGGATTAAGTAACAAGCCTTGGAAAAATGCTAGGGCGTCCACCTCAGTTGACGTGGCAAGCCGAGCCCCGGTCCTGTCGAGATATGGGCAAGGGTTCTCGATGCATGGATGGAGTCAGTACGTAAATAAGTTAGCCCGAGCAAAACAAGTACTTGTCTGCACGCTAAATATTGCCACCCTAACTTGACAAACCGAGAAACTCGCAAGAGGACTTCGGAAAAGGCGCTTTGATATCTACGTTCTGCAGGAAACCCGGTGGTCTGGTACCAAAAGCTGCGACTTAGAACGCAAACGTGGAAGAAATGGCTATAAACTTCGCTACTTTGATAGCCCACACACTCAATATGGTGTTGGCATTGACATCTCAGAGTATTTCCGTGATGCTATTGAAGAAGTCGAACGATTTGATAACCGGTTGATGAAACTTACCATTATATCAATTGATCGAACTATTCACTTCTTCACCGCATACGCACTACAGACAAGTCAGGGGTCTGGAGCTCGCAATAAGCGTGGCGAGTGTATAATCGATTTTGCGGATAGACAAGAAAGTCTCCGATTGTTCCCGTAATGACATGATGTCCACTGGAAGATTCCCGATTCATGTATCAAGAAGACTAACGTCGGGATTAGTAATAGAGCTTTGTATATATTAATTAGCACAGGGGCTAAGTGGTATAGAATTAGCACTCAGGCTAATAATCCGGCTTGACGGACCAAATGTTGATACCTAACAGGCGACCGTTACAGTCTGCACTGATTCGGTAGAGACAATGCCTTCAATGGCGGTAGAGGAAGGTTGCCTTTAAGAGGAATAATAAAAACGGGAAGTTTTCACTAATTAGTCCACACACTGCCCTTTCCTAATGCTGACTCATTCTATATATACCTAAGAATCAATTTCCTGATAGTCGATATTCCCACGATTTTAATGAATCGACTAGCCAGTGGCACATTTTAAAGTGCACAAACAGTGACATACTGTAAATTGCACAAAGAGTGACATACTTTAAACTCCACAATTTCAGAATAAGAAACACCTAGCTAATTCATATGTGGCGGGTGGCAGATGGTGTTCTATTTCATGTTTGTTCAGCAAAAGTGTAACATGGTCAGAAACGTATTGGGTTTCGTGGTAGTATCGAGTGACCTTTAGAACAAAAATGACTCATCAATTATGAGCGTGGTTATGAATAAATATAATTACAATGCAACATATGAATGAATGCATCATTAAGAACTAATTAAGTGCTAAGTCGATTGTCTCATCTTTCTACATTTTATAGTGTGAACAGTAAAACGCAAAGCGACTGTATTCTCAAAAGGCGTCGACATTTTATCAGCGTCACTGATTGCAAAGCCGCTTCCTATGAGACCATCGCACCTCAACATCGGCTGTTGATCGCCGTCCTGCAAATAAAGCCACCGATAAAAGAGCGTGAGGAACTCACTGGCTCGCTGCGCTTTAAATGAAGGCAATTTCGCGAGAAGAAAGAAGAAATGATTTCACTTAAGGGGGTCATCCCTTATGAAAGCCGTTTTTTTCGCTCGAGCACACCTTTCAAGCTTTTCATCAATATATTGGATGATGTATTTATTGGACGTGCCTAAAAAATATGAGGACACGAATCGAAGCCAAGGTTGTACAAGTGTTTTTTTTAAGAAATCTAAGGGTAGGTTAGGCATAGCCGTCAGTTAAGATTTTATGGCTAAAAATGACATTCTACTTTTTAAATGTGTTTTTCTCGAACCTGCATATTGAAAATCTGCTCCCACCATAACCGAAAACATGTATAATAAAATTATTTGAAAATTTCACGATTTATTCAGAACATATTTCTACGGTCCGTAAACTAGGATAATTGCGATTCATTCCGTAGTTTTCTTTTAAATCATTAAAGAAGCCTAAAAAAAACCGAAAATTCAAAAAAAAAAGTTTAACAAGGCACTGTAGTTAAGTCCGCACGTTAAAATGCTGTTTACATTTTTTCTTTAAGATGGTCGCAGCGCTCTCTAGCGTGGCAGCAGAAAAACACCTTTTTTGGGAGATGGTTGTATAAATTGCTCTGCATTTCAATAATGAACTATGCTATCGGGCTGGAAAAATTACTACGCACACACAAGATATTAATAAATATATGGTGAAAAATTCGTGTTGGTATCTTTATCCAGTTCTTCATACAAAAATTTCTAAAAGAAATCGAAAAAACCGGCCTTCACACGGGATGACCGCCTTAATTTTTACTACCGGGGAGTAGGTGCCTTTCTCCAAAGTGGAGTTGCTTTCAATATTTTGGGAGTAGATGCCTTGTCCCATACGTTAAGAATCGATTCACAATTTGCCAGAAATTTATCCAGCTTAAATTTTATTTAGTTGTCTGATATTGAATTGATTATTTTATCTACTGGATTCACGTATGGCATACAATGGACCAATTTGGTTTCAATTAACTGGACACAATCATGTAAAATTGGTATGAATAATGATTTCCCTCCGAAATAACTTGCAACATATGCTCCCTATATTAAAAATTTGTCTGCAATATAAATTCCCATAACCGATTTTAATGGAAGTGGATTTGCCAAAAAATCTTTCCAATTATTAATTTTTTTGCTGGATCACAAACGTCTTTCCAATTTTTTCCTGCCGGAAATTAGCCATTTGAATGGGCAAGAAAGGAGTACTGTAGCAGTAACTATTTGGTGCTCTTGTATTCGGAAAACTTGTATTGGATGTTTAGCTTGGAATTATATTTATTTATTTTATTTGCATTTCATTTTCAAAACTGTAAGCAGTAAAATTAGTTGAAATTGAATGTTTTATATGACACTATCATCCTCAAACACAGTCGGGAAGTTTTCAAGGAAGGATTCTAAACAATCTTGAAGTGTGGAAATATTTGCCCTGAAATTTTTCGGGTGTGAGACCCGCACATCAAAAGGGGAATACATAGTATACATCCTCGTGAATTTTATCCTGTAAAATATGTATTCTGGTAGGCAAAAGGAATTGTCGATATTGAATTACTTTCTAGTTTTTGATTCCTTCTAGACTGCGCGGTTTTTTGATGAAAACATTCGGTATAAATGGACACAATGAAATCAATTGGTATGATATCATTATTTTAATCTCATTGTTTATTTTGTAACTCGGTCGGAGTTTATTTTGTATCCATCTTGATAAAAATTCCCTCGTGACACCCAAGTCGATGTTATACATAGACTCGATTGCAATTTTGATATAATATTCGCATCAATTTTTCTGGTGTAGGTGTGGATACTTTGCTTCTACAAAGTCTTGATCCGAAATCAAAACTTTTCTTTTCATACACGGTAACATTACTTACTTTTTTGCCCCACTTGTAAACGTTTGGTACATCCATTGAATAAAGTTTGGCCTACAATTCTAGAAAGGAAGGTTTTGGCCGGAGCATCGCAAATAAACGCTTTTAGTTTAAATTTCACTACTTTATCGATTATTTGCAAACTACATATATTACGAAAGTTTTTTAATTTCTGTTATGCAATCAAGTAAATAATTAGCAATGCGTGCCGCCTTTTTACTGCTCAAGGACGCTTCTATCAGAAATACTTTTATATGAGGAATGTTTATGATTTTGTCTAACATGGGTGCCAGACAAAGTCTTGAATTTTTATATGAAGATAGACCTTCTTCTTTTTCTTCAGTCTTTATCCCGTTCAAAAACGGGGCCGCTTGACGTCATCGGTTGCGCTATTTTATTTTACCAAAAGCATGATCTCGTTGCAAATGTGAAGCGTACAAATCCCGGTCCAGCTTTTCAAACCACTGTTTCGGTCACATCCAGTAAGTAGCATTTTCCTACCTTGAGTTTAAGAGGAGGCCCTCATACATGCAAGAAGGGGTGTACATTTTTTTACCGAATATAATCCTGTGGGATATTAAATAAAAGGCACCGATTAGTGCTTTTTGAAGCCTGTGTTAGTTTTGACATTTGTAGGAAAGGCGGTCCCACTCTGAGAAACTACACAATTCTATACGGAGTCCAGGCTTCGAAATACTCACCATATCGATATCTACTCAAATTAAGTTAACAATAGTATATAACTGTGTTTAGGGAAGTTGACTAGAAACCCCTATTTAGTTTAGCTGTAGTATGAAGCATAATATTTCCAAGTTTAATCAAAATCATACTATTACTGATAAAGTTGCAGCAGCTCAAAGTAGTCTTTTCCGTGTGAATTTGCTGCAACCCAAGTACTGAATACAAATATCACACTAAAGTGAGTAGTTTGGCATGCTTAATAACATATACATTGTGAGTCAGTCCTGCTTTCAAGTTTACTTACATAAAAAAACAAACAAAAGCCTTTCCGGTTTCCAACTTGCTTCCGGTGCATTTCCAGAAGTGTAATTTACACATTTCCTGCTTGGGTTGAATTTTTAGCACCATTATCTCAACTTTTCATAAATCAGAACAGTTTACTTACTACTGAAATCTGCTCACGATTTGCTTCTTTTCCTGGTTTTTTTTCAGTACCCTTCTAAATGATTTTCAGCTCTTAAATACCGACTTATGCAATTATTTTTATGTTTTTTAAGGTCTTGTGTAAAACAAAACCTTATCGATTCAATGTTTGCCTGTCATTCCCGATTTACTCGAAAACGGCTGAAGCAATAATGTAGGACACCATGCTGCAAAAAATTGAATGCAATCTGGCTATTAGTAGCAAAGCTATGGAAGGTCAAAGTTTATTTAACGTTTTAGAGTGCAACAACTGTAAGACTGTATGACGTCATCATCATATAAAATTAACTTATATGAATGGTGGGATCCATGGAGATATAGTCCTTTTACTTTTGCAATTTTTTTAAGGTTTTCTCAGAAACGGCTACACCAATTAAAACGCAATTTGGTGAAAAGGTAGGATCTGTGAACGCCATTACATGTAGTTACATCTTCTACGTAGAGTTTAAGAGGGGGGCATCCTCATATATGCAAAAGAGGGTTGTACATTTTTTTCACCGAATATAGTAATGTTGAATATCAAATGAAAGGTCTTGGTTTGCACTTTCCGAGGCCAGTCTTAGTTTTAACAGTTGTTAGAAAAGCGGAGTGCGTACCATTATTGATAAAGTTACAGTAGCTTAAAGTTCTCTGTGTGAGTTTACTGCAACCCAAAAAAACTGAATACCATTGATTGCACTCGGCGTATATGATGTCATCATCCTATGAACTCATATGAACGACGGAGTTGGATATATCAGGGAATATTTTGAATTTTTAGCTATGAATGAATGGAAAAACGTGCATAGGAACTAACAGTAAAAATATATCAATATTTGTTTATGGAGGTGTTATAAGCGATTTTTCGAATTAATCCTCTTTGGTAAATAGACATCCTAAAAAGTATTTTGAAGATTATTACACAATGGAGACTTCTGATAATAAGCAGCTTTTGAACTTCGGCAGAGTTTATGCGAAAATAATTTTTTTGCAATTTCAGAACGAAACCAAATGTAAAGTCATTCCTGTGGATATTGAATTTCCTTTGATAGACAAAATGTCTTAATTATCAAAAAATTAAGAAACTTCTGCATTTACTTACATTACATACCTATACATGTTAGTAACGCTTAAATTTATGGAAAACCTTTTTTTACTATTATCACTACATACTATTATTCTCTATCAGTTTCCTATGGAAAGCCCTTTGCGAAAAAAATTAGCACGGTATTCTCCCAATTAGTAAACTCTTTCCCAAAAACTTATCTGGAGCGATGCTTCTTTGGTTTTGGTGCTAACGTTGCCACCATTTACTTCGTTACCGCCTTCTCGATCTTGTTGAAGGTAGATTGTAGTACATATTAGGTTATTCTCCCCATAGTGTCAACATCGTCAGTAGAGGCCAAAAGTTGGATGGACTTGAAGAGGATGGTGCCTCTTGCATTAAACATCTGCATCGCGGATCACTTTATCAAAGTCCAGATTAATGTATGATAGGGCATCCGATTTTGTAACACCGTTGTTAATATCGAATAGTGTTGACAGAGATGCTGCAGCTTTTATCTGGCCTCGCACATTGGACAGGTCAGCCTAGTTAGACTTTTCAACTTCGTCGGGATACCGAATTCTCTCACACCCGTTCACAGTTTTACCCTGGCTATCCTATATAGGTACATCGAAATTAAAGAAAGATGGTGCAACCGGCCATAATCCAACTGTTTTTCCATTGCTTACTCCAAAGCGGAAATCTGCTCTGTTTCTGAACTGCTTGGAGTGAAGCCCATTTGGTATGGGCCGATGGTCTTTTGGGCGTATGGGGCTATCCGACCCAGCAAAATAGCGGAGAGTATCTTGTAAATGGTACTCCACAACATGATGCCTCTTGGGATATCGTTTTTGAAGGTTTTTATTCAAATCGACTCAATGTCTGACTCTTCGACTGCTTGTCGGTCTATCACACTTGATTTACTCGGAAACGGTTGAACCGATTATTATAAAATTTGGCGAGCGTGTGTGATTTGTGTGTCCCTTTAGATGCCAGTGGCATCATTTTGCGTTGGGATTAAGTGGAAGCTCCCTATATATGCAAAAAAAAAGAAGTGTAAAGTTTCGTATTTCAAGTAAATTTATTGCTCCTTAAGATGTGTGTGACGTCATAGCCACATAAACTGAACTTATATAAACGGCGAGTTCCATGGAAATATTTTAGTTTTGTTTTCTTAGCTTTTCTTGGTTATTTGGATTGGAAAGTATATATACAATTTGTATGTGCTAATCAAATTTGCGGTAGTGTAAAATAAGATGGACATGTGTGTACGTTAGTACCAGCTCTATTTAATTTAGGTACATATCAATGCTTTATGACCACAAGGTAAAGTGCAGATATGCGGAGATGCATTAGATAAATCTAGATGGCCACATATATATATGCAGTAGTTTACGGTAACATGCAATATTTGTGTATTCTAATATATCTGTACACATTTATATCTTATAGTTTGGCAATATATCAAGGAATATTTTGCATTCTCATCTATGGAGGAGAGTTCCTCACTTAAGATGAACACAGAACATTTATAAGGGAGAGCCGAACTTCCGGTATGCCGACTTGTTTATGTGTGGGGCAGATGATGCCTCGTTGCCAGCCGTCAGGTATTGATTCGCTTCCAGAGACCTTCAGTAACACTTGGTCGCCTTCATATTTTGCCAGTACGGCTGTAATTCCATCATCTCCAGGCGACTTCTGATTTTTAAGCTGATGAATTGCGAGGGCCGTTCTTCCAAGGCTGGTTGTGGCAGAAGCTGTCTGTCGTCTTAGCTGGACATAGATATTTTGGTTGTTGGTAAAACGACCGCGTATGATGTTTGATCCCTGCACTTCTCAATTTAACAGACCTGTTGGCGTCTCTAGGCTTCTTTTTTCTTTGAATTCGGTCCTTCATTTGACGGAATTCTTGATAGGGCTCTGCACATGCTCGCATTCTTTGAGACTGCTGCGTTGCTCGGCATGCAACATTCCTCTGTTCCACTGTTGACTTCTATTCATTGTCAAACCTGCCGTTCTGATTTTTTTTTGCAAGGGTTTCACGTGGCTGTGAATGCCTGTTTTAGCTGCGATTATTGGGGAATCATCTCCCCCTTATAGGTGTTCCGGAGAACTTCGTTATGGTTGCCTTCAGTGGTCATTCTCACCAGGCTTGTAAAGAAAAGTCGGGGTGTTGTTGTTATTCGAGCCGGGAACATCATTTCCACGAGGTAATGATCCGACACTATATTGGACTATCTATATGTGTGATGTTTGTTTGTGGAGTGCTTTCCGTCCACGTTTTCGCCTTGGGACCTTTTTGATAAAATTCACGAAAAACGCTATAACTGTGAAACGGTCAAAGATAAAGTACCCATATCACGAACCGATTGTCTTCAAACAAGTGGTACTATCCACCATTGAAATCACCATCATAAACGGGACACCCTGTATAAACATATCTAACATAAACTCTTCACTGTTATAATTGTTATTTTAGTAGAACCATGGAATCTTTTTTTTTTTAATTTCTATTTTAAACCCCCTTTTGTTTTTCTTTGTTTTAAATCTTATCTCATTTTCTCCAGTTTGCCGCTTGAATATCACCCTAAATAAGGTTTGTAATGCGAAGTCAGCGTGAGAGTTTATTTCCTATATTTTAGGATCGTTAAGACCCCGTTGTTATGATATGAACTCTGATTGACTATTTATTATCACTACGAAGGTAGATTATTAATTGAATGGAAAATTAAATTTATTTAGAGAGTTAGTTGGTGGTGGTCTTATCTAAATCCTATTATTAGGTGCTGTAAACGGCTAATTGGAAATTAATCCTCAGGACTTTATAGTCTTTTCGTATCATCGAATTCTACAGTGTTCAGTATAAAAGCCCACATCCAACGGGTATTCTCGCTTTAGTGGCGCATATATTACCCTACGAATATGTTGAAGTTTGTTTTTGGAGTTGTCCTCTGCTTTGTTGCATGTGCATCAGCGGTTGACAAGGATATTGCTGAAGATGCTAGACTGACAACAGTGAGTGGCTTAAACAGCACTTAAATCAATTAAATCTGGTGATGCCGACGCGATACATACTTTATCCAAAATTTTTACAGCCAGAGTTAATAAAGAAATACGGATATCCGGCAGAAACACATCACGTGGAAACTGATGATGGGTACATCCTCGAAGTGCACCGTATCGCTCGACCTGGTGCTCAGCCCATTTACTTACAGCATGGAAACTTGGATAGTTCAGGAACCTGGGTTCTGATGGGCCCGAATCTTGGGTTAGGTAATTTGATTAGGATTGCATGCTTTTGTAAATAGACGTTTTGTGTATGTGGATATAGTGACAGTGGGGATATTAATTAGAATATCCGAATTTGATGATATAACCAAGACTGCGTGGTGGTTAATTCATGAATTTCGCATTACTTTATTCATCCTGATTTTATTTCAATTATAGGTGACTTGTACACACTGAACATTTAAAATTGTCTTTCAGCTTACTATCTTTGGGAAAGTGGTTACGACATATGGATGGGTAACAATCGAGGTAATCGTTATTCTAGAAAACATAAGACTCTCTCGGACAGTAGCAGCAGTTTCTGGGACTTTTCATGGCATGAAATCGCATTGTACGACTTAACAGCCACCATCGACTACATCTTAAATAACACGGGATTCAAGAAGACGCATTACATCGGACACTCACAGGTATATGCACTTTCAGTTTTAACAAATGTTAGCAGCATATCTTATGAGTTAACCAAATACAGGGAACAACTACTTTCTTCGTAATGGGCTCCGAGCGTCCAAAGTACAACGATAAGATTCTCTCTATGCAGGCTTTAGCTCCAGTTGCTTCTTTCATTGACATTAAAAGTCCCTATATTTTGTACATAGCCTGGAACTTGGAAACAGTTGATGTAAGGTCATTAAGAGATTTTGGTCTTGTCCATGTAGTTGAAATTAACATTTGCTTTTCAGTACTGGACTACCTTGTTTGGCGTCAACGAATTCTCGGCCAATGATGCAGTCAAGACTGAATCAATGCTCCTTCTGTGCAAGGACAACTCACTTTACCAAGCAGCTTGTGCTAATGATTTGTTCTTGATTGGAGGTTTTGACCCAGCTCAATTGAATTATGTAAGCTTATCAAGCGATTATTATAAACAGAATAATCTTACTTAAATTTTGATCAACTTAGACTATGCTTCCGGTAATTAATGGACACTCGCCGGCTGGCGCTTCCGTTAAGCAGATGCTCCATTTTGGTCAAATGGCTCGCTACAAAAACTTCTGCCAGTACAACTACGGGACCTTAAATTTCTGGAAGTATGGAAGCCTGGTTCCACCATGCTACGATCTGAAGAAAGTTACCGCTCCCGTCATCCTTCATCATGCTACTAACGATTGGTTGGCGCAACCTTATGATGTCAACAAGTTATATGACAATTTGGGTAACCCAAAGGGCAAATACCTTGTTCCATATCTGGCCTTCAATCATTTCGACTTTATTTGGGGTATCGATAGTCGCGAGCTCGTTCACAACAAAATTATTAGCGTTCTTCATCAAATGGAAGCGGAAGATAAGGCTTAATGTTAATTTGATTTGAACATCATGTTTGAGATATCAATAAAATCTGATTAATGTACGGCCATTCAATTTTATCAATTTTTTATTCGTAGTGACATATAAGGAGACATTTTATGTTCTTGGAATCAATTAAAAAGCTTCACGTGAATCTGCTAGTGGTCGCAGCTTTCTATAAATGAAGCAGTATTTTCAGATTAGGTTTATCTACATATGTATAAAGGGGAGATAAAGAAACTAAAATTGGAGTGAATATCTGACTAAGTTCCGAAAATAGAATGAACGGTGATTCAATGGGAAGAAAAATCTTATTAAAAACGTACACTCTCCGGATGTCTTTCCTTTGTTAATGGAGTGGGAATCTTCAAAAGACATATACCTGGACACCCTAGTGTGTGGAGTTTTTACCCACAAAACCAATTCAGTAAACAAGTCCGGTCTTGATTTCACCCCAAACTTTGTCATGTAATGATTTCTAATTTAGGTAGTGCGAGACTGGGTGGGGCGAAGCGGCTGTACATGGATACATCACTTATTTTCCCCTACTCATCCAGTCCGGTCTGCCACCTATTCGCGAATGCAATGGTTTCTCTCTGCTCAAGTAAATCCTGAGCGACTCTGCACTGATTGAGCTCCATTTCAGTAAACTTCATTTACCGCACCCAACCCCGACCTAAATTCCTGGAATTTATAATGTTTGATGTTGTTGGTTGGTTGGTTTTCGATGCTGACGTTGCCACCATATACTGTGTCTTGCCTTCGTTGATGTGCAGCCCAAGATCTCGCGCCGCCTGCTCGATCTGGATGAAGGCAGCTTGTACATCTCGGGTGGTTCTTCCCATGATGTCGATATCGTCAGCATGGGCCAGTAGTTGGGTGCACTTAAAGAGGATCGTACCTCTTGCATTTACCTCAGCATCACAGATAACTTTCTCGAGGGCCAGGTTAAAGAGGACGCATGATAAGGCATCCCCTCGTCGTAGACCGTTGTTGATGTCGAATGGTCTTGAAAGTGATCCTGCTGCTTTTATCTGGCCTCGCACCCTGGTCAGTGTCGACCTAGTAAGTTTTATCAATTTCGGTGGGCTACCGAATTCTCTCATGGCCGTGTACAGTTGTACCCTGGTTATGCTAGCATAGGCGGCCTTAAAGTCGATGAACAGATGGTGCAATTGTTGTCCATATTCCAACAGTTTTTCCATCGCTTGCCGCAGAGAGAAAATCTGATCTGTTGCTGATTTGCCTGGAGTGAAGCCTCTTTGGTATGGACCAATGATGTCCTGGGTGTATGGGGCTATCCGGCCTAGCAAGATAGTGGAGAATATCTTATAGATGGTACTCAGCAACGTAATACCTCTATAATTGCTGCACTGTGTGATATCTCCCGTTTTATGTATGAGACAGATAATGCCTCGTTGCCAATCGTCAGGCATTGATTCGCTGTCGCATACCTTGAGCACAAGTTGATAAACCGCTTGGTGTAACTGGTCACCTCCATATTTATTAATTCGGCTGTAATTCCATCGACCCCAGGCGACCTATGATTTTTTAGCTGATGCGAATGCACGGACTGTTTCTCCTAAATTTAATGTAATGTTTATGTATTTAGTTTGTCAGAAAATTCATTTCAGTATGACACTAATATTGAAAGTTTTAGAAAGCAACAAATTTGCACAAAAATGACAATTTCGACTTATTATTACTTTGTTCGTAATTGTCCGATTTCCACCAAGCTTGAAAGTGTCATGCTCTATAGTACAGACTTTATGACTTGAAAGCTTGAAGATTCTAGGACAAGATTAATGTTAGGGGTTTCCAGGCAGTTTCCAAAAAGTGCACTTATTATGAATTTGGTGATATACTATTATAAACTTCATTCGAACAGGTATCGGATGGAGAGTATTTTAAGACCTGGATGCCATATGCTTGGACCACCATATTATTTTTCAGATATTCTGGTTGAGTAATTTCTGGGAACAGGTCCTTGAAGTAACTCAACCTTTTTGGACCTTCACATTCCTCCCCTTACAACTTCCTCCCTTTTACAGCCAATGTCAAAACTAGTATAGGGCTGCGAAAGTTCAAATTGAGACCTTTCATTCCATACCCCACATGACTATACTCAGTGAAAAAAAATTACACCTACATGTATTGGGACCCACCCCTCAAATTCAACGCGGACTATGTTTTACCCTGCATGTAATGAGATTGATAGGTCCCATCTTTCTACCAAATTTTATATCAATAGGAGCAACAGTTTCTGAAATGTGTGTGTGTGATAGACAGATAGAAGGACGGACGGACAGAAACCGATTTTAGAAAGGTTTTGTTTAACACACAACCTTAAAAATGAACAAAAAATTATTGGCGCAAAAAGAACAAGTCGCCAACCGAAATTTCGGCGCTTCAGGTATTGAAACTAGGTTTTCGTTATTTCGTGTGAAAGTATATTTGAGTGCCGAGCTATGCCATTAGTACGTAACTAATGTAAATGTATATTAAGCATGTCAAAGTACTTACTTTAGTGTGATATTGATAGTATTTAAACGGAGAAGACAATTTTGACCTACTGTAATTTTATCAATAATAATATAGTTTTGATAGAACGTGGAGATATGATACTCCATTTCATAGTCTATATTATTGCAAAATTTTTAAAAACCCCCTTTGCATGTATGGGAACCCCCTGAAGCACAACGTGGAGAGATGTAATTTGTTGTATATATGGGGTTTCCCATATCCTCCATCCAAGCTTTGTGTCAATCGGTATAGCCCAGAAAAATGCGTCTGACAGAACCGATTTTGATAAGATTCTATTTTACGCTTTAGCGTATGTCTGAGGTGACGTTTTGTAACAAATTAAGGCGCAGAATATTAAACAATACAACCTTTTTATGTTCTAGTCAGGAAATACCAATTAATTTACGATGGTTTCTTTGGAACGGCAAGTTAACTGATTCCCCAAACCATGTTTGACAACTGCAAATAGGTCGCTAGATTTAAGCTTTGTATTCGCTTACCTGTAGGCACTCTGTTTTGTACTCAACCCAAGTAGTTGTGTTTCCTTTTGAAAGACCAACGAACTGAATATCAAAATTCGAAGATTTTATAGCACGCTCTTTTACAAAGGTAGGTTGCTTTCCTGGTTATTTTGATGAGTGATTTTGTTCCGGTTGGGTGACTATGAAACTTCGCTATCCACAACACTGTGCTCTAAAGTGAAGCTATCCGCCCGTGTATGTCGTGACATCTTTCTCAAATGCGCTTTTGAATGCAGTTTTCTGTGAATTGTGAATGAAGTTGCGTATTTATCGAGCTGTCAGTTTCCACAGGAGGTAGTTCCACTTTATATACAACTTAATGGGGTATTTTGTACCCTCATATTTGTGTCCATTTTACGTTGAGACGGAAGGCAGAGTAATGCTCCCAGCCTAATTTTCGTTCATTTTGTCATTCACGAAACGGTAATATATATTAATTTCATTTCAGTTTATGATGAAAAGTAACTTACTGGTAAAAAGGTTCTGAAAAATCAGAAAAAGTACTGAGGTACTCACGAACTTTCAAAAGTACAAATTGACTACTTTTGGTACTAAAAGGCTAAGTGGTGATTGGGGCAGGGAGGCGAGCGTCTAGTCGATTTTACGAACACTCTCAACTTGGGACTTGGTAATATATGGTTCACCAAAGGAATCATCTTTCTGCATTTTATAGTGGCAACGGCAAAACGCAAATCGACTCTCCCATTTCACCATCTTCACTGACTGCAAAGCCGTTTCCTATGAGGTTGTTGCACCTCAACATCGACCATTGATTGCCGTTTTAGGAGTCAAGTTTCTGCATTACTAACCATTATAAATATAAAAGAAACGTAGAATTTAGTTACGAACGCTCGAAGTCGCATTTCTGTTTTACAATACTTTGCATACAGATCGACAAACCGCGCCAGAGAGATGGTGAGAATATTTCGAGTCGATTTCAGCAGAAGAATTTTTTCTTCCTCCACTTCCTCCTCCGACATTTGAAGCATTTCCACCTGCATTCTTGACAACCGTATTCGCGAAATCCTTGAAATAACCGCGAACCAAGCCAGATTTGTCAAGAACTGCAGAATTACTGACGTAGTACGCCCTGCGCGGTTACTCATGAAGATGCACAGGTGAGCAGCATCGCCCTCTTTTCATTGCGTTTCTGAGCAACGAGAAGGTGTTGACCGTGTGCCATGCAGACTTATCTAGTATACGCCTATTACAAGAGGAGCTTATCTTCTGAATTAAATTGCTCCACTGCGATCTGGAAAGTAAAGTTCGAAGTGTATCGGTTACCGTGTCGTGTCTCCGTCGGTGTTGATCGAGGTAGCGCCCTCTCGCCACTATTGTTTGTCCTTTCGCCACTATTGTTTATCCTCGTTATGGACACTTTCACACGGAACATCTAAAGTCCAAGGCGTTTCATAGCAAAATGGCTTAACACAGCCTGATCACATCCAAAATGAGCATGTCCTCAATCTAAACAGGTTTGCGCCGATCATGGAGAATTGCTGAGCGAAGCATCTTCGATGGGTATGTAATGTAATTGGGGCTAACGAAAACTCACTTGCTAAGATTGTTCTGAACATCAAAGTCGATGGCAAATCGCTAAAAGGCCGACCGAAGCAACGATGGTTTGTTGCGATGTCTGGTGACTTGAGAGCCTCCCGACTCCACCCAGATCAGATATTTGGCCTTTCGTTTGGATGCAGAGCAACGATATTACAGTTAGTTGTCATTTGGCTCCGCTATAAACCTTGTGGTTTCGACTTTTCCGTGGGACTTCTTTGTTCCCCCCCTATTATGAAGTACCCTAATGGCTCTCACCATGTTTTTGATGGCTTAGTGCATGCTGTGTTTAGCCTTGATAAACTCAGACAGGTCAAATATACTACGACTACTCCAAGGTGCATGGGGCATCAGGGTTCCGTCCTCTTTTAGCCTTGGCCGAATTATACCTCTTAAGCATTCCTTCATCCTTATTATTATTCTGTTAAAGGAAAGTCGCACCGCGTCCTTAAAGAACTATTGTGCCCCTTTTACTGGTTATAGGGCACCTATTAATTATAGTATCTCAAGCAAGCGTATAACCTCCAGGAACTTTAGTATCTTCGGGCTGCAACCCCATTTTTTCCTACTATGGACCTACAAGTCATCAGAGCCATCGTGGTTTTCCGATATGTGTCTTCCAGAGTAATTTTTGGTCTAACCTGATTTCCAAATATTTGACCTCTGTTTCTCGTTTCACCTCCATGTCATGTAATCTTATGGCTTTTAGGTGATCAAGCTTATGTTGCCTAGTGAATGGTACTACGGCGATTTTGGCTGGATTGATCCGCAGTCCCACCTTCCTGCACCAGGCAGTAATAACCCTTAGTCCAGTTTGGATTCTATCACATATGATATCTTCACAATTGCCCCTACAAATTAAAACAATGTCGTCCGCGTAACCCTGGACTTGTATTCTAGTATTTGTTAGCACGTCCAGGAGTTCGTCCACTACCATACAACACAGAAGCGGCGATAGTACCCCGCCCTGTGGCCAACCTTGAGTAGTACTCACAACAATAGAATTTGTACTTGCCAGTATTTGTATTTGCCTGGTTTCTAGCATTTTGCCCATCCAGAATGCCAGGGTGTTTCCCACTCCCTTGCGGCTCAGGGCATCTTGTATCTCTGTGTGCGATGTTTTATCGAATGCTCCTTCCATATCCAAAAGCGCACACAGTGCTATTTCTTTTGCTTCTATAGCATCCTGTAGTACATCTGTCACCTGATACAGATAGATTTCAGTTGACCGTCCTGCCCGGTAAGCGTGCTGACCGTGATGAAGGGGATTACGCTTTAGAATGTTAGTTCTAATATAGTTGTCTATGACCTTCTCCACCGTTTTGAGTAGGAACGTGAAAAAGGATCTTTTTTACCCGCTTTCGGAAAAAAGGTCACTTTTGCCCGTCTCCATACCCTTGGTATGTATCCCATTGTTGTGCTCACCCTTAGAATCCTCAGAAGAAACTCTAAGATGATCTCTAAGTCTCTCTGGATTAGTGCTAGGGAAAATGTCATCTACTTCGGATGGTTTCAGTGGTCTAAAAGTTCCAACTGCCCACCTTAGCCCAGGTTCTGAGCATACCTCTTTTGCTAGTTTCCAGTAATCCTTTATTCCCATCTTATTCGTTTTTGGTGTGTCAGGGAGAATGTTGTCGCCTGCCGCCGTGGGGTAGGATCCCGGAAAATGAGTTCTGAGAACCAGGCTTACCCTGTTCTCCTCATTCTCGGTAAATGTCCCATCTTCCTTCTTCAAACAGACAGAGGATATTCCCCCGTCTTTAGCTATAGCCTTGTAAAGCCTGCTTCCGTGATCTGTTCGATCCCGTCACAGAATTCACTAAAGATATTCCGTTTTGCTTCCCTGATCGCGTTGCTATACGCAGTCGGTGCATTTTTGTACCTCTGCCAGTCCCTGGTTTGTTTTGCTCAGTTTTCGTGCCTCTATTCTCATTCTGACCAGGTTCCCGTTCCACTATGGTACATCCCTTGATGACTTAATTGTCTCAGCCGGGCAGCTGGCCTCATAAACGTAAATGATGACTGTGTTGAGGTTTTTCACCACTCTCTCGAGTTCCAGTTTGCCTCTGATGGCCTTCGAGACTTCTTTGGGGGCTGCGTTATGCTTTTCATCCGGTGTCTCCTCCGAGGCGTCTTTCCTCGGCTTTTCCCTGTGCACATGCACGGGTATGTTGTCAAATCTACAGTTGAAATGCAACTCCGACGTTTGATTGCTTCCAAGGATCGGTCATCTACCCCGATCGTGAGAAGTTTATCCTGTCCCTCCACCTTGCCTCTGAAGACTCTCCATAGTCATTCTGAGCGATTAGGAGGCCAATGAGATTTTCTGTTTCTATTGTCGCGACTTTTAGGAGAAAAACAGTCCCCATGTGTGCTCGTGGTATATCATCCCCAGCACATGTTGGCAGTTCCGCTCCTTTCCAGCCGGGCAATTTAGGTCCGAATCCAATCTGCCGTGTCCTCCGTCATGCAGTCCACCAGTATAAGACCTGATCGAAAGCATATCCCGGTGAATACAAGTTTCGAAGTCTATCCCTTGCACATCTGCCTAACGACAAGGTCTTCGATGGTTTTCTGCTCCTCACGAGTGAGTTTTTGCCCGGGAAACGTTTTTGTTTTAAAAAGGGAGATACCACACAGTGCAACAATTAGAGAGGTTGCTGAATACCATCTATAAGATATTCTCCACTATCTTGCTAGGCCGCATAGCCTCATACGCCCAGAACATCATTGGCCCATACCAAAGAGGCTTCACTCCAGGCAAATCAGCAGCAGACCAGATTTTCTGTCTGCGGCAAGCGATGGAAAAACTGTTGGAATATGGACAACAGTCGCACCATTTGTTCATCGACTTTAAAGCCGCCTAGCATAGCCAGGGTAAAACTGTACACGGCCATGAGAGAATTCGGTATCCCGACGAAATTAATAAGACTGACTAGGCTGACCCTGACCAATGTGCGAGGCCAGATAAAAGCAGCAGGATCACTCTCAAGACCATTCGACATCAACAACGGTCTACGACGAGGATATGCCTTATCATGCGTCCTCTTTAACCTGGCTTTCGAGTAAGTTATCTGTGATGCTGAGGTAAATGCAAGAGGTACGATCCTCTTTAAGTCCACCCAACTACTGGCCTACGCTGACGATATCGGCATCATGGGAAGAACCACCCGAGATGTACAAACTGCCTTCATCCAGATCGAGCAGGCGGCGCGAGATCTTAGGCTGCACATCAATGAAGGCAGGACAAAATATATGGTGGCAACGTCAGCACCGAAAACGAACCAGCCAACAACATCAAACTGCACTGGTCAAACACTAAGAATAAGGATAAGAGAATACAACTTTGAGACCGTTGATAATTTTTCCTATCTAGGGTAGGAAATCACAACCGATAACAGCTACGATGATGAAATCCGCGCACGGTTGTTGTCAGCCAACAGAGCCTATTTCACCTTACAAAAACTGTTCCGCTCCAAACGTCTCACCATACGGTCAAAGCTCTTACTGTACAAGACTATGATCTTGCCAGTCCTCATGTATTCCTCGGAAACTTGGATTGTTAACAAGAAAAATTGCGAACTATTGGCCCCGTTCGAGAGAAGAATCCTCCGAAGAGTTTTTGGCCCTCTACACGAGGATGGACGATTCCGTAGCCTACACAATGACGAAATCTATGAGCGACACTATGACCTTCAGGTTGTGGATAAAATCCGGCTCAATAGGTTATGGTGGGCGGGTCACTTAATCCGTATGGATGAGGATGATCCCACCCTGAAAGTCTATAAGGGCAATATCTATGGTAGAAAAAGAAGACGAGGCAGACCCTGCCTAAGATGGAGCGATGGCGGAGGCCAGGACGCCAGACAGCTTTTAGGGATATCAAATTGGTGGACCTCAGCGGAAAACCGGGATATCATGAGTTCCTTATTAAGGCAGGCCTAGACCGGATACCGGTTGTTGCGCCGTTGATGATGATGATGAATGGTGGGCTTCCTGAGTCCTGTCTTAACCCCTTAGCTGCCCGGGTTTTCTCCCCTCTTGGGATCAGGTTTGGATTCTTTGGTAGCTTTTCCTTCATGCGGGCTAGTCTTTGCACTCCACGCTTTCTCGGCTCCGGTAGAGATGGCTTAGGTCTATCCTGAGTCTGCTTAAGAGCCTCTTCTGGTTTCAGACCTTGCGTGAGATGGCGCAGGTGCTAAATGGTACCTGTCTCCTTCCTGACGTCTGATATATTTATTTCAGATGTGCTTTTGCTGGTCCTTGCTTTTTGAATAGTGGCGTTTGTTGGTTGGCTCTCAGTATTTCGGAAATGTGCGGGGTCTCGCTTTATTGATTTTAGTTTTTTTACTTTTTTTTTGTTGGTACTCATTTGATTCCCACGTGTAGGGTTAGGAGCTCCGCCGCGTCGTAACCCCTACACCACGGTAAGGTCTAACTTACTCACTGAGGTCACCAGGTATCAGTGAGGCTCCGTTCGAATACAGTCAGTTATCCGATGGGCACGGTTTGCATGACACCCTGGATCCTTCTCCCTTATATGTATTACTATTACCGCACTTTCCGAAGAAGGTTTCAATTTTGCCATCAATAGCAATGCGCGGGATTGAGGGGATGCTAGAAAAAGGCTAAATAAATTAAATTAGATTATCGTCCTCAGAAACTACCACTAACTAAGCCTCATGATATTTGTTGAAATCAACACAACAATTTATTACCATGTTTTGGAAAAGTGGTCAAAGTGATTTTTTGATATTCGGAGTCGTTCAGAAATTACAGTGTTAAACAGATAAAATGTCACATGCCAGGTTTATGTCGATCGCGGTAATAAAACGCGGATTGATCGGTCCAAATGACGTTTGAATGACTTTGCTAAAATCATAAGAAGTAAAGCCAAGGCTTTACATGTCTTTCTTCAAGAAACCTAAAGTGTATGGACTAGGTATAGTAGATTAACGGTCAGTTAAGATTTTATGGTTGAAAATCGCATTCTACTTTTTAACTGCGTTTTCTCGAAACTACATATTGAAAATCGGCTGTCACCATGGCCTAAAACCTGTCCAACAAAATTCTGGAAAAGTTTTACGACTTATTCAGAACATATTTCTACGGTCCGCAAACTAAGATTATTGCGATTCATTCAGTAGTTTTTTTATTCATTAAAGAAGCCTTGAAAAAACTCCAAAATTTAAGTTAAAAATTTAACAAGGGACCAACAATTTAGCTTTCAATATTTTTTAATAATCGTAGTTTGCAGACAGTGGTTATGTCTGCACATTACAATGCCGTTTACATTTTGTTTAAAGATGATCACAGCACCCTCCAGCGTGGCAGCAGGAAACACCTTTTTTTGGAGATGGGTGTATAAGTTGCTTTGTATTTCAATTACGCACGAAGTCATCGTACTGGAACTACGCATGCTTAAGACATTAATAAATATATGGTGAAAAATTCGTATTTGTACCTTTATCCAGTTCGTCACAAAAAAAATTCTAAAAAAGCGAAAAAAAACGACCTTCAGACGGGATGACCCCCTTAAGGTTATTTTTTGTCGCTGTTTCGCCATGCTTTGCAAGACTCAGCCATAGGCCTGGTTATTATATCCCAGATATGGTGCTGTCATGGTGTGGAACGCAAATGGTGCGGAATTGTTGTTGCAGTTGGAGGTTCGTTTGAGAAAACTCAGTTGGTGCCGCGGGATTTTTGGATTGGACGGCAGTTTGGAGAGCGCAACCAGGTAGAGTGGTATACGAATAGAACAGCAAATTCTACCGGAGGCTCTTTTAAGGTTTTTCGTTAAATCGCTTTGATTTACTCGAAAACAACTATACCTATATAGTCATATAATTTATATTTTAGAAATTTACCGGAAATTCCCCTTAATTATGTCCTAGAAATAAGAAATTTGGCATGGTTATAAACAATAATATAAAACAAATCGTGCTATTATTAACAAACATATTGTTTTTCAAGGATTGCGGGGTTCTAAGTCCGTATCCACTTGATGTTGGACGGGACCATGACTAGACTAGACTTTCGTAGCACAAAGTCGCGTTCAAATCTCACTGATAGCAAAGGGATTTGTACCGTGACTGGTATCCGACACCACTTGAGTCTCGGTGAATGACTAGCTGAGTGAAATCGGGAGCCTATAATCCTGTAGAGTACCGGTCCTGAATGAAGTCCTCCAGCCCCCTTAAACAGGTGTAGCAGGTTTCGTTTCCAGATCAAAAGAGCATCCCCGGTGGTACATCGCACCCTATAAAATATCTAATTCTCATTCAATAATTTCAATAAAGTATGGACAGCCCCATAATTTAAATAAATAAATAAGAGCAAAAACAATCTCAAAACAATAAGTTCTAAACTTAAAAGTATCGACAATAAATGTTTTCGATTAGACACAAATACAAAAACTCCTATCACAAATAAAATTATAGGAATAACTCAATAAATGAATATTAACATTAGTTTTAATAGTTCAATAAAAACGTTGGTCTTGTCAACCAAAAATAAGACTGTGTCTTTTAAAACTTCAGAAAAAAAAATTCTTTATCATTAATCCCCAAAATTAATATTTTATACCAAATAGCCATCATTTCAAGAATAATTTTTATGCAGATAAAGCACCCAATAGCCATAGGGTTAATATTACTCATTCAATCATTTTTTACATGTTTAATTACTGTTCTCATATTCAACTCATTTTGATATTCTTATATTTTGTTCTTAGTTTTTTTAGGAGGTTTATTAATTTTATTTATTATTTTATTTATTTATTTATGTAACATCTTTAGTGTCAAATGAAATATTCACTTTTTCTATAAAGATTTCCCTCTTCGCCGTATCAAGTATCTCATTAATTTTTTTTATTATGTTATTTACTGATAACAATTTAGTTTCCTCTATTTTTCCCATAGATAATTTATACAAATTCAACACCCCTTTAATTTAACGCCCGCCAATAGACTTTCACTAATCAACCTTTATAATTTCCCTACAAGCATCATTACTATTTTATTAATAAATTATTTACTACTTACTCTAATTGCAGTAGTAAAAATTACTAATATTTTTCATGGACCTCTCCGACCTATTTTCTCTAACTAATGAACAAACCTATACGAGTAAAACACCCCCTTTTTAAAATTGCTAATAATGCATTAGTTGATTTTTCTGCTCCTGCCAATATTTCATTTTGATGAAATTTTGGGTCACTTCTAGGGTTACGCCTTATCATTCAAATTGTTACAGGACTTTTTCTTGCTATACACTACACTGCAAACATCGACATAGCATTTAATAGAGTTACTCACATTTGCCGTTACCGCAGTCAATAGAGGACCTGGAGATGAAGCATCAACTAATGATCTTCACAACCACCTGAAGAACGTTGTCATGGATACGGCCACAAATATACTTGGCCCCAGCCGCAAAAGGAGTCGGAACGGCTGGTTTGACGATGAATGTAAGCTAGCAACGGAACGGAAGAATGCCGCATACCGAGTAATGTTGCATTCTCAAAGAACGCGGGCACGCGCAGAGACTTATCATGAACTCCGTCGAGCGGAGAAGCGACTTCACAGACGGAAAAAGGAAGCCTGGGAGAACCAACAAGTCTGCGAACTAGAAAAGTACAGGGAGCAACCGCACCAGGCGCGGAAGTTTTACCAACAAGTCAGCAGGATGAAGCCTTATACACCTCGATGCTCATCCTGCCGAGACAAAGAGGGAAATCTGATTTCCGACAGAATGGGCATATTAGAGCGATGGGTTGAGTACTTTGATGAGCTACTGAACAACCAGAACATCGGCGAGTTGGAGGTCCCGCCAACTGAAGACGACGGACAAATACTGCCACCACCAAGTTTAGGAGAAACAGTCCGTGCAATTCATCGGCTAAAAAATCATAAGTCGCCAGGAGCCGATGGAATTACAGCCGAATTGGTTAAATATGGAGGCGACCAGTTACACCAAGTGGTTCATCAACTTGTGCTCAAGGTATGGGACAGCGAATCAATGCCTGACGATTGGCAGCGAGGCATAATCTGTCTCATACATAAAAAGGGAGATATCACACAGTGCAGCAATTATAGAGGTATCACGTTGCTGAGTACCATCTATAAGATATTCTCCACTATCTTGCTAGGCCGGATAGCCCCATACGCCCAGAACATCATTGGCCCATACCAAAGAGGCTTCACTCCAGGCAAATCAGCAACAGATCAGATTTTCTCTCTGCGGCAGGCGATGGAAAAACTGTTGGAATATGGACAACAGTTGCACCATCTGTTCATCGACTTTAAAGCCGCCTATGATAGCATAGCCAGGGTAAAACTGTACACGACCATGAGAGAATTCGGTATCCCGACGAAATTAATAAGACTGACTAGGCTGACCCTGACCAATGTGCGAGGCCAGATAAAAGCAGCAGGATCACTCTCAAGACCATTCGACATCAACAACGGTCTACGACAAGGGGATGCGCTATCATGCGTCCTCTTTAACCTGGCCCTCGAGAAGGTGATCCGTGATGCTGAGGTAAATGCAAGAGGTACGATCCTCTTCAAGTCCACCCAACTACTGGCCTATGCTGACGATATCGACATCATGGGAAGAACCACCCGAGACGTTCAAACTGCCTTCATCCAGATCGAGCAGGCGGCGCGAGATCTTGGGCTGCACATCAATGAAGGCAAGACAAAATACATGGTGGCAACGTCAGCACCGAAGACGAATCAACCAACAACATCAAACCGCACTGGTCAAACACAAGCACGAACAAGAATAAGGATAGGGGAATACAACTTTGAGACCGTTGAGAATTTCTCCTATCTAGGGTCGAAAATCACAACCGATAACAACTACGATGATGAAATCCGCGCACGGTTGTTGTCAGCCAACAGAGCCTATTTCAGCTTACAGAAACTGTTCCGCTCGAAACGTCTCACCATAGGGTCAAAGCTCTTACTGTACAAGACTATGATCTTGCCAGTCCTCATGTATTCCTCGGAAACTTGGGTTCTTAGCAAGAAAAATTGCGAACTCTTGGCCGCGTTCGAGAGAAGAATCCTCCGAAGAATTTTTGGCCCCCTACATGAGGATGGACGATTCCGGAGCCTACACAATGACGAAATCTATGAGCGATACCATGACCGTCCGGTTGTGGATAAAATCCGGCTCAATAGGTTACGGTGGGCGGGTCACTTAATCCGTATGGATGAAGATGATCCCACCCGGAAAGTCTATAAGGGCAATATCTATGGTAGGAAAAGAAGACGAGGCAGACCCTGCCTAAGATGGAGCGATGGCGTGGGCCAGGACGCCAGACAGCTTTTAGGGATATCGAATTGGTGGACCTCGGCGCAAAACCGGGATGTCTGGAGTTCCTTATTAAGGCAGGCCTAGACCGGATACCGGTTGTTGCGCCGTTGATGATGATGATGACTCACATTTGCCGAGACGTAAATTATGGTTGATTATTACGAACCCTGCATGCTAACGGAGCTTCTTTTTTTTCTGCATTTACCTGCATGTAGGACGAGGTATATACTATAATTAATTTTTATGTATGCACATATGAATAATAGGAGTTGTAATTTCATTTCTAGTAATAGGAACTGCCTTTATAGATTATGTCCTCCCATGAGGACAAATATCATTCTGAGGAGCAACAGTTATTACTAATCTCTTATTAGCCATCCCCTACCTGGGGACTATAATAATAAATAATAATTCTAACATTGGTCAAATTCCATTCCACCCTTGTTTTACATTCAAGGATATCGTAGGGTTCATTGTATTAATAATAGCTCTTGTTTTGTTAACCTTAATTAATCCATACCTTTTAGGAGACCCAGATAATTTTATTCCCGCAAACCCCCTTGTTACACCTGTCCATATTCAACCTGAATGATACTTTCTGTTTGCTTATGAAATTTTACGGTCTATTCCTAACAAATTTGGAGGTGTGATTACCCTAGTTATGTCAATTGCAGTCCTTATAATTTTAAAATTTTATCATCTCAGAAAGTTTCAGGGAATCCAATTTTATCCTATTAATCAAGTCTTATTTTGATTTATAACGACCTGTCGAAGACCCATATATTCTTACAGAACAAATTTTAACCGTATTATATTTTTCCTATTACTTTATTTACCTATTCATTACCAAATGATGAGACAACCTTCTAGACTAGTTAATGAGCTTGAATTAAGCTTATGTTTTGAAAACATAGGATAGAAATATAATTTTCTATTAACTTTACTAAAATTTATTCAAATAATTAATCCTAATATAAACAAAAAAATTAAATAATTTAATGATAAAGGTAAAAAAATTTTTCAGGCCAAATATATTAATTTATCATACCGAAACCGAGGTAAAGTCCCTCGAACCCAAATAAATAACAAGTCGGGAAACCGGGAGCTGGACGCTTCAGGTATGAAAGGTTTTGTTTGCTTCTTCTGTGAGTATATTTAAGTGTAGAACTATTCCATTTGTACATGGCCGTTATGTATTTGCATTTAACATGTCTGACTACCCACTTCAATGTGATATTGATATTTAGTTGCAGTAAATTTACAAGGGAAAATCAACTTTGAGCTACTGTAACTTTGTTAGTAATAGTATGATTTTTATCAAACTTGGGGAGAATATGCTTCATATTATATTTTATACTAATACCAACTTTTATAACTCTGGGATAAACCTAAGGGGGGTCTGACTCAATTCCCTCAAAAATATGGTAATATACTATTATTAACTTAACTTGAATATATATCGATATGGAGAGTATTTTGAGGCCTGGGCACCATATAGCGGCAGCTTCATGATTTTCAGTTGGGTAGTTTCTGAGAATGGGTCCGTTAAAGAAATCCTCACTTTCCCCACTCCCCGCCTTTTCCACAAATCTCAAAACTAAGATCGGTTACGAAAAGTACTGATCGAGACCTTTCATTTGATATCCCACATGACTACATTTGGTGAAAAAACATTTTACGACCCCCTTTTATATGTATGGGGACACCCCTAAATTCAACCTAGAAGGATATCATTCACTGCCTGTCTGGGGGTCCAAAGTTCCCACCCTCTCACCAAATTTCGTGTCAATCGCTATAGCCGTTTCTGAGAAAAGTGATTGTGACAGACAGACAGACAGACATGGAACGGATTTTAATAAGGTTATGTTTTGCAAACAAAATAATGATAAGTTTGAACTTCTATAACTTTGACAATAATAGTTGGATTTTCATGGAACTTGGCATGTGTATGCACGAGACTGTCCGCCGGTGCAAAATTTAGTACACCTAGAATGAACTTAAGGGGAGTTTTTTAGTCATTTTCTAAAAGTTGATATAATAATATTAGTAAATTTGTTCGAGCAGACACCGGAATGGGACATCTCGTGAAGATTAGATTTCACATAAGTGTTTTACACAAAACCTTAAAAAGGGCTGCAGATAAATAGATTCTTCATAAATGCGACTTTATTATTTCACGCGAATGTCAATTATTCCGGGTAATTATGACGTCAGCATTTGATTTGCATAGCTTTGGAAGCAGTAAATTCGCGCGAAATTGATAAGTTTGAACTCAGGGTGCGGCAGCATAACTTCCTTTTTTCAAAACTCAATAAAAACTATTGTATGCAGCGGAAAATATTTATTTATTTTTTATAAGGTAGGTACATGTTTTTATTTACTTTGTTTTAAAGATCAAATCTGTTAGATGACATACCCCATTCACCATACATTGCGTAAACCGATTTCTGGCGTTTGTCATGACTCAGGTGTTATGTTGGCAATTTCTTCTTGGATGTTGGTCTTCAAATCTTGTAGAGTTCTTGGACGGTTCACATAAACACCGGATTTCAAACAACCCCATAGAAAAAAATCACAAGGGGACAGATCGGGAGAGCGTGCCGGCCATTACAAATCGCCTCTAATTGAGATAAGGCGCTCTGGAAAGTGTTCCCTCAAAACAGCCATCGATGCTCTTAAAGTATGTGCTGTTGCAAAGTCTTGTTCGAGCCAAGTGTCCCCCAAATCCAAATTTTCTATCCGTGGGAAAAAAAAATTCTGTAGCATGTTTACATACCGGTCCGAATTCACTGTCACTGTAACCTCATTTTCCCCAAAAAACCAGGGACCAATAATTCCAGCTGAGGAAATTGCACACCACATTGTGACTTTGGGTGAATGCAAAGGCTTTTGATGCAATTCTCGAGGGTTGGTGTCACCCCAGTAGCGTATGTTTTGTTTGTTAATCGACCCACATAAATGAAAATGGGCTTCATCGCTAAAAAAACAATAGCACCCTCGGGAACGACATCAAGAACAAGCTCACATGCGTTCATCCGAGAATTGAATTCACGTTCTGAAAGTTCCTGCACTATCGCCATCTTATAGGGATGAAAATGAAGATCATCACGAAGAATTCTTCTCACAGAAGGATCGGATAGTCCAAGGGCAGATGCGTGTTTGCACGCAGAACACCGTGGCGATCGCAACATTGACGCTCTCACTGCTTCAATGTTCTCAGGTGATCTAACGGGCAGAGGGACTCCAGTTCTTCCTTTTGTCGCACTTGCAGTTTGTCTGAATGTAGTGACCCATGTAACAATTGATTTGCGGTCTGGGACGGGAGCCAACGGGGCTAAATTAAAGCGATTCCGAAATGCACGCTGTGTTGCAATAACCGAACATCCGCTTGAAAAGTAAACCTCAACGGCAAAGGTATGCTCCTCATTATTCCAACACATGATGGCGATTGAACCATGTCGGGACAAAACTTTACAGTATCCCCTCTTGAACGAGACCACTAGCGCTCCGCCATGACATCAACTAACTGAGTGGCGCGCATTTTAAAAAAGGAAGTTTGCTGCCGTACCCTGTACTATAACTTTGGCGTTAATGGCCAGATTTCTGCGAAATTGAGTACGTATATAGGAAATATTGGCTTCTATGCTGGTACAAAATTCGGAAGTCCTAAGGGGTTTCAATAAATTTCTAAAAAGTAGCAATATACTATTAGTAAGTTTATTTGAGCAGATATCGGAATGGGACATATTATGAGGCCTAGATTTCATCTAGGCGAACACCTTGTTTTTTTTTCGGATTTTGAGGTTATGTAGTTTCCGAAAATGAGTCCTGTCTCACTTCAAGTGCGTACGTTTTGACTCCTTACTCACGCACTTTGTAAGTTATGGCAAAACTAATGTCAGTTTCGGAAAGTACAGATCGAGACCTTTCATTTGAAACATAACTACATAACTATATGCATGTATGGGGAGCCCCCCTTTAAACTCCACCTAAATTTATGCCACTCGCTGTATGCGTGTGGTTCCATAGTTCCCATCTGTCCACCAAATTTCGTTCAGATCGGTTTGGCCGTTTTGGAGAAAAATGAGCGTGACAGACAGACAGACATACAGACATCGAATCGATTTTAATAAGGTTTTGTTTTACACAAAACCTTAAAAAGCATTTTTATAAATAAAATTCTTGAATACTCTGCTAAAAAAATTAGTGCAAATCCGCCTCTTCTATACTCCACATTAAATCCCGATGCTAACTCTGATTCTCCGTCAGCAAAATCAAACGGAGTCCGATTTGTCTCTGCTAGTCTAAAAACAAACCAGATCAACCCTAACGGAAAAGATAGATTGACAAATCAAATGTATTTTTGATATAAAAAAAAATCAATAAAATTATAACTCTCGATTAAATAAACAAAAGATAATAAAATTAAAATTAAACTAACTTCGTATAGAATTGTTTGAGCAACAGACCGCAACCCCCCCAATAAAGCATAGTTTGAATTTAGTGACCATCCAGCAATTATTACAGTATAAGTACAACATAAAAAAATGAGATTCCTATATTAAACGAGTACAAATTTACTAAATAGGGTATATATATTCATAGCGAAAGTGATAAAAGAAAAGAAAAACAGGTGAAAAATAATAAGAAATATAATCAAAAACTAAAGGGTAAGTCTGCTCCTTTGTAAATAACTTAACTGCATCATTAAAAAGGCTGGGGGATTCCCATAAGTCCAACCTTGTTGGACCCCTTCTGAATCTGAATGTATCCCAACACTTTTCGTTCTAAAAGAGTTAAAAAGCAACTCTAACCAAAACACAAATAATTAATAACAAACTTCCAATAAAAGATAGTAACAATTTCATAATATTCATTTACTATTTGTAATATTTAATTACATTCATAAATTCTAAATTTATTGCACTAATCTGCCAAAATAGTTGTAATTAATAAATTTCATAAATTAAAAAATTATATTTTAAATATTTGGTCCTTTCATACTAAAATATTTTAATTTTCTAAAGATAGAAACCAACCTGGCTTACACCGGTTTGAACTCAGATCATGTAAGAATTTAAAAGTCGAACAGACTTTAGAGTTGAACTACTACACTCAACACTATCTCTTAATCCAACATTGAGGTCGCAATCCTTTTTATTGATATGAACTCTCTAAAAAGTTACTCTGTTATCTCTAAGGTAATTTAAATTACTAATCATTATTAATGGATCAATTATTCATTAATTTATGTTAAATTTATATAAAAGTTTATCAAATCTTATTTTCACCCCAATAAAATAATTTTTTGTATAAAATTTTAAATATCCTTTATAAACTTAATACATCAATTATCAAGATCTATAGGGTCTTCTCGTCAATTATATTTTAGCTTTTTGACTAAAAAATAGAATTCTAAAATTTAAATTGAAACATTCACATTCAATTAAAAGACTAATGATTATGCTACCTTTGCACAGTTAATATACTGCGGCCATTCAAAACAATCAGTGGGCAGGCTAGACTTTAAACTAAATTCAAAAAGACATGTTTTTGTTAAACAGGGGAATATTCATTAATTTGCCGAGTTCTTTAACTTAATCTTTCCACTCAATTTACTCATGCAGCAGTTTATACTAATTTTATCATTATTTCTTAATTTTTAAAATTAAAATTAATATTTAAATAAATACTATAATAACTAAATAATATATTACTAAAATAAATTATAACAAATTTATTAACGATTGCTATTTCTAAACATACATTTATTATAAATTATTAATTTATTTTAAAGCTTTAATTCACAGCTTATCCCATGAATTACTTTTAATAATTTACAGAAAATTTAACAATTAAATTTCTGCCCATATTAGTAAATTAAATTTATTTCTTTAAAAACTAGATACCTTTAAAGCCGAATAACTTTTCATTTCTAACAGTTTATTATGAATAATTTTTTTACATTAACACAAATAAACTAAAATGTTAGATATTGCCTTCTATTTGTAGTTAAGTCTAAAATTGATAGACCAGTAGCTTATTCCAAACAAGTTTGGATCTATCTATGGTCTATCAATTTTACACAAATAAACTATTAACTCCTTTAAAATCGAGAAATCCATAATAAATAGATTTTAATAGATAAGCCCTGATACGCAAGGTACAATAAATTAAATTTTCTTTTAAAGTAAAAATTTTTCAACATTCAACATTTTTTTCTATAGACTATACTTAAACGCTAACCTGTTATAATTATTTTTAATACTTAAAACTAAATAAAAACAAAATTAATAAGTAAATACTACCTCAATTTATATTGATTTGCACAATAATCTTTTCAATGTAAAAGAAATGCTTTACTTAATAAGCTTTAAATTGTCATTCTAGAATCACTTCCCAGTAATTCTACTATGTTACGACTTATCTTATTTTATATTATTAATAAAGTAATAAGAGCGACGGGCGATGTGTACATATTTTAGAGCCAAAGTCAAATTAACTATATTTATAATTTTACTTTCAAATCCACCTTCAGTAGAATTTTTCAATTCTGCCTCTGTTTAAATATAAATTTATTGTAACCCATTTCTTCCTTAAACATAAAATGCACCTTGACCTGATATACTTGTTAAAAAAATTAAGATAATTAATCCTCTTATAAGATAATCTATAACGGCGGTATACAAATTGAAAAACAAGCTTAAGTGAAGTCCTCGTGGATTAGCGATTATAGAACAGGTTCCTCTCAATAAATTAATATACCGTCAATTTTTTTAAGTTTCAGGAACATAACTATTACTACTCAGATATTTTTAACTTACATTCTAAATAATAGGGTATCTAATCCTAGTTTATTATTAAAATTTACTAACTTCATTATCCTAAAATTTAACTTAACCTACATTTCAAATTTCACCTAATAAATATAGCATAAATTAACCTAACTAACAAATTAATTATTACCAATAAGATTTATTTACATTTTATGTATAACCGTGGTTGCTGGCACAAATTTTACCAATATTAAATAATATTACTATTTCTTAATTTCTTAAATAAATAATATCAATTACTGCGACTAAAATAAAATTAATAATTTTTAACCAATTTACATGTAAAATAAACTATAAACAAATCTTTAAGCCAAAATAAAACTTTACTAAATTAATTTAGTAAAATTTAATTTTAATCCATTCAATGCAATTCACTCATTGATAATAATATAAAAATAATTTTTTT
This sequence comes from Hermetia illucens, assembly GCF_905115235.1. NCBI lineage: Eukaryota > Metazoa > Arthropoda > Insecta > Diptera > Stratiomyidae > Hermetia > Hermetia illucens. Next base: position 128,410,976 of record NC_051849.1, on the reverse strand, counting down.
AACAATATAAATCCTTAGTGTAAATAATTCTAGTTTAAAAATAGCCCCTAACCCCCTTAAACCTAATTTATTAAAACAATGGTATTTTTTTTTTAAATTAATTATTATTTTACACTATAAATTTCTATTTTAAATAAAAATTAATTTTATTATTTATTAATTTTAATTTAATTTCTGTGTTTTTATTTAGATTATCAAATTTTTCTTGTTATATAATATATTATATAATATATTATAATAAAATATTAATATTATATTAATACTATAAAAATAGTTAATTGATAGTAAATACTATATAACATTTAAATTTTTATTATACAATATGTAAACATATTGTTTTTCCCTAAAATACATATATATAATATATTATAATAAAATGTTAATATTATATTAATACTATAAAAATAGTTAATTGATAGTAAATACTATATAACATTTAAATTTTTATTATACAATATGTAAACATATTGTTTTTCCCTAAAATATTTCGGGGTTATAAAAATAATTATTAGTTAATAGGTTCCATGATTAAGTTAAAATATATTGTTTGTTGAAATAAAAGTTTTTTTATAGATTAATATATTTATATTATAATAGACATCTTAATGTAAATTGGCACTTTTTTTTTGGCAATTTTAATTATCATACGGTTCCACTTTTTATTACACAGATAGATTTAGTTTTATTTATAGAACGTACCAAATAAAATTATTTAATAATAATCAGAGTAAAATAATGTTTTTTTTAAAAAATTTTTTTTTATGTAAATGTAATGAATTGCCTAATTAAAGGGTTACCTTGATAGGGTAAATAAAATAATTTATAATTATATTCATTATGTTTATATTTAACAGAATTAAACTGTTCCTAAAAGTATCAAAAACTTTTGTGCCTCGTACACTAAAATGTATCTTGCACCCCATTTTACCAAAAATCTAAAAATACTGGGTTCATACCCCATTTATAAAGGTTTTAATCCTTTTCTTTTCAATTTTTAATAATTCCACCAAAATTCTTTTTTTATTTACTCTTATTAGAGGAATATTAATTCCAATCTCGTCGTCATCATGACTCAGAGCTTGAATAGAACTAGAAATTAATTTGCTTTCATTTATCCCCCTAATGAATAGAACAGATAATTTACTATCCTCAGAAACAGCCCTTAAGTACTTTTTGGCACAAGCAATTGCCTCCTCTATCCTTTTAATCGCAGTAATTATTAGTATATTAAAAACTAATATATTTCCCCAATTAGTGCTAAACTATAACAACCTTATTAAAAATGAATTTTGTTTTGGGATGAGCTTGTCCTTAGCCCACCATCTACTTGATGGCGGGCTGCACATATTTGAGAAGCAACTTACTTCTGCTATTCAGTGCGCGGACTACTCTTTCGTGGACGAGTGCCCAGTACTTTTAAAAAATCAAGTAGATGGTGGGCTTAGAACAAGCTCATCCCAAAACAAAATTCATTTTAATTAGCTCTAACCAGTTGTAGGTTCAAACAAATGCGATTTCGGTCGTTGTAATTCATACCCTTGGTGGGTTTTGAATTGGGGCTTTAGGAGATCTTAACCAAACGCCACTCCGAAAGCTTATAGCGTTTTCGTCAATTAATCACCTAGGATGAATACTAGCGGCTATGATGGATTCTATCAAACTCTGATTAATTTATTTCCTTTTCTATGTATTCTTATCCACAGCAATCATTTTTATATTCAACTTATTTAAAATTTTCCACCTGAACCAAATTTATTCTCTATCAATTCAGTCAACAATTTTAAAATTTTGTTTATTTATTAATCTTCTGTCACTAGGTGGGCTACCACCCTTTCTAGGATTTTCCCCAAATGAATAAGTAGTTAACGACTTTCAGCCATAAATTATATATCTATAACCTTTCTTTTAATTATACCCTCTCTTATTACCTTATTTTTTATTTACGTCTTTGTTATCCAGCTTTCCTTCTAGGAAAAAACGAACATTGTTGAATGAAAAATTTTTCCCATTGATTTTCTCGTTACTTCCAACTATAAGACTCCCTATAATTTCCCTCCTAATTTTTATTTTCTAATAAGGCTTTAAGTTAAATAAACTAATAGCTTTCGAAGCTGTAAACATAAGTATAAATCTTTTAAGCCTTAGTCATTTTATTACTCCTTTAGAATTGCAGTCTAATATCATTATTGACTATAAAGCCCTGATCAAAGAGAATTTTTCTCATAAATAGATTTACAATCTATCGCCTATCATTCAGTCATTTAATCGCGACAATGACTTTTTTCAACAAATCATAAAGATATTGGAACATTATATTTTATCTTTGGAGCCTGAGCTGGTATAGTAGGAACTTCTCTAAGAATTCTTATTCGACCCAAATTAGGCCACCCCGAAGCTTTAATTGGAGACGACCAAATTTATAACGTAATTGTTACTGCCCATGCTTTTGTAATAATTTTCTTTATAGTTATGCCAATTATAATTGATGGATTTGGTAACTGACTTGTTCCTTCAATGTTAGGAGCCCCTGACATGGCTTTCCCCACGAATAAATAACATAAGTTTTTGACTACCCTCTCCTTCTCTTACTCTTCTATTAGCCTCTTCTATGGTGGACGCCGGAGCAGGAACTGATTGAACTCTATACCCCCCTTTAGCTGCTGGTATTGCCCATAGAGGAGCTTCAGTTTATCTAGCTATTTTTCCCTTCATTTAGCCGGGACTTCTTCAATTCTAGGAGTTGTAATGTTATTACCACAGTAATTAATATACGATCTACAGGATCGGATACCTTTATTTGTTTGATCAGTCGTAATTACAGCAGTATTACTTCTTCTCTCACTCCCTGTTCTTGCCGGGGCTATTACTACATTATTAACAGACCGAAACCTAAATACCTCTTTCTTCGATACCCCGGGAGGAGGAGACCCTATTCTTTATCAACATTAATTTTGATTCTTTGGACACCCGGAAGTTTATATTTTAATTTTACCCGGATTTGGAATAATTTCTCATATTATTAGTCAAGAATGTGGTAAAAAGGAAACATTTGGATTCCTTGGGATAATTTATGCCATACTAGCCATTGGTTTATGTTTACCGTAGGAATAGACGTTGATACACGAGCATATTTCACTTCAGCTACAATAATTATTGCCGTTCCTACAGGAATTAAAAGTTTCAGTTGACTGGCCACTCTTCATGGTACACAAATGTCATATTCACCCGCAATTATTTGAGCTCTTGGATTCGTATTCCTATTCACTGTAGGAGGGTTGACAGGGGTAGTTCTTGCTAATGCATCAATTGATATTATTCTACATGACACATATTATGTTATAGCCCATTTCCACTATGTTTTTTTCTATAGGAGCAGTATTCGCCATTTGTAGGAGGATTCGTACACTGATACCCTCTATTTACAGGATTAACTTTAAACCCTAAATGATTAAAAAGTCAATTTCTTATTATATTTGTCGGAGTAAATTTAACTTTCTTCCCGCAACAATTTCTTCGATTAGCAGGAATACCACGGCGATACTCTGATTACCCCGATGCTTACACAGTCTGAAATATTGTGTCTACAATCGGATCTACAATTTCACTTTTAGCCATTCTATTTTTCCTTTACATTATTTGAGAAAGTATAATTGCTCAACGAACTGTAATCTACCCTGTTCAGCTTTCTTCTTCAACTGAATGATACCAAAATACTCCACCTGCTGAACACAGCTATTCAGAGCTTCCTTGATTAACTAATTATTCTATTTATTCTAATATGGCAGATTAGTGCAATGGATTTAAGGTCCATATATAAAGATTTTTCTTTTATTAGAAACAATGCCAACATGAGCTAATTTAAGTCTTCAAGACAGAGCCTCTCCCCTTATAGAACAGCTTACCTTTTTCCATGATCATGTACTTTTAATGTTAATCATAGTTACCATTTTAATAGGTTACTTAATATTTATGTTATTCTTTAACTCTTACACCAATCGGTTTCTTTTCCACGGTCAAACTATTGAATTAATTTGAACTATTCTGCCGGCTATTACTTTATTATTTATTGTCATGCCCTCCCTTCGGTTGCTTTATTTACTAGACGAAATTAATGAACCTGTATTAATATTAAAGTCTATTGGTCATCAATGATTTTGAAGTTATGAATATTCAGACTTTCTAGATATTGAATTCAACTCTTATATAGTACCAACAAATGATTTATCAACAGACGGGTTCGGCTTACTAGATGTTGACAATCGTATTGTTCTCCAATCAATTCTCAAATTCGTATTCTTGTGACAGCTGCTGAGGTAATTCATTCATGAACGATTCCAGCTCTTGGTGTCAAGGTAGATGGAACTCCAGGTCGACTAAATCAAACAAACTTCATAATTAACCGACCTGGTCTTTTCTTTGGCCAATGTTCAGAAATCCGTGGAGCTAACCATAGCTTTATACCTATTGTTATCGAAAGAGTTCCAACTATTTTTCATTCATCTTTAAATTAATTTTATTAGATGACTGAAAGCAAGTAATGGTCTCTTAAACCACTTTATAGTAGAGTAGCACCTACTTCTAATGAAAAAAATTAGTTAAAGTTATAACATTAGTGTGTCAAACTAAAATTATTAAATAATTAATATTTTTTGATTCCTCAAATAGCCCCCATTAGATAATAATAATAATAATCGTTGGCGCAACAATCCATATTGGATCAAGTGGATGAAGTGTGTTAGAGCACTTCATTCAAGACCTTAACGGTACACTACAGTATACTATAGGAGGCAATGTGGTCAGCATTGCGCTCGCCCGAGATTATTACCCTGATTTGACTCAGGTACTCATTCACAGCTGAGTCGACTGGTATCCGACGTCAAATCACGATACAAATTCCACTGCCACCACTGAGATGTGAACCGCGACCTTCCGTACGACAGCCTTGTGCTCTAACCACTCGGCTATCCGGACTACCGGATTAGATGATTACTATTATTTATCATTTTTTCTTTAACATTTATTTTATTTAATGTTTTAAATTACTATAATTTTTTTAACAATATACCTAAAACCCCTCAAGTTCAATCAACAGATACTTCTTCGACATCAGCCCTTAACTGAAAATGATAACTAACTTATTTTCTTTATTTGACCCCTCTTCAAGAATTTTTAATTTATCGTTAAATTGACTAAGTACATTTATTGGCCTACTCATAATTCCATCCGCATACTGAATTATGCCATCTCGACATAACATTATCTGAAATAATATTTTACTGACCCTTCCTAATGAGTTTAAAACCCTCTTAATGGACTCAAATCATAATGGAAGAACATTTATCTTTGTGTCTCTGTTTTCAATAATCTTATTTAATAACTTCTTAGGTCTATTTCCCTATATTTTTACTAGAACAAGCCATTTAACTCTTATGCTTGCTCTTGCCCTACCTCTTTCAGTAAGATTTATATTATACGGCTGAATTAATCATACTCAGCATATATTTGCACACCTAGTACCTCAAGGAACTCCAGCTGTTCTTATTATACTTATGGTCTGTATTGAAACTATTAGAAATATAATTCGCCCAGGCACTTCGGCTGTACGATTAGCAGCTAATATAATTGCTAGTCATCTTCTATTAACCCTTCTAGGAAACACTGACCCTTCTATGTCTATAAGTTTAGTTACCCTTCTTTTAATTGGGCAAATTGCTCTTTTAATTCTTGAATCTGTAGTTGCAATTATTCAATCTTACGTATTTGCTGTCTTAAGAACTTTACACTCTAGAGAAGTAGTTTAAAATGTCAACACACTCAAATCATCCGTTCCACTTAGTCGACTATAAAGCTTGACCTTTAACAGGTGCCATCGGAGTTATAAATTAAAATAAAATTCACTTTGAGTCCGTTTGGGAAGGATCGTATGACCATTCTATTTAAATTCCAAATTTAGACTAAAGACTACTTACACTATTTCTTACAAAGTAACCTATCTTGTAAACATTATCCTATCTTTATCATGTGTCGCGCACATGTCCATATTGCATTTTACATTGCGCAGGTCAAAGTGTCTTCATTAATGAAGACACATTTCTTACGAAATAGGGTACAAGCAATATAAATAACATTATGCTTGTACCATTTTTATTATCAGGCCCGTTCACACATGTTACAAAACAAGATGCGTTCTTCGAACAAGGTCCTGTTATTATCTTAAGATAAGAATATGTCTACAACTATGGTACAGGCAATATAAAATACATTATGCCTGCACCCAATAATATTTATTCTATATGTATACCCTAAATATTCATATTGTGCTATTACTACCCCTCCCCTTAAGCTGATTCGTCCCGAATCTGTTTGTGATCGGCGATGTAGCGTACGATACGTTCGATTTCATTTTCGACGTCGAAATTCATAGGTCGGTTAGGTCGTCTGATCGTCGGCTTACCACGGCATTTTCTACGCATTACTATGATACCAGCCGGAATCACTGTTGCCACGACGAGGACAAATGCATACCATGCATACTCATTGTTGTTGACTTTGTCGGCATCAAATTGTCGGATCTTCTCCAAATTGCGGAGATGTACCTTATGCAGGTACGGCAATGTCAGCTGTGTCGAATGTGCTGACACATTAAGCTGGAACTGCTTTGAAATTTGCGGAACCACTGATGACACCTTACCTGTAACTTTGTACAGTGTGTCGTTGACGAGAATATCCTCTTCAAACTGTACGAGGAATGTACCCGTAACAGTCACCGAGTGATTTTTCCCTACTATTGTGGCTGTTGCATCATTAATGATCAATGTATCATCATCAACCCTTTCGATTGGTGAGATGTGATATGAAGTGACCGTTTTACACGTTGCGACGTTTCCATTGAAGATCATTGCAAGGCATTTATCAAAACAATCGTGCTTGCAGACTGCTTTGCCCTTACCTTCCTTACAATTAACCAGTGGCAGTGTGTTTTTTTTTTTGCACTCGGCAACATACCTATTACTTAAATCTAATATGGTATTGTTATGAATTACAGGGTACACAACTATGAGAGAACAAATAGTTATTATATTTGGTACTTTAACTAAATATTTAAACACATTATTACTAATATATATTTTAACAGTAGAAGATGAAGTCAATTCACTTATAGTAATGGGGATTTCTTCCTGTTTTACGATTGAGAGGACCCCTTGGTCTGTTAAAATGACAGGATTTACAATGTTTAATTGAACAAGGGTAACCGAGTAGACAGCGTTCGTTAATAAGGATATTACTCTTTGATTTCTAATGGTAATAATTTGAAATAACTCAGGAAATCTTGGTTCGCTGATATCATAATACTCTTTTTTTATTAAATTTATGCGCTTAGAGACGACAATAATCTAGACATTTCATTCGCATCTGCGTCCAGTGATTCCTTCTGTTCCGATATTGAAAACATTTCAATTCAGTTAAATTTATATTATGGATAAGGTATATATAATCTTCGTACAGTCCCACGTCCCCTTTTCGTAATGATATATAATTAGATGAACTATAGTCAAAGATTTTACCGGCGACGGTGGTGACCAATGTTAATCTGGATAGAGAAACATTAACGAATATTATCTTTGTGCACCTCTTTACCATCTACTAGTACCGCAGTACCTAAATCTTTCTGCACATTTTTCCTATCATACTTATTCGAAAGCTTATTCCCACAACGTTTATTCCTTTTGACAAATATTTCTTGCCCCTTTTTAAATTTTCTATTGACCCTTTTTTTGTTGTGATAATTATTTTGAGCTTTTTGGGCATTTAACAAAAGTTTTTCCGTATTAAGTTTATTTGAATCAGAGATGTTCCAAAGTAAGTCAATAGGTCTTGCTTTTGTTACAGAGTGTATAGAATTGTTATACTTTATTAACGCTAATTGGATAATTTCACTAAGATCTGTTAGTTGCATATCCTTTTTTATCGCTCTCGATATTTCTGCTAGAGTTGAATGGAATCTCTCGACTTGTCCATTGCTTGTACTGTGCATAGCTGGAACTTTATGGTGAGACATACCAAAGTGGTCCCTAATAAGGGATTGTATAACATTTGAACAGAGTGATGGCTCATTATCCGTAACTAATGTTTTCGGATTTTTGAAGAAACCAATTATTTTCGTAAGAGGAATTTTAATATCTACAATTGAACGTGAATCAATTTGTTCCACTAGAGCATATTTTGAAAATTTGTCTATGCACGTAAGGAAGTAGTTATTCTGAGTACTGTAAATATCCATATGCAGGATTTCACCAGGATATTTGGGTAATGGCGTACACTTCATAATTTGCCTTTTCGGATGTCTTTGGTATTTAGACTCTACGCAAATTTTACAATTACTAACGAATTTTTTTATTTCCTTACGAAGTCCAGGAAAAAAGTATGTATCCAGAATTTGGTCATAGTTCTCCTTCGCTGAACGATGCGCTCTATTGTGTTCCATTGCAATAGTTTCCAGCTGATCATTTTCATTTATTAAATCCATCACAATCTTTTCGGTATGCTTAAAACGAACCGAGGGAAACAGATTGATAATATCATTCTGTATTTTTCCAAGAATTTCCAAAGAACAGTGGACTCCATTAACTACCTTCGCGTCAACTATCTCCTTTAACTTTGAATATAGACTTTCGGTGTTCGAAAAACCAATTTCGTGACGTAGGTACCCATTAAACAATCTAATTGTTGTTACTTTTAGATCCTTGCCCACCGAAAGAATAATCTGACTTTTAAAGCAGTTTATAGGCGTTGACACTGTCCTAATGACCTGAGATAGGGATACCTCACTGTTATAGCAATTTCCGCTAGATTCGCCATTTCCAGTAAGATTCTGAATATACTGGCAAGATAGCGCGTCTGCGACAACATTTTGAGACCCAGGCTTATAATGAAAAGTCGGTGTGAATTCTTCGATAAAGCTTTTCCAACGCTTTAGCTTGGTGTTAGGATTTCGATCAGATATCGCGAATGTTAGTGGTTGATGATCGGTATAAATGTGAAGATTGTTTACTCCATAGAGATAATTTCTAAGAGACTGCAATGCCCATACTATGGCAAGCATTTCTCTCTCATTGGTCGCATAGTTTTGCTCAGTGGCACTAAGCGTTCGTGATACGAAAGTAATCGGATGTTTGTCCTGAGATAACACAGCACCAATTGCTACCGATGAGGCATCAGTTGTGAGCTCGAATGGTCTGCTGAAATCCGGAAAACGTAAAGTAACGTCCTCTGATACTAAAATCTGCTTTAACTTGTTGAAGGCATCTTGAGCATCCTTCAACAATGTAATTTTCTTTTTCTCTGACTTTTTTGCACTAACATTACTATTTTCTCCTCGCAATAATTGAGTCAAAGGTTTTGCAATTTTTGCATAATCACGTATAAACCGTCGATAGTAACCCGATAATCCTAAGAAGGATCTAAGGCCCTTAATAGTAGTTGGCTCTTTGAAATTAAGAATAGCACTTACTTTGCTATCTGCAGTTTTTAAACCATTTTCAGATACAACGAAACCCAAGAACTCGAGTTGCGTTTTGAAAAAATTACATTTTCCCAATGAAATGCGCATATTCGCATCTCGAAGCTTTTTTATTACTATTTCGATATCTTTTAAATGACTCTGAATATCGGAAGAAAAAATTATAACGTCATCAATGTAGACGTGGCAACGGACTCCTATGTCGTCCCTTAATACATCATCGATCGCTCTCTGAAAGATACTCGGAGCATTTTTCAGACCAAATGGCATTCGACAATATTCGTATTTGCCATTATTAACGGAAAACGCCGTTTTCTTACGATCTTTTTCTGACAACAAGATTTGATGAAAACCTGACTTTAAATCTAAAGTAGAATAATACTTGGATTTTCCTAAATTCGACAATATAACTGAAGTATCTGGAATAGGATATTTATCCGAAACAGTTTTCGCATTTAGTTTTCGAAAGTCAATTACCAGACGTAGTTTAGGATTTCCCATTTCATCTACACCCTTTTTATTAACTACCCAAATTGGGTTATTATAAGGAGAAGAACTCTTTCTGATTATACCATCACGTAGCATAGTTTCAACCTCAGAATTTACAAATTTAGTTGCCGTCATCTGGTATGGGTAACTCCTTGAATATATTGCTTCGTCAGTGGTAGTTTTAATCGTAGCCACAATGTTAGTATTATAAGGCAATGCTTCATTTGGATCAGCAAATGCTTTTTGATTTTCCGTAACGATTTTCTTAAACCCGTCTACACCTTCCTCAGGAATAGAATTGTAATCTAAATCCTGTAGGAGATTTATTTGTGTGCTATTAGAAGGAAAAACCTCTTGAATTCCACCTATATAATAAAGTTTACTACCAGTGACATCAATCATTGCATTGATTTCCTTTAGAAATCTGTAACCTATAATTCCATCCATATCATTTATTTCAGACAATACATAAAAATCAGAAGTACGTCCCATAATGCTTATCTGACATTTCGCGGTGATACGTGTTTCCCCATGAATGGAATGTACATCAAATTCATCGTTTTTTAATTTAGATACACCAACTAGAAATGGAAGATTTTTCACATAGTTTCTTTCGGCACCTGTGTCCAAAAGAAGTTTAATTTTCTCACCGTTTAACAAAGTGTGTTGAACGTATGGAAGACATGCTTTTGATTGTAAAATGTCTACAACAGAACTATCCTTTAATTTCTCTACCCGGAATGTGTTCAATTGATGTCTTTTTGAAAAATTATTGTTTGATGATTTCGAACGAAAATTATTATTTTTTCCCGAATTTTGTCTAAATCGAGACGTTGATGGATCTACATCCATTGATTCAGGTGGAGATTGAGCTTCATCTCGGGTAGTTTTGTTAACCACTTTATAATGTGGACTTTTACCCAAATTACTCGTATGTTCCCTATCAGAGTTCGAATTAGCAAAAGCAGCGGCGAAATTATAGCGTTGTCTGTTAGACTCTAGTTCCTGTGCGAGAGCCAAGGCAGATGGTAAATCCTTTGGTTGACTCGCAAAGAGAGTATCACCGATAGGTCTTTTAATACCAGAAATAAAAATACGCAATGCGTCGTCTCTATACTTTTCATTCAAGGATTTCAAAACTACGCTTTCATCGCCATATTGCATAATAGCTTTATTGGTTATTAAAGTCAATTGTTTTTCTACCATATCATAAAATTGTGGAATAGAAAAACGACCTTGTCTAAGAGTAGACAATTCCTGCCCGAGTAAATACAGTGGTCTCTTATCGGAATACGTATGGTCCAATCTAGCCAATATAGCGTCAAAATTCAGTGGTGTACTGAACGACGATAAAACCATATCAGCAGAACCAGTTATTTTGTTGCGGATAATAGCAACAGCTTGATAATATATGTCAGAACCAACATATGGTTGATACGGCTTTATTGCAGCTTTGGCTGACTGTCGCCATGATGGATACTTATCCATAACACCGCTAAACTCGTGCATTGATTTTGGTAAGTCAAGCCTCATATTACCACCAACAACCCTACTTGTGATGGCAATTTCCTCATACCTCTGTACAGAAGGACCTGGTGTCTTCAGTTGCTGCAAAGAAGACTGAAATTCTTCCCTTAATTGCGAAACAACCACATTAATATCACTCTGTTTTTCAACAGGTGGTGCTGACGCTCGCAGTTCCTGTATGGTAGAATGAAATTCCTGCCTTAACTGAGAAACAACACTGTGAATGTCACTCCCTTGAGTTGACGGACCTGGCTGAGATTTCAATTCCGCAATTGCGTCTTGAAATTCCTTCCTAAGCTGAACAGCTAATGAAAGGTTAACCCTTTCAATCATATTCGAAATAGCTTCGGCAGATAAAGACATTTCTATTACTTTTTTTCTAAGAGATTTAAAAAATTTAAACTGTCGATTCGGTTAACCCTGTAATCGGCCCTTTTTAAGCTTAAATTTCTCAATTTAATATATTAGGATGTTTTTAAATTAATTGTACATACATAATACTCGTACAGATATTCATATCTGTTTGCAAGTTAGACACACGCCACCAGTTGATTCGATACGCTTTGATTAGATATCTCGTTCACCCAGTCACAGTCACTTGTTGCAATATGTAGGTACGTCTGAAAACTCCGCTGCCAGCCGCTTCACTCGATTATTGTTTCGTTTTAAATTCGCACGATCGTGAACATTTATATAACTAAATTTTCACACACTTTTTTACGAAATTAATACCGACTCCTTATACAAGGATTAAAGATTGTGGTTCAAACCACGTTGGGCGCCAATTAAAATAAAATTCACTTTGAGTCCGTTTGGGAAGGATCGTATGACCATTCTATTTAAATTCCAAATTTAGACTAAAGACTACTTACACTATTTCTTACAAAGTAACCTATCTTGTAAACATTATCCTATCTTTATCATGTGTCGCGCACATGTCCATATTGCATTTTACAATGCGCAGGTCAAAGTGTCTTCATTAATGAAGACACATTTCTTACGAAATAGGGTACAAGCAATATAAATAACATTATGCTTGTACCATTTTTATTATCAGGCCCGTTCACACATGTTACAAAACAAGATGCGTTCTTCGAACAAGGTCCTGTTATTATCTTAAGATAAGAATATGTCTACAACTATGGTACAGGCAATATAAAATACATTATGCCTGCACCCAATAATATTTATTCTATATGTATACCCTAAATATTCATATTGTGCTATTACTTATAGCTACAGTATCAGGACTAGTTAAATGATTCCGCCACTATGGCATTTCTCTTTTCCTTTTAGGTAACATTATTATCATTTTAACAATATGACAATGATGACGAGACATCTCACGAGAAGGAACTTTTCACGGCCTCCATACTTATCCTGTCACTATTGAATTAGGATGAGGAATAATTGTATTTATTGTTTCTGAAGTATTCTTCTTTGTTTCATTCTTTTGAACATTCTTTCATAGCAGCTTATCCATTACAGTAGAATTAGGAATAACTTGACACCCTGTAGGAATTATTCCTTTTAATCCATTCCAAATCCCCCTTCTAAATACAGCTATTCTTTTAGCCTCGGGTGTTACAGTTACATGAGCTCACCATAGTTTAATAGAAGGTAACCACTCTCAAGCTACTCAAGGCCTATTTTTTACAGTTCTCCTAGGAATTTATTTCACTATTTTTCAAGCTTATGAATACATTGAAGTCCCATTTACTATTGCAGACGCAGTCTACGGTTCAACATTTTTTATGGCTACAGGATTTCATGGTATTCATGTTCATTTCGGATTTGAAGCCGCCGCTTGATATTTACACTATTTATTTACTGATGAGGTGGATAAAATTTATTTATATAGTATAAAAGTATATATGACTTCCAATCATAAGGTCTAGATTATTTTAGTATAAATAATTCTTTCAATATTACTTATAATATTCATCATTTTAGTTATATCTTCAGTAGTAATAATTTTCGCATCCATTCTTTCTAAAAAAACTATTGTTGACCGAGAAAAATCTTCCCCATTTGAATGTGGATTTGACCATAAAAGTTCTTCTCGTTTACCCTTTTCCCTTCGATTTTTTCTTATTGCTATTATTTTTTTAATTTTTGACGTAGAAATTGCCTTAATTTTACCAGTTATCCCCATTATTTATACGTCAAACATAATTGTTTGATCCTACAGAGTCGCATTCTTCATTATTATTTTATTATTTGGACTTTATCATGAATGGAATCAAGGAGCTCTTGAATGATCTTCCTAATTTAGAGTTAGGGTTGTAGTTAATTATAACATTTGATTTTCATTCAAAAAGTACTATGTTTTAGTCTTCCTTGAATATGAAGCGATTTATTGCAATTAGTTTTGACCTAATCTTAGATAATTTTTATCCTTATTCTTTAATTGAAGCCAAAGCAGAGGCCTATCATTGTTAATGATATCATTGAAACTATTTTTCCAATTAAGGAAATATGATGAACAAGATAAAGCTGCTAACTTTTTTTTTAATGGATAAATTCGATTAATATTTCTTCTCAATTCTATTTATATAGTTTATTAAAAACATTACGTTTTCATAGTAAAAATAAAGGTTAATTCTTTTATAAATCACTAAAAATTATTATTAAATTATTTAAGAGTTAAATAACCTCAATAACAGCTTCAATGTTATACTCTAAATATAAGATACTTAAATTATTTTATGTAGTACTTAAAACTATAAACATAACTATTTATAAAGTAAAAGTTAACAAATAAAATTTTAAATGATTGCCCTGCATGATCTGATAATAATTTGAATACTTTCTTAATAAATAATAAATTATTTGTCCACCCGCATATTCAGATCACCCCTGATCTATCCCCCTAAATCTTGCTATTCCTTACTTTAAAGGATAAACAATAATCCCGTAAGTTGAAATATAGGGCTTAAATCATATTGACCCAGAAAATGAAGAAACACTATATATTATTAAAGACTTGTTGTTAAAATAAATTGAGACATTAGAAATTATATACCCTCTAATAGCCCCCACAATACAAACAAAAAAAATCAACAACTTTAAAAACAAAGGCAAAACAATGGCACTAAGAACAGGAAAAATTAATCAATTTAATATTCTCCCCCCTACAATTCCATTATTCCCCGTAACATAGTTCATCCTTCATCTCTTAAATAAGGTATAGAACTACAATTTAAATGCCCAGTTAAACTATAAAAAACCAATCGAAATGAATAACATACTGTAAGCCCTGTAGAAAAAAGAAATAAAACAAAAATTAAGTAATTAGTGTAGGATATTAAAACCAATAAAACCCCGCTAAAAAGGGCATTCCACAAAGAGCTAAATTAGCCACATTAAGACATCTCACAGTTAGGGGTACATGGGTTGCTAAATTTCCTATACTCCGGATATCTTGAGAATTGTTTATATTGTGGATAATAGCCCCAGCACACATGAATAAAAGGGCCTTAAATAATGCATGAGTCAGCAGATGAAAAAAAGCCAACTTAGGAAACCCCATAGATAAAATTCTAATTATTAAGCCTAATTGTCTTAAAGTAGAGAGGGCAATAATCTTTCTTAAGTCAAATTCAAAATTAGCCCCAGCCCCGATATAAACATTGTAAGTCCCCCAATTAATAGTAGTACAGTTGCTATTCACGTTCCATCAATTAATATATTAAACCGAATCAATAAATAGACCCCGGCAGTTACTAAAGTTGAAGAATGCACTAAAGCCGATACAGGAGTAGGAGCTGCCATTGCAGCTGACAATCAAGAAGAAAATGGAATTTAAGCTCTTTTTGTTATTGCAGCCAAAATAACTAATCCCCAATAATTATTATTTCATAATCCATCTTTATTAATTCAAGATAAAAAATATAATTCCATCTTTCATAATTTAATATTCAAGCAATAGCTAATAATAAAGCCACATCTCCAATTCGGTTAGATAACGCAGTCAACATTTACATTTTGACAATAAATGACAAGACAATATGAAACCAATCCTAGCCCATCTCATCCTAATAAAATTATAATTAGATTTGGTCTAATAATCTCTTAATATTTGTGTTATCAATAATACTGATAACACAAATATTAAGATAAGGATAATAAACCGATTAATATTAAAGCCTCTAATTATATACTCTCGTCTGTAATAAATTACTAATGAATAAATTAACAAAACAAAAGATATAAATAACTGTCTCATTCAATCCCACAAAAAAGTTATTTCAATTCTTGACGAGTTTAAATTTACCACTTCTCATTCAATAAAAGTCACTCTATCAAATAAGAGACAATTTAAACTCAAATAAAAACATAACATACTAATTATAAAATGATTATAAAATGATAAAACTAATAAATCAAATTGAAATATATTTGACGATTTAAAATAAATAAAACTCATATCATTGACACCACAAATCAATATTTTAATTAAACTATTTAAATTAAAGTCATAAAAAACAAGATTCACCTTTCATAATTAATAAATATAAGGGAAATTAGTGCAAAAATAAAATTAGGAACTCCCGAATTTTCTCGTTTCTTCTTCTATAGGCCCCTGAATAAACCTTCCTGTGCTGAGTATATGAATAAAGATATAGGTTCATACGCAGCTCTAAAAAACGAAATTAATCTCAGTGACAGTATTCTTGCCCACGATCACCCAACAATTCTGTTAAACTGTAAACTAATTTCACCTAGTAAATTTAAGGTAGGAGGAGCTGCCATGTTTGCAGAACTCAGAAGGAATCACCATCAAGCTAAACTAGGTATAAAATTTAATAAGCCCCGATTAATAAATATTCTACGACTACCCAACCGTTCATAAGATATATTCGCGATTCTAAATAAGTAGTAAGGGATGTACCCTCAGCATAAGCTCTGTGTGTTAGAGGGAGATAGCATGCTAGAGCTTTAAAGCTTTCATGCTATCTCGCTCACTCCGTCTCTTTCGCACTATGAGCTTTTTGGGTGTGCGCCTTGGGTAAGGGGTGTGAGCCTGTGCTGTGGGCTTTGGGCTGTGAGCTTTTAGTGGGGGCTCTGGGTGTGAGCCTGTGCTGTGGGCTTTGGGCTGTGAGCTTTTAGTGGGGCTCTGGGTGTGAGCCTGTGCTGTGGGCTTTGGGCTGTGAGCTTCTAGTGGGGGCTCTGGGTGTGTGCCGGTGCTGTGGGCTTTGGACTGTGAGCTTTTAGTGGGGCTCTGGGTGTGTGCCTTGGGTGAGTGTGCCTTTGGAACCTTTGGGTTTGCGACTTGGGAACGGGGTGTTGCTGTGTGTGTGGGGGCCTGTGCTTTGTCTTGGGGATATTAAGCTCTATTGCTGTTTCTCTTGTTTTGCTGTGTGTCTCGGATATGTTTTGCTGTGTTTCTGAGGTAGCGATCTTTTTCAAGTGTTCTTGGGGAGTGTCAAGTGGTTTGTGTGCCTTTATGGGGTATCGATCTTTTTGGTGTGCTTTTTGTGGGTTATTAAGCTGGTTTGGTGTGTATATGAGATAGCGATGTTTTCCGAGTGCTTTTTGGGGAGTGTCAAGTTGCTTGTGTGCCTTTATGGGGGGTATCGATCTTTTTGGTGTGCTTTTTGTGGGTTATTAAGCTGGTTTGGTGTGTATATGAGATAGCGATGTTTTCCGAGTGCTTTTTGGGGAGTGTCAAGTTGCTTGTGTGCCTTTATGGGGGGTATCGATCTTTTTGGTGTGCTTTTTGATTTATTAAGCTGTTTTGATGTATTTGCCTGGGTATCGGTCTTTGCGGTGAGTGTCTTGGTTGAAGTGGGGTCTGTGGGGTTCACGGCGGGCGGCTAAGGTGTGGGCTTTAGGTGGTAGGCTTCGCCGCGGGCTTGAGGCGGCTGGCTGGCCGATGCAGATTTTGCGGTTATCATTGCTGACTTGGGAGTTGGGATTAAGTTTAAATGAAAAAGTTCGTTAAAGTTCAAATATTTATTTTATTAAATTTATTTAGACATACATCATTCAATATTCTTTAAATTAACAATATGTGTACACTTATTTATATATATTTTCTACTGTGCATCTAAAATGTGTGCAATTCGCAGTGTTTGATGAAGCCATTACAATTTCGGTGTATATAATAGGCAAAACCTAGGGCTATAACTACTGCCGCTATAGGCTTCATTAGGTTGAAAATATGGTTGTGACTCTTCGAAGACGATGATTTAACACTCGGTCGTTTAAATGATCCGCACACATCTTCTCCGTTAACATAAACACATGTTGGTGAAAGACGCAGATGTTCAGCTTCAATGTCTGAGGGAGTGTTGAATGCGTTGACTTCTAACGCACAGAAATAGCACTTAACATAGTCTTTTAAATTTGTGTAAAAAAATCCACTTTTTGCAAATTTTTGCGCCTTTCTATCCTCAATGTTCAAATTGCTGAAAGTTTTCAGACGATCGTATTCACGTTTTAAGTTTAACATTTTGACTGTGAATTTCCACTTTAAATGACGTCTTTTATATTAATCCAGGAGTTGTGGTCGGATGTGAAACCAAGCCACTTGACAAGAACACGATCCCCCCTCCTTTTTAAGATCTTTTCCACGAGATATACATCTGGTTGCTTTGTTTGTAGTAATTCCAGTTCATAGAACCCTCCTTTTATTAAATTTCCTTGGTAATCTTTAAGAGTATAAGTACGCGGTTCTGTATTTTTTATCTGATCTACCCTGAATATTTCTGTGGACCAATTTGGAGTGTAGCCCTTTTCAACGACATGTTTGTGCTTGCTAATTCTTACATAATCGCCTTTTTTTAATTTCGGTTTCGAGGTTACGTTAACCTTTCTATACACGGTTGATAATAACTTGATTTCGTTTGATGGGCCAACATCTACCGGCTTCATTTTAATGGTACGATGTTTGGTCATATTGTATTTCTTTATTAATCTGCCGAGCAAACTGATCCAATGGTAGTTCCCGTTCATACTGAATTCTTTCCACATAAAATGTTTTAACGTACGGTTAAATCTTTCTACAATTGACGCTTTCAAGGAACTGTAGGTAGAGTAGTGATTGATCTCGAATTTCTTCATCAATTGTTTAAACGTTTTATTAAAAAATTCTTTGCCATCATCTGTCTGCAAATTTCTTGGTACACGTTTTTGGTTTAGAATTGTCTCCATAGCTCTTGCCACTTCGCCCCCGCTTTTATTTTTGATTGGCGCTGCCCAGGCAAATTTCGAAAATGTGTCGATGACTGTAAGGAGAAATTTGAATCCTTGGTTGTCACTCAAAAATGCACTCATATCAACCAAATCTGCCTGCCATAAGTCATCTATACCTTTGATAACGACACCTCGACGTCTAAAATTTCTGCGAGCCGGTTTATGTAACTCGTTGATAACCTGTCTCCTACTCATTTTCATAATAAATGCGTATAAATATCGGCTCGGATTTTATTTTTATATTGGTTGTACGTACCAGTGGCTTTGTACACGAGATAAGAACTATGTTAAAGTTTATTCATCCATTTACAATGATGCTTGCCGGTCCTTCAGGATGCGGGAAGACAACATTTATAGAAAATCTTCTAAACAACACATCTCTAATACAGCCTCAAATTAAGAAAATTCTTTGGTGTAATGCGGAGAAACATGCCCTACCTTCAAACTTATCATTTGCAAACATTGAATACTTGGATACTATTCCAGATGAATTTACCAACATCCAAAATGAGCCGACACTAATTGTATTAGACGACATGATGTTGAATGCTTTTTCAAGGCAGGTGTGTGAGCTTTTCACAAAAGGATCCCATCATCGTAACTTTTCAGTAGTTTTAGTCACACAAAATGTGTTTCACCAAGGCAAATTCTGTCGCGACATATCGCTTAATTGCAAATACCTAGTAGTTTTCAAAAACCCGCGGGACAAAAGTCAGTTTCTCCATCTTGCTAAACAGATTTATCCAGAGAATAGTAGAGAGCTAGTGAAAATATATAAAGATATCACACAGAGGCCGTACAGTTATTTACTGGTGGATTTAACCCAAGGTATAAACGAAATCCTTAGATTTCGGACCGATATTTTTAAAAAAAGTTTCCTTACATGCTATTGTTCACCAGACGGTATAAGGAATAATCATGGTGTCGAAAGTGAGACGATTAAAGGACAACAAGCATATATTGTGCGTTCTCAAGAATGCTAAATCCTGTTTAAGAAATGCAATAATCAAGACGGCTGATCCAGAAGTGATAAAAGCGATATGTGAAATAACACTAAACACCCTCAATGGTAACCACCTTCCAAGCAGAAAAGTATTTAACCAACTCTGCAAGTATAAAAAGAATATGCGAAAGTTGGCTGAAGCAAAACGCTCTGTTCGAAAACAACGGAAAGTGCTTATACAGCGGGGTGGTTTTGTTCCCATATTATTAGATAGTCTACTTTCAAGTCCTATAGGAGCAGTTATTTAAAAGCAAATATGCAGAGAAACAATGTTCTTAACAAAATGCTTCTATTATCACCCGAGGTATACGAAAACCTCAAAGACGTTATTGAAGAATCGAACAATCAGACTTTGTTTGATAAGGCGATGAGTAAAATACTGAAGAATAAAAACCTTCCTGATATGAATAAGTGGTATAGCTATAGAAATGAGCTAATAAAATTTTTAAACACCAAACGGCGAGGTAGACATGTTCCAGAGCTAAAAGGCGATTTTCCAGCAGCTAGTAAAGGTTTGAGCAAAAAGGAAAGTCTTCGAGACAATCAGACGCAGACAAGATTGATTTTTAAAGAAGATTTATCAACTCAGACATCACCAGAAAGGGAACCGTTCTTGACGGGAGAGAAATACTTTGAGGCAGAGGCTGAAGAAATAACGCCACCCAGAAAATCCCTTTCACCTGCAGCTAAACGACGTTTATCAGCAAGTAGTATTGCCAAAAATCTTCAGCAACCGAAAATACAGAAAACTAGTACAAGTAGATCAGGCACGGATGATTATAGGATAATAACAGCTGATGATGGTATAACTCAATACACAGTTCCTATAGACATGAGTCCCGGTGAAGTTGTCAAAGCTATGGAGAAGTTAGAGGAGAGAGAAGAGGAAGGGTATAAAAGGAAGCAAACAGGTGCTGTCAAAAAGACTACATTAAAACCTTCACGTCTAGATCCTGGTCAATATGAAATATCTTTTCCAGTGAAAAAAACTGCAAGGCAAAGTGAACGTTTGAAAGGTAGAAAGGAGCGAGTCGCTAGTGTACCGGATTTCGATTGGGAAAGGATATAAAGTGATAAAGATGCCCGTCGATATCGAAAGCGATGACTTTTATATTTCCCTCCTAAGTAATAGTTCGTTGCTCTTTTACCCTGATAACACACACGCACGTTTTCGAAATATATTACCAAGATTGTGTAAACTAAACGATACCTGGTGTGTAGGAATCACAGAAGTAGCATTGCCAGTGCAAAAGGTGAGCACAAAAAGATTTCCCGGCGAGTCAATTGAGGAAAGTGGTAAGAAGAGAACAAAACGTGCTTTACCAGAAATAACTAAAGCTGATCCCATAGCTTTGCGAATTGTACTGGACTTTGATGACTTTCATGGTTCACTTAACTGGACGCAAAAGCAGCTCAAAGAGATAAGCAATAAAGATGGATCAATTGATTTTACAGCGTTTCTTTACTCTTTTCTAACCAGAATAGATCCTCCTGATCCAAGTAATCGGGGGGTCACCAGAGTAAAAGAGAAAATGTGGAAACGTGTAGAGGCTGATTTAATAGATAAAGTCATAGCTGAAGCTTCTTACGAGGCTCTTCCGACTGAATTTACACTAAACATAAAACAATCCGACACTGCTGTAGAGAAAGTTATTTTGAAAGGCTATACATATCCCTCTATTGAACACTTCATTGATGTGATTATAGGTCAAATCCCAAGGAAACGAAGAATGTATGACAGTTTAGAATCCATTATTGTTTTAGGTGCAACTTTGCCGCCACCGTCCACTGAATCTCTTAGCAAGCTTCCAACTACTGGCAGTGCAATATTATTAGAGAAGGTTAAAACAATGGAAAGCGATATTCATCGTATAATGGAAAGGCTCCCAGATGAAAAAACCGCATCATCTGAAAAGATTCATGAAGAATACACCTCAATAATGAATAAAATTAGCAGTCTTAATGAATTAATTGGTGAAGTTAGTGGAAAGCTTGACAAGAAAACCTCTGATTCTGGTAGAGGCTTTAGCAAAGAACTTTCAATGATACTAGATGAAATTCGATATTTGGATAAAAAAGTTGGGGGGATATCGAAGAGTACTTCAGAAAAGTCGCCTACTGTATCTAGCAAATATAGTAATGGAGGAATGGCTTTTATCTCCAGTGACATTGTAAGACCGACAATGGTGGGTGATAGATTCGTACGATGCCTACGTGTAATACCACTGGAAGAGTGTGGGAAATTGTTAAGATTTGAACATATAGAATATCATCCAATCGAAAAAACTTTTATTGAAAGTATTTCTGTGGAAGTAACTAAACAGCAAGGCGAATTGATTGAATTCCGTGCAAGCGAGGCTCCATCATACCTCATGTTGCATTTCAAACGTCGATAAAGTATAAATATACTGTCTGGATGTCAACCAGCTATACTCTGATTAGAAGACTTAAGGAGTTTGAATTGTCACAGACATGGATTCCTATTTCACACGTTATTACCTAATCCAAAGCGGCGGGAATTCCTCAATTCAGAATTTATATCGATCACCAGATATTAGTCAGCATGGTGGAGGTGTTGGGAGTTTCTTTAGAGGTTTAGTGCGACACGCAAGCCCGCTGGTCTCGGCAGGAGCTACAACCTTAAAACAACAAGCAGTAAAAACTGGTAAGGCAATACTATCAGAAGTAGGAAGTAAGCCGATTAAGACCATTCTAAAGAGGCAGGCTAAAACTGCTGCCCGGAAGCTAACCCAGAAAGGTATAAATAAACTCTTCAGAGGTTTACATAATGTTGTTATCAATAATCATTCATCTCGAAAAAGACCCAATCCCTTTGAGACGAAGAAATCAAGATCGATTTCGAAGTTTAAACGTAGGAGGTATTCTAAAGGAAGAAAAGCTGTTAAAAAATCTCCGTCTTCAAAGCAAGGCAAACCACGCGAAAAGCAGATACGTAAACGTGTGATAGACATTTTTGATAAGTAGAAATGTCGTACAAAGAGTGCATGAAGTCTGAACTAGATCTTTTCTCAAGTTCGCCAATTCAAAGTAATATTTTAAAAACAGAGGAAGTAGCATACAAGCCCATAGCTTCATTAGATAACTCTACCGTTTTAGAATTTGTGTCGTTAGGTCATGGCGATACATACCGCGATCTGTCTAGCATATATCTTCGACTAAAAGTACAACTTATTAAAGCAAAAGATGGGAAAGAGGAATTGTACGATAGAGGTGCTCCACCAATTGGCGTTGTCAATAATGTTCTGCATTCGTTGTTCAGACAATGTACAATACAGTTAAATGGTAGGCCAATAGCGCAAACTGACCACAATTACCAATACAGAGCGTATATTGAAAATTTGCCAAATTATGGCAAGAATACCGCCGAAACCCACTTGGAGTCTGTCGGATGGTATCTCGATGAGAATGAGATGGACATAGTTGAAAGTGGCAAGCCATCTGATTCAAACCAAGGATATAGTAAAAGATCCAAATTGCTTGCACACAGCAATGTGGTGGAGTTTATGGGAAAAGTTCATGGAGATATCTTAAATCAAGATAAGTTGCTAATCAACGGGGTAGATTTGCGTGTCATTTTTTCGCTAGAAAAACCCGAATTTTACTTGCATTGTAAAGACGACGTTCAGCCATCACTAATCAAAATTATAGAGGCGACAATGTACATGAACCATGTAACTGTCAATCCGAACATCTTACTTGCGCATGAAAGTGTTCTCCAAAGATCTAATGCAATATATCCATATAAACGTGTAGAAGTGAAGACATATACTCTACCTGCAAACACATTTTCACTTTCACTCGATAATGTGGTCATTGGACAATTACCTAACTTGCTAGTGTTTGGTATGGTAGACAATGAGGCATATACAGGAAAACGGTCGAAAAATTCATACAACTTTAAACACAATAATCTGACAAGGTTCAATTTATCAGTCAATGGAGTACAAGTACCGAACCAACCTCTAGAGTTTGACTTTTCAAATGAAACTCCCATCAGTACGCGAGGATATCTGAGCTTGTTCAAGGGTACTGGAATACATTATTCCGACAAGGATCATCAAATATCAAAAAAATTCTTCGATAATGGAGCGTTCTTGTTGGCGTTTGATCTCACTCCGGACAATTCTTACAATTCAACATGTGGAAGTCTACTCAACCAGGGCACGATTAGGATCGAGGGGCGATTCAAAGACGCTCTAAAGAAAAGCGTCACCTGCGTTGTTTACGCAGAGTATGATAGCAGTATCGAGATAGACAAGGCTCGGAATGTTTTCACAAGCTATTAAAATCTATATATAGTGCCGACATTCCGACAATCTTCCACATTTATTAAAAAGTCGAAATGAGCTGTTTAGTGAATGTTGACTATCTCCCTGGAGGTGATTTAGCTTTCTTTAAAAAGGTGTCGTTCGCTGGTATTACTGCGGATAATAAGCTGTTCACCAGAGAGATCACCTTTAGATATCCTACTACAACAAGCAATCTAGCAGGTGTGGAACAATTGGGAAGATGCGGCAACTTGGAGCTGAGACGGTTGGATGAAGACGTTATAAAAACATTGGCGAAATTTACTACGGTATTTGTTCAAGATGATGGTGCAAAGGAATTTATAAAGCACTATGTAACATCGCACTCGAAAATTATTAATATTGAAGCTTGCAACTTTTCTGAACAGGAATGAACACGATTGAGCTAAACAGAACACTCAGACCGAACAAAATACCATCAAGATTCTTCAAAGGCGTTTTTCCATGTAATTAGTTACCGAAGCGAATTAAAAGACCGGCATGGGTGATAGCTAATACAGATTCTTCTCACAAAAGTGGAACTCATTGTTGCTTTCTTCATTCCGAAAAGAGGACCTGCGGGGTACTTTGATTCATTTGGAGGTTACCCAGTAAATAATTTTTTTCAAAAGTTTCTCATGACTAATTCGTCCGTATTTATAAATAATAAGAAACGATTACAAAGTGCGTTTGCATCCACCTGTGGGTATTACTGTTGTATGTATCTTTACTGGTGTTGTAAGGGACGAAGTCTTAGAAATTTTCTAAACCAATTTTCATCATATGATTTCACTTGGAATGACACTAAGGTTGTTACTTTATACAGAAAAGTGTATTTAAAGAATCATGTGCATATATAACAGGAGGAAATTGATGTACTCATCGAGATGAAAACTAAGTATAAAAACCCGGAACGACGTGTTTTACATCCAGTTTCGCAACTACATTTGTTCACGATGAAGCCTGACACCAAGAAGTTAAGAAGTGAGAAAAAAACGACCAAAACGGTGAAAGAAAGAAAATCTGCAGTGCCGGGAGAACAAGTGTTGTTAAATTACACCTATTACTTGGACGGATGCCAGAATCGAAAAATTGTGCTCGGTTTCGATCCTTCAAACTTTGGAGCCAAAATCATTTTTCATCTTCATGGACGGTTCCCAGTATCGACAAATTATTCAGGATGGTGTGCAGTTTTCGACCATATAAACAAACTTAAAGAGGAAACAGGAGACTTTTTACCGGAAAATCAGTTTGGGCTTTCAAAAAAAAGCAAAATTGCAGTGGGTCAGGGCAGTATTCAATTGCAGACACTTGAACTTTTGAAGCTATATGAGATAATGCGGCTCTTTAATATTGTTCTGTACCACAACAACAGTGCATCAGAGAGCGTGAAAGAATACTAAAATGGATACGTCACAAAGTGCCGAGAGAAAAACACCATCAAACTGCCAGACAAAGATTTCTTTATACCATCGAGAGCATCTTACGTTCATGTTACTTATTCCAGACTATTTTATGAAATTCGAATATTTTGTAGCGCTAATGTACTGTATAATACTTTGTGTTTATAAAGAAATAAAAGAGCAAATTAAAATAAAAGGCAATATTTTTTGTTTTATTCAATGATTTTATTTTTCAGCAGATACATATTCACAGTATTTTCTAAAGCACATCTAACATTTGGCGATTTCCCATGTAGCATACAATTTCTTTTATACTTTTTTAAAAGACCGAGTTTGGGAATATCTGCCCGAATAATTTCAACGTCTTTAAGGTATTTTTTCAAAACTTTTGCTTTCTCTTCTCCTTTTACATATATTACTGAATCTTCTAGGGTTGATAAAATTGCAGGTAAATGATTATAATCAATGACGCCATTCGACCACGTTAATCCATTTATGAATTTATAATTATAATCTGATTGCCATGCACTTTTTGCGTTAGGTTCTTCCTTCGGGAACGGAGTTTTGAAATGATACAAAACTGGGTTAATGAAGTCAGTGTTCGATGTAACTAGTTCTTTTACACACATTTGCTTATTGTTACCAACTACAAACTGGACATCAACAATAACCGACTTTTCATTAGATTCCATAACGTATTGCATTATCTTTTCCGAATCTGCCATCAGAATACTGAAAAATAAAAGAAGCATCCCTATTTATATTTATTATTTTTCTCTTTTCATTCTTGTAATTTAATTCTCTTAAAGCCGTATGTTCTTTCATCTTCACTTATGGCTTTGGATTTATTCTTCCCTTCCCTAAATGGAAAATTGACGATGTTTGCATCAATCTCTATAATATCATCTGAAAGAAATGTTAAATTCGACTGATTAATACTTGCTATTAATGAGAGAATGTGTTCGCCACTTAGCTCGCTTACAGGTCTTAAACTTGATCATATAGGTTACACATGCGGCGAGTTTGGCAATGAAATATGCATGGACATTTTACTACCCTCCATTGAGTTTTTCACGATTTCATTAACGACTTCGTTAAAGATATTTCTAAGACCTTGCAAAATATTTGCTTCAAGACCATTAAACTCATTCAGTCGAAAAACCCCCATCACATTAAATTTCTTGAAATTTGTCACTTTTGTTTGAAATTATTTCGATTTTTTCTTTTAATCCTGAACCGACTTGATAATTTTGATTATTGCTATTACTACGCGCATTCGTAACAGTAGTAGCAACACATATCGATGAAGTGGAAGCTGCTAGTCTATTTGTATTATTGCTTATAGTTGAACAATCTGACAATTTTACACACTCATCTATAATTTTAAAAAATTTATGAAAAACTACGTCATCCTGATTTATTTTAAACTCCTTGGAACATTCAAGAAGAATCTTGAAAAATGAATTTTTTTTTTCCACTGTTATTTTTTTTTTTTTGAAAGAGCTGAAAAGCTCATTATCATTTAAATAACTTAGCTAATAAGCCAACGGTACTGTTGCTCTAATTTATTATTGGTTGAATCTGAAATAAATTTAGAAAACCTGTTAATAATCATTAAACAAATTTTACGAAAGACTCTTACCCCACTGCTACCTTCCTGATCGTTTCAAAATTTATGCGGATTTCTCACTTGAAGTTTCCACTATTTACACGTATTCTTTAGGGAGTCAAAAAAAATAAAAGATCAAACTATACTGGATAAATCAAATCATAATGTTCACAAGCAACAAATCTTCATTATCGAAATCTCTTGGTTCCGTGCATTTTTTTATGCGATGTATTGCAATAAATCAACAGTCAAATGAAATTGTAAGGAGTTTACATTCGCAGATGCTGGGTAATTAATTTCAGGGAACATAAAAATATCATAAATATCATAATGCACCGGATAAATCAAGGCATATGCATGCGTATTTTTGTTCACAAGTACACAAGCACAAGCACAAGCACATCTTCATGATCGCAGTATCTTAGTCCATTGCATTTTTTTATGCATAATTTCACATAGGATAAATCAAGGCGGAGGCATATGCAATTCCCTTGTTGGCAAGCAACATATGCGTATCTTCATGATCGCAATGGTTCCATACATTTTTAAGGTTTTGTGTGAAACAAAACCTTATTAGAATCGATTCGATGTCTGTCTGTCCGTCTGTCTGTCTGTCTGCCTGTCCGTCTGCCTGTCTGTCTGTCTGTCACAGCCGATTTATTCGGAAACGGCTAAACCGATTGTCATGAAAATTGGTAGGAGTATGTGATCTATCGTTCCCTTTACATGCAGCAACTGACGCCATTTTCACATACATGTGAAAGGAGGGTGCAAAATTTTTTTTTATAAAATATAGCCATGTGGGGTATCAAATGAAAGGTCTCAATCAGTATTTTTCGAAACTGGTTCAATATTTGATACTGGGTGACATATAGGGGAGTGAGGGCTCAAAATATGACCCCCAAAAAGTGTAACAGGTCTCGTTCTCAGAACCAATCCAACCGACAAATCTGAAAAAAATGTCAACAGTGCATCTCTACGAAATCTAGGCCTCAAAATATATCCGGTTCCGATATCTGCAGAAATAAAGTTAATAATAGTATATTTCCAAATTTTAGAAATTTACCCGGCACTCCCCTTATGTTCATCCCAGAAGTACAAAATTTGGCATGCCTATAATGAAGAATATAATGCACAATTTGATCAAGTTTGAAGAAAATTCAACTACTATTAACAAAGTTATAGGGGTTAAAAGTTTACACTTTTTTGTGAATTTCGTGGACTCTAGAACCTGATGACGTCATCATCACATATCAATTCCTCAATACCACAACGAAGTAAGTTCGTATGAATTGGGTGGAAAAGAATTATTTTGTTTTAGTTCTTTAATCATTTGTATATGAATCTAAATTATTCTAACAAGACATGTGTGTATGTAGGCATATAGTATATGCGTGCTAATGAACTTTGCGGGTAGAGCCTAATTCAAATATAATAGATATAAGAAGTAAATCGGAAATATGGGTACGATCAATTTATATACGTGCCTATATGTGTACAGTATACGGAAATAGGCAGTTTGTTTGTTTAAGGTGAGCGTAACATCTATGGCTGTAATATGTACGTATGTCTCGTAGTTTGCTGTATACGGGGAGAAAAATGTGCGTTGAAATTTCTTAGATAAGATGAACACAAAACCTTTATAACCGAAGCACGAGCTTCCGGTATTCCGACTTGTTCTTTTTTCACGAACATGCGAAATGTATAATATAAACCATAAGACAAGTATATTATTCCCAAGCATTTGGTTGCATATAATTATGAAATTGCGGATGTCGGGTTATTGCTTTCAGAAAATATAAAAATATCAAAAAAAATTTCACTGGATAACGCAAAGAACCAAGGCATAAGCATAAGCACTGTTTTTTTTTTTGACGAGCAACCTGTCCGCATGATCGTAATATCTTAGGCCCATGTATTTTGTTTATGTTTTTATTCATTTTGAAAATCATGCAAAGTGTTGCAATAAATCATAAGACAAATATCTGCGGAATTTTGTTCGTAGGCATATGGTTGCATATGTTAGTATTATGGATTTGTAGGAAGTTTACATTTGCAGATGCTGTGTAATTAATTTCAGAGAACATAAAAACATCACAAAACTGTCCTGGATAAATTACAAGGCAAGTATCATGATGATGATGATTTTTTATAAGCTATGTAGATATCGTCATGATCGCTATATGATGTTCTCATGTAGCGAATACATGTATAAAAGGAATATCTTCTAGAAGTCATTATCATTTGCAATGCTGCATTATACCAAGATGGTAAGTTTAATTAACATCGCTTTAATTGATTCAATGCGCTTTTAGCGCAAGAAAGCTGAGCGCCAACTTTATGTCTGGGTTACTATTATATACTTTTCTTTTTGACTTTTATGAAACACAAAAAATCTGCCTCCAAAACTAAAAAAATCTATTTCTGAAGTAAAATTCTATGTGCTTTTAGCGCAAGAAAACTCAGCGCCAACTTTATGTATGGGTCGCTAATATTTCTTCCATTTTAATTGTAAATTGGTTTTAAAATAAAATTCGTTGCGCTCTTAGCGCAAGAGAACCGAGCGCCAACTTCAAGTTTGGGTCGCTAGTAGAATTTTCTTGATTTACTTAAGAAAATATTTTACAATAGTTTATTATTTGTTTCCTTAGAATACCATCGAAATCCTGAACAATGTCAGCGAAACATTACCCCAGACCTATGTGCCAATATCCAGTTTATAGGTGGGTAAAAAATATCTCATCAGCAAATTCAAGCTTGTTAAAACTAAATTTGGACAGCGTTTGACAGTCCATTTTAGTAATAATAATTTTGTTTTCTTACCCCCTCGCTTCTCCGAAAGGATTCGTAGTCAGAAGCAGGTCGATGAGCTGAGCGCTATACAGGAACACTATTTCGTTTCCGAAGGAGTGGATGTGCAGGAACAAAATTATTTCAAAATAAAATTTGTTCAAAATAATAACTACTCAGCTTATGCACTGTAATTTAAATTAATATTCAAAATGTCGAATAATATTGTGAAATAGTTTTACAAGAATTTTAAATAACATCACCAGCCGATTTGTAATGAATTTAATAATTTGTATATGAAATGTTTACGTTACACTGTGAAATAAATTTCTAGAGTCATTGTTTGATATCGAGAAAGATAAATAAATAACTGTACACATATTGTTAATTCTAAAGAATATTGAATAATGTATTTGTAAATAAATATAATAAAATAAATATTTGAACTTTATCAACGAACTTTTTCATTTAAACTTAATCCCATTACCTAAGTCAGCAATGATAACCGCAAAATCTGCATCGGCCAAGCCCGCCGCGAAGCCTACCACCTAAAGCCCGCACCATAGCCGCCCGCCGTGATCCTCACAAACCCCACTTCAACCAAGCCACTCACCGCAAAGACCGATATCCAGGCAAATACATCAAAACAGCTTAATAAACCCCAAAAAGCACACCAAAAAGATAGATACCCCCTACCCAAACAACTTAACACTCCCCAAAAAGCACTCAGAAAACATTGCTATCTCATATACACACCAAACCAGCTTAATAACCCACAAAAAGCACACCAAAAAGATCGATACCCCCCCCCCCCCCCCCCGATAAAGGCACCAAATAAAACTTGGCACTCCCCAAAAACCCTTGAAAAAGATCGCTATCCCAGAAACACACCAAAAACAGCTTGATATCGCCCAAGACGCGCATTGAAGCTTCATATCCCAGAAACACACCAAAGCATAACTCGGTATTATCCAAGACACACAGGAGAAGTACTTATCATCAATACAGCTTACTATCCCCAAGACACAAACCACCCACCCCCACCACGACCCCCGACAAAAGCACAGGCCTCCCACAAAAAGCAACACCACGTACCCAAGGCTCCAAAGGCACCCCTCACCCAAGGCACACACCCAAAACCCCACCAAAGGCACATAGCCCGAAGCCCCAACAAGGGCACACACCTAAAGCCCCCAGCAAAGGCACACCCTTACCCAAGGCGCACACCTCTTCCCCAAGGCGCGCACCCGAAAGCTCGCAGTACGGAAGAGACGGAGCAAGCTTAAAAGCTCTATCATGCTATCTCACTCTAACACACAGGACTTATTGGGAGAGTATCCCACTTACTACTGGCGAATGCTGCTTCATCCGAGACAGTCCTGAAGGTAGAACATACCCTCAGAGCTGTCCTCCTGCAGACTGCATTCAGTTTGTTAGTATTAACTGACATCCGTAAACGCCTCGCTCCAAACTGGGGTCGCATAGGGTATGATTGAGGGCACCACCCTGGCTATAAGCAACCTAGAGGTATGCCGTAGCCTTCCAACGTTCGGCATCATCCTTGCCAGGGCCATACTAGCAGTGGATGATTTATCACGAACATACTGTAAGTGTTGTTTATAGCTGAGCTTCCTGTCTATCACCACCCCCAAGTATTTGATGGTCGGCTTGGAAGTGATGATATGATTCCCGATTCTAACACAGGCGTAATTTCTCTTCCGGCGCTTCGTGATGAGGACCGCTTCTGTTTTCTCCTCCGCAAGCGTCAGACCAGAGCTCTCTAACCAGCATTTGACAGCACTGATTGCTTCGCTTGAGTATAACTCAGCATCTTCGAGATGCTTTGCGACAACAACCAGCGCTATCTCGTCAGCGTAACCCACCACTGTGGCTTCCTCTGGAAGGGGAAGATTAAGTACATCGTTGTACATGATGTTCCGCATTAGCGGAATATGGAATCCAAAACGGAGCCCTTCAGTTAAGTAACTATCGACGATAGCAGCGAGATAGGCGGGAATACCAACCTTCGCTAGGAATTTGCGTATTAGGCCGAATTGAATGCATTTTTCACGTCCAGGGTTACTACCACGCAATATTTGCTGGTACTACCCTTTCCGTGGATTGCATCTTCGACCAAGCCAGTAACCAATTTGATGGCATCAGTGGTTGATCTGGCTTTTCGAAACCCATACTGCCGATTTGAAAGGCCGCCTTGGCTCCCAACAACCGGAAGTAATCGATTATAGATTACCCACTCTAACATTTTCCCCACCCTGTCCAAAAGACATATGGGTCGGTATGACGATGGTTCGCCTGGAGGTTTACCAGGCTTAGGCAAAAGTACCAACTTCTGTCGCTTCTATGCCGCTGGAAATATTCCCTCGGACGTGCACGCTACGAACAACTCAGCGAACATGTCCGGCCTGGATTTCACTGCTAGCTTAAGGGCCTTATTCGGTACTCCGTCCAGGCCCGGCGCTTTATTGTCTCCTATTCTACCGCAGATCTCCAGCAGCTTGTCTCTGGTGACTGGCGGGATTGCAGTCACATTCAGAGGTGGTTGAACATTCTTTCTTTATGGAAGCCACCCTTATTTAGGGGGTATGTGCAGAGACGGTGGACTATTGAATTGTAGGCAGCCATTCTTTGTATTGCGGTATGAGCCGAAGTTGCTGGTATCGTTCTTTTGGTTGCCGTTGGTTTCCTGTATATCTCGAATTCGAGTTTTCCGCTATTGTTTGTTACTCGTAGGTCCAAAAATGGTAGAAATCCATGTTCTTCCTTTTCTATTGTGAATTGGATCTTCAGGTGTATCCTATTGATATCTGTTAACGTGTTGTCGGTCTTGTCATTTTCCACTATGGCAAATTTATCATCGTCATATCTGAACCAAATCCTCAGCATTATCCCCTTTTCTTCAATGATGGATTCCACGTATGCCATAAACATTTCCGTCACCAGTGGTGACATTGGGTTGCCCATGGAGACTCCTGCTGTGGTTGTATAGAATTTCCCACGAAATGTGAAATAATTTTCATCCATACATAGTGATGCCAATTTAGTGTATTTTCTCACTTTGGCCCTCCAATTTATTGTGTTGTTCAATTTATTCCAGACGAGGAGCCAACACGGTGCGTTCTTCGGATGCGATGCACGTCATCGAGGACGGTCATTCTGTGACGAGGCTAGATCTGGAGCTGGTACGACAAGCGAATAAGCCACACACCTTGGACGCATGGAAGAGTTTGGAAATATTGCGAAAGGATGCGGGAAAATTGATGAACACAGATGGAGGGAGAGTAAGTAGCTCTCGAAATACGTATTTACTTACTATTAAAATATATTGTAGTAGGAGAAAGCTACCTAGTTTTATTTTTACTGTGTATCTGCACCCTGACTTTACGAATCTAGGATGAGCTATTATTTGATATTATTTCAATAGATATCGCTCCAGAGAGTCTTTTGGGGCCTGCTATAATTTTCATCAGACTCTTCGGTTGGGTAGTTTTTGACAACGGGCTCTCAAAGTGATTGACCCTTTTAGACCTTACACTCCTCCCCTTTGAAACTAAGATTTGCTTCGAAAAGTGATAATCAGGACCCGCCATGGCTTATTCAGTGAAAACAAGTCGGGAAACCGGAAGCTGGGCGCTTCAGGTGTGAAAGGTTTTGTTTGTTTCTATATTTGAGTGTAGAACTATCCCATTTGTACGTAGCCCGTTAAGAATATGCATAAAGCATACCAGAATTAGTACTTCGGGTTGTTAATTTACACGGTAAGGCAACTTTGAGCTACTGTAACTTTGTTACTAATAGTATGATTTTAAACAAACTTGGAGATAATATGCTTCATATCATATTTTATACTGCTACCAACTTTTATAACTCTGACATAAACTTAAGGGGGGTTTTACTCAATTTTCCCAAAAATCCGGTAATATACTATTATTAACTTAATTTGAACAGATATCGATATGGAGAGTATTTTGAGGTCTGGGTACCGTATAGAGGCAGCTTCATGAATTTTTCAGATTTTTCGGTTGGGTAGTTTCTGAGAATGGCTCCGTTAAAGAAATCATCAATTTGCACCCCTCCCACTCCCCGCCTTTTTCACAAATCTCAAAACGAAGACCGGCTTCGAAAAGTACTAATCAAGACCTTTCATTTGATACCCCACATGACTATATTTGGTGAAAAAAATTTTTACAACCCTCTTTTACATGTGTGAGGACCCACCCTAAATTTTGACGTAGAAGGATATTACTCACTGCAGAAAAAATCTGGAAAAAATCTCAAAATACGTCCCATATCGATCCTTTTTTTTCAAAAAGGTCAATGGTATACTACTTGTGAAATCAATTGGAAATCCTTTTTAAGTTCACCGAATTGCAGTAGTAAAGGTTAAAATATAAAGGATGATACTACGCACTGTACCTGCTAAAATTATATAATAATAGGTGAAAGTTGCCTCCTTTGTAAATATTATACTAAAGTGAATAGACTGGCATACTAAATGCATGAATATTGTGAGCTGCTATAACTTCACTCCAACACGTAAAAAATACACAAAACCTTTCTTCGCTGAAGCCTCGAGCTTGTTATTTTTATAAATCGAATACTATTTAAATTTTAATTGAGCCAACACCCGGTTGGTTTTTGGTCAGGTAGTTGTCGTTGACGTTTGCCCCTTCTCTTTATTCAGGCTTCTGCCTAATTTGGATATTCGATCGATTACACCGCGTCTGGAAAGTGTGACTACTATGTGGATTATACTGCATAGAGTGCATGCTACGGTAGGGCGCGTAGCAGTTGGATTCCCAGTTTGAACACAAAAATTTTTAGATGCATATATAATTGGCACAACAATCCATATTGGATCAGGGCCTTGAAGTGTGTTAGAGCACTTCATTCAAGACCGTAACGGTACACTAGGAGACAATGTGGTCAGCATTGCGCTCGCCCGAGATTATTACCCTGATTTGACTCAGGTACTCATTCACAGCTGAGTCGACTGGTATCCGACGTCAAATCACGATACAAATCCCACTGTCGCCAGCGAGATTTGAACCGCGACCTTCCGTACGACAGCCTTGTGCTCTAACCACTCAGCTATCCGAACACATGCATATAGTGTGACAGATGCATATAGTGTGGTGTAAATAAGATTTTAGAAGATGCGAAAGCACGTGATTATGAAGTAAAGCCGATTAACTAACGCAAAGTGATAGTTCCCACGAGCTGGTTTGCACAGAAATCTTTCAAGATGATAAGGATGCGTAATAAGGCACAAAGTGATCCTAAAGAAAAGGTGCAGTCTTCCCAACGAACAGTAAAGGGACACCGGCACAATCCATGACGTCAGAAGACGGAAGCTTTCCCAACCATCGGGTTTCCCCGCAAAATCATCATAACGAAAATCACCGAACTGAGGCACGCAGGACATATCACATATATAAATGCTTAAAGCAGGTGAAGAAGCAGCGTTGCTAGGGGATACTGCGGCGGTCGAAATGAAGAAGGATTCGCTTGCCATCGAGTGCTACGAAATAGGAGGATGTGCAGAGATACACAGAGAGCGTCGATAAGTCTTTCTATACAAAAAACGTATTGCTTGGGTGATCTGTCGGCTACGTGAATGGAGTCCAGTAAATGAATCTTAAATGCGACTAGTTTAACCCCATAGGGAAGTCTTGCACTAGCTCGCACAAACCAATCTGTGCCACAAATGTGGCGAACAAGATCATTTTGCCACGGACTGCAGAGGCAGTTAATTTCCAGTGTTCAGAAAGGCGTTAGTAACTAAGTTCAAATGTGTAACTAAATCTGCATCACCGTTGAGCGGCCCTAGACGCTGTTCTTCTAAACCGTGTTCGAAAACAATGTCGATATAGCCATATGCATATTGGAGTATAGACAGCAGACAAAAACAGTAAGGCGGCAATATGGAGAATATAGACGAACTGTAGAGGGCGGATATACAAGTGCCGAGATTGGAGCCATATACATATATCTATAGCTGCAACCCAGCATCGAACCTCGCATTAGAGGTGTCCACATCATTGCTGGAGGATCTATCATTTGATTCAAGCAGGTACAATCCCAAAATAAAAACCGGTCACCTCAATGCATAGCCAGAAGAATAAATGCAAAGGGACGACTATTGCAATCGGTAGTGGACCACATTTTCGTCACTGCTAATCAACGATCTCTGGTGATATGTCAGGGTAGAGTACCCGCAGAGCGATCATCAGGCTATCATCTTTCAAACCTCGTATAGGAATAATATGGAGCCAACAAACAGAACTGCGATGAGTTCGGTAAGCAGCAAACCTGATGGCGACATCTCCCAGGGGGTGCTTCTCGAAGACACGTTGCTATCGGAAAGCATACAAGAAGAAGTTCCACCGACAGTAACATTGCGGCAAGCGTGCGATGCCTCTAGAAGCAAAGAAAAGTTCGAATTTCTGGTGGAATTCAGAAATCCAGGTTTGTCGGCAAAATTGTCTCAAAATTGTGAAACGCTCCCAGTGCAAAAGAAACCCACCTGAATTCGAAAAGCTGCGCGAGGAGTGTAAAAACCTGAGGAAAAAATTACAACAGCAAAATTGAGCTTTTTAAACAGATGTGTACTAAAGCCAACTTTGAAACGCTTCCCACCGATTACCTGTTCTAAATTGTTGCAGAATATAATGAACACTCTCTTCCCAGAGGCTGAGAATCCTACGAGATTTCCTGCAGTACATGTAAACCGCGAAGAAGTTCCTGTAGTTTTAGATGATAGATACAGTAAAGAAACTCATTGAAAAGAGGACCCCAGCGAGAATCGAATCCCAAATATCGCCGTGAAAGTGGCAGCCAGAACAGCGCCAGGTAATGTTTGCTCAAAGTTTTACGGCGTGTACTAGAAAAATAGAATTTCCCGAGCAATGCAAGCCAGAAAATATTATACCCTTTCCGAAAGGAGGCAAGCCATTGGGTCATCCTTCCTCCCAGAGACCGATATATATATACTTATGTTGTTTGTTCCCGCTAGTGAAAAAAAAAACAACAGAGTTAGAGAAATAACCTTTATTCGCTCCTTATGCTTTCAAAGTTTTTCTAGAACTAACTTATCTTTAGAACAATTCTTGCTTAAATACTATTTCTAACAAAGGGCACAAACTGCTGATCTTGCGGTCTTGCCTTACGTGATTTTTCCCAGTAACTATATTCTTTCAATGACTCATTGCTGAATATGCATTTTATTTTATTTAATGTTATTTGATATTGCAACGACTTCTTGTTTATGCTTCAAGTGTTGGATATTCAGTCTTATCTTATTATGAGTCATTGATGTTTATTTTATAGGGTAAGCGTTACATGTAACCCCTCCCTCCTTTGAATGGACTTCGTCCTCGAAAGATACAGATTCTACATCTTTATTGGATTTTATTGGCTGATTTTTACTTTTATGTATTATGTTTCTGATGTTGATTTGTTTTTTGTTTAATTTACAGTAGCAATAGAATGTAAGTATAATCATTATTATGATTATAAAAATTACAATTGTAGTTGAAATTACTGTTTTCTTTCCTGTATATTGGATTTCTGTTATTTTTTCTATTTGAAATTCATTAATTTGTTCCCAAGTGGGTTGATGATAATATTTTGATGTATCTATAATGGTTGGTATGATGATTCTAGATTTGTATTCAGGTATATGGTTATGAAAAGTTATTTTATTTGTATTTATTGAACAATTATCAAAATTAAATAGGAAATTACCGGAATCTTTTTGTTTCCTCTCGTCACAATTACTATGCCAAATCAATTTCCTTGTACTGTGATTATAAGTCCTGTTTCTATTTCTGTAATATCCTTCTGTTCTTCTAATTTTGGTACATGTTTCGTTTGAATGGAAACATAATCTAGTTTGTTTTAAATCCTTTACATAATCTTCGTTTTTGTAATGGTAGGATTTGTTTTTATATTTCATAATATTACTGGGTTCAAATTTTATTTCATGTCTTGTATTATTGGGTATCGGTATTACAATGTATTTATAAAGAGTTACAATATTATTGGGAATTTTAATTATAAATAGTAATTCTGTTGGCTTAATTTTATTTGAAGCTAGTGCCAATTTTACGTATTTAAGTTTCTTTATATCAATATTAAAATCAAGGATTTCTTCTTTTGTAAACATGTTTCTGCTCATTAATCCTATTTTAGCTGACATTAAATTATCCTGCAGTATTTCTATTTCATTTTGCAGTATTTGTATATTTATTAGTGTTGACAAGTAGTGGATTTCTAATTGAAAGTTTTTTTAATTTTCTTGTAATTTTTGTTCAATGAGTGCTCGATCTTCTTTTACCGTATTTATTAGTTTTTGAATTTGTGTTTCAATTCTATTATTGATTTATTGATTCACGCTATTAATTATTTGATGGTTATTTTTGTCAATTGTATCCATGTGTCTTTCTATATTTTGTCTGTCAGCCGCGTCTATTAGGCGAAAGATCCAATTATAAATTGTTTCAACAGGATTTAATATGCCGCGTTTAGCTCGATTGTACTGTTTGCATTTTCTTTTCGCTTCATAATAGGATTCAAGGGTAAAGAAATGTTAGTTGTGAATGTTGTCACAAAATGTTTTATGCTGTTTTTCTAATCTTTCCTTTTCCTTTTTCTCATATTCTTTTAGATAAAGTTGCCTGAATGATGAATCGCAAAGGGAATCTGTTTTGTCAGTAGTTAGTGTAGGAGTAGTGCAAGTTTGAATATTGGGTATAAAATTATTTTTAGGGGTTTCTCCTTTTTAAGGTTTTGTTTGTAAAACAAAACCTTATTAAAATCGGTTTACTGTCTGTCTGTCTGTCCGTCTGTCTGTCTGTCTGTCCGTCACACGCATTTTTCTCGGAGACGGTTGTAGCGATTGGCACCAAATTTGGTAGAAAGGTGGGAACTGTGAACGCTCACGCATATAGTAAGTTACATCCTTTTACGTCGAATTTAAGGGGGGTCCCCATACATGCAAAGGGAGGGTGTAAAATTTTTTTTTAACAAATATAGTCATGTGGGGTATCAAATTAAAGGTCTCAATTAGTACTTTTCGAAGCCGGTCTTAGTTTTGACATTTGTTGAAAAGGTGGGGGTGCGGGGGGTTGAAAGTGGTCATTTTTTTAACGAACCCATTCTCAGAAACTACTCAACCGAAAAATCTGAAAAAAATCAGGGGGCTGTCACTATATGGTGCCTAGGTTCCGAAATACCCTCCATACCGATGCCTGTTCAAATAAAGTTAATAATAGTACATTACTATAATTTTTAGTAATTGACAGGAAAACCCCCCTTAAGTTCACCTTAGAATCACAAAATTTTGCAACAATATAGGCTACAGCATAGAGCATGATCCTGCCAAATTTGGTGAAAATCGCACTATTATTAACAAAGTAATACTAAGTCAAAGCTGTCGCTTCTCTGCAAATTCGAGACTATGAATGTCAATATCACTTGAAAGTGGCTATTTTCACATAATATATACATATTTTACGTGCTACATGCTAATGGGACAAATGCACACCCAAATCTCTTCATAAAAGAAATAAACAAAACCTTTCATACCTGAAGCGTCTAACTTCCGGTTTCCCGACTTGTTGTTGTATTGATATGGGGTTGGTGGGTATTGGTTTGATGTCGTGGCATCAATGGGGGAATAGGGTATAAAGTTGGTGTTCTAAATCCGTTATTTCTTGGTTAATTATTTTTTATCTATGCTGATTTTTTGTTAGCTGATTTGACTGGTGTAATTGTGAGATTGCAATTTGTATATATTTTAGATCAATTTTGTGTGTAAGGATTTTATAGTCTTCTACTAGTTGGATGTTTTCTCCTCTGATTTCCGCGTATCCTGTTTCGCTTTGAATTCTTTCGACAGTTAATAGGGATAGGGTTTGTTGTACCGTCCATAGATGAAGTAGTATCAGGAGTTTCATTGTCTGTAATGATAGAGGTCCTCGGTGAATGAAGTTTTATGGTCTTTTTTGGTTTAGGATGTTTTGTTTTATTTGTTTTCTGGACAGGGGTATGTTATTCTGTGTGAATGCTAATCGTTTATTCTGGGCTATTAGTTCTGAAAATTTAAGGGTGTAGATATCTAGATATAGTTTAGAATATACGGATAAAATGATTTTTTGATATTCGGAGTCGTTTGGAAATTAGAATGTTGACACATGATAAGTCACATGCCAGATTTATGTCGATCGCCGTAATAAAGCACCTATTTATCGGTACGAATGACTTCGCTAAAAGGACAAAAATTGAAGCCAAGGCTGTACATGTGTTTTTTCAAGAAACCTAAGGTTTGTGGATTAGGTATAGAAGATTAATAGTCAGTTAAGATTTTATGGCTAAAAATCGCATTCTACTTTTTAAATGCGGTTTTCTCAAAACCGCGTGTTGAAAATCGGCTGCCACCATAGCCCAAAATCGATCCGACGAAATTCTTTGAAATTTTCATGACTTATTCAGAAGATATTTCTACGGTCTGCAAACTAGGATAATTGCGATTCATTCAGTAGTTTTTTTTTATTCATTAAAGAAGCCTTAAAAAAACCAAAATTCAGGAAAAAAGTTTAACACGGCGCCAAAAATTTACCTTTTAATATTTTTTAATAATCCTAGTTTGCGGACTGTAGTTAAGCCTTGACATGCATAATATGCCACTTACTTGTTTTCTTTAAGATGATCATAGCGCCCTCTAGCGTGGCCGCAGAAAAACACCTTTTTTTGGAGATGGTTGTATAAATTGCTCTGTATTTCAATAACCAACTACGCGATCGGGCTGGAAAAATTACTACGCATGCAAAATATTAGTTAATATATGGTGAAAAATTCGTATTTGCTTCTTCATCCAGTTCTTTACCAAAAATTTTTAAAAGAAGCCAAAAAAAAAGCCGCCTTCACACGGGATGACCCCCTTAAGGTTATCTTGTAATTTTAATAGGGTATAATTATTGTTGTTCCCTAATGAGTCGTAGTTAGAAATTGTTTTGGTTTTGTTATTTATTACTATCAAAGTCCAGTGGTTGTTTCCTGCATGAGTGGGTATTAGGATGTATTCAAAAATGTTTTCGTTTCTTGTCCATCTTCTGATTGAATTGTATCCGTCTTTTATGAGTTTGTTGATAAAAAATGTATTGTATTCGTCTAATTGTTTGTTTGGTGAATAATTGTTGGTTGTTTATGTCTGGTTTGTCTTCTCGTTTCTTGTTGAGTGTGTCAATCCATTTGTTTTTTTTTTGTTTTTCAGTTCTTTAAGTAATTTGTCTTTATTTATGTGTCCAAATTGGATTTCTACTGGTTTATGTTCTGTTCTGCTGCTTCTAATACTATTAATTCTAAGCCTTTCTGTTTGGTTAGTTCCTGAAGTGTTCTAATTTTTTCTGTAAGAGTGTTACGTAATCTGTTAATGTCCGCTGTTCCAGTGTGTGATCCAGGTGCT
The DNA here is from genome assembly GCF_905115235.1 of Hermetia illucens. Lineage (NCBI taxonomy): Eukaryota > Metazoa > Arthropoda > Insecta > Diptera > Stratiomyidae > Hermetia > Hermetia illucens. Next base: position 128,369,643 of record NC_051849.1, on the reverse strand, counting down.
GTAATATGTACGTCGATGTCCTTATGTTTAAGCCATTGTTATAAGGTTATTATGTCGACTTCATTATCCATTATAATTTTCTTTGGTTTTCCCATTATTGTTATGTATTCTTGCATTAATTTCTGTAAGGTTACTGCATTTTTGTCGGGGGTAAATTTTACATATAAAAATTTCAAAAAATTTGTCCATTGCTGTAAAAAAAGTTTTATTTTTATTCATATACAGGTCGATGTATATTATTTCATTTACGTTTTCAGGGGTCTCGGATATCTCAAATTTGGTTTTGTATGGTTTCCTGTCATACTTTGTTTTTCCATATGTTTCGCAATTGTCTATATATTTATTTATCAACTTTTCTAGTTTCGGGAAATAGTATTTATTTTTTAATTCTAGGTATGTTTTGTTGGTTCCTATGTGGTTTTTATCGTGCTCAGTCTCAATGATTCTGAGTGTTTGCTCTTGATCTAGCAGATCAATTGCTCGCTTACTGTATTAAAATTATATATAATTATTTAATTACGACAGTAACACTAACAAACAATATCAATCTCTTAATGCTATAGCGTGAACAATATTTTTTGTTAGCCCATCTTTAGCTAACACAAACAAACTGGATGGTTTACCCACTCGAGAGCATGCCACATATATCTGTCCGTGTGGAAAACATGGTGTGCTCAAATTTAAGCCACAAACAGACATTGTTGGCCTTGGGATCTGTTCATAGTCATTGCAAATGCCAATCTAATGGGAAATTGAATACGTTTGAATTGAATTGGCACATCTGTAGGTATAATAGGAATCATCATCATCAACGGCGCAACAACCGGTATCCGGTCTAGGCCTGCCTTAATAAGCAACTCCAGACATCCCGGTTTTGCGCCGAGGTCCACCAATTCGATATCCCCAAAAGCTGCCTGGCGTCCTGACCTACGCCATCGCTCCATCTTAGGCAGGCTCTGCCTCGTCTTCTTTTTCTACCATAGATATTGCCCTTATAGACTTTCGGGTGGGATCATCCTCATCCATACGGATTAAGTGACCCGCCCACCGTAACCTATTGAGCCGGATTTTATCCACAACCCGACGGTCATGGTATCACTCATAGATTCCGTCATTGTGTAGGCTACGGAACGCCCACCCTCATGTAGCGGGCCAAAAATTCTTCGGAGGATTCTTCTCTCGAACGCGGCCAAGAGTTCGCAATTTTTCTTGCTAAGAACCCAAGTTTCCGAGGAATACATGACGACTGGCAAGACCATTGTCTTGTACAGTAAGAGATTTGACCCTATGGTGAGACGTTTCGAGCGGAACAGTCTTTGTAAGCTGAAATAGGCTCTGTTGGCTGCCAACAACCGTGCGCGAATTTCATCATCGTAGCTATTATCGGTTGTGACTATCGACCCTAGATAGGAGAAATTGTCAACGGTCTCAAAGTTGTATTCTCCTATCCTTATTATTCTTCGTGTTTGTCCAGTGCGGTTTGATGTTGTTGGTTGATTCGTCTTCGGTGCTGACGTTGCCACCATATATCTTGTCTTGCCCTCATTGATGTGCAGCCCAAGATCTCGCGCCGCCTGCTCGATCTGGATGAAGGCAGTTTGTACGTCTCGGGTGGTTCTTCCCATGATGTCGATATCGTCAGCATAGGCCAGTAGTTGACTTGGACTTGGACTTGAAGAGGTTCGCACCTCTTGCATTTACCTCAGCATCACGGATCACTTAACCGGTTAAAGAGGACGCATGATAGGGCATCCCCTTGTCGTAGACCGTTGTCGATGTCGAATGGTCTTGAGAGTGATCCTGCTGCTTTTATCTGACCTCGCACATTGGTCAGGGTCAGACTAGTCAGTCTTATTAATTCCGTCGGGATACCGAGTTCCCTCATGGCCGTGTACAGTTTTACCCTGGCTATGCTATCATAGGCGGCTTTAAAGTCGATGAACCGATGGTGCAAATGTCGTCCATATTCCAATAGTTTTTCCATCGCTTGCCGCAGTGAGAAAATCTGATCTGTTGCTGATTTGCCTGGAGTGAAGCCTGTTTGGTGTGGGCCAATGATGTTCTGGGTGTATGGGGCTATCCGGCCTAGCAAGATAGTGGAGAATATCTTATAGATGGTACTCAGCAACGTGATACCTTTATAACTGCTGCACTGTGTGATATTTCCCTTTTTATGTAGAAGACAGGCATTGATTCGCTGTACCATACCTTGAGCACAAGTTGATGAACCACTTGGTGTAATTGGTCGCCTCCATATTTAACCAATTTGGCTGTAATTCTATCGGCTCCTGGCGACTTATGATTTTTTAGCCGATGAATTGCAGGGACTGTTTCTTCTAAACTTGGTGGTAGCAGTATTTGTCCGTCGTTTCCAGTTGGCGGGACCTCCAACTCGCCGATGTTCTGGTTGTTCAGTAGCTCATCAAAATACTCAACCCATCGCTCTAATATGCCCATTCTGTCAGAAATCAGATTTCCCTTTTTGTCTCGGTAGGGTGAGCATCGAGGCCTTCTGTGCCTGGTGCGGTTGCTGTATTTTTCTAGTTCACCGACTTCTTGGTTTCTCAAGGCTTCTTTTTTCCGTCTGTGAAGTCGCTTCTCTGCTCGACGGAATTCGTGAAGTCTCTGCGCGTGCCTGCGTTCTTTGAGAATACAACATTACTCGGTATGCGGCATTCTTCCGTTTCGTTGCTAGCTTACATTCATCGTCAAACCAGCCGTTTCGACTCCTCTTGCGGTTGGGGCCAAGTATGTTTCTGGCCGTGTCCCTCATAACGTTCTTCAGGTGATTGTGAAGATCATTCGATGATGCTTCATCTCCAGGTCCTCTGTTGACTGCAGTTATTGCGGCATCTATTTCCCTCTTATAGGTGTTGCGGAGGGTTGTGTTGTGGATGGCTTCAGTGCTAAGTCTCACCTGATTGTCAGAGGGGATTCTAGGTGGTATTGTTATTCGAGCTCGGAGCGCCATGCGAACGAGATAGTGATCCGAGTCTATATTGGCTCCTGTAACGCTGTTATATCAGCCCTATCTTGGGATAGGGTATCGGCTAGCTGCTCATCAGCTTCATCTCTGTACAGGGAGCGCACGTTCCATGAGAAAATGCGCAAATCGTTAATCCGTTGTCGTTGCAGGGTCCGTCGTTTTAAAGTCCATAGTGTCCGAAGCTCCTTTCGTGGCTCCGTAACTTCAGTTTTGCGTGTAGGGTTGTCAGCCCTATCCAACCCCCAACCTGGAGGACCAGTTGGTACAGTTTGTCCCGTTTTTAGGCGAGGGAGACTCGCCTTCATCCTTCTCCGTATGCAGCTTTTCATTACGAAAGAGCTCCCAGCGGTCACCACGTGGAGGTGGAGGTAGGGTTTGGTGGTAGAGCTGTTGGTGTTGGTTCAGCAGGCATTTCCCAGGTTTTATGCTCCATCGTGGGTATCAATCCACGTTTCGCCCTGAGACCTATACTACCCTTTGACCACCATAATAATAGGAATCCGTGGTATTAATATATTTCCACAAAAATCTATCACTGGTAACACTAAGTATATATCGGGAATAACCTATAATAACAAAAACGAATGTTTATTTTTATAAATAAAAAAATTTAAGCTCAGGGAAATTCGAAATAGAATGAAAAACATTTCCAAAAAAGACGATAATTGATCAGTTATCGAGCTAGATGAAAAATGATTAAGTTACTAAAAAATAGGGGTTGGTGGTAGAAGGGTAAAAGGTAAGGGTTGTATGTATTTTTTAATGCCACATTATAGAAAAATAAAAATAAAAAATGTTGTCCAAAATCTAATAACAAAAATGTTAAGGGTGGACAACCCTTATCAGTTAGGGCTATGAAAAATAGATAGTAGCCGATTTTCAGGCCTATTGAATATGCAAATAAAATTTCGAAAGAATCGGCCAAGCCGTTTCGCAGGAGTATGGTAACTAACATTGTGATATGAGAATTTTATATATAAGATTGGCGAACTATTTGAACAAGTAATATACAATAGACTGTGTAATATTTCTGAAAAAGAAGGAGACCTTTTGAACAAGTAATGCGAATTTGGTAAAGTGTGATCAACTTTCGATGCAATCGCTGGTTCGGACCTTAATACAGGAAGGCAAATGCTACGCAGCGGTAATTGTAGATGTAAAATTGCGTTGGAAACTGCAAATTGAAAAAAAATAATGGAAGTCTTAGTCAAACTACAGGCCACGAGACATATTGTACGCATTGTTGTCGAATTTCTCGTGGGGAGAAGTATGTACTGCATCCTGAACGATAATAATAATCGTTGGCGCAACAATCCATATTGGATCAGGGCCTTGAAGTGTGTTAGAGCACTTCATTCAAGACCGTAACGGTACACTAGGAGGCAATGTGGTCAGCATTGCGCTCGCCCGAGATTATTACCCTGATTTGACTCAGGTACTCATTCACAGCTGAGTCGACTGATATCCGACGTCAAATCACGATGCAAATTCCACTGCCACCAGTGAGATTTGAACCGCGACCTTCCGTATGACAGCCTAGTGCTCTAACCACTGAGCTATCCGGACACTGAACGATGGGCGGAAAATATTGCCAACAACTTGTGGTACATCATAGGGTTCTGTTCTAGGTGCTCCATTGTGGTTAATTATTTACGATGGAGTGTTGACGGTACGCTTCCCTACCAGTGTGACACCCATCGACTTTGCTTATGATATTAGGATAACAATAGTTGCCAAACGTCTAGAAGAGATCGAGACCTACGTAAATGAAGCGATATGAGAGATCAATTCCCGGTTGAAAAATGTCGGCCTATTACTCGTTGAACATAAAACAGAAATAGTTCTAATGAGCAAGAGAAGAAAGGGGACAACTGTGAAAATTAGAGTTTGCGAACAAATAATATACTCCCACCAACGCTTAAAAGTTTGAGAGTAATGATCGATCTGAAAATGGAAGAAACACATTGGACGAGCAACAACTAAAGCCTATTCCATCGCAGTCTCTAGTATGCAACCGGACATTGATAAGACAAAAGAAAGCCCACGTCTTCTTATTTCAAGGTTACTAGCTCCCGTGCTACACTACGCAGCCGCAGTTTAGGCAACTGTTCGGGAAAATAAATTTAACTCTTAAAAATTAGGAAAAACGTGTCAGCTAGGTGTATTTTAAGGAGCAGCAGCACACTCATAAGCAAGGATGCTCCCCATACGTACTATAGCTTATGAAGGCTGGCGCCTGGCGAAAAAAGAAGTATGCAGCCAACGAGTCTAGCGCATTTTGCAGGCAGTTAGCAAAAGAGATAAGACGAATCACAAACTGGCCGTTAGACATTCGGAAAATTCGAAGATGGTTGGGACCTGACAAACAAAATTGAAGACGGGCAAACGGGCGCTTAACACCCGAAAATATTGATGCGTTCATACTGGAGTCAACACAGGCTCAGAAATAAGTTTAAAAAGAGTTAAATACTATTAATGAACAGCTTAAGCAGGATGGATTGCGAAGAAGACAAGAAAGGGAGAGAATCACAATGAGCCGCAGTTAAAAGCTGTTCCAGCTCCGCCACGCAATGCTTTATAGCGTGGGAGGAGCGTTTTGATCAAGGCAATTTTTCGAATCCTGAAGTAATTGTGAAACTTGTAGTACTTTCCGTCATAATACAGCAATAAATGTTTACTTTCCTTCTTGGTTATAACTTTTGTAGAAGAGAACCAAACATAAACGTAAACATACTTTAAAGTATGTATGTGTGAACTATTTTATTATATCAACAATAACCGCAACAGTGGCAACGTTTTCAACATGTTCAAACTTTTCTTTCTTAGCCTATCCATCGTGCGCAAATAATTGGTTTGTATCAAATTTATATGAAATTCCGCACAAACTCAAGCATATTGAACAATACACCCTCGAGTAGCGTGGTAGCTATTTAAAGATAAGTAGCTAAATAAAGCCAATTGTTGAACAACAATAGCAGGAGGCATTTTTATTTGAATTCAACTCAATGTTAACGACAACTGTATTATCAAGAGTTGTTTCTGGAAATTATGCACCCTTTGACACTTTTGTATCATTTAGATTTAGCCATAAAGCCACGTCACTTCGTAATCTTCAAACTAGCTACTTGCTCGTATGTATTAATTTATTATGTCGTTTGTTCAGAAGCAGCCCACGTTCAACTGAAACCAGGGAGTTGACTGCAAGTGGTATTCGCTGCAGCTAGGATGATGTTGTCCATTGCATTCCTAAGCCTAATTTGGGACGGATATCCGGCTAAAACTCACAAAGTTAAAACTGCAGATGGATTTATTCTAAAAGTGCATAATCCTGTATGCCATGGAGCACAGCTGATTTAGATGCGATGTGAGAGTATGGCTTTTAATGATACTAGATCGAATTAGGTACAATAATTCATTTTGAGTAATATTTAAAGGAAAACAGGCACCGAATTTTGGGGCTCTACACAGGCACTTCTTTCTACAAAATCTAAACAGTACCACGTTAAGAATACTATATTTTATTAGTTGCCGCGAATTACTTCATGGTAGGGAAAAGGGGAAGTTATACGTAGTTCGTCGGTTTCCCTAAAGTGCAGCCGACTTTATAATGGTGGTATGATGGGTAGATGTTTAACTTTAATAGTCCAATTCTTTGCGAACCACAATTACACCGGAACATAGACTAGGTTTTTACAATCAATACTCGATAGATTTAACAATTAGACTTTATTAATTAATTTATTTAAAGAATGAAGAAAGAGTGAAGTGACTATTTTCTCGTTAGAGGCAGAAGAGAATTATCTCGCTTCATGTGTTTCTTTTCTGCCCCTAACTCATGGCACACTTTTCTCGCTAGTCTTCCACTCCCGTGGCGAGCTCTACAAAGTGGATATTTCCGCGCCATCTATTTGTTCGCATTCGCAACATTCGAAATAAATTTCGAATGCTGATCCCGGAACTTCGTTCACCGTCAATCCACAAAACGGACACGACGCTGCTTCGGGGCGGACACGGGTTTCAGCCTGGACAGAGAGACCGCCTTCCTGTGTCCAGCGATCTCGAGCTGGAAGAAATGTTCTCCCAGCTCGAGAACGCGGTACGGGCCCTCATATGGAGGCTGCAGCGGCTTCCAGACGGCATCCGTCCTTACCAGAACGTGCGTGCACGTGTCCAGTTCCTTGGGCGAACAGGCAGGTGTGGATGAGTGTCGGGTGGGTGGTGTGGCTTTTATGCGTCGGAGATTGTCTCTCAGCAGACGCACCAACCCCGACTCTGTGAGACCCGATCTCTTGTCGAAGACCGGATCGCTTGGGAGTCTCGGGTTCTCCCCATATACCAGCTCTGCGGGGCTGGCAGCAAATTCCTCTCGTCGGGTTGTATGTAGGCCGAGTAGGACGAGAGGTAAGACTTGGGAACAGGACGGATCGTCGCGTGCCATAATGGCGGCTTTCAGCGTCCGGTGCCAACGTTCTAGCATCCCATTGGATTGCGGGTGGTATGCAGTAGTCCGCTGGCGTTTAAAACCAAGGAGTTTGCCTAACCCGGAGAAAAGGGTGGACTTAAATTGCATTCCCTGGTCAATGATGACCACTGCAGGGACGCCAAAGCGAGGTATCCACTCTCGACAGAGGGCTTCGGCACATGATTGCGCCGTAATGTCTTTCAGAGATATTGCCTCAGGCCACCGCGTAAACCTGTCGATGATTGTGAGACAATACCTATAACCGTGCGAGTCTCGCAAAGGCCCTACTATGTCGAGATGTATTGTGTGGAACCGCTTGGTAGTGCGAGGGAATGAGCGCACTTCTTTCCTTACATGCCTGGAGACTTTACACTTCTGGCATGCGATACACTCTCTTGCCCAGGAATTGACATCCTTATTCATAGAGGGCCAGAAGTACTTCTCGGTGACTAGCCGATTTGTTGTCCTGATGCCTGGATGCGCTAAGTCGTGAACTGCGTGGAACACTTCCTTGCGAAATGTGGCCGGAATGTATGACCGAGGTCCCTTTTCCGAGTCTTCGCAGCAGAGGGAGAGGTTTGAGCCGAAGATGGGCAACTCCCGAAATTTGTATTTGGGATTGGATTTGAGGCTCTGAAGTGTTGCGTCATCCTCCTGCGCCTTGGCAATAGCCGAGAAATCGAGTGAGGCGGGGATGTTAACCTCGGAGACACGAGACAAAGCGTCAGCAACTATGTTGTCCTTGAGGGACACGTGCTGGATATCTGACGTAAACTGGCTTATAAAGCTCAGATGCCGAAGCTGACGAGGGGACGCTTTGTCGGGCTTCTGTTTCAAAGCATACGTGAGAGGCTTATGGTCCGTGAACACTGTGAACGGCCTGCTTTCTAGGGAGAAACGGAAGTATTTGATGCTCAATTACGTGGCGAGCAGTTCGCGATCGTAGGTACTGTAGTTCCGTTGAGCGGAATTCAACTGCTTCGAGAAGAAGCTCAACGGCTGCCAAACTTGATCCACCTTTTGGTGAAGGGCAGCACCTACTACGATGTCAGAGGCATCAACAAAAACGGCTAGGGGTGCATCTTGCAGAGGGAATGCCAAGAGTGTAGCGTCGGCCAGTTGTTGACGGGATTTGTCAAACGCGCGGTTAGCCTCTTCAGACCACACGATCTCTCGTGTGTTCTTAGTTTTGGGGCCAGACAAGTACGCGTTCAAAATGGACTGGTGATGGGCGGCCTTGGGCAGGAAACGACGGTAGAAGTTTAGCATGCCCAAGAACCTCCTCAACTCCCTCACTGTCTTTGGACGCCGGAACCTTGTTATCGCTTGCACCTTGTCTGAATCGGGCTGTATTCCTTTAGGGGAAATGAAATGGCCGAGTCTCACCTGTTTTTGGAGAAATTTGCATTTCTCAACGTTTAGGACTAAACCGGCCTCAAGGAGACGTTGAAACATGCACTCGAGATGGGCTAAGTGCTCAGACTCAGTGGAAGAAGCGACCAAAACGTCATCCAAATATACGAAACAGAACTCGAGGTTTCGCAGGACTGAGTGAATGAACCTTTGAAAGGTTTGCGCCGCATTGCACAATCCGAAAGTCATCCGGGTGAACTTGAAGAGTCCAAAGGGTGTGCATATTGCCGTCTTTGGAATGTCATCAGGAGCTACTGGGATTTGGTGATAAGCCTTGGTTAAGTCCAAGGTCGAAAAGATGTGGTAATTCGCCAGGTGATGCGCAAAGTCGTGGATGAGTGGAATTGGATATCGGTCAGGAACAGTCTGTGCATTTAGCCTTCTGTAATCCCCACATGGGCGCCATTCGCCGTTTGGCTTAGGGACCATATGCAGTGGGGAAGACCAACAGCTGTTTGAGCGCCTGCAGATACCCTGTTGAACGAGTTGTTCAAACTCTTTCCGTGCAATAGTCAGTTTCTGGGATGCTAGAGGACGCACCTTCGAGAAGATCGGGAAACCAGTAGTGATAATGCGATGCTGCACATTGTGCTTCACTGGTTTGGAGAGACTACACTCGGTAGTAATGTGGGTGAACTTTTGGAGAAGTGCCCGAACACGAGAGTCGGTAATGTCTTCTAAAAGAACGGAAAGATTATTGCCTGGGTGAGATACCATTTGTCCCGACGAATTAAGGTTGGTCGTGGAATCTATAAGAGACTTGTTTTGCAAGTCTACCAGCAATCCATAGTGACACAGGAAGTCTGCGCCTAGTATGGGGAAGCTGACATCCGCCAGGATGAAACGCCACGAAAACGCCCTACGCAAGCCAAGACTCACGTCCACTTGCCTATACCCGTATGTGTTTATGCGGGAGGAATTTGCTGCCGCAAGTTTGAGCGGTTGTGGGAAAAGTTGACGTTGCCGGGGTACGGGAAGAACCGAAACCTCCGCACCAGTATCGATGAGGTAGCTGCGCCTGCCGAGGGGGTCGAAAATAGTTAGGCGACGTGGCGCTGCGTTCTGGGTGACCGTTGCCAAGACCCTTCGCGGACCTAGTTTTTTGCGGTAGGCGCGAATCTACACGGTAGCGTATATCTTGTCGCTTTATCCCCGAATCTGCGGTAGTACCAGCAAATCCCTCGGTCCGCGGACTGTCCTGACGACCTGCCACCTGATCACCCTTTTCGGGTGGCAGACCGTGAGCGTGCTCGCGATCTGGCGCCCGAACGCTGAGCGTCCAACGTCGCCCGCATCTCGGCCACACTGGCTGTTAAAGTGGCTATCTCGCGCCTCAAGTCACCCACCTCATCCGACGGTGGTTGAACGGCCGCCAAGGTTGGGCGTACGTACACCTCCTGCACCTGGTCGGCCGTCGCTGCCAGTTCCTCCAAGAAACCGGAGACGCAAGCGAGGATCGCCTGGGTGCCCTCCGGGAGCCGTTGCAGCCAGAGCGACTTGATCAGGTCATCGCCGATCTTGCTCCCACCCAATTGCCTCATTTCGCGAAGCAATTGGCTGGGAGTTAGATCACCCAACGTTAAACCCGCCAGCAAGTGGTCTAATTTTGCCGACTCGCTTGCCAACAGGCGCCTGATCAACTCGCTCTTGAGCTGCGTGTATGATGTCGACTTCACTGCATCGGACACCAGAAGAATCGACTCTTCATCCAGACCGACCACCGCATAGTTGAAGCGGGTCGCGTCCGATGTGATTCCGGACAGTTGGAACTGTGCTTCCAAATGTATGAACCACAGCTCCGGGTTCCGCCGCGAAAATGGAGGAACACGCACGGCGAGGGCGGTCTCTTGTGGGTTCGATGGGCCTGCCGCGTCTTTGTTGTCGATCGACATCTTGACTAGTAAAAAGGAAACTTCTTTTCGACGCGAGTGTTAAAACAAAAACGCAGTGAAACTGTTCTAACTACACGGCAGGCCGAATCCATAAATTCACGCACGTACAAAGTAATCACCACCGAAGCGGACGCTTTTAAGCGCAGACCGAACTTCCCAGAACTTCGCCCAGAGAGTGGACAACCAACGATGATCCGCACCTAAAACGCCTGAACGCCGTCTCTTGCAGCGGGCATACTATTTATTGATGTTTTTTTTTTAAATAAATAAATTTAACTAAAACAAATTAAAATTCAAACAACAAATTACAATAATGATTCGCTGCTGCGGCGGCGCTGGCTTCAACGGCTGCGGTGTTGATGGTGAAGGCGGCGGCGGCGTTGATGCTGGAGACGGCGAGCGTGGCTGCTGCGGCGTCTCTGGTGACTGCTGCGGAAACGATGGTGGCTGCAGCAGCGATGGTGGCGGAGTCTTCGGCTTCTGCCTGATAGCGATGGCTGTTGAGATGAAGTCAATTGGTTGCCAAATAATCGTTCGTTTTCTAGGTTGCTGCTGCCAATGTTGAAAGGTGGTCGCGCTCGTTGAATTTCTGATGTCGCAATAATGCTGGTGTCAGCTACGTTGGAGATGGTGATGGCTGCGGCTGCGGCGGCAACGATGGTGGCTGCGGCAGTGATGTTGACGCCTGGCGCTGCGGAGCTGGCGTCTGGGGCTGGGGTGCAGATGTTTGGTTAACTTGATAAAACGCGCTCGAGATCAGAGGAACAGAACGAGTCATCTGAGGTATCGGCTGCACAGGTTGTTCAATAGTTATGTTTACAGGTGAGGGTCCAGCCTCTCTTTCATCATTTTGGATACTGATAGTACTAGGGCTTTGTGCTCTTCGGGCTCACCAATTTAACTTTAATAGTCCAATTCTGTGCAAACCACAATTTTTAGGTACACCGGAACATAGACTAGGTTTTTACAATCAATACTCGATAGATTTAACAATTAGACTTTATTAATTAATTTATTTAAAGAATGAAGAGGCAGAAGAGAATTATCTCGCTTCATGTGTTTCTTTTCTGCCCCTAACTCATGGCACACTTTTCTCGCTAGTCTTCCACTCCCGTGGCGAGCTCTACAAAGTGGATAGTTCCGCGCCGTCTATTTGTTCGCATTCACAACATTCGAAATAAATTTCGAATGCTGCGAATCCTCCCGCGCCACAGATGCAAGGCTGAAAGATCTGGAAGTAGGGAACATACTAAAGTTCCTAGCGGTTACAGGCCTGCTTGAGATACTATGATCAATAGGTATATTATAACCAGTAAAAGGGGCACAATAGTTCTTCAAGGACGCGGTGCGACTTTCCCTTAACAGAATAATAATAATTATAATAATGGCGGTATAATATTGCTTATTACTACATCTGAGGAGACGGCTGCGTTGCCTCGTTGGATAACAGCCACGGTTATCGTTGTGTGTGGTGGGGGAAAACTATAGGTTCTGAGCACTCAGTCCGTGATGGCCCATCGTACTCGACACCCCCATCTAACGAAATATCCCAGATTCGTTAACATATTGCAAGATTTTCGTTAATGATGTGGTGATACTTGTCGCAACTGGAGACCATCGGGATCGAAGATCTGATGTCTGATGCGTCCATAGGCGGGGTATTCACATAGAAAATGTTCGATGGATTCCGCTTCGTCATTAGAGGAGGGACATGTATCGTCTTGAATAATTCCTATTCTGAACATATGTCCAGCTAGTGAATTATTGGCTGTCAGAATGCTTACAGTACTCCTGCAAGTCCTCCTGCTTTTCGACAACATAAACTTTGCAGTACGCATATTCAGTTCTGATAGGAAAAGTTTGGTGTATCTAGCAGCATTTAGGCTCTGTCACTTGTCATTGTGAGAAGCTTGTTCCCAGTTTTTTAAGACAGCTTTAACCAATGCTACTGATACTCCAATTGCTGGTTCGTATATGATAGGGCATCCCCTTGTCGTAGCCGTTCTTGATGTCGAATGGTCTTGAGAGTGATCCTGTTGCTTTTATCTTGCCTCGGACATTGGTCAGGGTCAGCCTAGTCAGTCTTATTAATTTCGTCGGGATACCGAATTCTCTCATGGCCGTGTACAGTTTTACCCTGGCTATGCTGTCATAGGCGGCTTTAAAGTTGATGAATAGATGGTGCAACTGTTGTCTATATTCCAATAGTTTTTCCATCGCTTGCCACAGAGAGAAAATCTGATCTGTTGCTGATTTGCCTGAAGTGAAGCCTCTTTGGTAGGGGGCCAATGATGTTTTGGGCGTATGGGGCTATCCGACCTAGCAAGATAGTGGAGAATATCTTATAGATGGTACTCAGCGACGCGATACCTCTATAATTGCTGCACTGTGTGATATCTCCGTTTTTATATCTGAGACAGATAATGCCTCGTTGCCAATCGTCGTCCCATACCTTGAGAAAACCATTCCATATTGAACCAATTCGGCTGTAATTCTATCGGCTCCTGCCGACTTATGATTTATAAGCCGATGAATTGCAGGGACTGTTTCTTCTAAATTTGGTGGTGGCAGTATTTGTCCGTCGTTTTGAGTTGGCGGGATCTCCAACTCGCCAATGTTCTGGTTGTTCAGTAGCTCATCAAAGTACTCAACCCATCGCTCCAATATTCCCATTCTGTCGGAAATCAGATTTCCCTTTTTGTCTCGGCAGGATGAGCATCGAGGTGTATAAGGCTTCATCCTGCTGACCTGTTGGTAAAACTTCCGCGCCTGGTGCGGTTGCTCCCTGTACTTTTCTCGTTCACAGATCTGTTGGTTCTCCCAGGCTTCCTTTTTCCGTCTATGAAGTCGCTTCCCTGCTTGACGGAATTCGTGATAAGTCTCTGCGCATGCCTGCGTGCTTTGAGAATGCAACATTACTAAGTATCCAGCATTCTTCGTCAAACCAGCCGTTCCGACTCCTTTTGCGGCTGGGGCCAAGTATGTTTGTGGCCGTATCCATGATAGCGTTCTTCAGGTGGTTGTGAAAATCATTTGTTGATGCATCATCTCCAGGTCCTCTGTTGACTGCGGTTATTGCGGCATCCGTTTCCCTCTTATAGGTGTCGCAGAGGGCTGTGTTATGGATGGCTTCAGTATTAACTCTCACCTGATTGTCAGAGGGGATGCTAGGTGATGTTGTTATTTGAGCTCGAAACACCATGCCAACGAGATAGTGATCCGAGTCTATATTGGCCCCCCTATACGTTCTGGCATTCTTCGGAGCTGAGAGGTGGTGGCGTTCGATCAACACGTGGTCAACTTAGTTGGAAGTGGTCCCGTCTGGAGAGGCCCACGTATGTTTGTGGACCGCTTTCCGCGCAAACCAGGTACTTCCAACAACCATTTCGTGTGACGCTGCTAATTGAATAATCCGCAGTCCGTTATCCGAACCAGCGTATCGCCTGAATACGGGCTCCTTCCTTACTTGGCTGCTACAATCCCCAAGTATGATTTTAATATCATATCTGGGACAGGCTTCGAGGGTTTGTTCTACGGCCACGTAAAAGGTATCCTTCTCCGACTCTGCAGTCTCCTCCGTAGGGGCGTGAACGTTAATGAGGCTTATATTGCTAAACTTGCGTCGCAAGCGCAGAGTGCATAGCCGTTCGCTTATGTTTTTAAACCCGATAAGAGCAGGTTTCATTTTTTGGCTGACTAAGAAACCTACTCCGAGCACATGGTTTACTGGATAGCCACTATATTATATGGTGTAGTGGCTTTTCTCCAGGAAACCGGTCCCTGTCCAACGCATCTCCTGTAACGCTGTTACATCAGCCCTATATTGGAACAGGGTATTGGCTAGCTGCTTATCAGCTTCATCTCTGTACAGGGAGCGCACGTTCCATGAGAAAATGCGCAAATCGTTATTCCGTTGTCGTTGCCGGGTTCGTCGTTATATAATCCGTCCAGTCCGAGGCTCCTGTTGAGGCTTGGCAACAAGTTGTTTTCTGTGTAGGGTTGTCAGCCCTACCCAACCTCCAACTTGGACGACCAGTTGGTACAATTTGTCCCGTTTTTAGGCGCGGGAGACTTGCCTTCATCCTTCTTCGTCCGCAGCTTTTCGTTAAGAAAGAGTTCCCAGCGATCACCACGTGGAGGTGGAAATAGGATTTGGTAGTAGGGCTGTTGGTGTTGGTTCAGCAGGCATTTCCCAGGTTTTATCCTCCATCGTGGGTACCAATCCACGTTTCGCCCTGAGACCTATACTACCCTTTGACCATAACATAACAAGTTTTCACAGCGAAAATTGCTTTTCGGTGTCACTTGTAGTTCGAGACGGCCCAAGGTCACTCGTCTCTTCTTCTTTTTCTTCAGCCTTTGTCCCGTTCACAAGCGGGGTCGGCTCGTCGTGATCGGCTTCGCCATTTGGCTCTATCGAATGCCTGATCTCGGTGCAATCTCGAGGCTTTCAAATCCCCATCCAGCGTATGAAGCCACCGTTGCTTAGGTCTGCCTTTTGGTCGTTTACCATCGACTTTGATGTTCAGACCAATCTTTGCAAGTGAATTCTCGTTTGCACGAATTGCGTGACCATACCATCGAAGACGCCTCTCTCGCAACTTTTCCACGATCGGTGCAACCCCATAACGATCGCGGATATCCTCATTTCGGATGTGACTTAAACGTGTGACGCCACTAGTCCAACGTAGCATCTTCGTCTCCATTATCGCAAGACGCCGTTCATTGTCTTTTATGGTCCGCCAACACTCAGAACCATAGAGAGCGACTGGACGGACGACATTGCAGTAAATTTTAGATTTGAGACGTTCATTGATACATCGATCACAAAGGACACCAGTTGTGGAACGCCACTTCATCCAAGTTGCGTTAATGTGTGAAGCAATTTCATAACGCAGCTCTCCATTGGCTGATAGCGTTGACCCGAGGTATTTAAATCGCTCAGTTCTGGGCAGATCACTGCCGCTGACAGTAATTGTGCCTGTTTCATGGGGATCCGTTGTCAAAAATTCAGTTTTGTTTAAATTCAATCTGAGACCGTGTTGCATAAGGCGATCATTCCATTTTTGAACAAGGTGCTCAAGATCATTTTTGCCATCAGATGCTAGGAAAACATCATCTGCATAAAGCAGTGTGTAGGGCGCTGGACGTTGGATATCCCGTGTGAGGGTGTCCATAACAAGGACAAAAAGGAGTGGTGACAGGGCACTTCCTTGATGAACTCCAACAGAGACACGAAGCGGTTTTGATACACCCGCCATACTTCGAACTTTACTTTTCGGATCGTGGTAGAGCAATTGAACCCAGCGCACGAGTTCTTCTGGCACGAAGTGTTGTCGTAAAGCATACCAGATGAGTTCGTGTGGTACACGGTCAAACGCTTTCTCTAGATCCAGAAAGGCAATGTAAAGAGGGCGATGGTTCTCACGGTGTTTCTCCATGAGTAACCGCGCAGCGTGTATTGCGTCAGTAGTTCCGCAGTTCTTGACAAATCCGGCTTGATTCACGGTTATTTCAACGATTTCGCGAATACGGTTGTCAAGAATGCGTTCAAAAATCTTCATGGTATGGGAAAGTAACCGGATCGGACGGTAATTTGAACATTCTGCTGGGCTACCTTTCTTTTTCCATATTGGAACAGTGGTACCTTCTTGCCAGTCAGATGGTGTTCTTCCTTCCTGAATAACCCGGTTAAAGAATTCACTGAGCCACAGTGTTGGGTCCCAGCTCTTCGCTTTCCAGAGCTCAGATGCGATGTCGTCAGGTCCTGTTGCTTTCCCCGATTTCATTTGTTTTATTGCCTCCTCGACTTCAGTTGCGCTGACTGGTGGAACTGCTCCAAATGTCGGCAATGATTGTGGAAGTGGAGGATGAGTAAATTCTTCAGTTGAAATCTGCTCGAAGTATTCTCGCCATCTATCCGTTGCGGCTCGACGGTTGGTAAGCAAAGTACCGTTCTTGTCATTAACACAACAGAAGTGTTCGATGTGTGCGTTCATCACGGCTTTTAGCAAGTCGGTACAGATCTCTCTCGCCATCCCGAGTGTCCAGTTTATCGTAAAGATTTTTGAAATGGTTCGCTCGGGTGACAGCGACCGCTTTCTTTGATTCCCGGTTGGCATTCTTATAAATTTGCCAATTAGCAGGCATTTTATCGTCGAGAAATTTGTGGTAGAGGCGTTTCTTTTCACGGACCTTCATTTCAACATCATCATTCCAAAGCCAAGTATCTCGGTTGATGTACCGCTTACCCGGCTTGGTGACCCCGAGGGTTGCAGAGGCCGCTTTGTGGTCACTCGTCTCTATCTCAGTTTATTTAAGTAAATAAAGATAATGTATTAATAAAATAAAATGGAAAGAAAAAGAGTCTTTAAATTACAAGGCCGCATTCCGTGTCACTTTCATCAAATATGCTGAGATTCTCCTAGGGTCCCAAAACTAAAGTTTACTTTCGCCACTAATGACGTCATCACCGTCATTGAAGTAATTTTGGGTTATCGTTTGGATAGAGGACAGTGATAGGATAGGACTGTGACATGGACCCTTGTCTACTTTACGACTGCTGCAATTATTTGTCAAAGTCATGTAAAGTCATCCTGCGCATATCATATTATTCGCTAGAAGATGCTGACTGTTGAGGCATCTTCTAATAATAATTTAATTTAAGGTGGGATTCGGAGTGGCTCCAGGTCCCGCCGTGGACGCCATTCGACGTTGAAGCGCGACGATTGCCAAGAGCATGGTTTCATCTGCTGCACCTGTTTCGCTATTACCACTTTATTACTAGCAGCGAAACAACCACGACCATCTCCTCAGAGTGTGTTGGGTTTGCGGTCATTGCGAAACTGGTTACCAAGAATCGATAGGGACAGAGGCGGCGGTAACAATAATACCACGTCGCATTGTGGTTAACAGTTTCAGTATTCACCGTTCACTATTACCGTTCGACTAAAGTTTCCGCAGAGGACCAGGACAAATTCCAAAGAACATGTATGGAATTGGAAAATGGAAATGGAAATGGAACTTTTGCTTAGGCCCCAGGCTCGATACACCTCTAACAACTCTGAGAATCCTATACCAAATCAGCGACAAGATTACGTCTCGACTGATAATATGTAACTGTTGGAACTATAATCACTTGTGTATTGTGATGCAGTTGTGGCTATCAGGTTCGCTTTCACATTATTGGTGTGAATGACCGAACCGATCCACCATGGAAAATTCGTCTGGAACATCGGCGTGACTCGTTCCGACAGGGCGTTAGTAGGCCGAATTGGAATAGCACACACACACATGTTTACCAAAATTATACTGTCTGTAGTAGTATGACACCCGTTGTTGAAATTCTGGATGCAATGAAGCAAAGACTTTCGGTCGTGTGCAGTCGGTTACGACGGCATGGCGAAAGTGTCTCCAGAAGTGTTCAGAAAGCAACAGTCGCGAAGAACCGGCGGAGTTCCTTTAAGATCACTCTTCGAATCCCAATAAAGCATTCATACAGTATGAAGTTCTTCTTCACCATCACCATTCACCACCCACCATGGCATGATCCCTGGCATGAATTTCGCGGATATTATCGAAGAGGAGGTTCGTAGAGTTCAGCGAACTGGAGAGCAAAAATTTCACCAGTATACCCTAAAAAGGACACGATACAGGGTCGATTACTTGCTTGATCCACTAATTCATAATGTCTATTATTTGGGACAACCAACATTCTGCCCGAAAAGCAGGAGGCCTACTGCATGGTTTTGAAATAAAATATGGCTTACGTGCTAAACACGAGCTGACATGCTTAATGACATCAAGCCGTATCTTGGTGCTGATGGCCACCTTAGAAGTCTGCGTGATATACGGATAGAATTTAATTTGGACAAATGTCGATTCCAAGCCATCTGGGAAAGTTTTCACGAGCCATTTGCAAACTATCACCGAGACAGAATTCTACTAACAGCCCGGAATTCCGCAATTCCAATTTTTGCGATCGCATCTCATGGGGAAAAACTAAATAACTGTAACGTATTCCCTAGCCCTTCATTTCACTAGGAAGAACGACCTTTCTATCTTCTGGGTCGCGTGAATTAAGACTAAGGGCGGATCGATGAATGGAAGTCGAAGGCAATGTGCCATTTGTCGACCTGCATTTGCCTGACGGATGCTTGTTTGATGTAGAGGTCTTTACTCAGGCATGAGGATGACGTGACCACTAACCGAACTTATAAAAAGCTCATAATGAAGAACGGGTGGAGAATGACCAGTGAACAATTTGGTTCGGCGTTAGAGACATTGGACCATCTCATTTCTGTGTTCTATGGCGTCGGTGCAATACACAGACGTAATGTTGTTTGCAAAGTGATTCATTAAGGTATAGGCTGATCACAGTCGAAAACCGGAAGCTCGACGCTTCAGGCATGAAAGGATTTGGGTATATTGGGAATATTATACGTCTTACTTTCTGACTCCAGGATAAACTCGAGGGGTCTTTAAAGTCAATTTACCAAAAACATTGTAATACATTATTATTAATGTACCTAATTTTCCAACTCCGGAAGAGGCCACGGTGCAGGGCTACGACGAAGACGTAGCGCCGGCTATGGTCGCAAAACATCTCGATGATGCTAAGCTAAAGAGAGGCTTGGCCAGAGAGTCCTGAATTGGCACTCGCGGAGGGAATGATGCAAGTGCGAAAAAGCATGCACCATGAGTATGGCTCTGGTAAGGATGATGACGAATGTGGGAGGACCAAGGCATATTGGCAAGCTGCTAATAGTCAGGGTAGTGAGTATCATCTTGCTGAATGCAGTTCCAGCTTGAAGAAAACGCTGCACGTTTTAGAAAATGCACATAAACTGAGTTCGGTGTATAGAACATACCAGTCATAACGATGTGTTCTGTCTTCAGAATCGTCTCAGATGATGCAGCGTCTGTTATTCTGGAAAAGATGCCAATTGTCTTTATGGTAAACGATATGACGAACATAAAAACATCATGCCCACGGCTTCTTTATCAGAAGCGAGAGAAGTCGAAGGGAGAGATCCATAAGCAGATGATAACAGCTATGGGACCCTTCCATGGCCTACCTAGAGAGCTAACTCCGCCCCGTAATGTAATACTTAATGGGGGTTCCAAGATCGGGTGTGGCTTTCGTAAGTAAAAATCCCACACTCTGGCTTGTCCATGCCAGACCGTCGAGAAAAATACAAAAAGCAGGCAGACGGACGAACAGGCGGTGATTGAACTGATTTTAATAAGTTTTCGTTTTAGAAAGTCTAGGCCCAACTATATTTGGTACCGATCTTTGTTCAAATCAAGTTAATGCATAATAGTATATTACTACAGTTTTCAATTTTATCGGAAAGTCTCCTTAAAATTCATCCAGGGATTATCATATTATATTTGATTACAAACACATAGAGCACAAAATAGCCCACAATATCTAGGAACGTTTGAATTGAATCCTACTATTATCAACAAATTTACCTCTCTCGTGGAAATTTGCTGCACCCTGTATATATGATATAATAGTACCAGCATTGCACTAAGGTGAAGATTCGAACTTATCAAATTCATGAATGCATGAATGAACTATTAGCTGCTTATAAATGAAGTGGATGGCTCCGTCGTTTAACTAAATATTCTCATCCCTGAAGCTCCGAATTCCCAGTTTCCATTTTGTCTTGCTAAGGTTTTGCGTAATATAAAACGTTATTCGAATCGATTTAATGTCTGTGTGTCTGCCACCCCCAATTTACTTGGGAACGGATAAACCTATTATCTCGAAATGTAGTGAGAATGTGTGCTCGGTCAGTCCCTTGGCATGCAGTGGTAAATGGGATAATTTTGTTTTAAAATTAAGGAGGGTTCCCCACACTTGCGAAAGCGAGTGTACATTTTTTGACAGAACATGATTACATGCTCTCATTGCAAGCAATATTTGCATTCCCCAGCGAAAAAAAATTCGAAATATTAGACAATGTTTGTCTGTTTGGGCAAAGTATATTGGTTGTCTGACGTGAATATGTATATGCACATTTCCAATTCTGGAATATAAATATCTGTACATGCGTATTTCGTAAGTGGCAATTATTTACATGAACGTACCGTGTGCGCGGCGAAGTAAAACCTAGCTGGAAAAATTTACCCATCTCAGATACACGAATCCGTCTTTCTGTTGTTTGGGGCAGATGCAGACATGTGCCTTTTTGATGTCTGAGATAATCGCGAACATTTGTGTGGCTGATCTTTAACGCAAGAACAGGCATCTGTTCCTCTCAACTAACTCAAAATTCAAACAAGTCGGAATACCGCAAGCTCGCGCTTCGGGTATAAAGGTTTTGTGTTCATCTTATCTAAGAAATTTCAACGCACATTTTTCTATCCGTAATATAGCTACAAATCCAACATACTCCTTCATATTTTTCCAAACTACGAGACATACGTCCATATTACAGCCGTAGATATTACTCTCACCCTAAGCAAACAAACTACCTATTTCCGAATACTGTACACATATTGGCACGTAAATTGATTGCACCCATATTTCCGATTTACTACTTATATCTATCTGAATTAAGCACTACCCGCAAAGTCCATGTCACATATCTCGTTGGAATAATTGATATTCACATACAAATGAATAAAAAACTAACACAAAATAATCCTTTTCCACCCAATTCATGCGAACTTATTTCGTTGTGGTATTGACGAATTGATATCTGATGATGACGTCATGCAGGTTGTAGAGTGCACGAAATTCACAAAAAATTGTAAAGTTTTACCCCCTATAACTTTGTTAATAATAGTTGGATTTTCTTCAAGCTTGATCGAATTGTGCACCATGTTCTTCGTTACACCTATGCTAATTTTTGTACTTCTGTGATGAACATAAGGGGGGTGCCGGGTAAATTTCTAAAATGTGGAAATATACTATTATTAACTTTATTTCTGCAGATATCGGAACCGGATATATTTTGAGGCCTAGATTTCGTAGAGATGCATCACTTTGATTTTTTTCAGATTTTTCGGTTGGATAGATTCTAAGAACGAGACCTGTTACACTATTTGATGGTCATATTTTGAGCCCTCACTCCCCTATGTTTCACCCAATTTCAAATATTGAACCAGTTTCGAAAAGTACTAATTGAGACCTTTCATTTGATACCCCACATGGCTACATTCTGTGAAAAAAAATTTTGCAGCCTCCTTTCACATGTATGGGGAGCCCCCCCCCCTTAAACTTAACACCAAATGGCGCCAGTCACTGCATGTAAAGGGAACGGCAGATCACATACTCTTACCAATTTTCGTGACAATCGGTCCAGCCGTTTCCGAATAAATCGGCTGTGACAGACAGACAGACAGACATACAGACAGACAGACGGACAGACAGACAGACCGACAGACAGACAGACAGACAGACAGACTGACAGACGCCTCGAAGAAATCAAGCGTCACCCAGGCAACACAAGTGACACCCCCTCAACATCCAAAGGGCGGTAAACTTGAAAAGAGGAGTAGAGAGTGCGCGAACGATTCTTTCGGATCCTCACAGGACGCGAAAAGGCAAAAAGGCCCCTCACCGGCAAAAGGCAAGGGAAACAAAGTTACCAACATCGTGGAAACTGCGGCGCCGGCTCCAATTGACCCAAGGGAGGCAAAGCCTCAAAAAGGGACCAAGGAAGCATGGACCAAGGTTGGTGGAAGGAAAAATACGGCGCAGAAAAGAAGATTACGGCCCGAAGTAATCATCATCTCCAAAAAAGGGGATATGACTTACGCCGATATCCTTAGGAAGGTCAAATCCGATCCTGAGGTGATGGACCTTGGAGAAAACGTTAGCCGAATCAGACGCTCCCAGAAAGGAGACTTGATGCTGGAGCTGAAGAAGTCTCCGGGCAAAACGGCAGAAAATTTCCTCGGCAAGGTGGAGAAGAAGCTCAAGTACGGGCCAGAAAGCAGGAGCTTGTCATAGAATGCAAGGACATTGACGAAATTACGACCAAGGAGGATATCCGTGACGCCCTAGAAAAGCAGTTCGGACCACTTGGCTTGCAAGATTCCGCAATCAGGGGACTGAGGAAGGCGTACGGAGGCACGCAAACGGCAACTATAAGCTTACCAACTGAAGCAGCGTTCAAACTGCTGGCGGCTGGGAAAGTAAAAATAGGTTGGGTCGTTTGCCGACTCAGGGAGCAGGTATCCCTTAAGCGCTGCTTTAGATGCCTGGAATTCGGCCACATAGCGGCGAAATGCACCGGTGACTGTGACAGGTCAAAATGTTGCAGAAAATGTGGGGGAGAAGGCCATATGTTCAGGGAATGCAAGGCTGAGCCTGAATGCATGCTCTGCAAGGAAAAAAAGGGCGTCGACTGTCGGCACGTTGCAGGCAGCAGCAGATGCCCAGTGTTTAGGCGAGCCTTGAATGCAGTAAAAAAATGAGGTTGATACAAATCAACCTCAACCACTGCGAGGCAGCGCAAGACCTTCTCTCGCAGACCATCTATGAGAAGGGAATCGAAGCTGCCATAATCAGCGAGCCCTATCGCAACAATAAGAGCGGTGCCTGGACTGCAGATGAAACTGGCAAGGCGGCAATATGGGCGTGTGAAAATCAGGCCATTCAAGAAGTGATGGAGTTTCCAGAAGTTGGATTCGTCAGGGCAAAAATAGTTGGCATCTATATATATAGTTGCTATGCTCCACCAAGCGCGACGATAACAGAATTCGAAGGAATGCTAGGTATGCTAGTCTCGGATGCAAGAAGTCGAAACCCCAAGATCATAGCTGGTGATTTCAACGCGTGGGCCGTGGATTGGGGCAGTCGCACTACGAACACCAGGGGCCGTATCCTGCTCGAGGCTTTCGCGGAGCTAGATTTGGTGCTTGCCAACACGGGAAACGTTTCCACTTTTCGTGGGACAGGGTCGGGCTCAATAGTCGATCTGACATATGTGAGTACCACATTGGCGAGGGGAATGACATGGTTTGTCAGTGAGCATTATACTCACAGCGACCACCAGGCGATTTTCCTCCAGATCGAATATGGGCCATGCGTCGATGCGTGTCCCCGTGAGGCTGGAAACCGGGGCTGGTCCGTGAAAGGGCTTGAGGAGGATGCATTCATAGAGATGCTATTGGGTGGCCAATGTCCCGGTGGTGCGGCTACGGAAAAGGTAGAGCAAATGATGGGACGCATAACAAGAGCATGCGACGCTGCTATGCCGAGGCGACGAGTTCTCGCAAAAAGGCGCTCAAACTATTGGTGGAATGAAGAGATCGCGGTGTTACGGAATGCATGTTTTCGTGCTAGAAGGATCTGCCAACGATCTAGAGCAAGACCAGACTTCGACGAGAAACGGCTAGCATATGTGAACCTTCGAGGTAGGCTTAAGCAGGCTATACGGACCAGCAAGCGAGAATGCTTCAAGCAGCTTTTCACAGAGGCAGACCAAAGCCCCTGGGGAACAGCGTACAGGATAGTTATGAAGAAGATGAGAGGGCGAACACCACAATTGACCTGCCCGCATCTTCTGCTCGATATCGTGACGGCGCTCTTCCCCCCGGATAAAGGGGAGCGCAAACAACACAAGCGAGCACTCGACGTCTACACCATACCTGCGGTAACTGAGGAGGAACTTATGCAAATTTGCCGGAGAATTGGTGATAACAAAGCACCCGGTCTGGATGCTGTTCCCAATAGAGCCCTTAAACTCGCTGTTAAGACCAGACCCGACTGGTTTATCAGCGTGTTTGAGACATGCATGATAGAAGGAATTTTCCCCGATTGGTGGAAGAGGCAAAAACTAGTTTTGCTCCCGAAGCCGAATAAACACCCAGGACACCCATCATCATACCGACCGATTTGCCTTATCGACACGGCAGGAAAGATGCTCGAAAGGGTCATCTACAACAGACTGCTCCCTATCATCGAATACAAGGATGGACTATCGGAGCGACAATTTGGATTTCGTCAAGCCCACTCAACGATCGACGCCGTAGACGCTGTTTTGAAGCTGGCTCGAGACGCGATGTCGTCTAAAAAATGCTGTGCCGTAGTGACGTTGGACATCAAAAATGCGTTCAATTCCGCAAGCTGGGAGTGGATAAAAGGTTCACTGGCTAAAACGGGTGTCCCTAGTTACTTGACTAAGCTCCTCAACAGTTACCTTTCGGAGAGGACACTGTGGTACGACACGGATGAGGGATCCAAGCAGTACACCGTCACCGCAGGAGTACCACAGGGCTCAGTGTTGGGTCCTCTCCTGTGGAACGTCATGTACAATGGGGTCCTTGTCCTTCCCGTGCCAAAGGAGGCCACGATAATCGGTTTTGCAGATGATCTAGCTGTGGTTGTCGTCGCGAAAGAACCTGAAGACGTCGAAATGTACGCTAACGAAACCATTAGCGCCATAAAAGCGTGGCTGGAGATGGTTCGGCTTGACCTTGCGGAACAAAAGACGGAGGCGGTCTTGATTACCAATCGTAGGAAGAGGAATACGATTAATATTCGCGTTGGTGGTCACGTCATCACTTCGAAGCCGGTTATCAAATACCTGGGGGTGATGATTGACGCTAAGATCAATTTCAGGGGACATCTGGACTATGCCTGTGAGAAAGCGGCAAATACCAGCGTATCATTAGCGCGGATGATGCCTAACATTGGAGGTCCAAGGTACAGCCGCAGATTACTCGTAGCCGGAGTGGTTCGCTCCACACTATTATACGCGGCACCAGTTTGGGAGAAAGCATTAGCGTGTGAGAGTAATCGTAGGAGAGTGAATATGACTTACCGCTTAGTGGCGCTAAGGGTGTGCAGCGCCTTCAGAACAATATCAGGCGAGGCAGCTTGTGTTATTGCGGGAATGATCCCGATAGACATTCTGGCAAGTGAGACACGCTGCCTGTACGAGGCAAGGAAGATGAATCCTCTGGAAAAGGAATGCCGAAAGGCGGCAAGGCGAGAGTCGCTGGAAAAGTGGTAGAAACGGTGGGATGACTCGCAGAGGGGTCGCTGGACCCACACTTTGATTCCCCGTATTGAAGAGTGGATCCAGCGACGACACGGTGAGATTAACTACCATCTAACGCAATTCCTGTCAGGACATGGTGGTTACAGGAAGTACCTGCACCAATTCAGGCTGGATGATTCTCCCTTGTGTCCTGAATGTGGTTGCACACCTGAGGACCCGGAGCATGTTATGTTCCACTGTCCACGATTTCTCTCAGAAAGGAGGAGTCTGGAAAACTCCCTGAAAACCACTCTAAGCCCGCAGAACATCGTCGGGGAAATGTTGAAATCGGAGGGAAACCGGTGTGCGGTGAACACCGCCATCAAACAAATACAAGAGGAACTGGCAAGAGCGGAGCGCGCAAGGAGGACGCGAAGAACGGAAGGCGTGGTCGCGTAAAGCGCAGTCCACCCCGCGAAGTAATGCTTTGCGGCGGTCCCGCGGGGAAGGAAAAAGGAGAAAGTGGGGGTGGTTTTAGTGGGCGAGAATCCCACACGCTGCTGCAACCTGGCGGGGTAGTGTCTTTCTAAGATTTCCACCTCCATCCATAAAAAAAAAAAAAAAAAAAAAAAGACTGACAGACAGACAGACAGACAGACGGACAGACAGACATCGAATCTAATTCTAATAAGGTTTTGTTTCACACAAAACCTTAAAAAATGGGTATAATTACTTGCGACTACACTGTGAATAATGAAATTGCAATTGCAATTGTAAGTTTAAGAATATTTTGGAAAACGCAGCTCTTCCAAACGACCAAAATGTAATCAGTACTAATCCGGAAATTTATAATTGAATCTTATTTGATTAGATATTCTCTTATCAAATAGCGAGATTAAGAAATCGATGGTTACATGATCATGATTATGTGATTACGTCATTACATGTTTACAATGCTAACCAATAGAATCCGATTATAATAATGATCATGTAATCATGAAATTCAAAAGAATTGCAATTATTTTTGAAGTAAGTATTTACCACGGTAAATGCTCTGTAAATGAATAAAATATTTATCAAATTTAATATGTAAAACAAAAATTATGATTAACATAATGCACACATATTTTGCAAGTTCTGAGGCCTGAGGTTCATAAGAGAGAGTGGAGAGGGTTGGTGCCACTCTTACTCCACAACGTCCTTAAAATTCATATACATATCTTTGCCACTTTTCATAATCAAATCGCTGAAATAAAGAGGAAAAACTCTGAACAAAACTCAAAACAGATCAGACCTCTTCGCGTTACGGTATCTACACTTTCGCCCCTTTTCGACCTTTTTACATTGATACAAACCCCAATTCAAAAGTATGTCGATCATTCAAGTGAGAGGCTCCAAAGATGAGGAGTTATCGAAAAAATGGAGAAAAAGTTTCAGGTGACGTTAATTGGCAAAAAGTATGAAATGTGTATAGTCGATAAAAGTATTGTAGTCAACGCCTTTAGATTTCAGTACTTTCAGCTGCGCCAAATCTTTAAAGCTGCTAACAAAACATTGCTTAAATGATAACCGATTTTACTAAGAATAAAAAGTTGATCTCTTCCCCCGTAACTGCCTTCTTCCCTCTCCAAGTACTCTCCTGCACTTATCTACCCCGAAATAGCACTTTGATACCAAATACGTTCTGTCGTTATACAAAAATCAATCTGTTTTGATTTCAAAAGCAACATCCATGTCCCATCAATTATTAGCTTTAGTGCCGAAACTCACGTTTGCTATATGTAAGTTTTGATTGAAGTGGCAGATAAGACAGTATATCTGCTAAGAAGTTTAATTTCTGATTAGTACACCCAGGATAAAAACATAATTAGATAAAAGTACCTGGGAAGAGGCTATAAAAGTGGAGGAAGCTTTCACTTTTCCGAAGCAGTTCGCTGAAGACCGTTGAAATGTTGAAGTACTTTGTAGTCACCTTCACCTTGTTATTTGCGTGCAAGGCTGCAGTTGATAAGGACGTTGCTGAAGACGCCCTCCTAACCACAGTAAGTTTAAACATGTCACAATTGAGTCGTTTAGGCAACTAACTGTTTATTCTGCGCTTCGAAAACAGCCTCAGTTGATAAAGAAGTATGGATACCCCGATGAGACCCATCAAGTCGAAACTGAGGATGGCTACATTTTGGAAGTCCATCGTATTGCCCGACCAGGCGCTCAACCTATTTATCTACAACACGGAAATTTGGACAGTTCCGGCACATGGGTATTGATGGGTCCTAATCTTGGCTTGGGTATGCCCCAGAAATAATTTCATTCATTGCTGTTTAATTTGGTACCAATCTTGCATATAGGTTACTACTTGTGGGAGCTTGGCTATGATATCTGGATGGGTAACAACCGTGGTAATCGCTATTCTAAGAAACATAAGACCCTTTCGCCATCGGATAGTTCGTTTTGGGATTTCTCATGGCATGAAATTGGAATAAATGACCTTCCTGCAACTATTGACTACATTCTGGGACACACTGGCTTTGAGAAATTGCATTACATAGGACATTCACAGGTGAATATCATATCTCTTTAGTGAAAAAACATAATTTGAAAGTACAATCCTGCTAGGGCACCACCTCTTTCTTCGTTATGGCATCGGAGCGACCAGAGTACAATGATAAAATTATTTCTATGCAAGCGCTTGCGCCAGTCGCGTCGTTTATCGATATTAAGAGTCCTTACATCTTGTATATTGCTACGTGGCTTGAAGCTGTGGATGTAAGCAAATGTTCAACCCTCAGAGGAATTAACTTAATAGAGATGGTTCTTTTTTTCCATTCAGTACTGGAGCACGATGTTTGGAGTAAATGAATTTAGTGCGAATGACGAAGTTAAGTCCCAATCTAAAATTCTCTTGTGTAATGATGACTCCCTCTACCAGTTAGCATGTGCAAACGATCTGTTCCTAATTGGAGGTTTTGATCAGGCTCAACTAAATTATGTAGGTACCTTGCTCCTTAGCCTGGAACACACAAGCCTTGATTTAACACATTTCAGACGATGTTGCCTGTTATTAACGGTCACACACCTGCAGGAGCCTCTGTGAAACAAATGCTGCACTATGGGCAATTGGCTCGCTATAAGAACTTCTGTCAGTACGATTACGGATGGTATTTGAACTTCTTCCAATACTTCAGCTATTTCCCTCCTTGCTATGATTTGAAGAAGATAACAGCTCCAGTAATTTTGCACCATGCCACTAATGACTGGCTAGCCCCATCATATGACGTGAATCAACTATTTGAGGATTTGGGCAATCCACGAGGAAAATATTTGGTTCCATATCCAGAATTCAACCACTTTGACTTCATTTGGGGCATTGACAGTAGAGTCTTGGTCCATAACAAAATTGTCAGTGTACTCAAAGAATTGGAACAAGAGGAGAAATCTAAGAACTAAATAAATAAATATCCAGTTTGAAAATTGAAAGAAATTTTATTGTGAACTTCTTGGATTATCTCGGTTATAGAACAAGCATGGATAATAATCAATTTAAATTCAAAACAAGTCGGGAAACCGGAAGCTGGACGCTTCAGGTACGAAAGGTTTTGTGTATTTCTTAGTACGTAGCACGTAATATATCCATATATTATGTGAGAGTATCCTCTTTCGGTTGATGTTGACATTCATAGTCCTCAATTTTCAAAGAAGCAACAAATTTGAGGTATTATAACTTTGTTAGTAATAGTGCGATCTCCATCAAACTTGGGAAGATTATGCTTTATATTATAGCCTATATCATTGCACAATTTCATGGTAGTAGGATGAACTTAAGGGGGGTTTCTAACCAATTACAAAAAATTGTAGTAATATACTATTATTAACTTTATTTAAACAGTTATCGGCATGGAAGGTATTTCGGAGCGCAGGCACCATATAGTGGCAGCCTCCTGATTTTTTTCAAATTTTTCGGTTTGGTAGTTTCTGAGAATGGCCCCCATAAAGAAGTGATCACTTTCAACCCCCCGCGCTCCCCACCCTTTCAACGAATGTCAAAACTAGGATCGACTTTGAAAAGTACTAATTGAGACCTTTAATTTGATACCCCACATGACTATATTTGATTAAAAAAATTTTACACCCCCCTTTTGCATGTATGGGGACCCACCCTTAAATTCGACGCAAAAGGATGTAATTCACTGTATGCGTGAGCGTTCACAGTTCCCACCTTTCTACCCAATTTGGTGTCAATCGCTATAACCGTCTCCGAGAAAAATGCGTGTGACGGACAGACAGACAGACAGACAGACGGACAGACAGACAGACAGACAAAACTGGATTCTGTTCCCGTAACCGACAGACCACCCATCCAATACGTACGCAAAGGAATAATTTGAAGCCATTAACAGGAATAACGATGAGCTGGGTAACTAAGAAATTCGACGCAGAAATGTTCAAGGAGGTACTTCTGGAAGATACATTGCTATCGGGAAGCGCACAAAACAAAGTTTCACAGGTCGTGGAAAAATTGCAGCGGGCATGCGATGCCTCTATGCCTCGACGTAGCACTTTCCGAAGACGAAATCCTAATTTCTGGTGGAATTCTGAAATTGAGGAATGCCGGAAAAAGTGTCTCAAAGCTAGGAGACGCTCCCAGCGCAGAAGAAACCGACCTGAGTTCGAGGAGCTACACGTGCAATATAAAAATGCGAGGAAAAAATTGCAAGTAGCTATCGCAACATTTCAAGCGGATGTGTACTGAAGCTGATTCTGACCCATGGGGTGGCGCATATAGGTCGGTGATGTCATCACTAAAAGGCGAGCGCTCCCCACCGATTACTTGCCCAGAGTTGTTGCAGAATATAACACTCTATTCCCAGTGGATCTGAATGGTACAAGTCTGCCTGCAGTACATTTAAATCCCGACGAAGTTCCGATAGTGGTAAATGAGGAGGTTCTAGACGCAGCAAAAAGATTGATTGAAAAAAAGACTCCCTAACATTGCCCTGAAGGTAGCAGCCAGGACAGCACCAGGTATGTTTGCCCAAGTTTTCACAGCATGCCTTAGGGAAGGAGAATTCCCCGAGCAATGGAAGGTACAAAAACTAATACTCATTCCGAAGGCAGGTAAACCATTGGGTGACCCCTCCTCTTATAGGCCGATATGTCTGGTCAATACCATTGGTAAACTATTTGAACGAGTAATATATAACAGACTGCTCGCTGTTGCGGAAAAGGAAGGAGGCCTTTCCGACAAACAATTCGGATTTCATAAGGCAAAATCAACTGTCGACGCAATCAGTACGCTGACTGGCTTGGCTCAGGCAGCAATAGAAGAAGGAAAAAGCTGCGCAGTAATAACCCTCGACGTAAAAAATGCGTTCAATAGTGCAAAATGGAATAAAATCATCGAGGCACTCGACAAGATACAACCCCGAAGTACATTGTACGCATTGTGGTCGAGTTTCTCCTTGGGAGAAGACTTTACTGCGACTCGGACGATGGGCTAAAAATATTCCCGACAACTTGCGGAGTGCCACAGGGTTCTGTCCTGGGTCCCTTGCTGTGACTAGTTATGTACAATGGAGTGTTGACGCTACGCCTACCGGACAACGTGACAACTATTGGCTTCGCCCATGATATCGGAATAACGGTGGTTGCAAAGCACCAAGACGAGATCGACATCTATGCAAATGAAGCGATATGGGAGATCAATTCCTGGTTGAGAAATTCTGGCCTTTCACTTCCCGAGCATAAAGCAGAAATAGTTCTCATTAGCAAGAGAAGAAAGAACACAACTGTGAAAATCAAAGTTGGTGGAAAAACAATTTACTCCCAACCATCGCTGAAATACTTGGGAGTAATTATTGACAGAAGACTCAACTTCAAAAGACACATTGAGTACGCCGCAACTAAAGCGTCTTCCATCGCTACAACGATCTCGAGGATACTACCGAACATTGGTGGGCCAAGACAAAGTCGACGTCTTCTGCTCTCCAGGGTAGTCAGCTCCGTGCTACTCTACGCAGCTCCAGTTTGGGCAACTGCTCTGAATAACAAAGTGAACTGCCAAAAATTGGGAATGGCGTATTGGTTAAGTGCACTCCGGGTATGCAGTGCATATCGGACAACATCAGGAGAAGCGGCATATGTACTAGCAGGGACTAGCAAGCTATTCACCAACAGCTTAGGCAGGAAGAACTACGACGAAAACAAGGAAGGGAGAGAACCATAATGAGCCGCAGCTAAAAGCTGATCCAGCCCCGCGATGCAATACTTGATAGGAGTTCCGTGGGGAGAGTGGAATGAGAAGGAGATGGTTTTAGTGAGTAGAAGTCTCACATAACTGCGTGGCAGGAGCCAGCAATAGGTTTTGAACCTTTCCAGCTTCCAACGCCGAAAAAAAAGACAGACAGACAGTAAACCGATTTTAATAAGGTTTTGTGTTTACACAAAACCTTAAAAAGATGCTGGTACAGTTCTAAACTAGGTGCAGTCTGATAACACAGTATGCCAAATTGAATAAGGGTTTATAATGTAATAAATTTAAAACGGCAGTATTTATTAACATTGAATCGGTGGGCAGAAATTTGAAGCGGAGTTTCACGATTTTCGACGGTACTTTTCGAGGAGTCGTATTGCTTTCGTCTAGTTTCTTACTTCAAGTTAATAAAATTTTGTCGTGGTGGTCGCACTACTTTTGGTAATTGGGTCAAAAATATGACGGTAGGTTTTTCGTCCGCATTGAAGAGGATCTTCTGAGTTGGAAAAGCCTTTTTACACGATTCTTCAGTATATACCATCGGCTGCTCACAGTAACATGCGGGTATCATCCCTCCGTCCATTAAATTCTCTGGCTTCTCAGCTAACTCCCCACAACTACCTTGTGATTTACTCTGCCGCTACGTTTCGTCAGTCTATGATCCCCCTCCTTCCTCCAAATCCCTGCCGATAGTGGATGTAACCTGCTCCGCTTCAACTACCATTCCCCTTCTTACCCCCATCCTTGTCGAGTACCTCATTTACAGACTTGATGCCAATGTCGGACCTGGCTACAATGGTCTTCCAAACTTCTTTTTGTCCAAGACTGGTAAGTCCATGTCCCTTGGCCTATCTCTTATTTTCAACAAAAGCCTTGATAAGAATCATTTTCCCGGCTCGTGGAAAGAGGCTGTCATCATCCCCATACACAAAAGTGGCGATCGTTCGCCTGCTGAGAATTACCGTCCCATTTCCATCCTCTCCTCCTGTTCCAAAATTCTGGAAATATATGTCAGCGACTGGTTGTCCGCCCACTTTGACCAACACATAGTGAAAGAGTAACATGGCTTCGTTAAACGTAGGTCCACTACCTCCAGCCTGCTTGACTTTACCAACTTTGTCGCCAAATGTCTAAATTCACGGCAAGAAGTGCATACCATTTACACTGACCTCGCTAAAGCCTTCGACATTGTAAATTATAAGATACTTCTATTCAAATTCTCGTGTCTAAACGTTCCCATACCACTTGTTTTATGGCTTGCCTGTTACCTTTCCAACCGATCCTGCGGCGTCTATTTTGACGGCTGTGCTGTAAATGAGTACCTGATTATAATCACGGGCGAGCACAATGCACATTACATTGTTTCCCAGTGTATCGTTACAGTTTCGAATGAAGTTTTCTAGCCGCCCCTCCCCCCAAAGGTTATATTATTATATCTATAAGTTCTCAATTTCGGTAGATGACGGGCTTTACTTAATATTAGGACTAGATGCTAAAAATTTAGGCTGGGCGTTCCTACTTACTTATAATATATAAGGGCTTTAGTGGTGGTGGCCGGTTAGAGGGATGATTCATTCACCTATTTCGCATGATTTGAACCAAATTGTGTAAGTCCCAGTCCATCTAAAGAAACCGTGGAGGATTTAGATACAACACCTGTAGCTGACAATATTATACGAACTATAACCGCCTTCTCAACACGCCAAAGTTCTGTGATTTCTCGAGCCAGCTGTTCATAGTTCAATGTCGCTATTAAGGGGGAAAAAACGTCAATATTATATGCCCTGCGACCCATCTTTTCAACTAATAGCATATCACGTTTAATGTGTATATGGGGATCAATTAAAATTTGGGGTCCCAATTCATGTCGTAAGCAGAACTATCAAGCCGCACATGTTCCAAGGTTTTGATGCACCGCCCGACATACACCACTATTTCTGTCCGTGTATTATACTGGCACCATAAAAGTGAAACCACAAATGAGATAGTTCTACCCCTCTAAAGCCGAGCCACACACCCGCTTCGTCATGAGAAGTAAATATCGGGTATATACACCACGAGGTATATACAGGGCGACAGGACAAGTCGACCTACATCCGTTGAAGGCGTGTAGTTTTCATCACTTCTGACTGATTTCACTATGAAACACCCTACTCCAAATTGAACCGTTTTCGAGATACTTTTTTTTTTTCTTTTTGTTTTTATTACTTCGAGATACTCGAGTTTTAATTTTTTATAAAAATGGCCGATTTTTCAGTTATTGAATTAGATGTTTTAAAATATGTGACTCTTATTATCATTATCATTTAATGTTTAGTTGTAGAATAAGATGATTTAACTCTATCTCTATTTCGAAAACGTTTAACTACCCCTGCATCAATAGAATAATCGTGTACCCAAATATTCCTATAACAAAACCTTTCACTCTGAGCTCCTGGTTTCATGTGCATGGGTTCTTTGCAGAATTTGTAAGTACTTGTAGGTATCTGTCTCTGTCATACCTCGGATGGGAAGGTCACCAATGTTACGTCCAGCAAGTGGTTCGTGATGGCCTTTGCGAATGGCTTGGATTCAACATTTGTCTAAATTATATTCCATCTGAATATAGCAACTAAACATGTCTACTATTCGCAAAAAACGGGGGCGCTGGTGGTGGTGGCCGGTGGTAAGTCAATGGGAGAATCCGTCGAGATGGGTGTGGTGTACTTGTGCATGATTTGAACCAGACTGAGCCAGAGTCCCAGGACTATTATGGGGGATAGCAACATCAATAATATACGCGGAGTGACCCGTCTTGTCAACTAACAATACGTCAGGCTCGTTGTGTGGATCAGTTAGAACTTGCCAGTCTCAATACATGCTGTAAGCAGAACTATCAAGTACTGCCTGCGGCTCAAACCGGACATGCTCCCGCAATCAGCCCATGCTTGTATGCAAGGTTTTGATGGATCACCTTGTAAAGATAGGAATTGGTAGAACGATCAGGTTGATCATCCTGAGTGGCCGGCAACGACCTAGAGGGCAGAGCTATCCCAGAAACCTAATAAAAATTGGCTAAGTTGACCGTGAAGGTCCGCCCGCAAAGATTGAAGCTCCATCAAAGTGCTCGGTCGACACGATCTTGCACGCCTCTGTGCTAGCCAGGCTCGGGAATGTGGGGGGGTCCTTTGAGCGCTTTGATCCCTGACGCTTCACTACTACAAAACAACGTGTCAATTCCGATGCGTGGGTCTGCACCGGATTCTAAAATAGATATTAATAAGGATTTCGCGACGGCCTATCGAATGATAAACAGAACGCGAACTAAAATTGGAAAATAGAAAAGAAAAAAAACGGCTCGGCCGCGCGCGTGGAGCCGTAAGTCTCCGGACCCGAGTGCCGCGATCAAGGAGGGG
This sequence comes from Hermetia illucens, assembly GCF_905115235.1. Classification (NCBI taxonomy): domain Eukaryota; kingdom Metazoa; phylum Arthropoda; class Insecta; order Diptera; family Stratiomyidae; genus Hermetia; species Hermetia illucens. The sequence goes on along the minus strand of NC_051849.1, from coordinate 128,334,300 downwards.
AAGATCCACGACGGATCACCATCCCAATTATTGCCTCTTCCGTGAAAGAAAAAAAAAATTAACTTAAATCATGCAATGCAATAAGAAAATAAAAACAAGAAAAAAAAACTAAAGGAAAAATAAGTAATGCAACAAAATTTAAAAACACTCACTGAAGCTGTCAACTTCGAGCTCGAAGATTGGTGCTGTTGAATATTAATTTCATTAAATATGATGATGATAATCTTAAAAGTAACATTAAATTATTAAATTATTTAATTTAAATTATTAAATTATTTTTGTTTTTTTTTCTTATGGTCTCAGTTGTCCTTCCGATTGGTGAGCGTGTAGTGGCGGGCAAGACTATTCTATATCCTTGAAGGCGAACCGCCGACTATATAAAAATAACTTTTATAACTTGACGATTCCTTCTCGAACAAAATATGAAACACTTGGCACCAAGTAGGCGTATTGTTTAAATTCTTACAGAAACGATTAATATATTATGCTAGAATCCCCACGTTTCTTAGCTGTTCAAAATCTGTCGTTTCCTACGAACGAACATTTTTCCGGAATTTCTTCCCAACGTTTGAAACTCACAACCATTCCAGTCCCCCACAACAAAGCACTCTCCTTTCTTCTGCCTTCCGTCTTTTCTTTCAATCACTGTGTATTTCTCATTTGTTAATCTTGTTAGCGATTTTAACTTATTCGGAATATTTCGTTTAAAATACATCTGAGTTATCACTCAGCACGATGCGGCGTCAGTTTTCTTGGTCGGATTCCTCTATTTTCCTCGCGAAAAATCTTTACCTCTTTCTCAAACAAAAGAAACGATCTTCACTTTTCCCATCCAACTGTCACTTCTCTATCCACCGTTCACCAGCCAAAAACCCAAAAAAGAAACCCCACACCCGTTTCTTCTCTGGCTCAGTCCCGCTTCTTTTCCTTTGTTCTCTCCGCACACCGCTTCATTTGCCGCTACATAGCCTTCAACTCTCTCTAGGCAATGTTGCGGCAACATGCGCATGCGCCTGCGGATGCGGCAAATCATTCGCCTCTTGTCAAGATCAATTCGCCCGAATACATTCAATACTGTGCAATCTGCGACGAACATTATGGAATTGCACACTATTAAATGCATTGTTTAAGCAAATTAATTAAGAAAGAGCCGAATGAGATTCCGCTCCCGTCGCGCAGCCGCGGTCACTACAACCTTCCATACAGCATTTTGCCTGATGATGTATTGCACCATAACAGTGCAGTGGTGCAGTAAGATGGTCCAACGTCTGTGGCCATGGAGGATATCATCAATACCTGTACAGGTTTAAATTGGACACCTCACCTAATTGTCCAAACTGCGACGTGATCCCAGAGGACCCACGCACGTATTCTTCCAATGTCCTAGGTTCGTGGAAGAGAGAACGAACCTAAAGGAAATTCCAGTGTAGTGTTATCCCCGGCAAATTTCGTCCGGAGAATGGTAGCTTGTCAGGAAGACTGGAATGGGATCAATTCCATGATCGCAGTAATCCAGGATAAACTGCGAAAAGAAGAAGAAGTGAGGAAGGCGTGCTAAGCGTATTAAGTTCACTATTATCAATAAGTGTCCGGATAGCTGAGTGGTTAGAGCATAAAGCTATCGTACGGAAGGTCGCGGTTTAAATCTCACTGGTGGCAGTGGGATTTGTATCGTGATTTGACCTCGGATACCAGTCCACTCAGCTGTGAATGAGTACCTGAGTCAAATCAGGGTAATTGTCTCCTACAGTATACTGTAGTGTACCGTTACGGTCTTGAATGAAGTGCTCTAACACACTTCAAGGCCCTGATCCAATATAGATTGTTGTGCCAACGATTATTATTATTATTATTATCAATAAAGTGCTTTCCAGATCAATTTGGTTGTGTGAAAGCCTTTTTAAAAAATATAGGGCAATGGAATTTGTAACTGTGTTATACCTGAACGGTCTAGCATCTGGTTTCCTGACTCGTTATTTTTAGTCTCACTTGTTTTAGCTTCGATGTTTCTTCTGTAAGAAATACGTCGATCGAGCTTGGCGACAGGGTATATTTGCAGAATATGAATTCTATTTAAGACGCTTTCCAAATTAGAATAAACGCAACGTGATAGCTTTTACTGTATTTCGGTGAATTCTCCATATCCCTAGGCATTGCTCAAATTTTTTCAGATAAAATTCCGAAAATTTGCTGCATCGCCATGGTTCTTATAAGAGCTAAGGATCACCGGGTCGTCCGTGGATAGCATACTATCATAGCATACTATCATCAACAGGCAGATGGGAAACATATAGTGCCGATAAAAATGATAAAACACCCCCTTTTTTCGAGAAATCGTAAGAAAATAAAACGATGTCCACATTATGGTATCCCATCGCACTTTCCTGACTAATTAACTGCGGTTTTCCAATGTAACCCAGCAACTAATTAGAAAACGTTTAGCTTGAAGTGTTCAAAAAAGATAAGGCACTTTATATTTTTGCCCTCTTAGAATAGAATTTAAGTAATCAAACCCAACTGCTTAGTGTAAAACAAGACCCTATTGAAATCGTATTACTCTCTGTCTCTCAGTCTGTCACTCGCATTTTTCTCCAAAATGGCTACACCGATTCAAACAACATTTTCTGGACATCTGGGAACTATAAAATTGCATGCATACATAACTTAGCATAACATAAATTTAAGTGGAGTTTAAAGGGGCTCACCATACATCCAAAGAATGGTGTAATTTTTTTCGTTGTTATGAAATGAAAGATCCTAGTAGTACTTTCACAGCAGATTTAAGTTTTGTCGTAGCTTGCAGAATAAACACGCTTGAAGTGAGAAAGAACAGAACGCATATATGAGGTCTAGAGTTCAAAATGCGCCCCTTCCCAAATCTGTTCAAATAAACCTAATTATAGTGTAATATCAACTTTTGAAATCGACCGGAAAAACACCCTTAAGTTCCTGAGTAATATGGCAGCACGTAGAATTTAAGGGGGGTCTCCATATATGCAAAAGCGGATGTATGTGGGGTACTCCCCCTCGAACACTACCTTGTCGTAGTAGGAGTGCTTGTGCTAGTTTATTACTACACTAAGGGTGTCCAAAAACACATGAAGATGGAAACAAAGGAAGTGATAAGAAGTCACAGACTTTGAATCCACCCACGACTTTGAGAAATCAGGTCGTGGCCGAGGCACGGATTTTGGAGACCTCATCTAATTTATGTTCCCCCACGGAGAAATCTGTGGAAGACAGGCTCTTCATTTCAGTGGAAAACCTACACCCGATGTATACGGCGCGGTCAGTCGAATAGGATAGTACAGCAACTTATTTAAGAGAAGGAACTCTAAATCTGACTGCGGCCGGCCTATCGGTGACACTCTTGTCTAACTTTTCTAAAATACGGGGGAGAAAGGCTCGGCAGAAGGAAACTTTAGCCGCAAAGGAGAAGGGACTGCAGGCCTGCCTGTCAGAACCTTCTTCTCCACCTGTACCCGGAAAAACGGAGGAAAGGGTCGCTGACAATGTGGACGCAACTGGCCTAACGCTGGTATGTGAAAACAGATCCATACAGCCCGGATTCCGTGAAACTGGGAGGGCTCATAGCCGACAACAACGGAAGGCACTGAGGGAAAAGACGAAGTTTGGTGGGAATGAGGAGATGAGAAAATTAGACTGCACTTATGATTACAAACATAAGAGTTAATCAAATCAACCCGCAGCATGCCAGCTTATTCCTATCTACTGACGGCAAAGCTGGTAAAGTTGTAGAGCTGCCCCTATAGATTTTTAGTTCAAAAGCCATGGGTTCGTTTTAACAGAATCTGTGATATTGGATCAGTCAAGGCGAGTAGGATCTTCTTCGATAAAAGATCCTCGAGACTCTGATGTCAAAATTGTTAGAGAAAACGATGCTGTTGCCAGGACCTTGTTGCGATCAACTTACAATACCAGGTAAATGGCAAGAGGAGAAATGTCTTAGTTTTCTCTGCTTACTTACACTATAATTCTTTGTGCCCTCCGCCGACGCAAGAACTAAGGGTTTTGGTAGTGCATCCAGAATCAAGTGGCTTTGAACTCTTAATAGGTTGTGATGCGAACGATCTGCATATTCGTCTGGGCAGGAGCAAATTGCAATCCTAGATGAGAGAAGCTGTTTGATTTTATCACTTCAGCTGGTCTGATGACCGCGAACGCAGTGTGTGCCCCTACGTGAGGCCAAGAAGAAGTGAAGTAATGTACCTAATAATCTGCACTTCAAAGCTGTTCAAGTTGATTAGAAACTGGTGCATATTAGATGAAATCTCACTGTTTCAGCGTTCTCCTAAACGGCCTCTTCCAGTGAACTACCCTGCTTGGGCGTTGGCCAAGCTCGCGCACTAGCACCTGGATGTTTAACTAGAGGACCGTGGTTGCTCTCGTTCCGGGTTGCCGAAACTTAACTTCGGAACGATGGGGTAATCAAACACTACTGAAACAGAAAACGCTAAAAGGGTTAGGAATAATACTTACTTGATTGGCTTGGTTTAAGTTAAAGAAAACACTCGCGACTCCACTTCAACAAACCTTTTATTTTCTAAGCACAATATTCTATTTCTTTCTTATTAATAATTTTTACTAATTAATCTCAAAAGCGAGTTAAAGTAATTCCCGCGCGAAATAAAGTGTTCTCGGATAGAACCCTTTAGCTCTGTTCAGAGGCTTTTTAACTACTCAAAATTAAAAGTAACGTTATTCTTAAAATCACCTATGTTTGACCCTTCCGTGTTTACACATTGCTTTGAAAGTGTTCTTGTACACAACACAATAACACTTGTTTATTATTATAAATTTGGTTGTCGGCGGCAAATCGACACCTGCTGTTGCGCTGCGAATTGCTGACACGGAAGAAAGTCATGTCGAGGCCAAATATACCATTTGGTAAGTAACATGCTGATGCAAAGGCGGAAAAGAATCTCGTGATGTCCAAACAGGCCATTTGCATAGCATGTGATGTAAGGACGGAAGAGGTTAAATGCGCAGGCAGACTGGGTTTCATGGGGCTAGCTCCAAAGATGCGGCTGCTGGAGAAAATCCGGTGAAATCGCTTGAACACTCACTCTCAGATAACCGTTATTTAGAATTTAGTCTAGCTATTGAGGAAAACAGATGGAATGAAATTCAATAAGACAATAGAATATCAATTGATGATTCTGAATCGCACACTTTTAGAGTGCTTTGAAGAGGCTTGTTCTATTTCCGGTTCCATGGTAGAACCGAGAACCACAGAGACTTAAGAAATCAACCAGACGACTTCTAAAATGCGCAATAAAGATAAAGGCTGGTTATACTGCCGGAATTCACAGCGTGAATATAAGAAGCTCGTAAAACGTTCGAAACGAGACTCTTTTAGAGCATACTGTGATTAACTGGAAGGTGAAAGGGAGACTTCTAGGGTGTGTAAAGTCCTTAATAAAGATGAGTCGGCAAGTTGGACTCTCTTAAAAAACCGGATGGTATTTTCACGAACTCCAGAGTTGAGAAGGTGGAAGTACACCACCCGGGAGAACAGGTTTCAGAAGTGGGAAGAAGTGAATTGGCGGTTTCTGCAAACGCGTCAACACAAAGGGGTATGGAATTGGGACACTGCAAGAGCGGTTGTTACCAATGAACAGGCGAGAGCTGCTAAGCATTTGAACCCTTCGAAGCACCTGGCATGAATTGCATCTACCCTGCGATGCTAATGGAGGTTATAGAGCACTTAGAGCAACTTCTAAGAAATATTTTTCGAGGATGCCTTCCTCTTGGCAGAAGGTGAAAGTAGTCTGCATACCAAAGCTTGGGAAATGCGACTATTCAAATCCAACTTCAGGCAAATCAACCTAACATCAGTTTCGCTCAAATGTTGGAGACCAACATGCTTACCAACGTAGAAAGTCCTGTGAGTCCGCTCTTCATTCTTTGGTTTCTAAAATAGAGAATGCAACTCTGAACGGTGAGTATACGATGGGGGTGTTCGTGGACATTGAAGGGGCTTTCAACCGTGCGACCTTCAGGAAGCTCTGTGATGCCGCCAGAGTGCATGGTGTTGACGAAACTCTAATAAACTGCATCCACGCTACGCAGAGATTGTTATATGCTGAAGTAGGTGTTGATCGCTACCTAACAACGGAAGGGACGAAAGGCCCTCAAGGAGGTGTACTATCGCCACTTCTGTGGAGTATGCTGATCAACTCACTACTATGCGAACTGCAAAATCTGCCAATACACGTTCAAGCGTATGTGGATGACGTGGTCGTCTTGGTTGTTGGTCCAGATCTCGGAATGGTGTGTAGAAATACACAACGCGCCGTTGATTTGATTGACAGTTGGTGTCTCAGACATGGACTTTCAATAAATCCAAATAAAACCACAATGGTATTATTTACGAAAAGGAGGAAACTGAATGATCTTTGCCTTCCAGAGGTGAGGGGTACAACCCTTCAACTCTCCCAAGAAGTAAGATCTATGTATGGGGGATTTATTCTAGACAAAGAGCTTCTTTTGGAACAAACATGTAGCGATAAAGATGAAACGAGCTTTCACAGCATATGGGCTGTGAAGGCGGGCCTTTGCCTCGACATGGGCACATAGGCCTCGCGTAGTAAAGTGGATATATGTTGCTATCATTAGGCCGATGTTCGTATATGCATCCGTAATGTGGTGGGTTAAAGTGAAACAAAAGAGTTTTCGCTGTAAACTAGCTAAACTGCAAAGAACTGTGTGAAACACGGTGCCATGAGCACGATATCCGGCGTAGCTCTGAATGCATTACTCAATTTGCAGTCCTTGGATTTGTTTATTCAGAGCACTGCACTGAGAGCAGCTCATAGACTAATTCCATTAGATCTATGGGAAAATACTGGACGTGGAGAGCACAGAGTATTAGAAGAGTTATTGGGAGAACTTAATCTAGTTTTCGCAATAACTTCCGATTCTCGGATCGGTAGAAAATATGATGTTATCTTGAAACGGAGAGAAAACTAGGACGAACCAGAAGAATGCGTGTCAGGATATACTGACGTCTTCTACACCGATGGCCCAGAAACAGAAAATGGTGCTGGAACAGGAGTCTACTTCTCGAATAAAAACGAAAAGTGGGCTTTCCCTTTGGGACAATACACAACGGTGTTTCAGGCTGAAGGGCAGACGCCTCGCAATCTGTAGCCATAGTCAAGCTGCATTGAGGGCGTTGAGTAGTACTTTGATCACTTCAAAAATCATTCAGGAATGTAGAAATCGTTTCAATTCTGTTTCTAGATTCAATAGGGTGCATTTACTCCGGGTACCTGGTCATTGTGGTATAGAGAAAAATGAAATCTCGGATGCATTAGCAAAAGAGGCTTCAACTTCCCACATGCCCGGACCGGAACCAACAATTGGGGTGTCGGTAGCATTGGCTGATGCTGCTATCAAAAACGGGGAACAAGCTTCCCATAGTGACAGGTGACGAAGCCTTAATGCTGCTAGAACCAAACATACTGCAGGAAGGATCCATGGAAGCCCCGCCTATGAACGCATCAGAAATTTGGTGCTGATATGCTCGCACTGCAGCGAATAGCATCACATCCACTAACGGAAATTCTGCGATACATGAACGAATCTGGGATATTCCGTTAGATGGGGGAATCGAGTACAATGGACCAGTAGAGTCTGAGTACTCAGAGGCTTTGCCTTTCCCCCACGTCAAACATACACAGCTTACAAACACAGATGTGGGGTATCAAATGAATGGTCTCGATTGACATATTTAAAAATAAAAAAAACAATTATGGCACTTAATGCAGAAAGGGGGAATGCAGGGCTGAAAAGTGATCATTTTCCAGAAGTTACCTAACAGAAAATCTGACAAAAAATACCAAGCTGCTATGTACTCGACGGTGCCTAGGCTGCGAAATACTTTCCATAAAAATATATGTTCTAATACAGTCCATAAAAGTATATTACTACCTTTTTTAAGCCTGCTTTAATTTTCTCCCAAAATCATAAAATTTTGTAGAGACATAGGCATAAAGCATATAAAGCATGATCTTGGTGGAAATCGCACCATTACTAACAAAGTTATAATAAGCCGAGGCTATCATTTCTTTGCAAATTTAATGCAAGGTTCTGAATGTTAGCATTACTCTAAAGTAATAGTTCTCGGTTGAAATTAAATCTTTGTTAACCAGGCGGGTATCGATGCTAATGTAATGAGTATAGAATAATAATTTTAAACAAAACCGAGAAAAAGTTAGGTATAATAAGAAATGGGACAAATTTTGGTTGTGCTTTTGCTATTTTCTTATTGCGCGCAAACAAGAATGTTGACCTGAAAAAAGTTCCCATAAACCTAAAGGACAGAGGACAGAGGACTCACGACAGAGGACTGAGAAGAGAAGACATAGGACAGAGGACAGACGACAGAGGACAGAGGAAGGAGGATAGAGGATAGAGGATAGAGGATAGAGGACAAAGGGCAGAGGGCAGAAGATAGAGGACTGACGACAGAGGACTGAGGACAGAGGACTGACGACTGAGGACTGAGGACAGAGGACTGACGACAGGGGACTGAGGACATGCGACGCTACGATGCCACGACGACGTTTGCACCACGGCAAGAGGCCAAACTACTGGTGGAACACGGAGATCGCTGCCCTGGGATCCTCTTGTCTCCGAGCGAGGAGACTTTCCCACAGGGCAAGAGGAAGGCTGGAGCACCAGGAGCGTGAGGAGGAATACAGGGATATGCGAAGCAACCTTAAGAAGGCCATTCGGAGAAGCAAGTGGGAATGCTACCAGAAGCTCTGCATGGAGGCTAATACGAATCCGTGGGGTACAGCTTACCAAGTTGTAATGAAGAAGATCCGCGGGCGAAAATCACCTCAGGTGACATGCCCACGGCTCTTGTTGCAAATAATTGCAACTCTTTTCCCGCAGCAGGAGCAGGACGAAAGGGAACCCCAACTGGCAGCTTAGCAGGACGTCTTCTCGATCCCTGATGTTACCGAAGAGGAACTTTGGGAAATCTGCAGACGTATTGGGGACAGCAAGGCTCCGGGATTGGACGGAATTCCGAACAGGGCTCTGAAGGTGGCGGTCAAGGCCAGACCAAGGTGGTTCGCAAGCACATTCGAATCGTGCATGGCGGAAGGAGTGTTTCCCGCCCAGTGGAAGAGGCAGAAACTGGTCTTGCTACCGAAGCCTCGAAAACCACCCGGCGTGCCCTCTTCATATCGCCCTATTTGTCTCTTAGACACCATGGGGAAGATGTTGGAGAGGGTGATATACAACAGGCTGCTCCCGTTCATCGAGCTTGCGGGTGGTCTTTCAGAGCGGCAATATGGGTTTCGGCGAGCCCGTTCTACGGTCGATGCAGTAGCAAAGGTCGTGGAATTGGCTCGAAATGCGATGGCCATGGGCAAATGCTGTGCTCTGGTGACGCTGGACGTCAAAAATGCTTTTAACTCAGCCAACTGGGGCTGGATTAAGGGCGTTTTGGCCAAACTGGGTGTTCCTAGCTACTTGGCTCGGCTCATCGAGAGTTACTTTTCGGATAGACTTCTCCGGTAGGAAGGAGTACATTGTGACAGCAGGTGTGCCTCAAGGTTCTGTATTGGGACCGCTGCTGTGGAACATAATGTACGACGGAGTGCTTGGCCTTCGCGTGCCGGAGGAGACAACGCTGATTGGTTTTGCGGACGACTTGGCGGTAGTTGCAATTGCAAAGCATCCCGAGGACGTGGAGCTTTATGCAAATGAAGCCATTCATACCATCAAGTCATGGTTACGAATGGTCAAGCTGGACCTGGCGGACGAAAAGACGGAGGCGGTCCTCATTACCAACCGTAGGAAGAACAACACGGTTACCATCCGGGTTGGTAATCGTGAGGTCGTCTCAAAATCGGTTGTCAAATACCTGGGGGTGATGATCGATGCCAAGCTGAGTTTCAAGGGACACTTGGATTATGCGCGAGAAAAGGCAGCAAATGCCAGCTCATCCCTTGCAAGGATGATGCCTAACGTGGGAGGGCCGAAGTATAGTCGCAGGCTACTCATCGCGGGAGTGGTGAGGTCGATCCTGCTATACGCGGCCCCTGTCTGGGCGGGAGCGTTAAACCACGCTGTCAACCGGAGGAAGATATGTTTCGGCATACCGGCCAATTGCGCTAAGGGTGTGCAGCGCATTTAGGACGGCGTCGACGGAGGCAGTGTGTGTTATCGCAGGAATGATCCCTATAGATCTTCTAGCGAGCGAGGCACACTGGCTCTACGAAAAACGGAAGGCAAATCCAGCCGAGGTGAATGCGGATTTCCGAAAAGCCATCAGGAGAGAGTTGTGTGGCAAGTGGCAACAACGATGGGATATGGGAGGGCAGGTGGACCCATGCATTGATCCCGTGCATCGAGAAATGGGTCAACCGAAAGCACGGAGAATTGAATTACCACCTGACACAGTTCCTTACGGGACACGGTGGCTATAGGAAGTACTTGCATCGCTTCGAGTTGGACGAGTCTCCCAACTGTCCTGAATGCGGTGCTACACTCGAGGACCCGGAGCACGTTATGTTCTATTGTCCCAGATTTCTGCAGCAGAAAAGGAGGTTGAACAGCATCTTAGGGGCGGACATCGAGCCCTCCAGCCTGGTGGAAGAGATGTTGAAGTCGGAGGAAAACTGGATGGCGGTAAATGAAGCAGTAGCCGTGGTGCAGACAAAACTCCTGGAGTTGGATCGAGCTCGGAAGGCGGCGCGACGGAGACGTAACATGGACGAACTGGTATAGCGAACCAGAGCCTCCCCCTCCCCCTCCTCCCGTGTGAATCCCACACACTGCTGCAACCTGGCGCAGCAGCGTCTTTCTAAGATTTCCACCTCCATCCATAAAAAAAAAAAAAAATAAAGAGGACTGAGGTCAGAGGACTGAGGACAGAGGACTGAGGAGAGAGGACTGAGGACAGTGGACAGATGACAGAGGACAGAGAACTGACGACTGACGACTGACGACCGACGACTGACGACTGACGAGGACAGAACTGAAGACAGAGGACTGAGGACAGGGGACAAAGGACGGAGGACAGAGGACAGAGGACTGAGGACTGAGGACAGAGGACAGAGGACAGAGGACAAAGGGCAGAGGGCAGAGGACAGAGGACAGAGGACAGAGGACAACATATTTTTCAATGAATATAGAACTGTGGGGTACCAAAGAACACGTCTCGATTAATACTTTCCGAAGCAGGTACTAGTTTTGATGTTGGAGGTATGCGGGAATTCGACAGGAATCAATTACCTCAAGGATCTGTTCTTAGAAAGCACCCTTCTGAAAAATCTGTGGTATTCTGTGCACATGGTATCTAGGCTCCGAAATACTCCTCTTTACAATTCTCCCTCACCCTTGATCCGTGAAATAAAAATGTGGTTATATAGGGTTTGCTAAGGAGAAGCATACTGAAAAGTTTGGTGGAAATCCTGTTATTATTAACAAAGCTATAGTGGGTCAAAGTTGCCTCTTTCGCATCAATTCAAAAATCTGTGAAAGATAAAATGTCAGTACCACATTAAATTCAATATCGTTTATATTCAACATAGATATCAGCTAACGGAACCATCGTGTGCCCAAATGTTCTTACATAAAAAATCTAAAAACCTTTCATATACCGGTTTCCGACTTGTTTGTCTGTATCTTTCAAATGATTTTCATCACAAACAATATCGGAAATTGATCTCTCGACATTTTCGAAGGAATTTAAATCTAAAGTAAACTGGGGATCATAAATTCCAGCTTTATCTGATTGAAATACTAGGTTCTCGGTGACTATATCTTTCCCTAATTGTGTGAAACAAAACCTTATTAGAATCGAGACGATGTCGGTCTGTCCGTCTGTCTGCCGGTCTTTTTTTTTTGTTTTTTTTTTGAGGAGGTGGAAATTTTCAAAAGACCCTGGCCTAGACACGCCAGCGTGTGGGATTCTTTTCCCCTAAAACCACTCCCGACTCCCCCCAAGGCCCGTGGAACCACCGTACGGTATTGCATCACGGGGTGGAGTCAGCTCATTTTAGCTTGGTCCCCTTTCGTCTCTACGCGGCGTACGTAACCGCGTTTTTCTGATCTCCTCTGCCTTTCGAAGTTTGCTCTGGATAGATACGACCATGGAGTTGATCGCATCCCAGTTTTCCTGACATGTTAGCATTTTTCGCACCAGATTCTCTGGTTCAAGCACCTCTCCTAGAGTCTCTTCTAGGTTCTTCCTAACCTCCACAAACCTTGAACAGTGGAAGAATGCATGCTCTGAGTCCTCTGGGACTCCACCGCAGTTTGGGCAATCGGGTGAGGTATCTAGTTTAAACCTGAACAAGTACTGGCGACATCTTTCATGCCCCTTGAGAAACTGAGTAAGATTACAATTAATCTCACCGTGCCTTTTCTCTAACCTTCCCTTGATGGCAGGGATGAGCCTGTGCCTCCTTCGACCCTTTCGGAGCGTTCCCAACGCTCTTGCCATCTATTTAGCGATCTCTCCCTTTCGGTGTTCTTCGTCTGCGGTAAAGGAGAGATAGACTTCGAATTATATATATTCGTCATCTCATCTGCGAAGATGTCAATGAGCATCATTCCAGAAATGACGAATTCTGCATCATCTGAGACAGTCCTGAATGCCGAGCACACCCTTACGGCTGTTCTTCTGTAGACACTACCCTAGCTGTAAGCAACCTGAAAGCATGCCGTGCCCACGTTCGGCACCATATTTGCCAGGGCCACACTTGCAGTAGATGCTTTGTCATAAACATACTGCACGTGTTGCTTACAGCTAAGCTTGCCGTCTATCCTCACTCCCAAGTATTTGATGGCAGGCTTAGAAGTGATGAAATGATTCCCAATTTGAATACGGGCAAAATTTCTTTTGTGGCGCTTGGTGATGAGGACCGCTCCAGTTTTTTCTTCCGCAAGTGTCAGACCAGAACTCTCTAGCCAACCCTTAACAGCCCTGATCGCTTTGCATGAGTAGAACTCAGCATATTCGAAGTGTTTTCCGACCACAACCAACGCTATATTGTCCCCGTAGCCCACCACCGTGGCCCTCCGGAAGAGGAAGATTAAGTACATCGTTGAACATGATGTTCCCTGTGGGGCACCCGTGGAGATAGCGTACTCCTAGGGCCCGTCATCGGTGCCATTTCTAAGCCTCCGTTCTTGTAAATAGCTGTTGACAATAGCAGCAAGATAAGCGGGGATACCAATCTGCGCCAGAGATTCCCGTATTAGGTTCCAATTGGCCGAATTGAATGCATTTCTCACATCCAGGGTGACTACTATGCAATATTTGCAAGTACTGCCCTTTCAGTGGATTGCATCTTCGGCCATGCCAGTAACCATTTTGATGGCATCAATGGCTGGCTGGCTTTACCCCCATACTGCCGATCTGAGAGAGTAATCTATTATATTAGGTTATTGCATATGAAATGATCGGTTTGGCAATCAAGTGAAGTTATTTGCGATTTTACTGTATCAAACCACCACCAGTTGGCGCTGTTGGTGTCGGATAATGAAGTATAAATACTCCTACATTTAACCAAGGAGTCATTTCAGTTTTGACCATCGTTGTGATAGCAGCGCATAAAAAGTAAAAAGGATGGAAAGAGCCAAGAGCATGTACTTTTCCTATATGAGTTCAAACTCGGTCATAAAGCAGCGGAGGCGACCAGGAACATTAACAGCGCATTTGGAGCTGGTACGGTAAGCGAACGAACCACATGGCGTGGTTCGAAAAAATCCGGTCAAGTGACGTAAACCATAAAAGTGAGCCTCGTGAACATCCAGGACCATCGATTGATAACGACGAGCTGCGTTTGCTAGTCGAATCCGACACACGTCAGTCTGTGGGAGACATCGCAGAGAAACTGGACGTACATTGGTCGTTTCCCGGCACTTGCAATAACTTGGAAAGGTGTAAAAGCTCAACAAACGGGTTTCGTAAGCCCTTACATGGCGCATCGAATGGAAATTTGCAGTTCTTTACTCACCTTCTTCTTTACGCAACAGAAGCGATCCCTTTTTGCACAGAATGGTCACATGTGATGAAAAGTGGGTGTTGTACGACAATCGTTCGCCGGTCAGCACAATGGCTAGATGCTGATGAGCCACCGAAGCATATGCCGAAACCGAGCCTCCATCCGAAGAAGGTAATGGTGACTGTTTAGTGGTCTACAGCTGGAGTTATCCACTAATCTTTCTTCGCACCTGGAGAAGCGATAAATGGACAGAAATACTGTGTCAAACTCGAGAAAATGCATCAAAAATTGAGTATTCAACGGCCGAGATTAGTCAACAGAGATGATGTGATACTCCTTCACGACAATGCACGACCTTATGAATCCAGAAAAACGGTTGAAAAGTTAAACGAATTGCAGTATGAGACTTTGCCTCATCCACCATATGCACCGGACCTTTCGCCAACCGACTGTGGTAGTCGGTTTTTTAAGCATTTGGATCATTTTTTGACGGAAAAGCAATTGAGGAATGAAGAGGTCATCAAAATTGCCTTCGACGAATTTATCAACTTGGACTTCTATGACACTAGCATATATGTTCTTGTATCTCGCTGAGAGAAGTGTTTTGAATCGACTGGCACCTATTTTGATTAATTAAATAAATTTTTGTAAGCTTTACAGTCGTTTCAAATTTTAGTACCAAAACGGCCATTTCATGTGCAACAATCTAATATATTACTCGCTATAGTATTTTCCCCACAGTGTCCAAAAGACAAATAGGTCTGTAGGAGGTTGACTCATCTGGAGGTTTGCCAGCTTTAGGCAGTAGCACCAACTTCTGTCATTTCCATGATGCAGGAAATATCCCCTCGGACATGCACGCTTCGAACAACTCAGCGAACATGTCCGGTCTGGATTTCACGGCAAATTTAAGGGCCCTATTCGTAACGTGTGTCCGGGTAGCTGAGTGGTTAGAGCACAAGGCTGTCGTACGGAAGGTCGCGGTTCAAATTTCACTGGCGACAGTGGGATTTGTATCGTGATTAGACGTCGGATACCAGTCGACTCAGCTGTGAATGAGTACCTGAGTCAAATCAGGGTAATAATCTCGGGCGAGCGCAATGCTGACCACATTGCCTCCTAGTGTACCGTTACGGTTTTGAATGAAGTGCTCTAACACACTTCAAGGCCCTGATCCAATATGGATTGTTGTGCCAATGATTATTATTATTATTATTCGTAACGCCATTCAGACCCGGAGCTATCTTCTATCCTAGCACAGATGTCCAGCAGCTCGCCTCTTGTGACTGGTGGTATTGCCGTCACATTGAGAGGTCGCTGGAAGCTGTCTATGCCCTCCTCCTCCTGGGGGAATAACCCTTGGATAATTTTTAACAAGAGTGAAGGGCAAATGATCTGCGGAGATGATCGGCCTCTGAATCGGCTCATTACGATTCTATAAGCGCTCCCCCAAGGGTTTACGTCCGCTTCCGAATAGAAACCTAGGTCCTAAAATACATCCGGTTCCAATGTCTGTACAAATAAAATATAGTTCCTCATTCTAGAAATTTACCCGGAAACCCCCCTTATGTTGATCCCAGAAGTACAAAATTTGGTATGAGTGTTTTTTTATTTTTTGGAAGTAGGGTAGGTGAATACGTTTACGCACAGAGTGTTGGACTCCCGCAACAGCACGCTGGCGGACTACCAACTAAACACCTCCCTGACATCAGATAACTAGCCTGGAACCGTTCGACACATTACTTCGGGCTAGCCCTCCCGCTCTCCCGGCTTTGGGAGCCTTCAAGTCAAGGAACTCCTTTCACCAGCCAGAGGGGAGTGGAGGAAGGGAGTTGTTGTTAGTTCAGGGAACCTCTTACCGTTCGATTCCTCCGCCGGTTGAGTTCAATCTTCTTCGCAATAAGAAGGGCCCGAACATAATGCGCAATACGATTACAGCTGCCAGCGCTCTTCAGCATCTCGCTGACCATGTTGTCTGGAGAGAGCTCCCCTGTGTCTGCATAAAGCTGCTGGCGAAAGCTGTCCCACCTCTCGCAAGAGAAAAAGGTGTGTTCAGCGTCGTCCGCCACCGCATTGCAGAACGCTCAATCAGGAGATCGCGCCTTCCCAATCCTGTGCAGATAAGACTGAAAACCTCTATGCCCACTTATAAGTTGGGTAAGGAAGTAATCAATCTCACCGTGGTTTCTGTTCAACCAAGGATCTAATTTGTCGATGATTACTCCAACCAGCCACGTGTGTATATGCTAATGAAGTTTGCGGGTAGTGTCTAATTCAGATAGATATATTCGTACATTAAACCAGTCGTATTTAATATGCGTACTATATATGTACCTGTGTATGCTTTTGTGCACGAAGTAAATGGGAAATATGGGTACGATCAATTTATATACGTATTCGGAAATGTTTGTTTAGCGTGAGGATAATCTCTATGGCTGTAATATGTAGGTATATTTTGTTGTTTGAAAAGAATGAATGAATCAATGCATGAATGATGAAGGAATATGTTGGATTTGTAGCTTTATGTGGATAGAAAAATGTGCGTGGAAGCTTCTTACATAAGATGAACACAAAACCTTTATACCCGAAGCGTAAGCTTCCGGTATTCCGATTTGCTTACTCTTGGGTATTAATGAGGGGAAGTTTAGCAATGTTGAGATTCGATTTTTTATTAAGTAACAATGGCGAAAGTTAGATACCCATCCTTTTTTAAGCTTTTGTGTAAACCATTTTCTGATATTAGGTGAAACGAAATGTGTGCCTTGAAAAGTGAAACAGTTCCCATTCTTTAGTGAACGGAGAAATCTGCAGAAAATCACAATGGTGCACCTATACAAGCCTCAAAATGTATCCCATTCCTATACCTTCTCAAATAAAGTTAATAATAGTATTGCCATATTTTAAAAATTTTCCCGGAAACCCCCTTGGGATCTTCCTAGAAGTACAAAATTTGGTACTGTCATAAGTAATGACATAGTATACAATTTTGAAGGAAATATAACTATTACTATTTTAATAAAGTAATCAAGATTAAAGTTTTACATTTCATTTGTATTTATCATATCTAAGAGGTATATGACGAACAGAAAACCAAAGCCGAACCCGAAGCGTCCAGCTTAGGGTATTACAATTTGTTTGTATCTGTGGTATGTTAATTTCTTCACATTTGCTAATAATGTTGAACTCCTAGTGTGAAGCGTTATCAGGACGGTCCTTGCCAGATCAAGTACTTTGCGTAAATGGCTTTTTGAAAAATAGGGTGCACTTGAATTTTTAACAATGTACATTCGAAACACTCATGGTTTCTCATATAGGGAAGCACAGAACCTTTTATACCTGAAGCGTCTAATTTCTGGTTTCTCGAGTTGTTTAAATAATCGCTGATATAATTGCACATCTTCCATGTGAAACGTGCCATATTTTGAATACAAGCTCGTTTTCCTGTTCTACTTCCTTAGCCTTTTTTCGTCCAGAAGCGAGGTCGGCTCGTCATGTACGATTGCGCCATTTTATTCTATCAGAGGATCTGATCTGGATGCAGTCGCGAGGCTTTCAAGTCGCCGTCAGTCATAAAAAGCCACCGTTGTTTATGCCGGCCTTTTGGTCGTTTAACATTGACTTCGATGTTTAGACCAACCTTGGCAAGTGAATTCTCGTTGCCGTGAATTATGCGACCATACCATCGAAGACGCCTTTCTCGCAGTTTTTCCTCGATCGGTGCAGCTCCATATTGATCGCGGATATCCTCATTTTGGATGTGATCAAAACGTGTGATGCCACTAGCCCAACGAAACATCTTCGTCTCTATTACGCCGTTGATTGCTTTACGGCGGTCATAAAAAACATCAGTTGTGGACCGCCACCTTATACAGGTTGTGGGAATAAGCGAAGCAAATTCATAACGGAGTTTTCCATTGGCAGATTGACCCGAGATATTTAAATCGCTCATTTCTGGGTAGGTCACTATCACTGATAGTGACAATGCCTGTTTCTTTCTTTGGGTACGGTCGGCAAAAATTCTCTTTTATTCAGATTCAATGTGAGACGCAAGGAAAACGCCATCTGGTTTTGATATACTCGCAGATAGAGCTATTTAGTCCAGCACTCAAGCTCTTCTGGCATTAGGTTTTGTCGTAGAACATACCAGATAGGTTCGTGTGGCACACGTTCAACCGCTTTCTATGGATTCAGAAAAGCAAAATAGAGAGGGTGACGTTTCTCACGGTATTTCTCCATGAGCTACCGTCCAGCTTGTATAGCTTCAGAATTTCTGCAGCTCTAGCCGCGAGTTGGGCGAATACGATTGTCAAGAATGCGTTCAAATATCTTCATGGTATGGGACAGCAACCAGATCGGACGGTAATGTGAACATATTGCTGGGCTGCCTTTCTTTCCCATATTAGAGCAGTTGTCCTTTTTTTCCAGTAAGATGATGCTCTAAGTTCCTCAATAACCCGATCGAACTCATTTAGCGACAGTGTTGGATCCAAGCTCTTCGCTTTCCAGAGCTCAGATGCCTTTGCGTTCCCCGATTTTATTCGTTTTATTGCTTCTTCGGCCTAAGTGGCGTTGACAAGCGGAGTTCTTCCAAATATCGGAAATGCTTGTGGAAGTGGTTCAGTTTAAATTTGCTCGAAATATTCTCGTTATCTGTCTGTAGCGGCTCATCAATCAGTAAGTAAAGTAAAGTACCGTTCTTGTCATTAAATCAGCAAAAATGTTCAGATTTTGACAAGTCGATACAAATCTCTCTCGTCATTCCGTGTGTCCAGTTTATCGTAGAGATGTTTGTAATGGACCGCTCGGGTAACGGCGATCGCTTTATTTGCTTCTGGCAGGGTTACATTGGGAACTTTGGGTCATATCTTTAAGTTGGTTCCACTATTCTTTCACATTCGTAATGGTCGGTAATCAAGTAAGCGATCATTTCGCCATTCTTCTCCTTTTTGGTGTCCTCTCTGTGGTGCATGCGCGCTGATATAATGGTAAACTTCATCAGTTGGCCATCAAATCTTTCGACTTCTTTAACGGTGTCACAGAAACTTCCTGAGATAGCAGTGCCAACACCGTATTGAATGTGTGGGCTACCAAAATGGAGAAGTTTACAGTCATTTCTGCAGCATTCGCGTTCTATGTAGTGGCTTTTGACACCAGACCATAGCATTTTTTTGTAGAGCGCAGATATCAACAGACTTTTGCGAGTTGCTCGCTAGCTAAAAAAACTAATTGATTTTAAAATAAATTTCGTTATCTAATAATTTCCAAGTGTCCGACATCTGGTCGATCTAAAACCAACTAGCACTGCCCACTAGCTTGCAGATGCTTTCATAGAACCAGCGAGGATTATACGCCGCCTCCTCCTCGTGGTGTATTCTAATCAAATAATCAGAAATAAGAAAATATATTGAACAATGATGATTTCCTTCTTTTTAAATTTGACTAACACAGTTGCTGTTATTAAGGTTTTATGTAAAACAAAATCTAATTGGAATCGAGTCCGTGTCTGTCTGTCCGTCTGTCTATCTTTCTTTTTTTATTTCGGCGTTGGAAGGTGGAAATGTTCAAAACCCACTGCTGGTTCCTGCCGTACAGTAATGTGAGACTTCTACTCACTCCCTTCTCATTCCACTTTTCCCACGGAACTCCTATAAAGTATTGCCGTCGCAGGGCTGGGTTAGCTTTTAAATGCGGCTCATTATGGTAATCTCCTTTTCTTGTTTTCGTCGTAGTTCTTCCTGTCTAGGTTGTTTCTGAATAGGTATTAGTTCCTTTACGAACGCTTCCATTCTTGTTCGGTGCGCAGTAAACCTAGGGCAATCAAATATGATACGCTCCGTCTCTCTCGTGTTGTAGAGTCGCTAGCCTTCATTCACCAAAATGTCTATGGGGAGCATCCCTGCTAGTACATATGCTGCTTCCCCTGATGTTGTCCGATATGCACTACATACACGGAGGGCACTTAGCCGATAGGCCATTCCCAATTTTCTGCAATTTACTTTGTTATCCAGAACAGTTGCCCAAACTGGAACCGCGTAGAATAGCACGGAGCTGACTACCCTAGAAAGCAGAAGACATCGACTTTGTCTTGGCCCACCAATGTTCGGTAGTATCCTCGAGATCGTTGCAGCGATGGAAGACGCTTTAGTTGCGGCGCATTTAATCGGCTTTTTGAAGTTGGGTCTCCTGTCAATAATTACTCCCAAGTATTTCAGCAATGGTTGGAAGTAAATTGTTTTTCCGCCAACTTTGATTTTCACAGTTGTGTTCTTTCTTCTCTTGCTAATGAGAACTATTTCTGCTTTATGCTCGGCAAGTGAAAGGCCAGAATTTCTCAACCAGGAATTGATCTCCCGTATCGCTTCATTTGCGTAGATCTCGATCCCGTCTTGGTGCTTTGTAACTACTGTTATTCCAATATCATCGGAAGGCTTAGCATGAACACTCCATCATACATAACTAGTCACAGTAAAGGATCTAGGACAGAACTTTGTGGTACCCCGCAAGTTGTCGGGAATATTTTTAGCCCCTCGTCCAAGTCGTAGTAAAGTCTTCCCCAAGAAGAAACTCAACAACAATGCGTACAATGTATTTAAGGGCTTGTAGTTTGTCGAGTGCCTCGATGATATTTTTTTTTAATTTTGCAATATTGGACACATTTTTAACGTCGGAGATTATTACTGCGAGGCATTTTCCTTTGCCTTACGAAATCCGAATTATTTGTCGGAAAGGCCTCTTTCCTTTTCTGCAGCAGCCAGCAGTCTGTTGTATATTTCTAGCTCAAATAGTTTGTCAATGGCATTGACCAGACATATCGGTTTATATGAGGTGGCATCACCCAATGGTTTACCTACCGCCGGAATAAGTATAAGCTTTTTAGCTTTCATTGTTCGGGGAATTCTTCTTCCCTAAGGCATGCCGTCAAAACTTTAGCAAACATATCTGGCACTGTCCTGGCCGCTACTTTCAAGGCAATATTAGGGATTCCATCCCGTTCTGGAGTCTTGTTTTTAGTCAATCTTTTCGCTGCGTCTAGAGCCTCTTAATTTACCACTACTGGAATTTTGTCAGGATATAAATTTACTGCAGGAACTGTACAGTTCACATCTGCTGGGAACAAAGTGCTCACAATATTCTTCAACAACTACTGATAAGTAATCAGTGGGGAGCACCTGCCTTTTAGTGATGACATCACCGACCTGTATGCGGCACCCTATGGGTCAGAGTCAGCTTCAGTACACATCCGCTTGATATCGGATTTTCTCTTCGCGATAGCTGCTTGCAACTTTTTCCTCGCATTCACTAGGAAGCGTAAACTTGATCACCTGAGAGCCATAACATTACATGATATGGAGGTGAAACGAGAAACAGAGATCAAATATTTGGGAATTACGCTACACCAAAAATTACTCTAGAAGACACATGTCGGAAACACTTGTCGGAAAGCCACGAGGGCTCTGATGACTTGCAGATCCATAGCAGGAAAAAAATGAGGTTGCAGCTCGAAGATACTGCTTTGGATATATACTGCAATAGTAAGACCAATGATTTACCTTGGAGCGGTAATCTGGGCAGAAAGAACCGAACTCAGCACAGAAGCCAGGGAATTACATAAGCTCCAAAGGCTGGCTTGCGTGTGTATCAGTGGGGCAATGAGGACATGCCCAATGGCATCCCTGGAGGTCCTTCTGGGATTAACCTCTCTCCATCTGCACATACAGATGCAGGCAATGAGATCAATACTCAGGATGCCCGGTAGAATGAGTGAGGCGGGGAACTGCCTAAATCGAAGGAAAATTGCTATTCTTTCCAAGCGGTATCCCGCATTATTGATACCAAGGGATAACATGACAACAGAAGTTTGAAACACGTTGGAGTAACAAGGCAAACTTGGAGAGCGTGACTGGGACATACGGCTTAAACCAGCAACTGACTACTTAGTACACTGAAGGATTACTCACAGCAGAGGGAGCGGGTGCCGGTGTCATTGGTCCAAGGAAAATGTACTTTGAGCCAATGGGCAGGTACACTAGCACATTCCAGGCGGAAATATACGCCATAGACAAATGTGCCTCCTTTAATCTGCAAAGGAACTATAGGGGGCAGAACATAGCTATTCTCACCGATAGCCAGGCAGCGATCAAGGCACTTAGATCCAACCAGGTGAACTCTGAACTGGTATGGGAATACCTAGAGAGACTGAATACACTCGGCTCGTCCAATAAGGTCTGGATACTTTGGGTTTCAGGCCATGCTGGGTGGGAAGGCAACGAGGCAGCGGACGAACCCTTCTGTGGAATCGGAAACAGTTTCATGGATATAAATCTAAGAAATGAAGAGGAACGGTTGAGGGAGCTATATTGGGCGGGCCTACCACGGATGGAGCAACCCAGGGTGCTTATTGGGGGATACGAACCCATACGCACAAAGGATTGCTTAAAATTCACCAAAAAGAACCTCCGAATCATAGTGGGAATTCTCGCGGGTGATTGTCGGCTGAACTATCACCTAGGGAAGCTAGGGATATCTACGGACACTGCCTGCAGGTTTTGTGAGGAGGAGGACGAAACCTCTATACACGGCCTGGGACAGTGTCCGGCACTTATGCAAAGTAGGTCGAGGCATCTGGGAGAACACTTAATACCAGATGCAAAACTGAAAGATCTGGAAGTAGGGAACATACTATGATCAATAGGTACACTATAGCCAGTAAAAGGGGCACAATAGTTCTCAAGGACGCGATGGGACTTTCCCTTAACAGAATAATAATGCTGATGAGTTGGCAAATACCACGTTCAAGCGCGATAATGTCTCCACCAAGATAAAATCCTCTAATGTGAGGCTCGGTGCTGCATAACAGCTATAGATGTATATCCCTCCTGTCTTAGCACACGTGAATTTGTTCTCTAGATGTTTTTCGCATCTTCTATAGCTCGACTTCTGCAGCTCCGTATCACCGCCTTACTGTTTTTCTCTGTTATCCATATTCCGCTATGCAGATTCTTGTATTGTTCGGATACAATTGCAACGTCCACGTTTTTTTCTAATACACTTTGGGAAAGTAGGTCTTCGGTCGCTTGACAGTGATTCAGATTGAGTTGCATAAACTTCATTTGACCTTATTTATGAACACCTTTCTGAACACTGGGCATTTACCGCTTCCTGCGATGTGGGCACTGTCGCCATTTTTTGCTTCCACGTAGAATACGCACTTGGGCATTCCGTTGCAGTCCTTTGCAAAGTGTCCTTCTTCTCCACATTTGCGGCACAGATTTCATCTGTCTTGCGAGCTAGTGCAAGCTTTCGCTATGTGACGAAACTGCCAGCACTTATAGCATTTACGCACTAGACTCTGTTCCTCTATCCGACCGACCACCCATCCAATCGCGTTTTTCGCTACTTCGATAGAAAGACTTCTCAACACTACCAAGTACGAACGGGGCAAATGCACACTCTAATGTCTTTATATAAGAAATACACAAAACCTTCAGGTATGAAGCGTTTCGACTTTTGCAGCTTTTTCTTAAGTTCTTTCTTCGTCCAAGTGTATTCAGTACTGGCCTTTTCTGCATGGTCAGATAAGTTTTCATCCTTTCTAGGTTGCGCCGGCATCTGTTCCTCTTTTTTCCTTTTCACTGTCCGTTGGAGAGATTGCATTTCTTCATTTGAGTCTCTTGTCGTGTGTTTCAAATTTCCTTTTAATCTTGGAAAAGTTCACTTTGGAAGAGTTCCACCTTCGTGAATGTGTCACCCTTGGTTTCAGCAGTGACTACACTGCTGTTACTTTTTGGGTTCAACAAGCGTTTTTCCGCCGAATTCGCTGGCGGTGATCGCACTAATTTAGTGCTCCGCTTGAAAAGGTCGCTAGCGCTAAAAGATAACAAAGTTTGCTAGTGAGAAGCCCACCGGAATCGTCGGCTTCCTCCACTGTTTGCTGAAAGTTAACGCAAAAAAGTGAAATTATAATATTGCAGTTTCGAAAAACTTTAAGTGAGAATTGAACTCGGGCTTTAAGCACGAATCGAGTATTTTGAAATTAAAATTTATTTGTTGTTATACAAAGTGTAAAAAAAAGCGTTCCATGCTCCAACTGAAAACTGACCACAGATCACAAGCGGCCCGACCAAACGCGCTTTCGACAAGCTACGAACTCCGATCCAAACCCGCGCTCTATGTAGAGTAGTCCAGACAATACTTGCCTTTTCTACTCGCAGTACCTTGAATTCAGCAAGAGAACTGAATAAATATTTCACTCAACAATCGTTAACCAGCTAAAGAATTATACGCGGAGCTTATGTGTTTCACCATGTTGGTCCAGTTAAAATTCAAAAAAAGGATTTCATTATTTCTTGATTAGAAAATAAAAAAGAAAAATCTTCTATAAGTGATCGAACCAAGGGCCACCGGTCCACGTGCACGCGCGCTACAACGTGGTCGTCCTCAAAGCTGCAGGTCCTTCGTCAATGTTAGTTACTGGACGTTACTAGCTAACACCCGCCGATTCGATAAACGGCAATACAAATGACCGGTTCAGCGGAGAAGAGAACAAAGGGAAGATAAATTCTTGTTATTTAAATAAGCTTCGCGTAAAAAACGCCACCGATCTCACTTCACTTTTAAATACTCCCGCACCTTACACCTCAGGCAGTTTAGTTCGCGACTTTCACTGAAACGATCCTTGTCTTTTCGCGTTCGCAATGCACTTCCGTTGCAATCAATTCGTCTCTCTGTCTATCACACCTGCTTTATTCGGATACGGCTCGACACCAAACATGGAGGGTGCAACATTTTTTTCACTGAATGTAGCCATGTGCGTTATTAAATGAAAGGGCTCAATTAGTACTTTTCGAAACTGGTCCATTTTTGATCTCGGGTGAAATGTAGGGGAGTGAGGACTCAAAATATGACCCTCAAAAAGTGTAGCAGGTCTCATTCTTACAACCTATCCAACCGAAAAATCTGGAAAAAATCACAGTGGTGTATCTAAGCCAGATCAAGTGCTCAAAATACATCCCAATGCAAGTTAAGCCATATTTTAGAAAATTAGCCAAAATTGATAAGACTGACTAGTTTAACCCTGACTCTGACCGAGGCAAGATGAAAACAGCAGGATCACTCCCAAGACCATTCGACATCAACAACGGTCTACGACAAGTGGATGCAGGGGATACGATCCTCTTCAAGTCCACCCAACTACTGACCTATGCTGACGATATCGACTTCATGGGAAGAATGATCTGAGACGAGCAAACTGCCTTCATCCAGATCGAGCAGGCGGCGCGAGATTTTGGGCTGCATATCAATGAAGGCATGGTGGCAACGTCAGCACCGAAAACCAGCCAACCAAAGACATCAAACCGCACTGGTCAAACAGGAAGAATAAGGATAGGAGAATACAACTTTTAGACCGTTGACAATTTCTCCTATCTAGGGTCAAAAATCACAACCGATAACAGGTACAATGATGAAATTTCAGCTTACAAAAACTGTTCCGCTCGAAACGTCTCACCATAGGGTCAAAGCTCTTACTGTGCAAGACAATGATCTTGCCAGTCCTCATGTATTCCTCGGAGACTTAAGTTCTTAGCAAGAAAAATTGCGAACTCTCGACCGCGTTCAAGTGAATAATCTTCCGAAGAATTTTTGGCCCCCTACTTGAGGATGGACGATTCCGTAGCCTACATAACGACGAAATCTGTGCGCGATACCATGACTGTCAAGTTGTGGATAAAATCCGGCTCAATAGATTACGGTGGGCGGTTCACTTAAACCGTATGGATGAGGATGATTCAGCCGGGAAGGTCTGTAAGGGCTATGGTAGAAAAAGAAGACTAGGCAGACTCTGCCTAAGATAAAGCGATGGCGTAGGTCAGGACGCCAGACAGCTTCTAGGGATATCGAATTGGTTGACCTCGGCGCGAAACCGGGATGTCTGGAGTTCCTTATTAAGGCAATATATAATATATAATATAAATTATTCCTCGCGACAGTTGTATATATTTATATTTATATGTAAATGAAGCTGCCTAATTCAGATAGATATATTTGTACATTGAACAAGCGCTATTCCAAATAAGTACTTTATGTGTTCATGTGTATACTTTTATGTACGAAATAAATCGAAAATAGGTGTCCGATTAGTTTTTATACATGTATATAGAATAGAATATTCAGTAATAGGCAATGTTTGTTTGTTTAGCAAGAGTATAATGTCTACATCCGTAATATGTACATATTTCTTGTAGTATGAAGGGAAGGGAAGGGAAATTATCTCGGCCGAATATTCGAAACATTGAGGGTGTTGGTGAATTTGAATCTTGGTAACACTGCTTCTGCTGGCGTGGCACAAAGCTGGAGAAAACAGTAAGAGAGGAGTGTGCGGTTCGGCAAGACCTGGAAAGAGATAACGCTAATTTTGTCGAACCGGAAACGATTATGCATAGGCATGGTTGATGAACTATGTTCTGTTTTCAGAATATTGACCACCATATATAAGATAAATATGAGGAGGGTTTTCAGTAAATTTTGAAATACAGTAATATACATGCTTTGCATGTAAACATCGAACTGGAATGTATTTTGGGGCCTAGATTCTACATAAACGCCATGACTTTTTAAGGCGATGGTAAAACAGAATCTTGTTGAAATCGATTTATTGTTTGTTATCTGCTCCTGATCTGTCTGCCTATTCATGATTTCCCCGTCTGTCAGTCTATGACACATACTTTTCTAGAAACGGTGTCTCCTATTAATGTGAAATGTGGCTCCATGGATGCAAAAGGGGGTGTTATTTTTGTTTTTCACTAAATGTCCCGTGGGGTATCATCCAAAACTGACCACATTTGATGCAAAGTGGAGGAGTGCGGAGACTGGCAAGTGATAATTTCTTTCACGGACCTATCCGCAAAAACTACTCAACCCAAAAATTTGAAAAAAAATCCTATATTTTCCACTATACGGTGTCTAGGCCACAAAGCACCATTCATACAGACATTTGTTTAAAATAAAGAGATAATAGTATCTTACTCTATTGTTCAGAAATTGAATGGAAGCCTCCTTAAGTTCATTCTATAATTATCAAATTTTGCAATGTTATCGCAAAAATCAAGAGCATGATTTTTGGTTTGGTGGTGCGATTTCTACCAAACAAATAAAGTTAGGATAAAGTTGTCTCTTTTGTGCAAGTTTGCTGCTATCTAAGACTGGCTCACTAAATACATAAACATTACAAGCTAGGGACAAATGTACATCCAAATATCCTTACAAAGAAAATACATAAAACGTTTCATATCTAAAGCGTCGTTCTAGTTTTCTGTTTGTTTTAGATATACATTTCTCAGAATAGGTCGTGTCTGAGAATGAGTCCTATCTTATTTCAAATTTCAATGTGTTAAACCACCGAATGCGGTATTTTGCATCTTTCGTAAAATACTCATCGAAGCCTTTCATCTGATACCTTACATCTCTTTTATTTTACTTGTCTCCTCCGCCTGTATAAGGACCCAGCTGAAATTTCACAGAAAATCGTACCGTTTCACCTTAAAAAGGAAATGTAACATATAAAATTTATTTTATATATTTTAAAACAATTTTTGTTATTATCACCAAGAGGGATTGAAATCCTAAATCTGAGTTTCTATCAATTTGAACAATGATCAAACTTTCAATTGTGTTGTTCCGAAGATGTTAGTTCTAGACTTAAACCATGTTTTGCAGGTGACACATACAGTGATGATTCCGTCACAATGAATCTGCTTCACAGGAAAAGTAACCATCAGTTTCTATTTATAAATATTATTTCCACGCAGCAACTTCTAATCATTGTCCACGTTTCGCTTCAAGCGAAAACGATGCCATTAACAGGCGCATTAAAATTACGTTAATACATACATATGCTAAGTTGCATCCGACTAGGTGGGTGTGTCCGCCAGACACGTATGACTGCAACAACGCGACCGTTAGCACCTTATTCAATTTCAGTTGGAATCTGAACAGTTTGCCTGAAGATTGTATCTGCGATTATGTCAAAAGCGTGACTGATTCGGATGCATACTGGCATACTAGTTGCGTCAATTCCATGCATCTTGCGAGTGTTGCTACACTTCACTATCTATCGGCTGAGAAACATCAATCCCTTACAGTTTTTTGTGAAAGAGGAAGGCAATCTAAAATGTTTTTGGACAAAGCAAAGATCGGATATAAAAAACTATAATCCTCTTTCAAAATCACTCAGTTGACACGTAAATTATATGGGAGTCACAGGTCAGAATAAATTACAGCGAATCTGAGATAAGAACGATGGTGATTTGTACTGATTCGAGAAGGCAGTTATATTTTCGAACTCAAAGTGAGAAGATGACTTTTTTCTCGGTCCTCGTGTTTAGTGTGGTGCTTCTTAATTCCGTGAATTCGAGTCAGACGTTTGAAATTTTCACGAGGGCCACGGATGCGTTCAAGAGTTTTCTCAATATTGAACTTATTACTGTTGATAAACCGCGCTCTACTGGAGATTCAAATGAAACAGATAGTGTAGCGGAA
Source organism: Hermetia illucens (assembly GCF_905115235.1). Classification (NCBI taxonomy): domain Eukaryota; kingdom Metazoa; phylum Arthropoda; class Insecta; order Diptera; family Stratiomyidae; genus Hermetia; species Hermetia illucens. The sequence goes on along the minus strand of NC_051849.1, from coordinate 128,305,768 downwards.
GATGCAACTCTGCTGGCGGTAGATATGCTGTTCTCATCAGATTTTCCTTTTCAAAAGCAGAAATTATGTTTTGCAGCCAGATTTGATACGAAAGTACCAATATCCAGTAGAAGTACACAATGTAACAACGGACGATGGTTATATTTTGCAAGTTTTTAGGATCCCGAAGCCTGATCAGCAGCCAGTTCTGTTAATGCATGGCTTACTCGACACTTCTGATACATGGATACTGATGGGTCCGCAACAAGGACTTGGTGAGTTGAATTTATTGAATCAAGTTAGTAAATTGTGAACGCAGAACAACCTGCGGTAATTGAAACTGCCAAGTTGCGTATCCTCGATCACCCAAAATTATTTCTCTTGTTTGTGCTCTACACTTTTGCTATATACAATACGTTTAATTTCAGTTCAATATGTCATCATACGTTTTTCTTTGATTCCAAGGATTCCCAATAGTTGTGAAGTAAGAAGTGCTGAACCTCAATTTCACTGCACTTGCCCAACTGACGCTAGCTTGTTTCTTTTATTCTTCTCATATTTTGGCCTATCTGTTAAGAATCTGATAGGATTAGCGGAATGTAGTTTATCTCTACTTCAGCAAAGCGACTAATAAAAGCGAATTACAATTCATTTACAATGTTGAGATCGTGTAAAGCGCTTGCTTCCTCTGAAAGGGAATCGAATCTTCATTATTTATGCTTCTTGATTGGGTCATAACTTCTGCTATTGCTCCCAAGCAACTTCACTGGAACAAATTTGGTGATAAGCTGTTGTCTATTTTGTCACTCCGTGTTGTTACGTGTAATTAACTATGACATGTTCGTACTCTACATGAGGTAAGAGTGTGCGCCTTCGAGCGAAGCGTGCGAAGTGGAGCACAATTAACAGAACTTTCATACTATGTAGCTGAGTACAGGCTTTGAACTACCACTTATCCAAAAAGACGTATAGTATGGACTGTAATGAGCCTGTTCGGCCGTTTTCGTTTTCACTAGTGGGAATGACTTTGAAAATTTCACTTCGCTAGTCTACAGAGATTGATAACCCTTAACACACCGTGTGAAGATCTGAGTTTCTAAATTTTTCCCTCTCCCATGGTGTGCCCCATATGATGCTGATGGAAGCCTTAATAACTTTTGATAGCTGTGGCGCAGCTATATCATTTTATGAAATGCAATCAGTTCAAAGAAATTTTAAAATACTTTTCCTATAAAATATTTTTTTTTTTTTTCAATTAATTTGTAACTTCGCTGCAGTGTTGAAAACTACTCCGAGTTCTTATATTTAAATATTCGTGGAAGAATATTAGGATGTTAGTCTTCCAATTTGAGTAGAATTTAGGTAAAGATTGAGTTTTCAATAAGACCCCCAGAGGGGTTAGAAACTTAATATAGGGCAAGGGTGGAAGCTCCCCTCTTCAAGACCGATGATAGCTCGTGGCGGTTAACCTCCTTAAAAGTTATAGCCCCTCAAGATCGTTTTTTTATATGATAATGGTAACCTGTTAAGGAAAGAGGATAGAGTATGTACGTAATAGGAAGAAGAAGAAGCTGCCTCCCACATTAAAAATTATAGCGTCCCAAGGTGGGGGTAGTTTGCTATTATCATGGTACAATTTGATTTTTCAGCGCCACTTTTCAGGGGGTAAAATAGGCGTGAAGGAGGAAGAAAAACCACCTACCCCCAAAAAAAACCCAACTTCGTAAAAAGTTGCAGCGCCACGAAGAGGGGCTGTTTTCGTATCATTAAAACGTTTACATTTAGGACAATTATTATATTTTTGCAGCCAATGTTAAAGCTAATATCTACTTGAAAAGTAGTATTGGAGACCTTTTTTATGGTTTTGTTTGTAGAACAAAACCTTATTATCGGTTCAATGTCTGTCTGTCTGTCTGTCTGTCACAGGCACTTTTCTCAGAAACGGCTATACCGATTGACACGAAATTTGGTGAGAAGGTGGGAACTGTGGACCCCCAGACATGCAGTGAGTAACATCCTCCTACGTTGAGATTTAGGGGGAGGGGGTCCCATACATATAAAAGGGGGTGTAAAATTTTTTTTCACCACATATAGTCATGTATCATGGGGTATCAAATGAAAGGTCTCGATTAGTACTTTTCGAAGCCGGTCTTAGCTTTGAGATTTGTTAAAAAGGCGGGGAGTGGGATGGGTGCAAAGTGATGATTTCTTTAACGGAGCCATTCTCAGAAACTACACAACCGAAAAATCTGAAAAAAATCAGGAAACTGCCTCTATACGGTACCCAGGCCTTAAAATACTCTCCATATCGATATCTGTTCAAATTAAGTTAATAAGAGTATATTACTATATTTTTCGGAAAATTGAGTAAAACCCCCCTTAAATTTACGTGAGAGTTATAAAGGTTGGTAGTAGTATAAAATATAATATGAAGCATATTATCTTCATGTTTGATCAAAATTATACTATTAGTAACAAAGTTACAGTAGCTCAAAGTTGCCCTACCGTGTAAATTTACAACCCGAAGTAGTAAATCTGATACGCTAAATGCATATTATTAACGGGCTACGTACAAATGGGATAGTTCTACACTCAAATATACTCACAGAAGAAACAAACAAAACCTTTCATACCTGAAGCGCTCAGCTTCCGGTTTCCCGACTTGTTTTGATATTCCCCATGGTTATATTCCCTGAAAAAAAAACTTGGCACCCGTCTTTTTAGTGTATGGGGAACCCCCTTAAGTTCAACGTTCAGCAATGGAATTCACTGCATGCGTAAGGTTTCACAGACCCAGATTTGACCAGATTTGAATTTCGTGTCAACTGGTGTGACCGTGCCTGAGAAAAGTTGATGTAACGGACAGACAGAGAGAGAGAGATACAGAAGAATAGAAAATAGGAAAATCTCTGGGGATGATTGGTGTTTCCACCTATCTCGCTGTTACTGTCGATAGTTCCTTGCGAGATTGAATGCGCTGGTATGACACCGATGGTTGACCCTAGGAGTACCCTGTCCACTACCTTCTTTTTATGAGTGGATGTGGAAATCTTAAAAACCCGATGCTGCGCCAGGTTGCGGTAGTGTTGGGGATTCTCAACTACTAAAACCACCCCAATTTCTCCGCCCATATCCTCGCGGGACCACCGTTAAGTGTTACTTCGCGAGGAGGGCTCTGGTTTACACCAGCACAACTAAGTCACGCGTCCGTCGCGCTTTCCGAGCTCGTTCCAGTTCCAGTACGAAATTATACGGTCCAATAACTCCGTTGAGGGCATCGTTTAACCTCCCTCTTTCATTCGCGAATCTCGCACAGTGGAACATAATATGTTGCGGGTCCTCGCGTGTAGCGGCGCATTCGAGATAGTCTGGAGACTCATCCAATCCGAAGCGATGCAAGTACTTCCTTTATCCACCCTGTCCCGTAAGGAACTGCGTTAGGTGGTAATTTAATTCTCCATGCTTGCCCCTGAACCATCTCTCAGTACACAGGATCAGTGTATGAGTCCAGCGGCCTTTTTATCCCACCCCTATACAGCTCCTTCCTTGCGGCGTTTCGGAAGCGCAAAGTAACTTCGGCCGGATTCACCGTCCTTCTCCGGTAGATACAGTGTGCCTCATCCGCTGGAAGATCCAAGGGAAATATCCCCGCGATGATACGCACTGCCTTACCAGATACCGTCTTGTATGCACTGCATGCCCTCAACGCGATTGGCCGGTATGCCGAACTTACCCTTCCCTGATTCACTGTGTTATCTAGTGCGCACACAGATAGGAGCCGCGTATAGCAGGATAGATTTCACCACCCCTGCGATAAGCAGCCGATGACTAGATTTTGAACCTACAGTATTTGGTATCATCCTTTATTATCATCATCATCAACGGCAAGCTAAGTAACCAGGGAGAACCAGTTTAGCCAGTGTGCCCAATCCAAGACAGATAGGGAGATATGAAGAAGCGGGGCCTGGTGGTTTTTGATATTTCGGTAACAGAATCAACCTTCACCTCTTTAACTGAGCGGGAAACACTCCTATAGCCATCCATGATTCAAATGTACTTATGAACCATCCGGGCCTGATTTAAGCGGCCAACTTCAGGGCTTTGTTCGGAATTCCGTCCAATCCGGGAGCCTTATTGTCCCCAATTCGTCCATAGATCTCCCGTAGTTCCTCTTCGATCACCCCGGGGATTGTGAAGACTTCCTGTTGAACCATTGGATGAGTTCCACTTTTTTCTTGTTGTGGGAAAAGGATTGCGATTATTTTGAACAAGGGATGATTTTTGTCCGCCAATCTTTTTCATTACAACCTTGTAAGCGGCGCCCCACGGCTTCGTATTTCCTTCAAAGCACAATTACTTGCAGCAATTCCGCTTACTTTCTTGTATAGCTTTCTTAAGGCTACTTCGAAAGGAAAGTGCGCGCGCATCCAGAATTGGCTAGTACGATTTCCAGTTCCACGAAAGTTTCAAACAGGATTTGGCCCCTGCTGTTTGTCAGTCGACTTCCCCAATCCAAATTCCACGCATTGAAATCACCGGCAATGGTCTCTAGCGTCCTACACAAAGCCGTCTAGCATCTCCTCATATTGCCCTAATGTTGTACTAGGAGGAGCATAGCAGCTGTAGATATGGACGTCGTTGACTTTCGCCCTTACAAAGCCTCCTTTCGGGAATGCCAGTGTTTCTTGAATGGCTTGCCGTTCACATGCCCATATCGCCACGTTTCCCGACGAGTCTTTCACCCACGTTCAGGTTCACGTATTATCGCCAAGTCCACATTTGACTCTCGAATCGTTTGCGAGAGCAAGCTGCCTCGCAATAGTTGGGGTTGATTTGAATCGACTTCATTTAGTCTTACGATTCAGTTCCCTCCTATATGCCGAGCACCTGCCGCCATCTGCGAGGTCCTGGTCGTCTACTCCCGTTCTCCTTTTGCACAATATTCATCGTGGATCTGCAGTGCCGTCTTTGATAAGGTGGCCCTCTTCTACACAATTCCTGCACCTTCTCAACCTATCGTACTCACTAGTACATGGTGCTGCAAATTGACCGAGATCGAGGCATCTGAACCACTTCTTGAGAGGTATTTGCTCCCTAAGTCGACACACCCCCAACCTATCCTTACCTTGCCCGCGGTAATCAGTTTAATCGTTCATTCCAGCGGCAAGCTAATAACAGCGGTCTGTGTACCTCCATATGCCTTTTTCATCCTCTTGATCGCAATTTCTTCTATTTCGCTAAGGTTGAATTATTCCCTTAGCGCAGCACAGATATCCTCTCCTTATGTGACCTCGTCTAGGTCTTTGCAGTCGATCACTATTTGTTGCTTTCGTGCTTTCACGTAAGCTTGCTCACCTAACACATTTCCATTTGGCCACGAAAACTATCCACTATCTTCTCGCTAGATTTGTTTAATTCAAGCAACAGATCTTCCTTCTACGTGCGCCTGCTGCAGCTCATACTATCATACTACCCAGGTCTGCTAGTTCCGGATCGCTTTGACTTTCCGAAGGATATCGACGTAGGACGTTGGAAATAATGATTACTTCTTTTTCTCCTTCTGCCCCTTTTTGTCGCTCACCTTTCTCCATTCTTGGGGTGTACGAGCTGTAGGCTACTCCTCTTTCCCTCCCCTTTAATTTGCCTTTTCACTGGTGGCGGCGGGAGTTGTATCGCGAATGGACGTAGGCTACCAGTTGACTCAGGCGTGAACTTTGGTAATAATCTCGGGCGGGTGGAATGCTGACCACATTGCCTCCTATAGGGTACTGTAATCGTGTACTGTAACATTGCGGTCTTGAATGAAGTGCTTTAACACACTTCAAGCTCCTGATCCAATTGGATAGTTGTGCCAACGGTTATTATTATTTCCGAGTTATCACAATCTCGGCAGATGCTGGATTTTAGTGCCAAGCATTGCGAATCAGACGATCCTACCTACTTAAAAACTAAAGCGGTGCTGGGGATAGTGGCCGATGGCAGGTCAATGGGAGAATCCGTCGAGAACCCCCCGCAACATCGATGCAGAATGGTGTACTTCTGCATGGTTTGAACCAGACTGTGCGAAAGTCCCAGGACATCAAGGGAAGCCGTGAGGGATTTAGGTACAATACCTGTAGCTGACAACATTATGAGTTATTGCAAAGCGATATGTCGCGACAGAATTTGTCTTGGTGAAACACATTTGGTGTAACTAAAACTATTATGGGAACTACAACCACCCGCTCGAGACGCCAAAGTTCTATGATTTCCCGAGCCAATGGCTCATAGTTCACCTTCTTCTCCACGTATTTGCGTTCGATGTTGATGTTATGGGGGATAGCAAGTTCAATTATATACGCGGAGCATGTTGTGTGGAGCATGGCGATCAGTTAGAACTTGCCGGTCCCAATACATGCTGTCAGTAGAACTATCAAGAAGTGCTTGTGGCTCATAAGGGTAAACCGAACATGTTCCCGTGATCAGCCCATGCTTGTATGCAAGGTTTTGATGGATAATTTTACATACAGCATTATGTCTAGTGATGTATTACACCGGTGCCATATCAGTACAGCCAGAAATGAGGTGGTTCAACGTCTCTAACGCCGAACCGCACATTCTGCACTGGTCGTTCTCCACCCGGTTTTTCATGATGAGCTTTTTATAAGCTCGGGTGCGACCACGCCCTCCTGAATGGCACACATGAACCCCGGCCTCTCAGCAAAGAGCTCTCCAGGACACAGTCATATGTTCGACAAACACAAATCTGCAAATGGCTGCCAAAGACAATTCACGTGTTTACCGTGCATTGCTTTCGACTTCCATTCATCGATCCGCTCTTGGCCCGACTTCACCCCACTCAGAGGATTGAAAGATCGATCCTTCAAGTTAAGTGGAGTCAGCCCACAGTCTGTCTTACAGATAGCTACATGCCCCTTGCATGTAGCTCTTGCTCTTTGCTGTAAAAATCAGCGCGTAGCGATTCGACTTGGCGATGATGTTGCGCCGCCACGTCAACCACACCCCTACCTCCGATGTCACGAGGCAGGTTCGTCCGCTTCACGGCAGACTTTGAATCATGCATTCGGAATTTGGACATAGTTGTACATGGACGTGGTTCTCCACATCGGTCGTCGTTCACGGCAATATTCCGAATGGATAAGCCAGTGAAGGGATAGCGAATATGTTCAACGCGCTTATTTTATTCTTCCTCGAGAGATGCGATTTCAGCACCAGCTTTACACGCCGCAGGAATTCGGACAGCAAAGAATCCTTCAGATCACCCACTCGAGCATGGGTTCCTTGCGGAATTCCTAGGTACTTGTAGAAGTCTGTCTCGGTCATAGCTTCGATGTGGAGGTCACCAATGCTATGTCCGGCATGCGGCTCGTGATGACCTTTGCGGATGGCTTGGATTCGACATTTGTCTAATCCAAACTCCATCCGAATATCACGGTTGAACATGTCTATTATTCGCAACAGACTTCTAAGATGGTTGTCAGTCCCAGCATACAACTTGATGTCATCTAGGTACATCAAGTGTGTCAGTTCGCACTTAGCACGCAGGTCATATTATTTATTGCAAAACCATGCCCTCTCATTCAGTAGATATGAGAGAGAGTTCAGTGCCACACAAAACCAAAGGGGACTCAACGATTCTCCCTGGAATATGCCCTTTCGTATACATTTGCATTTGAATCAATTCGTTTTGAGAGGGTTGGAAGACAAGTAATCGGTTTTGTGTCTGCGGGGTCTTGCACCGTGTCCTTTTCAGGGATGAGGTAGGTAATCGCCACAGTGAGGAAGGGTGGAAATTCCTCCGGCCGACTCATGACCTGGTTTATTTTGTGTGCCAACCGACCGTGTACGCTGGTAAATTTCTTATACCAGAAATTCCACACTCGATCCGGACGTGGGCCCCTCCAGTTCTTCGAGTTGTTTATGGCGAATCCTCTTGGGATTATTCAGGGACCATTCTGGTTCCCATGGTATCAGTACACCTCTGGTAAGGCTTCGTGACCTATTGTCACTTCAGATGAAAGCTCGTGAAAAGTCGGGTCTGATCGCCCTAATTAGGTCTTTGGAACATTCGCCAACTTCTTCACGGCCGACAAATCAATGTGATGCAGCGTCTCCCGGGGCGACCACTGTGGAGGTTTTCCTCGGCCACTTGGTTTTGGTTCGGCCACCAGCCGGGTTGCCACTTCTTCCTCACCTGTTCCTCTCGCCATCTATCCGTCGCGGCTTGACGGTTAGTAAACAAAGTACCGTTCTGGTCACTGGCAAGTCGATACAGATCTCTCTCGCCAACCCAGTTTACCGTTTTCTTAGACTCCCGGTTGGCATTCTTATGAATTTGCCAATTGACCAGCGTTTTACCGTGGAAAAACTTGTGGTAGAGGCATTTTTTCACAGACCCTCATTTCAACATCGTTATTCCAAAGCCAAGTACCCCGGTTGATGTACCGCTCACCTGGTTTGGTGACCCCAAGGATTGCTAAGGCCGTTTTGTGGATCGTGCCTTTCATTTGGTCACACGATTCTTCCACATTCGTAATGGGTAATAGCGTAAGTGAAATCATTTCTTCTTTCTTTTCACGAAATCATCATCATCATCATCAACGGAGCAACAACCGGTATTCGGTCTAGGCCTGCCTTAATAAGGAACTCCAGACATCCCAGTTTTGCGCCGAGGTCCACCAATTCAACGTCCCTAAAAGCTGTCTGGCGTCCTTACCTACGCCATCGCTCCATCTCAAGCAGGGTCTGCCTCGTCTTTTTTCTTCTACTATAGATGTTGCCCTTATAGACTTTCCAGGCCGGATCATTCTCATCCGTACGGATTAAGTGAGCCTCCCACCGTAACGTATTGAGCCGGATTTTATTCACAACTTGACGATCATTGTGTCGCTCATAGATTTCGGCGTAATGTAGGCTACAGAATCGTCTATCCCCATGTAGGAGGCCAAACATTTTTCCGAGGATTCTTCTCTTGAACGCGCGGAACAGTTTTCGTAAGCTGAAGTAGGCTCTGTTGGCCGTGAAAAACCGTGCTCGGATTTTATCATCGTAACTGTCATCGGTTGTGATTTTCGACCCTGGATAGGAGAAATTACCAACGGCTTCTAAGTTATAGTCTCCTATCTTTATTCTTCCCGTTTCACCACTGCGATTTGATGTTGTTGGTTGGTTGGTTTTCGGTGCTGACGTTTCCACCATATATTTTGTCTTGCCTTCATTGATGTGCAGCCCAAAATCTATCACCGCCTGCTCGATCTGAATGAAGGCAGTTTGTACGTCTCGGGTCGTTTTTCCCATGATGTTGATATAGTCAGCATAGGCCAGTAGTTGGGTGGACTTAAAGAGGATCGTACCCCTTACATTTACCTCAGCATCACGGATCACTCCCTCCAGGGCCAGGTTACAGAGGACGCGTGATAGGGCGTCCCCTTGTAGACCGTTGTTGATCTCGAATGATCTTCAGAGTGATCCTGCTGTTCTTATCTCGCCTCGCGCATTGGTCAGGGTCAGACTAGTCAGTCTTATCAATTTCGTCGAGATACAGAATTCTCTCATGGCCATTTTTACCCTGACTATGCTATCATAGGCGGCTTTATAGTGGTTGAATAGATATTGCAACTGATGTCCATATTCCAACAGTTTTTCCATCGCTTGCCGCAGAGAGAAAATCTGATCTGTTGCTGATTTGCCTGGAGTGAAGCCTCTTTGGTATGGGCCAATGATGTTCTGGGTGTATGGGGCTATCCGGCCTAGCAAGATAGAGGAGAATATCTTATAGACGGTATTCTGCAACGTGATACCTCTGTAATTAGTCCACTGTGTGATATGACCCTTTTTATTTGTAAGACAGATAATGCCTCTTTGCCAGTCGTCAGGCATGTTCCATGTCCGACACCTTCAACACAAGTTGATGAACCACTTAGTGTAATTGGTCGCCTCCATATTTATCCAATTCGGCTGTAATTCCATCGGCTCCTGGCGACCTATGATTTGTAAGCCGATGAATTGCACGGACTGTTTCTTCTACATTTGGTGGTGGCAGTATTTATCCGCCGTCTTTAGTTGGCGGGACCTCCAACTCGCCGGTGTTCTGATTGTTCAGTAATTCATCAAAGAACTCAACCCATCGCTCCAATAGGACCATTCTGTCGGAAATCAGATTTCCCTCTTTGACTCGGCAAGATGAATATCGAGGTGTGTAAGGCTGCATCCTTTCTGACTTGGTAAAACTTACGCGCCTAGTGCGGCTGCTTCCTGTACTTTTCGAGTTTACAGAACTGTTTGTTCTCCCACACCGGAGTTCGTGATAAATCTCCGCACGTGCCCGCGTCCTTTGAGAACGCTACATTACTCGGTATGCGGCATTCTTCCGTTCCGTTGCTTACATTCGTCGTCAACCCAGCCGTTCCGACTTTTTTTCCGGCTAAGGCCAGGTATGTTTCTGGCCGTATTTATGATAACGTTCTTCAGGTGGTTGTGAAGATCCTTTGTTAATTTTTCATCTCCAGGATCTCTGTTGACTGCGGTTATTGCGGTATCCATTTCACCCTTGTAGGTGTTGCGGACGGTTGTGTTGTGGATGGCTTCAGTGTTAACTCTGACCTGACTGTCAGAAGGGATTCTGGGTGCTGTTGTTATTCAAGCTCGGAGCACCATGCCAACGATATCATGATCCGAGTTTATATTGTCCCCCCTATATGTTCGGACATTCATTCAGGCTGAGAGGTGGCGGCGTTCGATCACCACGTGGTCAATTTGGTTGAAAGTGGTTATGGACCGCTTTCCGCGCAAACAAGGTACTTCCAACAACCATTTCGTGTGAGATTGCTAATTGAATAATCCGCAGTCCGTTATCATTTGTATTTTGATGTAAGCTATGGGAGCCGACGTATCGCCTGAATACGGGTTCTGTCTCTACTTGGCTATTAAAATCCCCAAGTATGGTTTTGATATCATATCTGGGACAGGCTTCGAGGGTTCGTTCTACTGCCTCGTAGAAGGTTTCCTTCCCCGACTCTGCAGTCTCCTCTGTAGGGGCGTGAACGTTAATGAGGCTTATATTTCTAAACTTGCCTCGCAAGCGCAGAGTGCATAGCCTTTCGCCTATGTTTTCAAAGCCGATAACAGCAGGTTTCATTTTTTGGTTGACTAAGAAACCTACTCCGAGCACATGGTTTACTGGATGGCCACTATAATATATGGTGTAGCGGCTCTTCTCCAGGAAACCGGTCCCTGTCCAACGCATCTCCTGTAACGCTGTTACATCAGCCCTATATTGGGACAGGGTATCTGCTAGCTGCTTGGCATCTTCATCTCTGTGCGGGGATCGCACGTTCCATGAGAAAATGCGCAAATCGTTAATCCGGGTTCGCCGTTGTGTTATCCGTCCGAGGCTCCTCTCGTGGCTTCGTAACTTCGGTTTTCCGTGTAAGGTTGTCAGCCTTACCCAGCCCCGAACATAGAGGACCAATTGGTACATTTTGTCCCATTTTTAGGCGCGGGAGATTCACCTTCATCCTTCTCCGTCTGCAGTTTTTCGTCAAGAAAGAGCTCCCAGCGCGCACCACGTGGAGGTGGAGATAGGGTTTGGTAGTTGAGCTGTTGGTGTTGGTTCAGCAAGCGTTTCCCAGGTTTTATGCTCCATCCTAGGTACCAATCCACGTTTTGTCTTGGGACCTATACTACCCTTTGCGCGTCGGGTCAGTGCGCTCCTCATGCTGTTCGCCGATGATGAGTTGCCAAGATCTTGTAGGGAACGCTTTTGCAATCAATGACGGTGGTAAAATGTCGGCGTATTATGAGCAAAATGGTCGATTTGCGTTTTACTGTTCTCACTGCAAAATGTAGGAAAATGACGCAATCGTTAGATAAACCATGTATTCCTAAGTACAAGATCATGGGTGTTCGCAATATCAATTATACGCTCGCTTCATTGCGCCCTCCAAACCCCTTTCCCCCATGGCACCTGTTATCGTCTGCCTTTTTACCCATATGACCATTAAGATCGCTAGCAACGATGATATAGTCATCAGCAGTCACGCTACAAGCCTTTTCATCGAAAAGTTGCCAGAACGCATCTTTGTCGGCATCAGGTTGACCTGTCTGTGGTGCGTTTTCGGTGATGAAGTGAATAGTGTGATTAGTTGATATAATGGCGATTTTTATCAGCCGATCATCAAATCGTTCTCTTTAATGGCATCACGGAAATCCTCTGAGATGGCCTGTGACTAAAAGAGATCCAGTAGGATTAAGTATAGTGGAATAACTCTAACTGTACTTTATTTATCTCTTTCGCTGATATCAGCATTTTATATTTGGGTTTACTGAGGATAGTACAAATTACGTTACCTCAAATCCTCTCCTTTACCTGAGCTTGGAGCCAGCAAAATATGTTAATAGCATGGCGCAGTTAATCGAGGTATTTCATATAACACTCGACATAGTTATACTCGGTGGAAAAATTTTGACATCCTTCCTTTACAGGTATGGAGAGTCCCGCTTTAAATTCTATGTAAATTAATGTCCACCAAATTTCGGTTGGGTCGGGGTAGCCTTTTCGAAGAAAACTAAATGTGAGAGACAGTCAGGTAGACAGTGGAGCGATTTTAATGAGGTTTTGTTGCACAAAGCACCTTTGGCATTATCCCAATCTACAGGAGCGCGAATTTTGCTTTGAAATTTTGGCAATGTCCTGGGATAGCTAAGTGAACGATCCATCTAATAAAAAAATGGTATCAGGAAACCTCCTATTGTGATTTCCCTCTTTAAATTGGATTTCCATTCAATCTCTATTATTAACTTTATTTGAACAAATATCGATATGTACGGTGTTAACTCGGCTTCCAGTGCAGCGTGAGCCTCACCCATGGGGAAGGTGGAGAAGCTATCCTCCCTATTCCAATCTTGGAGAAGCTGAAAAGCTATACTCCTTTTGAGCAGCAAGAAAACTGCTGGAGTTCAGTTAGATATGGAATGGAATTTATTTGGAGATTCTCGGCCTTATATACAATTTCAAATTCTTATGGGACTAATTTCTTACTTGCCTAAATTATTATTCCTAGTTTACAAAATATTGGGTCGGTGTCATAAATTGCAAGTGCACGGATCATTGTGCATTGCTATGCTACATTTTACTTGTACAATTGTACTGTGAATTCATATTTAGTTAATAAGTTTATGATTTGTAAATTATTATTATTATTAAGTAGTATGACAGTAGTCTCTCAGAATGGGTCCATGATTTATAACTGCACCTTTTCACCCCCGCTCTCTCTCTTTTTATTATCACCTTTAAAACCTTGCTGTATGGTCAAGTACCGAATATAGGTAAAAAAGATATACACCCGCCTTTCGCGTGGATGCAAGCCCCCTTAAACCCCACTTAATATGATAAAATCTCGTACGTTGAGGTTCACGGTGTGAACGTTGTCCACCAAGTTCCCGACTAAATTCCGTGTGACAAACAAACAGACAATAAACCGATTTTGATAACGTTTTGTTTTATGCACAGAAAAATCCATTAATATTAATTGAAAAATTTTAAGCTTGAATTGAATTGAATTCTGCACCCCAGCGTACTTACTGTCAGATCTTGGATACGATGTTTGGATGGGAAACGTCAGAGGCAACCGGTACTCAAATAGACATAGCATTTTGTCTCCAATGAGCAGAAAGTACTGGGACTTTTCTTTGGACGAAATAGGTTACTACGATATTCCTGCAATTGTCGACCATGTCCTCAATCAGACAAATTATCCAAAGCTGCATTATATTGGACACTCGCAGGTAAGGACATTATGATAGACGCTATGGAAAGCATGCTACAAAAGGTAAACAATTTCCGCTATTCCTCATGGCAGGGTAATGCAGTCTTCTTCGTTATGTGCTCAGAACGACCGGAATATGCCAATAAAATTTACTCTATGCATGGGCTAGCACCCATTGCATTTTTTTCTACTGTACGAAGTCCAGTGATCAACAGTATGGTGGCAAGCATCGACTTTTTGAGGGTGAGTATTACTGTTCAGAGATTGGCAATCAATAAATACAAATGTTATCTTTCATAGATATTAACAGCAACACTGCGAATCTATGAGTTCCTCCCAAACTCAGAATTTCTAACTAAGAGCACAAGGATAATGTGTCACGATGCATCAATAGTGCAAGCTGTTTGCTCCAATATGTTGTTCTTGCTTGCTGGGTTCAATACAGATCAACTGAACAAGGTGTGTGCCTACAGAAAATACCAAAAACTGGCGAACCCCATGTTAATTCCAGTACTTTTTGTAATATTTCCCAAGTAATTTACATATTTCTCATTCCAGACAATGTTGCCAGTTGCTCTTGGCCATACTCCTTCCGGGGCTTCTGTAAAACAGATGATCCATTTCGCACAACTCATCAAATCCGGCCATTTCCGCAAGTACGATTACGGACGTTTCCGCAACGACATGCGATATGGCACCACAGAGCCGCCTGACTACAACTTGCTAAACGTTAAAATGCCCGTTTCCCTTTACTACTCGGAAAATGATTGGCTGCTGGACGTGGAGTCTGTACAGAAGCTTTCCACGCTATTACCAAACGTTCAGGATAAATATTTAATTCCGCTGAAGCAATTCAACCATTTGGACTTCTGCTGGGCAGTGGATGGTAGAAAGATTGTCTATGGGAGACTGCTCGAAAATATGCAAATTGCCGAGTCTAATGGCAACTTATTTAGTTGAATTTCCGGAAAACAGACAGTATGAGCGGACGGAGGGGGAGGCGCATTTTTGTATTATTTCATGACCCTAGTTTGTTATAGATGTGTATTTATTAACAGTTTGTATCTCAATTTGCCAAAATAAAACATTCATAGAAACATTAAAATTAACAATTACTGACACCTAATAACTGGCAGATCCACAGAGTCAGTAGTCGACTTTCAATTACGAAGGCAATTACAGATTATAGATAAGATACATGGATCTGTACATTTTATCTTTTTAACCAAAGAGCAGAATAGAATATTTTATCAACCCTTGTAAAGCGGAGAACAGATTCTACTAATAAATTGGAATTACTGACCAAAATTAAGCAACCGATCAAAACGGTCCTACCCCGCTTCTGAACGGGACAAAGGCTAAAGAAGAAGAACAAAGGAAGTGTTGTATTTAGTCCAATTCATTATTATTTATTTACCGTTCATTGTATTTGTTGGGGTAGCGTTAAGGGTTAATCCTACTTGTAACTTTCAAGAAATTCGTTTTCTTTTATTGCATCTTTTTAAGGTTTTGTGTAAAGACCTTATTAAAATCGGTTTACCGTCTGTCTGTCTGTCTGTCTGTCTTTTTTTTTTTTTTGAGGAGGTGGAAATCTTCAAAAGACACTGGCCTGGACACGCCAGCGTGTGGGATTCTTACCCACTAAAATCACCCCCGACTCCCTACAAGCCCCGTGGAACCACCGTACGGTATTACATCACAGGGCGGAGTCAGCTGATTTTAGCTTAGTCCCCTTTCGTCTCTACGTGGCGTACGAAACCGCGCTTTTCTGATCTCCTCTGCCTTTCGCAGTTTGCTCTGGATAGATACGACCATGGAGTTGATCGCATCCCAGTCTTCCTGACATGTTAGCATTTTTCGCACCAGATTCTCTGCCACAAGCACCTCTCCTAGAGTCTCCTCTAGGCTCTTCCTTTCCTCCACAAACCTTGGACAGTGGAAGAATACATGCTCTGGGTCCTCTGGGACTCCATCGCACATTGAACAATGAGGTGAGGTATCCAGTTTAAACCTGAACAGGTAGTGGCGATATCCTCCATGCCCCGTGAGAAACTGAGTAAGATTATAATTAATCTCACCGTGCCGTCTCTCCAACCACTCCTTGATGGCAGGGATGAGCCTGTGTGTCCACCGACCCTTTCCCGAGCGTTCCCAACGCTCTTGCCATCTATTTAACGATCTCTCCCTTTCGGTGTTCTTCGTCTGCGATAAAGGAGAGATAGACATCATTCCAGAAATGACGAATGCTGCATCATCTGAGACAGCCCTGAATGCCGAGCACACTCTTAGGGCTGTTCTTCTGTAGACTGAACTCAGTTTGTTACCGTTAAATGTAACCTGCAATGCCTTTCCCCAAACTGGAGCTGCATAGAGCAGGATTGAACTCGCTACCGTCGCTATAAGCAACCTGGACGCATGCCGTGGCCCTCCCACGTTCGGCATCATTCTTGCCAGGGCCACACTCGCAGTGGATGCTTTGTCATGGACATACTGCACATGTGCTTTATAGCTAAGCTTCCCATCTATCATCACTCCCAAGTATTTGATCGCAGGCTTAGAAGTGATGATATGATTCCCAATTTGAATACGGGCAAAATTTCTTTTACGGCGCTTGGTGATAAGGACCGCTTCCGTTTTTTTCCTCCGCAAGTGTCAGACCAGAACTCTCAAGCCAACCCTTAACAGCACTGATCGCTTCGCATGAGTATAACTCAGCATCTTCGAGATGCTTTGCGACAACAACCAGCGCTATATCATCGGCGTAGCCCACCACCGTGGCTTCCTCCGGAAGGGGAAGATTAAGAACATCGTTGTACATGATGTTCCACAGCAGTGGGCCCAGTACGGAGCCCTGTGGGACACCCGCGGAGACAACGTACTCTTGGGGTCCGTCATCGGTGTCATACCAAAGCCTCCGTTCTTGTAAATAGCTGTTGATAATAGCTGCAAGATAAGCGGGAACACCAATCTTCGCCAGAGATTCCCGTATTAGGTTCCAATTGGCCGAATTGAATGCATTTCTCACATCCAGGGTCACCACTATGCAGTATTTGCTAGTACTGCCCCTTCCGTGGATTGCATTTTCAGCCAAGCCAGTAACCATTTTGATAGCATCAATGGTTGATCTAGCTTTACGGAACCCATACTGCCGATCTGAGAGACCTCCCTGGCTCTCAACAACCGGGAGTAATCTATTATAGGTTACTCGCTCTAGCATTTTGCCCACAGTGTCCAAAAGACAAATAGGTCTGTAAGAGGTTGGCTCACCTGGTGGTTTGCCAGCCATGATGTAGAAAATATCCCCTCGGACATGCACGCTTCGAACAACTCAGCGAACATGTCCGGTCTGGATTTCACGGCAAGCTTAAGGGCCTTATTCGGCACGCCATCCAGACCCGGAGCTTTATTATCTCCTATCCTAGTGCAGATCTCCAGCAGCTCGTCACTGGTGACTGGCGGTATTGCCGTGTCGTTCAGAGGTCGCTGGAAGCTGTCTACGCCCTCCTCTTGCTGAGGGAATAACCCCTGGATGATTTCTAACAAGAGTGTAGGACACGTGATCTGCGGAGATGATCGGACTCTGAATCGCCCCATCACGATTCTATAGGCGCTCCCCCACGGGTTTACGTCTGCTTCAAAACAGAGCTCCTTAAAGCATTCCCTCTTGCTCCGTTGGATGGCGAGCTTGAAGGTTTTGCGGGCTTCCTTATAGGCGCGCTCTTTTTGCCCTTGGTCGATTCTGCCTACCGCTCTTTGAGCCGCTCTTCTGGCTCGGTGACAGGCTGATCGAAGGCTGGCCAGTTCTGCATTCCACCAGTAGTTTGGTCTTCTACTGGGGAATGAGCACCTCCTCGGCATGGACGCGTCACACGCTTTGGCGATGCATTCGGCCACATGGACAGCTCGTTCCGTAGAGGCGCCTGCTTTATTATGTTGGTCTAACCACACCTCCGTGAAGGTCTGCTCATCCAGAGCTTTAGCGGACCAGCCTGACATCTTTCTCGATTTCGGGCATGATGATCTTATGCCCGGTGACTCCACCCATAGCCCAAAGAAGATTGCCTGGTGATCGCTGTGGGTGTAATGGTTGCTGACACACCAAGACATACCACGTGCCAGTGCAGGGCTGACAAAAGTTAGGTCTACGATTGAGGTAGACCCCCCTTTCTGAAAGGTGTTTACACATCCTTCGTTGGCCAGAACGACTGTGCGAAAGTATCTAATAGACTACGGCCCCTTGCATTTGTCTCTCTGCTACCCCACTCACGGGCCCAAGCATTGAAGTCACCAGCTATCACCCTTGGACTACGACCCCTTACGTCGAGAATAAGGCTGTGAAGCATTTCTTCGAATTCGGGCAGTGTCAGGCTTGGGGGGGCGTAACAGCTGTACACATATACCCCGTTTATTTTCGCCCACACAAAGCCGCTGTATGTCTGATTCCCAGTACATTGGATGGCTTGTCGACCGCATGCCCATATCGCCGCTCCACCAGACGAATCTATAACCCACACGCCACCGTGACGGTTTTTATAGGGTTCGCTAATGATGGCAATTTCCACCTCGGATTCGTAGATGGTCTGCTCGAGTAAATCTTGAGCGACCCTACAATGATTGAGGTTTATTTGAATAAACCTCATTTTTTCATTGAAGTTAGCGCCTTCCTAAATTCCGGGCATTTAGCACTTCCGGCAATATGCCGGTAATCCCGTCCCTCACTTCCTTCGCATAATAAGCATTTGGGGTCCCTATTGCACGCTTTGGCAATATGGCCTTTCTCCCCGCACCTTCTGCATCGATCGGACCGATCAATGCTGCTGATGCATGCCTTCGCAAAATGACCAAACGCGAGGCACTTGAAGCACCTCTTTAGAGAAATCTGCTCTCTCAGACGGCAAACAACCCATCCGATTCGAACCTTCCCGGCCGCCAATAACTTCTGCGCGGCGTCCACTGGCAATCGCAATGTGGCCGTCTAAGTATTGCCATATGCTTTCCGCAAACTCACAATGGACTCTTCGGCAAGTTCCTCCAACTTGAATTGTTCCATCAAGGCAGTGCAAATTTCTCCTTTGGATGTCACTTCATCGAGATCCTTGCACTGTATATAGACCTCATGTTTTTGGGTCCGTACTGTGACATTCTCCCCAAGTGAGCTCTTAACCTGAGCTCGGAAGCCATCAGTTTTCCCCAAGCTGGTTTTTTTCAGTTCAAACATGAGGTCACCCTTTTGGGTCCTTCGAATCTTGCTGACATTTCCGCCTAGATCTTTTAGGTCGGGGTCAGCTTTGACCTTTTTCAGTATCTCCGCGTAAGACAAACTTCCATTGCTATAGATTACAATCGCTTCTGAGCGAATCCGCACTTTTGCCTTTTTCTTCGCCTTTTTCCTAACTACTTTGGTCCAACCACCTTTTTCATTCCCCTTGGATTTCGTCGAGTCGATTGCCGGAGCTCGCACTTGGGGGACCTGCTTTCTCTCTTCGGTGCCTTTAGTTCCGTTTTTCGGAACGGTTGCATGGCTTTTTTCCTCTTAGGCGCCTGCTGACTTCCCAGAGGATCCACATCTCCTTCCCGCACTCTCTTGTTTGGTGGCAGGCCGATTGCAACACGATTAGGTGTCACTTGGGTCGCTTGTGACACTGTTGGGGCAACAGATTTCGACTTGCCCTTGGAATTTTGTTCCTCCTGCTGCGATTTGTTGTAGAGCACTCTAATTGTTCTCACCATATTTTTTATCGCTTGGTGGACGTTGTGCTTGTCCTTGATGAACTCAGACAGCTCCACTATTTTTGCCCCAAGCTGTGTGAAGGGTAATTCCTCTGCTTCAGGGCTCTGCTCTCCATGATGATACCTAACCAGATTACCACATTTAAATACTCCTTCACATTTGGCATTCATTGACCTTCCCTCCGTTTTATCTTTTTTGATGTTTGGCATTGGCGGAGATCTCAAAGTTGACGAACTTCTTCTGAATGGGTCCTTTTCCTGGTCCTGGAGTACCTCCTGTTGCTGCTCCTCGCTGCGGGCGATGTTGTTGCTGTTTTTGTTGTCCAACGATCTGCTTTCAATTCACCCTTCTTCGGTTTTGTTACTGGTGTCCTTGGTAGAGTGGTACTTCGCTTGAACACATCCTTTTCCAAATCTAAAACACTTGTAGCATTAGATGCCACGGTGGCCAAGTTGTCCACCACCGAGGCACTGCGGTCGAGGGATATCGACGGCCGGGATCCCACTTGCTCACTCCCAAAAGCCGCCGGTACTGGGGTTTACTCCTTCTCTCGTCTTCCATGGTGGTTTTATGTTCTGGGTATCCTTCCCATAGCCATTTTGGTCCACGCACCAGAGATGAGCAAACACTAGCCCATACACAGTCAGAAAAGAAAAGTGCATGAACACATATTTACACATCAATAGGTATGCCCCTATCCGCCACCTGGGGTCGCGCCTGATGGGAGATCTGGCAACTCCTCACAGGTCTGTCTATCCGTCTGTCTGTCTGTCCGTCACACGCATTTTTCTCGGAGACGGTCATAGCTATTGACACCAAATTTGGTAGAAAGGTGGGAACTGTGAACGTTCACACATACAGTTAGTTGCATCCTTTTACGTTGAATTTAAGGGTGTGTCCCCATACATGCAAAAGGGGGGTGTACAATTTTTTTTCATCAAATATAGCCATGTGGGGTATCAAATTAAAGGTCTCGATTAGTACTTTTCGAAGCCGGTCTTAGTTTTGACATTTCTTGGAAACGTAGGTAGTGCGGGGGGTTGAAAGTGATTATTTCTTTAAGGGGGCCATTCTCAGAAACTACCAAACCGAAAAATCTGAAAAAAATCAGGAGGCTGCCACTATATGGTGCCTTGGCTCCGAAATACCTTTCATACCGACATCTGTTCAAAGAAAGTACATAATAGTATATTACTATAATTTTTTGTAATTTGTTGGAAACCCCGCTTAGGTTCATCTTAGCGGCACGAAATGCAGTGATATAGGCTACAATGTAGAGCATGATCATACCAAGTTTGATGGAAATCGCACTATTGCTAACAAATTTATAATACGTCGAAGTTGTTGCTTCTTTGTAAATTGAAGACTATCAATGTCAATATCACCCGAAAGTGGACATATGCATATATTACGTGCTACGTACTAAGAAATACACAAAACCTTTCGTAACTGAAGCGTCCAGCTTCCGGTTTCCCGACTTGTTTTAAGTAGAATTATCTGACAATATGTTTTTAAAATTTCAAGTCGATGCCAATAAAATTGATTAAGTTATGATCGTTAAAGGATAAGCATCCATTCCGTAAACGATCTGAAGTTGACAATTTAAACGCGTTTTTCTACAAATGACAGTTTTAAAACCGGTGCTGCTTACATACAAATGTAGTGTTTAATCGGTCGGCATTTTTCGATAAAAGATCTCGAATTGTGTTAAGTGCATGTTTTTTTAGAACCGTCGATCGAATACTGGTTTTTACTGTTACTTTACTAAATCCAGTGACATTTCTTGGTTTACAATTTTCGTCACCGCAAAACAAATAATATAACAGTATAATACTTTTTCATTAAAAGAATTATCGAAAATTATTCAGATGAGATCATTCAAAAAAGTTTCGTAGTTCATGGAATCGTGAAGACGACCTATTTTTTTTAGCAAAAAGTGGGATTATCAATATGTGGCGCGGCAGGATTCACGGCATTCGAAATTTATTTTGAATGTTGCGAAT
Organism: Hermetia illucens; assembly: GCF_905115235.1. Taxonomy (NCBI): domain Eukaryota; kingdom Metazoa; phylum Arthropoda; class Insecta; order Diptera; family Stratiomyidae; genus Hermetia; species Hermetia illucens. The sequence goes on along the minus strand of NC_051849.1, from coordinate 128,284,289 downwards.
ACCGGCGGACACATTACGTCAACGGCGCTCTCCACTCAGTTTAGACCTCGCTACAGGAGTGAAGAACAGAGTAGGTGACGAGAAATGTCATATTTTGGAATGAGAAAAAAATGAGAACCGAAAAATCTTGTATTTGTCAGAAAAATAATAAAAATAACTCGCACCAGTTGTGTTGTTGGAAAAAGTGAAAAGATTCCTATACAAAGTTTCTATGAAATCCATCCTTTGTTGAAGTTGTCGGTGCTTGTTGTTATGAAATAAATGAAGTGTTATAACCAGTGAACATCGTTATTTTTAGAATAGTCCTAAACGTTGAGAAATGTAAGTTCTTTCAAACACAGGTGAAATTCCTCGGCCACTCCATTTCCCCTGAAGGAATACAGCCCGATTCAAACAAGCTGCAAGCGATTACAAGCTTCCCGCGCCCGAAAACTGTAAAGGAGTTGCGGAGGTTCTTGGGCATGCTAAACTTCTATCGTCGTTTCTTGCCCAGGGCCGCCCAACACCAATTCGTTTTGAACGCATACTTGTCTGGCCCCAAAACTAAGGACATACGAGAGACCGTGTGGTCTGAAGAGGCTGTCCGCGCGTTCAATAAATTCTAACAGCAACTGGCTGAAGCTACACTCTTGGCATTTCGTCTGTAAGATGCACCTCTAGCCGTTTTTGTTGATGCCTCTGAAACCGCAGTAGGTGCCGCTCTTCACCAAAAGGTGAATCACGTCTGGCAACCGTTGAGCTTCTTCTCTAGGCAGTTGAACCCCGCTCAACGGAACTACAGTACCTACTATCGTGAACTGCTCGCCGCGTACTTGAGTATCAAATACTTCCGCTTCTCCCTTGAAGGCAGGCCGTTCACAGTGTTCACGGAACATAAGCCTCTCACATATGCTTTGAAACAAAAGCCCGACAAAGCGTCCCCTCGTCAGCTTCGACATCTGAGCTTTATAAGCCAGTTTACGTCAGACATCCACCACGTGTCCGGCAAGGACAACATAGTTGCTGACGCTTTGTCTCGTGTCTCCGAGGTTAGCATCCCCGCCTCACTCGACTTCTCGGCTATTGCCAAGGCGCAGGGGGATGACGCAGTACTTCAGAGCCTCAAATCCAACCCCAAATACAAATTTCGGGAGTTACCCATCTTCGGCTCGAACCTCTCTCTCCGCTGCGAAGATTCGGAAAAGGGACCTCGGCCTTACATTCCGGCCATCTTTCGAAAGGACGCAAAAATAATAAAAATAACTCGCACCAATTGTGTTGTTGGAAAAAGTGAAAAGATTCCTATACAAAGTTTCTATAAAATTCATTCCGCGAAGAGGACAATAATGATACTCCCTGGGCAGTTCGGAGGAGGAGGGGATCACGGGCGCCTCAGAAATGGACCACCAGTAGAGGAAGGAGCTTGGGGAGCTCTGAGGTAAAAAAGGCAGCTATGGCACACCAGCTGGAGTGCCAACAGCAGCTTATAATCCAGCTTCAGCAGCAACTAGCAGCATTGCAAGAGGCAGTGCGAGCCGGGATACCAAGAAAACCGGCTGAAATTGACTCAATAGATATGGACAGCGTGGGACCATCAGCAGTGATGGAAAAAACCCCTGTGCGAAGGCGACCCATTCAACTTCGTCCTGAGGAGGAAGCAGACTAAGGTTTAGGTGAGTGTTAAAACTGTTAACGCTCCCAAAGAGGCTACCCCCTCCCAAGTTCCCCAACCCACTAAACCCAAGAAATCAAGAAACCCCGCTATAACTGGGTATGGCTTGAACGTACCCTCGTTTCTTGAAATGTTGAAGAATAAGGGGCTAAAAGCGTCCCTTAAAAATACGAGGGCTCATATTTACGGAGACGACGGAAGATCACGCCAAAGTATTCGCGGTCTTGAAAGAGCAAGGACTTGATGCCAAAACACGGACGCCTCCCTCCCTTTGCACCCAGCCAATTGTTATCCGCGGACTCCACAGGAAAATGGACCCCGTGGATATCCTGGAAGAACTGAAAGCCAACCACCCAGAATTCCAACTGGAGACGGTTGCGAATCTTATCACGCGCAGAGACAAGGCTCTGCACAGCTGCCACAGTGCCACAGCTGTCACAAAGCTTGGCCAATCCCAGCGTATCGTACGTGTAAGTTGTCCAAAACTCTTTACCTTACAACCTGCTCCCATCTCCGCACCAAACCCTTTCCGCGAATTGATGCAATCCCTCGCGTCAGCCACCACTAATGAGCAGCGGCAATTCGCCGCAATCAAACTCATTATGAACTTATGGAATTGAATATCGTCACCTTTAACTCCACGTCCCTGATTTCACACGCCCAACGTGCCACTGCCCAAGTGTTGATTGACAATCTGAAAGCAGACTTCTACTGCGTTTCAGAAACCAAGCTGAATATCCGAAATGACAACAACACTGGCGCTGCCCTTTTAGTCAGAAAAGACTATCAATTTGACGAAGTCGTTATAGGAAACCTGCTAGCCTCTTCCGCCGCGGCGGCAACAGTAGGAACCACTGATGGTAGTCGAATTTTGGTAGTTTCCGTCTACATCGAATGCAACTCTCTAACTGAGTAACTGGGGCAAGACCTTACGATCTTGAGCAGTCTCCAGTTAATATACAAGTACCTCATTTTCAGTTGCGACTTCAACTCGGGGCACACCTCCTAGGGCGATACGGCAGTCAACAGAAATGAGAAAACCCTGCTTAAATGGATCCAAAACCCCTGCTCGCCAGCCTATGTCGATTTGGTCTTGCCAGATTCTCCGACAAGGCCCAGTAGTCAATCAACCATTGACTACTTCCTCCTATCAGAGGAAACTTCCCTGAGCTTTCAAGTGATACCTCGCAACACTCTACCTGGCAACAAAGAACTGGCAGCGAAACTAGCAGATATTAAACCCGGGCCAGATATGTTTCAGCATATCAATATGCTAACCGCAAACATAAATCTCATAATATCGCTCTTTCCAAGAACGGGAAGCACATCTGCATTCACGCCAAGAAAGCGCAAGTTCTCGTGGAGCACTTTGAGACTCAGCTCAGTTCCCCGCCGCCTCAAAACAACCCGGCGATATCGTCGATTGTTGATTCAACAATCAAGGCCTTCGTCTCTAAGAACTCCAAGAAGTTTACAAAACTCACCACAACCAACACCTCAGTCAAGCCATCGGACTCATTTTCTGAGTTTACCTCAACTCACCGACTTAGTCAAAAATCTTAACGGTAAAAAATCCCAAACTTTGTAATTAAGAACCTCCCCAAAGCCTCCTTCAAATTTTTATTAGCAGTTTTCAACAAGTGCATTAATAATGGCTACCTTCCATTTACGTGGAAAGTTGCAAAAATAATTGCGATCCGGAAAAAAGGCACCTCCAACGAGCCAAAAAATTTCAAGCCCATTTCCCTATCATTTAACCTTGGCAAACTGTTTGAGAAAGCATGGACAATTGGACTAGTCCTTCATTGTAACCTCAACAACATTATCCTTGACCACCGGTTTGGATTCCGCTCTTTGAAGATAGGCACTTTTTTGTCAGCGTGGGGAATGAATTCTCCGATCTCTTTTCGGTAACGTCGGGAGTACCGCAAGGATCCATTTCTGAGGCAAACTTTTACAATATCTTCACAGCTTATCTTCGCTTTGAACCTCCACCCCAACAGGGCAGTCAAAGCGGTTTAGAACTACATTGTAGATCTCTGCAGGTACTACCGTAATTGGGGAATCAAGATAAACGAGCGAAAAGCGCAAATCTGCACTTTTAGGAGAAAATCTAAATAGTTAGGTTCCAGAGGCATCCACAGGAAAGCTAAACGCTTGAAAATGACAATCGGGAATACCACAGTGAGCAGATCTAGCTCTACTTGGGAGTAACACTGCATGAACTCCGTGCAGTCAGTGGCATCTACTATTTCCTTCGCAAGACAGCAGGTCTCAGCACCAAAACCAAACTGACTCTGTATAAGACTCTGATAAGACCCGTTATCTGCTACGGAGCATCAGTGTGGATCCCATGCTAGCAAAATGTTAGGCATTCGAACGCCGTATCCTTAGATATTGCACAGGTTTGTCATACAATTGGAAAACCAGAAAGATCGGCAAAAACGCCACGCCATTCAAACCACTTCGAGAATAGGTTCTAATACTGCTGGAAAAGTTCTTCGAAAGATCGGAAACGGTAAAACCTCCCCATTGGCCACATACTTAAGGCCCTGCAAATCGTGAGTTCATCCCTCAAACCCAAGATCCCCACCCTTTTTGACACTCCTTGCCTGGTAGGGGTGGATAGAGGCTAAGCACAGGAAAATGGAATGTGCTTATTGTAGATATTAGTTAAGGATTTATTTATGTTAGGTTTAGCTAGGTTAAGTTAAAATAATTTAGGTTAAGTTATGTTTAACTAGGTTAAGTAAGTAAATTTCTACCTTCTCGCGCTTTTAGTGCGGGCGTAGTTTTTTGAAAAAGTCAAGATTGTCATAAAAATTGTCAAGATGTATGTATTTAGAGAATAATATACAGAGTAAAGTATAATACAGAGAAGGTCGGGTTGGCCAAACTATGTAATAATCACCCATTTGATAGAGTTAAGATCAATTAGCTATTATTTAAGCTAGCTTTAAGCGATCATTGTCTACCTGTCACTATGGAAAACAAATTGAAATTGGAAATTGTCTTGCGGTAATGGAGACGAAGATGTTGCATTGCACTGGTGGCGTGACGCGTTTTGATTACATCCGAAATGAGGATATCCGCAATCGATATGGGGTTGCACCGATCGTGAAGAAACTCCGTGGAAGACGTCTTCGATAGTATGGTCACGTAATTCGCGTTAAAGGGAATTCACTTACCAAGATTGCTCCGAACATCGAAGTTAATGATAGGCGACCAGAAGACCGGCCGAAACAACGGTGGCTTAATTCGCTGGATGGGCATTTAAAAGCTTCGAAATTGCATACGGATCAGGCATTTGATAAAACAAAATGGCGAAACTGATCACGACGAGCCGACTCCGCTTGTGAACGGGACAAAGGCTGAAGAAAAAGAAGAAGGTGTAAGGAGCGACGAGCGCATGACAGCTCAGTATCACGTAGTGAAAAATTCCATTGGCCTCCAGTTTTTAGAAAGGGATTTAAATAAATCGTTTGATGGAAAGCCCATAGACAAATGTGCCCCCTTTAATCTGCAAAGTAACTATAGGGGTCAGAACATAGTATTCTCACCGATAGCCAAGCAGCGATCAAGGCACTTAGGTCCAACCAGGTGAACGCTCAACTGGTATGGGAATGCCTTGAGAGACTAATAACACTCGGCTCGTCCAACAAGATCTGGATACTTTGGGTTCCAGGCCATGTTAGGTTGGAAGGCAACGAGGCAGCGGACGAACCAGTCAAGAAGGGAGCATGGACGCCATTACACGGGCCAGAACGGAAACGGTTTCATGGCTATGAATCTAAGAAATGAAGAGGAACGGTTGAGAGAACTTTACTGGGCGGGCCTACCAGGGATTGAGCAGTCCAGAGTGCATATTGGGGGATACGAACCCATACGCATAAAGGGTTGTTTAAACCTCACCAAAAAGAACCTCCGAATCATAGTGGGAATTCTCACGGGTCATTGTCGGCTGAACTATCACCTTGGGAAGCTAGGGACATCTACGGACATTGCCTGCAGGTTTTGTGAGGAGGATGACGAATCCTCTATACACGTCCTGGGACAGTGTCCGGCACTTGTGCAAAGTAGGTCGAGGCATCTGGGAGAACACTTAATACCAGATGCAAAGCTGAAAGATCTGGAAGTAGGGAACATATAAAAGTTCCTAACGGTTATAGGCCTGCTTGAGAGACTATGATCAATAGGTATACTATAACCAGTAAAAGAGGCACAATAGTTGCTCAAGGACGCGGTGCGACTTTCCCTTAACAGAATAATAATAATAACTGATATCTGCAATGCCTCCCTCCAAACTGGAGTCGCATACAGCATGATTGAGGTTCCCACCCCGGCAATAAGCAACCTAGAAGTAGAAGGGTTTGGCATCATCCTCGCCAGGGCCATACTAGCAGTGGATGATTTATCACAAACATACTGCCCGTAATACTTATAGCTGCGCTTCCTGTCTATCAACAACCCCTAAGTATTTGATGGTCGGCTTGGAAGTGATGATACGTTTCCCGATTCTAATAAAGGCGTAATTTTTCTTCCGACGCTTAGTGATGAGGACCGCTTCCGTTTTTTCCTCTGCAAGTGTCAGACCAGAGCTCTTCAGCCAACTTTTAACAGCACTGATTGCCTCGCTTGAGTATAACTTAGCATCTTCGAGATGCTTTGCGAGAACAACAGGGCTATGTCGTCAGCCTAACCCACCACTGTGGCTTCCCTCGGAAAGGCAAGATTAAGTACATCGTTGTACATGTACACCCGCGGAAACAACATACTCTTGAGGTCCGTCATCGGTGTGATACCAGAGCCTCCTTTCAGTTAAATAACTATCGACGGTAGCAGCGAAATAGGCGGGAATACCAACCTTCGCTAGAGATTTCCGTATTAGATTCCAATTGGCCCAATTGAATCCAGTTTTCACATCCAGGGCTACTACCACGCAATATTTGCTGGCACTACCCTTTCCGTGAATTGCATCTTCGGCCAAACCTGTAACCAATTTGATAGCATCAACTGTTGATCTGGCTTTACGGAACCCATACTGTCGATCTGAAAGGCCGCCAACAACCGGGAGTAATCTATTGTATTATAGATTATCCGCTCTAACATTTTCCCCACAGTGTCCAAAAGATATATGGGTCGATAAGAGGATGATTCATCTGTAGGTTTACTAGGCTTAGGCAGAAGTACCAACTTCTGCCGCTTCCATACCGCTGGAAATATTCCCTCGGGCATGCACGGACAGACTTATCCAGCATGTAATACGTCTATGCCCAGAAGACGCTCATTTCCTAGTAGAAAACCCCACTATTGGTGGAATAATGGCGTCTTCGGTCGACTTGCCACCGACCCAGACGAACGGTTCAAAGGTCAGTAGGGAGGATGGAACAAGGGCAAAAAGAGCATGTCTTTAAGAAGCTGAAGCTAGTTAGCTATCCAGTGGAGCAAGAGGAAAATGTTTAAGAGGCTCTACTCCGAGGCGGACATGCACTCATGGGAAAGCGCCTATTAAATCAAAAGGGACGATACAGAGACTGATCATCTCCGCACATCACATGCACATGTTGCAAATCATCCAACGTTCGACGGCAAATCAGGTGCTCACCAGTGACGAGCTGGTGCATATTTTAGTTTTTAGGACTTTTTTATATTAATGACCCCTTCCTTTACCACCAACGTGAAAACTAATACCTAGTAAAGTACCAGATTGCCCCTTGTTCAATTTCCTTACAGACAGGTTAACCGTCGACGCCACCAGACTGGGTTAGGCATGGCTGAATATACACACAATTACAGAAATAACAATACCAACAGTATGATTGCTTTTGACCTCCAAAATGTGTATACCGTTTTTGGGCGGCATTTCTAATTAAGTATTTACCAGAAAGAAGTTTCTGACCCGACACAGACAATGGAGCCAGGGGTAGGAGGAGGAGCAGGGTCTTCCACAAAGCTCTATGGTAAAACAGCTACTGTGGAACATCATGTATATGTATGTAATGTTAACTACTTCCCGATGCAAAGACCTATACCATGTCAGCTGATGATTGCACCGTCATTGCACGCCACATGTTTGAAGAGGCAGACGGAAACAGGTGCCATGGGTGAAAAGGGTTTGTAGTTCGTAATGAAGGTCGGGAGCGTACAGTCGATTTTTCGGACACTCATGATCTTGTAATTGTGAATACATGGTTCACCAAAAGATTGTCTCATCTTCCTAAATTTCATAGTGGGAACAACAAAACGCAAATCAATTTTATTCTCGAAGGGCGGCGACATTTTACCACCATCACTGTTTACAAAGGCGTTCCCTATGAAAACCATCGCACCTCAATATCGACTGGTGATTGCTGTCTTGTGCATCAAGCCACCGATGAAACAGCGTGAGGAACGTGTTGGTGGTGAGAAAAGGGAAAAAACGGTCTTACTTGCGCGGTTACTAACCATTACGAACGTAAAAGAATTATATCAAGTCAAAAACAGGATTCACAAAGCGGTTTATGCAGCCCTCGGGGTCACCAAGCAGGTAAACGGTTCATCAACCAAGATACTTGGCTTTGGAATGATAACGTTCAAATGAAGGTTCCTGGAAAGAAATGGAATTTATAATAGAAAAGTGACTTAAATAAAAAAGTGGTGGAGTGGTAAGTGTAGTACTGTCAAAGGAAGTACAGTCCATTAAAGTATGCAGTGCATCTCGATATTATTGAGACACTGTATACCAATGTGCAATTATTGGTAATTGTTTTTCTTTTAATTTCAGTGAATACGTGAAAACTCGGAGAAGAACAGAGGACGAGCTTGGGGACAATAATGTCCGCCAAGAGGTCTAAAATGGCACTCCCTGGGGAGCTATCGTCTGAGGAGGAGGGGAGCACGGGCCCCTCAGAAAATGTCGACTACCCGCTAAGGAAGCAGCTTGAAGAGCTCAGAGGCGAGAAAGCAGCCCTGGCACAGCAACTGGAGTGCCAACACGGACTCAACGGGAACCAACCAAGAATGCGAGATGGACAGCGTGGGACCATCACCAACAAACCCCGAAGTCAACGACGAAGGTGACCCGTTCAACTTCGTGCGGAGGACGAAAAGTAACAAAATCAAGGTTAGTGTAAAAACTGTATCCGCTCCAAAACAGGCTATATCCTTCATCAAAAGGTAACCTTGGAAAAGGTCAAAGGTTTCGAGGAAGTGCAGTGTTTTAACTGCCAGAATTTTGGGCACATCGCCCAAAATTGTTCAATTGTGCACAGATGTGTTAGGTACACAAAATCCCATCCTCGCGGGGAATGCGGAAGACAAGTAACCGAAGGGCCTCTTTGCTGCAACTGCGGCCAAGCTGGCCACCCAGCGAGCTATCGCGGGTGCCCGGCCTGCAAAGAAATGGTAGCCAGGAAGGAAGCTGCCAAACAAAAGCGAGCCAATGAAAGCTCCCAAGCCAAGCGCACAGTGACACCATTGCCACAAAGCTTGGTCAATCCCAGCGTATCGTACGCTCAAGCTGCCAGAAACACTCAACCAAGAGTGGCAGCACAACCTGCTCCCATCCCCGCACCAAACGCCTTCCGCGAATTGGTGCAATCTCTCGCGTCGGCCTCAACTAATGAGCAGCGGCAATTCGCCGCTGTAAAACTCATGATGAATTTATGGAGTTAAATATCGTCTCCGCGTCCCTGATCTCACACGCCCAACGTGCCACTGCTCAAGTGTTGATTAACAGTCTGAAAGCAGACTTCTATTGCGTTTCAGAAACGAAACTAAATAGCAGGCATAACGTGCAATTCACCGGGTATAATATTATCCGGAATGAAAGACTATGAATTTGAGGAAGTCGTCATTGAAAACCTGCTGACCTCTTCCGCCGCGGCGGCAATAGTAAAAACCACTGATGGTAGACGGATTTTGGTAGTTTCCGTCTACATCGAATGCAACTCTCGAAATGCGCCACTGGGACAAGGTCTTAAGATCTTGGGCAATCTCCAGTTAAAATACAAGTACCTTATTTTCGGTGGCGACTTCAACTCTAGGCACACCTCCTGGGGCGATACGGCAGTCAATAAAAATGGGGAAACGCTGCTTAAATGGATCCAAGACCCTTACTCGCCAGCCTATGTCGATTTGGTCTTGCCAGATTCTCCGACAAGACCCAGTAGTCAATCAACCATTGACTACTTCCTCCTTTCGGAGGAAACTTCCCTGAACTTTCAAGTGATATCGTGCACTACTCTACCAGGCATGTCTGACCATCTCGCAGTGCTATATAAACTTTCCTCGTCCTCCCAAATGCGAAAGCGAGTGATGACCACCGTAAGATCTTTCGCCCACACGGACTGGGACAAATTCAAGTCAGACCTTGCACCAAGGCTGAACTTGAAAAAACTCGTAACTGACCGCAATCTATCAGACATAGAGATCGACGAAGCCATCACCTTGGCCACTGGTGCCATTAATACTGCTACACGCAAAAACATAAAGCTTATCAAAGTCGACCAGTTACAATATAACTCAGTCCCTCACGATATCACGCTCCAATTGAAAGTCAGGCAAATATGGCGTAGGCAACTCAAACGGATTTTCCACAAACACGGAAATAAAGTTAATGCTGAGTATAAAGCATTACTTTCCCGGATTAATTGCCTGAGTACAATAATTCGACAAAGAGTGGCGATTTTCCGCAACAAAGAACTAACAAGAAACTAGCAGATATTAAGCCCGACCCAGATATGTGTCAGCATATCAACAGGCTAACCGGCAGACACAAATCCCGTAATATCGCTCTCTCCAAGAACGGGGAGCACATCTGCAGTGACGCTAGGAAAGCGCAAGTTCTCGTGGAATCTTTTGAGACTCAGCTCAATTCCCCTCCGCCTCAAAACAACCCGGCTATATGATCGATTGTTGATTCAACAATCAAGGCTTTCGTCTCTGAGAACTCCCAGAAACTCACTAAATTCACCACAATCAACACATCAGTCAAACCAACGGAATCGCAACATTTTCTGAGTTTACCACAACTCACCGACTTAACCCAAAACCTTAACGGTAAAAGGTCAGCCAGACCTGATGAAATCCCGAACTTTGTAATAAAGAACCTGCCCAGAGCCTCATTGAAATTCTTATTTCAACAACTGTATTAATAATGGCTACTTTCCATTCACGTGGAAAATTGTAAAAATAATTGCGATCCGTAAAAAAGGCATTTCCAGCCAGCCAAGCAATTTCAGGCCCATTTCTCTATTATCCAACGTTGGCAAACTGTTTGAGAAAGCATGGACAGTTGGGCTAGTGCAGCACTGCAACCTCAACAAAATTATCCCTGACCACCAATTCAGATTCCGCTCCAAACACGGAACCTAGCACGCACTGAGCTACCTTCACGACACTGTTGTCTCAAGACTTAACGTCAATAACAAACCCACAGTAGCATGTGCGTTAGATTTAGAAAAGGCCTTCGACTCCGTGTGGGTAAACGGACTTATATACAAATTAATAGACAATGAATTCCCAGTCCCGATAATTAGACTTGCGTTAAGTTTTTTCGAAGATAGGCACTTTTATTTCAGCGTGGGGAATGAATTCTCCGATATCTTGCCAGTAACGTCGGGTGTACCGCAAGGATCTATTTCTGGGCCAATCTTCTATAACATCTTCACGGCTGACATTCCGATCCCCGATGATGGCGTTGACCCTATCCAATTCGCCGATGATACGCTTATCTTCGCTTATCCTCCACAACAACAGGGAAGCCAAATCGGTTGAGAACTACATTGTAGTCCTCTGCAGGTACTACCGTAGTTGGGGAATCAAGATAAACGAGGGAAAAACGCAAATCTGCACTTTTAGGAGAAAATCTAGATAGTTAGGTTCCAGAGGCATCCACAGGAAAGCTAAACGCTTGAAAATGAGCATCGGGAACACCACAGTGAGCAGATCTAGTTCAATCAATTACTTGGGAGTAACCCTGCATGAACTCCTCAAGTTCAAACCCCACCTTCAGCTCGCTATCAGCAAGGCACGCGGTGCAGTCAGTGGCATCTACTCCCTTCTTCGCAAGACAGTAGGTCTCAGCACCAAAACCAAATTGACACTGTATAAGACCCTGATTAGACCCGTTATCCGTTACGGAGCACCAACTTGGATCTCATGCTCCAACCAAGCCATGGCAAAATGCGAGTCATTCGAACGCCGAATCCTTAGACATTGCACAGGCTTGTCTTACAACTGGAAAACCAAAAAGATCGGCAAAAACGCCGAAGTGTATAGGCGAGCCAAAGTCAAACCACTTCGAGAACACGTTCTCACAATAATGGAAAGGTTCTTCGAAAGAACGGAGGACCACCCCAACCCATTAATTCGGCATCTCTACCAACAGGGTAAAACCTCCCCATTGGCCACATTCTTAAGGCCCTGCCAAATCGTGAGTTCATCCCACAGACCGAAAATCCGCACCCTTTTTGAAACTCCCTGCCTAGTAGGGGTGGATAGAGGCTAAGCACAGTAATTTGTAAGTGCTCACTGTATATTTTAGATTAACCTAGATTAAGTTAAAATAAGTTAGGTTAAGTAAGTAAATTTCAACCTTCTCGCGCCTTTAGTGCAGGCGCAGTATTGAAAAGTCAAGATTATACAACAATTGTCAAGATCCATGTATGTAAAAAATTATATACTAAGTAAAGTAAATTACAGAGAAGGTCGGGTTGGCCAAACAATGTAATAGTCACCCGTTTGATAGAGTTAAGATCAATTAGCCATTATTTAAGCTAGCATTAAGTAACCATTGTCTAGTTTTAAGTCACTATTTGAATAAATGAATTGAATTGAATTGAATTGTACACAGGACATCGAGTAAGTCTGTTGCCTTAATGACAAGAAATATGTTACTCACCTATAGACGAGCCGCGGCGGATAGATCGCGAGGATATTTTGAGCAGATTTCAAGAGAAGAATTATTCATCCTCCACTCCACAAGCATTGCCGATATTTGGAACTATTCGACCCATTAGCGCAAGTGAAGTCAAGGGAGCAATAAAACGAATGAAATCAGGGAAAGCAAAATGACCTGATAACATCGCATGTGAGCTTTGGAAAGCATGGAGCTGGATCCCAAACCTGCGGCTCAGTGAATTTTTCAGTTGGGTTATTGAGGAAAGTAGCCACCTGGATGAATTGGCGTTCCACAACTGATGTTCTTTATGATCGACTTATCAACGAACGTCTCTAAAATTTATCCCAAAATCGTCCACCCGGTCAACCTCTATGGATCTGGTCGGCAAACTATAAAAGAAAATGAATGGCATCTTATGGTAATGAAGTTGGAAATGTTCCATTGGATCAGTTAAGTTACCCGTTATGTTTACATCCAAAATCTGGGATTCGGGGTCGACATGGGGTTGAGACAGAGGCGTCTTCGATGATACAGTCACGTAATTGGCGCTAATAAGAATTCACTTGCCTGCATTGATCTGAACATCGAAGTCGATGGCAAACTACCAAAAGAACGGCGGTTTGATACGCTGGATGGAGATGCTCTGCAACTGCATTCAGGTGGCGCAGCAGTATGTATGTACATATGTATATTTTAGGATTTGTACACACCGCAGGGTGCGGTCCAGACGCTTGCCGAAAACACCAACCCTTCCACAAATATTTACCATAAATTTGCGTATCAACATCGTCGTAAGTGCGTTAACACAGACATGTTGTCAAGCAAGTGTTGTTGGCGCGGCGCTGCACGTGTGTGGATAAATTGCGTTTGTCGCAAGCCGATCGTCCAAATGCAACTTGTCCACCAAAGTGCAATTTCGCTGCAACCGCTACTTGACGATAAACTCGCAATCCCTTCAAGCAACAACTTACTTGACAAGTTGCTTGTAAGTATTATATGTTTAATTTAGATAGGGTTATGCCTTTCAATTTCTTTTTATGATTCTCCATTTATTTTCCTTATATTATCCTTTATTTGTCCTATCGGTTTTTCTTAAAATTTGAGATTATTTTTTTTCTTATTTGCATTTTTTTTTCCGCGAGTTTTTGAATTATGTCGACTTGGAAATGAATCGATTCTGTTTATTTGCGGGCTCCCTCTCCATCTTCTCAGTTCTGGCCCGTGAAAATTACGTTAATACAAGAGAGGCATCCTGCAATTTGATGGCTTGGGTATGCGAAGGCACAGTGGTAACCTCACAATCTGCGCTCCATGGACAGCTTTTGGGATAGGTCTCCCATCTCGACTCCCATCGACTCCAACCACTCAGGATGGTCTTTTGACCATGGACTAATGTCATAAATCACTTCAGAGTCAACGGCTGGCATGATTCTCAACCGATCTCATTAGCGTTATATATCGGGAGATGTGAGGACGTGAATTTACGGACGTGAATTAACTACACCGGTCATGAAATAATTCAGTATCCCGGCGAAATTGATAATACTGACTAGGCTAAACAAAAACTCCCCGAGGAAGAGGACAATTGGTCTTCCAAATACCGGTATATGATGAATAAAAACTCACTATTCGGCATTAAAAAATAAAATTTGTCTTTTTTCTTTCTCATTATAAAATAAGCCGGAAAAACGACACACACAACTGAAGAAACTGACTAGGCTGACCCTGACCAATGTGCGAGGTCAGGTAAAAGCAGTAGGCTTCCTCTCGAGACCATTCAACATCAACAACGGTCTAAGACAAAGGGATGCCCTATCATACGTCCTCTTTAACCTGGCCCCCGGGAAAGTGACTCGCGATGCAGATATTACTGCAACAGGCGTCATCTACTTCAAGTTCACCCAACTACTGGTCTACACTGACGATATTGACATTATGGGAAGAACAACCTGAGATGTAAAGTCTACGTTCCTTCAGATCGAGCAGGTGGCGCGAGATCTCGGGCTGCACATTAATGAAGGCAAGACGAATTATATGGTGGCAACCTCAGCGCCAAATGCCATAGAAAGAACAACATCGAATCGCACTGGTCAAACGAAAACAGTAAAGATAGGAGACTGTAACTCTGAGACCGTTGAGAATTTCTCTTATCTAGGGTCGAAAATCACAACCGATAAGAACTATGACGATCAAATCCGCGCATGGTTGTTGGCTGCCAACACAGCCTATTTCAGCTTCATAGGGCCAAACCTCTTACTACAAAAGAAAATGATCTTACCAGTCCTTATGTATTCCTCGGAGACCTGGGTTCTTAGTAAAAAAAAATTGCGGATCCTTAGCCGCGTTCGAGAGAAGAACCCTCTGGGAAATTTTTGGCCCCCCACATGAGGATAGACGATTCCGTAGCCTACGTAACGACTAAATCTATGAGCGATACCATGACTGTCAGGTTGTGGATAAACTCCGGCTGAACAGTTTGCGGTGGCGGGTCACCCAATTCGTATAGGACAATACCTATAGTAAAAAAAGAAAATGAGGCAGATCCTGCCTGAAATGGAGCGTAGGTCAGGAAACCAAACAATTTTTAGGGATATCGAATTGGTGGACCTCGGCAAAAAACCGGAATGTCTGGAGTTCCTTATTAAGGCAGGCCTGGACCGGATACCGGTCGTTGCATCGTTGACGATGATAATGATAACACAAACACGCTATTCAACCCTGAGGTAACAAAACAGCTAATAGCAGGATATGCAATAGAAGACATCAAACACTTTGTCGCAAATTCGCAAATATTTTTAGTATGGAAAACGAGACATTAACCATAAACAATTTTTATAGTCAGCATATTTCACTAAGCGATAACTCACCAGTAAACACAAAAAATTACCGAGGCTCATAAATCAGAAAATAATCGTAAAGTCACTCAAATGACGAATGGTGGTATGATTGAACACTCGACATCTCAGTTCAACTCACCAATACTTCTAGTTTCTAAAAAATCATCAACAGGAGGTAAATAAGTCGGCATACCAGCTGGGTGTTTCGGATATAAAGGTTTCGTGTTAATCTTATGGGACAAACTACTACGCACATTTTTCCAATCGTATGTAGCTACAGATCCAACATATTCCTTCATATTTTTCCAAACTACAAGATATGCATATATATTAGAGATATAGATATTATTCTCACCCTAAACAAACAAACTGTCTGTTACCGAATACTATACATATATATATTGATCGTACTCCATGCACAATAGTACACATATGTACATATATAGTACGTATATTGAATCCACTGGTTTAATGTACTAATATATCTATCTGGATTAACTACGGCGGTCAGAGCGTAGTATAGGTCCCAGAGCGAAACATGGATTGGTGCCCACGATGGAACTTAAAACCTGGGAAACGCCTGCTGAACCAGCACTAATAGCTCTACTACCAAACACTATCTCCACCTTCACGTGGTGATCGATGATGGTGATTTCTTTATAAAAAACTGCAGACGGAGGAGGATGAAGGCGAGTCTCTCACGCCTAAAACCGGGACATAATGTACCAACTGGTCCTCCATGTTGGGGGTTGGGTAGGGCTGACAACCCTACACGGAAACCCGATATTACGAAGCCACGAAAGGAGTCTCGGACAGGATGGATATTATAACGACGAACCCGGGGCTGGTAATATAAGGGTTAGATGTATGGTAGAAAAAGAAGACGAGGCAGACCATGCCTGAGATGGAGCGATGGCGTAGGTCAGGACGCCAGACAGCTTTTAGGGATATCGAATTGGTGGACTTCGGCACAAAACCGGGATGTCTGGAATTCCTTATTAAGGCAGGCCTAGACCGGATACCGATTGCTGCGCCGTTAATGATGATGATGATTAACTACCCGCAAACTTCATTAGCACGTGTATATACCTACATACATACATATATCTGGCTGGAGTAATTAACATTGATACATAAATGACCCAAAAACTTAAAATAAAATATTGACGAAATGATATGGGATGATGACGTCATACACGTTGTAGGATGCACGAAATGCACAACAAAGCAAAGTATTAATAATGTTTGAATTTTCTTCAAACTTCCCCAAATTGTGCCCTATGTCGTCCTTGTGCTCCAACCATTCAGCTATTCGGACACTGTATATAATAACAGACTTCAAAATTCTATAATTAAGCCAAACAGCTCTTGTCTTAGAAAAAGCAAAAGAAACAAGTCGGGAAACCGGAAACTGGACGCTTTAGGTATGAAAGGTTTGAGTGTGCATTTGTCCCATTAGTACGTACCACGTAGTATTTGCATATATTATGTGTGTTCACTTTCGGGTGATATTGACATTCATTGTCTTGAATTCCTAAAGAAGCGACAACTTTGATCTATTATAACTTTGTTAGTGATAGTGCGATTTTCACCAAACTTGGTAAGATCATGGTCTATATCATAGCCTATATTATAATTTCATGCTACTAAAATAAATCTAAGGGGAGTTTTGCAGCAAATTACAAAAAATTGCAATAATATACTATTATTAACTATATTTGAACAGATATCGGTATGGAGCCTAGGCATCATATAGCCCCTTGATTTTTTCAGTTATTTCGTTTGGGTAGTTCATTAAAGAAATAACTAACTTCGACCCCCGCACTCCCCACCTTTTCAACAAATGTCAAACTAAGACCGGTTTCCGAAAGTACTAGCCGAGGCCTTTCATTTGATTACTATGTTTGATGAAAAAAAAATGCCAGAGTATGAACAAAGGTACCTTACGAAAAGTAAAAATTATTGCTTCAAGCGACTTTGTGATAAGGCAGACTCAGATCCATGGGGAGGAGCGTACAAGTCCGTTATGGCGGCAATAAAAGGCAAAAGTTCCCCTCCTTTTATGCGCCTTAGATTATTGTGGGAGATAGTTTCGACATTGTTGCCCCAACATCCGATAACGATCTTCGCAATGATACCAATGAGCGCCGAAAGCATACCTCTAGTAACCACAGACGAAGTCTTGGACGCAGTGAAAATAGTCCGGGATACCGCAGTCCCCGGCATTGATCGACTCCCCAACAAGGCAAAATACAAAACCTTATATTGATCCCGAAGACAGGTAAGTCGGTAGGCGAACCAACATTTTTTTTTTGTTTTTTTTTTTTAGGGTAGGGTAGGTGAATGCGTTCACGCACACAGTGTTAGACTCCCGATTCGGTGCGTCGTTGGACTACCAACTAAACACATCCCGATCGTCAAAGCGCTAGCCTGGAACCGTTTGTCACATTACTTCGGGCTAGTCCCCGAACTTCAAATCAGGGTATTCCTTTCACCAACGGGAGGGGAGAGGAGGAAGGGAACTATCAGTTCAAGCAACCCCCTGCCATCCGGCTCCTCCACCGGTCGAGTTCTATCTTCTTAGCAACGAGAAGGGCCCGAACGTAATGGGCAACACGGTTCCACCTGTCAGCATTCCTCAGTATCTATTCGACAATGTTGTCTGGAGAGAGATCCGCTGTGTTTAAATAGAGATGCTGACGAACCCCATCCCACATTCCACAAGAAAAAAAAGTATATTGGGCGTCGTCCACAACTCCATTGCAAAATAGACAATCCGGAGAACGCGCCTTTCCAGCGGGCAATCTATAATCGACTATATGCATTAATTGATAGTGGTGGTTATTTATCGAATAGGCAGTTTGACTTCCGAGAGGGTCGGTCAGCGGTTGATGCTACCAAACTGGCTTTTGAACTAGTCAGAAGTTTGGCATTGTCTACTGTTTTTCAAGACAATTCACTTTTCTAAAAAGTGAAGTGTTAAGAACTCATATTCATAGACAGTAATCCACATATTAATAAATTAGATAATGTACAAAATCCATATTCGTAAACTGAATGGAAATTTTCCCATACATGCATTGTAAATAATCATTTCCACTAAACATAATGTCACTTATAGTAAACAATGCAAGGTCAAGGCAATCGTCACCGTGCCAACCCATACCAGGCAATGTGATATAGAATTAGCACTAGTGCTGAGTAAGTACATTTTAAATGTATGAATTGAACGAACAACTTTTGAATAAATGCAGCCTCATGCAAAATCTGACGAGGTATTCATTAAAGTGGTGTTAAGCAATCACTGCTCCCTTTTCATTCAAGTCTGGAGTAAAGCGTCTAGCTGTTCCGACCTAAGACCCCTTGCCATTAGTGAAGCCACAGCAGCCTTGGAATTAGCCTGGAGTTACGCATTTAGCTGCTCTGGCTAAGCCACATACATAGTACAACCAAAAAATTACCACAGTGTATGGGGACCCCGGTCAGGTAGGTCGCCAAGCGAAGACATGCAATGAAAGTTAGCGCAGTCCGCTGCGGAGGTCACGGCTAATCAAATGATTATCAGCGAGCAATACCGGAGCAGGGACCAGGCTCCATGGTGTGGCGGCACACCAGAGGCAAAAACCACGAGTGCATCGCTGTGGTGAATTTGCTCAAGGCCAAGCAAATGGCTTTGTCTGGATTTGGTGTTTAGGGATAACGTTCTTTAGCGTTTACCTGACGCCGAATGAGACGATGCTGGACTTTCGGCGCCGGCTTGATGCCCTGGAGGACGCCGACTTTAATGCTAGGGTCACTGAATGGGACATGCCTCAGTCGGCTCCTGGGGCAAACAGATCTTCGAAATAGCGGTGAGAACCAGGCTCGTAGTTTGAAACACCGGATCCACGTCAATATCCAGGTTCCCAGGTTACGAAGGAAGGCTTTTGCATCGGAATCTCTGACGCCATCAGTGGACCGGTGGCGAGTCCTAGAAGACTTCTCGGAAAGTGGCTGATGCTACTCGCCGGTGTGCAGTAAACCGGCGCTCCCCATGCGTGTGGAAGGTCGCGAGGGTGAAATCATGAAGTTCGTCGAAGCTGTTCCAACAGGCCGAATCGCGCTAGAGGGCTCTTCGCGGGGTGGTAGCTTCGCAGCTGACAATGACAACGTGTAAGGCTTCCATACTCCGGAGGGGCCCCACCGTGGGAAGTCTTATTATTGTTGGTGAACGGTGGAAATTACTGACCTACCTGACCTGATGTCAAGAGCGTGGAAAACGTCGAAAATTGCCCCCTTTTCGCAATGAGAGGGCTCTTACCATGGAAAACAAGAAGACACCAGGTCCTGATGGGATTCCAGCGGAAGTTTACAAAATGGGGTTCCGCCAACCGCCAGACTTGCTGCTGAAGCAGGGAATTTTTCCTCGTCGTTGGAAGGAGGCGAGACTCGCGCTGATCATCATCATCAACGGCGCAACAACCGGTATCCGGTCTAGGCCTGCCTTAATAAAGAACTCCAGACATCCCGGTTTTTGCCGAGGTCCACCAGTTCGATATCCCTAAAAGCTGTCTGGCGTCCTGGCCTACGCCATCGCTCCATCTTAGGCAGGGTCGGCCTCGTCTTCTTTTTCTACCATAGACATTGCCCTTATAGACTTTCCGGGTGGGATCATCCTCATCCGTACGGTGACCCACCCAACGTAACCTATTCAGCCGGATTTTATCCACAATCGGACGGTCATTGTATCGCTCATAGATTTCGTCATTGTGTAGGCTACGGAATCATCCATCCTCATGTAGGGGGTCAAAAATTCTTCGGAGGATTGCAAACGCGGCCAAGAGTTCGCAATTTTTCTTGCTAAGAACCCAAGTTTCCGAGGAATACATGAGGACTGGCAAGATCATAGTCTTGTACAGTAAGAGCTTTGACCGTATGGTGAGACGTTTCGGGCGGAACAGTTTCTGTAAGCTGAAATAGGCGCTGTTGGCTGACAACAATGGAACGCAGATTTCACCATCGTAGTTGCTATCGGTTGTGATTTTCGACCCTAGATAGGTGAAATTGTCAACGGTCTCAAAGTTGTATTCTCCTATCCTTATTCTTCTTCGTGTTTGACCAGTGCGGTTTGATGTTGTTGGTTGATTCGTCTTCGGTGCTGACGTTTCCACCATATATTTTGTCTTGCCTCCATGAATGTGTAGCCCAAGATCTCGCGCCGCCTGCTCGATCTGGATGAAGGCAGTTTGTAAGTCTCGGGTGGTTCTTCCCATGATGTCGATATCGTCAGCATAGGCCAGTAGTTGGGTGGACTTAAATAGGATCGTACCTCTTGCATTTACTTCAGCATCACGGATCACTTTCTCGAGGGCCAGGTTAAAGAGGACGCGTGACAGGGCATCCCCTTGTCGTAGACTGTTGTTGATGTCGAATGGTCCTGAGAGTGATCCTGCTGCTTTTATCTGGCCTCGCACATTAGTCAGGGTCAGCCTAGTCAGTCTTATTAATTTCATCGGGATACCGAATTCTCTCATGGCCATGTACAGTTTTACCCTGGCTATGCTATCATAGGCGGCTTTAAAGTCGATGAATATATGGTACAAATGTTGTCCATATTCCAACAGTTTTTTCATCGCTTGCCACAGAAAGAAATCGCGCTGATCAGTAAAGGAAAAGGAGACCCTGACCTGCCGCCTGCATAACGATCGCTATGTGTTCTTGACACGGCCGGGAAGTGCTCGGAAAGCTTCCATAAGACGTCTCCTTATGGGAGCAACGCAGTCTGTTCTGCCCTACGGTCCGGAGGTATGAACTGATACCGTTGACCAAGGTGGTGCATCGTAAGCGCCTTGCCTAAGTGCAGAGGCGGAGAGCTTCGCGATTGGCGTCTGATTATCGCACTGTCTCAAATGGCGGTGATGGTGATCGCAGAAATGATCCCAGTTGCCCTTTTTGATAATGAATGTAAAGCTATCTACAGATGCAAGCGCGAAGCTTTAAAAGAGGTGTTTGCAGATGAGAAAGGTCAACACACACTTGCCGATTTACAATTCTCTTGGCAAAATGAGACAAGAGGCAAATGGAGTGCGGAGCTCATCGACAATGTAGATCTTACGCAAATTCTAAATCGGCGTGGAAGTTTTTAGTCTTATCAGCGCGAGATTGGGCACTATTTCCCGATTGTGTCTTCTGCAATGGAATGGCGGACGACGGACTGTTGTGAAAGGCGAGATGCTGCTTATAAAGACACTGGAGAGATCTCTCCAGACAACATTCTCAGAGAGTTGCTGAGGAGCGCTAGCAGATGGAGTCGTTTCGCGTATTATGTTTTCTTCTTATTGCGAAGAGGATTGAGCTCGACCGGCGGAGTGATTGGATGGCAAGAGGTTCACCGAACTAACAGCTCCCTTCTCCTCCCGTTAATGGAAGGAATTCCTTAAATTGTTGGCTCCCAAAGCCGGGAGGACGGGAGCTCTAGCCCGAAGTAATGTGTCAAACAGTTGCAAGCTCGTTTTCTGATGACACGGAGGAAAGTCCGACGATGTACTGCTGCGGGAGTCCAACACGTGTAAGGGCATTTACCTACACTACTTCAAGAAAAAGGGTGACTCCCCTAAGTTCAACGTTTAGCAACGTAGTTCAACACACACCCAAGAGTTTAGCGAATTTTTCGTTCACAGGTGTAACCGTTTCTGAAAAAAGTGTGTGGGGTGGACCGACAAATCTGTGAGGATTTGCCAGATATCCCATCAGGTGTGACCTTAGATGGCGAGTAGTGACATACCTAGTTTTGAGTGGATATGTGTTAATGTACCCTTTTTTCTGACTATGCATAGGCAAACACGTTTGCTCATCTCTCCAAAATGGCTGGAGAATATCCAGAAATTAAAACGAACCTGGAAGAAGTCATATCACGAGAGGATATCTGTGCTGCGCTATGGGAACAATTCAACCTTGTGTGTGTGTGTGTGTGTGTATATAGTGGGGAGAAGCTACAGCTTCTGAGCACTCAGGCCGTGTTGGCCCATTGTACTCGCCACCCCCGTCTAACGGAATATTCCGGATTCGTTAACGTATCATAGGATTTCCGTTAGTGGATGTGATGCTACCCGTCGTAATTGGAGAACATCGGCACCAAAGATTTGATGCCTGATGCGTCCATAGGCGGGGCATTCACATAGGAAATGCTCCGTGGATTCCGCTTCCTCATTACAGGAGGGACACGTATCATCTTCGGTAATTCCTATTCTGAACATATGCCCAGCTTGTGAATTATGGCCTGTCAGAATGCCCACAATACACCTGCAGGTCCTCCTGCTTTTCGACAGGATAAACTTTGCGGTACGTATGTTGGGTTCTGGCAGGAAAAGTTTGGTGTGTCGAGCAGCATTTAGGCTCTGCCACCTGTCATTATGGGAAACTTGTTCCCAGTTTTTGAAAACAGATTTAGCCAATGCTACTGACACCCCAATTGCTGGCTCCGGTCCCGGCATAGGGGAGATTGACCCCTCTTTCGCTAAAGCGTCCGAGATTTCATTTCCTTCTATGCCACAGTGACCAGGTACCCAGAGTAGTTCCACCGTATTGAATCTAGACATAGAGTTCAAACGGTTTCTGCATTCCTGAACGATTTTCGAGGTGATCAAAGGACTGCTCAATGCCCTCAGTGCAGCTTGACTGTCACTGCAGATTGCAATGCGCCTGCCCTTCAACCGCTCGTCAATCACCCAGTTTGCCACCCTTAGGATCGCATAAACTTCGGCTTGAAAAACCGTTGCATATTGTCCCAAAGGAAAAGCCGACTTCTCGTTTTTATTCGAGAGGTAGACTCCGGCTCCAGAACCCTCTTCTGTTTTTGAGCCATCGGTGTAGAAGACTTCCGTATATCCCTCCACGCATTCCTCTGGGTCTTCCCAGTCCTCTCTACGCTTCAGGGTAACTACATATCTACTACTAAACAGATGTATGGGGACACGAGAATCGGAAGGCGTTGTAAGAACTGGATTCAGTCCTCCCAGTAAATCTTCCAATGCTCTGTGCCCCCCACATCCGTTGTTTTCCCATAGATCTAATCGAATTAGCCTATGAGCTGCTCTCATTGCAGTGCTTTGAATAAATATATCCAGTGGCTGCAAATTGAGTAGTGCATTCAGAGCTGCGCCGGATGTCGTGCTCATGGCACCAGTGATACCCAGACAAACAGTTCTTTGCAGTGCAGCTAGTTTACGGTGAAAACCTTTTTATCTCACCTTAACCCACCACACTACGGATGCATATACGAACATCGGCCTAATGATGGCAACGTATATCCACATTACCACATGAGGCCTGAGTCCCCATGTCGAGGCAAAGGTCCGTCTGCACAGCCCATAAGCTGTGAGAGCTCGTTTCATCTTTACCTCTACATGTTTGTTCCAAAGAAGTTTTTTATCTAGAGTAACCCCCAGGTATTTCACTTCTTCGGAGAGTTGAAGGGTAGTACCCCTCATCTCAGGGAGGCAAAGTCCATCCAGTTTTCTCCTTTTTGTGAATAAAACCATTGTGGTTTTATTTGGATTAACTGACAAACCATGTCTAAGGCACCAGCTGTCTATCAAATCAACGGCACGCTGCATATTCCTACACACCGTTTCAAGATCCCGATCAACAGCAAGTACAGCCACGTCATCAGGATAAGCTTGAGCGCACAGTCAAAAGCCCCTTCAATGTCCACGAACACCCCCATCGCGTACTCACCATTCAAAGTTGCATCCTCTATCTTTGTGTCCAAAGAATGAAGAGCAGACTCACAGGACTTTCCACGTTGGTAAGCATGTTGGTTTTCACTAAGTGGGTGTGACCTAAGTGCATTTCCACGAATGTGACGCTCCACCAGTCTCTCCAAACCTTTCAGCAAGAATGAAGTCAAGCTGATCTGTCTGAAGTTCTTTGGATTAAAATAGTCATCTTTCCCAGGTTTCGGTATGAAAACTACTTTAACTTGTTGCCATGAAGAAGGCACGTAGCCCAGAGCAAGACATCCTCGAAAAATATTTCTTAGAGGTCGCTCTAAATGCTCCATACCCTCCTTTAGCATTGCCGGATAGATGCCATCCATGCCAGGTGCTTTGAAATGTTCAAAGGACAGTATCGCAGCTCTCACCTTTTCAAGGGTAACAACCGCTTTCGCAGTGTTCCAGTTCCTCTTGCAACACTTGCGTGTTGAAGGGGTTGCAAGAACCGTCAACTCTCCCCCTACCACTTCTCTCACCCGTTCCCCCGGGTGGTGTACTTCCAGGAGGGTCTGTACTGAGTCCAGTCTGGCCGACTCATCCCTTTTGAGGACTCTGCACAGCCTTGAAGTCTCCCTTTCGCCTTCCAGTTCCTCACAGTACGCTCTAAAGGAGTCTCGTTTCGAGCACCTCACGAGCCTCTTATATTCACGTTGTGAGTTCCTGAAATTTAACCAGTCTTCGTTCTTGTTACTTTTGCAAGCACGATTTAGAAGTCGCCTGGTTGATTTCCTGAGTTTTTGCAGTTCTCGGTTCCACCAAGGAACTGTTTTATCGCTTTGGCCTCGGGAAATAGGACAAGCCTCTTCATAACACTCTAAAAGTGTGTAGTTCAGAGTTTTCAATTCATCTTCCAGCACCAAAGGAGTCCTTAGTCGCCTAGGGAACTGTACTTTATTGCCAAGAAGTTCATTGAACTTTGCCCAATCCGTTTTCCTAGGGTTCCGTCTTTGTACTGCAGACTGTTCGCCCGCAATAGTCAGATTGAATTCTAGATATCGGTGATCTGACAGTGAGACCTCGTCTAGCACTCGCCAGTGTGTAATCAACTCTAACAATTTTGGGGTACAGGTTGTTAGGTCAATTACTTCGCTTCTTCTCGGTCCCACGAACGTAGGGGCGCACCCTACGTTTCCAGTCATAAGACCAGCTGAAGTGTTGAAATCAAATAGCTTCTCTCCTCTTGGATTGCATTTGCTACTGCCCCAACAAATATGTTGAGCATTCGCATCGCAACCTATTAAGAGTTCGAGACCAATTGATTCTGCATACGCCACCAGATCCCTAAGTTCTTGCGTCGGTGGAGGATACAAAGAATCATAGGGTAAATAAGCGGAGGCAACTATGATGTTTTTCCTCTCGCCATTTATCTGGTATTGTATGATGACCGTAGCTAAGTCCTGGGAACAATACAACATCAGGACGCAAGCTCTCGGTCTTATGGATCTTTCGTCGTAGAAGATCCTAGCCCCCTTGACTGATCCAATACCACAGATTCTGATAAATCGAACCCACGGTTCTTGCACCAGAAAGATATAGGGGAAATGCTGTAGCTTTGTCATTCTCGCTGCCAACAGGTAGGAGGGAGCTTTGGCATGTTGCAGGTTGATTTGACCAATCTTTATGTTTTTCGACATAAACTTAGTCTATTGTCTTATGGAAAACAGTTCCTTAGTGCAATGAAAGAAAGCGCGATAAAGAGAATGAAGAATGCGTATGGAGGCACACAAACCGCTATCATTAGCTTGTCGGTTGAATCAGGGATTAAGCTGATTACCGCGGGCGCATGGAGCCATGGCGTAGGCCAGGATGCCAGGCAGCTTTTAGGGATATCGAATTGGTGGACCCTCGGCACAAAACCGGGATGTCTGGAGTTCCTTATTAAGGCAGCCCTAGACCGGATACCGGTTGTTGTGCCGTTGATGATGATGAAGGTAAAAATAGGCTGGGTTGTGTGATGACTTAGGGAGCAAATATCCCTCAAGAGATGTTTCAGATGCCTCGATTTCGGTCACTTTGCGGCAGCGTGTACTAGTGAGCACGATAGGTCGAGAAGGTGCAGAAAGTGTGGAGATGAGTACCATCTTATCAAAGACTGCACTGGAGATCTGCGATGCATATTGTACAAACGGAAAACGGGAATAGACGACCGAGACGTTGCAGGTGATCGCGGGTGCCCTTCATACAGAAGGGAGTTGAATCGTAAGGCTGAATGAAGTTGATACAAATGAACCTCAACCGCTGCGAGGCAGGTCAAGACTTGCTGTCGCAAACCATTTGAGAGTGGAATGTCGATCTGGCGGAAATGATGGTAAGGCTACGTGGGTGAAAGAATCATTAGGAAACGCAGAGATATTGGCATCCGGACGGCAAGCCATTCAAGAAATCATGGCATTGCCAGGAGCCGGTTTTGTAAGGGCAAAAGTCAACCACGTCCATATATACAGCTTTTAAGCTCCGCCTGGTGCAACATTAGGGCAATATGAGGAGATCCAAGACGGCTTGATGTCGGGCGCTAGAGTCAGCCTTAGATTGGGAAAGTCAAATGAGGAATATCAGTGGCCAAATTCTACTTGAAACCTTCGCGGGGCCGGACATCGTACTAGATGCGTGCCCACCTTTCGAGGCGGAGGGCTAGGCTTAATCGTCGATCTGACTTACCTCAGTACATCGTTGGCGACGGGGTTAGTCTGGCGGGTGAGTGAACACTACACCCATAGTGACTACCAGGCGATCTTTCTTGACATCAGGAACGAGCGAGGCGAAAGTTGAGTGAGCAACAAAAGCGGGAAAACTAGGGTAGCTGGGTGGAGCTTGAGCCTTTGAGGAAAAGATATTCCTGGCGGCTTTGGAAGAAGGGTACGACCCGATGGTACGGTGCTGAGAAAAGTGAGCCATTTATGTCAGCGGGTAACTGAGACATGCGACTCTACAATGCCGCAAGGCAAGTTCCTTTACACCAGGAAACCAAACTAAGGGCGGAACCAAGAAATCGCGCTGCTGAGAGCATTCTGCCTGTGAGCGAGGAGGCTTTGCCAAAGGGCAAGAAGGAAGCCAGACGATAAGCAGTCAAAGAAAGAATATCGCGCCCTTCGAAATAGCTTTAAGAATTGTTACAAGCAGTTGTGCCTTGAGGCAAATACGGACGCTTGGGACAGCACCCCAAGTGACGTGCCCGCGACTCTTGCTCAAAATAATCGCAATCCTTTTCCCCGTCTTCAAAATTCCCGGGTGAATTGCCGAAGATGCAATTCATGGGACGGGTTGTGCTAGGAAATATTGCGTGTAACACTGGGCGTAAGAAATGCATTCAATTTGGTCAGTTCGGGCCTCATGCGGGAGTTTCTGGCTATCTCGCAGCTATTGTCAACAGCTATTTACAAGAACGGAGGCTATGGTATGACACTGATGACGGACTCTAGAGCTCCGCATTGGGCCCACAGCTAGACATCATGTACAACGCCGAAAGGGAGAGATCTCTAAACAGGTGGCAAGAACGTTGGGAACGCTTGGGGAAGGGCCAAGGGACACACAAGCTCAGCCCTGCCATCAAGGAGTGGATGGAGGAACAGCATGGTGAGATTAATTATAATCTTACAAAGTTTCTCACTGCGAATGGAGCCAATGCCTGTATAGGTTTAAACTGGATAACTCACCCGATTCTCCAAACTGCAATGAAGTTCCAGAGGACCCACAACACATATTTTTTCACTGTCCAAGATTTTTCGTGGAAAGGAGGTGGAGGACCCTAGAGGTGACCCTAGGAGAGATGCGGTAAATCTGATGCGAAGAATGCTTAGCATGTCAGAAAGCAGAGGAGAGAAGAAAAGTGCGGTTAGCTACGCCGCGTAGAGACGAAAGGGGACCAAGCCAAAGTGACTCCACCCCGTGATGTAATACCTTTTGGTGGCTCGGCGGGCACGGGGGGAGTCATTGATGTGTAAATATATGTTCATGCACTTTTCTTTTCTGACCGTGCATGGGCTAGTGTTTGCTCATCTCTGGTGCGTGGACCAAAATGGCTATGGGAAGGATACCCAGAACATAAAACCACCATGGAAGATGAGAGAAGGAGTAAACTTACGGTGCAGCGGCTCGGAACCCCAGTACCGGCGGCTTTTGGGAGTAAGCAAGCGGGCCCCCGGTCGTTGATATCCCTTGACCGCAGTACCTCGGTGGTGAACAAATTGGCCACCTGGGCATATAATGCTACAAGTGATTTGGATCCCGAGAAGGTAGTGTTCAAGCAAAGTACGACCATACCGAGAACACCAGTAGCAAGAACAACCAAGGATGAACTGAAGACGGATCGTTGGACGACAAAAACCGTGACAACACCCGCCACATATGTTCAAGATGCGCAACAGCAGGAGGTGCTCCAGGAACAAGAAAAGGTTCCATTGAAAACATGCTCATCAACTTTGAGATCTCCACCAATGCTAAAGACGATGAAGGATAAAGCACAGGAAAGATCAATAACCGCCAAAAGTGAAGCAGCGTATAAAAGGAGTAACCCTGTCGGAGATTATAGGGATCCGGAGGAACTACCCTTTACCCAGCTTGGGGCAAAAATAGTTGAGCTGTCTGATTTCATCAAGGGGGGATCCTTTGAATAATCAGCAGCCGACTAAGAGGAAAAAAGGCGGACAGGAAACTCTGAAAACCAGCACTAATAGCTCTGAAGATGGAAAGCGTACAGCGAATGTAGGAAAGTCGACCAGCGTTGCGAAGCCCAAGACGAATGGAAACGATGGGTGGACTAATGTTACGAGCAAAAAAGCGAAAGGAAAAGCAAAAGTGCGAACCCGTCCATATGCGATTGCTACCTCCAGTAAGGGCAATCTGTCCTACCCGGAGATACTCAGAAAGGTTAAAAGCGGATCCCGACCTAACAGATCGGAGCGGAAATGTGAATCGAATTCGAAGAACCCAGAAAGGGGATCTCATGTTCGAGCTGAAAAGATCCAGCGTGAGCAAGGCTGATGATTTTTGCACTCAGGTGAAGGATTCACTTGGGGAGAATGCTGCAGTGCGTGCCCAAAAACATGAGATCTATATGCAATGTAAGCAGAAATTTGTACTGCTCTGAAGGAGCAATTCAAATTGCAAGAACTTATCGAGGAGTCTGTTGTGAGTTTACGAAAAGCCTATGGCGGTACTCAAACGGCCACAATACGAGTACCAGCGCAGGCAGCGCAGAAGTTGTTGGCGGCCGGAAAAGTTCGGATAGGATGGGTTGTCTGCTGTTTAAGAGAACAGACTTCACTAAAGAGGTTTTTTAAATGCCTCATGTTTGGGCACTTGGCCAAGGTATGCACCAGCAGCATTGATCGATCCGATCGATGCAGAAGGTGTGGGGAGAAGGGCCATATTGCCAGAGAGTGCAACAGGGATCCCAAATGCCTATTATGCGAGGCGAAAGAGGGACAAGATAACCGGCATATTGCCAGAAGTAGAAAATGTCCCGTATTTAGGAAGGCGCTCACTGCAATGAGAAAATGAGATTTATTCAAATAAACCTGAATCATTGCAGGGTCGCTCAGGATTTACTTGAGCAGACCACGTTCGAATCTGAGATGCAAATTGCCATCATAGGTGAACCGTACAGAAACCGTCACGGTGGCGTATGGTCACAGATTCGACTGGTGGAGCGGCGATATGGGCTTGTGGTGGACAGGGCATACAATGTACTGCAAGTCAGGCAGCCAGTGGCTTTTTCTGGGCAAAAATAAGTGGCGTATATGTGTATAGCGGCTACGCCCCACCAAATTTGACGCTGCCTGAATTCGAGCAAATGCTTGATAATCTTGTTCTCGACACTAGGGGGCGAAGTGCAAAGATGATCGCTGTCGATTTCAATGCTTGTGCCCTAGAGTGGGGTAGCGGAGAGTCAAATGCCAGGGGGCGCAGCTTATTAGAAGCTTTTGCGCAGATGGACATAGTTTTGGCTATCGAAGGTGCAGTAAACACCTTCCAGAAAGGGAGGTCAGGCTAGGTTGTAGACCTGACCTTTATCAGCCTTTCGCTGGTGCGTGGTATGTTCTGGTGCGTCAGTGCACGCTACACCCACAGTGATCACCAGGCGATCTTCTTTGAGACATGTGTCGAGCCACAGGGCGAAGAGCTATCACGACCGAAACCGAGAAAGATTTCAGGCTGGTCTGCAAAAACTTTGGATGAACAAACTTTCATAGAGGTGTGGTTGGATCAACCTGATAAAGCCGGCGAGTCTATGGAAAGAGTCGTGAATGTGCCCGATGCATCGCCAAAGCATGTGACGCGTATATGCCTAAGAGGTGCTCATTCTCCAGTAGAAGACCAAACTACTGATGGTATGGTGAACTGGCTGGTCTTCGATCAGCCCGCCACCAAGCCAGAATAGCGGCTCAGAGGGCAGTAGGTAGAGTCGATCAGAACAAAAAGAGCGCCCCCATAAGGCGACCCGCAAAACCCACAAGCTCGCCATCCAGCGAAGCAAGAGGAAATGTTTTAAGGAGCTCTGCTCAGAAGCGGATGTAAACCCGTGGGGGAGCGCCTACAGAATCGTGATGGGACGATTCAGAGGACGTTCATCTCAGATAACTTGTCCTACCCTCCTCCTGAAAATCATCCAGAGGTTATTCCCCCAGCAAGAGGAGAGCACCGACACATTCCAGCCACCTATGAATGTGACGGCAATTCCACCAGTTACCAGAGACGAGCTGCTGGATATCTGCGGAAGAATAGGAGACAATAAAGCGCCGGGACTGAACGGAGTACCGAATAAGGCCCTTAAGCTTGCCGTAAAATCCAGACCGGACATGTTCGCTGAGTTGTTCGGAGCGTGCATGTCTAAGGGGATCTTTCCAGCAGCATGGAAGCGGCAGAAGTTGGTACTTCTGCCTAAACCTGGTAAACCTTCAAGTGAACCATCCTCATACCAACCCATAAGTCTTTTGGACACGGTGGGGAAGATTTTAGAGCGGGTAATCTATAACAGATTACTCCTGGCTGCTGAGACCCAAGGCGGCCTTTCAGCTCGGCAGTATGGGTTCCGCGAAGCCAGATCAACCATTAATGCCACCAAATTGGTTACTGGCTTGGCCGAAGATGCAATCCAAGGAAAGATTAGTACCAGCAAATATTGCGTGGTAGTAACCCTGGATGTGAAAAATGCATTCAATTCGGCCAACTGGAATATATTACGCATGGTATTCCCGCCTATCTCGCTGCTATCGTCGATAGTTATTTAACTGAAAGGAGGCTCTGGTATGACACTGATGACGGACCCCAGGAGTACGTTCTTTCCGCGGGTGTCCCGCAGGGCTCCGCATTGGATTCCATATTCTGCTAATGTGGAGCATCATACACAACGATGTTCTTAATCTTCCCCTTCCGGAAGCCACAGTGATGGATCACGCTGACGACATAGCGCTGATTGTTGTCGCAAAGCATCTCGAAGATGCTGAGTTATACTCAAGCGAGGCAACCGGTACTGTTAAAAGTTGGCTAAAGAGCTCTGGTTTGACACTGGCGGAGGAAAAAACGGAAGCGGTCTTCATCACTAAGCGCCGGAAGAGAAATTACGCTTGTATAAGAATCGGGAATCATATCATCACTTCCAAGCCGACTATCAAATACTTGGGGCTGGTGATAGACAAGAAGCTCAGCTATAAGCAACATCATCCACTGCTAGTATGGCCCTGGCGAGAATGATGCCGAACATGGGAAGGCCACGGCATACTCCTAGGTTGCTTATAGCCGGAGTGATGACCTCGATCATGCTCTATGCAACCCCGGTTTGGAGGGAGGCGTTGCGGATATCAGTTAACACTAGCAAACTGAGTGCAGCCTACTGGAGGACAGCCCTGAGGGCATGCTCTGCCTTCAGGACTATCTCAGATGATGCAGCATTCGTCATCTCAGGAATGATGCCGATTGAAATCTTGGCAGATGAGATGGCGAACATATACAATGCGAAACCAGCTTCTTCTTCATCGCCGACTAAGAACACTGAGAGGGAGAGATCCATAAATAGATGGCAAGAGCGGTTGGAGTGCTCGGGAAAGGGTTGGTGGACTCACAGGCTCATTCCTGCCATCAAGGAGTGGCTGGAGAGACGACACGGTGAAATTACTTATTATCTCACCCAGTTTCTCTCGGGCCATTGTGGATATCTCCAATACCTTCACAGGTTAAAATTGGAGACCTCACCCGATTATTCAAATTGCGATGGAGTCCCAGAGGACCCAGTGCATGTATTCTTCCACTGTCCGAGATTTGTGGAAGAAAGGAAGAACCTAGAGGAGACTCTAGGAGAGATGCTGCTACCAGAAAAGCTGGTGCCTAAAATGCTAGCACATCGAGAGAATTAGAACGCGGTCAACTGCATGATCGCATCTATCCAAAATAAACTGCGAAAGGCAGAGAAGAAGAGAAAAACGCAGTCACGTGCGCCGCGTATAGAAGAAAGATGACTAAGCTAGAGTGAGCTAACTCCGCCCCGTGATGTAATACCTTATGGTGGTTCCGCGGGGCATGGAGGGAGTCGGGGGTGGTTTTAGTGGGTAAAAATCCCACACGCTGGTGTGTCCAGACCAGTGTCTTTTGAAGATTTCCAACTCCTCAAAACTTAGAAAAAAAAAAAGACGGACAGACGGAACGGCGGATAGACAGATATTGGATCCATTTGAATGAGGTGTTTTTATCACACGAAACCGTAAAAGAAAATATCGCGCTTAATGCAAACACCGTGAGCATGGAGTTGAAAACTGTAAAATAAAAAAATACTGTCATATAACTTTAGAACTTATTTGATGCCTAATAATATATTATGGATTAACGATTTCCACCAAACTTGGTAAGATGATGCTCTAGATTATAGGCTAGAATGAACTTAAAGGGGTCTTGCAGCCAATTATTAAAAATTATGGTAACATACTATTATTAACTTTATTTAAACGGATATTGGTTTAGAATGTTTTTCGGAGCCCAGGCACCATATAGCGATTTTTTTCAGATTTTTCGGTTTGGTAGTTTCTGAAAATGATCAGTTTCAACCCCTCGCAATCCCCGCCTTCCTAACAAATTTCAAAACTAATACCGGCTTCAAAAATTACTAACTGAGACCTTTAATTTGATATCCAACATGACTATCTTTGATGAAAAAAAAATTTACACCCCCTCCCCCTTTTGCATCGATCGAAACAAAACCTTAAAATGGGGGATATCATGGAGGGCAGCAATTAAAGAGGTATGGCGTTGCTGACTACCAACGGACCGGATAGTCCCATACGCCCAGAACGTCATGGGCCCATACCAAAGAGGCTTCACTCCAAGCAAATCAGTAACAGATAAGATTTTCTCTCTGCGGCAAGCTATCGCAAAACTTTTGGAATATGGACATCAGTTGCACCATCTTTTCATCGACATTAAAGCATCCTATGGCAGCATAGCTAGGGTAAAACTGCACATGGCCATGAGAGAATTTGGTTTCACGACGAAACTAATAAGACTGACTAGGCTGACCCCGACCAATATGCGCTTCCAGATAATAGCAGCAGGATCACTCTCGAGAGCAGCCCTACTCAACCTGGAGGACCAGTTGGTACAATTTGCCCCGTTTTTAGGCGCGGGAGACTCACCTTCATCCTTCTCCTTCTGCAGCTTTTCATTAAGAAAAAGCTCCCAGCGGTCACCACGTTGAGGTGGAGATAGGGTTTGGTAGTAGAGCTGTTGGTGTTGGTTCAGCAGGTATTTCCCAGGTTTTATGCTCCATCGTGGGTACCAATCCAGGTTTCGCCCTGGGACCTATACTACCCTTTGACCACTTCAGTCAATTACTGAAAATTATAGTAATATTCTATTATTAAATTTATTTGAACAGATATCGGTATGGAAGTATATCGGAGCCTAGCCACCATATAGTGGCAACTTCTTGATTTTTTGTAGTTTCTTCGGTTGGGCAGTTTCTGGGAATGGCTGCGTTAAATAAATGATCACTTTCGACCCCCGAACTCGCCGCCTCTCCATCACATGTCAAAATTAGGACCAGCTTTGGAAAGTACTAGCCAAGACCTTTCGTTTGATACCCCACATGACTATATTTGGTGGAAAAAATGTACACCCCCTTTTGCATGTATGGGGACCCCCCCCCCCCCCCTTAAAAGGATGTAACTCACTGTATGCGTGAGCGTTCACAGTTCCCATCTTTTCACCAAATTCGGTGTCAATCGCTGCTATAGTCTCTGAGAAAAATGTGTGTGACCAACAGACAGACAGACACCGATTTTAATAAGGTTTTGTTTCACACAAAACATTAAAAATGTGTGGAAGTATACGCAGAAACAGCAACTCAATTGAAGATCTGAAAAAAGATCTATTTGAGCCTCTTCTATCATCAAATTTCTAATAACGAGAAACCTCAACATCATTATACCACAATGGAGGGAGCTCATGGTAGCAACATTTTCTAATAAGGTACAGTTCATCTGTGTGTTCATCTTATATGAGAAATTTTCTAAGCACATTTTCCGTTCATATATGGCTGAAAAACCTAAAATAGTCCTTCATATTTTTTTCAAATTACATACGTGGATAGTTTCTGAGAACGGGGTCTGTGACACTTTTTGAGGGTCATATTTTGAAAAAAAATGTGTACTTCTTTTGACTGTAATGGCGGCACTTGCCACGTTATTTTGTGTCCCACGAATCCTTAACAACGAATCATTAGTTCCAAACAAAAATATCGGAGGAAAATTAGGTAACTCATAAATTTAATATCAGAAAAGTAAGTGTGAAGAAAAATTGAAACTAAATAAATAAAAAGAAATAAAACTGCACTTAGTATTTAATGGTAGACAAAAAGGAATGTTTTTCAAAACCACAGCCAAGTTTTCTTCCCTTTTTAAGGTTTTGTGTAAACACAAAATCTTATTAAAATCGGTTTACTGTCTGTCCTTCTGTCTGTCTGTTTGTCTGTCTGCCCATCACACGCATTTTTCTCGGAGACGGTTGTAGCGATTCGCACCAAATTTGGTAGAAAGGTGGGAATTGTGAACGCTCACGTATGTAGTGAATTACATCCTTTTACGTCGAATTTAAGGGGAGTCCCCATACATGCAAAAGGGGTGTGTACATTTTTTTTTCATCAAATATAGTCGTGTGGGGTATCAAATTCAAGGTCTCAGTTAGTACTTTTCGAAGCCGGTCTTAGTTTTGACAATTGTTGAAAAGGTGCGGAGTGCGGGGGGCTGAAAGTGATCATTTTTTTAACGAACCCATTCTCAGACACTACCCAACCGAAAAATCTGAAACAAATCAGGGGGCTGCCACTATATGGTGCCTAGGCTCCGAAATACCCTCCATACCGATACCTGTTCAAATAAAGTTAATAATAGTACATTACTATAATTTTTGGTAATTGAAAGTAAAACCCCCCTTAAGTTCACCGTAAAATAACAAAATTTGCAATTGCAACAATGTAGGTTACCGCATAGAGCATGATCCTGCCAAATTCGGTACAAATCGCGCTTTTACTAACAAAGTTATACTAGGTCAAAACTGTCGCTCGTCCGCAAATTCAAGACTATGAATGTCAATATCACTTAAAAGTGGATATTTTCACATATTATATGCATATTCAACGGGCTACATGCTAATGGGATAAATGCACACTCAAATCTCTTTATAAAAGACATACACAAAACCTTTCGTACCTGAAGCGTCTAGCTTCCGGTTTCCCGACTTGTTTTAAGTTTAGTCCATTTGCACGGTTCTTTAAATTATCGAAGGGCTTCACCCAACATTATAGCATTTCCAAATTTAGGCAAAAGCTGGGAACTGTGAACGCTCACGCATACAGTGAGTTACATCATTCTATGTCGAATGTAAAGGGGTCCGCATATGTGCATTCAACATACCGCATACCGCATTCAACAAATTTAGTTATGTGGGGTGTTAAATGAAATGTTTCATTTAGTACGGTTTTCATTTTCTTCATTTCTTTCACGGGTCCATTTTCGGAAACTACGAGTAACTAACCAAAAAATCTGAGGAAAGTCAAGAGGCCTAGGCTTCGGAAATGCCGATATCTATTCAAATGCAGTTAAAAATAATACATTACTATAATTTTTAGTTATTGGCTGCGAAATCCTCCTTCAGTTCATCCTAGAATCATGAATGCGCACCAATATAGGCTATAGCGTAACGCATGATCCTGTCAAGTTTGGTGAAATCACACTATTACTAACAAAGTTATAATAGTATAAAAATGTCGCTTCTGTGCAATTTCAAGAACTTTGATGTCAGTATCACGCGAAAGTGAGTATTATATACATATATTGCGTGTTAGGTACTAATGGGGCGAATGTCGACTCCATATTTTTATAAAAGAAATACACAAAGCCTTTCATACCTGAAGCATCCAGCTTCTGGTTTCCCAACTTGTTTACACATTAAAGAAACCGTGAAACACCAAATCATACCAAAAAAGAATAACAAGCAGCGAAAAATTTGCCTTTCGGTATTTTTTAATATTCCTAGTTTGCGAACCTTGGTATACTCTAGAAGTTCATTCCACCACCATATTTTACTCTTGCAGCTCTTTTCTGGTTACTGTAAGTAACGCTGGGCGAGTCTCTTTGCCACAGTGAAAAGTAAGTGTTTAGCGGCTTAAATGCGGTTTTCTTTTTAAGAATTGCCCCAGAGAAGCTAATTTTGGAAATTGTTTTCTGGCAAGAACGTTATAAATTTTGAATCTAGGGATGTTTTGAGTCAATAAAAAAAGTGGGAAAAAAATTAAAATCAGACATAACCCCTTAAGTGAAGTTCACGAGGTTTTGTTTACTAACTCGATCGATAAAATCGATGAAAGTTGCGATCCCTACAGGAAGTAACTGTAACTTAAAATATCAAAACATTACAGTATCTACTTGAATGGAGTACATGTGTATAGTATTGTTGCGTATGTTTACAAACTTGGTCATAATTGGTTGGGGCACATTCACATTTTCTTTTAGTGACTCGACGCAAACATGTTCTCCGCGTCCCTCCACCTCTTCTGGCTTTTATTGGCGGCAAAGTTTCCATCAAGCTTATCGGAAGTCACGATTGGGACGAATCTTCAATCAAAAAATTTCATTAGATATTGCTGAATGGATTGCCCAATTTATTTATCCACCAAAAAACCTTTAACGAAAGAGAAGCTCTATTTTCTCTCGCAGAAATAACCACAGTTTTCCAAATGATGGTTGGTAATTTTTCCTCGGCGCAGATGAAAAAGGAAAGCCCTAAGGCAAGCATCCTCCCTTTACAAACGAAATGGGTAATTAATACCATAGCAGCTTCGAAATAGGCATTGCATTTCTCAGTCGCAAACTGATTCGAAATTGTCGTTTATTTTACGATGGAAGTGGATGATATCACAGGCTGTCCAGCGGCTTGTCTAGACCGTGAAGTACATAGCATGCACGTATTGCATTTGTATGGAAATGAGTGTGTTTGCAGTGCGAAGCCATGCAAGGATGTGAACGAACTTACTTTGGAATGCAATTTCAAAATTCTGTTTGACGTTGGAAGTTATTGCATTCTACACTTGAGAGTTGTTTAGTTGAGCTTTTAGTGGTATTGGGAATTATTTGGAAACAACGCGCATGGAAGAATGTTTGAAAAATGTGTTGAATCTTGAAAATATTTTATTGCTCTAATTCCCAAAGCACTTAGCTTACTTAGGTATGTGCAATTGAGAAGAAAATTGTTGGTACACTCATTTCCTTCAAAGACTTAATTTCTAGTACTAACCCCGACTTTTAATGAATTCACAATTAAAATTTAGTTTTATTCATAAAATATATCTATAACAGCACTCATTATCTATCCATTAAAGCAAAACAAGTCAGGAAACCGCAAGTTGGGCGCTTCAGGTATGAAAGGTTTTGTTTGCTTCTTCTGTAAGTATATTTGAGTGTAGAACTATCCCATTTGTACGTAGCCCGTTATGTATATGCATTTAGCATGTCAGAATTAGTACTTCGGGTTGCAAATTTATACGGTAAAGGCAAATTCGAGCTACTATAATTGTGTTACTAATAGCATGATTTTGATCAAACTTGGAGATAATATGACCCATATTATATTTTATACTACTACCAACTTTTATAACTCTCAATTTACCGAAAAATATGGTAATATACTATTATTAACTTAATTTGAACAGATATCAATATGGTGAGTATTTTGAGGCCTAGGCACCATACAGAGGCAGCTTCATGAATTTTTTCAGATTTTTCGGCTGGGTAGTTTCTGAGAATGGGTCCGTTAAATCATTTTCCACCCCTCCCACTCCTTGCCTTTTCAATAAATCTCAAAACTAAGGCCACCCCACGTAGCTATATTCGGTGAAACAAATTTTTACACCACCCTTTTACATGTATGGGGACCCCCCTAAATCTCAACGTAGAAGGATAATACCCACTGCATGTCTGAGGGTCCACAGTTCTCATCTTCTCACCAAATTTCGTGTCAATCGGTATTGCCGTTTCTGAGAAAAGTGCTTGTAACAGACAGACAGACAGACCGACTGATGGATCATCAGTCACCAGGGAGGACCTGCTGGAGATCTGCAGTCGAATAGGCGACAGTAAAGCCCCGGGGCTGGACGGCATACCGAATAAGGTGCTCAAACTTGGCGTCAAATGTAGACCGGATAAGCTCGCGGAGCTGTTCGAAACGTGCATGTCCGAGGGTATCTTTCCAGCACCGTGGAAGCAGCAGAAGCTGATGTTGCTACCTAAGGCTGGCAAACCGCTAAGGGAACCGTCCTCCTATAAACCCAGACACTATGGGGAAAATATTGGAGCGGGTTATTTATAATAGACTACTCCCAGTCGTCGGGAGCCAAGGGGGCCTTTCAGATCGGTAGTATGGGTTCTGTAAAGCCAGATCAACCATTGATGCCATCAAAACGGTTACTGGCTTGGCCGAAAATGCAATTCACGGAAGGGGTTGCACCAGCAAATATTGTGTGGTGGTCACCCTGGATGTGAGGAATGCATTCAGCTCGGCCAATTGGAACCTTATATGAAAGTCTCTGGCGACGATTGGTATTCCCACCTACCTCGCCACTATTATAGATAGCTATTTGCATGAGCGAATATTGTGATATTATACCGATGATGGACCCAAGAAGTACGTTGTCTCCGCAGGTGTCCCACAGGGCTCTGTACTGAGCCCACTACTGTGGAACAGCATGTATCATACAATGATGTGCTTAAGCTTCCGGTTCCTAAGGAGGCACGGTGGTGGGTTACGCCGATGACATAACACTGGTTGTTGTCGCAAAGCACTTCGAGGATGCTGAGTTGTACTCAAGTGAAGCAATCAGTGTTGTTAAGGCTTGGCTAGAGAGTGCTGGACTGGCACTCGCGGAGGAGGAAGACGATCCTCATCACTAAACGCCGCAAAAGAAATTACGCCTGTATCAGGATCGGGAATCGGATCATCACTTCCAAGCCGGCCATCAATTACTTGGGGGTGATGGTAGACGGAAAACTCAATTTTAAGCAGCACACAGAGCATACTTGTAAAAAAGCATCCACCTCGAGTATGGCTCTGGCAAGGATGATGCCGACCGTAGGAGGACCGCGGTATACTTGCAGGCTGCTCATAGCCAAGGTGGTGAGTTCTATCATGTTGTATGCACTCCCAGTTTGGGGAAACGCGCTGCAGATTTTAGCCAATGCATATAAACTGAGTATGGTTTACAGAGGCCATAAGGGTGTGTTCTGCCTTCAGGACCGTCTCAGACGATGGAGCGTTCGTCATCTCGGGAATGATGCCGATTGACATCCTGCAACCGAAATGATCAACATTTATAACACCAGGTCCATCTCTCCCTTATCGCAGGTGAAAAAAGCCGAATGAGGGAGATCCATAAACAGATGGCAACAGCGATGGAACCAGTCAGAAAAGGGTCGTTGGACTTACAGGTTGATCCCTTCCATGGGGGAGCGGCTGGAGAGAAAGCATGGGGAGATCAATTATAATCTCACCCAGTTTCTCACCGGCCATGGAGGATACCGTCAATACCTGTACAGGTTTAGATTGGACACCTTACCTAATTGTCCAAACTGCGACAGGGTCCCAGAGGACCCAGTGCACGTATTTTTCCAATGTCCTAGGTTCGTGGAAGAAAGAAGGAATCTAGAGGAAACTCTAGTTGAAGTGCTATCACCGTAAAATTTTGTCCGGAGAATGATAGCTTGCCAGGAAGACTGGGATGTGATCAATTCCATGATCGCTGTAATCCAGGAGAAACTGTGAAAAGCAGAAGAAGTGAGGAAGGCGTGGTTACGAACCCCGCGGGAAGACGAAAGGAGACCTAGTTAAAGTAAGCTAATTCCGCCCAGTGATGTAATACCTAAAGGTGGTTCCACGGGGTAGGGGGGGAGTCGGGGGTGGTTTTGCTGAGTAAAAATCCCACACTCTGGCGTACCCAGGCCAGAGTCTTTTGAAGATTTCACCCTAAAAAAAAAGACAAACAGACAGACATTGAACCGACTTGAATAAGATTTTGTTTGCAAACAATAAAAATTCAGAATATTTGTATGCGTATTATTTAGTTAAAAGAACGGAATTCTCCCTGTCAATGTTTGCTTATAAGTGATAGGCAGTATTGCAAGTGAGTGTCCCTAAAGCGAAGTCCGGACACCGGCAAAGAAAGATAGATCCTACTTTAACTGCAAACAATTTTCCTTAATATCATTAGGCCAATTAAACCGTTCACAGAACATTTTCAGTAATTAATGAAGGTTTGGACTTTCAAAAGTACTAATTAAAAGTTTTCACTGAAATTTTGTTGATTCTTCAGCTCCCGTCGCTTCGGGTAAAAAGGTTTTGTATTCATCTTATGTGATGCTAACTCTCTAAGCACGATTTTCCATTTGTATATAGCTACAAATGCAAAAAAGCATATATGTACTTAAAGTAAATACCACCGATACTAACATATACACATGCCTATCCTATTGATCCGTTATTTGTGACACGGTGCATAGTCTTGATGAACCAGCTTCTGTTTCTTCAAATGAAGCCGTTTTCCGCAATTTCATCTTTCAAACGCTCCAATAACGCTTTACCTTCCCGGGACAGTCGGCGAAAATTATACCAAAACACTGATGCCATGTTACGTCTTTGCACGCTTTGGAGTCGCTTCACCACCTGCAGTCCACTCAAATGGCGATTGTTTTGATTATCGCGTGGAATAATGAATGCGAAGTAAGTTGGAGATTTTTATGGAGGAAGAGCTTCAAACACTGCTCAATTATTTTGTGGACTTTGTTGATGTTTTCGTCGGTGGCAGTCCCTTTGGAGCGTCCACTGCGTGCATTACCTTCGGTGCTCATTCTGCCTCGTTTAAACTTAATGAACCATTTCTCAATCGTTGATTATCAAGCGAAGCCTTGGCTTCAACAGTATTTTTTTCGACCCTTCTAGGATGAATTTTGGTCTGGGAGAACATTGAATGCTCCAACAAGACCCCATGAACCCAAACATACCGCAAACATTGTCGAGGATTGGTTACTATATTATGCACAAAGAAACCTTTACAAACCTCAGCAGAAATTTCATCAGAAGAAACTAAAACTTTGCATATTTAAAAAAATAACACCTTTTTTAAATACAAATCTAATTTTTGTTAGCTTTATGATAGATCTTTCATCGCTCACTCACAGTCCTCCATTTTGAATACATTTTTTAAATAAGTACTTCAGAGAGTTGAAAAATATGAAAGAAAATAATGAAAAAAGAAAGGCGAGACTCTTTTAGGTTTAATTAGGTTCTAGACTTAAATAAAACAGAAGCTTTTTCTGAGTTCAACGAAATATACAAAAAATTAAAAACTAAACAAACTTCAAAATATTAGCGAAAACAAAGCGAGTTCCTCGGAATATTGTTACAGCTACTTATATTTGAAATTTATAACACAGTACAGTCCTTACTAGATTACTTTTGCAAATATATTTGCAATATTTTGAACATTGTTGAGATTGTTTTTGGTCCTTTTTTCGGTTACATAGCTAGGAATGTCCCCTTTCGTGTTCAGATTTTTCCTTAGCGTTGACATTTAGATCTTCACTTTTGCAAAGGTTTCGACATGTTTCGTGTACTCTTTCTATTCCTCCTTTTGATATAAGTAAAAAATTACCAGGGATTTAATCTATTTTTCTTGCCTCAAAGTACCCTAAATCGACTGCACCTGTTATTTCCCTTTTCCCAAGAGCTAATTTTATTGTAAAAGCTGACCATATGAATAATTACACTGTCCTGCGTCCAACTAACATTCTTCACTTCTTCTCTATCAGTAATAAGTTCATTGAAACATAATCCCCTTCTACCGAAGATATTATCACTCTCGAAATCGAACTTATCTTCCAGAAATATACGTATTGCGTGGTCATTTAGATTTCATGACATTTTTGTCTCAAGTTAGTAAAAGAAAAACTAATATTCATAAATTCAAATTAGAAACAAGTCGGGAAACCGAAAGATAGGCGCTTCAGGTATAAAAGGTTTCGTGTTTGGCTATGTGATGTGATTCATTTTGAAGAAAGGATATTTTGTGAGTTGGTGTCAGTCCTCCGAAAGGATCGGACGTTTCCCTAAAGTGCTCCGGCCAATTAACGAACAAGAAGTTGTGTGGCGTGATGTCAAAACTCCGAGTTGACGACAGGTCACTGTCTCCCTAGGGGATGGATCCTGAGGCTAAAAGGATTTACACCTATGGGGACACCGAAAATGAAGCCCCATCAAGCTCCGAAGGCGGCCGCGAAGACAGCGAGTCGGACGCGGCTCGCGAAACTTCTGACGATGACGAAGACGCTCAAACATCCAAATCAAATGTATTAGAGGTGAGTCAGGAAAAATTTCCTCCGCGAATCATCCGGGCAAACCCCATAACCACCAAAACCATTAATCCTCAAGGAGCTCCATCGTCTCGGCATCCCCGAAGTCACCAGCGTCCGTCAATATGAGACCAGTTCATCCCGACGAAACGCAAATCCGTCCACCTTTTGCTAGTAACTTTTTCGCCATTTTCAACAATCTACCCTCACGAAAGCCAGAGCGATGTTCCAATGCATCGTTAAATTTGAGCCAGTTCAACTATATGAGATCATTCAATGTTGGAATAGCTACTCGCATTGGGCGTGCATCGTCAAACTGCAACCTATCTTAGCGTTGTGTTAAATGCAACACCCCACACGGTTCACGACAATGCCCGAAGAAGCAGGATGAAAACCCATCCTGCATTAACTGCGGAGCCAAGACGCATCCAGCGAGTTATAGCAACTGCCCGAGCTCG
Organism: Hermetia illucens; assembly: GCF_905115235.1. NCBI lineage: Eukaryota > Metazoa > Arthropoda > Insecta > Diptera > Stratiomyidae > Hermetia > Hermetia illucens. The sequence goes on along the minus strand of NC_051849.1, from coordinate 128,240,830 downwards.
CGCCCGCCACGTACAACCATCCCTCCCCACAAAACCGAACCCCATCCCACCAACCAAACCCGGTCCCTAACTAAAACCCGCTCAGATTACCCCTTCACATAACCCTACATCCCCACCACTCTCATACGCTGCAATGATTAGGACTCCGAGATCCTCTCGCTTTTCAACACCTCCACCGTCCAACCGTCCCAACTCACATTCCTCCCCACATTCAACCCCTCCTCACCAATGGAGAAGAGACTCGCGCTCCTCTCCTTCCTCTGCCAAGTGTAATGTAGTAATGTCCACTAAAGTGGTATTACTGAACGTCAACTCTGTTGTCAGTCGACACAAATGCCACGAACTGACCAATTTCCTTTCCGTCCACAAACCCAACCTACTCCTTTTAACTGAATCCAAAATCAACCCAAAACATGCACGTCCCTAACTATACCACCTTCCACTCCGACCGTATTGACCACCAAGGCGGGGGCAAAGCCATATTAGTATCTAAACGGCCAACGAATCTACATCCCACCCACTATTGCCCCATCCATTGAATTAACCGTCGTTTCCATCACCACACCTTCTTCCATCTTATTCCTAGGTAGCCTCTACTGCCCGAGCATACCCTTAATCTCAAAGCCCTCCCAGTTAGCCAACACAAACGTTTCTTCCTTGTACTAGGGGGGCGACCTAAACGCCAAACATAACACCTGGTATAACACCACCATAAACACCAATGGCAATAGGTTAGCCAATTGGTACACGCAGCACTCCCTCCTCTAAAGCTCACCCTCCACCCCACCAACCAACCCACTTACCATAGGCAAAATATCCACTCCTTCATCGACTGCAACCACCTCGTCGTCCACCCCAGCTCTCCTACCTCCCCCCAAGATCTTCGCACCATTCCAGGCTTGAGCAACCATAACGGAGTGCTTCTTCACTTCAATATCATTGATCGCCCCCCCAAATCCCAGCCTAAATTCCTTCCCAATTAGGCCCCCCCACCTGGCAACGCCTTAACTACAACCTAGCGGACAAACTGTCGACTATCTGCCTCCCGTCCAATCCGCCTCCTTCCGAAATAGACTCTGCCGTGAAAAGGTTCACGGAAATCAAACAAAAAGCCTGCAATGAAACCATCCCTCTCAGACCACTAAATTACCAGGGCCTGATCACTCTACCACACCATGTCCTTGACTTTATCAAGCAAAAAGCCACCCTACGTTTAGTTTAATTTCCTTGAATCACGAATCTACTCCATGACACACCTCATCCAATCCAGACCGCACCGCAGTGAAGCACGCCAGTATCCCGCTTAATCAACAAACGTGCAGCAAACTACGTGGTACTTGCTCCTTCAACCTATACCTCCTATCTGCACACTTTCGAACTCCATGGAAAGAATCCCACATCGTCCGAATCCTAAACAAGCCGGGAAACCGGAGGCTGGACGCTTCAGGAATGAAAGGTTTTCTGTATTTCTTTTATAAACACTATTTTTATGTATTTCGTTTATAAACACGTATTATACATATATACAGGGTGCGGCAGCATAACTTCCTTTCTTAAAATGCGCGCCACTCAGTTGGTTGATGTCATAGCGGAGCACTAGTAGTCTCGTTCAAGAGGGGATACTGTAAAGTTTTGTCCCGACACGGTTCAGTCGCCATCATGCGTTGGAATAGTGAGGAGCGTGCCTTTGCCGTTGAGGTTTACTTTTCAAGCGGATGTTCGGTTATTGCAACACAGCGTGCATTTCGGAATCGCTTTAATTTAGCCCCGTTGGCTCCCGTCCCAGACCGCAAATCAATTGTTACATGGGAGACTACATTCAGACAAACTGCAATTTCCTCAGCTGGAATTATTGGTCCCTGGTTTTTTAAGGAAAATGAGGTTACAGTGACAGTGAATTCGGACCGGTATGTAAACATGCTACAGAATTTTTTTTTCCCACGGCTAGAAAATTTGAATTTGGGGACACTTTGTTCCAACACGACGGAGCAATAGCACACACTTCAAGAGCATCGGTGGCTGTTTTGAGGGAACACTTCCAGAGCGCCTTATCTCAATTAGAGGCGATTTGGAATGGAAGAGAAATTGCCAACATAACACCTGCTATGCTAACAAGAGCCATGACAAACGCCAGAAATCGGTTTACACAATGTATGGAGAATGGGGGACGTCACCTAACAGATTTGATCTTCAAAACAATGTAAATAAAAACTTTAGACATGTACCTACATTATAAAAAATAAATAAATATTTTCCGATGCATACAATAGTTTTTATTGAGTTTTGGAAAAAGGAAGTTATGCTGCCGCACCCTGTATTATGTGAGAATATTCACCTTCGGGTGATATTGACATTCAAAATCTTGTATTTCCAAAGAAGTGGTAACGTTGACCTATTGTAACCTTGTTAGTAATAGTGCGATTTCCACCGAACTTGGTAGGATTAAGCTCTATATTATAGCCTATATTACTGCATAGTGCTAAGGGGGTTCTGCAGTCAATTACTGAAAATTATAGTTATATACTATTATTAACTTTATTTAAAGGGATATCGGATACCTAGCCACCATACAGTGGTAGTATCTTGATTTTTCTTTTCAAATTTTTCGGTTGGGCAGTTTCTGCGAATGGTCCCGTTAAATAAATTATCACTTTCGACCCCCCGCACTCACCACCTTTCCAACAAATGTCAAAGCTAGCCCGGCTTTGGAAAGTACTAGCCGAGAACTATCAATCGATACTCCACATGACTATATTTGATGAAAAAAAATTTTACACCCCCCTTTTGCATGTATGGGGACCCTCCCTTAAATGCGACGTAAAAGAATGTAACTCACTACATGCGTGAGCGTTCACAAGTCCCACCTTTCCACTAAATTTGATATCAATCGCTGCTACAGTCTCCCAGAAAAATGCGTTTGACGGATAGACAGACAGACGGGCGGGCAGACAGACAAACAGTAAACCGATTTTAGTAAGGTTTTGTTTTACACAAAACTTTAAAAAAGAACAGCCTTCAGCTTCCCCGGGCAGCTACCGCCCCATCTCCCTCCTCAACGTGACATCGTGACTTCATCCACGATATCATGCTCCAACAAGTATTTGATGCTTAAGTACGCGGCGAGCAGTTCACGATCGTAGGTACTGTAGTTCCGTTGGGCGGGGTTCAACTGCCTAGAGAAGAAACTCAACGGTTACCAGACTTGATTCACCTTTTGGTGAAGAGCGGCACCTACTCCTGTGTCAGAGGCATCAACAAAAACGGCTAAAGGCGCATCTTCCAGAGGCAATGCCAAGAGTGTAGCGTCAGCCAGTTGCTGTCGGAATTTATTGAACGCGCGGACAGCCTCTTCAGACCACACGATCCCTCGTGTGTCTTTAGTTTTGGGGCCAGACAAGTACGCGTTCAAAATGGACTGGTGTTGGGCGACCTTGGCCAGGAAACGACGATAGAAGTTTAGTATGCCTAAGAACCTCTGCAAATCGCTTGCATCTTGTCCGAATCGGGCTGTATTCCTTCAGGGGAAATGGAGTGGCCGAGGAATCTCACCTGCGTTTGAAGGAACTTACATTTCTCAACGTTTAGGACTAACCCGGCCTCAAGGAGAGAACAATGCACTCGAGATGAACTAAGTGCTCAGATTCTGAGGAAGAAGCGACCAAAACATCAGCCGAATTTAGGAAGGAGTCAAGGTTTCGCAGGACCGAGTGGATGAGCCTTTGAAAGGTTTGCGCGGCATTGCACAATCAGAAAGTCATCCGGGTGAACGCGAAGAGTCCAAAGGGTATGCATATTGATTTCTTTGAAATGTCTTCTGGAGCTAGAGGGATTTGATGATAAGCCTTGGTTAAGTCCAAGGTCGAAAAGATGCGGCAATTCGCGAGGTGATGCGCAAAGTCGTGGATGAGTGGAATTGGATATCGGTCAGGAACAGTCTGTGCATTTAGCCTTCTGTAATCACCACATGGGCGCCATTCGCCGTTTGGCTTAGGGACCATATGCAGTGGGGAAGACCAACAGCTGTTTGAGGGCCTGCAGATGCCCTGTTGAACGAGTTGTTCAAATTCTTTCCGCGCAATAGCCAGTTTCTAGGATGGTAGAGGACGCACCTTCAAGAAGATCGGAGAACCAGTAGTGTTAATGTGGTACTGCACATTGTGCTTCACTGGTTTGGAGAGACTACACTCGGTAGTAATCTGGCTGAACTTTTGGAGAAGTGCCCGAACACGAGAGTCGGTAATGTCTGCTAAAAGAACGGAAAGGTTATTGCCTGGACGAGATACAATTTGCCCCGACGAATAAAGGTTGGTCGTGGATTCTATAAGAGACTTGTTTTGCAAATCTACCAGCAATCCATGGTGACACAAGAAGTCTGTGCCTAGTATGGGGAAGCTGGCATCTGCCAGGATGAAACGCCACGAAACCGTCCTACGCAAGCCAAGAATCACTTCTACTTGCCTATACCCGTAGGTGTTGATTCGGGAAGAATTTGCCGCTGCTAGTTTCAGGGATTGTGGAAATAGTTTATGGTGTTGGGGTACGGGAAGAACCGAAACTTCCGCATCAGAATTCACGAGGTAGTTACGCCTGCTGAGAGGGCCGTAAATTGTTAGGCGACGTGGCGCGGCGTTCTGGGTGGCCATCGCCAGGACCCTCCGCGGTCCTAGTTTTTTGCGGCAAGCGTGAATTTACAAAGGATTGTACATTTAGTGGCTTTATCGCCGAATTTGCGGTGGTACCAGCCAATTCCTCGGTCCGTGGACTTTCCTGACGACCTGCTACCTGATCGCCCTTTTCCAGTGGCAGACCGCGAGTGAGCTCGTTATCTGGCGTCCGAAAGCTGAGCGTCCAGCGTCGCCCGCATCTCGGCCACACTGGCTGTTAAGGCGGCTATCTCGCGTCTTAAGACGCCCACCTCGTCCGATGGCTGTTGAACGGCCGCTGTGGTCGGGCATACGTGTACCTCGTGCACTTTGTCGGCCGCAGCTGCCAGTGCCTCTAAGGAACTTGAGACGCACGCGAGGACCGCCTGGGTGCCTTTCGGGACGCAACGCAGCCAAAGGGACTTCATCAATTCGTCGTCGATTTTCATCATCATCATCAACAGCACAACAACCGGTATCCGGTCTAGGCCTGCCTTAATAAGGAACTCCAGACATTCCGGTTTTGCGCCGAGGTCCACCAATTCGATATTCCTAAAACCTGTCTGGCGTCCTGACCTACGCCATCGCTCCATCTTAGGCAGGGTCTGCCTCATCTTCTTTTTCTACCATAGATTTTGCCCTTACTTATTGACTTTCCGGGTGGGATCATCCTAATCCATACGGATTAAGTGACCCGCCCACCGTAATCTATTGAGCCGGATTTTATCCACAACCGGACGGTCATGGTATCGCTCATAGATTTCGTTATTGTGTAGGCTACGGAATCGTCCATCCTCATGTAGGGGGCCGATTTTACTCCCACCCAATTGCTTCATTTCCCGCAGCAATTGGCTGGGAGTTCGATCTCGCAACGTTAGGCCTGCCAGCAAGTGATCCAGTTTTGCCGACTCACTTATTGACAGGCACCTGATCAATTCGGTCTTGAGCAGTGAGTACGAAGCCGATTTCACTACGTCGGACACCACCACGATGGACTCCTCGTCCAGGCCGACCACCGCGTGATTGTAACGGGTCGCGTCCGCTGTGATTCCGGACATCGGGAACTGTGCCTCTAAATGAAAGAACCACAGTTCCGGGTTCCGCCGCCAAAACGGAGGGACGCGCACGGCGGGAGTGGTCACTTGTGGGCCCGATGGCCTGCCGCGTCTTTGCCGTCAACCGACATTCCAAAAAGCTAAAACTACGGCGGGAATTTGTGGGAAGGAAACCGCGGCAATACCGACTTTAGCCAAATCCCTAAACGACACGGCAGGCCACACCTTCAATTGACCGCACGAGCGAAAACGAAACACCAACGACGTACTCCAAAGTGAAAAGCTCGCCAAAAGAGTGGAGAGCAAGCGAAAAGAGATCCACCTATACAAAAACCTCGATGCGGTCTCTTGCTGCGATTTAAATTTTATTTTTACCGCCGTGTTTACTGACCTAAAGTAAAATTTCAATTAAGTTATAAATGAAACAAATGGCAGCGTCTGCTGAGGAGGCGGCGTCTTTTGACAGTGCGAGTAGCCAACACTTACGACTTTCGCGTTCGTCAACCTGTTGAGCGACCTCGGTTACTGGAAACGAACTGCCCTCGGTCACACAAGTACTGGGATCTTAGAATTTTGTTTTCCTTCATGGACAAAATCTCGCACAGGAACTACCGTGGAATTTTTGGATCAATCGGGGGTCACCGATTTGTAATGTATTTAATATATTATAGTTATATATATTTAATAATTTCTTGGTAAATTCGATTCATTATAATTACAAATTAATTATTCTTATTAGTCGTTTCCCGTTTTGTTAAATTAGAGTTATATTACATAATTAATAAATCTGATTATATTTATTTCATCTGACGGCTGACGGAAGACTCTCTATGTTTTTTTTTACGTCCTGCCGTCAAGTCATGGCACTCTGTTCTCCACTCCTGTGACGATCCACAACTAGTCTGTATCCAAGATACCCTACCCGACCCATACAGTCCTCCTGCAGGCATCCCCCAAGGCTCACTTCTGTCAGCAACCCTATTTTCCCTGTACACCTCTGATATCCCACTTAAACACTTTACCAACCACCACGAAACTGTCAAAACCATTCAATACGCTGACGACTTGATCCCTTATACCTCTTCCCGAAGCGCCAATACCACGATCCTAACCCTCAACAAATTCCTCCACTCCTGGAAACTTCTCCTCAACCCCAGCAAATGTGAAGCCATCGACTTCCGCAGTAGAGCCACTTTTACCCACAAGATGCTAGCCAACACCCGAAACCTGACTACCAAAATCGGAACATCCACCATTCCCTCCGTCCAATCCACCAAATACCTGGGAATAACCTTTAATACCCTCCTATCACCGGTGCCCCAGGTAAACTCCATACTTTCAAAGACCCTAGCAGGACTAAAAACCCTATGCCCCATCCTCAAGAAATACTCCATCATCCTCCCCAAAGTCAAGCTCTTCTGCTGTAAGCAGCTTATCCATTCCCTAATCACGTATGGATTCGTCGCATGGTGCAAAATCTCCTCAGCCCAAATGGAGCGTCTACAGATGCGTGAAAGGAGGTTCTTCCGAGTGTCCCGTTCCCAGTCCAATCTCCACTCCAACCAAGCCGTCTATGACGAGATAAATTGCTCCCGCATAGACCAGATCGTCCTTAACTCACTAACCAAAATCCTCATTAAATGCCAAACCCACGAAAATGACCTCACCCAGTTTTACTCCCACATACGCAACCATAACACAAACCCCTCATACCCTTTCCTCTCAGAATAGCAGCTATCGCGATGGTAAGCTGATTATGTTCAACCGCCCATATGATCGACATCACCCTGGCCTCGGTTACTCCATCGCCCAATAACATCACCGTCCGCTATATGCATCCATCCTCCATCAATTCAGGTATTCTAATAATTCCTCCGTGCAGACAACAATATAAGAGAGGCTTTTCCTGACCTTCCCCTCTATAGCATAAATCCTAAGATAAGTTACAATTACTTTTAATTAAGTCTAGTATTAAGCCAAATGTTAGTCGCTAGCTAAAGTTAAGCTGTTAGAGATAAGTCTAGTACTAAGTTTAGTCATAAGCTATGGGTAACCAAAGTAAAGAAAAAATAAATTGAATGTTTTATGAAAAAAAATGGGATGTGATTCGACGTCGGATGCCACTGGACTGAGCTGTGAATGAGTAGCTGAATCAAATTGGCGGTAATAATTTCGAGCGAGCGCAATGCTAACCACGTTACCTCCTAAAGGGTATTGTAGTCCTGTAGTGTACCGTTACGGTCTTGAATGAAGTGCTTTAGACACTTCACGGCCCTAATCCAACCGGATTATTGCGCCAACGATTATTGTTATTATTATGTGAGGAATGATGAGTGTTTCACCCTTTATTTTCTAAAAAGCCATTCATACAAATAATTTTATGTGGAAAGCACTGTATTGTGAATAGTTAACCTGATACGCTTCACATTAGGAGTTCAATATTATTAGTAAATTTGAAGAAGCTAACCTACAACAGATACAGCCAAGTCGAGAGACCGGAAGCTGAGGGCTTTTTGGTATAAAGAATTTGTGTTCATCTTATATCAAAAACTCTCTATGTACTATTTTTCAGTCGTACAGTCATAAACCAGACCACTCCAGATAAGGAAAATGAAACGACAACGACAAATAGAGATAAATTTGAGACGCGAGAATCAATTTTCTGATTAGGCTTAAAATGCGTATGAGCAGAAAGATGCATTTTAATGAGTCGACGCGATAATGTATTTCAGATAACTCTAATAAGCGTTTCATTTTTCTTATCTAGTCAATAGTTCAAAGGTTGATCTTAAGATAATGTTGTCCACATATAAGGACACCAAAAAGACATGGAACGAGCAGTTGAGTTGTTAGAGTTGAGTGTTAGAGTTGAGTTTGTTGAAACAAAAATAAAATTATATTAATAAGTAAATCGTGCGTTTTCATTTTCAAGGAAACATATATCTGGCGCAGTCGGTAGGATGCGTCTCGTGTAAATTAAATTAAAAACGATAAGTTTATATTCGGAGTGACAAATTGAAAGTGAATAAACATTTTAATTTATACGCGAGTTTTAACTCCTTAGACGCAGTGAAGACTTAATCGATAAGATTTCGAGAAGAAAGTGAATTAACGCATCAATTTTATGTGACACACAGTGAAAAAGTTGTGAAGATATTTTAATAGTACACGAAACGTGAGAGACCACAGCAATTAATTGTGTTGAAAAATCTCCAAGCGTTATAGAAATGACGGAAGAAAAAACCACAGGTATGAGCAAAGTAATTCTATCACCCTCAGTCCTCAACTCAAAATTGAGTATAACTTTGGATCCAATCAAACACGCTTCACATTTGCCTATATTTGACGGATGCCGGGACCAGCTTAAGAGTTTTACCGACATGGTGGACGTTATGGTACCCATACTTCAGGACTACGATACATCATCGCAAATTATAGTTTCTAATATAATTAAAAGTAGAATAGTTGGAAAGCCGAAACAAATTTTAGATTCCAGTCCCCATATAACTAAATGGGAAGAAATAAAATTTTATATGCCAATTTTTCGGATCAAAGAAATAGTAGCCAACTTCTAAATGAACTTAGATCTACAGAGTTCAGAGGTTCTATTATTGATTATATAAATGTAATTCAAAAAAGATTAACCAATTTAAACTTGAAGGTAGAACAGGAGCAAAAATTCAATTTTGTAAGAATCATTCAAGATAATCATACTATTGCTTTAGAAGTACTTAAAAACAATATGCCTGAGCCAGTCAGAACCATTTTGTTCTGTAGAAATCCAACTTCTATTGAAAATGTCATTTTCATATTATCTGAGACGGGACATCTTTACCAAAAGAAAGAAAGTAATATTCCTAAAAACAGGAGCACCAATAGAAATTTTAAACAGGGTTTTCAGAACCTTCCAAATCAAAGTTTACAAAGTGGAAACTATCAACACCATAATGTACATACTCAAAATAATTATCCATTTCACCAAAATCAATATGGTAGTCAACATTACCATAATCAAAGTTGGAAAAACCAAAACTTTAATCCATCTTTCCCAAATTATGATCTACATCGTTTTAATCAAAATTCAGTCCAAAGTCGAATTCGTAGATTTGGACCACCACAACCTATGGAAGTTGATGGATCGCGACAAGTGATTAACACTAACCAGCAGGGAAATTTTCGAAAACCTGCCTCGGAAAATCCACAAACTTCAATCTTCCATATATTAGAATAGATTTGAAAGGTATTCCTCTTAGATTTTTAATAGATACAAGTGCTGCAGTAAGCATTATCGACCCAAATATTTGTCACCCAAGTTTAAGAATATCACAAAGTAATTCTGTCATCCATACACTAAATTCAAATATTTTTTATTCACATACCGTCCAAATTAAACCCTTCGAAGAAATTGGAGGAGTAGAGAAAATTAATTTTATTGAATTTAAATTTAATGATTTTTTCAATGGATTAATAGGGAATAACATTTTTCAAAATTATGAGGTAAAAATTGATTTATTTAACAGAATCATTAATTTCAATGACAAACAATTACCAATATATTTTTCTAAGGAAGAAGAAGAACTAGATGGATACATTAATCATATTTATCATATATGACTGATGTATACAGAGAAAATGATCCATTATCTTTATTAAGAATAGATCATTTAAATAATGAGGAAAATAAATCCTTAACAAACTTATTAAAGACTTATAGAAATCTTTTCTTTCAAGAAGGTGATAATCTGACTTTTACTCATGAGATAAAACATGAGATAAAAACAACAAATAGTATGGCAGTCTACTCTAAATCATATAGATATCCTCAAATTCATCGAAAAGAGGTAGACAAACAAATAATGGAAATGCTTGAACAAGGGATTATACGACCAAGTAAATCTCCATATTCTTCACCAATTTGGGTAGTTCCAAAGAAAGCTGATGCTTCAGGGAAAATGAAGTGGCGTATTGTAGTGGACTATAGGAAGTTAAACAGAATAACTATTGATGATAAATTTCCAATACCAAATATTGATGATATTTTGGATAAATTGGGAAGACGCATGTATTTCACTACTTTAGATTTGGCTAAAGGATTTCACCAAATTGAAATTGATGAAAGAGATATTCAGAAAACTGCATTTTCAACTGATAAAGGTCATTATGAGTTCACCAGAATGCCTTTTGGTCTAAAGAATGCTCCCGCAACATTCCAAAGACTAATGAATGAAATTCTCCACGAACATATTGGGAAAATATGTTTTGTTTATATGGATGATATTATAGTTTTCAGCACATCTCTAGACGAACATATGCTTTCTCTTAGGAAAATCTTTAATGTCTTAAAAGAGGCAAATTTAAAAATACAAATTGATAAAAGTGAATTCTTGAAAAAGGAAACAGAATTCCTTGGTCACATTGTAACCACTGAAGGAATCAAACCTAACCCTAAGAAAGTAGAAGCAATTCGTAATTTTACAATTCCTGGAACAACTAAACAAATAAAATCGTTTTTAGGAATGGTTGGATATTATAGGAAATTTATTAAGGATTTTTCCAAAGTAGCTAAACCCTTAACTCTTCGACTAAAGAAGAATTATAAAATAAATCCTCGAGATATTGATTATGTTGATGCTTTTGAAAAACTCAAGCAATTAATAACAACAGAGCCTATTTTGAAATATCCTGATTTCGATAAGAAATTTACACTTACTACGGATGCCTCAAATTATGCTGTAGGTGCTATACTTTCTCAGGATAGTCACCCGATTTGCTACGCCTCACGTACTCTTAATGAACATGAAGGTAGATATTCCACAATAGAGAAAGAACTCTTAGCTATTGTGTGGGCTACTAAATATTTCAGGCCATATTTATACGGAAGGAAATTCATCATTAAGACTGATCATAAACCGTTAACATGGTTAACAAACTTAAAAGAACCAAATTTGAAATTGCAAAGATGGAAGCTTAAGTTGACATAGAATATATTCAGGGCAAAGAAAATTATGTAGCAGATGCATTGTCTCGTCCTTCACAAGTTGTAAACTTAGTGAACGTAAATGAAGTGAACGAAGACAATAATATTGAAAATGCATCAAACGCAACATGTCATAGTGCAAATGAAGATAGTTTAGAGTATATACCTATTTCAGAAGCACCTCTAAACTTGTATAAAACACAAATAATAATTAAAGAAGGAAAAGAAAACAGAATTAAAAAAGGTAGATTCTTTGGGAAACTCCGCATAACTTGTATATCTCGAGAAATAAATGAAAAATATTTCCAATATATTTTAAATAACCACACCCCTAGCAAAGGATTAGTTGCAGTCTATATTCCAAACCTAACAATTTACAGTAGGTTTCAAGATGAGTATTTAAAATGGAAAGCCCTCATACTAGAATTAAATTTATAAAATGTAGTTATCTACTTTTTGACTGTACCGACAAGGGACAACTTCAAGAAGAAATATTAAGGGAACATAAAAGAAATAATCATAGAGGTATTGAGGAAGTTTTTAAAGAGATAAAAACTAATTACTATCACCCTAATTTGAAAACTGAAATTGCCAAAGTGATAAATATAATAATTGCCATACATGTCAAATTGGTAAAAATTCCTTTCAACAAACCTCCTATTCCAGAAAAACCTCATGAAACAGCTCACATGGACATATGGTTTCTATGGTTTCATTTCTTTTTAACTTTAATAGACAAATTTTCGAAATTTGCTCAAGCCATCGCTTTAAAGTCTAGAAATTGGGTAGATATTAAGTCAGCACTCAATCAGTATTTCGCAACTTCTGGTAAACCTAAACTCATAATAACAGACAATGAAAGTAGTTTCAAAAGTAATTTAGAAAATTTTTTACAAAATGAGAATGTTGCCTTGCACTTTACTACACCTGGATTGAAAACTGGTAATTCAGATGTGGAAAGACTTCATAATACATTAAATGAACATGTGCGTATTAAAATAATTGAAACTAAACTCGCACCATCAGCTATCGATGTTCAAGAGATTATTAAATTTTACAATACAACTATTCATTCTTCAACTAATCATAGACCAATCGAGATACATAATGGAATTATACAAGCTTCCGAATACAACCAAATAAGAAGTAGTCTGGTAAGGAAACAGGATAAAAGTATCGAAAATAAAAACAGGAATAGAAAGAATGAGGAAATAAATTCAAAATACATTAAAAATAAATTCAGACGCAAAAAACAGGATATGCCCTTTGTCACGAAACCCAATCATAACATAAAAAATAAGAGGCTCTTCATGAAATTAAAGAAATTTCAAAAATCTATCCCTCAGGTATCTTCATCGTAATATGCTTGCTCTATGTCACATTAGGGCAACACATAGAAATTACCGAGATCCCTCAAGGTAATAGATTCACCTTGATACGAGGAGACCAAGTTCCTATTATTCAGAATTTCTCCAAGGTGATACATGTAATAAATCTACAAAGGTACGATGATATCATTGCCAGTATCGAAAACACTACTTCAGCACAAATCACCGAAAAGTTTTCAATTATACCATCGTTAACTGAAAAAATCAAAGCAAAACTTTTTACTTTAGAGCCTCATAGAATCAAAAGAACAATATTTAGCCCTTATGGTTACTTTTTGAAATGGTTTGGTGGTGTTATGGATGATAATGGTAGACAATTCATTGATGGAAATTTTGGAAAAATTGTATTGAATATGAAATCTTTTGTAGTCAATAATGAAAAACAAATTGCAATAAATAGTCGGATTGATGAAAGTATCCAGAAATTAGCAAGCCATATAAACGAACAGCAAGAAATAGTAATCTCCAAATTCAATATTTTAAGTAACAGTTTAAACAAACGTTTAGTAGAACTAGAAACTTTTCGAGTCATAAAGGAAAACTTGCAGATGATTTCAGATTCAATAGAGGAAATTGAAAACATTGTTTTATTATCTAGATTGGAAATATTGGGTAGAAATATTCTTACAATTGAAGAGATACAACAATACCAAATAGATGAACAAAAACTTACAAATATTCGAGTCTCAGTTGCACAAAAAGAAAAGACTATATTAATCGTATTACAAATCCCGAATTTTAGAAGCAGAAAATATTTTCGGTTATCTATTGTACCGATACCGAACATGAAAAATCTTGAACTAGTAACACCATATAAAAAAGTTCTCTTTTATAAAGATAATGTTTTCGTATTTATATAGTAATGAAAATGTAGAAAATAAATTAATACCTATTCAAGAGGAATGTATAACAGATATTTTAAACGAACCTCAAAATTGCACTATGAAAATGAATGATCGACCAGGCATAGAACAAATTACAGAAAACATAATAATAACGAAAAATTTAAATACTACTAAAGTATATCAAAACTGTAATGATCAAAATATTGCAATTAAAAGGCATAATGTAATAAAATTTTTAAATTGTAAAATAACCTTAGGGGATAACATATTCACTAATAAAGAAAATTTTGTTCAAAATAACATTATACTACCAAACATACTAAAAAATATATCGTACAACGAAATTCATAATTTGACCTTAAAATCTATTCATGTTCAAAATATTGAGAATTTGAATCACATAAAACTGTTATCATTGGAACATAAGAAAACTTCATGGACAAGCTTAATTACAGATGTCATAATAATCTTTATCATTCTTATAGTTGTTGTAATATTTATCTATTTTAAAGTTCATAAAAAGAAAACTAGCATCAAAGTAAATATAAATTCAATGCGCGAGGACACGCATCTTAGGGATGGAGGAGTCATAAACCAGACCACTCCAGATAAGGAAAATGAAACGACAACGACAAATAGAGATAAATTTGAGACGCGAGAATCAATTTTCTGATTAGGCTTAAAATGCGTATGAGCAGAAAGATGCATTTTAATGAGTCGACGCGATAATGTATTTCAGATAACTCTAATAAGCATTTCATTTTTCTTATCTAGTCAATAGTTCAAAGGTTGATCTTAAGATAATGTTGTCCACATATAAGGACACCAAAAAGACATGGAACGAGCAGTTGAGTTGTTAGAGTTGAGTGTTAGAGTTGAGTTTGTTGAAACAAATAAAATTATATTAATAAGTAAATCGTGCGTTTTCATTTTCAAGGAAACATATATCTGTACACAACTAAGAATAAGAAAAATATCGGTGCAGATACTTTCGATGACAATCATATCCCGTTAGTAGTTGTACCTCTGAATCTAATCGCTAATACGGAACTCTTCGGTTCCCTTCAACTTTTTCACCATTGCCTAATATTTTCCTTCCCACCTGTGAAGGGAAAAGAGCGCTACCACTATGTTGGGAAGAAAGTGCAGAAAGTTTGCCCTCCAAAGAGTGCGCGTATGATTCTTTTTGCCTGAACTTCAGCCTGTACGTTCAGTTCTTTGTGAAGTATACATTTATTTCTGCCTGTGATCTACTGATACTTAACACCTACTATATACATACAAAGCACATATTTAGGGTCAGCTTACAATCCTTGAATTGTGCAACCGTTTTCTGCGCATTACTTGCAGGGGGGAAGGGATATGAAGTACCGCCGACTGGACTAATGTTTGCTTACCTTACTTACCAAGAATATGAGGCCTGGCTCTGCCGATAAACTGATGATTGCATTTTCCATTCCCCATACGCCTTTTAGAGCATTTAAGCGCCTACGCTTAGAACTCTAGCCATTTCAATTACTTTTCATGAATATGCCCTCCTTATTCGTAATTTCATTAATACGTTGCATTGCTAGATGATCTTCTGCCTTTCAGTCGTTACTCTAACTTGGTGTCTTGAGGATTGTGCCTCCTTGCAGATAAAACTTTCTTCAGGTCTACTTTCAAATTTTTTTTAGTTTGGATCGGCCTTTTCAAAGGGGACCTCCATCGAAGAGAGTCCTTTCGATGCGGACATATTTCAATGCTTTTACGAAAGGACTTTTTTGATGTTTTCACTTTATCATTTAGGGTTCGTGAGCAGCCCCTCCACAATCGCCAATGCTCCGAAAACAGAAACTTTTCTTTCGATGAAAACAGAAGTAAACAAGTCTGGAAGCTGAACACTTTGGGGATAACGATTTTGTATTCATCTTATATGCGAAACTTTCTATGCACGATTTTCCATTCGTGCTTAGCTAAAAATACAAAACATTCCTTTATATTTTGCCAAACTCCATATGTACATACATATCAAAGACTTAAATACTGTGTTCATCCTAACTAAACAAACATTGTCTGTTAATGCATTGGTAAATTTATCTAACGCATCTTCACCCATTTCCACAGGTAGATACTGGACAGCTACCACACTCCCTCTTACTTCCCAAAAAATGAAAACAGAATGGGTACGCACGATTTCAAATTGTTTTGCCCTTGAGCATGAGCGAGATATAACGAAAATCCGATCAGCTGTGCCTGATATACCGCCCGGCCTTGCCAATGAATTGGTGAGATCGGCAAGGTTTTGCGTATGGATAAGTGAATACGTGAAACTACTTTTCGCTATATGTGTGAGCACGACAGTAGTACCAGAATAACAAAAGCTCACCGATCTCTCTCTTACCAGTACGATTTGACGACTATTATGCTTTGTCCTTGCTTAGCGTCTCTGATGTGTACAGATAAGCTTCTGCAACACATTCGCAAGTCGGGGCATTCTAGTGTGGGTCCTGCCTATTAGATATACTGTGACGCATTTCTACTTTACTCCGTGCACAAAAGCACGTACGCTGGAAACCAAGGACACATATGTCTGTTATATTGGATACTAACTCGTTAAGTCCCCCTTGGTTTTACATGGCACTGAAACCCTTTTCATGGCTACTAAATGATGCTACACGGTATGGTTTCGCAATAAAATATGGCCTGCGTGCTAAGTGAGAGCTGATACATTTGATGTATTCAGATGATACCAAGTTGTATGCTGGTACTGATCCGTTGCAAATAGTAGACATTTTTATCCGTTATATTCGGATGGAATTTGGATTAGGTAAGTATCGAATCCATGTCATCCGCAAAGGTCATCACGAGCCACATGTCAGACATAGCAATACGCCGTAAATACCTAGGATTTATATAAGGAATCCATGTTGGAGTTGTTGATGTGAAGGATGTCCAACTGTCCCGAATTCTCGCGATGTGTGAAGTTGGTGCTGAAATCGCATCTCTCGGAGAAAAATTAAATAAGCGCATTTAAACTGTTTGCGATTCCTTCATTAACTGATGTATTTGGAATATTGCCGTGGACGAAGACCGGTCTCGAAAACGTTCAGCGGCGAATACGGACTACTACGTCCGGATTCCGAATGCATCATTCAAACTCCTTTCATCAAGCGAATGAATCTACCTCACAAAGGCACCGCCAAGTCGACTGGCTATGCATTTATGTCTACAGCAAATACCAGGCGAGTCCCTTGCATGCAACTATTTGTAACGCAGATTGCGAGCTGAATCTACTTATCTATCTATCTATCTTATCTTATCTACTTACTCCTCTCAGCTAGGTGAAGTCAGACCAGGAATGCATCGATGAAGCAGTGCAATGTAAACAGCGATTTACAGACTTACATTTGCCGCGCAGGTAATTGTCTGGTAGGGAGCTCTTTGCTGAGACGGGGTGATTTATGCGTACCATTTAGGACAAGGTGGTCGCCACCCGAACTTATAAAAATCTCATAAACGGGATAAGAACGGCTATTGCAGAATGTGTGGCTCCGCGTTAGAGACGTTGGACCATCTGGTTACTAGCTTTATTGCAATGCGGCCGGTGCAATACATGAACAGGCATTATGCACTATATAAGGCGATTCAACAAAACTTTGCATACACTCATAGGCTGGAAAGGAAATATGTCCGGTTTACCGATATGAGCTGCAGGTTGTGCTCAATAGTCCTGCTTACAACATGTATTGGGACCTGCAAGTTCTAACTGATCGCCATGCAACGCACAGCAAGCCTGACGTGCTGTTAATTTGAAAAGAGAGGTCGCTCCGCAAATGCTATTGATGCTGCTATCCCCCATAATGGCAACATTGAATCATTAGATTATATTATAGTTTCATACTTTGAAGAAATTAGGCTTCGCATGTTTGAAGCGGAACATAAACCTTTGACGTCGTGCGGGGACTTTATAAATGCTAATTACAAATGGCGATGAATGATTTACGATTTACTTCGATGAGAAATAGTTCAGCGTAGATATATTAGCATAGACTAGTGCATCTAAATAAAGTGGCAAACAATTCCTTTCTATATACGCGCAATTCTCTTGACATGAGGTTCGCAGCTTTCTTCCAGTCATCGACAATTACAGACATAAGTAAGTTCTTCAATTATGTTGAAAGCAGATTTGGACGAGTTTTCCCCCGTAAAAAAAAAACTGATCAATATCTTTCTACATGCTTTCGGGAACTATTTATACATAAGCAGGATTGTGGAGGGAAAACCGGTACCCAGGGTAAATAGGCACTCCATTAGCAATATATCTACTATCTATATTCCAGGCGCAGGGTGAAAAGCTGTCTATTTCTTTTGTCTTTAAAATGTAGGAAATAATACTGGGTAGTTTGGTCGAAATCTTACTATTATTATCAAAGGCAAAGCAGATCCATTTCAGCCCTTTCAGAGATGAGATCCGCAACTATCCGTTAAGGCAACTGACCACTAAGCCATCCGGATTGTCCACTGTATATGCCACATATATATATTAAATCTATTACCAAATTATCTTTTACATTTCTGATGCCTTTTTTCAAAAAGACTTCTACAGGCAGTCTAACTCCCGGCCAAGTGCTTGAATTTTATTTACGTCCACAGGATCGCGCATTCTCGTTTGCAAATTTAGTGTCAGGAGAGGACAGGACTGCATGTGTCGTCGAAGTCGAACGCTCACTTCTATTACCATCAAAAGAAGGATATTACAATAGAGACTTACTAGCATGTTTACAACCAGCAATTTCTAAATCTTAACAGTATCACTTCACTTTGACAAACAGCACAGCTTCTTATGCTTTGTCACATTGATACATATACACTAGAAAACCATACTGGTTCCCATTGTCACAGTGGTGTCCCAATGCATATAAGGCATGCACAAAATCTCCGCGCAGGTCAATGGCTTCCTAGTTCCTACCAGCGGTTACTACCAAGATTTTCCCTTTCCTCCTAGAATCTCTAATTGGTTCCGCCGTGTGCTTACAATACTCACAAAGACAGTGAATCTCTGTTATCATTCGCGTCTTTCTTTACCATGATCTTGATGCTTTGCAGGAGTTCAGAACACTGCCGCTACCTTAACATTCGCTTTTTAAGGTTTTGTGTAAAAGCTGTAGTGACCGCGGCTGCGCGACGGGAGCGGAATTTCATTCGGCTCTTTCTTAATTAGTTTGCTTAAACAATGCATTTAATAGTGTGCAATTGCCTTAATGTTCGCCGCAGATTGCACATTATTCAATGCATTCGAGCGAATTGATCTTGACAGGAGGCGAATGATTTGTCGCATCTGCAGGCGCATGCGCATGTTGCCGCAACATTGCCGAGTGAGAAAGGCTATGTAGCGGGAATAGAAGCAGTGCACGAACAAAGACAGCGAGGATGTTGCTGGGGGGAAGAGTTTTGGCGGCATGGGAGTTTGGTTTTTGATCTGGAGGGCGGTGGTTGGAGCTTCTTGGTGGAGGACAGGAAAAATATCGAGAGAAGGTGGCTCATCGGGCTGTGTCTATAAGTTTTGGTTGTGGCGGAGAATTCTTAGATGTTTCGGGAGTAGTTTTCGGAAAATGACAAGTTTGGGAGAAGAAGAAAAGAAGAACGGGAGTGAGATTTGATCTGAGTGGAAAGATTGGAGGAGCAACGGAGGAACGGGATTGAATTTGGATGAAGAAAAAAGAGACGAGAAGAAAAAAAAAGGAACAAAAAAGTGAATTGTTTAAAGTCTTGGAGAGGAGAGAAGAAGATCTGGAAGATGTGAAGGTTTTCGCGAGCGAAAGAAAAATTCCGTGAATAATTTCAAATCATGGACAAATCGTTCAATCGGTAACAAATGATAAATGCACAGTGATTTAGGGCAAGAAAGTAAAGTGCTTTGCGTTGTGTAACGGGATTGGTTCATTTTCAAACGTTGGGGATAGATTCCGGAAAGATTTCGATTAATAGAAAAAGACAGATTTTGAACGGCTGGGAAACGTGCGAGTTCGAGCATGGTATAATCATCGTTTCGGTGGGAGTTTGAGCAGTGCCCCTGCTGGATGACAAGTGTTACATATATATATATTAACACGTATACACACATACATTTATATTAATGATTAATTGTACTTAATTGTTTTTTTTATAAAAATTTTTTTAGAACCTGTTACACCAGCCGCCAGCCGAGCTCGGAGGGACGACCTGGGTGAGTCCTGGTTATTATTTTCCTTTTATTTATTTTTCCTTTTTTTTTGTTTGTTTATTATTATTAGTTAGGTTCTCTTTGAATTTTACCATATTTTTTTTTCATTTTATTTTTTTTTATTGTAATGATAAATGAACTCTGATAAATAATGAAGATTGAATAATACTATCGTCGTTTGAGGACTTCCTCCTTTTCTAATCCTCCTTTCCCTCCCCGCGGAATTCCTATTAAAAGGGACATCCTCTAAACGAATCACTGGCCGGAGGATGTCGAGGAAGGGTGGGAACCTCACAGGCCGCGCCTCGTACAAGATCTGAGGCGCAAGAGACGGCAATCGAGACGGTGATCCGTCGTGGATCTTCCCCTCCTTGATCGCGGCACTCGGGTCCGGAGACTTACGGCTCCACGCGCGCGGTCGAGCCGGTTTTTTTTTTTATTTTCCAATTTAGGTCGCGTTCTGGTTTTCATTCGATAGGCCATCGCGAAATCCTACTTAAAATCGAATTTAAAATCCGGTGCGGACCCACGCATCGGAAAAGGCACGTTGTTTTAAGTAATGAAGCGTGAGGGATCAAAGCGCTCAAAGGACCCCCCCCACATTCCCGAGCCTGGCTAGCACAGAGGCATGCAAGAACGTGTCGACCGAGCACTTTGATAGAGCTTCAATCTTTGTGGGCGGACCTTCACGGTCAAATTTTGCCAATTTGTTTAGCTTTTTGGGATAGCTCTGCCCTCTAGGTCGTTATCGGCCACTCAGGATGATCGACTTGATCTCCTATCTCCACTCTTATCATTACAAAGCTCTGTCTGTCCGTCACACGCAGAGTGTAACAGTGATTGACACCAAATTTAGTGGAAAGGTGGGAACTGTGAACGCTCACGCATATAGTGAGTTATATCCTTGTACGTCGAATTTAAGGGGAGGTCCCCATACATACAAAAGGAGGCTGTAATTGTTTTTTACCAAATATAGTCATGTGGGGTATGAAATGAAACGTAGTACTTTCCGAAGCCGGTCTTAGTTTTGACATTTATTGGAAAGGTGGGGAGTGAAGAAACTACTCAACCGAAAAATCTGAGAAAAATCAGGAAGCTGCCAATATATGATCCCTGGGTTTCGTAATACCTGCCATGCCGATATCCTGTCAAATAAAGTTAATAACAGTATATTACTATCATCATCATCATCATCAACGGCGCAACAACCGGTATCCGGTCTAGGCCTGCCTTAATAAGGAACTCCAGACATCCCGGTTTTGCGCCGAGGTCCACCAATTCGATATCCCTAAAAGCTGTCTGGCGTCCTGGCCTACGCCATCGCTCCATCTTAGGCAGGGTCTGCCTCGTCTTCTTTTCCTACCATAGATATTGCCCTTATAGACTTTCCGGGTGGGATCATCTTCATCCATACGGATTAAGTGACCCGCCCACCGTAACCTATTGAGCCGGATTTTATCCACAACCGGACGGTCATGGTATCGCTCATAGATTTCGTCATTGTGTAGGCTACGGAAACGTCCATCCTCATGTAGGGGGCCAAAAATTCTTCGGAGGATTCTTCTCTCGAACGCGGCCAAGAGTTCGCAGTTTTTCTTGCTAAGAACCCAAGTTTCCGAGGAATACATGAGGACTGGCAAGATCATAGTCTTGTACAGTAAGAGCTTTGACCCTATGGTGAGACGTTTCGAGCGGAACAGTCTTTGTAAGCTGAAGTAGGCTCTGTTGGCTGACAGCAACCGTGCGCGGATTTCATCATCGTAGTTGTTATCGGTTGTGATTTTCGACCCTAGATAGGAGAAATTGTCAACGGTCTCAAAGTTGTATTCCCCTATCCTTATTCTTGTTCGTGCTTGTGTTTGACCAGTGCGGTTTGATGTTGTTGGTTGATTCGTCTTCGGTGCTGACGTTGCCACCATGTATTTTGTCTTGCCTTCATTGATGTGCAGCCCAAGATCTCGCGCCGCCTGCTCGATCTGGATGAAGGCAGTTTGAACGTCTCGGGTGGTTCTTCCCATGATGTCGATATCGTCAGCATAGGCCAGTAGTTGGGTGGACTTGAAGAGGATCGTACCTCTTGCACTCACCTCAGCATCACGGATCACCTTCTCGAGGGCCAGGTTAAAGAGGACGCATGATAGCGCATCCCCTTGTCGTAGACCGTTGTTGATGTCAAATGGTCTTGAGAGTGATCCTGCTGCTTTTATCTGGCCTCGCACATTGGTCAGGGTCAGCCTAGTCAGTCTTATTAATTTCGTCGGGATACCGAATTCCCTCATGGCCGTGTACAGTTTTACCCTGGCTATGCTATCATAGGCGGCTTTAAAGTCGATGAACAGATGGTGCAACTGTTGTCCATATTCCAACAGTTTTTCCATCGCTTGCCGCAGAGAGAAAATCTGATCTGTTGCTGATTTGCCTGGAGTGAAGCCTCTTTGGTATGGGCCAATGATGTTCTGGGCGTATGGGGCTATCCGGCCTAGCAAGATAGTGGAGAATATCTTATATATGGTACTCAGCAACGTGATACCTCTATAATTGCTGCACTGTGTGATATCTCCCTTTTTATGTATGAGACAGATTATGCCTCGCTGCCAATCGTCAGGCATTGATTCGCTGTCCCATACCTTGAGCACAAGTTGATGAACCACTTGGTGTAACTGGTCGCCTCCATATTTAACCAATTCGGCTGTAATTCCATCGGCTCCTGGCGACTTATGATTTTTTAGCCGATGAATTGCACGGACTGTTTCTCCTAAACTTGGTGGTGGCAGTATTTGTCCGTCGTCTTCAGTTGGCGGGACCTCCAACTCGCCGATGTTCTGGTTGTTCAGTAGCTCATCAAAGTACTCAACCCATCGCTCTAATATGCCCATTCTGTCGGAAATCAGATTTCCCTCTTTGTCTCGGCAGGATGAGCATCGAGGTGTATAAGGCTTCATCCTGCTGACTTGTTGGTAAAACTTCCGCGCCTGGTGCGGTTGCTCCCTGTACTTTTCTAGTTCACAGACTTGTTGGTTCTCCCAGGCTTCCTTTTTCCGTCTGTGAAATCGCTTCTCCGCTCGACGGAGTTCGTGATAAGTCTCTGCGCGTGCCCGCGTTCTTTGGGAATGCAACATTACTCGGTATGCGGCATTCTTACGTTCCGTTGCTAGCTTACATTCATCGTCAAACCAGCCGTTCCGACTCCTTTTGCGGCTGGGGCCAAGTATATTTGTGGCCGTATCCATGATAACGTTCTTCAGGTGGTTGTGAAGATCATTAGTTGATGCTTCATCTCCAGGTCCTCTATTGACTGCGGTTATTGCGGCATCCATTTCCCTCTTATAGGTGTCGCGGAGGGTTGTATTGTGGATGGCTTCAGTGTTCACTCTCACCTGATTGTCAGAGGGGATTCTAGGTGGTATTGTTATTCGAGCTCGGAGCACCATGCCAACGAGATAGTGATCCGAGTCTATATTGGCCCCCCTATATGTTCTGACATTCATCAAGGCTGAGAGGTGGCGGCGTTCGATCAACACGTGGTCAATTTGGTTGAAAGTGGTCCCGTCTGGAGAGGCCCACGTATGTTTGTGGACCGCTTTCCGCGCAAACCAGGTACTTCCAACAACCATTTCGTGTGACCCTGCTAATTGAATAGTCCGCAGTCCGTTATCATTTGTTTTTTCGTGTAAGCTATGGGAGCCAACGTATCGCCTGAATACGGGCTCCTTCCCTACTTGGCTGTTAAAATCCCCAAGTATGATTTTGATATCATATCTGGGACAGGCTTCGAGGGTTCTTTCTACTGCCTCGTAGAAGGTATCCTTCTCCGACTCTGCAGTCTCCTCTGTAGGGGCGTGAACGTTTATGAGGCTTATATTTCTAAACTTGCCTCGCAAGCGCAGAGTGCATAGCCGTTCGCTTATACTTTCAAAGCCGATAACAGCAGGTTTCATTTTTTGGCTGACTAAGAAACCTACTCCGAGCACATGGTTTACTGGATGGCCGCTATAATATATGGTGTAGTGGGTCTTCTCCAGGAAACCGGTCCCTGTCCATCGCATCTCTTGCAACGCTGTTACATCAGCCCTATATTGGGACAGGGTATCGGCTAGCTGCTTATCAGCTTTATCTCTGTACAGGGAGCGCACGTTCCATGAGAAAATGCGCAAATCGTTGTTCCTTTGTCGTTGCCGGGTCCGTCGTTTTGATATCCATCCTATCCGAGGCTCCTGTTGTGGCTTCGTAACGGTTGTTTTCCGTGTAGGGTTGTCAGCCCTACCCAACCCCCAACCTGGAGGACCAGTTGGTACAATTTGTCCCGTTTTTAGGCGCGGGAGACTCGCCTTCATCCTTCTCCGTCTGCAGCTTTTCGTCAAGAAAGAGCTCCCAGCGGTCACCACGTGGAGGTGGAGATAGGGTTTGGTAGTAGAGCTGTTGGTGTTGGTTCAGCAGGCATTTCCCAGGTTTTATGCTCCATCGTGGGTATATTACTATAATTTTTAATAATCGGCTACAAACCCTCTTTAAGTTCATCTCACCACCAAAAAAATTTTGCGGTGATGTAGGCTATAACACAGAGCATGATCCTACCAAGTTTGGTGGAAATCGCACTATTATTAACAAAGTAATAATACGCAAAGTTATAATACGTACTAATGGGACAAAGAGAAAGAAATACACAAAACCTTTCGTACCTAAAGCGTCCGGCTTCCAGTTTCCCGATTTGTTATAGTTAGAATCGTTTTTGTGGTGTGTTCTGTAAAGAATCATGAGACTCGTTTCTTCATTTATAATCTACCTCTCCGATTCTCCATCTTTTCAATTATAAGGATGCTTTATTTCCACCTTCCTTATTCCTGCCCATATTCTTTATTCATTCCCGTATGCTTTATTCCTCCTCCTATGCGGCATTTTTCTCAATCCTTGCCTCTGAATCGGGATCTTTATGATGTGACCTTTTGTTATTGTAGAAATGTCCATATCTACAGCCTACCAATGTCTCCCATCAATAGACTAATTGCTTGAGTACGTAGGCTCATATAAACGATTTTCCTAACAAAATGTGAAGACAAACCGTGACGCCGGTGTCGATCAGTCCTGAAATAGGAGCACCAAAGGATGGATAACATGGCTGAGCCAACTCGCCAGAACGTCAGTGTAGTATTAATGAGAACTATCCATTTTTCGCAGCCAATATTAACCTAAGTGAAGTGCAGAGCATTTAGGCCGTTGCATCGTCACCTCCGCTACTCCAAGGGTTCCTTTTCTGGCCTTTTTTGAAAGCATCGGCTTCCTTGAGATTATAAGTGGTGAAGCCAAATCCGTGCTAGTCAACTCGTAATTTTTGATTATATCGTGAAAGACGCCTCAGTAATGCCCACGTAGTCACCTGCATCTGATGTAGGAAGGCTCTGATAACTGGAGCTAGGTTCTGGAACTCGAGATTTTATACATAGAGGATTAGGTGCATTTGAAAAACCACAAGTATTGCAGAAGAGTGTTCTGTCACTGAATTATTTCGAACCATCTAATTTACAGTTAACATTGAAATTGAGTAAGAAATGCAAATATTTATTCAGCAACTTGAATTGAACACTTTCTAATTTTTCAGAGGATATCGTCGCACATAGAGATATTTTGCCGATCTAGCCGGGCAAAATTATTTATTCAGTTTATATTATTTATTATAACTCCTTGATTGATTTTATGTTGAAACTGTTTTTCAATGAACAGGAAAGATGCGGACAAGACGGGGTACTCGGCCTTTTAAGTACTTCTAATCGGATAATCACTTTTTCTTTTAGGTGATTACGTGTGTATGCCGCCGCGGTTTGGAACAGAAGAGACCGACTTATTTCCATGCGGTCCTTACTGTCCCAAACAACGGCATTTTTCCACCGCTAATTCTCCACTCCCCCGGTGCGTTCAGAAAATGAGTGAGTGGAGAGTTCCGCGGCATCTACCCGTCCGCATCCGCAACATTCGAAATAAATTTCGAATGCTGCAGATCCTGCCGCGCCACAAGAGTTTGGGAACTTCCAAGCAGTCCAACGCTAAATATACCGATAATTATAACAGAAGCAAATTTTTGATTTTTAGCCTGAGGTACACTTTATTTTCACCTCGTCTGCCGCAGATGCAATCGATCTACCTCCAACGAAAAGGAGACTTGGGTTCTATGCAGGGATCATGACGCGTTTGATGACAGCGTTGGACCGAAATAGGGGTCGGAGTGGTGTCCAGTCTTCGGAGCAAAACTCGACAGTACTAACACGCAGCTAACATGATTTGCATTCTACAGATCACCACGCACTGGAGTGGAACAGGTAATAAGTTGCTAGCGTAGTTCGCTACAGAGTTAAAAACTGCTCTATTACTCATCAATGAACAGTACCGAAAGGAAGATCCAGCTTTATTGCACCCCGCCTTACCAGGTACCGTTGCCATTTGAGTTTGGGATGGCGGCCGCCTTAGGGGCCTTGCCCAAAGTCAAGAGGGGGGTTTTACCTGGATTCAGTGTTTAGAGGTAACGTTTTTCAGTGTCTGTCTGACTCCGAATAACTTCGACCGGGATGCTCTGGAGGAAGCTGTCATGGGCGCTGGGGAGCAGATCCTGGTTGTGGGTGACTTCAATGCCAGGGCACATAAATGGCGCATACCTCACCCAGACTCCAGAAGGGAACGAATTCTCGAAATGGTGACGAGGACAGGATTCGTAGTTTTGAACACCTTACATACGCCAATATTCCAGCGCAAGGGCTTCGAAAGAAACAATTCTTGCCTGTGTTGAATCGCTGGTGTCATTTGTGACGGGTGGTGAGTTTTGAAATACTTTTCATTAAACGACCATCAATACATTGCGCTCGAAGTGGTTGACACAACCTCTGGGTGTGCACCATCCTGGCGCTTTTTCTGTACATGGAACGCCGCAAAGATAAGATAAGACTTGGGTTGCGCTGGGAACACTCCGGTGGATGGTGGCTCAACCGCTGACAACGTCTTGATTTCAGTTAAGAACCTGTTACCATTGCTGGCGGAGCGACAGAAATTCTACGTATTAGCAGACGGCAGAAATTGCCAAGCTCGGGAAGGAGTGTCATAGAATTTTCCGCTTCACACAACGCCGAAACGACCGGGAAAAGCATGCAGCTTAATGACAGAGTCCAGATCAGTCCCAAAAAGAGACTCCGCAACACGGTAAATAGAGGCAAAACTCACTGCTGGCAGGAATTTTTCGACGAGGTGAATGGGTATCTTTGGAGTTCGGTTATAAATTGGCCAATCTTAATTCCGCAAGATGGAGCTACATTCTAGGCACACTAGATAATACTTTCTACGTGGACATTTAGCCTTTTCATGCAAATCAAAGCAAAAACAGGCACGGCTGCTGCTAGGGTTTCAGTCTTAAATTGGCTAACGGTAAGCATTGCGGGACAGACTGATTGCGGAGCTCGCTAGTTATCGTTATCTAGGTGCGTGGCTGTGTCTAAAGCATGATGGGACTGACTATTGCCTTACTCAGCTAGCTGTTAAATGGGCAGAGAAGTTTTCAGTCTTATCTACATAAGATTGGGAACGCACGATATACTGACTGTGTGTTTTGCAATGGGCTTCAGGACGACGCCGATCACATTTTCTTCTGCTGGAAGGTGGGATGAGATTTGAGTTTTTCCTTATTGCGGAAAAGATAGAGACTACCTCTAGTGGAGGCGCCGTTTAGCAGAGAGGTCCTTCCTTCTCTACTCTCCCTATGGCCTCCTTGCTTTATACGCTCCCCTCAACGGGAAGACGGGAGCCCTTGCCCAAAGTAATATGATAAACGGTTAGTAGTCTGACTGCGTACAGTTCCGGGAGTCCAACACTCTACCCCTACACGCCTTCACCCGCAGAAAACAAGAGCTCTAAGACGTCGTCAACACCTATATCATTAGAGTACGTTGGCCCGATATTATTCAAATGAAGAACTTGGTTGGTCAGGTCTGTTATTCTTAGGCGCAGTGGATTGGAAGTGGAGGTTGGAGCAGATAGGTCATACATTAAGGAAGGGCGGCAATTCAATGCCTGGCTACGCCACGATACTGCTATGCTACGCTACGATGGCGTAGGTAAGGCTGATGCGCTACACATGCGTTGGCCCGCACACAGAAATAAACATTGGGATATCGTGCGAACCTATCGGGAGAAAATACCCGAGGTAAAGCTGAAAATAAAATCAAAACGCATACCTGATCCAGAGGGAAGATCCATGACGCGGCCTTTATAATTCCGACCCTGCTTTAGCATTCTCAGGCCATAATATTGAAGGATGCCCCTGCTCGTATTTAGTGAATACTATGACGCAGTTTTTCAGGATGTTGTCTTGGAGGTATCTGATGAAACAATTCAATTAATTAGGAGGAAATAGGAGAGTTAGGACTTAAAATGTATCTACTTTAAAATGTATCAACTCTCGTTCTCAGAAACCGTAAAATGGTAAGTTTTGAAAAAAAAATATTCTATGCTAAAAATATGAATCTGAAATCTAACTCTCCACGTGCATTTCATCCCGATATCAGGTATGCGGTGCATTGAATTAATAATAGTTAGGTCCCCGAAAGTCTCACGGCCATTAAGGAGTTATAAACAGTTGCAGTGGGTGATATGACGATATTTTCGAAATTTTTCCAACAACTAAATGCTTGTTAGGAAGCGGTTAACAACGTCGATTAATACATAATACAGCTACTTCCCAACAATTTTTTAAAGAACAACAATTTAAAAATGGCGGATCTACAGCTGTTTTCTAACAGTGTTTTTTTGAGAATAGTTGACTGTGGACCCAATAACTCTATAACAGTCCAGTCAAAATCAGAATTTAAAAAAATGTTCGTTAGTATATAGTATTGTCTAGTTGCTGAACGAAGGATTTGTCAAAAAACGGACTATTAAAAATATGGCGGCTATTTTACCAAAATGTTAACTTTCATTTTCATTATAAAAATTAACTTAACAATTCCGGGGCCATACAGTATTACCTCCAGAGGCTCCTCCCTTCCCTTTTCAAACGGATTTAGGGCCTTCTTTAGCGGCGTGAAAATTATAAATATTAAAATTATTATCTAAACAGCAACTAAAATCATTGCCGTTCATTACAACTTTAACTTGCTTCCAAGAAACGGCTTGTTACTTCTAGGTAAGTACTTAGGAGATTTTGGCGCAGATTCTTTTTCTCTCCAACACACCGATTACTATGTACATAAATCTGTTTTGCATTTTACAGGAGTCTGCCGATGGGCGAGTTTCCTTCTAATGTTCTTGTGGTCAATTACTCTATGGGGAGCGCTCCCTTCTCATTTCAAGACAATTTTGAAAGTACTCAAAGCACGCTATACGCTCATACGCTCCCCAAACTATTTACCTGTCGAGTTCTGATTAATCACAAACTTTTATGACGTACTCCTAGACTTTATGGCAAGTTTAGAGAAGGAACTTCCTGGCTTTCAACTGCAGAACGATAACGCTCCTTCTACTTTATCAACATGCTGATAGTTGGGTGCATTCCTTAGGACGTAGTTCACGTGCCACGACAAATTAGTTGCAAAGTTTTTTTGATTGTTCGTAAGGACTACTTCAGTTGGCTTCCGTTGCGATTGGATGGTTGCTTTCAGTGGGGTGTAATGGAAGAGTCCGTTTGCCGCTTCGTAGGAAACTGATATGCCTGCCTGATTATTTCCTAAACACGGAATGATTGTGGGATGAACAAATTAATATGAGTAACTCTCTGAGCGGTATGCTTATCCTTTCGTTTTCAAATCCATCCCTATGGTCTTATGTAAAACAAAATAGTATTAAAATTAGATTATTGTCTGCCTGTTTGCATGTATTCAATACGTACTGTTTCCCACAAAAGCTAGTCGTATTGACACGAAATTATATGAAATCTTTGAAATTGATTTTGTTGTTTACTTAAAAGGTGTGTAAATTTGTTCCCCTAATGTATAATAGCAAAATTTCATGACTAAAATATGCCTCACCCCAATAACTGCCAACATAATGTTAATATAGTATGTGACTATATTTTCGCAATAAACGGAAAATTTCTCTAAAATTCATTTTGCGGAAGACAATTTGCCGAAAACACAAGCTGTAAGCGGGCACTAAAAAATTTGGTGGTAATCGTACTTTTGTTAACAAAGTTGTAGTAGGTTTTGGGTCTAGAGAATTCAATTCAATTGTACTCGTATATAGTCCAATCACTGAAGACTTCAACGTACGATTTTTTCAAGTGATATTAAATTTGGAGTAGGAGTAGAGGGTGGCATAATAAACAAAGGTTATAAAGTGCCGATGTGAGCTTCTCTCGTAGCGAGAATTGGCACCCCCGCTGGGGTGGAAAATTATATATATGTGTTCATGTACTTTTTTTCTGACTATGCATGGGCTAGTGCTTGCTCATCTCTGGTGCGCGGACCAAAATGGCTATGGGAAGGATACTCAGAATATAAAACCACTATGGAAGACGTGAGGAGGAAATTTACCGTTCAGGCGCGCAGAACCCCAGTACCGACGGCTTTTGGAAATGAGCAAATAGGCTCCCGGTCGTTCGTTGGTCACCGTGGCACAGCTTCGTACAAAAATGGTGAAGATTTGTGAGTTCAATAAGGGCAAGCACATCGTGCACCACGCCATAAAAAATATGGTGGGTGCTATTAGAGTGCTCTACAACAAATCACAACAGGAGGAACGAAATTCTAAGGGCAAGTCGAAATCTGTTGCCCCTACGGTGTCACACGCGACCCACGTAACACCTAATCGTATTGCAATCAACCTACCGCCAAACCAGAGAATGCGGGAAAGAGATGTGGATCCTCTGGGAAACCAGCAGGCGCCTACAAGGAAAAAGGCCATAGAAATAGTTCCGAAAAATGGCGCTAAAAGCACCGAAGAGAGAAAGCAGGTTCCCCAAGTGCGAGCTCCGGTAATCGAATCGGTAAAATCCAAGGAGAATGAAAAGTGTGGTGGTGGATAGACCAAAATTTTTAATAAAAAGGTGAAGAAAAGGGCAAAGGTGCGAATTCGCGCAGAAGCGATTGTAATCTCCAGCAATGGAAGTTTGTCCTACGCGGAGATACTGAAAAAGGTCAAAGCTGACCCCGACCTTAAAGATCTAGGCGGAAACATCAGCAAGATCCGAAGGACCCAAAACGGTGTCAAAGGCTAGTATAGGTTCCAGGGGGAAACGTGAATTGGTACCCACGATGGAGCATAAAACCTGGGAAATGCCTGCTGAACCAACACCAACAGCTCTACTACCAAACCCTCTTTCCACCTCCACGTGCTGACCGCTGGGAGCTCTTTCTCAACGAAAAGCTGCAGGCGGAGAAGGATGAAGGCGAGTCTCTCGCGCCTAAAAACGGGACAAATTGTACCAACTGGTCCTCCAGGTTGGGGGTTGAGTAGGGCTGACAGAAAAAAACTTGTTGCCAAGCCACAAGAAGAGCCTCGGACTGGACGGATGACACAACGACGAACCTTGCACCGACAAATGAATAACGATTTGCGCATCTTCTCATGGAACGTGCGCTCCCTGTACAGAGATGAAGCTGCCAAGCAGCTAACCGATGCCCTGTCCCAGTTTAGTGCTGATGTAACTTCGTTACAGGAGATGCGTTGGACAGGGACCGGTTTCCTGAAGAAGAGTCGCTACACCGTATATTATGGTGGCCATCCAGTAAATCATGTGCTCGGAGTAAGTTTCTTAGTCAGCCAAAAAATAAAACCTGCTGTTATCGGCTTTGAAAACATAAGCGAACGGCGATACACTCTGCGCTTGCGAGCAAATTTAGAAATATAAGCCTCATTAACGTTCACGCCCCTACAGAAGAGACTGCAGAGTCGGAGAAGGATATCTTCTACGAAGTAGTAGAACGAACCCTCGAAGCCTGGACCAGATAAGACGATATGATATCAAAATCATACTTGGGGGATTTTAACAGCCAACTAGGGACGTAGCCCACATTCAGGCGATAAGTTGGCTCCCATAGCTTACATCAAAATGCAAATGATAGCGGACTGCGAATTATTCAATAAGCACTGTCACACGAAATGGTTGTTAGAAGTACCTGGTTTGCGCGGAAAGCTGTCCACAAACATACATGGGCTTCTCCAGATGGGACCACTTTCAACCAAATTGACCAAGTGTTGATCGAACGCTGCCACTTCTCACCCTTGATGAATGTCAGAACATTTGGGGGGGGGGCCAACATGGACTCGGATCACTATCTCGTTGGCATAGTGCTTCAAGCTCGAATTACAACACCACCCAAAGTCCCCTCTGGCAACCACGTGGGAGCTAACACTGATGCCATCTACAGCACAGCCCTGCGCAACACCTATAAGCGCAAAATGGATGCCACAATAACCGCAGTCAACAGAAATCCTGGAGATGACGTTATCATAAATACGCCCACAAACATACTTGGCCCCAGCCGCAAAAAGAGTCAGAACGGCTGGTTTGACGATGAATGTAAGCTAGCAACGGAGCGGAAGAATGCCGCATACCGAGTATCGCTGCATTCTCAAAGGACGCAGACACTCGCAGACACTTATCACGAACCCCGCCGAGCGGAGAACGTCTATTTGGAATGATTGATATTCATATACAAATGGCTAAAAAACTAAAACAAAATATTTCTTTCAGATCTCATTCATACGAACTCCCTTGGGTGGGGTATTGATGAATTGATATGTCATGATGACGTCATGCATGTTTTAGAATGCACGAAATTCACCAAAAATGGCAAAGTTTCACTCTCTATAACTTTGTTATCATAATAATAGTTGGATTTTCTTTAAACTTTAAACCGAGCTATGCATTATGTTATCCCTTACCTCCGTACCGAATTTTGTACTTCTGGGATGAACATAAGGGGGTTGCCGGGCAAATTTATAAAATGTTGCACTTTTTGGGGGTCATATTTTAAGTCCTCACTCCCCTATGTTTCACCCAATATCGAATATGGAACCAGTTTCAAAAAATATTCTTCTTGAACGGAATTTTAATATGTCACTCGAATGTCAATTATTCTCGTTAATTATGACGTCAGGATTTTATTTGTATGGCTTAGGATGCTGTTAATTCGCACGAAATTGATAAGCTTGAACTTTGACACTAGTAGTTTTTGTACAAACGGGCAGATAGCAATCCTTAAATTGGTATCTATATCAACAATTCTTAAATTGTTGATGGCTGCCGGGATAGGTACAATAATCCTTAAATTATTGTACACCGAAAGAAGCAAGAAGAAAATACACTGCTTTCCACTTTGCTTTGGCTTCTGGCGGCTTTTATTCCTATTTCTTTGTTTTTATACAAAAAATCTTATAACTGAGCAATTTACAATTTACACATTTATGTTTACGTGACCTATTAATTCATTCTGGCACAAGCGCATGTTCAGCATTTTTTTTGAACTGCTATTATGTTGTAATTGAATTGTGCGAAAGTAGACCAATGTGTCGATGCACTTATTAATTTAGCTTACTGCTTACATAGTTATTCTTGTGTAATTCGAACAGTTTGGCTTTTATGAAACTTGGCATGTGTATGCTCGAGGCTGCATCTTGGATGAACTTAAGGGGAGTTTTTTAGTCAATTTCTAAAAGCTGATAATGTACTATTAGCAAATTTATTTGAGCAGATACCGGAATGGGACATCTCTCGAAGGTTAGATTTTACATAAGTGTTTTACACAAAACCTTAAAAAGGGTTGCAGATAAGTAGATTCTTCATAAATGCGACTTTCATATTTCACGCGAATGTCAATTATTCCCGTTAATTATGACGTCAGTATCTTATTTGCATGGCTTGGAAGCAGTTAATTCGCGCGAAATTGCTAAGTTTGAACTGAATGTATAGGAAATATTGTCCTCTATGCTGGTGCATTCGGCCGTCCCTAGGATGAATTTAAGGGGGTTTTTCAGTAAACTTCTAAAAGTTAGTAATATACTATTAGTAAGTATATTTGAGCAGATATCGTAATGGGACATATTTTGAGGCCTTGATTTCATCTAAGCGTACCACTCTGATTTTTTCGGATTCTTAGGTTGAGTAGTTTCCGAAAATGAGTCCTGTCTCACTTTAAGTGCGTACATTTTGACTCCTTACTCACGCATTTTGCAATTCACGCCAAAACTAATGTCAGTCTCGGAAAGTACAAATCGAGACCTTTCATTCGGTGAAAAAATTTTAAACTCCATTTTAAACACCACCTAAATTTATTCCACTTTTCATAGTTCCCACCTGTCCACCAAATTTCGTTCGGATCGGTTTAGCCGTTTTGGAGAAAAGTGCATGTAACAGACAGACAGGCAGACAGACATTGAATCGATTTTATTTTTATTATAGTATGTTCTATGTACTAGGTGTTCTTATTTATCTGTCTATGAGTGTTCCATTTCAATGTCAGGAAATTGTAACACCCGCTACCTGGTAAGCAGAATTCTACCGGATGCTCTGGAACACATTCGCTAAAGCTGTAATATATACTAAGGTTTAATTATTATTAAATGAATGTTGTATCAATAGATTTTAGTTGGGCTGTAACGAATAAACATCTTTTTTTTTTTAAAAAAAAACTCCTTGTGAAAAGTGAACTGGCCCAGAAACCACAGTGGCTAGCACTATTCAAAAGTTTTCCGGGAATAATTCTCCATTAGCATAACCAAGTGTGGTAATTAAAGTGAAAGTGTGATAGCGAAGGAACTTCACATCGCGGCGAACCATGTATTCAACCGAAATACAGAGAATAGTATTTTTAGGAAAAAGGGGCCCCGGAGTAGCAGCAGCAAAAGGAGCTGGAAGAAGAACGGCGAATCGAATCGAATCACTTCGGATACAGATCGAAAATGAAAATGCCGACCCAATTGCTCCACCCAATCTCCCTCGAAATGAGGCTAGTTATGAACAATTAATGCACGTATGTAGTTTCAAGTTTGGTAATCCAAAGCCTCCAGTCCGAGGGTAGAAATATCATCAATTCAATCATAAATCATTCCCCGGATACAAATAAAGAGCGTGACATAACAGTAAACGCCAATAACCACGCAAACTTATCTGAAATGGATAAGATCCCTCGTCGTCAAGAGCCGCAGGGATTTTTCTGGTAAACCCGGAGAATCTAGTTCAGAAAAAGTGAAGATCGCATTCTTAAAATTTACAAACATCTTAGGGGAACCCCAAAATGTGCAGACATTGCATTAGAGTCATATAATAGTCCTCCAAATTAGGAACAGGAGGAGATTTGGGTACACATGAGTATCAAATGACAACTCTCGTACAAGGAAACAGCACCATTCATGAGTTTTATCAAGATGTGTATCATCACTTATTGCTTATATCGAATAATTTGTTATGTATGGAGATGGGTCAAGAATCCCTCGATAATATGACGCGGTGCTGTCACGAAAAGGCACTCAACACTTTCGTAAGGGGACTAAATGGCGATTTACCAAGGCTGCTGACCAGTCGAATTGCCCTAGGCGTCAAACTTCTGCCACAAATTACAAAACGATGATTACGAAGCCAATCATGCTCATAGTTCTCAAAGTTATATGCGAAATCATTCTCGTCAAAATTCTCCACCACTCCCTCCAACAACATGCACAAACCAAATCAAACACAAAAGCAACAATTCTATCCCACGCTGCTACATAATCCGCAGATATTTCAACCATCGAGATTTGCAGAGCGAACCCAGCATCCGACCAATGCTTTCCCAGGACAATAAACCAATCTCATTCTTATCAAGATCTCTTGATAAGACTGGAGAAAACTATGCTACCAATGAGAAAGAGATGCTTGCCATAATATGGTCGTTAAAATTTCTCTACAATTTTCTATATTTATTTATTTAACGGACAATAAACAGAGTAAACTCCAATTACTTATTGTCCTCAGGAGGAGGAAATAATCTTATGCTAGGCTTAAAACTGTTAAAGTAGAGAAGTTAAAGCCTAAGAATCGAGGAATGGAAGTAGACTTTGAGCTCTGCGAAGGGCACTTGAAAATATTTGCGTTACGTATGTTATAAGACGCAGGATGGCAGGTAATATCGTTAGCGGCGGAGCACTCCATCAGACCCGTCGGTCGGGAAACCGGAAGCTAGACGCTTCAGGTTTGAAAGGTGTGAATTTGTCCCATTAGTATGTAGCACGTAATATATGCATATATTATGTGAGAATATCCACTTTCAAGTGATATTGACATTCATAGCATTGAATTTACGCAGAAGCGACAGCTTTGACCTAGAACAACTTTGTTAGTAATAGTGGGATTATCACCAAATTTGGCAGGATCATGCTTTATACTGCAGCCTACATTGCTACAATTTCGTGATTCTAGGGTTACCTTAAGGGAGGTTTTCCTGTCAATAACTAAAAATTATAGTAATGTACTATTATTAACTTTATTTGAACGGGTATCGGTATGGAGGGTATTTCGACACCTAGGCATTATATAGTGGCAGCCTCTTGATTTTCTTCTCATTTTTCGGATTGGTAACGAACCGATTCTTAGAATCGGTTCGTTAAAGAAATGATCACCTTCAACCCCCCGAACGCCTCATCTTTCCAACAAATGTCAAAACTAAGACTGGCTTCGAAAAGTAATAACCGAGACCTTTAATTTGATAGCCCACATGACTATATTTGATGGAAAAATGTACAAACCCTTTTCCATCTATGGGGAACCCCCCCCCCCCCCCCTTAAATTCGATGTAAAAGGATGTAACTCACTATATGAGTGAGCGTTCATAGTTCCCACCTTTCTACCAAACTTGGTGTCGATCACTACAACCGTCCCCGAAAAAAATGCATGCGACGGACAGACAGACAGATAGTAAACAGATTTTAATAAGGATTTGTGTTTACACAAACCGACCTACGCTTCACAAAGCCGTATTGCTCTTTCAATATATGGTGGCCAAAGTGGACGAACAACCTGTCGCTGACATATCTTTCTAAGATTTTGGAACAGGAGGAGAGGAGGTAAATCGTCAACGACCTTTAATGGGTCGCTTACGATACGGGGTGTAACGTCCCCGAGGTATCCGAGTAAGTAGTTTCAACCCCCTTGCTGGCAGTATACATGCGTCCTAGGTAGTAGCCTCGAGAAAGATTTTCGGCAATGAGCGAACTTTACAGCTTTCCGTCGACGTCGATGGGGTGATGTGAGCGTAGCTCTGCCAAGGTGGTAGTTGTAACGTGTATCAGGAGCCCCTTCGGAACCCTGGTCGGGTAGTGTGCATTGAACCGGTATTAGTAGACCGCATTGCCCCGAGCGAGCGCTGATTCGTCCATGAATTCCGGGATCAGCTAATCGTAGGTCAGACCTCAGGGAACTGGGGTAGCGGATGTATCCCCGAGGGTACACTCGTTCCTGACTATTGCGGCCCGCTTCTTTGTAGACGATGCGCTGGTTAGTTTTCCATGGAGAATATACATAAATTTATAAAAAAATCGACGAAACAATGAAAGGAGGAAGAGCCGAGTGTGTTTAGACGCAGCACAAACGCGTCGTTCACCGCTGCGATCAGCGAAATAGGCAGCCAGGGCTAACATAGCGATGTGACACCGCGGCGCCCAAATAAAGAGAAAGCCTTTTCAAGTGGCGAGACTGACCGGGCGGAGATGGCAACTCCAATACCTTGTAGTGCCCCTGTTTCGAAAAAAAACTCAGTCAGAATCGCTATTCCTGAACAGATGGATTCGGACATAAACCGAGTGCAAATGCAGTCGACTGTTCTAGCTATAGCCGAAGACGAAAGGCTCATCAGAAAATGCGTAGCAGTGGTGAAGCGTATGCGGGCGGCAACGTTCCTCCAGAGGAACGTTAGCACAGCCGACAAAAACGGGCTGATGGAACTGGAGGACTTATTGGATCACATCCTTTTATAGACGAACTTGGGGAGTAGCGGAAGACGATTGGAGAGCAGAAGCAGCCACACTCCCCGCTGAGAACGCTACTTGCGTCAAACAGACCGTATATAGCCCAGGGGAAAAATCCGAAAGAGGGCGAGATGTCAGGAGGAGATTTAATTGAAGTAGTTTCCAGGACCCAAAAAAGAAAGCGAAGCGATCAAAACGTGTCGCGCAACTAGCCCAACGTAACATCTTCGTCTTCATTAACGCAAGACGTCGTTCACTGTCTTTTATAGTCGGCCAACACTCAGAACCAGAGAGAGCGACGAGGCGGATGACGTTTCAGTAAATTTTAGATTTGAGACATTCGTTGATACATCGATCACAAAGAACACTAGTTGTGGAACGCCACTTCATCCAGGTTGTGTTAATGCGTGAAGCAATTTCATCACGCTGTTCTCCATTGGCTGATAGCGTTGACCCGAGGTACATAAATTGCTCAGTTCTGGGCAGATCACTGCCGCTGACAGTGATTGTGCCTAGGGATCGGTCGTCACAAATTTCAGTTTTGCTTAAATTCAATCTGAGACTATGTTGCACGAGGCGATCATTCCATTTTTGCTATCAAATACTGAGAAAACATCATCTGCATAAAGCAGTGTGTTGAGCGCTGGACGCTGGATATCCGGTGTGACGATATCCATAACAAGAACAAAGGGGAGTGGTGAGAGGGTGCTTCCTTGATGAACACCAACAGAGACATGAAGGGGGTTTGATACACCTGCCATACTTCGAACTTTACTTTTCGGATCGTGGTAAAGCAATTAAACCCAGCGCACGAGTTCTTCTGGCACTAAGTGTTGTCGTAAAGCATACCAGATGAGTTCGTGTGGTACACGGTCAAATGCTTTCTCTCGATCCAGAAATGCAATGTGAAGAGGGCGATGCTTCCCATGGTGTTTCTTCATGAGTAACTGTGCAGCATGTATTGCGTCAGTAGTTCCGCAGTTTTTGACAAATTCGGCTTAGTTCACGGTTATTTCAACGAAAACGGTTGTCAAGAATGTGTTCAAAAATCTTCATGGTATGCGAAAGTAACCGGATCGGACGGTAATTAGAATATTCTGCTGGACTACCTATCTTTTTCCATATTGGAACAGTGGTACTTTCTTGCCAGTCAGATGGTGTTCTTCCTTCTTGAATAACCCGATTAAAGAATTCACTGAGCCACAGTGTTGGGTCCCAACTCTTCGCTTTCCAGAGCTCAGGTGCGATGTCATCAGGTAATGTGGCTTTTCCCGATTTCATTCGGTTTATTGCCTCCTCGACTTCAGTTGCGCTGACTGGTGGAACTGCTCCAAATGTCGGCAATGATTGTGGAAG
Source organism: Hermetia illucens (assembly GCF_905115235.1). Lineage (NCBI taxonomy): Eukaryota > Metazoa > Arthropoda > Insecta > Diptera > Stratiomyidae > Hermetia > Hermetia illucens. Next base: position 128,201,451 of record NC_051849.1, on the reverse strand, counting down.
TGGAGGATGAGCAAATTCTTCAGTTGAAATCTGTTCGAAGTATTCTCGCCATCTATCCATTGCGGCTAAACGGTTGGTAGGCGAAGTACCGTTGTTGTCATTAACGGAACAGAAATGTTTGATATCCTGTGTACGTCCGCTACGGCTTTTAGCAAGTCGATACAGATTTCTCTCGTCATCCTGAGCGTCCAGTTTATCGTAAGGATTTTGTAATGGTTCGCTCGGGTGACAGCGATGGCTTTCTTTGCTTCACGGTTGGCATTCTTACAAATTTGGCAATTAGCAAGCGTTTTATCTTCGAGAAATTTTTGGTAGAAGCGGTACTTTTCACGGATCTTCATTTCAGCATCATCATTCCAAAACCAAGTATCTCGGTTGATGCACCACTTACCCGGCTTGGTGACCACGAGGGTTGCAGAGGCCACTTTGTGGATCGTATCTTTCATTTGGTTCAATGATTCTTATCATTCGTAATGATCGGCAATCGTATGAATGGATCGTTTCTTCTTTCTTCCAACGAAATCGCCACCATTTAATGCGTCGAGGGCCAGTGCATTGCTCACGCCGTTTTATCAGTGGCTTAATTCGCAGGACGGCAATCAATGGCCGATGTTGATGTGCGGTGGTCTCATGGGGAACGGCTTTGCAATCAGTAGTAGTGGTGGAATGTTGGCTCCTTATGAGAATATAGTCGACTTGCGTTTTACTGTTCGCACTATAAAATGTAGGAAGATGAGTCAATCGTTTAATGAACCATGTATTTATAAGTACATGGTCATGGGTGTACGCAAAATCGATTTTACGCTCGCCATTCTGTTACTACCCTGTCGCCGGTAATGATAATATAGCCGTCAGCAGGCACGTGACAAGTCTTTTCACCGAGAAGTTGCCAGAAGACATCTTTCTCGACATCAGGTCGACCTGTCTGTGGTGCGTACGCGGTGAAAAAGTGAATAGTGCGATCAGCTTCATCAGCCGATCATCAAATCGTTCGACTTCTTTAATGGCATCACGGAAACTCTCTGAGATGGCAATGCCAATACCATATTGAGTGTGTGGGCTACTAAAATAGAGAAGCTTAGAGCCATTTTTACCGCGACCATCGGGTTTCTTGCAGAGCGCAGATATCAATGCGTCTTTTCCGAAGGGTTGTTGCGAGTTGCTCGGTCTTTCCAGTTAGGGTACCAACATTTAGCGTGCAGACACCGTCCTGTCGCGTCGACTGAGGTGGACGCCCTAGCATTTATTCGAGGCTTGGGACTCAATTCGGTCATCATGTTTGTAACGACATTGGACGTCGCGAGACCTGTCACCAAGAGAGATTAGGTAGGATTTAGCATAGTGGAATAACACCAACTATACTCTATTTATCTCTCTCCCTGATCTCAGAATTTTATTTTTGTTTGACTAAGAATAGTACAGAGTACGTTGCCTCAAACCCTCCTCCTTTACCTGGTCTTGGGACCAGCATACTATGTTAATAGCATGGTGCAGTTGAAATGGTCGAAGTTATGGAGGCGATAAGGCGTGAATGTCCAGAGGTGACCAATGCCGGGATAGGTATCACCTCTGTAAATGCTCTAGGCCAAATACTTGCCGTGGTGGAAGTTTCCGAGCAATATGCGAGGAGACTCCTTTGCAGCGAGAGAATCAAAATTGGATGGGTATTATGCAGTGTACGAATGCTGATAGTCCCTACTAAGTGCTACAAGTGGCTGGCCTGTGAACACACGTCAGCAGCTTGCAAGGGACCAAATAGGAGAACAGCATGCCGGAGATGTGCAAAGTAGGCCATCAGGCGACGACTTGCAATGAGCGAGAGTTGCGTTCTCTGCAGGGATCGCGGCGCGTCTGGTGAGAGCGTCGCACATACTGTGAGATCAGGACGGTGTCCAATCTTCAGGGCGAAATTGGAAAGGACTAGGGTGTGAATGGCATGTTCCGCAATTTATAAACTAATATGCGTCAAACCGCACTGGTCAAACAGGAAGAATAAGGATAGGAGGATATAGCTTTGAGACCGTTGACAATTTCTCCTATCTAGGATCGAAAATCACAACCGATAACAACTACGATGATGAGATCTGCGCGCGGTTGTTGTCAGCCAACAGAGCCTAGTTCAGCTTACAAAAACTGTTCCGCTCCAAACTTCTCACCGTAGGGTTAAAGCTCTCAATGTACAAGACTATGATCTTGCCAGTCCTCATGTATTCTTCGGAAACTTGGATTCTTAGCAAGGAAAATTGCGAACTCTTGGCCGCGTTCGAGAGAAGAATCCTCCGAAGAATTTTTAGCCCCTACATAAGGATGGACGTTTCCGTAGCCTACACAATGACGAAATCTATGAGCGATACCATGACCGTCCGGTTGTGGATAAAATCCGGCTAGATAGGTTACGTTGGGCGGGTCACTTAATCCATATGGATGAGGATAATCCAGCCTGGAAAGTCTATAAGGCCAATATCTATGGTAGAAAAAGAAGACGAGGCAGACTCTGCCTAAGATGGAGCGATGGCGTAGGCCAGGACGTCAGACAGCTTTTAGGGATATCGAGTTGGTGGACCTCGGCGCAAAACCGGGAGTTCCTTATTAAGGCAGGCCTAGACCGGATACCGGTTGTAGCGCCGTTGATGATGAATATCCGTCGGAGTCCAACTGCTCCCCAGTTGATAGCACAGTTCGTTGCGGAGGTAAATGCTGATCTAGTGCAAATTAGTGAGCAATACCGAAACAAGGACGCGGCCCTATGGCATCTCGGCTTGTCGGGCAACGGTGCCATTTGGGTTCGGGAAAACGTTCGACTTCGTGTTCTTGTCCCGGAAAATCGGGGCTCTGGGGAGGCGAAGTACCGATCAGGTGGGCGGGTTGATGTCAATAGCGCGAAAAGCGCCGAGGATTGCCCCCTTTTCACAATGAGAGAGCTCGAAAAAGCGGTTCTCACTATGAAAAACAAGAAGGCGCCAGGTGTTGGTGATTTTTCGACAGAAGTTTACAAACCGGTGTTCTGCCAACGGCCAGAATTGCTGCTTGAGACGTTCAACGCTTGCTTGAAGGAGGGCATTTTTCCTTGTCGCTGGAAAGTGGCCAGACCCGCGCTGATCAGCAAGGGTGAAGGAGACCCGGAGTTCCCGTCTGCATACCGACCGCTACACGGCCGGGAAAGTGCTCGAGAAGCTCATCAAGAGTCGACTCGCTGAAGCGATCCGGGCTGGCGGGGACTTATCCGCAAGGCAGTTCGGGTTCAGAACAGGGAGATCCACAGTTGATGCTATTTTGGAGGTTGTAGATGCGGTTCATCGAGTCGAGGCACACAGTAGTCGATTTCGATGGATAGTGCCTTTCATAACGCTTGATGTCAGAAATGCCTTCAATTCCGTAATATAGACAGATATGCTAAGAACTTTGAAAAACTCATTCCACGTATCAAGCTATCTCTTGCGGATATTGAGGGATAATCTGAAAACCGCTCCCTGCTTTATGAGACGCTAGAGGGCCAAAGGAACGCTAAGGCAGACACACCTTAGTCCTTGGACCCCTTACATTTTGATAAAACTGTGTAAAGTTGTCAGAATCATTTAAATTCGGCGAGGCAGGCGGGCGGGCCGGAAATTTTCGCGAAGCTTAGTCCTCTGATAAGACTTGGCGAAGAACTCTGTGCCCAAAAGGAAGATTGGACGATAGCATCGATGTCGTGGGGATACGTCACCGAGCTACCACTCGGTCAGGAGAGCCATCCTTCGTCAGTTTCACAAATGAAAGAGGTGACACAGTTGAGTTGACTTTGCTTCTGAATTTTGTGGGACGTGGTGAAGTAAGCTAGCCTTAACACAACATTTGTTTCAGCGGCCAGTTGACGTTCAGTAGGGGCCCGGTCAGGCGGCATGAGGTTGTAAAGGCAGCTCAGTGGTGGCGGGCGTCAGTGAGGTACAGGAGGAAATGTGTGGTGGCGCTAATATAGCCTTAGTAAGGCAAACGATCGAGGAACGCTAATTGCAAAGTTGGATGCAAAATCTTGTTGCCGGAACAAAATTCTAAGTCTGAGAAAGCACACAAGAAGCGCGAAAATTAGCCGTTTCACTTGCGAGAGTAAAAGTTTACACATTTCAGCAAACTTTAACTTATGCCTTAAGTAATAAAAATACCAAAAGCCAACTGAAGCATTGGAAATCAATATTAGAAGAATATAATTATGAATTACAGTATAAACCCGGTAAAGCCAGCATTGTTGCTGATTCTCTATCACGGCTCCCAAGGACACCCGAAATTGATTCTTTCACACCCACCTAGCATAGCGACGACAGCTCCTTACATAATTTAATCCCTTGTGTAGAGACCCCCGTTAACGCATTCAGAAACTAGTTTATTTCAAAGTTTGGTGACGAAAACAACACAACTACACGAGACATACAATTGAACAATAAAATTATACAGAACAAGACTTGAATTGCATTTTAAATAGATACCTCAATTCTAACACCATAAATGGACATCTTTGCGATGAAAGGACGAAGGGGCTTATACTAGAACCCTACCCAAGGCACAACAGTTAAAAAATTAGATCCACACGCAAAATTGTAGAAGATATCTCTAATGAAACGAACGGGAAGAAAAGATAATTAAAATATATGGATGAGCCCATCGTAATGCGGAGGAAAACCGTCTCCAACTATTACAACTATTACTATTCCCTAGAATGTCAGCGAAGATCAAAAGATTGGTCAATCAATGCACAACCTGTAAAGAAAAGAAATATAACCGCCACCCAAATAACCCCTTCATCAACGCAATTGCAGTACCTAATTATTCAAGACACACAGTCCTTATCGATATCTTTTCTACAGAAAAACATCCGGTCTTGACTGCAATAGATAAATTCACTAAATTTCTCAAAGTTCAGCTTATACAGTCAAAATCAACCCAAGGCGTTAGACAATCTTTTAGAGACATCTCTTCTCTTTTGCATCACCGAAAATGTGGTTATCGACAATGAAGGCGCTCAATTCTACTAACCTCCAGGATGAAGGATCAGGTACTGATAAAAGTCTACAAGTCTACTGAATGGACAAATCGAACGTCCATATTCCACCTTAACTGAAATCATACGGTGTCTCAAAAAGGAACAGCCTTCGTTATCTTTCCAAGAAATATTGGAAAGAGCGGTATACGAATGTGATTTCACAATACAATCCACAACAGGCAGAAAGCCAGCAGAATTAATCATGGATTCACGAAATTTAGACTTTTGTTTCGTCTCTTTGGATGGCATTCTCGTCGCAACTTCCTCCGCATCCGAGCATTTGGTACACGTCGACTGCATTTTCCTCGACAATATCCTAAGGTTGAAAATTTCTCCCGCTGCAGATGATGGGAATACAACCCGACCCAGACAAAGTGCAAGTTATCATTAGCTTTCCCCTGCCAAAGACGCCCAGACTTTAGAAAATTCATGGGTGTGGTAAACGGCCATCGTCAACTGCAGCCCAAAGTCCTTCATCAGCAAGCTTCACTCAAAACTTTCCTGTCTAGTCCTAAAACCAAAGAATGACGGAAGGTTGTATGGTCGGTCTCCAGGGGCCATTCAAGCATTTCAAACAACCACACAACCGCTGGATCCACCCCTAACCGTGTTCGTCGATGCCTCAGATAATACAGCCGGCGCTGCTCTTCACCAGTTGGTGTACCGAAGCTGGCAACCGTTCCATTTCTTCTCAAAACATTTGAACCCCCGCAACGGAATTATAATCCCTATAATCGTAAATTACTAACCGCGTATCTGAGAATCAAGTACTTCCATTTTTCCCCTCAAACCAAGTTTTTCACCTTGTTCAGGGACCATAAGCGTTTAACTTTTGCCTTAAGTCAGAAGTCCGACAAAACGCCAATTTCGAAAATCGCACGGCTATAAGTGTTGCCTCGATTAATAATCGGCATATGCGATGACCTGAGCCAATACCTCTGAAGGGTATTGCACTTTTTTCTCAGTTTCAAACGCCACCGGACAACCGCATACCATCCGCAGTACAATGGGGTACTAGAACGTTGGCATCGGGCGCTAAAGGCCTTTGGTTCTTCTTGACCGTCCGCGAAAAGTTTGCTGTTAGCCTTCTTGTTCTGGCGTACGCGGAGAATCTACGATTACCCGCCGACCTGGTCCTCGACAAAAGAGATGAGCTTGGAGAGACCGGATTTTTGCGCCTGCTACGGGACGTCATTCTTAGATTGGAACCGCCTTCACCATCTTAACACGCGTGGCTAGCGATCCATCCCTCTAGGGAGCTTGAAGTCTGTACCCATATTCTGGTGAGGACTGATGCCACTCGGAGGCCGCTGCAGCCACGGTACGAGGCGACCTCGACCGTGGGGAGCCGGTTGCAGTTTAGACAAACCCAAGACGGTCCTTAGACAGATTGAAGCTTTTCTTCAAAGAGGCAGACGGCACTGGAAGGAAACAAGAACGCGTTTACGTTGGCCCGATGATCGTTCTTAACCTTATATAGCTCGATAGTGGAAGAAGTATCTTGCTAACCGGACGGCAGATACACTGAGTAACCCGGCCTAAAATATCGATGAATATTGGGCCGCCATCTCGGATGTTACGGAGGTCATCGACTACGTTCCAAAAGGGGGACACAAGATCTGGCTTACAGTGGAATCCTGGAAGTGAATCGGTGAACGGAAAGGATTAAAGGTCAATTGACCGCTGACGATGGGGGCATGACGTGCCTGAAATCCGATACCGTGCAAAATCCCGGAAAGTTTGACATATTTGTGCGCCTTGACAAAAAACAATTTTCAATTGCGCCGGTCGGAGAAATTAAAATAAAATTAGCCACTCAAATCATGGATAAAGAAAAACTCCTCTATGCAACGCCAGAAGAAGCATAAGAGTTCTCGATTGTTAAAATTATAACAAATCACTCCTCAGTATTGTCTATCGTTAATATCCCAATCACATGGGAAGAAACTTTTGAAAAAGTTATAATAAAACCTCCAAAAATGGAAATGCAACATGAAGGGAAAAGCAATATCTACTATCCCTCAAAATGATGAAAGAGTTAAGTATTAATAACACGAAACAAATCAAATTATTTCGAGCTGAAAATGAAAATGAGAAATGGACCAGTTACGGCCTCATATTATTTGTCATCCTGGTTATCATAGTTTTCTTACAAAAATACAAAGGGCGTGCAAAATGCCACACATCAGCTAATAGTTCACCAAGCATATTCCAAGATCTACAAAAGTTTTGTTAGAACTGATGGAGGGAACAACAAAACCTTATTAGAATCGATTCGCACAACCGATTTATTTGGAAACGGCTCGACCGATTGTCACGAAAATTTGTGAGAGTATGTGGTCTGATGTTCCCTTTACAAATAGCAGTGACGCCATTTTGTGTTAAGTTTAAGAGGGCAATTTTTTTCTTCACCGAATGTAGTCACGTGGAATACCAAATGAAAGGGCTCAATTAGTACTTTCCGAAACTTGCCCCACATTCAATATCGGGTCTAAAGTAGGGGAGTGAGTGCTCAAAGTATGACCCACAAAAAGTGGTCTCGTTCTCAGAACCTATCCAACAAAACAACAAAATCTAGGTCACAAAATACATCCCGTTCCGAATCTGTACGAATAAAGTTAATAATAGTATATTAGCATATTTTAGAAATTTAGCCGCAAGCCGGATACTAGAACTACAAAGTTTTGCATTTATATGAATAACGTCTAGGGCATAAAATTTACCCAAAACATAATATTTGGGAGATAGATATTTGTCTACTCATTGTAGTCTAGCCTAAAATTGCTTAGCAACTTTATAGTGATGAATGGGGTAAGTGGCTCCCGAAATATACATTTACATTTAAAATTACAAATTGTAGTTTGGAGGAAGCTACCCCTGGTGTATTTATTTTACGCAATATTTATTTGAGAAACGTACTACTTAACATTTCCGCCCCGAGGTAACATTTTAATTAACAAATGAAATTGATATTGGTTGCATCTGTCCGCCAAATTTCGTTCGGATTGGTCTAGCCGTTATCGAGAAAAGTGGATGTAACAGACAGACAGACAGACAGTGAATCGATTTTAATGAGGTTTCATTTTACCCAAATTTTAAACTATGCCGGAAGCTGGCATTTCGGGTATAAATGTTTTGACCTCATCTTATGTGAGGAACTTTCTAGGCACATTTTTAAGGTTTTGTGTGAAACAAAACCTTATTAGAATCGAGACGGTGTCTGTCTGTCCATCTGTCTGTCTGTCTGTCTGTCTGTCTGTCTGTCTGTCTGTCACACCCGATTTATTCGGAAACGACTAGACCGATTGTCACGAAAATTGGTGAGAGTATGTAATCTGGTGATCCCTTTACATGCAGTAAGTGGCGTCATCTTGTGTTAAGTTTAAGGGGGGGCTCCCCATACATGTAAACGGAGGGTGCAATTTTTTTTTTCACAGAATGTAGCCGTGTAGGGTATCAAATGAAAGGTCTTAATTAGTACTTTTCGAATCTGGTTCAATATTTGATATTAGATGAAACATAGGGGAGTGAGGGTTGAAAAAATGACCCACAAAAAGTGTAACAGGTCTCGTTCTCAGAACCTATCCAACCGAAAAATCTGAAAAAAATCACAGTGGTGCATCTCTACTAAATCTAGGCCTCAAAATATATCCGGTTCCGATATCTGCACAAATAAAGTTAATAATAGTATATTTCCTCATTTTAGAAATTTACCCGGCACCCCCCCTTATGTTCATCCCAGAAGTACAAAATTTGGCATGCGTGTAATGAAGAACATAATGCACAGTTTGGTCAAGTTTGAAGAAAATCCAACAATTATTAACAAAGTTATGGGGGGTGAAACTTTACAATTTTTTGTGAATTTCGTGCACTCTACAACCTGCATGACGTCATCATCACATATCAATTCGTCAATACCACAACGAAATTAGTGCTTATGAATTGGGTCGCGGAGAATTATTTTGTTTTAGTTTTTTAGTTATTTGTCAGCCAGACATGTGTGTATGTAGGTATATAATAGATGCGTGCTAATGAACTTTGTGGGTAGTGCCTAATTCAAATAGATATAAGAAGTAAATCGGAAATATGGGTACGATCAATTTATATACGTGCATATATGTGTACAGTATTCGGTAATAGGCAGTTTGTTTGTTTAGGGTGAGCGTGATATCTATGGCTGTAATATGTACGTATGTCTCGTAGTTTGGAAAAATATGAAGATTATGTTGGATTTGTAGCTATATACGGACAGAAAAATGTGCGTTGAAGTTTCTCACATAAGATGAACTCAAAACCTTTATACCCGAAGCGCGAGCTTCCGGTATTCCGACTTGTTCCATTTGTATATGGCAAAAAACCCAAAATATTGCTTCATATTTTTTTTCAAATTACAAGATATACGTACATATGGTAGACGTAGATATTGTGCTCACCCTAAACAAACAAATATTGCCCATTACCGAATACTTTAATTGCGTGCGTATGTATATAAATTGATCCTACACCTATTTCCGATTCACTTCCTGTATAAACTACTATAGAGGTATCACGTTGCGGAGTACCATCTATAAGATATTCTCTGCTATCTTGCTAGGCCGGATAGCCCCATACGCCCAGAATATCATTGGCCCATACCAAAGAGGCTTCACTCCAGGCAAATCAGCAACAGATCAGATTTTCTCTCTGCGGCAAGCGATGGAAAAACTGTTGGAATATGGACAACATTTGCACCATCTATTCATCGACTTTAAAGCCGCCTATGATAGGATAGCGAGGGTAAGACTGTACACTGTCCCGCAGGGGCTGGCTCCTGATAGACGCCACAACTATCACCTTGGCAGAGCTAGGCTCACATCACCCCATCGACGTCGACAGGGAGTTGACGGCTCCGGGGAGATAAATCTCCGGCAGCGCGTATGGCTTCAGCGAGTCTACTTCTGATGAGCTTTTCGAGCACTTCCCCAGCAGTGTCAAGCATACATAGTGGGCGGTATGAAGACGGTAATTCGGGGTCGCCTTTCCCCTTATGGATCAGCGCAAGCCTCGCAACCTTCCAACGAGCAGGAAAAGTGCCCTCTTTCAGGCAAGCGTTGAATACCAGTTGTATACTGGAATACCAGTTTGTATACCTCTACTGGAATACCATCGGGTCCTGGCGCCTTCTTGTTTTTCATAGAGAGGACTGCCTGTTCCAACTCTTTTATAGAGAAAAGTGAACAGTCCTCTGCGCTCTCCGCGCCGACGTCATCATCCCATACGGGGTGCGCAGGGAAGAGTGCCCTTACAATGCGGTCCATCTGCTCGGCCTTACGTGAACAGGCTTTCCGCAGAGCCCCGATTTTTCGGGTTACCAGTTTGTAACCGAGTCCCCACGGATGCCCATTCACCTCGTCGCCCAGATCGTGCCAGTAGCGACCTTGGCTCTTGTTTATTCCGCTGCGGAGTCTCCTTTTGGCTGATTTGTACTCCATCATTATGGTACATGCCTCCTCCCGGTCGCCTAATCATTGTGTTAAGCGGCGAAGCCTGTGACACTTCTTCCGGAGCTCTGCGATTTCCACTGTTCACCAATACATGGAAGGTTTGCCGCGCCTCGATGATTTCCTGGGCATGGAGGCTCCGCAGACCGTCCTTATCAGGTTCATAACTGAATTGACGACAGTGTCAGCTGCGGCCCCACCGCCCCCAAGAGTACCCCTCAGCGCAGCCCCACCTGTTCCAGAATTCGTTTTCCTCAGAAATCAGTGTGAAGCATGCCCCATTCAAGTGCCCTAGCATTGAAGTCACCCCCGACCAGGATCCGCCCATCCATGCTTAAGATAGCGTCTTCCAAAGCATCAAGCCTCCGGCGAAAGTCCGGCATCGTCTCATTCGGCGTAAGATAGACACTAAAACACGTTATCCCTGAACACCGAATCCAGACAAAGCCGCCCCCTCGACCTTGGGCCAGAATCCTAAGGAAGGTGCCGTCCCGAACCCAGATGGCAGCGGTACCTGATATGTCTGGGTGCCATGAAAGTGGGTCCTTGTTTCGGTACTGCTCACTGATGAGTACTAAATCAGCTTTGGTCTCCGCAGCGAACTGAGCTAGCAACTCGTGAGCGGTTGCACTCCGGTGCATATTGATTAGTAGGATGCGAATCATGTTGACCGTGTCCTAGCTCTTTCCAGTTCTGCTCTGAAAACTGGACACTGCCCCGATCCCGCAGTGTGCTCTCATCAGTCGCACCAAGGTCCCTGCATAGGACGCAGCTTTCCTTTTCATTGCAGGTGTTCGCTTTATGGGTTGCCTGACCGCATTTACGGCATGTTGCCCTTCTGTCAGGTCCCCGACAGTTTGCAGATGTGTGCCCATAATCCAAACATCAGTAACATTTGGTTAGGGCGGCCTGGATACGTATCCTACACACTACCCAACCAATTCTTATCTTCCCGCTGTTTTGAAGCTTCCTCGTGGATTGCTCGGTAACTTCCACCAAAGCGAGTTTTGGCCTCGGGACTTCACGGAGGTGATACCAATCCGGGCATTGGTTACCTCCGGGCATTCGCGTTTGATGGCCTCTTCTACCTCGTTCTTCTCCGTGAGATAGTCAAAGTCTCGGATTTTCACGTGGGTTCCAGGCTCGAAACCAAAGCTTTTTCTCCCAGAACCCCTTGACTGCTTCACAGAACGTGACTTTATTTATAGTCTTCGGGCCTAGTTTGACTAAGACCCCGCCACCCTTCGTTTTACGTATGCAAGACACTTGTCTCGTTGTCTCTCGGTTTAATTTTGTAACGGATTTCGCTGAGGACTTCCGCAAAAGTCTTGCCTTCCGTCGGCTTAATAAGCAAAGCTGGCGGTCTAGTCGTCCTTCATCTCCCCACCTTTTCTGTTGGTACTCCGTCCTTCGTGTCCGCCTTAGTTTTAGGCAAAGGTTTTTCTGATGGCGCGGCGTGTTGTTGTCTTTTGTTCCTCTTCGCCTTCTTCTTTTCAGCCCTTTTCGTTTTCTACCAAGTTCGCTCTGCGATAGGCTGTCAGCGATCCGTTTGGTACTCGTGGTGTTCTCCTCGGAAAGCGCGGTTTTTTCTGCCTCCTGCGGATTTTGTCTTACTTTCCATGTTCGCCTATAGTATGAAATCCTGTCCAAGAGCTCTTCCAGTTCCATTAGCCCGTTTTTCACCCAGTTGCCGACGTTTTTCTGGAGGAACGTCGCAGATCGCATGTTCTTCACAACTGCCGTGCATTTCTTAATAAGCCTTTCCTCTTCAGCTTGCGCCAGAGTAGTCGACAGTCCTCCCACTCGGCTTATATGTGAAACCATTTGATTAGTTTCGGCAGTTTCCACTGTGCCTCTTTCCCCAATTATAGCACTGTGCGGTATGGTCTCGGTTCCTATCTGCGTTGCAGGTGCCGCATCACTTTGAGAGTCTTTCCCTCCGTCTGTGCGTCCCGATGTCTCATCGGGTATTTCAGGCCTTGTTGCGTCCTTCGCTGGGGGTTGGGGCGAACGGCGCATTTTCGTGCTGCAAATAAATGCAGCCAGCTCTCCATTTCTACTATCTCCTCGTTTCGTCCGTTTTTATTCTCCATTTGAGTTGTTTACCAGCGCATTCTGTGCAAGGGAGCGGGCCGTAATAGTCTACCCCAGTTCCCTGAGGCCTGGCCTACGCTTAGCCGTTCCCGGAATTCACGGAGGGATCAGCGCTCGCTCGGGGCAACGCGGTCTACTAACACCGGTTCAATGCACACTACCCGACCAAAGTCCCGAAGGGGCTAGCTCCTGATACACGCCACAACTACCACCTTGGCAGAGCTAGGCTTACATCACCCCATCGACGTCGACGAGGAGTTGTCGACGGCTCCGGGGACTCCCAGTGTGCCCCGGCGTGTATCGGTCATTAATAGTTCACTCTTAACCGAGAAACTTTCTCGAGGCTACTACCTAGGACGCAAGTATTATGCCAGCTAGGGGGTCGGAACTACTTGCTCGGGCACCTCGGGGACGCCACTCCCCGTATCGTAAACGACCCGTGAAAGATCGTTGACCATCCCTGAGGGATTGGTACGATCCTCTTTAAGTTCAAACTACTGGCATATGCTGATGATATCGACATCATGGGAAGAACCACCCGAGACGTACAAACTGCCTTCATCCAGATCGAGCAGGCGGCGCGAAATCTTGGACTGCACATCAATGAAGGCAATACAAAACATATGGTGGCAAGGTCAGCACCGAAAAACAACCAACCTACAACATCAAACCGCACTGGACAAACGGTAAGAATAAAAATAGGAGAATACAACTTTGAGACCGTTGACAATTTCTCCTATCTAGGGTCGAAAATCGCAACTGATAACAGCTACGATGATGAAACCCGCGCACGGTTGTTGTCAGCCAACAGAGCCTATTTCAGCTTACAAAGACTGTTCCGCTCGAAACGTCTCATCATAGGGTCAAAGCTCTTACTGTACAAGACAATGATCTTGCCAGTCCACATGTATTCCTCGGAAACTTGGGTTCTTAGCAAGAAAAATTGCGAACTCTTGCCGCGTTCTAGAGAAGAATCGTCCGAAGAATTTTTGGCCCCCTACATGAGGATGGACGATTCCGTAGCCTACACAATGACGAAATCTATGAGCGATAACCATGACCGTCCAGTTGTGGATAAAATCCGGTTCAATAGGTTACGGTGGGCGGGTCACTTAATCAGTATGGATGAGGATGATCCCACCCGGAAGTCTATAAGGGCAATATCTATGATAGAAAAAGAAGACGAGGCAGACCCTGCCTAAGATGGAGCGATGGCGTAGGTCAGGACACCAGACAGCTTTTAGGGATATCGAATTGGTGGACCTCGGCGCAAAACCGGGATGTCTGGAGTTCCTTATTAAGGCAGGCCTAGACCGGATACCGGTTGTTGCGTCATCAACGGTGGTTGTTCAATGTACAAATATACATATCTATCTAAATTAAGCACTACCGCAAAGCTTCATTAACATATACATATAAATACATACATATGCCTGTCTCGGGTAATTGATATTGACATCTAAATGATTGAAAAACTAAAACAAAATGTTTCCCCATTGATCTCCCCATAAAATGTAAAAGTTTGTTAACAATAATTGGATTTCATTCAATCTTTCCAAAGTTATGTCTTATGTTATCCTTTACACCACTGCCAAATTTTGCTTTTCTAGTATGAACTTAAGTGGGGGTTTCCGGCTAATTTTCTAAAATATGGAAATATACTATTATTAACTTTATTTGTATAGATATGAGAAGCTTGGTTCCATTTAGATCCATCTCTGTGATTGCTGGACTTTTAGGTTGCATAGGTTCTGAGAACGAGACTTACTACACTTTTTGGGGGTCATATTTTAAGCCCCCACACTCCCGCATTTCACTCTATATCAAATATGAGACCAGTTTCAAAAAATACAAATTGACCCCTTTCATTTCATGTGGGGTCGCCACTGTGCCACGTCTGTGAAAAAAAATGTGCACTCTCTTTCGCACGTATGGGGAGCCCCCCTTAAACTCAACATAAAATGGCGCCACATGTTATATGTAAAGGGATTTACAGACCACACATTCCCCCTAAATCTCATGACAATCGGGCTAGCCGTTTCCGAATAAATCGGGTGGGACAGACAGACAGATAGACGGACGTCAAATCGAATCTATTGAGCTTTTATTTCACACAAAGCCTTAAAAACGAAGACCTCTTAAGGTCAAACTATAGTGGGTATAAGGGTGCATATACAGCCCATCACAAAATATTACATATATCCGTCATGAAATAGCTGAATTAGTCGTTAAGCATGGCGATTTTCGTAGGCAGTGACTTTAATCTAAAAGATGTCATTTTGTTTGGAAATTAATAATGTTAATTATGGGTCACTGTATATTAACACTTCGTGTGGAGAGCTTAAGCTTCATATAGAAAATTCATTGGGCAGTGGCAGGGATTTTACCAAACATTGGACATATTCTCTTGGATTTTTTTCTCTATTAATGGAAAAGATGTTCGAAATTGCACCTTCGTGAAGCAAGTTCAATTCAGCAAGTTTTTACTAATATTGCTGATCGATGCGAAAGGACGTGTTAGCGCCATGTGCAGTAACAGAAATTACAATATCTGTCCATTGAATTATGAACGCTAGTAAAATATGTAAATTTTTAGGCAGCGATAAAAACCCATTTTTAAGGTGTTGTGTGAAACAAAACCTTATTAGAATCAAGTCGATGTCTGCCTGTCCGTCTGTCTGTCTGGCCTTTTTTTTTGAGGAGGTGGAAATTTTCAAAAGACACTGGCCTGCGCATGCCAGCGTGTGGGATTCTTACCTACTAAAACCACCCTCGACTCCCCCCAAGCCCCGTGGAACCACCGTACGGTATTACATTACGGGGCGGAGTCAGCTCATTTTAGCTTGGTCTCCTTTCACCTCTACGCGGCGTACGTAACCGCGCCTTTCTGGTCTCCTCTGCCTTTCGCAGTTTGCTCTGGATAGATACGACCATGGAGTTGATCGCATCCCAGTCTTCCTGACATGTTAGTATTCTTCGCATCAGATTCTCTCGTACAAGCACCTCTCCTAGAGTCTCCTCTAGGTTCTTCCTTTCCTCTACAAACCTTGAACAGTGGAAGAATACATGCTGTGGGTCCTCTGGGACTCCATCGCAGTTTGGGCAGTCGGGAGAGGTATCTAGTTTAAACCTGAACAGGTTCTGGCGATATCCTCCATGCCCCGTGAGAAACTGAGTAAGATTATAATTAATCTCACCGTGCCGTCTCTCCAACCACTCCTTGATGGCAGGGATGAGCCTGTGTGTCTACCGACCCTTTCCCGAGCATTCTCAACGCTCTTGCCATCTATTTAGCAATCTCTCCCTTTGGGCGTTCTTCGTCTGCGATAAAGGAGAGACAGACTTCGCATTATATATATTCATCATCTCATCTGCAGGATGTCAATGGGCATCATTCCAGAAATGACGAATGCTGCATCATCTGAGGCAGTCCTGAATGCCGAGCACACTCTTAGGGCTGTTCTTCTGTAGACTGAACTCAGTTTGTTACCGTTGAATGTAACCTGCAATGCCTTTCCCCAAACTGGAGCTGCATAGAGCAGGATCGAACTCACTACCTTAGCTATAATCAGCCTTTAAGCATGCCGTGGCCCTCCCACGTTCGGCATCATTCTTGCCAGGGCCACACTCGCAGTCGAAGCTTTGTCACAGACGTACTGCACGTGTGGCTTATAGCTAAGCTTCCCATCTATCATCACATCCAAGTATTTGATCGCAGGCTTAGAAGTGATGATATGATTCCCAATGTGAATACGGGCGAAATTTCTTTTTCGGCGCTTGGTGATAAGGACCGCTTCCGTTTTTTCCTTCGCAAGTGTCAGACCAGAACTCTCAAGCCAACCCTTAACAGCACTGATCGCTTCGCATGAGTATAACTCAGCACGTTCGAGATGCTTTGCGACAACAACCAGCGCTATATCATCGGCGTAGCCCGCCACTGTGGTTGCCTCCGGAAGGGGAAGATTAAGAACATCGTTGTACACGATGTTCCACAGCAGTGGGCCCAGCACCAAGCCCTGTGGGACATCCGCGGAGACAACGTACTCTTGGGGCCCGTCATCGGTGTCATACCAAAGCCTCCGTTTTTGTAAGTAGCTGTTGACGATAACTGCAAGATAACCGGGAATACCAATCTTCGCCAGAGAATCCCGTATTAGGTTCCAATTGGCCGAATTGAATGCATTTCTCGCATCCAGAGTCACTACTATGCCATATTTGCTAGTACTGCCCCTATCGTTGATTGCATCTTCGGCCAAACCAGTAACCATTTTGATGGCATGAATCGTTGATCTCGCTTTACGGAACACATATTGCCGATCTGAGAGACCTCCCTGGCTCTCAACAATCGGGAGTAATCTATTATAGATTACTCGCTCTAGCATTTTGCCCACAGTGTCCAAAAGACAAATAGGTCTGCAGGAGGTTGGCTCACCTGGACGTTTGCCAGCCTTAGTTAGTAGCACCAACTTCTGTCGTGATTTTCACGAAAATCGGTAAGAGTATGTGATCTGTTATTCCCTTTACATGCAATAAGTGGCGCCATTTTGTGTTAAATCTAAGGGGGCTCCCTATATATGTGAATTGAGGGTGCAAAATAAATACCCACAAAAAGTGTAACAGGTCTCGTTCTCAGAACTTATCTAACCGAAAAATCTGAAAAAAATCGCAGTGGGGCACCTCTACGAAATCTAGGCCTCCAAATACATCCGATTCCGATATCTGCACAAATAAAGTTAATAATTAATTAATTAAGAACTCATTCTTATGAATGCGGTCGCAAAAAAGGATTTTGTTTTAGTTTTTTAGTCATTTGTATATGAATATCAATTACTTCAACCAGACATGTGTGTACGTAAGTATATAGTATATGCGTGCTAATGAAGTTTGCGGGTAGTGCCTAATTCAGATAGATATAAGAAGTAAATCGGAAATATGGGTACGATTAATTTATATATGTGCATATATGTGTACAGTATTCAGAAATAGGCAGTTTGTTTGTTTAGGGTGAGCGTAATATCAATGGCTGTAATATGTACGTATGTCTCGTAGTTTGGAAAAATATGAAGGAATTTGCTGGATTTGTAGCTATATAGGTTAAATATCCGCTTGGGTCGCCAAGGGAGATATCCCATTTACAGTTAATTCCCAAACATTGTAAACATTATTGAGTGCACCTGCATAACGGATGCACAAACTAATAGAATCATAAACATTATTAAGTGCACCTGCATAACGGATGCACAAACTAATAGAATCATAAACATTATTAAGTGCACCTGCATAACGGATGCACAAACCAATAGAATCATAAACATTATTAAGTGCACCTGCATAACGGATGCACAAACCAATAGAATCATAAACATTATTAAGTGCACCTGCATAACGGATGCACAAACGAGCGAGCATCATAGGTATTTAAGGTAGCACTAAGGATTAGAAAAGGGGAGTCGAGTTGCAACTGTGGAAGGATGAAGATTAATAAAATATATTAAATAAATAACTACGAGTCTAGTTGGAACTGTACGAGGGGGAGTCTAGTTGAATCTGTACGATGATTAAGATTAATAAAATATATTAAATTAATAATCGTCAAGTGTTATTAATTTTAGTTATACGGATAGAAAAATGTACGTTGAAGTCTCTTACGCAAAGCCTTTATACCCGAAGCGCCAGCTTCCGGTATTCCGACTTGTTTCAATTTAGGTTAACGAAACTTGAATTTATTATTTCAGTAGGAAATGTGCGTAATATTTTTGGAGCCCAACATCACCTTACATTTATAATTGCATCTCTCAAACGATACTGCGAATACAATTTCTAATCATTGTTTTTGCACCAACGTCATTATACCACATACCTTGGGCTTCAGATAAGCCCAATAATTCCTTATCGGATTTGAGTTCGGAAAATTGCCAGATCAGTAGTCCCAGATTTAGAATTAAGATAATTCATGGTGTCTGCGGATGTCTGCGGTATCCTGCATGTATTCATATTCTGTAAACAGAAGGGGCTAAAGGTTGATATATGACACAAAGACCGTTTGTATTACGTTTTCCAAATCACAATGTATTTTCAATAAATTATATTGGATCAGGTGCTTCTTCTGGAATGCAGCTACATAATGATTTGTGCTATTGGATATTTAATCTTCTATTTCTTCTTCAAAAGTAATGCTTAACTTTCCGATGTTCCCCAAAAAGAAAAAACAAAAAGCAAAACAATATTGCAAAATCGACCAGCTAAAAATATGGCTTTCCTCAGAATGAAGCGACTGGTAGGCAAGTAACCGTTCAAATTCTATTTTACCATCCCATCATAAGTAGTGAAAAAACAGCAAAAACCAGTGGTTATAATAAATTTCTCCAGAAAAGTTCAACATAATTCGATGAACAGATACTGTCGTTTTGGTCGACTAAGTACAAATCAAAGGAAAATTACGTAATTAGAAAAGACAACGGATTTTTCTGTTGCAATGAAAATAAATTGTGTTAGACATTTTGAACGGAAAGGTGTTACTGCGGAAAATTCAAGTAAAATACTCATAACTGACAAACCGATAAAAACAAGTCGGAATACCGGAAGCTCGCGCTTCGGATATAAAGGTTTTGTGTTCATCTTATGTAAGAAATTTCAACGCACATTTTTCTATCCGTGTATAACTACAAATCCAACATACTCCTTCATATTTTTCCAAACTACGAGACATACGTACATATTACAGTCATAGATATTACGCTCACCCTAAACAAACAAACTGCCTATTTCCGAATATTGTACACATATAGGCACGTATATAAATTGATCGTACCCATATTTCCGATTTACTTCTTATATCTATTTGAATTAGGCACTACCCGCAAAGTTCATTAGCACGCATATATTATATACCTACATGCACACATGTCTGGCTGGCAAATAACTAAAAAAGCTAAAACAAAATAATTCTCTGAGACCCAATTCATAAGAACTTATTTCGGTGTGGTATCCACATGATGACGTCATGCAGGTTGTAGAGTGCTCGAAATTCACAAAAAATTGTAAAGTTTTACCCCCTATAACTTTGTTAATAATAATTGGATTTTCTTCAAACTTGACCAAATTGTGCATTATGTTCTTCGCTACATGCATGCCAAATTTTGCACTTCTGGGATGAACATGAGGGGGGTGCCGGGTAAATTTCTAAAATGTGGAAATATACTATTATTAACTTTATTTGTGCAGATGTCGGAACCGGATATATTTTGAGGCCTAGATTTCGTAGAGATGCACCACTGTGATTTTTTTCAGATTTTTCGGTTGGATAGGTTCTGAGAACGAGACCTGTTACACTTTTTGGGGGTCATATTTTGAGCGCTCACTCCTCCATGTTTCACCCAATATCAAATATTGCACCAGTTTCGAAAAGTACTAATTGAGACCTTTCATTTGATACCCCACATGGCTACATTCTGTGAAAAAAAAATTTGCACCCTCCATTCACATGTATGGGGAGCCCCCCCTTAAACTTAACACAAGAAGGCGCCACTTACTGCATGTAAAGGGATCACCAGATTACATACTCTCACCTATTTTCGTAACAATCGGTCCAGCCGTTTCCGAATAAATCGGGTGTGACAGACAGACAGACAGACAGACAGACAGACAGACAGACAGACAGACAGACAGACGGACAGACGGACAGACAGACACCGTCTCGATTCTAATAAGGTTTTGTTTCACACAAAACCTTAAAAACGGTACTTGTGATCATCATCATCATCATCAACGGCGCAACAACCGGTATCCGGTCTAGGCCTGCCTTAATAAGGAACTCCAGACATCCCGGTTTTGCGCCGAGGTCCACCAACTCGATATCCCTAAAAGCTGTCTGGCGTCCTGGCCCACGCCATCGCTCCATCTTAGGCAGGGTCTGCCTTGTCTTCTTTTCCTACCATAGATATTGCCCTTATAGACTTTCCGGGTGGGATCATCCTCATCCATACGGATTAAGTGACCCGCCCAACGTAACCTATTGAGCCGGATTTTATCCACAATCGGACGGTCATGGTATCGCTCATAGATTTCGTCATTGTGTAGGCTACGGAATCCTCCATCCTCATGTAGGGGGTCAAAAATTCTTCGGAGAATTCTTCTCTCGAACGCGGCCAAGAGTTCGCAATTTTTCTTGCTAAGAACCCAAATTTCCGAGGAATACATGAGGACTGGCAAGATCATAGTCTTGTACAGTAAGAGCTTTGACCCTATGGTGAGACGTTTCGAGCGGAACAGTCTTTGTAAGCTGAAATAGGCTCTGTTGGCTGACAACAACCGTGCGCGGATTTCATCATCGTAGTTGTTATCGGTTGTGATTTTCGACCCTAGATAGGAGAAATTGTCAACGGTCTCAAAGTTGTATTCCCCTATCCTTATTCTTGTTCGTGCTTGTGTTTGACCAGTGCCGTTTGATGTTGTTGGTTGATTCGTCTTCGGTGCTGACGTTGCCACCATATATTTTGTCTTGCCTTCATTGATGTGCAGCCCAAGATCTCGCGCCGCCTGCTCGATCTGGATAAAGGCAGTTTGTACGTCTCTCTCTTGTGATCAGTGAAATTAAATCACTAAACTGTATATTGGTGACTACTATTCAACCATGGCGCCAGCTCTAAACAAAGTCTAGACACCATAAGCAGCAAGTCCGGTGTAGCTTAATGCGAGAGTGCGTTCTTATCAGTCGTCAGGCTGTAATGATCTTAATGGGAATAGGAAAATCAGATGAGCTATCCCATAAACCTAAAAAAAAGTTGGCGAAATTTATCGTGAAGGTCCGCCCGCAAAGACTGAAGCTCCATCAAAGTGCTCGGTCGACACGTTCTTGTACGCCTCTGTACTAGCCAGGCTCGGGAATGTGAGAGGGAGAGGGGGGTGTCATCTGAGCGCTTTGATCCCTGACGCGTCATTATTACAAAATTAAAGTGTCTTTTCTACTGCGTGGGTCCGCACCGGATGTCAAAAAAACAATAAACAGGGAATTCGCGACGGCCTAACGAATAAAAACCAGAACGCAAGCAAAAATGGAAAAACAAAAAAAAAACAAGTCGGGAAACCGGAAGCTAGGCACTTCAGGTATGAAAGGTTTTGTGTATTTCTTTTATAAAAAGATTAGAGTGTGCATTTGTCCCATTAGCATGTGGCACGTAGAATATATTATGTGAAAATAACCACTTTCAAGTGATATTGACATTCATAGTCTTGAATTTGCAGAGGAGCGACAGCTTTGATCTAGTATAACTTTGATAGCGCGATTTTCACCAAATTTTGCAGGATCATGCTCCATACTGCCTAGACCGGATACCGGTTGTTGCGCCGTTGATGATGATGATGATGCTCCATACTGCAGCCTGCATTGCTGCAAAATTTTGTGATTGTAGGGTGAATTTAAGGGGGGTTTTCCTGTCAATTACTACAAATTATAGTAATGTACTATTATTAATTTTATTTGAACAGGTATCGGTATGGAGGGTATTTCGAAGCCTAGGCACCATGTAGTAGCAGCCCCTTGATTTCTTTTAGATTTTTCGGTTGGGTAGTTTCTGAGAATGGGTTCGTTAAAAATGACCACTTTCACCCCTGTTGCATGTATGGGGACCCCCCCTTAAATTCGCCGTAAAAGGATGTAACTCGCTATATGCATGAGCCTTCACAGTTCCCACATTTCTACCAAATTTGGTGACAATCGCTATAACCGTCTCCGAGAAAAATGCGTGTGATGGACAGACAGACAGACCAGGGGTTATTCCCGCAGCAAGAGGAGAGCACCGACATATTCCAACCACCTCTGAATGTGACGGCAATTCCTCCAGTCACCAGAGACGAACTGCTGGAGATCTGCGGCAGAATAGGAGACAATAAAGCGCCGGGCCTGGACGGAATACCGAATAAGGCCCTTAAGCTTCCCGTGAAATCCAGGCCGGACATGTTCGCTGAGTTGTTCGAAGCGTGCATGTCCGAAGGAATATTTCCGGCGGCTTGGAACCGACGGAAGTTGGTACTTCTGCCTAAGTCTGGTAAACCTCTTCGTCATACCGACCCATATGTCTTTTGGACACCGTGGGGAAAATGTTAGAGCGGGTAATCTATAATAGATTACTCCCGGTTGTTGAGAGCCAAGGCGGTCTTTCAGATCGGCGGTATGGGTTCCGAAAAGCCAGATCAACCACTGATGCCACCAAATTGGTTACTGGCTTGGCCGAAGATGCAATTCACGGAAAGGGTAGTACCAGAAAATTTTGCCTCGTTGTAACCCTGGACGGGAAAAAGACATTCAATTCGGCCAATTGAAACCTAATACGGGAATCTCTGGCGAAGGTTGGCATTCCCGCCTATCCACAGGAGGACAGCTCTGAGGGTATGCTCTGCCTTCAGGACTATCTCAAATGACGCCGCATTCGTCATCTCGGTCTGTTGCCGAAAATGCTAGCACATCAAGAGAATTGGGATGCGGTCAACTCCATGATCGCGCAAAAGCGCGTTCACGTACGCCGCGTATAGAAGAAATTGGATTAAGCTAGAGTGAGCTGACTCACCCCCGTGATGTAATACCTTATGGTGGTCCCGCGGGGCAGGGAGGAAGTCGGGGGTGGTTTTAGTGGGTAAAAATCCCACACACTGGTGTGTCCACACCAGTGTCTTTTGAAGATTTCCACCTCCTCAGCAAAAAAAAAAATACAGGCAGACAGTAAACCGATTTTAATAAGGTTTTGTGTTTACACCATGTTCTTCATTACACATTCGTTACACCTATTTGTACTTTTGCGATGAACATAAGGGGGGTGCTGAGTAAATTTCTAAAATGTGGAAATGCACTATTATTAACTTTATTTCTGCAGATATCGGAACTGGATATATTTTGAGGCCTAGATTTCATAGAAATGCACTACTGTGATTTTTTTCGGATTTTTCGGTTAGATAGGTTCTGAGAACGAGACCTGTTACACTTTTTGATGGTCATATTTTGAGCCCTCACTCCCCTATGTTTCACCCAATATTAAATATTGAACCAGTTTCGAAAAGTACTAATTAAGACCTTTCATTTGATGCCCTACATGGTTACATTCTGTGAATGTTGCAGCCTCCTTTCACCTGTAGGGGGAGCCCCCTTAAACTTAACACAAAATGGCGTCAGTTGCTGCATGTAAAGGCAACGGTAGATCACATACTCTTACCAATTTTCGTGATAATCGGTCCAGCCGTTTCCGAATAAATCGGGTGTGACAGACAGACAGACAGACACAGATGACAAATATTGGGCAGTGGTGACACTCGATGTAAAAACTGCATTCAACACTGCAAAGTGGACGAAAATCGTAGAGGCTCTAACCAAACTACAGGCTCCAAAGTACATTGTACGCATCGTTGTTGCATTTCTTCTTAGAAGAAGATTATATTGCGACTCGGACGATGGAGAGAAATTATTCCCAATGACGTGCGGCGTACCACAGGAGTCTGTCTTAGGTCCCTTGCTGTGGTTAATTATGTACAATGGAGTGCTGACGCTACGCCTTCCTAAAGGCGTGACAACTATTGGCTTTGCGGACGATATCAGGGTAACAATAGTGGCAAAACGCTTAGACGAGATCGAAATCTATGCAAATGAAGCGATATGGGAGATCAATTCCTGGTTAAAGAAGTCCGGTCTATCACTTGCTGAACATAAAACGGAATTAGTGCTAATCAGCAAAAGAAGGAAAGACACGACCGTGAAAATTAAAGTTGGTGAAAAAAGAATTTACTCCCAAGAGTCGCTTAAATATTTGGGAGTAATGATTGACAAAAGACTCAATTTTAAAAAACACATTGAGTGCTCTGCAACTAAAGCATCTTCCATCGCTGTAACGATCTCGAGGATACTACCGAACATTGGTGGACCAAGACAAATTCGACGCCGTCTTATTTCAAGGGTAGTTATTTCCGTGCTGCTCTACGCAGCTCCAGTTTGGGCAACCGTTCTGGAAAACAAATCAAACTGCGAAAAACTAGGAATGGCGTATCGACTAAGTGCACTCCGGGTATGCAGTGCTTATCGAACGACATCAGTAGAAGCAGCATATGTACTGGCAGGGACAATCCCCATAGACATCTTGGCGGATGAAGGTCGGCGTCTCTACGACAAAATGTACGCAATCGGGGAGTCTATTGTACTTCGGCGGCAACTAGCACGGCGGGAATCCATCGCAAACTGGCAAAAGAGATGGAACGAGGCACAAACTGACCGTTGGACCTACCGTATCATTCCACACATTCAAAGATGGATGGAAAGGAATCACGGGAAACTAAGCAGTTTTTAAGTGGACATGGAGGTTATCGCGCTTATCTTTATCGATTTGGACACGACGAGTCACCATGGTGCCCAAGATGTGGTAACGTGGCTGAGAATGCGGAGCATGTTGTATTTGAGTGCCCAAGGTTTACAGAACACCGAACTAGGCTGGAGGCGATCGCAGACAGGCGCGGAGTTTATGTTGGAATCAACGGAGGCTTGGAATCAAGTGGTAATTGAGCTGAAAATGATTCATTAACAGCTAAGGCATGAAGAACTGCGAAGAAAGCAAGAAAGGGAGCGAACAATAATGCGCCGCAGTTAAGAACTGATCCAGTCCCACGATGCAATGCTTATAGCAGTCCAGTGGGGAGAGTGGAAGAAGAAGGAGGTGGTTTTAGTGAGTAGAAATCTCACATAACTGTATGGCAGGAGCCAGCAGTAGGTTTTTGAACCTTTCCACCTTCCAACGATGAAAAAAAAAAGACAGACACACAGCCAGACAGACGGACAGATAGAGATCGAATTGATTCTAATAAGGTTTTGTTTCACACAAAACCTTAAAAAGACAAATACCCAATTTTTTTTTCGCTTGCATGCAGATTTTTCTAATGTATCGATGTATATATTCGCTTTCATATTCCTTTCCACGAATCCTACACTACCACACCGTCCGCTCCGTAACAGCCACGCCACCCGAGTACTCGCAAAAGAGTATATATGCCAAATGTTAGTTTTAAAACGAATGAGTTAAGTTAGTTAAGCTTAATATCTAAGCTAGAAAGTAATTAATAATGTATTAGAAGTAAGACACTATGGTAAATAAAAAAAAACTTAAACTTAAAACGAATCAGTTCGCTTCGAGATTTCGGAGGGAACAGACGTATGCGAAGCAGTAATAAGAAAATCAGTTAAGTCAGCAAAGTGAAGTTAAAGTGAAGTAAAGTTAAGAAGCGTAAAGCGGAGCGCTCTGTCGAGCAATTGATTGACCTAAAGGAAGTATAGTGCAACAGTGCATCTCAACATTGTTGAGACACTGTATAATACAGTGCAGCTTACAAATAATTGTTCTAATTTCAGTGAATAAATTGAGGATTCGGAATCAACAGAAGACGGGCTTGGGGACAATAATGTCTGCCAAGAGGACAAAGTTAGTTCTACCGGACGAAATTTCGTCCGAAGAGGAGGGAACGGGCCCTACAACGATGATGGAGGGGAACTCGAGCCTCCTCATGCGAATTGCGGAGCTGGAGCATGAAAAGGCTGACATGGCCCAGCAGTTGGAGTGCCAGTTAGCACTCATCAAGGAGCTACAGCAGCAGATGGCTGAGATGAAAGCAGCCAACATGGCCGCGAAGCAGCCGGCCCACCAAGAACAACAGCAGCAACTACTGAACCAGTAGCAGCAGCGGCAGCAGCAGCAGCAACAACGGAAACAACAGCGACAGGAGCAGCAGCAACAGCAACGACAGCAACAGCAGCCAGAAGAAGATGACGGCATGTGCCTGGAAGTCATCCTTCAGGAGGAGGAAGGAGATCCCTTGAACTTCGTGCAGCGAAGGAAGAAATTGAATAGACAAAAGGTTAGTGCAACTATTGTAAGTGCCCCACCAACCGGCCCACAACCTTCTCCCCAAGCAGCTACTCCCAAAAAAACGAAAATCCCCCCAATAACTGGGTACAAGCTGAATGTACCACAGTTCTTGAAACTCATTAAAGAAAAAGGGTTGAAAGCAACCCTGAAGAACACGAAGGCTGACAAGACCGTCATCTTCGCCGAGACGGTTGAAGACCATGCTGCAATTTTCGCTCTCATAAGAGAGAAAGGGCTTCACGCCACCACCAGCACCCCACCGACCCTTAGAACCAAGTCGCTGGTTATTCGCGGTCTCCACAGGGAGACAGATCCAGCAGACATATTGCGGGAACTCAATGAAGATTACCCGCAATTAAAATTGAAAACTGTGGCCAACTTAATTACGCGTGCAGATAAGCTTCTGCACAGCCAGAACCCGGCACTCCCGATGAGGTCACAATCGGGACTATTCGTAGCCACCTTCGAGCCCTCCCAAGAGCTCAGTGAAGTACAAAAAATAATGTATATACTTTACCAGAAGATTTCGCTTGAGAAAGTCAAGCCAATTGAAGAAGTGCAGTGCTACAACTGCCAGAACTTCGGCCACATTGCCCCTAACTGTTCCATTGTGCACAGGTGCGTGAAGTGCACAAAAAAACACGTCCGCGGGGAATGCCCCACACCATCGGCGGAGGCGCCACACTGCTGCAATTGCGGCCAGACCGGACATCCTGCCAACTACCGCGGATGCCCGGCATACAAAGATACGGTTGCCAGAAGGGAAGCTGGCAAGGCGCGAAAAAATGCAGAAACGGCGAGGACCAAGCAAACGGTGACACAGATGTCACAAAGCTTGTCCCGGCCAGGTGTATCGTACGCCCAAGCAGCTAGGAATACTCTTCCTAGAGCTGCACCTCAAGCTCCACAAGGCAACAAACTGGCCTTCAAGAACTTGGTCGAAAGCCTCGCTTCCGCCCAAACAAATGAGCAGCGGCAGATTACCGCAACCCAACTACTGATGAACTTATGGAGTTAAATATAGTCACATTTAACTCCGCGTCCCTGGTCTCACACGCCCAACGTGCCACTGCCCAAGCGTTGGTTGATACTCTGAAAGCAGACATATTCTGCGTTTCGGAGACCCACCTAAACCACAGACATAATGTCAATTTCACCGGATATACCACTATTCGGCATAACAGCAACACGGGCGCTGCCCTTCTAGTCAAAAAAGACTACCATTTTGAGGAAGTCGTCATCGAGGGCTTACTAGTCTGTTCCGCTGCAGCGGCAATAGTTGAAACCATCGATAATAAACGGATTTTGGTAGTTTCCGTTTATTTCAAATACAATTCCCCAAGTGAGCAACTGGGCCACGACTTAAAAGTCTTGGGCGATCTCCAGTTAAAATCAAAATATCTTATCTTCGGTGGCGACTTTAGCTCACGGCACAAATCCTGGGGCGATAAGGCAGAAAATTTAAATGGGAAAACCCTGTATAACTGGATCCACGACCCTTTCACGCCAGCCAACCTTGAGGTGGTCTCGCCGGATTCGCCGACAAGACCCGCTAGTCAATCCATCATTGACTTTTTCCTGCTGTCTGACGAAACCAAGCAAAGTTTTCAGGTAACTTCCTGTAAAACCTTGCCAGGCATGTCCGACCATTTTGCAGTTGAACTCAAAATGGCCACAACTTCACAACTGCAGTAGCGAGTTAAGGTAACCATCAGGTCATTCGCCCACACTGATTGGGACAAATTCAAGTCAGATTTAGCACCAAGGCTGAACTTGAAGAAACTCGCTACAGACCGCAATCTGTCGGACAAAGAAATCGACGAAGCAATCATTTTGGCCACGGACGCCATCAATACTGCTACACGCAGAAATACCAGGCTTATCAAAGTCGATGAGTTTGTATACAAAAAACTCCCGCATGATATCATGCTACATATGAAGGTCAGACAGATTTGGCGCAGGAACCTCAAGCGCAACTTCCATAAAAATGGAAATAAAGTTAATGCTGAATACAAAGCATTGCTCTCCCGGATTAATTGCCTGAGTACAATTATCCGGGAAATGGTGGCGCAATACCGCAATAAAGAATTAACCCGTAATCTCGCAGATATTAAACCCGGGCCAGATATGTTTCAACATATAAATAGGCTAGCGGGGAAAAATAAGTCCCGTAATTTCGTTCTTACCAGGAACAAGGAACCAATCTGCGGAGACGCCAGAAAGGTGCAAGTCCTTGCGGAATCATTTGAGTCTCAGCTCAATACCCCTCCGCCTCAAAGTAACCCGGCAATAGTGTCGATGGTTGAAACAACTATCGCCGACTTTGTCTCCAGGCATTCAAATAGATTAGTCACATTCTCCCAAACGAACTCCTCGGTAAAACCAACGGATTCGCAACAATTCTTGAGTTTATCACAACTCACCGCCTTGACCTCAAACCTAAACGGTAAAAAATCAGCCGGACCTGACGAAATTCCTAATTACGTAATTAGGCAGCTTCCCCGAGTCTCCATCAAATTTTTGCTGGCAGTATTTAATAACTGCATAAATAATGGCTACTTTCCCACCACCTGGAAAGTAGCTAAAATAATTGCGATCCGGAAAAAAGGCGGCTCTACTGAGCCTAAAAACTTTAGACCCGTGTCATTACTATCCAATTTAGGCAAACTCTTTGAGAGAGCATGGACAATCGGGCTAGTCCAATATTGCAATCTCAAAGAGATTATACCGAACCATCAGTTCGGGTTCCGCAGCAAGCGCGGAACTCAACATGCACGTAACTACCTTCACGACACCGTCGTAGCAAGACTTAACGTCAATAATAAACCGACCGTAGCATGTGCATTAGACCTAGAAAAGGCCTTTGACTCCGTATGGGTAAACGGACTAATATACAAACTGATAGATCTTGAGTTCCCAATTCCGATCATTAGAATTGCACTAAGCTTCTTCGAAGATGGGTATTTCTACGTCAGCGTGGGGAATGAATTCTCCGATCTCTTGTCGGTAACATCGGGAGTACCGCAAGGATCCATTTCTGGACCCACATTTTATAATATCTTCACGGCTGACGTCCCAACTCCCGAGCCCGGTAC
Organism: Hermetia illucens; assembly: GCF_905115235.1. Classification (NCBI taxonomy): domain Eukaryota; kingdom Metazoa; phylum Arthropoda; class Insecta; order Diptera; family Stratiomyidae; genus Hermetia; species Hermetia illucens. Next base: position 128,171,873 of record NC_051849.1, on the reverse strand, counting down.
CGAACTTGTTGCCGATGATACTCTCATCTTCGCTTCAAGCCTCCACCCCAACAGGGCAGCCAAAGCGGTCGAGAGATACTTGAAAGACCTTGGCAAATATTACCTGGCATGGGGCATTAAGATTAATGAGGCCAAAACGCAATTCTGCACCTTCCGGAGGAAAGCTAGATACCTAGGTTCTAGAGGAATCCATAGAAAAGCTAAACGCTTGAAAATGAAGATCGGAAACACTATAGTGAGCAATTCCCAGACCATCAAGTACTTAGGAGTTAAACTTCACGAACTCCTTAAGTTCAAGCCACATCTTGAGCTCGCTATCGGTAAGGCACGCGGTGCATTCAGTAGGATCTACTTTCTTCTTCGAAAGAAGGTAGGACTCAGCACCAAGGCCAAACTGACTCTCTACAAGACCCTGATCAGACCCATTATCTGCTATGGAGCGCCCACGTGGATCACTTGCTCCACCCGAACCATATCCAAATGTGAGGCATTCGAACGCCGGATATTAAGGTACTGCACTGGTCTTTCCTATAATTGGAAAACCAAGAAGGTTGGAAAAAACGCCGAGGTATATCGGCGCGCCAAGGTACAACCTCTTCGAGAATTCGTTCTCAACTTGGTGGAACGGTTCTTCGAAAGAACGGAGAATCATCCAAATCCACTAATCCGGCGACTCTACCAACAGGGTAGCACCTTCCCATTGGCCAACTTCCTAAGGCCCTGCCAAATAGTGAGCGAAGCTCTTAAACCCGCCATCCTTTCCCTATATGATTCTCCCTGCCTGGTAGGGGTACATCGAGGCTAAGCACAAGACATGTAATGTGCTATTGTATATAGTAGGTTAAGTATTTATTGTTAGATTAAGTTTAGATTTAGTTAGTTTTAAGTATCATATTTAAGTAAGTAAGCGATGCCTTCTGGCGCTTTTAGTGCAAGCGCAGTCTTTAAATAGTTCAGTTTAGTACAAAAGAAATGTGAAGATTTATGTATTAAAATTAATGCAATTAAAGTAATAAATTACACAGAAGGTCGGGTAGGCCAAACAATTGTAATAGCCACCCATTGAAATAAAGCTAAGTTAGTTAAGCTTAATATTTAAGCTAGAATGTAATTAATTATGTATTCGAAGTAAGACACTATGAAAATAAAAAAACTTAAAACTTAAAATTTAAAACGAATAATTGATATTGTTGCGTTGTAAAAATTGCTCGTAGCCCTCGTGGCCTGTGCACTTCCGAAGATGTCAATCAGATGTCATCAGCGTCGTAGAAGATTTGAGGAAGGATGTCATGGTCTATTGAAGCTCTCCATCTCCTTGTTAGGTAGCACGAAAAACGCAGGGGGAAATAATAGCAATAATAAGATGCAATCCTGGCAGACTACGCTACAGAACTCAAATTCCTCTGAGATTTTATCACGGTACAACACGTGACATTTTGCGCCATTATATGTCGCTCTTACTATATAATAGCCTAGGCGAGTTCTTAACTTCAATGCTGAAGGGTCCAGAGCAGAAACCAAACTGCTTTCTGTCGATCCAGCTTTCGGGGCGTTTCTCAGGTTTTAAGATTATTTGAGTTACTATTTTTGTGAACCCTCCTACAAATGTGGGACACAAAACGGTTACCCTCTTCCAGAGTCTTAACGATCCTCCCTTTCTTCCTCACTCACTCTTCTTCCTCACTCTGCAGGCAGACCGCCAAGGCCGGCGGATTTACTTCATTTAAGTGTATTGCTCGTGAGATGATTTTTCTTTCTATTTAGAGGAGTAGCCCATATCTGAATATGACGGTAACTGGCCATTCCATCCACAACGGAACTTCACCGGATGTCATACGGGTAAAAACCATGGTGTGTTGTTAGTTGCACCCTCTCAGATGGTCATGAATGTGAATGAGGGGTCGACCATTAACGTATCTCGGAGGTTTATCGGAGATATTGAGACTACATGCCAGTTGTTTGTCATGGGACTTTCACACAGTAGATTCAAACCTTGCGTTATTGTTACGGAGGCTCTAGGCAGACTTTCCCTCCAACCTATATTTTTAAGTAAGCATGTGTGCTGGCTTTAGTTAGGTATCTGCGAATATTATGATAACTCAGAGAACAATAATAATCTTAAGTTTCGCTCCAAAAATTTATTGTGCGAAAAATGAGGCAAACTCAGACATTTGTCTGATACTGAAGCAAACATTCAGGTGAAGCAGGCTCAGCCATTTGGCTGATACAGAAGCAAACTTTGCCTGAAACAGACGTTTATCTGAAAAAGACATTTGTCTAACACAGCCTTTGTCTGTCTGATGTCTGATAGACGCACAGAGATTTACCTGACACAAACATAGAAGAAGATGAATTTTTTTTTGCTATCGATTGCTTTCTCTTCATAAAACAATTCTTCAGGTTTATCTTTCGAGTTTATATGTACATACTTTTTTGTCTCCACCTGCAAAGCTTTTTAAATTTCTTATTAGATATTAAAGTTCGTCCCCACCATACTTACGTACAACATGATGAGATTGTTAAATCGCTAATATTCGCTGTAATAACAGTCGTTGGCGCAATAATCCAATTGGATGAGGGGCTTGAATGTGTTAGAGCACTTCATTCAAGACCGTAACGGTATACTACAGGATTAAAGTACCCTATAGAAGGCAATGTCGTCAGAATTGCGAACCGCCGAGATTATTACCCTGATTTGACTCAGGTACTCATTCACAGCTGAGTCGACTGGTATCCGCCGTCAAATCACGATACAAATTCCATTGCCACCAGTGAGATTTGAACCGTGACCTTCCGTACGACAGCTTTGTCCTCTAATGACTCAGCTATCCGGACACACTTCGCTATCCAGGCGAATACTAATATTTCAGTACAAAAAAATCATATTCGTCGTAAATACGATTTTCAGACGTGAAAATTCAGCCGTGTTCACTTGTGTAAATACGAAAATATTCACTTATTCTAATATAAACATATTCGTATTCGCTACAACAGCCCAGCGCTCCAACCACTTGAGCCATCCACATATCTCACATATACTAAATATCCATCGCTTTAATTTTTCAATCAGTTTTTCACGACTTTTCACCTATTTAGTGTCGATCATGGTCTGAGAACCCAACCTCCAGCGATTTTCTTTGTTCGGAAGGATAACATAAAGCGTGAATGTGCCCTTGATAATATGTTCAACTTTGCCATCGACAGATTCTAATTGATGATAATGATGGATAATGTAGCTATTAAAAAATCCCAATTAATCTTCGCACAATCGATCTTCATTCAATTGAGTAAATAACTTCTTGAAAACGTCAAACGATCTTCCCTACTTTTGTTAAAAGGAGCACATTTTTCGTACCCGTTTTCGAATCAATATGCCCTCGTTCTCGGAAAAATTACTCACTTCCGCTGTTAAGTTTTTCAGATCAATATTTGAAATTTGGATAACATAACGACCTAGATTTCAGCTGGAACCAGTCTCATCGTTGCGCAGAATAAGTTCAAGGACTTCTAAAAAAAATTTGGTCAACCATTCCTTGATCAATTCAGGATTCAACAGAGATTCAGCTTTGCATTCTACTGCTCGATAATGCTATTTGATCAAACAGAGTTATTCAATCAAAAGAAACGCTTTATTCCAGACTATTACAAATACGTATTTTTATACGTTAAAATTGGAACACTTCTTAACTTTATAACTAAATCTAAATATTAACGGGACAACTAAAGGAGAGTAGGAAGATTAATTTTTTGGAAGTAACCTGCAAAATTATGAAATAAATTTAAAGCATTTTTTGCATTCAACTGTACGTGTTAGAAGTTTTGCGTTTATAATCATATGGTATCTGCAGTAACAGCGACATTTGCTAGATTTGTTTATTTTTTAACTATTGTATAATTTACCAATAATTATATTTAGTGTGCTCGAAGTGGGACTATTCCAATGGTTCAAAGTATTTATTCTGTAATCAAAATCATTATGCGGCCTATGGACATTAGTATGTAGGATATCTCAAGAAAACTATTTCTTCTGACTCCAATCTTGATCTTTCACAGCTGCACTAATTGCTTTGAGTGCTTGTTCGCATATGTCCATTGGGATTGGTCGTGGGTTCACCGACCACAACACAACCTCCCCCTCCCTCCCCCCCCCCCTCAAACACAGCGCAGTCGAATTCCACGCTTCCATTGCTTGCTTCGGAAGTGAGTTCATAAATTCGCGCATTGTTATTACAACTAATTTAGATGTAGAATCATTTAAATTCCGTATGCATGTTTTACACGCCTACAATACTTAATCCTCCCATTTTGCGTTGACAAAAACAGGGCGAGTAACCTCGCATGCATACAGTACACATGCCGGCCCCGTTATTAACACCTCCATGTCGTCCTGTTTTTCCAGCAGCGCTCGCGTCGTATGTGTACTAAATTTTAGCATTATCAGTGCTGTAAACAAATAAATTAAAGCCTTAAAACAGGACACAATTACGAGCTGCCGGTTCCGAACGAGAAGATAAATTAGCGCCAGGCGTGACTTGGAATACATTAGATGCGTTATCAGTGTCGGCTGGCACAGCAGACGGCAGTAGTCATAGATGAGACCTACGGCAACTGTTGAATATGCACTGCATAAATGCCGAGATACATTCGCACCCACTCGATGAAAAAATAAATACCAGTCGTGGGTCCATCGTAGATAAAAGCTTCGTGCAGTTGTGAATGCAATCTGAACTCGATTTGTGAATTGCATTCGCAGCACAGATGCAGCCACGGGCATTTTGTGTTTTATGTGCGTTATCTCGACAGTTTTGAGTATTTTTACCATTGATCGTTCACCCGACTACCACCGGAAGATTTTAGAGTTGAGATGCGCTTCAATAGATGTACGGTCAGTGGGGATCTCTAAAGGTATCTGAAAAAGATAACCATTGGGAGATTTTATAAAAAATCCTAAAAACGTTTGAAATGCCAGAGGGATATTTACCATAATTGATTTGGTTTTGATTTTTAAATTCATTTATTTATATATTTTACTTACATATTAAATAGATCCAAAAGTTATTACAAACAAGAATGGTTTTAACTAACACGAGACCAACTCTAGAGGCCCCCAAAATTATTATTATTTATAGGCAACATAATAACAAAGGAATCGATATGTTATTTCTATTTGCATAAAATGGTGTAAGAATAATTATTTCAGTTCGTTGTGTTTCCAAGTTTCTACTAAACAAGCTGGAAAGGTCAACCACGTTAAGGACCCGTTCTCAAAAACTTCACCACCGAAAAATCTTTAAAAACTTATGGTGGTCCATGCGCACGGTATCTAGGCATCAAAATAGTCTATGTTGAGTTGTCTGTTCAATAGTCATAGTCATAGGCTAAAAATTTACTGAGCAATATGGATGTTAATATAAAGTACCATACTGGAAAGTTTCGTTGCAGCCTTACTATTATTAACAAAGTTACAGTAGGTCAAAATTTCCTCTTTAGCGTCAAATTACGACATTCCTAAGAGATAAAATGCAAGTGTCACTTCGAATTGAATACCGCCTTAAGCGGGAAACACAATAAAGATTCGTGCAGAATGCGGACGAGAGAAGCTGCGGACCGCAGTTTCAATGTACAATGAATATTTCAGGTCACTGGACGATTATCCAGGCACAGAATTGTAGCATTGCACATAATCTCAAAGTTTCTACAATTAGCGTATGTATCTTCCTATATTTTATGTTATGAAATTCCTACAATTAAATGCCACTAAGAGTGCATTATCTGTCTCATACATAAAAAGGGAGATATCACACAGTGCAGCAATTATAGATATATCACGTTGCTGAGTACCATCTATAAGATATTGCTCTATCTTAATAGGCGTATGGGGCTACGCACAGAATATCATTGGCCCATACCAAAGAGGCTTCACGGCGCGAGATCTTGAGCTGGACATCAATGCAGGCAATACAAAGTATATAAGGGCAACTTCGGCACCAAAAACCAGTCAACCATCAACATCAAACCGCACTGGACAAACGGGAAGAATAAAGATAGGAGAATACAACTTTGAGACCATTGATATTTTCTCCTATATAGGGTCGAAAATCACAACCGATAACAACTACGACGATGAAATCCGCGCACGGTTGTTGTCAGCCAACAGAGCCTATTTCCACTTACAAAAACTGTTTTGCTCGAAACGTCTCATCACAGGGTCAAACCTCTTACTGTACAAGACTATGATCTTGCCAGTCCTCATGTATTCCTCGAAGACTTGGGTTCTTAGCAAGAAAAATTGCGAACTTTTGCCGGGTCCAAGAGAGAAATCCTCCGAAAAATGGCCCCCTACATGAGGATGGACGATTCCGTAGCCTATATAACGACGAAATCTATGGGCGACACCATGACCGTCAGGTTGTGGATAAAATTCGGTTCAATAGGTTGCGGTGGGCGGGTCACTTAATCCGTATGGATGAGGATGATCCCGCCCGGAAAGTCTATAAGGGCAATATCTATGGCAGAAAAAGAAGACGAGGCAGACCCTGCCTGAGATGGAGCGATGGAGTAGGTCAGGACGTCAGACAGCTTTTATAGATATCGAATTGGTGGACCTCGGCGCAAAACCGGGATGTCTGGAGTTCCTTATTAAGGCAGGCCTAGACCGGATACCGGCTGTTGCGCCGTTGATGATGATGAAGAGTGCAGATAAAATACCTCCGGGTTAAATTTATTTATTTTTTTAATGGAAGCGATGGAACTAATGCAAGTGATATTAATAATTAGTACATGCAACGCAAATAGAGCCTTGCCCAAATTAATTACATTCAACAATAACGGGCGACAACGAAAACGCCGCCATAATGTAAATGACGTGAAGTGCCAACAAACTATTAGCTGTCACGCATCGCATAAGTTCAATACTCCGAACTTTTTTGGGTTCCGTATTGAGCATCAGAATTATTGTATATTGCTTCATACAAGCCCATGTAATGAATTTAACAGCTCTCATTCCGGGTTCCTACTACCCGATATTTTTTTTGCACACAAATTTAAGTCATGGCTGTTCCTCAGTAGCTTATATCATTGGACATCCTTTAAATCAACATGTCATTATATTAACAGGTCACTTTACTTTACTCTTTTCAGTCGTCTCATTACTCATTTCTGGACTTCGTTACTTTCATGTGATCGTAGTTGGTGTCTGCGCTAATTACATGTTTTTTGACAATTTCACTATTAAACGATTTTTTCAGGTGACTTGCAGATCTTCATTACAAATGAACCAGGGAGAGTATACTATGCTTTTAAGCACTTTATTTTGGAACGCTGGATGCCGACGTTCCATACGGACCTTAGGATCTGCTTGTAAACTAGCCACTTTTTTTGTCGACATGGTCAGTTGTAAATTCCTCTCAACAGCGAGTACATCTGTCTGTATCTGGCAAGTAGTTCGTCCTTCTTCCTTAGAGTGTGCCTTTTCCAGCTGAGTTTAGCATCGAGTGTCACACCCAAATATTGCCTATTTCCGGACAAGATGTGCCCGTTTATCTCCTATTTAAGGTTTGTTTAAACACAAAACTTTATTAAAATCGATCCAACGTCTGTCTGTCTGTCTGTCAAACTCATAGGATATATTTATATATAAACGTGCTAATGCAATGTGCAGGTAGTATCTAATTTAGATAGATATATTTGTACATTAAACCAGCGGTATTCAATATACATACTATATATTTACATTTGTATGCTTTTGTGGACGAAGTAAACCGGAAATATGGGTACGATCAATTTATATACTTGCATGTATATGTACAGTATTCGGTAATAGACAGTTTGTTCGTTTAGGGTCAAGATAATATCTATGTGTCTTTGGAAAAATATCAGGGAATATGTTGGATTTGTAGCCATATACGGATGGAAAAATATTTGTAGAAGTTTCTCACATAAGATGAACACAAAACTTTTATACCTGAAGCGCAAGCTTCCGGTATTCTGACTTGTTTCTTTGTGACATTAATATACCTTAATTTGTTTTCGTTTAATTTTATTATCCATTTCTTGGTCCGGTCTAGAATGTTATCAACAGTTGTTTGTAGCTTTATTTTTGCGTCTTGCGTAGTTTTCCCGTGGTAAGGACAGCAGTGTCGTGCGTAAATGTCGCTTTGTTTTAACTTCTTCATAGCAAGGTATATCAATGGAATACAAAAGAAACAGTGTTTGGCCAAAGATACTGCCCTGCGGTACCCCAGCTGCAATTATTTCCAGTTTAGAGTATGTTTCACTCTGAATAGGCGCTCGGATACATATGATTTTAAGATATCGAAAAATTCTTCTCCTTATCAAGCGTCTGAGCGACATCAAGAAAAACGACTTTTGTTTCATTGCATTTGTGATCCTGTACATCTATTAGATTGTAAAATGCTTTCCGCGGAAATTGGTGAGGCGATATTAGGTTTCGACTCACAGTGATTTGCTTCAGTCTTTTAAGCAGAAGTTTCTCAAATTACTTTGTAAGAAGTAACGATATTAGGCGATACGATTCGACTATACTTGGCTTCTTTCTTGATGTGGGGACCATTATACCTTCGGCCACTTTCCATTGGCGAGGGACGTACATCGAACAGAAACTTATCGGGCTTCTGGGTCTATTGAGAAAGAAAAAAATAGTCAAGAAGAGCCTGAAAAACCACCCCTTGTAGAGAGAATGTGTTTGTGGGATCGGTTTTTAACTGCGAAGCACAGTAGAGTAGCATTCGTAGAAGATGATAGAATAGAATGGAGCACAGGGCCGTTCTAGGAAGACTCAAGGAGGGTAGCTCATGTTCTCAATAACCTGCTAAAAAGTCACTTCTGATCGAAAAATGGGCGGAGCAGCATGCAAAGTGCTTCTAATTTAAATATCTATGATCTAAAAGGATAGTAGTTGAATCTAAAGTTACTTTTGCTTTTACAGGCAATCCAAATATGAGTTAGACAAATTAATCTAAGACGTACAGTAAACTATATACTAATAAAATTACATCATCTCTTTCGTAGAATTTCGTTAATTCGATGCATGATAGGCTTCAAACGAATTACGTGTTCGGACCAAGCGGGAAGGTTTTTAAAAACACAAGATTTATTATACACTATAAAACTTTATTTGACACACAAAATTCAACTAAACGTAACTTATCCGAACGAATTTTAGAGACTGGTCACCGGAGGTTACGTTGCACCTATATTTATTATACATAATTTGCTGATCTTGCGTCTGGACTTTGTAATGAACTATTTGCTGATGTGCATTTTGTGTTTCCCACGTTTTCCAGAAATTGTCTAATGTTGCACATTGCGGTTTCATATTCTAATGGGTCACATGCAGACGGATACGTAACTTCCCCCTCCCTTCTCTTTGAATTCTCCTGAATTCGATTTTCTACTTGAACTTTACAAACTACTATTTCGTTTAAGGTAAGCAAATATTCCAAAAATTGCAAATACAATTACAAAAACAAAACCAATATTAATACCATATGTGATTTTTCTATGAACTTGCAGTTCTTCAATTTTATGTATGTTTTCAGCATTATATAATATAATATCATCCAAAATAACTTTAGCTGTGAAATTTTGATTTATTTGATTGGTTGGGTAGAAAAAACGATCTTGACTTTTCTCTTTTATGTTAGAAAAATAGTGATCGAGAATTTTAACTTGACAATTACTGAAATGTAATAATTGATTTCCGGACAAAATTAATTTTCTTGAATTATTTCCAATTGTTTGGTATTCTTAATTAGAATCGTTTCTGTATCTAATTTTAATATTTCTGTATTTAAATTTTTTATAAGATTACAATTTTGCTTGTACATACAATGTTTACTTATACTAAGTTCGTTCAAGTATTTAAGTTTTTCATATTTGTATACAAAATTGTTAAGACTAAATACAATTTCGTTTGGGTGATCTATTTCCTTATTTTGGTCATTTGGTACAGGTATAACCATTTTCAATTGGACTGTTATATATTCTTTTGGTATTTTAATTGCAAATAATACCAAATTGTTTTCTGATTTGGCCACTCCAACTTTAACGTAAGCTAATTTATTTAAATTAATTTCATATTTTTGGATTTCTTCGTCAGTGAGGATACCTGGATGCAATAAACCATACCTAGTGGAGGCAATGTTATCTTGAATATGTTCGATTCTACTTTTGATTATCTGAATTTTAAACATTTGATCATAAAAATGGTTATTTGCCATTGAGAGGTTATTAATTCTATTCAAAATAATTTCCCGGTCTCTTTTAACTATTTCTTTGAGATGTTTAAACGTTTCACTATAGTTTTTATTAATTTCAACTTGCTGATTAATTGTAGTGATTAAGTTATGGGTATTTAAATCAAGTGTCTTTAGGTGATCGTCGATGTCTTGTCTGTCTTGTGCGTCCATTGTTCCAAATAGCCATTTTTGGGTATTTCCTACTAAATTAATAAGTCCACGTTTATGTCTCGTTTCCTGAGGTATAAGGGTTCTAACTTTGTTTGTCAAATGTCTGAGTTCTGTGAGTATTAAGTCCTTATATTGTCCGTCTAAATTTTCTGCGTTCGTCCTAAAGTCAGTTATCAGGTCCAAAATTTCGGTGGTGTTGATAACGTGAAGTATTAAGCTTGTTTTGGAAACGATGTCAGTTTTGTCTAGTTAAATTTCTGCAAACCCTGTCTGCTCTTTAATTTCGTGAATATTCAATAATCCTTTCGCTGGATTAATCCAACTGAATAGTATCAGTAATGCCATGATAATCTGCAGGTTTGTGGTATTATTAGTATAATGATTATTGGGACTACTTAAGACTAATTTTTAGGAGAAGATAAAAACTTATAATAATAGTTTTCCTTCCATAATCTCTAAGATCATTCTTTTTCTTAGGTCTGGAATGTTATTTTGTGAAAAGGTTATTTCGCTATTCCTTGCGATGTACTCTGCAATCATGCAGCTGAATACCCCACAATCACTGCTATTTGATTGGCGAGGACAATCTACTACATTTTCTTTAATAAATGGAGGTGAATCTAATGGTAGTTTTCTTTTATCTAGGGATTCTTCTTTCATATATTCTTCCAGGGAATACTATAGTACTTAATTGTTTTGTTATTTAAGTTTATGATCGCCATACACCAATGAACATTATTTACATGAACAGGTACTAATATGATATCATATGCGAAGATATCAACATTTCGAGTCCATCTACGAACTGCATTATAGCCGGAATTTAAAAGGCGTGGAGCAAAAAATGTGTCCATCACATCGATTTTTGGGAGATTTTTGGAACTTTGTTATTCGTTGCGTTCTGCTATTAATTTTAGCTACATGTTAATTATATTGTCATTAAGCCATGACTGATCTATAAGTGTCCTAAGATCTCGTCGACTTATGTCTATTTTAAATTTGGATTTAATAATTTCGTCTAGAGGACCTTCGTTTAATATTTTTTCGATTATTTCCTTTTGGGTATCAGTGATAATAAAATGTTCATCCTTAGAGTAGTCTGCAAATTTGGGTTTTCGTTTAATATTAGTTGTATTGTATTTCTGTATTTAGGTAGGTGTTTCTGTCGGACTGCTTTATAGTTCTTTATAAATCCTTCAGTCCTGGTTTCATTATAATTTTCTCTATTTTTGTTAAGCTTACTTATGTATTTCTTTTTACACCTGTTTATATTTTCTTTTAACTTTTCAACGTCTACTAGTAGAATGGAACCTATGGTTATAATTTCTAATTGCTTTCTGCAATACTTGTTTAGGTGAGAATTTTCTCTTCCTTAGAGTAATAATTCTGAATTTTTCCGCAATAGTGTTATGCAATCTTTCTACGTCAGCTATGCTCGTGTGGCTATGAGCTTTCGTAAGATGTAGTTTTACACCTTCCGTCTGTAGAAATTCCTTTACTTGGATAGCATTAGATTCATTTCCTGCGATTATTCTTTCTGGCTTGCCTATTTTAGCAAAATGTTCTTCTAAAACTTCAATAATGGTTGTATGGTTTCGGTCGGTCAAGTAATAGGCTGAAGCAAATTTGGAAAATATGTCAATGGCAGTAAGGAAACAGCATTTCATTATAAAGTAAAGATCCACGTGAATAATTTGGTTGATTTCTGTGGGTGTTTCGGTAAAGCAAAATTTAGGTTTGATTGGATTGCGGTCATATTTGACTTCCTGACATACAATTTGAACCAATTCGGCTAACTTTGGATAAAAAATTTTATTTTTCAAACTGTTAAAAGTTTCTTGAATACCTGAATGTACACTTTCTCTAACGTGATACAAAGAAATTTGTTTCACTGCTTCTACTTCAGTTTTTATATCTTGTGCTCGATATGAACACCGGTTGAATGTAATTTGAGGATCGTTAGAGAACATTTCTCTAAGTTTCTCTTGTACTATATCGTATGTATTTTGTGTCTGGAAGTTCTGAAAAGATTGCTGTAATTCCTTTTTTAATATATCGTCTGAAAAGTTCACCTAGGTTTCCGAAATCGTGTTCAGTTATATAAATAATTCGCCTTTTGTGAATAATTTCTATTTCCTGTGTTTTGTTGTTGGTTAAAATTAGTTGCGTTTTATATTTATTGACGATCTCTTCCTTAATAGGAATATGATCGAGAAGCTCTTCCTCAGCAGAATGTATTGTAGCCATTGTAACGTCTTCTTCTTCATTAACAAGAACTTGTAAATCTGAATAGGAATTAGTGCGATTGTCGCTGTGTGAAGCATTTTCACGTTCCTCCTCTGTTTGATTATTTCTTCTTAAAAAATCTGCTACGTGATTTTCCTTTCCCTTCATATATTCAATTTCATATTGATATTCACCTAACTTTAATAACCAGCGTTGATGCCGAGGTGAGAGGTCTTTGCCTTTATACTTAGCATTCAGATATTTGATTGTCTGGTGGTCAGTGTAAATTTTGAATTTATTTCCATAGAGGTATGGTCGGAAATAATTTACGGACCACATAATGGCGAGAAATTCCTTATCGGTTGCGGAATAATTTCTCTCGTAAACATTTAATGTCCTTGAGGCAAATGAAATTGGATGGCCCTTTTGGGATAAAACAGCACCTATCGCATAATTAGATGCATCGGTAGTGAGTTGAAAAGGCTTAGTAAAGTCTGCAAATCGCAAGATGGAATGAGAACTAATAAGGATCTTAAGTTTTTCAAATGCGTCTATGAAGTTTGGATCATTGGGATTGACCTTTATGCCTTTTTGCAGACATTTCGTCATTGGTTGGGCTACTTTCGCATAGTCTTTTATAAACTTTCGATAATAGCCCGTTAAACCCAAAAATTGTTTTATTTGTTTTTCATTCTTAGGGATTTTTATGTTTTCGATTACGCTTATTTTTTCTGGATTAGGTTTTAATCCTTCCTTAGTGATTACATGTCCTAAAAAAGTTGTCTCTTTTTGCATGAAATTGCACTTATCGATTTGCACTTTTAATTGGTGTGCATTCAAAACTTTGAATATATCAGATAGAGATTTCATGTGCTCTTGCAATGAAGTACTGAAAATAAGGATGTCATCAAGGTAAACAACGCATGTCTTATTAATGTAGTCTCTAAGAATGTCATTCATCAGTCTTTGGAATGTCGCTGGGGCATTTTTAAGACCGAACGGCATCCATATAAACTCATAAAGACCATGCGGGGTTACAAAGGCTGTTTTTGGCTTATCCTCTTTCTTAACGAGGATTTGATGATATCCTTTAGCAAGGTCAATAGTGGAAAAATATTGGGACCTTCCAAGTTTATCTAGAATAGAATCTATATTTGGTAAGGGGTACTTATCGTCCACCGTTACATCATTGAGTTTCCTATAGTCGATTACTATTCGGAACTTTTTTTGTCCTGAATTGTCAGCCTTTTTCGGTACGACAATCAGTGGACTCGAATATTTCGAATTGCTCTTTTGGATGATTCCTTGTTCTTCTATTTGAGCTATTTGTTTTCTCACTTCCTGCTCATGGCAAGGTGGGAAACGATACAACTTGGAATTAATTTGTTGGTCCGTGGTAGTTTTTATTTCATGAACTATACTTGTAGTACTGGTCAATTTATCACCTTCTTTATAAAAAACTTGTTCAAATCGTTTGACCAGTTTCATTACTTCCCTTCTTTCTTCATTATTCAAGTGATCTAATTTCAGATGTTTTATGTAATCATCTTGGGTTTGTTCTAATACGCAAACTTGTTTGATTTGGTATGGGTTATTGATGAAAGGAATTATCTTGCCGTTGAGTGTTACTCTTTTTCGCTCTATATCTATCAGAGTATTCAGATTATGTAGCAGATCGATGCCTATTATGAACTGATACTTTCTATTTGAAAGGTCACGAACTTTCCATCTAATCCGTGCCTGTGGGGGGGATTCAAACTCTTCTGGAGCTGGAGTGTGAATTTCGAAATAGATTGTGTCTTTACCGGTAATGGTAGTGAAATGAATAGGTTTGATTTTGATTTTCTGGAAACTATTTATTCGTTCATCTACTATGAACGACGATCCAGTATCTATCAGAGCTAAATATTTCGTATTTTTTATTGTGATTTGAATCATAGGTAGTTCATCCGAGGCTAGTTGTAAAAAAAATGTTCCTCTTCTTTTGAACTAACTAGGTTTGACTCAGGTTGTTCTCTGGGTCCATTTTCACTTCTATGGGAATTTCTATTTTCGTTGTTTTGACTAGTGGATTCGACATTATCGATTTCCATAGGAGTTGCCTACTACGGCCTGAATTCATCCTAGAATTGCCTGAACTCCGTCTGAATTGTCTTGATCTATTAGGGTACTCTTCACGATTATGATTGTTATCATTGGGATTACTATTATTATTATAGTTGTTTTGAGTTGCCGATTGAGGATTATTTCTTCTGTCCTGGGTATAGTCGTTAGAGTAGTTTCGTCTATTGTAATTTGTCGTAGTGTATTGTGTCTGTTGTCTTGTTTGTTGGGAATCACCTTGATTTTGAAATGAATGATAACGTTTAGGAGAGAAACCTTTCGAGTCAGATGGGGACTGTCTATTTTTATCTTTTATGGCATCCACGTTTCTCGCTGAGTTAATATTTTTAATTTTTCGAAACTCTGGCCTAATGCAGGAGTTTTCGTATCTTTTCAGTTGCATGATTTTTATTATTTCTGATATATCGGACAATTCATAAATTTGGTCTAATAGGACGCCCTGTGTCATTTCTTTACATATATTGACCAATAGGGAATTAACATTACTTAAGTCTATGTACAAATCATTTTTATAAAATAAAATAAGCTCATCGGCTTTATTTGTAATTTTTTGAATTTCTATAGCTAAATCACTTACTGTGTTAATCCTTAAACTGTTAATGTTCCTGTAGATATCCGCTGGTTCCATGTCTGGTTTGAAGCGAAGTTTTAAATTGGACTTGATCAGCTCCCAATCATCTGGTGCGGGAATATTAATAATAGCATCCTTTGCTGCTCCTTGTATTTTTTCAAAATATATCTGTCTGGTTGCTGCTTTTCTGACCTCCTCGTCGTTTATAGAGTTCAGATAATATTCGGTGCTACTGATGAAGGCATCCAACGAAACTTCGTTTGTCCCTGTAAAGCCTGTCATATACCTAATTTCCTTCGGAATTTTGTCTCGCGGATCTCTAGAAGTTTGCTGCATGGTTATTTGTTGGAGTACTGTTGCCAGCTGACCAAATTGTAAATTTGTATTTTGATTCGCGGTTAGTTCCTGAACTGCAGCTGCTAATTGGGCTAATTCGACTTCTCTTTCTTGTAGTCGTTGATGTAATTGTGCCAGTTGCTGTTCCATGTTTTCTGGAAATGCAAACTTTCTATTCAATGAAAAATACTTATATCGCTGGAGTTTTCGGTCGTTCATTCGATGCACTTAATTGCAGTTTTATGCACTGTTCCGTTTTTTTTTGTGCTTCTTTTTGGCACTTTATACACTTTATATGCAGTATATACACTTATATATTTTATTTGGTTTTATTAAATCAGTATATCCTTCGCGGCTTCTACTGATTGGTAATATTATTATATTGGTATGTAGAACGGCTAGTCTTTTCGACAATACCGCTTTTGAAAATTTGTTATGTTTTAAATGGGCAAGATCTCGGGCAGCCTCACCCGTGTTTCAAGCAACTATTTTGGCCTCAGTTTCCTGTTCTTGCTAATTTATTTTTAAATTGACCGAATACCTTCGCGGTAATATCGGCTTAGTTTTTTGTTAAGTTTTAATTTGTTAGTCTGGGTTAGGGCCAGCCTCAGCCACTAATTTAAGAAACCTTAAGGCTTAACTTGTTCCCCGGAAAAACTTTATTTAATTAATGCAAATGAACTCGGAATTTTCCTTCGCGGCTTTCTTCCAGAGTTTTTCGTTTGCATTTATCACAAGTTTAACCGACTGCGCCAATTACGTGTTCGGACCAAGCGGGAAGGTTTTTAAAAACACAAGATTTATTATACACTATAAAACTTTATTGGACACACAAAATTCAACTAAGCGTAACTTATCCGAACGAATTTTAGAGACTGGTCACCGGAGGTTACGTTGCACCTATATTTATTATACATAATTTGCTGATCTTGCGTCTGGACTTTGTAATGAACTATTTGCTGATGTGCATTTTGTGTTGCCCACGTTTTCTAGAAATTGTCTAATGTTGCACATTGCGGTATCATATTCTAATGGGTCAGATGCAGACGGATACGTAACTAACGCTCATAAAAAATGAATGGAATAAACACACGTGAGCTAAACCTGAGGCTGGTGCTTTGGGTATAAAGGTTTTGTGTTCATCTTACATATTCATATTTTTCCATTCGTAAATGACTAAAAACTCATAATATTTTTTCATATCTTTTTCAAACTGCAAGCCATACGTACATATTACATAATATATTTTACATAAAATGTAAAACTTTCACCTTCTTTAACTTTGTTAATGATAGTTGGATTTCCTTCAAACTTGACCAAATTGTACTTTGTGTTACCCTCTATACTACTACCGTACTTCTAGTATGAACTTAAGGGGATTTTCGACTAAATTTCTATAATATGAAAATATACTATTATTAACTTAATTTGTGCAGATATCGGAACGGGAGACCTAAAATTTTTCTGTGATTTTTCCAGATTTTGGAACCCTAACCCCCTACGTTTCACCCGAGATCAAATACGGGACTCGTTTCCAAAAGTAATAATTGAGCCCTTTCATTTGATACCCCACATGGCCATATTCTGTGAAAAAAAGTGTTGCACCCTCCTTTCGCATGAATGGGTAGCCCCTCTTAAACCTACTTAAGAGTGTTACACAAAACCTTAAAAAACAACTTTCACCCGTGGAGCCGTAAAACTCCTGACGCGAGTGCCGCAATCGAAAAGAAGAATCCACGATGGATCACATCCTCGACCTATGCTTCCCCTGCCTTAGGTGTTTTCTGAGGCGCGGCCTCTGAGGTTCCCGCCCTTTCTTCACGTCCTCAAGTCATGATTTTGGGGAAGCCCTTTTATTGTAAGAGTTTGCGGGGCTACGGAGGAGGGGAGAAAGAGGAGTCTTTAAATTAATGTAAAAGAAAAATAACGAAATAAATAGTCATGCAATTACACTCGCAAGTCATAAGTAAAAGAATCAAGTATAGGTAAATTAAAAATAAAAAATAAAAGCTATACACGAAAAATAAAATAATGCTTTGGAAAGAAAGTAAAAAAAATACATAAATACAATAAAGGGAATCCGAATAAAAGTATACAAGTAAATTAAAACAAATATCTCACTAATTGGTCTCTGTGATGTCTGATAAATTCAAATCCTATGAACTGAATTTATTTAAATAATTTAAACATGACTGGCATCTACGCGTGCATGTAGTTTATAGCAACGTGAGGATCAGAATCTTAGGAAACCGACATATCATTGTTGCTAAGACGTACGTATATATACATGCTTGTATACTTTGTTTTTTTTTAATAAAGTTGTGAGCGATTCCGGTTGCTTTGCTTAAGTCTAAGTACGGAACTCTTTTGATCACTGGAGTTAACAATGTACTGGTAGTAACCTTTGCCCTTTTCTGTTGACTACACTAAATACTACATGAAAACACTTAAATTTGTTAAGTCTCCAACTTGGATCGTTCGCGCTTCTTAATGGAATTCATGACCAAACTGTGGAAAGTAAATACGGATTTGAAAATAAATTGAAGGTACTCTTTCGCCGAGCATATACCTGTCCTGGTCCTGGACGGAGCCGAGAACGGATCGTCCTAGCCACGGAACAGATTAGCAAACGTAAGCAGGCCATGGCACTACTTTTTCGATGCATTTTCTCGAATGTGGAAAGCTAAGTGCATCGGTAGTGTTGCTTTCCGCTAAATTCTGTGGAGCAGAAAAAAGAAGAAAAGACTACAATAGCCGTCAATACAAAATGAAACCGAAATGTTAGCCAGTGAACTGGGCATTATTTTCTTTTCTACAGCACAAAACTGACACCTCATGTTTATCTAAGATGAACTCCCAAAACTTCAATCTGGTTTCTGCATTAACCGGCTTGAATATGAATGATTTTCCTCCTTTGGACTTTTCATTTTTGCAAAACTAAAAATTTTTCAACCACGCGCGCTCGTTCTCTGAAGACCAAACTCACCATCTTAGACTCGCTTTCAAATTGAAGACTCCAGTCCAGCTCGTCAGCTGTCCCTCGACCGGTCGGTCTAAGTCTCGGTCCATGCCATTAAACTTAAAAGTCCAAGCGAGCTCTGCGTCAACAGCAACATAATAAGAAATAATTGGGTAAAAAAATGCCTGTGGTAAATGAATATATACAGTGAGTCAAAAAGTAATTGTCTGCTTACCTTTTCCGTGATTGACTTTTCATAACTATAATAAATCAAAAAGAGAATATTTAGTTCATGTCCTCAATTTTTCTTTATTATCCATTCTTTAGAAATAAAATAAAAAATAAACACTTCATACTGAATAACATACTCAGTTGACAGTTTCTATCATTTGTTCATAAGTAATACTTTGAATGGGGAATCACAAAATAAGTACGAAATACAAGAAGAGGAAAATTTTGGTAAGTTGGTCACTAGAATGTCATCGAAAGGGAACCATAAAACGTTGACTTTCGCGGAAAAGGAAAACATTTTAATTGAACTCAATATTGGAATGAGTGCAAAAGTGCTAGTAGAAAAATATGGTGTAGGTACATTTACTATATTTAGATATAAACAAATCGGAATACTGGAAGCTCGACGTTTCAGGTATAAAGGTTTTGTGTTCATCTTATGTGAGCAATACTCTTTGATCCTTTTTCCATTCATACACACATGCAAAACATTCCATCATATATTGTCAAATAAAATATGCATATATACATACATAATATTATAAATATATCTTATTAAACACTACCGGCAAATTTCATATACGTATACCCACCCATGCCTATCTACAGTAATTGATACTGATATTCAAATAACTAAACAAGTCGGGAAATCGGAAGCTTGTTTGTTTTGTTTGCTTCTTGCGTGAGTATATTTGAGTGTAAAACTCTCCCATTTGTACGTAGCCCGTTAAGAATATGCATTTAGCATGTCAGATATAGTACTTCGGGTTGTAAATTTACACGGTAAAGACAATTTTGAGCTACTCGAACTTTGTTACTAAAGGTATGATTTTGATCAAACTTGGAGATAATATGCTTCATATTATGTTTTATACTGCTACCAACTTTTATAACTCTGAGGTAAACTTAAGGGGGATTTTACTCAATTTTCCCAAAAATATGGTAATTTTCTACTATTAACTTAATTTTAACAGATATCAATATGGAGAGTATTTTGAGACCTGGGCACCATGTATTTTTCATGAATTTTTTGAAATTTTTCGGTTGGGTAGTTTTTGAGAATCGATCCGTTAAAGAAATGAAAGAATTTCGACCTCTCCTACTCCCCGCCTTTCTGTGATCGATCCGATCGATGCAGGAGGTGTGGGGAGAAAGGGCATATTGCCAGAGAGTGCAATAGGGACCCCAAATGCCTATTGTGCGAAGCAAAAGAGGGATAGAATAACCGGCACATTGTCGGAAGTAGTATGCCCGGAATTTAGGAAGGCCCTCACTGCAATGAGAAAATGCGGTTTATTCAAATAAACCTCAATTATTGCAGGCTAGCTCAGGATTTACTTGAGCAGACCACGTTCAAATCTGAGAGGGAAGTTGCCATCATAAGTGAACCGTATAGAAACTGTCACGGTGGCATATGGGTCACAGATTCGACTGGTGGAGCGGCGATATGGGCTTGCGGTCGACTGGCCATACAATGTACTGCAAGTCAGGCAGCCAGTGGTTTTGTGTGGGCGAAAATATTCCGGTGTATTTGTGTACAGCTGCTACGCCCCACCAAGTTTGACACTGTCTGAATTCGAGCAAATGCTTGATAATCTTTTTCTCGAAGCAAGGGGACGAAGCCCAAAGGTGATTGCTGGTGATTTCAATGCTTGGGCCCTAGAGTGGGGTAGCAGAAAATCAAATGCTAGGGGGCGCAGTTTATTAGAAGCTTTTGATCAGATGGACATGGTTTTGGCTAACGAAGGTGCTGTGAACACCTTTTAGAAAGGGGGGTCAGGTTCGCTTGTACACCTGACTTTTGTCAGCCCTTCGCTGGCGCGTCGTATGTCCTGGTGCGTCAGCGATCGCTACACCCACAGCGATCACCAGGCAATCTTCTTTGAGACATGTGTCGAGCCACAGGACAAAGAGCTATCATGCCCGAAACCGAAAAAGATTTCATGCTGGTCTGCAAAATCTTTGAATGAGCAGACCTTCATAGAGGTGTGGTTAGATCAACCTGAGAAAGCAGGCGCCTCTGCGGAAAGAGCCGTCCATTTGGCTTAATGCATCGCCAAAGTGTATGTCCATGCCTAGAAAGTGTTCATTCCCCCATAGAAGACCAAACTACTGGTGGGATGATGAACTGACCGGCTTGCCATCGAGCCAGAAGAGCGGCTCAGAGGCCAGTAGGTAGAGTCGATCAGAAGCAAAAAGAGCGTGCCCATAAGACAGCCCGCAAAAACCTCAAGCTCGCCATTCAGCGAAGCAAGAGGAAACGCATTAAGGGGCACCGCTCAGAAGTGGACATAAACCTGGGGGGGAGTGCTTATAGACTCGTGATGGGACGATTCAGAGGCCGTTCATCTCCGCAGATCACGTGCCCCACCCTCTTGCTAAAAATCATCCAGGGGTTATTCCCCCAGCAAGAGGAGAGCACCGATATATTCCAACCACCTCTGAATGTAGCGGCAATTCCTCCAGTCAATAGAGAGGAACTGCTGGAGATCTGCGGCAGATTAGGGGACACTAAAGCACCGCGTCTGGATGGAGTACCGAATAAGGCCCTTAAGCTTGCCGTGAAATCCAGGCTGGACATGTTCGCCGAGTTGTTCGGAGCGTGCATGTCCGAGGGAATATTTCCAACGGCATGGAGCGGCAGAAGTTGGTACTTCTACCTAAGCCTGGTAAACCTCCAGGTGAACCATCGTCATACCGACCCATATGTCTTTTGGACACGGTGGGGAAAATGTTAGAGCGGGTAATCTATAATAAATTACTCCCGGTTGTTGAGAGCCAAGGCGGCCTTTCAGATCGGCAGTATGGGTTCCGTGAAGCCAGATCAACCATTGATACCATCAAATTGGTTACTAGCTTGGTCGAAGATGCAATTCACGGAAAGGGTAGTACCAGCAAATATTGCGTGGTAGTAACCCTGGATGTGAAAAATGCATTCAATACGGCCAATTGGAATCTAATACGCAAATCCCTAGCGAAGGTTGACTTTCCTGAAAATCTCGCCGCAATTGTTGATAGTTATTTAACTGAAAGGAGGCTCTGGTACGACATTGATGACGGACCGCAGGAGTACGTTGTTTCCGCGGATGTCCCAGGGCTCTGTATTGGACCCACTACTGTAGAACATCATGTACAACGACGTTCTTAATCTCCTATCTTCTATCGGCCAGAGTGGTGGATTACGCTGACGACATAGCACTGGTTGTTATCGAAAAGCATCTCGAAGATGCTGAGTTATACTCAAGCGAGGCAGTCGGTGCTATTAAAGGTGGCTAGAGCGCTCTGGTCTGACACTGGCGGAGGAAAAAACGGAAGCGGTCCTCATCACGAAACGCCGGAAGAGAAATTACGCCTGTATAAAAATCGGGAATCATATCATAACTTCGAAGCCGACCATCAAATACTTGGGGGTGGTGATAGACAGGAAGCTCAGCCGTAAGCAACACGTGCAGTATGTTTGCGATAGATAGTCCACTGCTAGTATGGTCCTGGCGAGGATGATGCCGAAGGTAGGAGGGCCACGGCATACCTCTAGGTTGCTTATAGCCGGGGTGGTAGCCTCAATCATTATCTATGCGACGCCAGTTTGGAGGAAGGCATTACAGATGTCAGTTAACACTAACTACCTGAGTGCAGTATACAGGAGGACAGACTTTAGGTTATGCTCTGCCTCCAGGACTATCTCAGATGATGCAGCATCCTGTGTGGAGTTGCCAAATCTCCCATCAGGCGCGTCCCTTCGTGCGGATAAGGGAATGCTCGGCGAATGTGTCATGGCCATGCACATGCACGTATCCGGAGATGTGCGTGTATGGGCATGTTTATGCGCAGGCCGGGTAGGTGGGAAGTAAACGGCCACCCGTGGATAAAAATTGGCTATGGGAAGGATACCCAGAAATAAAACCAAACATGGAGGAGCAGAAGAAGAATGAAGTCACGGTGCAGGGCTTCGGAAACCCAGTGCCGGCGGTTTTTGGGAGTGAGCAAGCGGGCTCCCGGCCGTCGATATCCAACGACCGCAGTGCCTCAGTAGTGGGAACCTTGGCTACTGTGGCATCTAATGTTACAAGCGTACGGGAGGAACTTGAACTGGCTCTAGTGATGGATCCGTTCAGAAGGAGCTCGATTTTTCGCAGATCCCCTCCCACACGGGCACAAGCCCCCACGATCGCTACCCCCAGCGGGAAACGTATAGCGGGAGACTTCGATGAGGAAGAATCACTGACGCCAATTCACCCGAGCGATGTTTTGGGCAATGATCAGTCTGGAGCTGCCTTTACTGCCCTCGGTAAAAAGATCATGGAGCTGTGTGAGTTTATAAAGGAGCGCAGGAACATTCACAAAAATATAAGGGCCATGATAAGAGGCATCCGTTTGACGTACGGCAAGGCCCAGGATGAACGAGTAGGGAAGTCGCCGATTGGAAAAGTGAACCAGGCAACTCAAATAACGGCGGTTCAAAACACAAAAGGGGAGAAACCGGGGAAGAGGCTGCGCGAGAAGCTGAATGACTCAACAGGCCAGCAAAGCCCGAAAAGAAAAAAGGGCTCAACTCCCAAAAAGGCGGAGTTCATGAAAAGTACGTTTGAAGCTACCAGGGAAAATACTGCAGTGGCTACCTCGAGAAAAGGGATCGAACCTTCAAAGGCGGATGCGGAAGCTTGGAGGAAGGTAGAACTGCGGAAAAGAAATTATCGGAGGAAGATTAGACCGGAGGTGATTTTCATTTCCAAACGAGGCGAAGGGTCATACGCCGACATTCTCAGGAAAGTGAAGGCTGACCCCGAACTCACCAATTTGGGAGACAACGTCAGCCGTATTAGACGGTCGCAGAAGGGAGATCTTATGTTGGAACTTAAGAAATCCAAGGATGTAACTGCGGACAAATTCTTAAGCCAAATCGAGAAGACGGCAGGCCGGAGATCACTATAATCTGCAAAGATATAGATGAAATCACGACGAAGGAGGAGGTTCGCGAAGCGTTGGAGAAACAGTTCGATCTTGCCGGACTACAAGAGTCAGTGGTGAAAACGCTAAGGAAAGTCTATGGGGGAACACAAACACAAACCATCATCAGCCTACCAGGGGAGAACGCGCTCAAACCGTTGATACAAATCAACCTCAACCACTGCGAGGCGGCACAGGATCTACTCGCGCAAACCATCCGCGAGAAAAACATCGATGTGGCCATACTAAGTGAACCATACCGAAACCGCGGTGGTAGCGTTTGGGTCAAAGACCAAACGGGCCAAGCAGCGCTGTGGACTTGTGGAGAACAAGCCTTCCAGGAAATAATGGAACACCCGGAGGAGGGCTTCATCAGGGCGAAGGTGAAGGCATCCACATCAACAGCTGCTATGCTCCACCCAGCGCTACACTCGTCGAATATGAGCGGATGCTTGCTGCTCTTGTTTTGTATGCAAGAGGACGTTGGCCGATCATAATAGGAGGCGATTTCAATGCGTGGGCTCTTGAATGGGGCAGCCGGATAACTAATGTCAGGGGACGTGTTCTCCTCGAAGTATTCGCGGAGCTGGACGTGGTACTGGTGAATGTTGGGTCTTCGTACACTTTCCGGGGAAGGGGCCTGGGGTCTATAGTGGACCTGACATACGTGAGTGCCACTTTAGCCACTAGAATCGCTTGGCATGTTAGTGAGGACTATACTCACAGCCACCACCAGGCAATCTGCATAGAGATCAAGGGCGGATCGAGCTCGAAAAAGAGTTTTCACAAAATGCCGGGTGGTATGCTTGGCTGGACAGTGAAAGCGTTCGAGGGGGACACGTTTTCCGCGATGCTCAAATCCGACATATCCCCGAATGGTACGGCTGGAGAGAAAGCCACCCAGATCACTCGATGGGTGACGGAAGCATGCGATGCTACTATGCCCAAAAGGCGATTGCTCCCCAGTAAGCAACCCAACTACTGGTGGAACAACGAAATCGCAAGTTTGCGAGCCGCATGTTTTCGGGCAAGGAGGCTTTGCCAGAGGCTCAGGGGAAAACCCGGTGGCGACGGTCGAGCGGAGGCACACAAGCAATTGCGTGGCCGCCTAAAGGAAGCCATTCGGAGGAGCAAAAAGAACTGCTTCAAACAGCTATGCGACCATGCCGACATAAACCCTTGAGGCGAGGCTTACAGAGTGGTGATGAAAAGGCTGAGGAATCACCCCAGGTGACCTGTCCGCGCCTCCTGAAACAGATTGTTACCACTCTGTTCCCTTACCACGAAAATAGGGGAAGGCAAATTTATGTTCAGCCAAATGACGGCATAATACCGCCTGTAACTGTGGAGGAGCTGCGGGAAATATGTGGTAGGTTCGGTGACAACAAGGCCCCAGGTTTGGATGGCATCCCCAACCGAGCTTTGAAACTGGCAGTGAAGACTAGGCCCGACCTTTTCGCCAACACCTTCGAGGCGTGCCTAAAAGAAGGAATATTCCCTGTCCAGTGGAAAAAGCAAAAGTTGGTGTTGCTTCCGAAGCCTGGCAAGCAACCTGGAAACCCAGCGTCGTATCATCCTATCTGCCTGTTGGATACAATGGGGAAGATGATGGAGAGAGTCGTCTACAACATCTACATCGTCGAAGTCAGCAATGGTTTGTCGGAACGCCAGTTTGGTTTCCGACGCGCCCACTCTACGGTGGACGCAATTGGCATGGTGGTAAATCTGGCAAAAGGTGCACTGATTTCTGGCGGCTGCTGTGCCGTGGTGGCGTTGGATGTCAAAAACGCATTCAACTCGGCCAACTGGAATAGAATTAAACGGGCGTTGGCTGACATAGGTGTCCCCGGATACTTAGCGAATTTGGTGGAAAACTTCCTCTCAGAGAGGACTCTCTGGTACGGGACGGATGAGGGCCCCAAAAAGTACATTGTCACAACCGGGGTACCACAGGGATCGGTACTTGGTCCCCTGTTGTGGAATATCATGTGCTTGCTCTTCCCGTCCCAGAGGGGACTACGATTGTCGGCTTTGCTGATGACCTAGCTGTGGTTGTTGCAGCAAAACACCCAGAAGATGTGGAGGTTTACGCAACGGAAACAGTGAGAGCGGTAAAGTCCTGGCTAGAAAAGGCCGGGCTGACCTTGGCGGACACGAAAACGGAAGCGGTCTTGATAACGAAACGCAGGAAAAATAACACTGTAAAAGTAGAGGTCGGTGGACATACGGTCGTATCAAAGCCGGCTATCAAATACCTGGGGGTAATAATTGACACCAAATTGAGTTTTAGGGAGCACCTAGAGTATGCATGCCAAAAGGCAGCCAGTGCACCACGGCACTTGCAAAAGTGTTCCCAAATATTGGCGGGCCGAAACATTGCCGGAGATTGGTGCTAGCCGGAGTGGTGCGCTCCATCCTGCTCTACTCGTCGCCTGTGGTTGCAAACTCTCAGAGACGGAAGCAGGTGAACTCGGTTTACCGGCGGATGTCTTTGAGTGTTTGCAGTGCTTTTAGAACCACATCAGATGAGGCAGTATTGGTGGTGGCAGGCCTGATCCCGGTTGACATTCTGGCCAAAGAAATGAGTGTCCTGTACAATGCAAGACATATGGAAGGGCATGCATAGCGTAGAAATGCGGTAAGGTCAGAGTCGCTTGATCTCTGGGAACGCAGATGGGACGAGTCTGCGAAAGGTCGGTGGACGCACAGGCTCATTCCCAACTTTAGGGTGTGGCTTGAGCGAAAACATGGGGATACCAACTACCACATTACCCAGTTCCTCACGGGACACGGTGGTTGCTACAGGCAGTATCTGCACCGCTTTGGGTTGGATGATTTTCCGAACTGTCCCAAATGCGATGGCATACCGGAGGATCCCGAGCATGTGGTCTTTCACTGCCCACGATTTGCGATGGAGAGAAGGAGCTTAAACCAGATGCTGGGCAGGAGCGGGACCCCGGAGAGCTTGGTTACTGAGATGCTGGAGTCCGAGGAGAAGTGGCTTACTTACTGAAGGAACAAAGAAGGAGGAAAGCTGCAAATAGGAGAAGGATGAGTGCCTAAGAGCAAACCTACCCGCGAAGTAATACCTCAATGGTGGTCCCGCGGGGCTGGGGCTGGAGACCCGGGGTGGTTTTTAGTGGGTGTGAATCCCACACGCGCCCGCTGTTGTTCCCGTTCGGGCGGCGGAGCTGCGGCGGACGTGTCTTTCGAAGTACGCACAAAAAAAAAAAAAAAAGATGATGCAGAATTCGTCATCTCTACAATGATGCCGATTGGCATCTTGGCAGATGAGATGGCGAATATATGCAATGCGAAGCCAATCTCTTCCTTATTACAGACGAGAAACGCTGAGAGGAAGTGATCCATAAATAGATGGCAAGAGCGGTGGGAACGCTCGGGAAAGGGTCGGTGGACTCACAGGTTCATTCCTGCCATCAAGGAGTGGTTGGAGAGACGACACGGTGAGATTAATTATAATCTCACCCAGTTTCTCACGGGGCATGGAGGACATCGGCAATACCTGCACAGGTTTAAATTGGACACCTCACCCGACTGTCCAAATTTCGATGGAGTCCCAGAGGACCCAGAGCATGTATTCTTCCACTGCCCGAGATTTGTGGAAAAAAGGAGGAAAGTAGAGGACACTCTAGGAGAGGTGCTGGTACCAGAAAATCTGGTGACATCGACAAAATTGGGATGCGGTCAAATGCATGATCGCATCTATCCAAACCAAACTGCGAAAGGCAGAGGAGAGGAGAAAAACGCGGTAACGTGCGCCGCGTGTAGAAGATAGGTGACTAAGCTAGAATGAGATGACTCTGCCCCGTGATGTAATACCTTATGGTGGTTCCGCAGGGCAGGGAGGGAGTCGGGGGGTGGTTTTAGTGTCCAGACCAATGTCTTTTGAAGATTCCCACCTCCTAAAAAAAAAGACAAGCAGACGGACAGACAGACATTGAACCGATTTTAATAAATATGCAAACAAAACCTTAAAAAGCTAAAGAAGAAAAAAGAAAGTGTCTGCATGAACCCCGCCATTCATGTAAGTTGACTTTAAACATATGATGATGATGTAATGCATGTGAAAAAATTTACATGAAGTGCAATATACTGACTTCCAATAACTTTGTTAATAATAGTTGGATTGCGTTCAAACTTTTTAGAGTTATATCCTATATTATCAGCTACACCTTTGCAAAGGTTTGTACTTCTATCGGGTTTTCGGGTAAATTTCTAAAACGTTGTAATATACTATTATTAAATTTATTTTTGGAGACATTTGAATGGGAGTATTTTGACGCCGTATAGATGCATCACTGAATTTTTTTCAGATTGTGCGGTTCGATAGTTTCTGAGAACGGTACCTGTTTCTCTTTTTGGGGCACAGACATTGAGTCCTCACTCCCCCATGTTTTACCTAATTTCAGAAATAAGATCAGTTTCGGAAAGTACTAATGGAGCCCTTTCATTTGATACCTCACGTGACCATATTCTGTGAAAAAGAATTTTA
Organism: Hermetia illucens; assembly: GCF_905115235.1. Taxonomy (NCBI): domain Eukaryota; kingdom Metazoa; phylum Arthropoda; class Insecta; order Diptera; family Stratiomyidae; genus Hermetia; species Hermetia illucens. The sequence goes on along the minus strand of NC_051849.1, from coordinate 128,143,536 downwards.
CACCCCTTTCGCATGTAGAGAAATTCGAGGTTAGCTCCAAGAAATGAATTAAGATAATTACCCGTCACAATCAGACATTTGTGGTTGGTTCATGGGAGATGAAAATTCGTTAATTAATTAACTCTATATTAATTAACTCTATCTCAATTTACAAAACTACGTTTCCTCTATTGTTAAAAAAAAATCTAAAAAGAGTAAAAATATCGAGCGTCACATTGGAAAACCTCCTTAAATATTTCAGTACCTGTTCGCAAGGTGCAGAGAGAAATATTGTTGATTTAGGAAGTTTGGCAATTCTGAGAACGCTACGACAACGAATAATGCAAGTTAAACAATTCATACATATATACAAAAGTTTGCGATTTCTTCAAATAAGTCCCCATTTTCCCATTCGAGTTAAGTTTCTAATTATCACGGTTGATTGATTTAATTCATTTTAAACTATCTCGATTCTCTTAGTTTCTTTGCAATTTTATTTTCTGATAATTATTACTTTTTGAGAACTGACAACAAACCATTTATAATTTTTCACTGTATTGTTGATCATTTACTTATTTCTTACATTTGTCATGAATGAATTGTGGATAATACTAGTTACGTATCCGTCTGCATCTGACCCAATAGAATACGAAACCGCAATGTGCAACAGTCGACAATTTCTGGAAAACGTGGGATAGTAAAGCTTTTGAGCGCTCCGACTCTACTGGTCCATTGTACTCGGTTCCCCTGTCTAACGGAATATCGCGAATTTGTTAATGTATCGCAGGATTTTTTTAGTGGATATGAATTGCAATTGGAGGCATGGAGGAAATTGAACCCTCTTTTACTAATGCATCCGAGATTTAATTTCCTTCTACACCACAATGACCGGGTACCCAGAGCAGCTTCGCGTATTGAACCTAGAAACAGAGTTCAATCGATTTCTACATTCCTGAACGAGTTTTGAAGTGATCAAAGCACTACTCAACGCCCTCAATGCAGCTTGACTATCGCTTGCGATGCGCCTGTCCTTCTACCGCTCGTCAATCCATCCGCCCTTAGGATGTCATATACTTAAGCCTGAAAGACCGTTGTATATTGTCCAAAGGGAAAAGCTCACTTCTCGTTTTTATTCGGGAGGTAGACTTCTGCACCAAACTCCTGCTCTGTTTTTTAGCCATCGGCGTAGAAGACGTCAGTATATCCTGACACGCATTCTTCTGATTCATCCTAGTTTTCTCTTCGTTTCGTGATAACTTCATATCTTCTACCGAACAGATGTATGGGGATCCGAGAATCAGAAGGTATTGCGAAAACTGGATTCAGTTCTCCCAATAACTTTTCCAAAGTTCTGTGCTCCCAACATTGTTTCCCCATAAATCTAATCGAATTAGTCCATGAACTGTCTTCATTACAGTGCTCTGAATAAACAAATTGAATACTGCAGTCCGATCTGCGCTGGATGTCGTGTTCATAGCACCGGTGATACCTAGATACACAGTTCTTTGCAGTGTAGCTAGTTCACGGCGAAAACTCGTTTGTTTCACCTTAACCCACGACACTACGGATACATAAGCGATCATTGACCTAATGGTCGCAACATATATCTACATTACTACCTGAGGCCTAAAGCCCCCTTGTCGAGGCAAAGGTCCGCCTACGCAAGCGATAAGCTCTGAGAGCTTGTTTCATCTTGATTTCTACATGTTTGTTCCAAAGAAGCTTCTTGTCTAGAATAACTCCCATATATTTCACTTCTTCGGAGAGTTGAAGGGTTGTACCCCTCATGTCTGGAAGGCAAAGACCATTCAGTTTCCTCCTTTTTGTATATAATACCATTGTGGTTTTATTTATTTATCAGAGGTGCATCTTTGAAACCAAAGGGTGAAGAGCAGATTCACAGGACTTTTCAGCGAAAATGATGTTAACCTGATTTGCTTGAAGTTCTTTGGATTTGCATTGTCATCTTTCCCAGGCTTAGGTATGAAGTCCACCTTAACCTTCTGCCAAGAGGAAGCCCCGTAACCCAGAGCAAGACATCGTCAAAAAATATTTCTTAGAAGTTGTTCTAAGCTCCGTACGTATTGCTAGGTAGATGCCACCCGTGCCAGGTGTTTTGAAGTGTTCAAATGATAGTATAGCTGCTCTCGCCTTTTGATTAGTGACAACCGCTCTCACAATGTCTCAATTCCCCTTGCAACACCTTCGTATTGAAAGGTTTCCAGAAGCCTCTGAGATCTGTTGTTGATCTTCTATCGCCCATAGTCTCATAGGGAACTCGACTTTGTCGCCAAGAAGTTCATTGAACTTTTCCCACTCGGTTTTCCTAGAATTCCGTCTTTGTATTGCAGATTTCATCTACCACTCGCCAGTCTCTAATCAACTCTAACAACTTTGAAGTGAAGATTGTTAGGTCAATTATTTCACTTCTTCTTGGCCTTCTGGACGTAGGGCTCCCTACGTTCACGATTATCAGACCAGCTGAAGCAATAAAAGCAAATAGCTTCCTCTAGGATTGCATTTGATACTGCCCCGGCAAATATGTTAAGCGTCTGCATCACAACCTATTAAGAGTTCAGGGCCCTTAGTGCTTGCATCGGCGGGGGACACAGAGAATCATTCGGTAAGAGAGACATCTATGACCTTTCTCCTTTCACCATTAATTTGGTTTTGTAAGTTGAACGCAGAAAGGCCCTGGGAATTGTCTCAGCATGGTTGTGTGGCCCAGCGGGGTTAACAACATTCGAAATTTAATTTTCCAAATTCCAAGTTACATGAAGAGTAACTGAAAATTCAAGATCTTCTTAAAAGTGGTGAGCCCGAGGAACTCGTCCGAGCGGAGTAAAGAAAAGCCACGGCCTGAACTGTCAAAGTGCTACCGGCGGACATTTTCGTTGCCCCTTCCTCGAATTCGAGGACCTACCTAACAGCCTGGCACGCTGGTGTGTCCTCAAATTTTTTTTTTGGCAGAAGTCTACTACCTTACCTGTGATATTTGTATATTTTCACCTACTTTGTGCTTCAAATCTTGTGTGACGTCAGCGGCGTCGAGAACACGAACTAGGAACGATTGTCCAGTGGTCGGCATCACATAATTTTACAGCAAATCGACTGCAGCCAGTTCGGCGAAAAAAAAACTGAACAATCAACCGACTTCGACGACGTTATCGCAAGGAGCCACCGAAAGAAAAAAAATTTAAATTTAAATTTAAGTATTTATACTATTATTTATTATCATTACTTTATTATCTTATATATATATATATAGTTAAAAAAGCCGGGGACCCTCTTCCCGCGCAATCGGACCGAGGGGCGACCAACCTAAGGATGGGCTGAAGGCAACATCCAAAGGCCCGCATCATAGCGATGATGCGTTTTAACGCAAAGTGTGTGCGACCATGCGAAAATGTATTACTACATCCCGATTGTCGCAAACACTTCAGCCAATGACGCGGAGGTTCTAGAGACATGGATCTTATATCGAAGACAGTGCGGATCAAGACTGAAACCCATTAGGTCAGATTGTTACCGGACAAGACTCTTCGGACTATAGCACAGGTTGCAGGGATAACCGCCTTTTGCATCTCCATGTATAGTCCAGTCCTAAGATCGAGCGTTTTCAGCGCTTTATGTAAGTTCTGCGGGACTAATCCCGTTGCTGAAATAATCACTGGGACTACTTCGATCTTTTGTAGTCTCCAAATCTGCTTCATATCGTCTGCCAAGGGGCCGTAGTTCCGAATTTTTTCGTGCTGTTTTTCAACAGTGTTCCGGTCCAACGGTACGGCTACATCGATTATAAAGCACGCTCGTTCTTCCTTCAGAAGTAGAACTAGATCGAGTCTGTTATGATTAACACTGTGGTCGGTGGCAATAGTGTGATCCCACAGTAATTTGACCCGATCATTTTCCAAGATTCTCTGCGGAGTATACTTATAGTAAGGATGGTAGGTTGCCACTAAGTTATACTTCAACGCAAGGTTTTGATGGAGAATCTTGCAGACGGAGTTATGACGATTGGTGTACTCGGTACTGCTCAGCATCCTGCACGCAGATGTTATATGCTGGATGGTCTCCTCTTCACAGTTGCATAACCTACAACTGGAGTTGGTGATTGAGGAGTCATGAAGAATGTACCGTTTATAATTTTTTGTTGGGAGCGAAGCATCCTGAATTGAAGTTAAGAATGCTTCGGTCTCATAGAAAAGTACACCATTTGTCAACCATTTGTTGGAGGCTTCGATGTCAATGCCGGACAACAACAAATTTTTTATATGACCTCCGTGAATGGGTTTCTCTTTCCACATGTCGATCTTCTGTTGGACTGAAGTAACATTCGACATGGGATCCCATTCTCTTCTTCTCAAGTTCAAAGGAGATAATTTATTATCTGCCGTGACGGTAGCCTGATGTATTTTTACTAGAGGATTGTTTCTCATAGAAAAACTCACGAAAAGAATGCACTTGATTGTAGTACAACGTTTTTAAGTTAAGTACCCCCCTTCCTCCCTGGTGACGTGGGATAGTGATCCTCAATTTTTCGGCAGCTTTATTGTGCATGTTGTTGTTTGCAAGAACTACCCTTACCCGTCTATTGACAGATTCTAAATCCGTATTACTCCACTTTATCACACCGAAAGTGTATAGAAGGACGGGAATGGCGAAGGTGTTGACTGCCATGATTTTATTTTCCCCGTACAGCTCAGTTTTAAGGACAAGATCAAGACGCCGTTCAAATTCCCCCAGCAACTTAGATTTGATTATTGCCACAGCAGGTGTTGTTGCTTGCAATATGCCGAGGTATTTGTAGACGTCGTCCGAATCCATACCCTCAATTCGGATGTTATTTTGGCTGTATCCTTCGTTGTCGGTGTGTTTTCCCCGAACTATTGTTTTTATACGACATTTTTCCAAATCCAACTGTATGCCGATATCCTTGCTGAATTGGATGGTGATGTCCAGCAAGGAGTAAAGTTGGTTCTCGTCTTTGGCATACAATTTGATGTTGTCAATGTACATTAAATGGCTTAATGTACATTTCGACAATATGCCATGCTTGACTTGGAATCCGCACTTGCTTTCATGCAAAAGATGGGATAGCGGATTCAAAGCCAAACAAAACCACAGTGGGCTTAGACAGTCGCCTTGAAAAATGCCACGCCTGATTGGTATCTCTCCTGATGTTTGTGAGGATACCGATAGCTTCGTGCTCCAATTCTTCATTACTGTTCTTAGAAGAAGAACGACATTCGGGTTGATTTTATACGAGCGTAACACTTGTAGTAACCACAAATGTGATATGGAGTCAAAGGCTGATTTATAATCGATGTAGGCTGTCGAGATATTTCGTTTCTGAAGGACAGCCTGCTTTACAGCTACCGTATCGATTGTAGGCTGTTCTTTGCAGCCTCGGGAGCCTTTTGCGCATCCTTTTTGCTCCTCAGCTATCAATTTATGAACATCAAGATGCTTTGAAATGTTCGCGCACAGAACTGAAGTGAAGGCCTTGTAGATGGTAGGAAGACAAGTAATTGGTCGACATTTTGAAGGGCAAGAGGCACCCTGTTCCTTGGGGATGAGGAAAGTTATCCCCTTGGTGAAAAATGGTGGAACTAAATCAGGACCGGCAATCATCTGATTAAACTGATTTGCCAATATCCTGTGAGTGCTCTTGAACCGCTTTAGCCAGAAGATGTGAATCTTGTCAACTCCTGGCGCCTTCCAGTTACTTGTCTTGTCAAGGGCTGCTTCAACGTCGACTTCAGTTCCGTCAGGCATGGTCATTTCGGGGGGGGCCTCGCATGAACGCATAAGGTGTGGGAGCCACGCTGCTTCTAAATTGCAACGGCTGTGTTCGCTCCGAACACTTCTCCAGAAGTCTTCTGTTTGATCCAGATCGAGGTTGCTTTCCCTACCCGAGTTGGTGAGATTTTTGTAGAATCCCCGTTGGTTCTGGAAGAACAAGGTGTTATCTGTCCTTCGCTAAAAGCTTTTCTGATAGCTACGGATGCGATTGGAGCATACCGCAAGTTTCTGCTTCAGCACCTCGAGGATTTCATCGATTGGCATATCATTGGACAGATGGTAGTTTCCAATTATGTTCGCAACGCATCTGTGCACTCTTGGTGATGAATTTCCAAGGAGTGCTTACGTCACACGACCAATCTCCTTTCTCAACTTTTCGACTCTTGTGTTGAGTCGAAACACCCAGAACGGTGAAGTCCTTCTGCGCATACCTTTGTTATTCGCTCTAAGATGTTGATTATGGAGACAAATAACCGTGGCAGCTGCAACGTAGATCAGGCTGTGAACCTCTGTAGCAGTAATCTCGCTAGCCAAACGATCAGCCAAAATTCTCTCAACGGCAGCAATGATGTTAGCAGTTGCCGAAGTAAGTTTTGGGATCTTTGGCCTAGCGTCTAGGAGAATCTCAGCATACTCTGTGAATACGACCTGGAATGCGGTCAAAGCCTCATTATAAATTGGGTCGACATCCCCAGTTACTAAGCTTCTCCTGACTACTGGATTCATGGAGTGCCTTACAGGTGTAGTACTTGTGTTACTCCTTTGACTAGTCTGGTAATTTGATGACTCCAGCCCGAACTCAAGTGAAACCTCTTGCAAGATTTGTTACCTAGTTGGTAAGGCAACTCGGTTGTTATTCACGATCACCCGGTACTGATTAACGACGTTCTGTTCAGGAACATGACTTAGCTCCGGAAATCGGGTTATGAACGCGTTATGGAGTCGATGTCTATACCCTGATGGATTCCGTTCCAAATCCGTGACAGGGTAATAGGCGCGGACGATAAATTCGTTAAGTTGGTTCATCCAAACCATACGACGCCTAAGTCTCCCGTCCCTGGTGGTTGACGGCATAACCGCCAAAACATCCAAGGGCGAAGAGCCGCTCTGATGCTGTTGAACGACCCTTAACCGTGTTGGGTACTGTCTTCGTGTTCCTGGGGTCCCATAAAAAAAATCGAATTATTTTCCCCAATTTTGCTCCCACGAGTATTGGGGAGGCAGTCAACCCTGCAACAGAGCTCCAGTGTTGCAATGTCCCATGGTTACCTCCAAAGGTAGAGAAGGTATTTGGAGGGGAGCGGCTGAAATACAGTGTAACGTCACTGCAATTCATCCGATAGGCGCGTCGATCCCTTCACCCCGGATTACGGATTTGTTAAGGAGGGCCTTGTTAGAATTCGGTACAGCCGCGTCTTCGACACCACTCGCGTCGTTAACTTAGCTTTAGCTATGTCGTTCGACAATCAAGACGCGGCAGGCCCATCGGACCCTCAGGTGACCGCCGTCGATGTCCGCGCCCCCCCTCTTTGGCGACTGAATCGGGAACTGTGGTTCGTCCATTTGGAGGCGCAGTTCCACATGTCCGGAATAATGGCGTACACAACCAAATTTAACCACGCGATTGTAGGTCTGGATGAGGAGTCCATCCTCTTGGTAGGATGGCCTCCTACACACTATTGAAGATGGAATTAATCAAACGCCTGTCGGTAGGTGAGTCAGCTGATCACTTGCTGGCAGTTGCAATTGCTTCGCGAAATGAGGCAGTTGGGTGGGAGCAAGTTCGACGACGACTTATAAAAATCACTCTGGCTTCGACGACTCCCAGAGGGCACCCAGGCGGTTCTCGCGTGCGTCTCCGGTTCTTTGGAGGCACCGGCCGCTGCGGCCGATAAGGTGCACGTGGTGCACCCGCATCCAACAATAGTGGGCGTTTAGCAGCCTTCTGACGAAGTTGGCGAGCTGAAGCGTGAAATACCCACCCTAGTGGCCAGTATGGCTGAAATGAGGGTGACGTTGGACGGTCAGCATTCGGGGGTCAGGTCGCGAGTTCGTTTGTGGTCTTCTTCTACGGGCCGAAGTATTTGTTGGTACTATCGCAGATTCGACGAAAAAGCCACCAAATGTACGATCCCGTGTAAATTTGCGCCTACCTCTGAAAACTAGGGCCGCGGGGGGTCCTGGCGAAGGCAGAGAGTGCATCGCATGCCAAAAGTGTACGGTCACCAGGCATGTAAGAAAAGAAGTGGGCTCATCTTCCCGCACTACCAAGCGATTCTGCACCATACACCTCGACATCGTAGGACCTTTGCGAGACTCGCACGGTTACAGGTATTGCCATACAAACATCGACACGTTTACGCGGTGGCCTGAGGCAATACCTCTGAAAGACATTACGGCGCAATCATGCGCCGAAGCCCTCTGTCGAGAGCGGATACCTCGCTTTGGCGTCCCTGCAGTGATCATCACTAACCAGGGAATGCAATTTGAGTCCACCGTTTTCTCGGAGTTAGGCAAACTGATGTGATTTAAACGCCAGCGAACTACCACTTACCACCCGTAATCCAAACGGATGCTAGAACGTTGGCACCGGACGCTGAAAGCCGCCATTATGGCTTGCGACGATGCGTCCTGGACTCAGGTCTTACCTCTCGTTCTACGAACAACCCGCCGAGAGGGATTTGCTGCCAGCCCCGCGGAGCATGATCTGGTCTTCGACAAGAGATCGGGTCTCACAGATTCGGGATTGCTGCGCCTGCTGAAAGACAACCTTCGCCACATGAAGCCACACCTCCCACACGACACTCGTCCGCACCTGCCTGCGCGCCCAAGGAGCTGGACACGTGTACGCACGTCTTGGTCAAGACGGATACTGTCCGGAATCCGCTGCAGCCTCCATACAAAGACCCGTACCGTGTTCTCGAGCGTGGAGAGCATTTCTCCTAGCTCGAGATCGGGGGACAGAAAAAGGCTGTTTCCTTATCCAGGTTGAAGCCCGTTTGCGCCCCAAATCAACGTCGCATTCGCTTCGCCGTATGATGGGGAACGCAGTTCCGAAATCAGTCGCTGAAATCCCTAGGTTTCATCTGAGGGCGGAGTGATGTGGCGCAGTGGGGTTAACAACATTCGTAAATTTATTTATTTGTTTTATTTGTTTTATTTTAAAAAATGAATTTAGTATAATGTCAGTTTTTTTAAGTGAAAGAGTTGAAGGAAAGTTTAGTTCATCTCGTATAACAAATTTACTTACATTTTTTAAATAAAATAAAGTTACATGAAGACGAAGCGAGTTGCATTTAACTCTTGCAGAAAGCTCAAGATTTCCTGAAGCGAGCTATATTGAAATCGTGTGGATAGCTCAAGATTTCCTCGAGCCAGTTACATGAAGACTTACTGAAAACTCAAGATCTTCTCAAAAGCTTCCTCTAATAATTTGGGTTCCGGAACGCAGACCCTCGGTCTGGATGATCTTCCATCGAAGAAGATCCTAGTCCCCTTGACTGGTCTAATACCATTATTATTATTCTGTTAAGGGAAAGTCGCACCTTGAAGAACTATTGTGTCCCTTTTACTGGTTATAGTGTACCTGTTGATCATAGTATCTCAAGCAGGCCTGTAACCGTTAGGAACTTTAGTATGTTCCCTACTTCCAGATCTTTCAGCTTGCATCAGGTATTAAGTGTTCTCCCAGATGTCTCGACCTACCTTGCACAAGTGCCGGACACTGTGCCAGGACGTGTATAGAAGTTTCGTCGTCCTCCTCACAAAACCTGCAGGCAGTGTCCGTAGATATCCTTAGCTTCTCTAGGTGATATTTCAGCCGACAATGACCCGTGAGAATTCCCACTATGATTCGGAGGTTCTTTTTGGTGAGGTTTAAGCAATCCTTTGTGCACATGGGATCGTATCCCCCAATAAGCACCCTGGACGGCTCCATTCCTCGTAGGCCCGCCCAATATAGTTCCCTCAACCGTTTCTCTTCATTTCTTAGATTCATAGCCATGAAACCGTTTCCGATTCCACAGAAGGGTTCTGGCCCGTGTAAAGGCATCCCTGCTCCCTTCTTGGCTAGTTCGTCCGCTGCCTTGTTGCCTTCCAACCCAGCATGGCCTGGAACCCAAAGTGTCGGTCTAGTACCATAGATTTAGTTAAAACGAACCCATGGCTCTCGAACCAAAAATATACAAGAATAGTTCTGCAACTTTGCGAGCCTTGCCGCCAGTAGATAGGAAAAAGTTTTGGCGTGCTGCAGGTTAATTTGACTAATTCTTTTATTTGTAGACATCAGGGTAGTCCAATACGAAAACCGCCACTAACTGAAAAGTCTGCTACGTTCAGTGTGGATCCCACCGGGGTTACCAGCTGATCCTCACATTCCGCCGAAAGTTCCGCTTTTTTGCATCCGATTTCTGCCGACATCGCCACACTTGGTAGTGTAGCAACGTCCATGTCCTCAGTCCCAAGAAACTTCGCCTTCTTTCGTTTTGTCTTCCATTGTCGTCCGCTCCGAACATTCCCAGGTTCACGGAGTCCGGGCTGCATGGATCTGTTTACACACATTAGACCAGTTGCATCTAAATCACCAGCTTACCTTTCTCCCGCTTTTCCTGCAAAAGGCAAAGGAAAAGGTTCTGAGAGGGAAGCCTATAGTCCCTCCTCCTTCGCGGCTGGAGTTTCTTTCTGCCGAGCCTTCCTCTCCCGTTTTTTTTTAAAAGTTAGGCAACAGTGTCAGTCTGTCTTCCACAGATTTCTCCGTGGGGAATATAAATCTGGTCTGGTCTCTAGAATCTGTGTCTCGCCACGGCCTGATTTTTCGAAGTCGCGGGTGGAGTGGAAGTCTGTGATTTCTTACCACTTGGTGAGTTCCAATCTTTGTTTCCATCTTCATGTGTTTGTGTCCACCCTTGGGGTAGTAATAAACTACCACAGGCTTCTGCAACACGACAAGGTTGTGTCCGAGGGGGACACTAAACCACTCATTGACAGAGCTAATGTTAGGTGACTGTGCGCCAAGCCAACTGCGTAAAATGAAGTGAATGTCCCCAATTTTGTTTCTTGGGGAAGCAGTCAACCCTGCAACAGAGCCCCAATTCTGTAATGCCCCATGGAAGGGAAGGTATTTGGAGGGGAGCTGTTGAAATAGAGTGTAACGTCTCTGCAATTCATTCGATAGGCGCGTCGATTTCTTCACCCCAGATTACAGATTTTTTAAGGTGTACTCCCCCTGCGAGGGAAGAATAGGTTAGGGCAAACGAACGCAAATGAAAACGTTCTGCTTCTCCGCGGCTACTTATTTACGAGAATTACCTGCGATATTTGCAGCTGATTCGGTGGGCCATATTATTATCTGCAACCCATAACAAGCGCCTGGTCGCATGCACCTCTGCATTGCACTCAGGTCCGGATTAATCTGGTACGTTATATAAATATAATATGTATAGTATAAAGCTTCCTGCATAGATATACGGACGTTTCAGGAAGAATGGACGTCTGATGTGAGAGGCTTATCACAATAGCCAACGTCCGGGTAGAAAGGCAAAGACGGTGTTCTCCATTCGGTGCAGTTCGCAAAATATTGTTCCAAATTAAGTTCATAGCAGCAGCTTCATGCATTACGTCATTGGTTGTGTAGTGCTCATAATTTGACATAGCTGTCGTTTTTGGCCCGGAGCAAGCCCGCAAACATCTCCTCTCAAATGTCCGCAGTGTCTCCATCTGAAAAGCACTATGGTTAAATTGCGGCTAACTTTGGATTTGAGACATTCGGTGATACATTGAACACAAATAACACCAGCTGTGGGACGCCAGTTCATTAATAATGACAATAATCGTTGGCGCAACAATCCATATTGGATCAGGGCCATGAAGTATGTTAGAGCACTTCATTCATGACCGAAACGGTACATTACAGTATACTCTAGGAGCCAATGTGGTCAGCATTGCGCTCGCCCGAGATTATTACTCTCATTTGATTCAGATACTCATTCACAGCTGAGTCGACTGGTATCCGACGTTAAATCGCGATACAAATTCCACTGCCACCCGTGAGATTTGAACCTTCCGTACGATAGCCTTGTCCTCTAACCACTCAGTTATCCGGATACACTTCATTAAGGATGCGTGATTACATGAAGCGATTCCATAAAGCAGTTCACCATTGGCTAATAGCATCGATGCGAGATATTCACAACGCTCAGTTCTGGGCAGGTTACTGCTGCTGCCAGTAATAGTGCCTTCTTCATTAGAATCCATCTGTTTTATTCTGATTCAGTTTGAGATAATGCTGCGTAGGGTAAACATTATTGATTAAGCCGCTCGAGATCAGTTTTGCTATGAGACGTCATCTACGTAAAACAGTTTATAGGTCGCTGGATGTTGTATGTCTTGTGTGATAGTGTCCATAACAAAAACAAAGAGAAGTGGTGAGAAACCAAGCGGTTTTCCTGCTGGACTACTATTCCCTTTCTATATTTATAAATCTCTTTCTAAAATCGATACACATTTTTGCAAATTAAATGGTGTTCTACTCTCCTCAATAACTCGATTGAAGGCCTCACTGACCCACAGTGTTGGGTCCCAGCGTGGCGCTGACAGGTGGAATTGTTCGAGGTATTCTATTCATTACGACTCGGCGATCGGTAAGCAAATATCGTTCTTGTTATTAACGTAACAAAACTTTTCAATATCCTGTGTGCCTTGATGTCTGCTTTTGACAAGCCGATATATATTTATGCTGCCATTCCTAGTGTCTAGTTTATCGTAAAGGTCTTTATAACGGACCGCGCAGGTAATAGCGATCGCCTTCTTTGCCTTCCGGTTGCCATTCTTGTAAATTAGGCAGTGTTTTATCGTCGCACAACTTATGATAGAGGCCTTTTCACGGACCTCCATTTTTATCCTATTCCTATCCGTGAAAGCTATCTAGTTGTCTGACCTACGCCATCGCTCTATCTGAGAAAGGGTCTGATCCCTGATAAATTTCGCCACGGCATTCTGCGCGCAAATACGCATCTGCCCTTGGACTATCCGATCGTTCTGTGAGAAGAATTCTCCGTGATGATCTTCATTTTCATCCCTATAAGATGGCGATAATGCAGGAACTTTCAGAACGTTACTTCAATTCTCGGATGAACGCGTGTGAGCTTCTTCTTGATGTCGTTCCCGAGGGTGCTATTGTTTTTTTTAGCGATGAAGCCCATTTTCGTTTGTGAGGGTCGGTTAACAAACAAAACATGCGCTACTGGGCTGACATCAACCCTCGAGAATTGCATCAAAAGCCTTTGCATTCACCCAAAGTCACAGTGTGGTGTGCAATTTCCTCAGCTGGAATTATTGGTCCCTGGTTTTTTGAGGAAAATGAGGTTACAGTGACAGTGAATTCGGACCGATATGTAAACATGCTACACAATTTTTTTTCCCGCGGCTAGAAAATTTAGATTTGGGGGGACACTTGGCTCCAACAAGACGGTGCAACAGCACACACTTCAAGAGCATCGATGGCTGTTTTGAGGGAACACTTTCCAGAGCCCCTTATCTCAATTAGAGGCGATTTGGAATGGCCGGCACGCTCTCCCGATCTGTCCCCTTGTGATTGTTTTCTATGGGGTTTTTTGAAATCCCGTGTTTATGTGAACCGTCCAAGAAGCCTACAAGATTTGAAGACCAACATCCAACATCCAACATCCAACATAACACCTGCTATGCTAACAAGAGTCATGACAAACGCCAGAAATCGGTTTACGCAATGTATGGAGAATGGGGGACGTCACCTAACAGATTTGATCTTCAAAACAAAGTAAATAAAAACATGTACCTACATTATAAAAAATAAATAAATATTTTCCGATGCATACAATAGTTTTTATTGAGTTTTGAAAAAAGGAAGTTATGCTGCCGCACCCTGTATATCCACATTATCACATAAGGCCTGCGTTCCAATATCGAGGCAAAGGAACGTCTGCACAGCCTATAAGTTGTGAGAGCTCGTTCCATCTTTACCTCTACATGTTTCTTCCAAAGAAGTTTTTATCTAGAGTAACGCCCAGATATTTCACTGCTTTGGAGAGTTGAAAGGGTGTCACCCCTCATCTCAGGCAGACAAAGTTGATCCATTTTTCTCCTTTTTGTAAATAATACCATTGTGGTTTTATTTGGATTAACTGATAGACCATGTGTGAGGCACCAGCTGTCTATCGAATCAACGGTACGTTGTATATTCCTAGCCACGTCATCAGCATAAGCTTGAGCGTGTATTGGCAAATTTTGGAGTTCGCATAGCAGTGAGTCGATCAGCATACTCCACAGAAGTGGCGAAAGTACACCTCCTTGGGGGCAGCCCTTCTTTGCTTCTGCAATCAAATAGCGATCGACACCCACCTCAGCGCACAGCAATCTCTCCGTTAGCATAGGATGGATCCACCTAGTTAAAGCATCATCAACACCATGTGCTCTGGCGGCATCACAAAGTTTTTGAAAAGGCGCACAGTCAAAAGCTCTTTCAATGTCCACGAACACCCCCATCGCGTACTCACCACTCACAGTTACATCCTCTATCTTTGTGACCAAAGAATGAAGAGCAGACTCACAGGACTTTCCACGTTGGTAAGCATGTTGGTTTTCACTAAGTGGGTGTGACCTAAGTGCATTTCCACGAATGTGACACTCCACCAGTCTCTCCAAACCTTTCAGCAAGAATTAAGTCAAGCTGATCTGTCTGAAGTGGATTAGAATAGTCATCTTTCCCAGGTTTCGGTATGAAGACTACCTTGACCTTTTGCCAAGAGGAAAGTACGTACTCTAGAGGAAGACATCCTCGAAAAATATTTCTTAGAGGTTGCTCTAAGTGCTCCACACCCTCCTTTGGCATTACCGGATAGATGCCATCCATGCCAGATGCTTTGAAATGTTCAAAGGACAGTATTACAGCTCTCACCTTTTCGTGGGTAACAACCGCTTTCGCAGTGTTCCAGTTTCTCTTGCAGCACTTGCGTGTTGAAGGGGTTGCAAGAACCGTCAATTTTTCCTCTGCCACTTCTTTCGCCCGTTCTCCCGGGTGGTGTACTTCCAGGAGGGTCTGTAGTGAATCCAGTCTGAAGCTCGTGAAAGACCCGTCGGGTTTTCTGAGGGAGTCCAACTTGGCCGACTCATCCCTTTTGAGGACTCTGCACAGTCTTGAAATCTCTCTTTCGCCTTCCAGTTCCTCACAGTACGCCCTAAAGTAGCCTCGTTTCGAACACCCAACGAGCCTCTTATATTCAGGCTGTGAGTTCTTGAAATTGAGCCCGTCCTCTTTCTTATTGCTTGTGCAAGCACGGTTGAGAAGTGGTCTGGTTGGTTTCCTGAGTTTTTGCAGTTCCCGGTTCCACCAAGGAACCGTTTTACCGCTTTAACCTCGGGAAATAAAACAAGCCTCTTCATAGCACTCTAAAAGTGTGCAGTTCGGAGTTGTCAATTCATCTTCCAGCGTCAAAGGAGTCCTTAGTCGCCTAGCGTACTTTATTGCCAAGAAGTTCACTGAACTTTGTCTAATCCGTTTTCCTAGGGTTCCGTCTTTGTACTGCAGACTATTCGCCCGCAACAATCAGATTGAATTCTAGATATCGGTGATCTGACAGTGAGACTTCGTCTAGCGCTCGCCAGTGTGTAATCAACTCTAACACTTTTAAGGTAGAGATTAATTACTTCGCTTCTTTTCGGTCCCACGAACGTACCCTACGTTTGCAGTCATAAGAATAGTTGAAGTAATGAAATCAAATAGCTTCTTTCCTCTTGGATTGCACTTGCTACGGCCCCAACAAATACGTTGAGCATTCGCATCGCAACCTATTCAGGACGGTCTTATGGATCTTGCATCGTAGAAGATCTTAGCTTCTTTTACTGATCCAATGCCCCTGAATCTGTTAAATCAAACCCACGTCTCTTGCACCAGAAAAAGGTAGGGGAAATCCTGTAGCTTTGTCATTCTCGCTGCCACCAGGTAGGAGAGAGCTTTGGCATGCTGCAGGTTAATTTGACCAATCTTTATGGTTTTCGACATAAAATTAGTCTAGTCTGTGTTATGGAAAATAGATAAAAGCGTATGCGGCAGCTCGCGTGTGACGGGGTTCCCCCACACTGTACTGCTAGAGACTCGATCGCCCCGTGTTTGATTTCTCTGAGAAAAGCCGCACTTGAAGGTGCCCAGTTCCTATGTCCTCATCCATGAAAAATCTCATCTCATCCCGCATTCGTCTGTTTTCGACTTAGCACTTTGATTAGTTTGAGGTGTCCGGTTTGCACAGATTCGATAACTGGAACTGCCATCAAGTCAGTTCCGTTCAGGTCTCTGGCTTTCCTTTCTTCCGCCTGTTCTTTGGAAGGTATAGGAGAAGTTACTAGCAGGTAGGATTCACTTTGTAGTCCCTTGACCAGTTCGAGCCCCCATACGGGGGTTCCGCCGCTGTATGCAGATGGTGACTTCCGCTGAGCACATTCACACTCTTTTGGTCCAGTTCGAATACCAGGTTTGTAGATTTATCCTTCCAGGCATTTACCCTCCAGTGTCCGAAGTCCATGCCCGGGTTCTTTTCACCTAGTATGCGGATGATGTCCTCTGCCTGCCTTCAAGGGCCCGGTAACCAACATCCGACGGTTCTGTCCTGCGTAGCTCAGTGTTCAAAATAGTGAACCTGGGCCGACCGCTGGAACGCAAAGCCGGGATTTCCTGCTGGAGCCACTTTAAGGCAGCCTCGTCAGTGCACTCGAAATGGAAAAGCCCATCGCGAAAACCTTGATTGTTAAATCGTGGCTTCGTTCCAGCTTGCACATACGTCCGCTTCCTTCCCGTCTTTGTGTCCGTATTCCAATGGGAGGGACCAGCTTTATTGAGATCTCTCTCGCTGATTTTAACACTTCTAGGCTGACCGGTCCTAATTCCCGCGAGACGCGTGGATGTAAGCGCTGGTGCGGAACACAAGAAAGCATTGGCCACAGCAGATGTGCTGGTCTTACGTGTCTTGCGCGCATTATGGAAGAGTCTGGTGCGTCCTTCCGCCGGAGATTCCGCTTCCTTGCGTCCGATTTCTCTGGACGTTACCGCACCTAATGTCCATGTTCATGTCCTCATTCCCAAGGTGCTTTATCTTCCTTCGCAGTGCTCCCTTCTGAGGTCGACTTGGAGCCTTTCCAGGTTCACTGTGTCCGGGCCGCTTGGATCCATTTCCACATACCGGCATTAAACCAGTAGAGTCCACGTCCCCAGCTTGCCGTTCTTCGGTAAGGGTGAAGGAGAAGGTTCTGACAGGCAGGATTCAGCCTGTAGTTCCGCTCCTTGGCGGCCGAAGTTCCGTTTGCGGGTATATTTGGGTTGCAGTACCGCGGACGGGCCGGGCGTAGTTGGATTTCCAGTTTCTCCCAAGTTGAGAGTTACCGTACTTTCCTTTCTGGCTAACTTCGCAGTAGGCAATAAATGCAAGTTTTCCACTGAGTCAGAAAGCATGCCTCTACAGATTTATCTATAGCGGGGTATGAATGTGGTGAGGCGTCTCGGCCGCGACATGACGGGTGGATTCGAAGTCTGTGACTTCTTACCAATTAGAGAGTTTATATCCTTCGTTTCCATATTCATATTTTGGTCACCCTTAGTGTTGTAGTAATCTACTACAGCCTGCCCCACCACGACAAGGTGGTGCCTGAGGGGGACAGTTTTACTCTGGGTACATGACCATATTTAAACACTTTTTCCCTCGCCTCCAGCACAGATTGATATTGACTGATATTGCTTAATACATGAACTATGATTGTTTAATAATCTTTGGCCCAATAATCCAATTGCCTACCTCCACTACCTGTCAACTAATGTCAAAAATTCAGTCAGTATGGAGAATGGTACAGGGTTCTTATTTGAAACCACACATGATGCTATTGTGGAAAAAAAATTACACCACACTTTAGGTATAACACACAGACGGGCAAACAATCAGATGGACAGGCAGATAGACAATTAATCACTTTTTATGATAGATTTGTTTCTCAATAATTAGTAATTTGTAGTATCGTAGAATGCAGATGGGTTTGAAGACTTAAGTTTCGCCAACAACCAACCTCCCTCCTCGACGAGTTTTTCCATCCCATGTGAGTCACAGTGTTGGGTCCCATCACATCTTTTTCAATTTCTACGCCAAGTTACCACAGCAAGCTTGAAGCGACCTGCCAGTATTGCTGAATATTTATGACAGAACATGCATGCCCATGTCGTATATCTAACCATAATTCAATGTAATCAACATTTCCGTCTTCTTGAATTATTATCGCCTCCAGTGATAATTAATCTAAGTTGGTGCAGACAAACGCGCTGAATTCAAAACAGGATGACACTGATTCCACGCCATCCGACTTTAACAGGAAGACAATACACTAAGGACTTTGCCTCTAAGGAGTGGGCTTAAAATTCAACACACACTTTCGAAGTTCCCTTTTGAGGAGAACATCAAAATGGAAAATTGGCGCTATTTGCCTTAGGGCTAATGGACTTTTTAATTAAAATTCGTCTGGCGTTTTTTTCATTATGATTTTCCCATGGCTAGCCTGAACTTTTGCATATGCTCGCGGAGAAATTCCCAATAGCATGAAAAGTGCGGTACTGTTGAATGAAGACCACCCTGCTCCCATATCCTGGATCCTGCTTTTCAAAAATGAAGAGAATAAGACCTTTTTGCGCTCTCAGTTTCCATCCATCCAAAAGCCTGTTGAATGCGGATTACATTTACATATTCTCTCGAATGAGCTTCACGACTGTGTCGGAAAAATGAAAATTTTGTAGCGGAAAATGAGACTGTGGAACAGTGGGGGAGAAGTCATATCCCCGACAAGGTTTAAGTTACGAATAGTTAACGTCAACAGTCCTTTCCAATAGAATTAAAGTAGGTTTGGTTGAGGCTTCGGTTCCGTCCAATCCTTAAACAAAACCAAAATTTCCACTTAGATTTTGACACAGCAGACATTTTGTAAAATCTGAGATATTTTAATATGCAACTGTCACCCTTCCCATGTATTGCACCACTTGCATTTGCAAATTAAGTGTGCAAATTAAGGTCCACCAGCTAAGTAGCAAAGAACCACAAGTACAGGTGTTCGTCTAGTCCAACCAATAGCGAACGTTATTTATCTATCTTGCTACGTTCTCAAGAATTCAACCAGTCTCCAATTTGTATGAATGTAATTGTCAAGTTAGTAGATTTGCTGATTAAATCACCCACTTGGATGTTGTTTCTACTAAAAAAATAATTCCACTGTATGTCGTTTTGTCCGGGCTGTTTCTTAGTAAGAAAACCTTTTGTGAATACGATGATTTATGGATATATCCGTTTTCGAAAAAGTGAGTATTTTGGTATTTACACAAGCGAATACGAATACGGAGATTTTTACACGTCCGAAAATGAATACAAAAGTATACGTATTTACGAGTACGAATAATCTTTATTTTCAAGTGCGAATTCGAATTTTTGTTTGTATTGAAATGGACACATATGTATATTTTTGCGCATCTCAAATCGCAATTTCAGCTTGCAGCCAACAGGCTTTTAGATATGTACATATATATGTACATATGTACGAATTGCAAAGCAACCCTTCGCTTTACGTAGATGACCCAAAATGGAATATTTGGTCGGTTGCTTGTAACTAAGAAACAAAGCTGAAATCTGTCTACCTGTTGTCTGATACAGACTGTTTGATGACAGAGACAGACTCAGACATTTGTCTGACACAGAAGTAGACTTTCTCTGAAACAGGCGTTTATTTGAAACAGACATTTGCCTGCCTGATGTCTGATACAGGCACATAATTTACCTGATACAGGCACAGAAAAAGAAGAATATGTCTTTGCTTTCAAGTGCTTTCTCTTCACAAAACAATTCTTCATACTTGAAAATATCTTTCGAGTTTATATGTACAAACTTTTCATGATTTTGTGTAAAACAAAGCCTTATTAGAATCGATTCCTTGTCTGTCTGTCTGCCTATCTGCCTGTCACACCCGATTTATTTGGAAACAGCTGAGACTATTGTCACGAAATTTGGTGAGACTATGTAGTTTTTTTTTACAATAACTACTATTAACAAAGTTGTAGAAGATCACATTTGTGTATTTTACGTGAATTCATCGGACTCTGTGGACTCTGTGACGTGTATGACATCATCATCATATATGTTAAAGTGAACTAATATGAACGGCAGAATTGGATTTAAATATGCATATCTAAATCAAGGAATATTTCAAGTTGAGGTCTATACGAATGGGAAAACGGGAATAGAAAATTTCTGACACAAGGTAAACACAAACCGTTTATATCTGAAGCGTCCAGCTTCCGGTATCCCGACTTGAATTGTCTATACCTGCAATGCATTGAAATTTTTTTGTTAGATATATCCAGTGGAGTTGGACCCACAATATTTACGTAATGTATGATCAGACCATTAAGGTGCTAATATTCGCATATCCAGGTGAATTTCAAATACATAAAATTTGTGTTCGGACTTGGAAATACTAATCCAATAGAATTTGCATTGTTACTCGTAAAAAGGAACTAACTACCATCCTGAGTGGCCGGAGACGATCAAAAAGGAAGAGCTTTCTCAAAAAGCTATACAAGTCGGAATACCGGAAGCTCGTGCTTCGGGCATAAAGGTTTTATGTTCATCTTATGTAAGAAACTTCTGCGCACATTTTTCTATCCGTATATATCCAACATATTCCTTCTTCCTTCTTTTCCAACCATAGATATTATCCTCAACCTAAACAAACATTTCCGAATACTGTACATTTATATGCACGTATATAAGTTTATCGTACCCATATTTCCGATTTATTTCGTGCAAAAAAGCATACCATCACATACACACATACATATTTAAAAAATTTACCCACCGCAACGCCCATCATGGCCATCCAAGAAGTACAGAATTCCTCATAGATATAAGGGATAATATAATGCACAACTTGGCCACGTTTGAAGAAAATCTGACTGTTATTAACAAAGTTATAGGGGGTGAAACTTCGCCATTTTTTGTGAATTTCGTGCATTCTTCAAGGTGTGTGATGTCATCATCACATATCAATTGATCAATATCGCAACGAAGTAAGTTTATATGAATGGGTGGCAATAAATTATTTTGTTTTAGTTTTTAGTCATTTGCATATACTCCAAACAGACATGTGTGTATGTAGGTAATTAGTATATACGTGCTAATGAAAATTGCGGGTAGTGTCTAATTCAGATAGAGATATGTGTACATTAAACCAGCTGTATTTAATATACGTACTATACATGTACATATGTATGCTTTTGTGCACCAAGTAAATCGGAAATATGGATACGTGCATATATATGTATAGTATTCGGAAATAGGTAGTTTATTTGTTTAGGGTGAGGATAATATCGATGGCTGTAGTATGTACGTATGTCTTGTAGTTTAGAAAAATATGAAGGAGTGTATTGGATTTGCAGCTATATGCGGATAGAAAAATATGCGTTGAAGTTTCTTAGATAAGATGAACAAAAAACCTTTATACCCGAAACGCGAGCTTCCGTTATTCCGACTTGTTTTCAAACTGCAAGAAATACGTACATATTACATATAGATAATATGTTCACCCTAAATAAACAAACATTGCCTATTACCGGATACTACACTTATACAGGGTGCGGCAGCATAACTTCCTTTTTTCAAAACTCAATAAAAACTATTGTATGCATCGGAAAATATTTATTTATTTTTTATAATGTAGGTACATGTCTAAAGTTTTTATTTACCTTGTTTTGAAGATCAAATCTGTTAGGTGACGTCCCCCATTCTCCATACATTGCGTAAACCGATTTCTGGCGTTTGTCATGACTCTTGTTAGCATAGCAGGTGTTATGTTGGCAATTCTTCTTGGATGTTGGTCTTCAAATCTTGTAGGGTTCTTGGACGGTTCAAATAAACACGGGATTTCAAAAAACCCCATAGAAAACAATCACAAGGGGACAGATCGGGAGAGCGTGCCGGCCATTCCAAATCGCCTCTAATTGAGATAAGGGGCTCTGGAAAGTGTTCCCTCAAAACAGCCATCGATGCTCTTGAAGTGTGTGCTGTTGCACCGTCTTGTTGGAACCAAGTGTCCCCCAAATCCAAATTTTCTAACCGTGGGAAAAAAAATTCTGTAGCATGTTTACATACCGGTCCGAATTTACTGTCACTGTAACCTCATTTTCCTCAAAAAACCAGGGACCAATAATTCCAGCTGAGGAAATTGCACACCACACTGTGACTTTGGGTGAATGCAAAGGCATGATGCAATTCTCGAGGGTTGATGTCAGCCCAGTAGCGCATGTTTTGTTTGTTAACCGACCCACACAAATGAAAATGGGCTCCATCGCTAAAAAAAACAATAGCACCCTCGGGAACGACATCAAGAAGAAGCTCACACGCGTTCATCCGAGAATTGAAGTAACGTTCTGGAAGTTCCTGCACTATCGCCATCTTATAGGTATGAAAATGAAGATCATCACGAAGAATTCTTCTCACAGAACGATCGGATAGTCCAAGGGCACATGCGTGTTTGTGCGCAGAACGCCGTGGCGATCGCAACATTGACGCTCTCACTGCTTCAATGTTCTCAGGTGATCTAACGGGCCGAGGGACTCCAGTTCTTCCTTTTGTCGCACTTGCAGCTTGTCTGAATGTAGTGACCCATGTAAGAATTGATTTGCGGTGTGGGACGGGAGCCAACGGGGCTAAATTAAAACGATTCCGAAATGCACGCTGTGTTGCAATAACCAACATCCGCTTGAAAAGTGAATCTCAACGGCAAAGGCACGCTCCTCACTATTCAAACACATGATGGCGACTGAACCGTGTCGGGACAAAACTTTACAGTATCCCCTCTTGAACGAGACCACTAACGCTCCGCCATGACATCAACTAACTGAGTGGCGCGCATTTTAGAAAAGGAAGTTATGCTGCCTCACTCTGTATATGCATGTATATAAATTGATGGTAAACATATTTCCGATTTAGTTCCTGCACAAAAGTATTCATATGTACATATAAAGCACATATTTTGAATACCGCTTTTCAATGAAGAAATATATCTATCTGAATTAGGCACCACGCCAAAGCTTCTTTTACATATACATATAAATACATACATATGTCTTATTGGAGTAATTGATGTTGATTTATAAATGATTAAAAAGTGAATCAAAATGTTCCCGATGTCAAGTATGTATATATAGTTTCGAAAGTGTCTAATTGAAAAAAAATTTTGCACAATCTATTCACATGAATGGGGCGCTGCCTCACCTCTGCCCTGGGAGCAGCGTGGTGGAAGTGTTTACAAAGTGGTATTTGCTCCCTGTTATTCATTCAAAAACATGTGTTTCATACATATATATATATATATATACATATAACGAACACAAAAAATTTGTATGCCTAAGCCGGCCGAGGCTAAACTAAAATTTTTGTTTAGGAATCGAGGGATTCCTATGTCTGCCATCGACTTAATGGATTACCGGATTACACTTAATTACCGGACCAGTTGGAAAGCGACATGCTTTCACGGTTGTAGTCCACCCTCGATTCCTAAGCAAAAATTTTAGTTTAGCCTCTGCCGGCTTAGTCCTAAGAATTCTACAAGGCGGATTTGTGTTCGTTATAATTCATACACATGACATATTTTTGCCCACTCCCAAAGATCGCCGGTACTGGGTTTCCGAAGCCCTGCACTGTAACCTTCCCTCAATTCGTCTCATCCATGTGTCGTTTTATTTCTGGGTATTCCTCCTATAGTCAATTTTTACCCACGGGTGGGCATTTCTATTCCCATCTACCTGGCCTGCGAATAAGAAATCCCATACACGCACATTAAAATGCATGCATGTGCATGCCCATGAGACATCCGTCGAGCGTTCTCCTATTTTTGCACGGAGGGACGCGCCTGATGGGAGGTTTGACAACTCCACACAGGTATATGGTTCAAAAAGCCGACGCACCCTCTTCCGGTCTAAATGGACGTGGGACAACCAACCTAAGGATGGGCTGAAGGCAACATCCCCTCAGGGATCGTCAACGATCCTTCACGGGTCGTTTACGACACGGGGAGTAGCGTCCCCGAGGTGCCCGAGCAAGTAGTTCTGACCCCTAGCTGGCATCATACTTGCGTCCTAGCGAACTGCTAATGACCGATACACGCCGGGAGTCCTCGGAGCAGTCGACAACTCCTTGTCGACATCGATAGGGTGATGTGAGCCTAGCTCGGCCAAGGTGGTAGTTGTGGCGTGTAGGAGCCAGCCCCTTCGGGACCCTGGTTAGGTAGTGTGCATTGAGCCGGTGTTAGTAGACCACGTTGCCCCGAGCGAGCGCTGATCCGTCCGTGAATTCCGGGATCAGCTAAACGTAGGTCAGGCCTCAGGGAACTGGGGTAGAAGCTGTGTCCCCGAAGGTACACTCGTTCCTGACTATTGCGGCCCGCTCCCTTGCACACGATGCGCTGGTAAACAACTCGAATGGAGAATAAAAACAAACAAAACGAGGAGATAGTGGAAATGGAAAGTGAGCCCCAGCGGCCAGCGAAGGACGCAACAAAGGCTGAAATACCCGACGAGACAGACGGAGAGAAAGACTCGCAAAGTGATGCGGCACCTGCACCGCAGACAGGAACCCAGACCATACCTGCCTAATCAAGTGGTTTCCAATATAAGCCGAGTGGGAAGACTGTCGACTACTCTGACGCAAGCTGAAGAGGAAAGGCTTATTAAGAAATGAATGGCAGTTGTGAAGAACATGCGATCTACGACGTTCTTCCAGAGAAACGTCGGTAATGGGGTGAAAAACGGGCTAATAAAACTGGAGGAGCTCCTGGACAGCATTTCATGCTATAGGCGAACATGGAAAGTAAGACAAAATCCGCAGGAAGCAGAAACAACCGCGCTTCCCGAGGAGAACACCACGAGTATCAAACGGATCGCTGACAGCCCATTGCTGAGCGAACTTGGTAAAAAACGAAAGGAAGAAGGTACTCTCCAGGGCTGAAAAGAAGAAGGCGAAGAGGAACGAAAGACAACAACACGTCGCGCCATGAGAAAAACCTTTGCCTAAAACTAAGGCGGACACGAAGGACGAAGCACCAAAAGAAAAGTTGGCGAGACGAAGAGGGACTAGACTTGTTAAGCCGACGGAAGGCAAGACTTTTGCGGAAGTCCTCGGCGAAATCCGTTACAAAATTAAACCCGAAGACAACGGAGCGGAAGTGTCTTCCATTTGTAAAACGAAGGGTGGTGGAGTCTTAGTCGAACTAGGCCCGAAGACTATAAATAAAGTCACGTTTTGTGAAGCAGTCAAGGGGCTTCTGGGAGAAAAAGGTTTGGTTTCGAGCCTGGAACCCACGTGTTCTTTGGAAATCCGAAACCTTGACTGATGAAAAGAACGAGGTAGAAAAGGCCATCAAACGCGAATGCCCGGAGGTAACCAATGTCTGCATTGGTATCACCACCGCGAGCTCCCGAGGCCAAAAACTCGCTGTGATGGAAGTTGCCGAGCAATCCGCAGGGAAGCTTCTTAACAGCGGGAAAATAAGAATTGGTTGGGTAGTGTGTAGGATACGAATCCGGGCCGCCCCAACAAAATATTACAGATGTTTGGATTATGGGCACACACCTGCAAACTGTCGGGGACCTGACAGAAGGGCAACATGCCGTAAATGCGGTCAGGCAACCCACAAAGCGAACACCTGCAATGAAAAGGAAAGCTGCGTCCTATGCAGGGACCTTGGTGCGACTGATGAGAGCACTGCGCACACTGCGGATTGGGCCGGTGTCCAGTTTTCAGAGCGGAACTGGAAAAAGCTAGGACACGGTCAACATGATTCGCATCCTACAAATCAATATGCACCGGAGTGCAACCGCTCCCGAGTTGCTAGCGCAGTTCGCTGCGGAGACCAAAGCTGATTTAGTACTCATCAGTGAGCAGTACCAAAACAAGGACCCACTTTCATGGCACCCAGACATATCAGGTACCGCTGTCATCTGGGTTCGGGACGGCACCCTCCTTAGGGTTCTTGCCCAAGGCCGAGGGGACGGCTTTGTCTGGATTCGGTGTTCAGGGATAACGTTTTTTAGTGTCTATCTTACGCCGAATGAGACGATGCCGGACTTTCGTCGGAGGCTTGATGCTTTGGAAGACGCTATCTTAAGCACGGATGGGCGGATCCTGGTCGGGGGTGACTTCAATGCTAGGGCACTTGAATGGGGCATGCCTCACACAGACTCCAGAGGGAAACGAATTCTTTAAATGGCGCCGAGAACAGGACTGGTAGTTCTAAACACCGGATCCGCCCCAACGTCCCGGCGCCCCGGCTGCGCAGGAAGCATTGCAGACGTAACCTTCGTGTCGGAATCACCGGTGTCGCTGGTGGACGGGTGGCGAGTTCTGGTAGGCTTCTCAGCAAGTGTACATGGAACGTCGCGAAAGTGAACACCGGGAAGTTGTCGAAACTCTGGGAACAGATGGGGCCACGCTGGAGGGTAGTCTAGGGAACGGTGGCGCCGCAGCTGACACTGTCGTAAATCCAGTTATAAACCTTATAACGACGGTCTGCGGAGCCTCCATGCCCAGCAAGACATCGAGGCGCGACAAACCTGCGATATATTGGTGGACAGTAGAAATCGTAGAGCTCCGGAAGGAGTGTTACAGGCTCCGCCGCTTAACACAAGGTCTAGGCGACCGGGAGGAGGCATGTAACATAATGATGGAGTACAAATCAGCAAAGTGTGTACTACCACGCAAAAATGTATTGTTACAACCTGATTGTCGCAAACACTTCAGTGACTGAAACCGCAGAGCGCTTTATGTAAATTTATCGGAACTAATCTCGTCTTCGATCTTCACCAAGGGGCGGTAGTTCCGAATTTTTGGTGCTGTTTTTCCGGTCCTGCGGTACGGCTACATCGATTATGAAGCACTCTCTTTCTTCCTTGAGAAGTAGAATTAGATCGGGTCTGTTGTGATTAATATTAGGCAATAGTATGATCACACAGTAGTTTGGCCCAATCATTTTCCCAGATTCTCTGCGGAGTACACTTGTAATAAGGATGGTAGCTTGCCACTAAGTTATACTTCAACGCATGGTTTTGATTGGGAATCTTGCAGACGAAGCTATGATGTTTGGTGTACTCGGTACCGCTCAACATCCTGCACGCAGATGTTACGTGCTGTATGGTCTCCTTTTCGCAGCTGCATAACCTACAACTGGAGTTGGTGATTGAGGAGTCGTGAAGGATGTTAGGAATCGACGTTAGGAAAGGATACTATTAGCCAACAATTTGTTGGAGGCTTCGCTGTCAATGCCACAATGCCTAGCAACAACAGATTTTTTATATGAACTTCGTGGATGGGTTTCCCTTTTTACATGTCGATCTTCTGTTCAACTGAAGTAACATTCGACATGGCATCCTATTCTCTGCTTTTCAAGTTCAAAGGAGATAATTTAGTAGCTGCGATGACGGTAGCCTGGTATAATTGGTTAGAGGTTTGTTTCTCAAAGTAAAACTCTCGAAGATGTAGTGTAATGTTTTTAAATCAAGTACCCCCCTTCCTCCCTGGTGACGTGGGAGAGTGAACGTCAATTTTTCGGCAGCTCTATTGTACATGTTGTTGTTTGCAAGAACTACCCTTATCCGTCTATTGACAGATTCTATATATGTATTACTCCACTGTATTACACCAAAAGTATATAGAATGACGGGCATTGCGAAGTTTTTAATTGCCATGATTTTATTTTTCCCGAACAGTCACACGCCATTCCAATTCCGCCAGCAACTTAGGTTTCATCATTGCTACAGCCGGTGCTGTTGCTTGCAACATGCCGAGGTATTTATAGACATCGTCGAATCCATACCGTCAATTTCGATATTATTATGGCTGTATCCCTCGTTGTCGGTGTGTTTTCTCCGAACAATTATTTTTATGCGACATTTCTCCAAACCCAACTCCATGCCGATATCCCCACTGAACGGAATGCTGATGTCCAGCAAGGAGTGAAGTTGGTTTTCGTCTTTGGCATTCAATTTGATGTCGTCAATATACATTAAATGACTTAATGTACATTTCGATAATATAGCATGTTTGACTTGGGATCCGTGTTTGCTTTCATGCAGAAGATGGGATAACGGATTTAAAGTCAAACAAAATCGCACTGAGCTTAGAGAATCGCCTTGGAAGATGCCACGCCTGATTGGTATCTCTCCTGATGTTTGTGCGAATTTTGGTACCCTAACTGCAATGATAGAGGAACTCGAAAGACCCCTTCGGAAAAGGCGTTTTGATATCAGCGCTCTACAAGAAACTGCATGGTGCGGTGCCAACAGCTGCAACGCGATAAAACTGGCAATAAACTCCTCTGTTTTGATAGCCCACACACTCAATGCGATGTCAGCTGGCAATATGTCTCGGAGAGTTTGTGTGATGTTATTTAAGAAGCCTAACGGTTGATGAAGCTCACTATTATATCAGCTTATCACACAATTCACTTCGCTTCCGTATACGCGCCACAAAAATGTCGGCCCAATGCCGAGAAAGATGCCTTCTGGCAATTGCTTGCCACAAAGGCCTGTAAGGTAACCTGCCGATGATTTCGATGGTCATGTGGGCGAAAACATATACGGCAGCAGGTGTCATGAAGGAAAAATGTTTGCAGCGCGGAAAGACCGTATACTCACTCACGACCTAGTATTGGTAAATTTATGGTTTATAAAACAATTGTTTTACCCTTGCTACATTTTACAGTGAGAACAATAAAACGCAGATCGGCTATATAATCATAAGTCACAGATATTTTATTACCGTCACTGACTACAGTGGAGTTCCCTATTAGACTCTAAACATGCGAATCCAGCCATCGATAAAACAACGTGAGGAATACACTGGCCAACCGTGAATTAATAGGTGAAGAATTTGTTCATCCTCCGCTTTTACAAGCACTGCCGACATTTGGAGCAATTACAGCAATAAGAGGAATGCAATCTGAGGAAGCAACAGGATCAGGGAATATCGTATCACAGCTCTCAACCTCTCAGATCCACTGAGTCCTTCAGTCGGGTTAGTGAGGAAGGTAGAATACCATCTGACCAGTAAGAAGCACAACAACTCCAATATCGAAAAGGAAAGGTAGACTGGCCGGAAATTCAAGTTATAGGCCGGTAATTTTAACAATTCTTGACAAACATATTCGGGACAGCATTGAAATAGTCTTGAAACAAGTCGGGCTTTCCCCGAATTGCGGAACTACTGGTACGATACACGCTGCGAGATTAATCATCACTATGAGAAGTATTGCCCTCTCTACATTGGATTTCTGGTATCTGGTATGGTCTACGATAACACTTAGTGCCAGAAGAGCTAGAGCGCTGGAATATACTGCTCTACCACTGTCATAGTACAGTTCGAAATGTGACGGGTGTATCAAAGCCGCTTCGTATCTCTGTCGGTGTTGATCAAAAAGGCGCCCCCTTATCGCTCCTCTTTGTTCTTGTTATGGATACTGCCATACGGGACATCCAACATCCAGCGTCCTATACACTGCTTTATGCGGATGATGTTCTCCTAACATTTTACAGCAAAGCAATGGAATGATTGCCTCATGCAACATGGTCTCAGATTGAATTTGAATAAAACAGAATCTTTGACGACCCACTTCAATAATACAGTCAATATTACTGTTAGTGGCAGTGACCTGCCCAGAACTGTGCGATTTAAATATGTTCGCGCTAACGAGAATTCACTCTCCAAGATGGTTCTGAACATCAAAGTTGATGATAAGCGACCAAAAGGCCGGCCAAAACAACGAAGGTGTGACACGCTGCGTGGCGATTTAAATGCCTCGAAATTGCATACAGATCAGACATTTGATAGAACCAACCCCGTCGTAATTGTAAGCGATCAACTATTCATTTTATTCTTAATTGTTAGTTGCAACGTTTGAATAATGAATGAAAATTGGAAAAAATTAATTGCTCACTCATGATAACGACTAATCAATTGTTGATTTATCATTGCAATTAATAACTGAATCAATTATTACTCGAATAATTAGCTAACTAACAATTTAGTATTCCGGGCGAAATAATGGTGGCTTGAAACGCTAGATGGTGATTTGGAAGCCTCGCGACCCTATCTAGATCAGACACTTAACCGAGCAAAGCGGTGTAACCGATCAAGAACGGGACAAAGGCGCAAGAAGCAGATGCAGTTCTTAAAATAAATTTGATTTAAACGTTCAAAATAATTTTTATCCCATACTAAAAAGAATACAAGGCTGTCAAATTCTATATTGTACAACAAATGGTGAAGTAGATCAGCAAATCATTTTAAGACCGTAACAGTACACTATAAAGAAATTTGGTCAATGTCGTGCTCAGCCGGTGTTATCATCCAAACTTCACTTAGATGCTCATTCGCAACTGATTCGACTGGTATGGAACATCTAGTAATCAGACAAACCCTTCTGCCAATAGTGACCTTCCGCTGTAACAGCGTAGCACTCTAATCATTGAGCCATCCGGATACGAAATCGAAATTATCTATACATGTTTATTAACATTATTGTTACTCGCCTTACATTCAGATTAAGCTTCATCCATATATATGTACACCTTAAATATGTTGTAGGCTGAATCAATTTTCAGCGATACAAATTCAATAGATATATCGTTCATATCGGGCATGAAAAAGATCCAACATGTTAGTTAGTAATTTACTATAGAAAAGTGAGTCGCTTTCGAGTTTCCATAGTATATGTATGCCAGCATGCATATAGCGAAAATTTGAAGTCTTGGCAGCATTATAACGACGTGACTTTCCAGCAAAAGAGGAGAAAGATTAAGCGGAGCAGAGTTCATATTATATGTTTTTAGGAAAGGAGTTTCCTTTAATAAAAGATAAAGATTTTCACGCCCTGAAATCAAAAACTGTGCCCAAGGTCCGACCGTGACAATCGGTCACGATTCGCCCATGAAAACGTTTCCTTTGTTTCGATTATCAACTGCAATTAGATCCATTCACTGGGAAGTTCTAGACCCAACCATTTGGTTCGCTCTTAAATAGTGACAATGCCCCAATTGCCAGCCGTAATTAGTGTCGATGAGACTTTTGTGTTAATAATAACGTGCTCATTGGAGCGAACAATGGAACCATCTTGCCATGGAAAATTAACTATTGCAGTAATGCGGAGGCCGTGAAGTTGAAAAAGTTACTAATGAGACATTAAAAGAAAACCGGAAGGGACTTTAGTCAATGGAAAAAATTTCATGCATCATTAATTTGGTGACTTAATTTTGTACATGCATATAACAGAAGAACAATGTAACGAATACCTGCCTAATGTTTCTTATAAATAGCAGTTCCTTTTGAATATGGATAATATATAGTGCCAGATTGAATAGAGGAAATTAATTAATTAATTAAAATAGCTTAGAAAGGCATATTTTACTTACGATACCAATATTATATAACTCACAGAACTATGGAATCAGTCAATCGATCACCAAATGTCATCCCAAAAAGCTATCGGCTTTATATGCTCCATATTTTGCCATTTGGTAGTTATATTTTGCGCTCCCTTCAATCGTAATCGCATTGGAAATATTCAGAGCGGATCTCTTTTAGCAGATTAGAAAATAAAAGACACAATATTAGAATGAGAGCAGCATTTTCTAGTGATTCTTATCCTGTTGAAGAAGGCCATTGAAAATTCGGGGCAACCACAACGCACGAATGAATATCATCCGATCAGAATACCAACGGGGATGTTTAGACGGAATACAGTAAGAACCGTCATCTCAGCGTCCGTGTCGACCAGGAAGCAACGTTTGCTTAGGGTTCCGAAGATTGTAAGGCGGCGTGGTGACCGAGGCAACCAGCAAGCCTAGTTTTTTACTGCGCTAAACGTGCATCCGGTATTATTACACATTTAGCCGCTTGAGCTTTGTATTTCCGATGGTACTAACAAACCGTCGATGCCGATCAGGGTTCCGGCGGATGACTACCCGAACGCCCCCTTCGGGAAGCGGATCTCGACCGTGATTGTGATCGTGATCTACCTTCCGAAAGCAAAGTACCTACCGTCTCAGTGAGTTTGGTGACCGCGTCGGGCAATGTCATTACCATCGACTTCAGTTCGTCGCGAGACACAACTCGGCAAACTTCCACGATCACGGGGCGCGTGTACATTTCATACACTTTTTCGGCCGTGGCGGACAACATCTCCAGCGATCCCGAGTCCACGCCATCCAGCTGCTTCATTTTTCGTAGCAGCTGGCTAGGGGTACGATCGCCTACCATCGTCTCATTCAGCAAGTGATACAGCTTTGCTTCTTCACTCACCTAAAGGCGCTAAATCAGCTGCTCGTTCCAGCGGACGTACGAGCACACCTCTAGCACGTCCGTCACATGTCCTAAGGTCTCCTCGTCGAGACTGACAAGTGCGTGGTTGAATCATGTGTCATCCACCATAACGCCCACCAGCGCAAATTGTGCCCCTCCAATCGGCGAAACCACGCAGCCGGATTGAGTCGCCAAAAGGAAGGCACCCCAAACTTGGTGATTCCGGGAGAACGGAGAAAAGGGACGACACACCGGAGTGGAACACGGCTGTGCCCAACTGAATTTTTGCTTCCGCCGACGCAACGCTGCGTGTAAAAAAAACGGTAGTGGTCTGCGACCCGCTGCACAATCACGTGCGCGATTTGCGGGAAACCTTCGACGAACAATAAGAGAGAAGTTCAACAAGATGCGGTAAGAGGTTGTACCTGTTCCCTCGTTATTTTGTAGTAGAAGCGGATGATAAAGAGGTTCATTTTCAGAATCAGCTGAAGTGGTCGCCACAGATTGTAGCGAAACAGCTGCGACAAGCGGAGCAATGCTCGTCGTCGTGGCGGCTAGACGTCGAACTGCCCCACGACGAACGGTTTTGACGCCCGACCCACAGTAGATCTACTATAGGCAGTAGCCTTACAAAAATGACCCCACTTGCAAATGTGCTTGCGGAAGCTTATCTGTACACATCAGAGACGCTAAACAAGGAAAAGGCATAATCTTCGTCAAATTGTATTGGTAAGAGAGAGATCGGTGAGCTTTTGCTATTCCGGTACTACGGCGTGCTCACCCATATAGCAAAAAGTTGTTTCACATATTCACTTATACATAAGCAAAAACTTGCCAATCTCACCAATACATTGGCAAATCCGGGCGGTATGTCAAACACAGCTGATCGGGTTTTCGGTACATCTCGCTCATGCTCAAGGGCAAAACAATTTGAAATCGTGTGTACTCGCACTGATTTCCCCCCTTGAGAGGCAAGGGGGAGTGAGGTAGCTGTCTAGTATCTAACTATGGCCCGACCCAGTCGCCAAGTCAGACGACTCTCGCCGGTTATCCGTACCGGACATCAAATTTCTCCCTCTCCTCATTTTTCGATTTGCATTTTATACCTAACTGCCAGGTGTGGTGATAGCTTCCTCAGTGAGTAATCTGCAAGACTGAAAGTTCCTGCACTTTCCTTACCTACTCCCTGAGAAGCTGCGATGGTGTACAGCCCTTCAGACTGATCTATTTCTATCTCCTTTCGCAACTTGGATTGGGACCGACTACTATTATTATTATTATTTTTTTTCTATTTTAACCCCCCTTCCCTTTCCCAATGAACTTCTCCCAATTTCCTTTTTCCCTCTCCGATATTCGTATACATAAACCATTTACGATTTCAAAAATTAATCATATTACCTTTCCCAAAAATTTCTAAAACGCATTTATATTTATATACGAATTGTCAATCATTATACACCGTGCGGCAGCATAACTTCCTTTTTTAAAATGCGCGCCACTCAGTTAGTTGATGTCATAGCGGAGCGCTAGTGGTCTCGTTCAAGAGGGGATACTGTAAAGTTTTGTCCCGACACGGTTCAGTCGCCATCATGTGTTGGAATAGTGAGGAGCGTGCCTTTGCCGTTGAGGTTTACTTTTCAAGCGGATGTTTGGTTATTGCAACACAGCGTGCATTTCGGAATCGCTTTAATT
The DNA here is from genome assembly GCF_905115235.1 of Hermetia illucens. Classification (NCBI taxonomy): domain Eukaryota; kingdom Metazoa; phylum Arthropoda; class Insecta; order Diptera; family Stratiomyidae; genus Hermetia; species Hermetia illucens. The sequence goes on along the minus strand of NC_051849.1, from coordinate 128,109,664 downwards.
TAGCCCCGTTGGATCCTGTCCCAGACCGCAAATCAATTGTTACATGGGTCACTACATTCAGACAAACTGCAAGTGCGACAAAAGGAAGAACTGGAGTCCCTCGGCCCGTTAGATCACCTGAGAACATTGAAGCAGTGAGAGCGTCAATGTTGCGATCGCCACGGCGTTCTGCGCGCAAATACGCATCTGCCCTTGGACTATCCGATCGTTCTGTGAGAAGAATTCTTCGTGATGATCTTCGTTTTCATCCCTATAAAATGGCGATAGTGCAGGAACTTTCAGAACATGACTTCAATTCTCGGATGAAAGCGTGTGAGTTTCTTCTTGATGTCGTTCCCGAGGGTGCTATTGTTTTTTTTAGCGATGAAGCCCATTTTCATTTGTGCGCTACTGGGCTGACACCAACCCTCGAGAATTGCATCATGCCTTTCATTCACCCAAAGTCACAGTGTGGTGTGCAATTTCCTCAGCTGGAATTATTGGTCCCTGGTTTTTTGAGGAAAATGAGGTTACAGTGACAGTAAATTCGGACCGGTATGTAAACATGCTACAGAATTTTTTTCTCCCACGGCTAGAAAATTTGGATTTATGGGACACTTGGTTCCAACAAGACGGTGCAACAGCACACACTTCAAGAGCATCGATGGCTGTTTTGAGGGAACACTTTCCAGAGCGCCTTATCTCAATTAGAGGCGATTTAGAATGGCCGGCACGCTTTCCCGATCTGTCCACTTGTGATTTTTTTCTATGGGGTTTTTTGAAATCCCGTGTTTATGTGAACCGTCCAAGAACCCTACAAGATTTGAAGACCAACATCCAAGAAATTGCCAACATAACACCTGCTATGCTAACAAGAGTCATGACAAACGCCAGAAATCGGTTTACGCAATGTATGGAGAATGGGGGACGTCACTTAACAGATTTGATCTTCAAAACAAAGTAAATAAAAACTGTACCTACATTATAAAAAGTAAATAAATATTTCCCGAGGCATACAATAGTTTTTATTGAGTTTTGAGGAAAGGAAGTTATGCTGCCGCACCCTGTATATTGTAATAACAATGTCCGAACATTGCAACCCTGGTCGAAAAGGAAGATCGACCTGACATTCAAACTTGACTAGTTTATATAGGTTGAGCCAAATGAAAATGTTATTTATGCACAAAATTAGTGAGACCAGGGACCGGCTGATAAGAGAGACAGCTGATTAGTTGGATACGTTACTTGAGTTTAATGCTTTCAGGAAAAAAGAATAGTGATACCGTTGGATAAATTTAAAGTTTAAAAGAAAATTTTTAAAGTTTAAAAGAAAATCTTTGGATGTAGATAATGCATGTTATTATTATCTTATAATTTTATATGGTGTTTTGAAAAAAGTGGTTTGTTTTGCTTGCGATCCGCGGGTAGGTCTTGGATTCAAATTACCCGGAAACAATTTTCTAGCGACTAAAGTATGTAGGTGCTTTTTGAATCACTTGCAAGGGTACTAATTATGGTGAAAAACAAATAAGCGCTTCTAGCAGCAGCGACCGCCGTTCCGCGCGGAAGGCAAGAAACCGCCATCGGAGAAAGCGAAGCCAGTAAGTGCGGAAAAGGAAAGAGAACGTTTTTCGTCTTTTGGGAAAGCATGTAGTAGAGTAACTGCCTTCATCCAGATCGAGCAGGCGGCGGGAAATCTTGGGCTGCACATCAATGAAGGCAAGACAGAATTTATGGGGGCAACGTCAGCACCGAAAACGAACCAGCTAACAACATCAAACCGCACTGGTCAAACAGGAAGAATAAAGATAGGAGAATACAACTTTGAGACCGTTGACAATTTCTCCTATCTAGGGTCGAAAATCACAACCGATAATAGCTACGATGATGAAATCCGCGCACGGTTGTTGTCAGCCAACAGAGCCTATTTCAGCTTACAAAGACTGTTCCGCTCGAAACGTCTCACCATAGGGTCAAACCTCTTACTATACAAGACTATGACCTTGCCAGTCCTCATGTATTCCTCGGAGACTTGGGTTCTTAGCAAGAATTGATGTCCGCGTTCGAGAGAAGAATCCTCCGAAGAATTTTTGGCCCCCTACATGAGGATGGACGATTCCGCAGCCTACATAACGACGAAATCTATGAGGTTACGGTGGGCGGGTCACTTAATCTGTATGGATGAGGATGATTCAGCTCGGAAAGTCTATAAGGGCAATATCTATGGTAGAAAAAGAAGACGAGGCAGGCCCTGCCTGAGATGGAGCGATGACGTAGGTTAGGACGCCATGCAGCTTTAAGGGATATGGAATTGGTGAACCTCGGAGCAAAACCGGGATGTCTTGAGTTCCTTATTAAGTTGTTGCGCCGTTGATGATGATGATGTAGTAGAGTAGCATGGAGGTTTTGAACAAGGTCGGATACTGATGGCGATGACGATAAATCAGGAAAGCGGAAGGAAGAGGCAATCTTAAAAGGTAATGTGAATGAGATTTTCGGATTTGTTGTGCAGCGGCGGCCGCGACTAGCTGATGGGTGGATGCGGGTTTCCCCCGCCTGGGTTCTTATTTCGCCTGCGTTCTTCATATATATGACGAAATATTGAATTTGAGCATATGCAAACTGTGGTTGCGGAAGTGTGAAATTATGTTGAAGTTTCTCCGCACGAACGTCGATCTGCGATCATGCCTGTTCACCACGAAAGATAGGATAGTATGTTCTCAGTATCTTAATGTTTGGAGGTGCTCAGTGAATTTCGCTTCCGGATTCCGCTTATTAATAATCGTTCGTATTTGGGTAGCAGCATCATTTACAACATATTATTGTTCTATCCTATCAAAGTGTATTATTGGAAAAAAATGAAGAGCATCGAACTTTTTAAAGTGAACACACTCGAAGCTGGTAGTTTCGAAACTGATAGTCGTGTTTCCGGGAAAATGTTCCCGAAAGACATAAAGTTTGCGGGCTTAAGGACAAATTGAAAGTATTGACCAGAGGAAGTGTGGCAAAAATGCCAAAAAAAAAATTCCAATAAGCACCGTCTCTTTTTTTTGTAAAGAATGAAGTATTAATAAAATCATATTGGTCCTTAATAAATTGCTATTGAAAGTCGATTCATCTCTTGATCTACGTATTAGCTGATCGATATTTTACTTATTTTGTTATTTTCCTCTTTCTGTTATTTTCTTATTTTTCGTATTTTATTTTATATTATTTTTTCCGAGTTATCACAATCTCGGCAGATGCTGGATTTTACCTAATACTAGCACTAAGTGCGAAGCATTTGGGCTCGGACGATCCTACTTACTTAAAAGATAAAGGGGCGCTGAAGGTGGTGGCCGGTTGTAGTTTAGTGGGAGAATCCGTCGAGAACTCCCCGCAATATCGAGCACGTATGCAGAATGGTGTACTTCTGCATGGTTTGAGCCAAACTATGTGAGAGTCCCCGGGAATCAAGGCAAGCCATGAGGAATTTGGTATAATACCCTGTAGCTGATAATATTGTGGGAACTACAACCACTCGCTCGATACGCCAAATTTCTTTGATTTCCGAAGCCAGGGGCTCATATTTCATTTCCGGATATGTTCCCGTGATCAGCCCATGCTTGTATGCAATGGTTTGGAGAATCACCTTACATAAAGCAGTGTGCCTGTGCGTATATTGCATTGGTAACATTACAGTGTAGCTAGAGATGATAGGGTCTAAAATCTCTAACCTCGAACAACACACTGGTCGTTCTTCACCCGTTCTTCCATTATGAGCTTTTCGTAAGCTCGGGTGGGCGACCACGCCGTCCTGAATGGCACACATGAATCCCTCCGTCTCAGCAAAGAACTCAGCAGCACATAGCCATCTGTTCGAGAAGTGCAAATCGAAAAATGGCTGCCAAAGACGTATTAACCATGCATTGCCTTCGACTTCCATTCGAACCGCTCTTGGTCCGACTTCACTCCACTCAGAGGATTGAAAGATCGATCCTTCAAGTTAAGTGGAGTCAGCCCACAATCTGTATTGCAGACAGCTGCATATAAGGGACTCGCCTGCCCTTTGGTGTAAAAATAAGCGCGCAGCGAGTCGACCTGGCGACGCTGTTGTGCCGCCACGCCGACGTGATTTCCATTCTCCTTTGGTCCTCTCGCGTCTCATAGAGCAGGGAGCGGTCTTTCAGATAATCCCACAATATCCGCAAGAGACAGCTTGGCACGTGAAAAAGTTCTCTAGTGTGCCTAGCATATCTGTCTATCTTACGGAATTGAAAGCATTTATAACATCAAACGTTATGAGGAGCACTATCCGTCGAGACCGGCGACTGTGTGCCTCGGCTCGATTAACCGCATCTACGACCTCGAACCGCTTCTTCGAGCTCTCTCATTGTGAAAAGGGGCAATCCACGACGCTTTCCGCGCTATATACATCAACCCGTACAGGGTGTCTGGGGAACAATGCCCGCACAATGCGGTCCATCTGGTCGGTGCTCAGTATGCAGGGCTTCCGCAGAGCCCCGATTTTCCGGGTGGCAAGCTTATTGCCAAGTCCCCACGGGTCCTCATTCACCTCGTTCTGCCAGCCGTGAGCTTTGCTTTTATTTATAGCGCTGCGGAGTCTCCCTTTTGCTGATCTATATTGTGCCTTTATGGCACATGCCTCCTCGTTGGCGTGCAAATATTGTGAAAAACGGCGGAACTTATGACACTCTCTCCGTAGGTCGGCAATTTCTGCCGTCCACTAGTACATAGAAGGCTTTTCGCGGCTGGGGCCTCTCCGGGGCATGGAAGCTTCACACGCCGCTTGAAACCAGAGCCTTCTCCCCAAATTGCCCCTTAACTGCTTCCCAGAACGTGCTCTTGTTGGTCGTCTTTGGGCCCAGTTCGACAAGAGCTCCACCACTCCTCGTTTTCCGTATGGAAGACACCTCTGCTCCGTTCTCTTCGCGTTTCATCCTGTAGCGGATTTCACTAAGGACTTCCGCAAATGACTTGCCTTCCGTCGGCTTAATGAGTAGAGCCGATGGTGTAGTCCTTCTTCGCTTCCCCGTTTTTTCTGCTCCTGGCTTTTGGTTGGCAGCCTCTTTGTTTTTGGGCAGACGAGCCTCTGGCGGCGGAGTCAGCTGTTTCTGTCTTTCCTTTTTCGCCTTCTTTTTTTGGGCCTGGAAACTACTTCGATAAAGTCTCCTTCAGGCACGTCGTCCTCTTTCCGCTTTTCCCCCAGTTCGCTTTGCAGAGGGCTATATGCGGTCCGTTTGACGCAAGCAGCATTCTCAGCAGGGAATGCGACTGCTTCTGCTCTACAATCATCTTCACGTTCGTCTATAGAAGGAGATGCGATCCAGTAGTTCGTCCGGTTCCATCAGCCCGTTTTTGACGCCTTTGCTGACGTGCCTCTGGAGGAACGTTGCCAACCGCATACATTTCACTACTGCTGCGCACTTCCTGATGAGCCTTTCCTCTTTGGCTCTAGCGAGGACGATCGACTGCACTTCCACTCGGTTTGTGTCCGAATCCATCTGCCCAGGACTACCGATTCTGACTGAGCTTACTTCCAGAACAGGGGCACTGCAAGGTATTGGAGTTCCCATCTCCGCACGCTCGATTGATGAGGCTTCCTCTTTATTTGGGCGTCCCGGTATCACATCGGGTATGTCAGCCCTCGTTGTCTCTTTCGCTGATCGCTGCGGTGAACGACGCATTTTTATGCTCCGCCCAAACGCACTCAGCTCTTCCTCCTTCCCTGTTGTTTCGTCGATTTTTTTAAGAAGTTTATGAATATTCCGCATGGAAAACTAACCAGCGCATCGTGTGCAAGGGAGCAGGCCGCAATAGTCAGGAACGGGTGTACTCTCGGGGACACAGCCCCTACCCCAGTTCCCGGAGGCCTGACCTACGCTTAGCTGATCCCGGAATTCACGGACGTATCAGCGCTCGCTCGGGGCAACGCGGTCTACTAACACCGGTTCAATGCACACTTCGTGACCAGGGTCCCGAAGGGGCTGGCTTCTGATACACTTCGCAACTACCACCTTGGCAGAGCTACGCTCACATCAGCCCGTCGACGCCGAGAGAGAGTTGTCGACGGCTCCGGAGACTCCCAGTGTGTCCCGACGTGTACCGGTCATTAGCAGTTCGCTCTTCACCGAGCAGTTTTCTCGGAGCTACTACCTAGGACGCAGGTATGCTGCCAGCTAGGGGGCAGAACTACTTACTCGGGCACCTCGGGGACGTCGCACCCCCTGTCGTAAGCGACCCGCTAAAATTCGCTAACGGCCCCTGAAGGGGTGACCAACGCAATAGCAAATTCTCTCTTGTCATATCGTTCACTACGTTAAACTTCTTCGGATTTCGTCACGCAAGCCATCACTCGCCTTCAACCCCTTCCATCCTCACGATTCCGCAGTCAGCCAGATATTATGATGCCTCTTCGGGAGCATCCGTGTAAAGAGCATATCATCGATAATCTCAGGTGGGTTACTCAGCATATCTGCCATCCAATCAGTAAAATAGCTCGCCCACTAACGAGCGACAATTGAGTCTTACAAGCGGACTGCGTTGAACTTAGGGAGTCGCAGCTCCCCGATCCTGTGAGAAGCGAAGGTAAGCGATGGTCAGATGGTGATCCCTTTCGAAGCCGATGTCAGTACCTCTCTTGTTACGCACATCCAGGAGACAGCTCCTAAATTTGCTGCTAATCGTGAAGTGGTCCATCTGATTGATCATACGGCGTCGGTCAGTTGAAACCCAACTGACCTTATGGCAAGTTTTGTGCTGGAATAATGTCCCACCAATAAGGAAATGGTAGAAGTTGCAGAAATCCACAAACCTCCCACCATTACTATCGCCAAGCCAGTGTTTCGTCATTACATATCCGAGCAAGGTGTTGTCAGATCCCACCTTCGCATTCATATCATCCATCACGATCACAATGTCACCTTTAGGAGTCGTTCTCTGAACTATGTTTAATTGCTCGTAAAAACAGTCCACTAGATCGGAGGTCTCCGTTGGTGAATAGAATTGTAGAATTGTGGCGCTCCTGGACCGGAATCTTGCAGTTAGAAGTCAGTCAGAAATCGGCTCGCAGGTCAAGAGTGTCTTGCGGTGGCTGTCAGAAGCAGCCCGACATCAGATTCGCGTTTGCTACCATTTGGCTTTCCAAAGTAAAAAGCACATTGCCACTAGTATCGCAAAAGGGAGAGGAGTACTCTCCAGAGTCTCACCATCTTACTTCACTAAGGCCCAGAATATCCAGCTTATATCGCTAGAATTCCCTCTCAAGTTGGAGAAAACGAGCATTCTGAAGGCCCCCGCTATAGTTGTCGAGGAGCGTGCAAATATTCCCGAAATCGATCATAGTCCGTTTTCGATATCCAAAGGTCGTTGCCGTGAGGTCAGCCCCCATTCGAGGCGCTGTTGACGTTTCGGTAATAATAAAGTTTCAAAATTTGCAGGTTGCGCACAAATTTCTATCCCTTTTTGTCGCCTCTTACGACAAGCAGGGAAGGCTTTGAGTGGATTCTCAAGCTCCAACGAAGGCGACTATACACAGGAGGTGAAACTTGTCAAAAAAGCAGGACACAAATGAATCATCCTGTTTGAGGCCGAGTCAAGAACGTAGTGCTTTCTGCGCAACTGTCAGTTTATTATGTGTCGTGTCCTAATAGCACTTCTGTGTGTACGAATCCCTGTAACTAGGCATCCAGCTACAAACAACCAATACATACATACATAAATACAATAAGAGACTTATAAAATGTCATTGCAATATTACTCGGATCGCCGCCTTATACGATTGGTTTTGGTAGCAAGCTGGAAAATTTCAACATCAAACCCGACCAGATGGACTAAAACTACCAAACAAATGGGATTTAATTGATATGATAATGCGTAGAACACAACTACGATCTTGTCTGAAAAACCCCGCCCACAGGCCGCGATATTTTCTCTACCGCAAAACTACAAGGCTTGCCTAAGCAATTTCACCTTCTCTGTATAGTCAACACTTCAGTGGAAAACCTGCAACCGGTGTCTACGCGGCGGACAGCCAAAAAGGATAATACAGCAACTCCCTTCATGAGAAGCACTGGCAATTTGACTACGGCCGGTCGGTCGACGACACTGTTACCAAACTCTTCCAAAGTAAGGGAGAGCAAGGCTCGACAGAAGGAAACTTCAGCCGCAAAGGAGAAGGGAATACAGGCTTGCTTGTCAGAACCTTCTCTCCCGCCTGTACCCGGAAAAACGAAAGAAAGGGAAGCTGGTAATGTGGATGCAACTGGTCTAACGACGGTATGTGAAAATAGACCCACGCTGCCCAGACTCCGTGAACACACAGCAGACTTTTCAGTTAGCGGCGGCTTTCATATTAGACTGCACTTATGGCTACAAACATAACATACATACAACCTGCAGCATACCAAAGCTTCTTCCTATCTACTGGCGGCAAAGCTGGCAAAGTTGCAGGACTGCCCTTATATTTTTTTGTTCAACAGCGATCGGCTCGTTTTAACAGGATCTGTGGTATTGAATCAGTCAAGGGGTGAGTCGGCCAAGTTGAACTCTTTTAGAAAACCAGATGGTACTGTCACGAACTACAGAGTTGAGTCTATACAGACTCTCTTGGAAGTACATCACCCGGGAGAACAGGTCTCAAAGGTGAGAAGATGAGAATTGGCGGTTTCTGCAAACCTTTCAACACGAAGGTGTTGCAAGGGGAATTAGGACACTGCGAGAGCAATTGTTACCAATGAAAAGCGAAAGCTGCTATACTATCATTCGAACACTTCAAAGCACCTGGCATGAAAGGCATCTACCCAGCGATGCTAAAGGAGAGCATAGTGCATTTAGAGCAACTTCAAAGAAATATTTTTCGAAAATGTCTTGCTTTGGGCTACGGGCCTTCACGGGTCAGGTGGTTAAGGTGGACTTCATTCCTAAGCCTGTGAAAGATGACAATACAAATCCAAAGAAGAAGAAATGTCTGGAGAGACTGGTTGGGCGTCACATTGGCTAGAAAGCGGTAAGGACGCACCCCCTAAATGGAAACCAACATACTTACCAACGTGGAAAGTCCTGTGAGCCTACTTTTCATTCTTTCGTTTCAAGGATCGAGGATGCAACCCCGAAGAGTGAGTACCCGATGGTGGTGTTCATGGACATTGCGTTCTTCAAAAAGCTCTGTGATGCCGCCAGAGTGCACGGTGTTGACGAAGCTCTAATAAAGTGGATCTACGCTACGCAGAGATTGTTGTGTGTTGAAGTGAGTGTTGATCGCTACCTAACAACGAAAGTGACGAAAGGCTGCCCTCAAGGAGGTGTGCTATCGCCACTTCTGTGGAGTATGCTCATCAACTCACTACTATGCGAACTGCAAAATCTGCCAATACACGTTCAAGCATATGTGGATGACGTGGTCGTCTTGGTTGTTGGTCCAGATCTCGGAATGGTGTGTAGAAATACACAACGCGCCGTTGATTTGATTGACAATTGGTGTCTCAGGCATAAACTTTCAGTAAATTCAAATGAAACCACAAGGGTGTTATTTATAAAAAGGAGGAAACTGAATGGGCTTTGCTTTCCAGAGATGAGGAGAACAACCCTTCAACTCTCCGAAGAAGTGAAATATCTGGGAGTCATTCTAGACAAGAAGCTTCTTTCGAGAAAACATATAGAGTTAAAGATGAAACGAGCTCTCACAGATTATAGGCTGTTATGCGGACCTTTGGCTCGACATGGGGACTTAGGCCTCAGGTAGTAATGTTGTAGGTATGTTGCTATCATTAGGCCGATATTCGATTATGCATCCGTAGTGTGGTGGGTTAAACAGAAGAGTTTTCGCTGTAAACTAGCCACACTGCAAAGAACTATGTGTCTGTGTATCACCGGTGTCTTGAGCACGACATCCGGCACAGCTCTGAATGCATTACTCAATTTGCAGCCCTTGGATTTATTTCTTCAGGGCACTGCAAAGAGAGCAGCTCATAGAATAATTCGATTAGATCTATGGGAAAACAATGGACGTGGGGATCACAGAGTATTGGAAGAGTTATTGGGAGAACTTAATCTAGTTTTCGCAATACCTTCTGATTCTCAGATCCCCATACATCTGTTTGGTAGAAGATATGATGCTGTCTTGAAACGGGGAGGAAACTAGGACGAGCCAGAAGAATGCATGTCAGGATATACTGATGTCTTCTACACCGATCGCTCAAAAATAGAAAATGGTTCTGGAGTAGGAGTCTACCTCTCGAATAAAAACGATAAGTGGGCTTTTCCTTTGGGGCAATACACAACGGTCTTTCAGGCTGAAGTGCATGCGATCCTAAAGGCTGCAGCCTGGATGATTGATGAGCAGTTGAAGGGCAGGCGCAATCTGTAGCGATAGTCAAGCTGCATTGAGGGCGTTGAGTAGTACTTTGATCACTTCAAAAATCGTTCAGGAATGTAGAAACCGATTCCCTCGGAGGCCGCTGAAACCACGAAGGTCCCTTTAGATTGGTTGATCGAAACGAACTCTCATTCAAGCTCGACTTACGAGACGGGCCCAAGTGGGTCTCCCTGTCGGGGCTGAAGGCTTTCGTCGGACCGGCGACCGCTCCGAAAATCGCCCGCGAAGCGCCAACTTCGCCCAGTGACTCCCATTGGTGAAATCGCGAGGTTTCAGCTTAGGGTGGATTGATGTGGCGGTGCAGCGAACCTGGGGCACCATTGTGAATTCGCTTTTGTCGATGTATTAATGGCTGCAGAAAAATCGATAGACGGCCTGATAACGCCTGTCAGGTATGACGTTTGTCGAAAAAATTAACTATCAAAAGAAAATATGAAAAGTCTCTCTGTTCTCGTCCGCCGGCAAGAAGAGAGTCCAAGTGCTACTTTGTTCAAAAATAATAAAAAATTAAACACAACAAACATTAACATTAAATACTGAAAAGAAAATAAATAATAAATCAAATAATAAGAATGAACTCCGCCGTAGCCGGTTCCAAGCCTGGTTGTGAAAGGAGGAGCGTCTCGGGGGGTAGGTGAGGAAAGTTCAAGAACTTTTCAGTCTTGCAGTTTACTCACTGGGGAAGCTATCCCAACACCTGGCAGCTAGGGATAAAATGTACCATCAAAAATGAGAAGAAGAAGAATTTCGAGGTCCGGTATGGATATCCGACATCAGATTCGCGTTTGCTACCATTTGGCTTTCCAAAGTAAAAAGCACATTGCCACTAGTATCGCAAAAGGGAGAGGAGTACTCTCCAGAGTCTCACCATCTTACTTCACTAAGGCCCAGAATATCCAGCTTATATCGCTAGAATTCCCTCTCAAGTTGGAGAAAACGAGCATTCTGAAGGCCCCCGCTATAGTTGTCGAGGAGCGTGCAAATATTCCCGAAATCGATCATAGTCCGTTTTCGATATCCAAAGGTCGTTGCCGTGAGGTCAGCCCCCATTCGAGGCGCTGTTGACGTTTCGGTAATAATAAAGTTTCAAAATTTGCAGGTTGCGCACAAATTTCTATCCCTTTTTGTCGCCTCTTACGACAAGCAGGGAAGGCTTTGAGTGGATTCTCAAGCTCCAACGAAGGCGACTATACACAGGAGGTGAAACTTGTCAAAAAAGCAGGACACAAATGAATCATCCTGTTTGAGGCCGAGTCAAGAACGTAGTGCTTTCTGCGCAACTGTCAGTTTATTATGTGTCGTGTCCTAATAGCACTTCTGTGTGTACGAATCCCTGTAACTAGGCATCCAGCTACAAACAACCAATACATACATACATAAATACAATAAGAGACTTATAAAATGTCATTGCAATATTACTCGGATCGCCGCCTTATACGATTGGTTTTGGTAGCAAGCTGGAAAATTTCAACATCAAACCCGACCAGATGGACTAAAACTACCAAACAAATGGGATTTAATTGATATGATAATGCGTAGAACACAACTACGATCTTGTCTGAAAAACCCCGCCCACAGGCCGCGATATTTTCTCTACCGCAAAACTACAAGGCTTGCCTAAGCAATTTCACCTTCTCTGTATAGTCAACACTTCAGTGGAAAACCTGCAACCGGTGTCTACGCGGCGGACAGCCAAAAAGGATAATACAGCAACTCCCTTCATGAGAAGCACTGGCAATTTGACTACGGCCGGTCGGTCGACGACACTGTTACCAAACTCTTCCAAAGTAAGGGAGAGCAAGGCTCGACAGAAGGAAACTTCAGCCGCAAAGGAGAAGGGAATACAGGCTTGCTTGTCAGAACCTTCTCTCCCGCCTGTACCCGGAAAAACGAAAGAAAGGGAAGCTGGTAATGTGGATGCAACTGGTCTAACGACGGTATGTGAAAATAGACCCACGCTGCCCAGACTCCGTGAACACACAGCAGACTTTTCAGTTAGCGGCGGCTTTCATATTAGACTGCACTTATGGCTACAAACATAACATACATACAACCTGCAGCATACCAAAGCTTCTTCCTATCTACTGGCGGCAAAGCTGGCAAAGTTGCAGGACTGCCCTTATATTTTTTTGTTCAACAGCGATCGGCTCGTTTTAACAGGATCTGTGGTATTGAATCAGTCAAGGGGTGAGTCGGCCAAGTTGAACTCTTTTAGAAAACCAGATGGTACTGTCACGAACTACAGAGTTGAGTCTATACAGACTCTCTTGGAAGTACATCACCCGGGAGAACAGGTCTCAAAGGTGAGAAGATGAGAATTGGCGGTTTCTGCAAACCTTTCAACACGAAGGTGTTGCAAGGGGAATTAGGACACTGCGAGAGCAATTGTTACCAATGAAAAGCGAAAGCTGCTATACTATCATTCGAACACTTCAAAGCACCTGGCATGAAAGGCATCTACCCAGCGATGCTAAAGGAGAGCATAGTGCATTTAGAGCAACTTCAAAGAAATATTTTTCGAAAATGTCTTGCTTTGGGCTACGGGCCTTCACGGGTCAGGTGGTTAAGGTGGACTTCATTCCTAAGCCTGTGAAAGATGACAATACAAATCCAAAGAAGAAGAAATGTCTGGAGAGACTGGTTGGGCGTCACATTGGCTAGAAAGCGGTAAGGACGCACCCCCTAAATGGAAACCAACATACTTACCAACGTGGAAAGTCCTGTGAGCCTACTTTTCATTCTTTCGTTTCAAGGATCGAGGATGCAACCCCGAAGAGTGAGTACCCGATGGTGGTGTTCATGGACATTGCGTTCTTCAAAAAGCTCTGTGATGCCGCCAGAGTGCACGGTGTTGACGAAGCTCTAATAAAGTGGATCTACGCTACGCAGAGATTGTTGTGTGTTGAAGTGAGTGTTGATCGCTACCTAACAACGAAAGTGACGAAAGGCTGCCCTCAAGGAGGTGTGCTATCGCCACTTCTGTGGAGTATGCTCATCAACTCACTACTATGCGAACTGCAAAATCTGCCAATACACGTTCAAGCATATGTGGATGACGTGGTCGTCTTGGTTGTTGGTCCAGATCTCGGAATGGTGTGTAGAAATACACAACGCGCCGTTGATTTGATTGACAATTGGTGTCTCAGGCATAAACTTTCAGTAAATTCAAATGAAACCACAAGGGTGTTATTTATAAAAAGGAGGAAACTGAATGGGCTTTGCTTTCCAGAGATGAGGAGAACAACCCTTCAACTCTCCGAAGAAGTGAAATATCTGGGAGTCATTCTAGACAAGAAGCTTCTTTCGAGAAAACATATAGAGTTAAAGATGAAACGAGCTCTCACAGATTATAGGCTGTTATGCGGACCTTTGGCTCGACATGGGGACTTAGGCCTCAGGTAGTAATGTTGTAGGTATGTTGCTATCATTAGGCCGATATTCGATTATGCATCCGTAGTGTGGTGGGTTAAACAGAAGAGTTTTCGCTGTAAACTAGCCACACTGCAAAGAACTATGTGTCTGTGTATCACCGGTGTCTTGAGCACGACATCCGGCACAGCTCTGAATGCATTACTCAATTTGCAGCCCTTGGATTTATTTCTTCAGGGCACTGCAAAGAGAGCAGCTCATAGAATAATTCGATTAGATCTATGGGAAAACAATGGACGTGGGGATCACAGAGTATTGGAAGAGTTATTGGGAGAACTTAATCTAGTTTTCGCAATACCTTCTGATTCTCAGATCCCCATACATCTGTTTGGTAGAAGATATGATGCTGTCTTGAAACGGGGAGGAAACTAGGACGAGCCAGAAGAATGCATGTCAGGATATACTGATGTCTTCTACACCGATCGCTCAAAAATAGAAAATGGTTCTGGAGTAGGAGTCTACCTCTCGAATAAAAACGATAAGTGGGCTTTTCCTTTGGGGCAATACACAACGGTCTTTCAGGCTGAAGTGCATGCGATCCTAAAGGCTGCAGCCTGGATGATTGATGAGCAGTTGAAGGGCAGGCGCAATCTGTAGCGATAGTCAAGCTGCATTGAGGGCGTTGAGTAGTACTTTGATCACTTCAAAAATCGTTCAGGAATGTAGAAACCGATTCCCTCGGAGGCCGCTGAAACCACGAAGGTCCCTTTAGATTGGTTGATCGAAACGAACTCTCATTCAAGCTCGACTTACGAGACGGGCCCAAGTGGGTCTCCCTGTCGGGGCTGAAGGCTTTCGTCGGACCGGCGACCGCTCCGAAAATCGCCCGCGAAGCGCCAACTTCGCCCAGTGACTCCCATTGGTGAAATCGCGAGGTTTCAGCTTAGGGTGGATTGATGTGGCGGTGCAGCGAACCTGGGGCACCATTGTGAATTCGCTTTTGTCGATGTATTAATGGCTGCAGAAAAATCGATAGACGGCCTGATAACGCCTGTCAGGTATGACGTTTGTCGAAAAAATTAACTATCAAAAGAAAATATGAAAAGTCTCTCTGTTCTCGTCCGCCGGCAAGAAGAGAGTCCAAGTGCTACTTTGTTCAAAAATAATAAAAAATTAAACACAACAAACATTAACATTAAATACTGAAAAGAAAATAAATAATAAATCAAATAATAAGAATGAACTCCGCCGTAGCCGGTTCCAAGCCTGGTTGTGAAAGGAGGAGCGTCTCGGGGGGTAGGTGAGGAAAGTTCAAGAACTTTTCAGTCTTGCAGTTTACTCACTGGGGAAGCTATCCCAACACCTGGCAGCTAGGGATAAAATGTACCATCAAAAATGAGAAGAAGAAGAATTTCGAGGTCCGGTATGGATAACCGACGGAAGTCGTCTGACTTGGTGACTGGGTCGGGCTCTCGTAATGGACAGCAAGGCGTCGAAACCGCTAGTTGTGGGGCGCCATGATAACCAGCAGCATAGCTCCACCTACTACAGTTGTTCTGCTACAATCTGTGGCGAAAACTTCAGCAGGTTTGCGTAGGCAGCGAATGAAGTGGACTGAAGAAATGAACCTCTTCATCATCCGCTCCTACTACGAAATAATGGCGGGGTGGATACAACATCTTACCGCTCCTTGTTGCACCAGAGATTCGTCGAGCGTTTCCCGCAATTCGCGCACGTGACTGTGCAGCGACTCGCAGACCAGTACCCCTTTATTACTTGTAGCGGGACAATCCCGCCCACCATCAGGGAGCGTGTTCGACTTGAGGTCATCGGGAAACTGGTGACCAAGAGTGGATGGGGCAGAGGCGGCGGCATCAACAACACCACGTTGCACTGCAGGTAACAGTTTCAGTACTCGCCTAAGCATTCTTCTCCACCGTCCAGAAGGGGTTTCCGTTCAGGTTCGGGACGAATTCTCGGATATGGCTCCTTTGCATGGACGAGATATTCCCAGGCTCTATGCATCTCCAGCAACTGCGTGAATTCTATCTCAAATAAATGATGAGATTGCATCTCGGCTGATATGTCGTTGCTGCAATTACAATCACTCGTGTATTGTGGTGCAGTTGTGGCTATCAGATTGCACGGTCAGAAGATTCGCTTTCGTGTTATTGGTTTGAGTGACCGAAGAGATCCACCATGGAAAATTCGTCTGGAACGTCGGCGGAACTCACTAAGGCAGGACATTGCTAGACTGATTCAGATCAGCACTGGCAATGTCAGCAGACAGGTGAAGAATAAAGTGCAGGGGGTTTAACGGAACTATGCTATCCCCAGTGAGACACCCGTAGTTGAAATTATAGACACAATCAAGCAGAAACTTTCTGTCATATGCAGTCGGTTACGACGGTATGGCGAAAGTCATTCCAGGTGTGTCCACAATGCAATATACGCGAGGAACCAGCGGAGCTTTTTGAGATCTCTCAACGAATCCCAACAGAGCGTCCAGACAGTGCAGCTTTCAGTGATGGAAGCGAAAAAGTATTGGGGTGGACTTTGGGGGTTATCCGCCGAGCATGCTGATAATGCTAAGTGGTTCACCGCCGAAGGCACCCGCCATGCCAATACGTCTGGCATGAATTTTGGGGATGTTACCGAAGAGGAAGTTCGACGAGCCATAAACAACTCGAAGAACTGGAGGTCAGGTCTGGATCGGGTGCAGAATTTCTGGTATAAGAAATTTACCAGGGTACACAGTCGGTTGGCGCACAGTATAAATAAGGTCATGAGTCCGCCGGAGGAATTTCTACCCTTCTAACTTTGCAATTAAGGGGAAATTATATTTTGTGGGGAATTCACTAGCTTTAGCAGTGACTGGCAATGCAAACATCTGGTTCGCTTTACGAACGGGCCCCTGCTGGCGAATAATGGAATATTACCCATAAATTCATTTTTCGTTTACACATCGCTGACGGCGGCGGCGCTGAAAACAACTTTATCTTTGCCCCTCCAATTTTTTAAGGTTTTGTTGAAAACAAAACCCTATTAAAATCGGTTTACGGTTTGTCCGTCTGTCCATCTGTCTGTCCGTCTGTTTTTTTTTGTTTTTTATTGAGGTGGAAAGCATCAAAAGCCACAGTGTGGGACTTTGACCCACTAAAACCGCCTCTCCTCACCCGCTATACCCCACGAACTATCTGGGGACATTACATTGTGGGGCGGGTGAACGGCTACTCTCTCTCGGCTTACTCTTACGGTGAGAATTGTTCGCTCCATGCTGCTTTTTCGTAAGCGCTCTAGTCTTCGAAGCTCCTCATCAACGGTGACGAGCAACTGAGGAGGTGAAAAGAACACTTCACCACAGTTATTAACCGTGTCTCGCATTGGCTAGTAACCGTCACACACGAATAAGAACTGCTCCCCCGAAAAAAGATAAATTTTCCTGGCTGTCAATGCTTGGTTGCTTGGCTTGATGATCTCCTCGCAGAATTATTCATCGCTGGACATACAGTGTCTGCAGATCTGGTTCTCCACTTGCACGGAAATCTTGGGAATCTGAGACCTTTCCCAGAGTATGAAAAAAAGGGTTAAGATTGCAAAGAAAGGTTCCCGTTCTGAATGTGACAATTGGAATATCTGCGTGCTCCCTGCCGTCGCAAAGCTAGTAGCTCTAATAATTCTCGAATGTATCAAAGTACATCTCGAAAGATTGATTGACCGGAAGCAGGCTGGTTTCCCATCTGGATCTCCCGCCATTGGACACATCAGCACCATACGGATCATTTTGGAACAGTGCGAGGAATTCAGAGCTCTGGGGTGCTCGACGCAGGAGTGGTCGGTTGTCAGTATCATTCTTCTTACTACCTTGTCCGATGACATCTCTCCTCAATCACCTTGACTCTGCTGATGACATCTGCTCTGTCTCACCGGGAGTCAAATAAGGTCGGACTGAAGATAGACACCAAAGAAACCATCGCACTCTCCCTATATGCATTAATGGGCAGAGCATCGAAGGCGTCGATCAATTTGTATAAATATAAATGAGGATTCCACAAATTGGTGAATGGCAACCATATATATGTACACACGTACATGCATATATGAACTACAAAAACGTATATACGACTATTCTGACCAAATCTTAACTCATGCAAACGAATTGACGATTTTCACAAATTACAGAAGATGCCAAACGAATGCAAGTAGAAACAGGCAACATTAGAAATTTATGCCACTCAAAATGAGGAGGAGTATGTCGGGAAACTGGAAGCTCGGCGCTTCAAGTTTGGAAAGTTTCTTTGATCTTTCATATAATAATATTCGGGTACACGATGGTTTCATTTATACATAACTCCTAGTGTAAACATAGTCCAGACGTTGAACGTCCCCAATATTCAATTCGATGTGGTGCTAACATTTTATCTCTTCATCATCATCAACGGCGCAACAACCGGTATCCGGTCTAGGCCCGCCTTAATAAGGAACTCCAAACATCCCGGTTTTGCGCCGAGGTCCACCAATTCGATATCCCTAAAAGCTGTCTGGCGTCCTGACCTACGCCATCGCTCCATCTTAGGCGGGGTCTGCCTCGTCTTCTTTTTCTACCATAGATATTGCTCTTATAGACTTTCCGGGTGAGATCATCCTCATTCATACGGATTAAGTGACCCGCCCACCGTAACCTGTTGAGCCGGATTTTATCCACCGGACGGTCATGGTATCGCTCACAGATTTCGTCATTGTGTAGGCTTCGGAATCGTCCATCCTCATGTAGGGGGCCAAACATTTTTCGGAGGATTCTTCCCTCGAACGCGGCCAAGAGTTCGCAATTTTTCTTGCTAAGAACCCAAGTTTCCGAAGAATACATGAGGACTGGCAAGATCATAGTCTTGTACAGTAAGAGCTTTGACCCTATGATGAGACGTTTCGAGCGGAACAGTCTTTGTAAGCTGAAATAGGCTATGCTGGCTGACAACCACCGTGCGTGGATTTCATCATAGTAGTTGTTATCGGTTGTGATTTTCGACCCTAGATAGGAGAAATTGTCAACGATCTTAAATTTGTATTCTCCTATCCTTATTCTTCTTCGTGTTTGTGTTTGACCAGTGCGGTTTGATGTTGTCGGTTGATTCGTCTTCGGTGCTGACGTTGCCACCATATATTTTGTCTTGCCTTCATTGATGTGCAGCCCAAGATCTCGCGCCGCCTGCCCGATCTGGATGAAGGCAGTTTGTAAGTCTCGGGTGGTTCTTCCCATGATGTCGATATCGTCAGTATAGGCCAGTAGTTGGGTGGACTTGAAGAGGATCGTACCTCTTGCATTTACCTCAGCATCACGGATCACTTTCTCGAGGGCCAGGTTAAAGAGGATGCATGATAGCGCATTCCCTTGTCGTAGACCGTTGTTGATGTCGAATGGTCTTGAGAGTGATCCTGCTGCTTTTATCTGGCCTCGCACATTGGTCAGGGTCAGCTTAGTTAGTCTTATTAACTTCGACGGTATACCGAATTCTCTCATGGCCGTGTACAGTTTTACTCTGCCTATGCTATCATAGGCGGCTTTGAAATCGATGAACAGATGGTGCAACTGTTGTCTATATTCCAACAGTTTTTCCATCGCTTGCCACAGAGAGAAAATCTGATCTGTTGCTGATTTGCCTGGAGTCAAGCCTCTTTGGTATGGGTCAATGATGTTGTGGGCGTATGGGGCTATCCGGCCTAGGAAGATAGTGGAGAATATCTTATACATGGTACTCAGCAACATGATACTTCTATAATTGCTGCACTGTGTGATATCTCCCTTTTCATATATGAGACAGATAATGCCTCGTTGCCGATCGTCAGGCATTGATTCACTGTCCCATGCCTTGAGCACAAGTTGATGAACCACCCTCCATATTTGAAGGTCGCCTCCATATTTAACCAATTCGGCTGTAATTCCATCGGCTCCTGGCGACTTATAATTTTTTAGCCGATGGGGACTGTTTCTCCTAAACTTGGTGGTGGCAGTCTTGAGTTGGCGGGACCTCCAACTCACCGATGTTCTGGTTGTTCAGTAGCTCATCAAAGAACTCAACCCATCGCTCCAATGTGCTCATTCTGTCGGAAATCAGATTTCCCTCTTTGTCTCGGCAGGATGAGCTCCGAGGTGTATAATGCTTCTTCCTGCTGACTTGTTGGTAAAACTTCCCTGCCTGGTGCGGTTGCTCCCTGTACTTTTCTCCACAGAACTGGTGGTTCTCTCAAGCTTCCTTTTTCCGTCTGTGAAGTCGCTTCTCCACTCGACGGAGTTCGTGATAAGTCTCTGCGCGTGCCCACGTTCTTTCAGAATGCAACATTACTCGGTATGCGGCATTCTTCCGTTCCGTGGCTAGCTTACATTCATCGTCAAACCAGTCGTTCCAACTCCTTTTGCGACTGGGGCCAAGTATGTTTGTGGCCGTATCCATCATAACGTTCTTCAGGTGGTTGTGAAGATCATTTCTTGATGCGTCATCTCCAGGTCCTCTGTTGACTGCGGTTATTGCGGCATCCATTTCGCTCTTGTAGGTGTCGCGGAGGGTTGTGTTGTGGATGGCTTCAGTGTTCACTCCCTCCTGATTGTCAGAGGGGATTCTAGATGGTATTGTTATTCGAGCTCGGAGCACCATGCCAACGAGATGTATGTTCTGACATTCATCAAGGTTGAGAGGTGGCGGCGTTCAATCAACACGTGGTCAATTTGGTTGAAAGTGGCCCCGCCTGGAGAGGCCCACGTATGTTTGTGGACCGCTTTCCGCGCAAACCAGGTACTTCCAACAACCATTTCGTGTGACCCTGCTGATTGAATAATCCGCAGTCCGTTATCATTTGTTTTTTCGTGTAAGCTGTGGGAGCCAACGTATCGCCTGAATACGGGCTTCTTCCCTACTTGGCTGTTAAAATCCCCAAGTATGATTTTGATATCATATCTGGGACAGGCTTCGAGGGTTCGTTCTACTGCCTCGTAGAAGGTATCCTTCTCCGGATCTGCAGTCTCCTCTGTAGGGGCGTGAACGTTAATGAGGCTTATATTTCTAAACTTGCCTCGCAAGCGCAGAGTACATAGCCGTTCGCTTATGTTTTCAAAGCCGATAACAGCTGGTTTAGTTTTTTGGCTGACTAAGAAACCTACTCCGAGCACATGGTTTACTGGATGACCGCTATAATATATGGTGTAGTGGCTCTTCTCCAGGAAACCGGTCCCTGTCCATCGCATCTCTTGTAACGCTGTTATATCAGCCTTATATTGGGACAGGGTATCGGCTAGCTGCTCATCAGCTTCATCTCTGTACAGGGAGCGCACGTTCCATGAGAAAATGCGCAAATCGTTGATCCGTTGTCGTTGTCGGGTCCGTCGTTTTAAAGTCCGTCCTGTCTGAGGCTCCTGTTGTGGCTTCGTAACAAGTTGTTTTCCATGTAGAGTTGTCAGCCCTACCCAACCTCCAACCTGTAGGACCAGTTGGTACAATTTGTCCCGTTTTTAGTCGCGGAAGACTCACCTTGATCCTTCTGCCGTGACCTCCACTTTCACTGTTCACTTGTTCTTTTACACTCAAACTCTTTAGTTCCGCTTCTAATCAACTTTTATTAGTTATTATACTTAAATTACACTTACACTTACGTCTTCGTTACTCTACACTACTTAAACTTTCCCTACTTTTCGGGTTCGCTTTTACAAATCGACTGGCGCTTATCTTTCCTTATGCTTATTCTAGACTTACCTTAACCCACTTTCTTATTCCCATTTGCCGACCCACGATTACCTCAAAACATGATTAAGAGGTCAGTGCTGTTATGCAAACACTCAGCATTTTATCATACAACACAATACTGATCGACAAGTATGTTCCGCATATTGTAATACAAAGCTTGCACTTTCTAGGTCGCGCCCAATGAGTCATCTCATCCCTCCCACCTTAGATGGAGCTATCCCTGAGAGCGACCTTACAATTGCTCCGAGTTAATCTTGGCCTGCTAAATGATACTACTAACTTAATTAGCAATTACTATATATTATCATTATACAATATATTATTATATATTATCGTTACAATGCCTTTTACCCCAAACAATATATATGAAATAAATAGTTTTCCTATTAATATAATTACAATTCACTTAACTTAACTTAAACAATGATCGACATGCCGATGATTTCTGTGGACAATGTCCAATATCGCTGGGTGAAGCTATTTCTAGTCGAGATTGATGTTGCTGACATTTGGCACTATTTTTCCCTGACAAAACCTGGCTCGATGATGCTAATCTCTCATGTTGTATGGTGTCTGTGCGTGTGTCCAACGGCAAAGGTGGTGGAATCGGAACTTTCACTGGACGGCTCCTTGACAGGTTGCTGCTCGATAAAAGTGTTCCTTTTCTTAATATATCTGCTTGCTGCCTGTCGACCGAAGACGTCATTTTTTCTGCATTTGACTTAATCGATTGATTTCGTCCTGCTGTCCTCCTCCACCTCACATATGCCATCAGCGCCACTGCAATGATAATAACGAACATAATGCCTAGTGTACCTGCTGATGTGTACATATGCAGTCTTCCCGCTGCCTGATGTTGTCGAACGAATTCCTCCTCCTTAACTCGTCTTGCTAGCTCCTCCACCGCCCGACCTTCGCTGCGCCACCGCTCACCTAATCCTTCAGCGCTCAGTACGTGCAAGGGCCTTGTTTCGTTAAATCGCAGGAGCTCACGAATCTCTACCGGCAACGGTTGAACCACGTCACAGCATTGACCCATCTGAATGAAGACCTCTTTCTTTACCACATCTTGCGACGTCAAGCGAAACCCGTCCAAGTACCAACACTCCCATTCCGCTGAGGGTGCTATCCTCTCCTTGCCCATCTGAGCAGAGGAGCGTAACTGACACTACTTTCCTCAGGATAAAGAGCCAGTAATTACGTGTATTCATTTTAATTATTCCATCCCAAGGGCTAGCCCAACTGTCACGGCAGCCCTTATTACCAATTTTGGCAAAAATGCTGGTCACACACATCCTTTTAGCCGACACAATGATAGGGACGTTCATTTCACATGCAAAGCGTGTCTCATCAGCTGCCAACAACATCGGGGTACATTCGCTAATTCCCTTTTCACTCATTAGGGCGAAATGTTTGGCGGCACTACTAACCGCCAAATAGTCGGCTTCCAAATGGTAGTAATGAAACCCTCCATCCAGGGCCGCCGGAATAGCATACGTTCGGAAAAGTTGAAACAATCGCTTCTCTAGCAATGGCACATCAAGTCGGAACAGCAGCTCGTGACCACTTTGCACCATTTGAACCTTCATCAATTGATCCAGCAATTGATGATCCAGACTCAAAGTCTCCACATTTAGAGGATCCCGATTTGGTAGCTGTTTCAAGAGTGCTAGGAGGTCTTGATTATGAAGTAGACCTGGGTGTAGCCTTCCATATTTCACGCTCTCAATGATCCCTCTTAGAGTTCGTTGACGGTCCAGAGAGCTCGATTACATCACTCCGTCGCTCCTCGAAGTTCATCGCACTCGCTGTCGAATTCAAAGCTGCTGCTGAAGATGCATAGAGCAATTCGATTCGCTTTCGTTCTTTTGCTTCCTGCCCCCTCGTCTCGTTATATAATTCGTAATTGGACTTCATCACGCTCACTTGTTCTTCCAGTAAATGGAAAGTCCGATTCTCCTTGGCATCCAACTCCGCTAGCCCGTCATTAATTCGCTTCTCATCTGTGGAATCCATAGTACCAAAGAGAGTCTTGCTAAGCCTCCCAATACCATCAAAGAAAGATCGCCTTCCACGCCGAGGGGTTTCTGTTACCACGTGGAGAAGCTGTCTCCTTTCGCTTTCCCCTTCATCCAGCCAGCGATGTATGGTTGCTGCCAGAACTCCACACCTCGCGTCAATTCCGTTCAGCTGTGCACATAGCCTGTCTGCATTCTTAGAGATGTCTGCCACCATTTTCCACGATTCGCTCGTATCTGCTAGTTGGATTTTCGTCAAGATAGACCATCGGGACGCGAAAAAATGCAAACGCCCTATCTCCTCAAACAGGGCTCCCTCCTGTAGGCTCGACCTGCTTCACCTGTAACAAACCGCCGCAAACCAATGTCCACCACGACGAAACTAGCAGAAATGTGCATGTCGCCTTATTTCTAACAGTTGTTATTTCTAATTTTACAAATTTCATATTCTTCCCCACTACCATCTACCACTAACTATTATACAATATTTTTTGTTTTTCTTTTCCCTACTTATCTACTACTAACTACTGCAAATCTTACACTAATGGTGGGAGTAGCAGCAGCTGATGCCTGCAAAGAGAGAAAGAAACTCAATTCAATCGCCTAAAGAGGGATTTATACAAATGGGAAACGATTATACTTATTCACCGCAATTACAGCACCCGTTGTCAGTCCGCTTGCTTGCCTAGTTGAGAAAACCGTCCGTTCACCTAGTCAAGAAAACAACATTACTCATTCGACCTTCTAGGCATTAAAAATTCTAACTCTGTTCACGTGAACTCTTCGCAACTTCCCATTCACTAGAATGGATATATTTTCAGGAGAATGGACATTGACAACTTTGTACGGGCCTCGGAAGATAGAATCCAGTTTACTAGATCTTCGCGTATCTTTCAGAAGGACACTATCACCAATGTGTACCTGAATAGAATTCATCTTCCTGTCGTACCCCTTCTTAGATACCTCCTTAGCGTTCATCAAATTTTCTTTCGCATGCTTGAAAGCAACTTGCAGTTTCCTACGCAGCTGCTTATGGTACAGTTGGTCATTGTAAACCGGCTCAGGGGTTCTTTTTAGACTACTCGGTATATCTGACACAAACCCGAAAAGAGTTTCCATCGGACACAGCCCCGTTCCAGAGTGGGGCGTGTTATTGTAGGCGTGAGCCGCCGTCCTGAGGTATTCGTCCCAATCTCCAGGTGCATCATCCACGAAACCTCTCAAATAGTTCCTCAAGGTCGAATGTTGCCTTTCTACAGCATTTGACTGCGGATGATATGCCGTCGTTTGCAACTTCTTCGCATTCAAAAGTTTACATAAAGACTTGAAAACCTCACCTGTGAAATTTGCTCCTTGATCCGTCACACTTCTGTTGAAGCCGAAGCATCCGGCTAGTGGTGTCTCTAGCCTTTAGCATTCCCTTCAACGGCTTGTGATCCGTGAACAATTTAAATGGCCTCCCCAGGAGGTAACAATGATAATTTTTTGTCGCCCATGTCAGTGCCCAAGGTTCTCGCTCAGAAGTTGAGTAATTCCTCTCCGCTGGGTTCAGCATACGGCTCGCATACCCCACTGGCTGTCTCTCCTGTTCCAATACCGCACCCAGAGCTTCTCCACTAGCATCTGTCACCAATGTAAATTCCTTATCGAGACTAGTTCTTTCTTCAATCTCTCAAAAGCCCTCTCGCACCCTTCATCCCATTCAAATTTCACATTTTTCCTCACCAGGCGATTAATAGGCGCGGCAATATTCGCAAAACCAGGTACAAATCTTCTGTAGTAATTGGCCAACCCAGGGAAGGATTTTATCTGCTTGGGGGTTTTTGGCCGCGGGAAATCCCTGACTTTCTCTGTTAGTTTGGGATAGGGTCTAATTCCATCTTCTGAGCAAACGTGCCCGAAGTAAGTTATCTCCTTTCACAGGAACTGACACTTCGCTGGCTAAAGCCTCAGCCTGGCTTCACGGAATCGTTGGAATATCTCTCTCAATTTTCGGTTGTGCTCGTCCAGGTTTTCGGCAAACACGACTACATCATCCAGATATACAAAGCATTTTATACCCTGTAAGCCTGACAAAACCTGGTTCAGCAAAGACTGGAAAAATGCGGGAGTAGTTTTAATACCAAAAGGTACCACCTTAAACTGCTATCCTCCTCATCGATAAGCACTTGGTGGTACCCTTGCGCCAAATCGAGTGTAGAGAAGTATCTTGAGTTCCCAAGTTCATCCAAGATATCCTCAATCCGTGGCAATGAATATGACATAGGTACCACTTTAGTGTTAAGGTCACGGAAATCTACACATAGGCGAAGTTTTTTCCCCGCCCTTTAGCTGCTTCTTCGGTACCAGAATGAATGGGGAGTTGTACGGACTATCACTTGGCTCAATTATATCGTCCTTTAAAAAAAGTTTATTTATCTGCCGATTACATTCATCCCGATGAGCCTGCGGTATCCGATACTGTGGTTTACTTGCAGGCACCGCGCCCGGCAACAGGGGTATCGAAAAATCTTTACTTCCGTGTATGACAACTTGTCCCCAGGGAGTAGGAATATATCTCCATACTCCAGGCACAACTGAGTAATGCTATCCGTCTCTTCCTGATTAAGATTGTCCGATAACTCCAGTATCTCCTTTAACTGCTTAAGTCTATCGGTGTTCAGATGTCGGCTCGGTTCTTCCTCCGACCGCCAGAGTTTATAGTCAGACAAATACCCGAACTCAGGCCTAAGATTCCTAAGCTTCACTTCCTTCTCATTCATGTTGATGAGCCCAATGAAAACCTTCCCATTTCGAGGTTTCACTACGGCATTACTTACAAATACACCCGGCACTACTTCCTGACGAAGACAAATTCGGGTCTCTTCAAACTCTACGGGTAACTCAACGATCCTTTCCTCCCTAGGACGTACCCTAATATTTTCTAGCTCTGCTTCTTCTCGTGTGGAACCTTCCCAGTTTTCAAGCTCTGACGCTACGCTGCTGCTGCTTTTTTCCGCCCTCTGCAGCTCTTCCATTGTTATTCCTGTATCCTCCGTCACAGCTTCCACACTCCTACTGTGCAGCTGCTTCGAGCCTACTTGAACGTCCTCATTCCTTATTTCGCCACTTTGTACCGACGCAAAATTCCTTTCACACTCTTCATCCAACAATGACCGAAATACTCTCCCCTCCAGTTCGCCCTCGTCGGTTTCCTCAGTATCTTTCTCCGTCCTCTGAGAAGAATCACGTACTCCACGATGCGTATTAACCTGTCCGTAAGCCTTCCTGGATACCGCTAAAATTCCTGAAATACAATCAATGATGGCGCGCCCGTGCAAGAAGTCCCTCCCCAAAATGCCATCATATAGGAGGGACTCCTGGTTCTAAACCACATTAAAATCACAATTGTGCCATTCCGAACCCAGTTTCATCCGACCCTTACATCTGCCAAGTGTTTTCCTTTCTTCCCCAAACAGTCCACTAATCCTAATTTGTTCGGTTATATCTAAACCTACTCCTTTCCTCACTACTGAATTTTTTATTAAGTTATACGCCGCCCCTGTGTCTACAAGTAATAATAGTTTTGTTCTAATTCCTATATCAACGGGGATTTCAATCATTCCATCACATAACACTTCAACTTCTGAAAATTCCCCTTCCTGTACCTCACTCTTCGTCTCATCTACCCCAAGAACGGTTTCTACTCGTTTTTTGATTGGTTCTGCGCAAGCAATTCGAAGGGTCGTGATCCCGCGTAGCGCAAAAGTTGCGATACTGTGGCAACCCCTGCTCGCTAATATGTTGCGCCCCCTCATCATCCTGTAATCCTACAAAGTTTACGCTACGTCGACCCTGCTGGGAAAACTGGGGAGATTTCTGTCGGGAGCATTGTCCCGAGGTATGTCCGTACTTCTGGCAGTGAACGCAAAAAGGCTCAACCTGTCCCAGCGGTCACCACGTGGAGGTGGAGATAGGGTTTGGTAGTAGAGCTGTTGGTGTTGGTTCAGCAGGCATTTCCCAGGTTTTATGATCCATCGTGTGTACCAATCCACGTTTCGCCCTGGGACCTATACTACCCTTTGGAGTAAAAAATTTGAGAGAAAAGAGGCAGCTTTTAGCTATTCTAACTTTGATAATAA
The DNA here is from genome assembly GCF_905115235.1 of Hermetia illucens. NCBI lineage: Eukaryota > Metazoa > Arthropoda > Insecta > Diptera > Stratiomyidae > Hermetia > Hermetia illucens. Next base: position 128,082,069 of record NC_051849.1, on the reverse strand, counting down.
TAGTATGATTCCGGGAGGGAATACAATATGTGATCATATAAAAGGGCGTTAAATTTCTAGATAGGGATTGATCTTGGCCTTTTTACAGGAAAGGGGTGGGCACTGTTTTCTGCATAATGTTCTAGCAACTTGTAATTATGATTGCAATCTCATTATTCACAATAGTAGGTGGAAGTGCAGTTAATGGGTCGATTTTCAGTTTAGTTGAAGGGAAGGGGCAGTGTGTTAGAGCACTTCATTCAAGACCGTAACGGTACACTACAGGATATCCCTGTAGGAGGCAATGTGGTCAACATTTCGCCCGCCCAAGATTATTACCCTGATTTGACTCAAGCACTCATTCACAGCTCAGTCGACTGGTATCCAACCTCAAATCACGATACAAATTCCACTGCCACCAACCGCGGCCCTTTGTACGACAGCCTTGCGCACTAATTGCTCGGCTATCTGGATACTGCATGTATACGCTCCCAAATTTAAAGCAATCGACTTCATCTCCATTTCGGGTCACCTGTATCCGTACCGTTTGCACTTTGCACTTTATAGGCATAAACATACATATATAGAAGGGTGTTTACAAAAAACCGTGCAGGTTGAATTGAATTAATCTCACCGTGTCGTCTCTCCAACCACTCCTTGATGGCAACGATGAACCTGTGGCCGACCATCGACCATCGACCCTTTCCAGAGCGTTCCCACCCCCCTTGCCATCTATTTACGGATCTTTTCCTCTCAGGGTTTCCGTCTGAATGAATAAGAGATTGGCTTGTAATTATATGTGTACGCCATCTCATCTGCCAAGATGTCAATCGCCTCCCTCCAAACTGCGGTCGCATGGGGAATGATTGAGGTCACTACCCTGGCTATAAAAAACCTGGAGGTATATCGTGGCCCTTCCACGTTCGGCATCAACCTTGCCAAGGCCATACTTGCAGTGGATGATTTGTCGCAAATATACTGAACATGTTGCCCATAATTGAACCTACTGTCTATCACCACTCCCAAGTATTTGATGGTTGGCTGGGTAGTGATGATATGATTTCTGATTCTAATCAGAATTACAAGCGTAATTTTTTTTTCGTCGCTTAGTGAAGAGGGCTGCTTCTGTTTTTTCCTCCGCAAGTGTTGGACCAGAGGTCCCTAGCCAACTCTTAACAGCATTGATTACCTCGCCTGACTATAACTCAGCATCTTCGAGATGCTCTGCGACAATAACCAGTGCTATGTCATCAACGTAACCTACCACCTTCCTCCGAAAGGGGAAGATTAGGTACATAGTTGTACACAAAGTAGTGGGCACAACACGAAGTAAATAACTATCTACGATAGCAGCGAGATTGGCGGAATACCAACCTTCGCTAGAGATTTGCATATTGTATTCCAATTGGCCGAATGGAATGCATTTTCCTACGGTTACCAGCACGCAACATTTGATGGTACTGCCCTTTCCGTGAATTCCATCTTCGACCAAACCAGTAACCAATTTGATGGCATCAATGATTGATCTGGCTGTTAACATAGAATGCTGGTCCCAAGCCCAGGTAAAGGAGGAGGGTTGAGGCAACGTTCTCTGTACTATCCTCAGTAAAACATAAATAAAATGTTGAGATCAGGGAAAGAGATAAATAGAGTATAGTTGGAGCTATTCCACTATGCTAATCCTATCTTTCTTGGTAGTAGATCCGCAACAGGCCGACCAAGAAAATGCATACGTTACAAACAAAATGATTGGATTGAGTCATAAACCCCAGAGAAATGCTAGATAATCCACCTCAGCCGACACGGCAAGACGGGCCCCGGTCCGGTCAAGAAATGGACGTAAGTAAGCTAGTCCGAATAAAACAAATACGTGCCTGCATGCTAAATGTTGGCACCCTAACTGGAATGACCGAGGAACTCAAAAGAGCACTTCGGAAAAGGCGCATTGATATCTGCGCTCTGCAAGGAACCCGATGGTTTGATGCCAAAAGCTCCGACATAGAACGCGGGTGCGGTAAAAGTGGTTATAAACTTCCCTATTTTGGTAGCCCATACACTCAATATGGTATTGGCATTGCCATCTCAGAAGGTTTCCGTGATGCCATTAAAGAAGTCGAACGATTTGATGAGCGCTTGATGAAGCGCACATTATATCAGCTGATATTAACCCTGATATATTAACTTGACCGACATTTCACCACGGTAAAGCTGTTCCCTATGAGCCCATCGCACCTCAACATCGGCCGTTGATTGCCGTCCTGCAAATTAATAAAGCAGCGTGAGGAACGCACTTGACCGACGCGCATTAAACGGTGGCGATTTCGTCAGAAGAAAGAAGGAATGATCTCACTTACACGATTACCAACTATTACGAATGTGGAAGAATCATGGAGCCAAATGAAAGACACGATCCATAAAGCTGCCTGTGCAACACTCTGGGTCACCAAGCCAGGTAAGAGGTACGTCATCCGAGGCACTTGGCTTTGGAATGGCGATGTTGAAATGAAGGTCCGTGAAAAGAAGCGCTTCTACCATAAGTTTCTCTACGATAAAATGCTTGCTAATTGGTAAATTTATAAGAATGCCAACCGGGAAGCAAAGCATCTGTATCGACTTGCCAAAAGCGGAAACGAACGCGCACAGGATATCGAACACTTCTGCTGCGTTAATGACAAGAGCGATATTTTGCTTATCGGCCGTCGAGCCGCAACGGATATATGGCGAGAATACGTCGAGCAGATTTCAACTGAAGAATTTGTTCATCTTCCACTTCCACAATCATTGCCGACATTTGGAGCAGCTCCGCTTGTCAACGCAACTGCCTCGGTCTGATTCCAGTTAACCCGTTAGGGAGTTCCGTCCCCACGTACTCGAGGAGGGCAATCAGACCCGAGTCTGCAAGGGACTCATCTGAAGTGGCTCTGCCACGAAGCCTCACCAGAGGTTATCTGGTACCATGGGAACCGGGATGGCCCTCTGAGAGCATATGCTCCGGGAGAATTCCTGGAGGATGTGTTCTCAGCCCGGTTATTTGCAGTTGGCCCCCTTGTGGGAGTTTCATGGTGGTTGTGGTTATGCCTACATCGCGGGCAGAGCTCCTCGGAGCTCGAGCGTGGAGTTGCGCTGTACAACTCGGGTGCCGTACTCCTTAGTTGCGGCAGAGGTGTTAGATGGGCCTTGCATCCACTGGTATGAATGCTGAGCCTGCACTCAGTATAAACCAGTACCGCTGTGCTTGCATGGCGGGGCTCTGATTGTGGTCCCAAAATCAATCCGTGTCCGAAGAGGACCGTGGGATTATGCCTTCACGGCAGGTACTCACGTTAAACCCCCAGGACTTTCATGTCACCGCAACTGGTGCTCAGAGGTGGCGGTGAGGAAACGGAACCCTGTCGGCTGAACTAAAACCAATTGGAGGAGAACCTCCACAGTGGTGGCACTGGGAGACGCTGTATCGCATTGGCTGGCCGGCCGTGATGCAGCAGCCGAATTCTCCAAAGGCCTAATCAGGGCGATCAGACCCAAGTCTGCACGGGGACTCATCTGAAGTGGCAATTGGTCACGAAATCTCACCAAGGGTATACTGGTACCATGGGAACCGGGATAGCCCCTGGACTCACATACTTCGGGAGAAATCCTGTTGTATGTGAGTAGAGCTTGGTTGTTTGCGGTTGGCCCCCTAGTGGGAGCTTTATGGAGGTTGGGGTTATGCTCAAGTGAGAAGAGGCCTTCGAGCCTCGGGATGGTGTTGCGTTTCAACACGGGTGCCGTATTCATTAGTTCGGTAGAGGTTTAGGTAGGTCTTGCATCCACCAGTATGAATGTTAAGCCATGCACATGCACACAGACTGGTATTGTCGTAGCTTACTTGCTCTGATTGTGGTCACAAAATCAATCCGTGTCTTAAGAAGACCGTGGGATTAAGTCGTCCAGACAGATGCTCACGTAAAACCCCTAGGACTGACTGTCAGCTCAACTGAAGTCGAGGAGGCAATAAAACGGATGAAATCGGGGAAAGCCACAGGACATAACAACATCGAATCCGAGCTCTGGAAAGCGAAGAGCTGGGACCCAACACTGTGGCTCAGTGAATTCTGAATCTTAATCGGGAACGCCATCTGACTGGCAAGAAAGTACTACTGTTCCAATATGGAAAAAGAAAGGTAGTCCAGCGGAATGTTCAAATTACCGTCCGATCCGGTTATTTTCCCATACCGGGAAGATTTTTGAACGCATTCTTGACAACCGTATTCGCGAAATCGTTGAAGTAACCGTGAATCAAGCCGGATTTGTCAAAAATTGCGGAAATACTGATGCAATACACGCTGCACGATTACTCAAGGAGAAACACCATCAGAAGCATCTCTCTTTTTACATTCCATTTCTGGATCTAGAGAAAGCGTTTGACCGTGTGCTACACGAACTCATCTGGTTTGCGCTACGACAGCACTTAGTGCCAGAAGAACTTGTGCGCTGGGTTCAATGGCTCTACCACGATCCGAGTAAACTTCGAAGTGTAGCGGGTGTATCAAAAGCACTGCATGTGGCAGCGCCCTCTCACCACTCCTGTTCGTTCTTTTTATGGACACCGTCACACAGGATGTTTTCCTAGTATCAAAAAGCAAAAGTTATCTCCAGCAGTTTGTCCGAAAATGGAATGATCGCCTCATGCAACATGGTCTTAGATTGAATCTGAATAAAACCCAATTTTTGACGACCGATCTTCATGAAACAGACACAATCATTGTCAGCGGCAGTGACCTGCCCAGAAGTGAGCAATTTAAATACCAATGGAGAACAGCGTTATGAAATTGCTTCACGCATTAATGCAACCTGGATGAAGTGGCATTCCACAACTGGAACGTCTCAAATCTAAAATTTATCGCAATGCCGTCCGTCCTGTCGCTCTTTATGGTTCTAAGTGTTTGCCAACTATACAAGCCATTGAAGGGCATCTTGCGGTAATGGAAACGAAGATTGTAATGATTTTTAAGGAGATATGAGATCAAGTCGATCCCTTGAGTGGCCGATAACGACCTAGAGGGCAGAGCTATCCCAAAAAAACTAAACAATTTGGCAAAATTTGACCGTGAAGGTCCGCCCACGAAGATTGCAGCTCTATCAAAGCTCTCGGTCGACACGTTCTTGCACGCCTCTGTGCTAGCCAGGCTCGGGAATGTGGGGGGGTCCTTTGAGCGCTTTGATCCCTCACGCTTCATTACTAAAAACAACGTGTCTTTACCGGTGCGTGGGTCCGCACCGGATTTTAAAATCGAATTTTACTTAGGAATTCGCGACGGCCTATCGAATAAAACCAGAACGCGAGCTAAATTGGAAAATAAAAATAAACGGCTCGACCGCGCGCGTGGAGCCGTTTGTCTCCGGACCCGAGTGCCGCGATCAAGTATTGGAAAATCTACGACGGATCACCTTCCCGATTGCCGTCCCTTCCGCCTCAGATCTTGAACGAGGCGCGGCCGGTGAGGTTCCCACCCTTCCTCGACATCCTCCGGCCAGTTATTCTTTTAGAGGATGTCCCTTTTGTACGAATTCCGCAGAATTCTCGGATGACTAACATGCCATCCCAACCTCATAAATTTTCTCAACTGTGTGCAGAACTTCCACACACAGTGTTTTCCATGAAGAGACAACAATCGAGTTGCTCCCCGTCGCAGAACATTAAATAAAAGAACAAGCAAAAAGGGAACGCGAGAATTCAATCTTCCTCGTCTGGAATCAGAGAACAAAGTGAAGATGAATCATTGAGGACGGAACGGCACAGCATATAGCCGACTACCTCCGTATTCCATCAAGGATCCATCTCACCCGTCACTTCATCCCTACAAAGAAGAAAGAATATTTAATTTTCTTCAAATCTGAATCGAAGAGATAGCCGTTTCACATAAAGGTAGGGAAGGACACTCCTCAGAAGCTCGGACGGCAATACCTTTCAGCTTATAGCCGCAAAGGCCCGTAGATCCAGAGGCTTCTGGGAGGCAATCACCTACGAGACGTTAAGTCTCAAGACAAACACAACAAACGACTAGCTCTTTTGGTATTCTACCAAGGATAGGGCAGGAAACTCTACGTTACAAGGTGGGAAAGGAAATTGAGGCTTAGGAACACTTGCTTCCGGGGAAAAAGGCGTGAAACCTAAAACTAGAAATCTGAAGACAAGTGTACGTGGAGCCTAGCCGGGAACAATATTGAGAATCTATTGATTCTCTATCCGACACCACCAAACGAAGTTGTGAGCCGGAATAGGCTATCTTCCACATGATTCAGGAAACCTGTAAATAATAAATTATGCCTGAATCCAGGAAATGTTGGGCCCCACGTTGGGCGCCATTTGTAATGATAGTTATGGAGATAAGAGATCCAGTCGATCCCTTGAGTGGCCGATAACGACCTAGAGGGCAGAGTTATCCCAAAAAAACTAAACAATTTGGCAAAATTTGACCGTGAAGGTCCGCCCACGAAGATTGCAGCTCTATCAAAGCTCTCGGTCGACACGTTCTTGCACGCCTCTGTGCTAGCCAGGCTCGGGAATGTGGGGGGGGTCCTTTGAGCGCTTTGATCCCTCACGCTTCATTACTAAAAATAACGTGTCTTTACCGGTGCGTGGGTCCGCACCGGATTTTAAAATCGATCTTATGTAGGAATTCGCGACGGCCTATCGAATAAAACCAGAACGCGAGCTAAATTGGAAAATAAAAAAAAACGGCTCGACCGCGCGCGTGGAGCCGTTTGTCTCCGGACCCACGCACCGGTAAAGACACGTTATTTTTAGTAATGAAGCGTGAGGGATCAAAGGACCCCCCCCACATTCCCGAGCCTGGCTAGCACAGAGGCGTGCAAGAACGTGTCGACCGAGAGCTTTGATAGAGCTGCAATCTTCGTGGGCGGACCTTCACGGTCAAATGTTGCCAAATTGTTTAGTTTTTTTGGGATAGCTCTGCCCTCTAGGTCGTTATCGGCCACTCAAGAGATCGACTTGGTCTCCTATCTTCATAAATATCATTACAAGATGTTGCGTTGGACTTGTGGCGTGGCGTGATTTGATCACATCCGAAATGAGGATATCCGCGATCCATTTGGGGTTGCACCGATCGTGGAAAAATTTCGAGAAGAGCGTCTTCGATGGTATGGTCACGCAATTCGCGCTAACGGAAATTCACTTGAAAAGATTGGTTTGATACGCTGGATGGAGATTTACAAACCTCGAGATTGCATCCAAATCAGGCATTTGATAGAGCCAAATGGCGAAACCGATCACGACGAGCCGACCATGCCTGTGAACGGGACAAAAGCTAAAGAAAACAAACTGACGATCTGAAAGCTCGCTTTGGCTTTCACCCGCTCCAACATTTTCCTCACAGTGTCCAAAAGACACATGGGTGTGATTTGAAATTGGTTCCCCTGGAGGTTTACCTGGCTGCCAGAAGAACCAAGTTCTGTCTCTCTCATGCCGCTGGAAATATCCCATCGGACATGCACACTTCGAGCAACTCAGCGGCCATCTCCGGTCTGGATTTCACGGCAAGCTTAAGGGCCTTATTCGGTACTCCGTCCAGGCCCTGGGCTTTATTGTCTCATATTCTACCGCAGATTTCCTGCAGCTCGTCTCTGGCGGAATTGCCGTCACATTCAGAGGTGGCTGAAATATGTTCGTAGCCGCCTCTTGCTGGGAGAATAACCCCTGGATTATTTTAAGCAAGCGGGTAGGACACGTGATCTGCAGAGGTGAACGGCCTCTGAATCGTCCCGTCACGATTCTATAAGCACTCTCCCACCGGCTTACGTCCAATTCTGAGCGGAGCTCCTTAAACATTTTCTCTTGCTTCGCTGGATGGCGAGCTCGAGGGTTTTGCGGGCTACCTTATACGCACACTCTTTTTACCCCTGATCGTTTCTACTTACAGCTCACTGAATCGCTCCTTTGGCTCGTTGGCCGACCGATCGAAGGCTGACCATTTCGCCATTACTGGAGTAGTTCTGTCTTCTGCGGGGAATAGTACCATTGACTATGCATTGATGCATTGGGCCACATGGACGGCTCTTTCCATAGAGGCATCTGTTTTGTCAGGTTGATCTAACCACACCTCTATGAAGGTCTGCTCATCCAGAGCTTTTGCAGACTAGCCTGAAATCTTTCTCGGTTTCGAGCATAATGGGTCTATGCCCTGTGACTCGAAGCATACCTCAAAGAAAATTGGCTGGTGATCGCTGTGGGTGTAGCGTTCACTGAAGCACCAGGACAAACAGGTCTACAACCGAGCCTGCCCCCCTTTCTGAAAAATGTTTACAGCAACGTCGCTAGCCAAAATTATGGCCAAGCGTTGAAATCACCAGCAATCACCTTTGGACTTCATCGCCTTGCGTCGAAAACAAGATGATCAACCACGGGAGCATATCAGCTGTATAGGTATACACAAACCCACAGGCTGCCTGACTTGCAGTACGTTGTATCGCCTGCCGACTGCAAGCCCATATCGCCACTCTACCAGTCGAATCTGTGATCCACCGCAACGGTTTCTATACGATTCACTTATGATGGCGGTGTCCATCTCAACATCAAACGTGGTTTGCTCAAGTAGATCCCGAACGACTTTGCAATGATTGAGGTTTATTTAAATAAACCTCATTTTCTCATTGCGGTGAGCGGCTTCCTAGATTCCAGGCATTTACCACTTCCGGCAATATGCCGATTATCCTGCCACTATCTTACTTCGCACAATAGGCATTTGGGTTCCCTAATGCACTCCCTGGCAATATGTCCCTTCTCCCCACACCTTCTACGTCGATCGGATCGATCAATGCTGGTGTATGCCGTCGTGAAGTGCCCAAACATGAAGCATTTGAAGCACCTCTTTAGTGAAGTTTGTTCTCTTAAACGTAGACAACCCATCCAATCCGAACTTTTCCGGCAGCTAACACCATCTGCGCTGCCTCCGCTGGTACTCGTATTGTGGCCGTTTGAGTGCGACCACAGGCTTTTCGTAAGTTCAGAACGGACTCCTCGGTATGTTCTTTCAACTTGAATTGCTCCTTCAGAGCAGTACAAATTTCTCTTTTCGATGTCACTTTGCCGTTTTTGGGAACGCACTGCGGCATTCTCCCCAAGTGAGTTTATGAAAGTGTGGAAGTGGATTCCACTTGGATAATTCCTATTCTGGACACATGCCAGTGAATTATGGCCAGTTGGAATACCCACAATACGCAGTCGCAAGATTCAGTTTTCCAAATGACTCTTCCAAAGCTCTATCCCCCCACGTCAATTCCTTTCCCATAGATCTAATAGAATTAGTCTATGAAGTGTTCTCATTACAGTGCTCTGAATAAACAAATCCAAGGACTGTAATGAGTACTGCATTCAGAGCTCTGCCGGATGTCGTGCTCATGGCACCGGTGATACGCAGACACATATGTCTTTGCAATGTGGCTAGTTTACAGCGAAAACTCTTCTGTTTAACCCACCACACTACGGATGCATAATCGAATATCGGCCTAATGATAGCAACATACCTACAACATTACTACCTGAGGCCTAAGTCCCCATGTCGAGCCAAAGGTCCGCATAACAGCCTATAAGCTGTGAGAGCTCGTTTCATCTTTAACTCTATATGTTTTCTCGAAAGAAGCTTCTTGTCTAGAATGACTCCCAGATATTTCACTTCTTCGGAGAGTTGAAGGGTTGTTCTCCTCATCTCTGGAAAGCAAAGCCCATTCAGTTTCCTCCTTTTTATAAATAACACCCTTGTGGTTTCATTTGAATTTACTGAAAGTTTATGCCTGAGACACCAATTGTCAATCAAATCAACGGCGCGTTGTGTATTTCTACACACCATTCCGAGATCTGGACCAACAACCAAGACGACCACGTCATCGACATATGCTTGAACGTGTATTGGCAGATTTTGCAGTTCGCATAGTAGTGAGTTGATGAGCATACTCCACAGAAGTGGCGATAGCACACCTCCTTGAGGGCAGCCTTTCGTCACTTTCGTTGTTAGGTAGCGATCAACACTCACTTCAACACACAACAATCTCTGCGTAGCGTAGATCCACTTTATTAGAGTTTCGTCAACACCGTGCACTCTAGTGGCATCACAGAGCTTTTTGAAGAACGCAATGTCCATGAACACCCCCATCGCGTAGTCACTCTTCAAAGTTGCATCCTCGATCCTTGAAACGAAAGAATGAAAAGTAGGCTCACAGGACTTTCCACGTTGGTAAGTATGTTGGTTTCCATTTAGGGGGTGCGTCCTTACCGCTTTCCCGCCAATGTGACGCCCAACCAGTCTCTCCAGACATTTTTTCTTCTTTGGATTTGTATTGTCATCTTTCACAGGCTTAGGTATGAAGTCCACCTTAACCACCTGACCCGTGAAGGCCCGTAGCCCAAAGCAAGACATTTTCGAAAAATATTTCTTAGAAGTTGCTCTAAATGCTCTATACCCTCCTTTAGCATCGCTAGGTGCCATCTATGCCAAGTGCTTTGAAGTGCTCGAATGATAGTATAGCATCTCTCGCCTTTACATTGGTAACAACTGCTTTCGCAGTATCCTAATTCCCCTTGCAACGCCTACGTGTTGAAGGGTTGGCAGAAATCGCCAATTCACTTCTTCCTACTTCTGAGACCTTTTCTCCCGGGTGGTGTACTTCCACCTTGTCAACTCTGGAGTTCGTGAAAGTGCCGCCCGGTTTTCTAAAAGAGTCCAACTTGACCGACTTATCCTGATTAAGGACTCTGAAAAGCCTGGAAGTCTCCCTTTCACCTTCCAGTTCCTCACAGTATGCGCTAAGAGGTCCGGAAATTTAAACAGCCTTTTCCCTTATTACTTTTGAATGATTTAGAAGTTGTCGGGTTGATCTCCGGAGTCTTTGCAATTCTCAGTTCCACCAAGGAACTGCTTTACCACGTTAACTTCTGGAAATTGGGCAAGCGTCTTCAGAGCGCTCTAAAAGTGTGGGATTCGGAGTTTCCAATTGATCTTCTATCGCCCATAGTCTCCTAGGGAACTCCACTTTGACGCCGAGAAGTTCATTGGACTTTGTCCAATCCATTTTCCTATGATTCCGTCTTTATATTACAGGCTGATCGACTGCAACAGTCAGACTAAATTCTATGCAACGATGATCTGAGATTGAGACTTTATCTAGGGCTCGCCAGTTTCTAATCAACTCCAACAACTTTGAAATGCAGGTTGTTAGGTCAATTACCTCACTTCTTCTTGGCCTCACGGACGTAGGGGCGCACCCTAAGTTCGCGATTATTAGACCAGCTGAAGTGATGAAAGTAAACAGCTTCTCTCCTCAAGGATTGCATTTGATTTTGCTCCGACAAATAAGTTGAGCCAATTGATTGTGCATACGCTACCAAACCCCTTAGTTTTTGCATTGGCAGAAGACACAGAGAATCATTGGGTAAGAGAGGCAACTGTGACGTTTCTCCTCTTACCATTAACCTGGTATTGGAAGTCGACAGCAACAAGGCCCTGGGAACAGAATTGTCTCAACATGGTTGCCTCTAACAATTTTGACATTAGAACGCACGCCCGCATGTGTCAAGGATCTTTCATCGGCGAAGATCCTAGTCCCCTTGACTTATCCAATACCACAGATCCTGTTAAAACGAACCCATGGCTTTTGAACCAGAAATATATAAGGACAGGCCAGCCTTCCCGCCAGTAAATAGGAAGAGGCTTTGGCATGCTGCAGGTTGATTTGATTAATGCTTATGTTTGTAGCCATAAGTGCAGTCTAATATGAAAACCGTCGCTAACTGAACGGTCTGTTGCGTTCAGTGTGGATCTCACCGGGGTTACCAGCTTGTCCTCACCTTTCGCCGAGAGTTCTGCTTTCTTGCGTCCGCCACACTTGGTGGTGTAGCAGCGTTCATATCCTCGTTCCCAAGGAACTTCGCCTTCTTTCGTATTGTCTTCCATTGTCGTCGGCTACGAGGCCTCCCAAGTTCACGGAGTCCGGGCTGCATGGATCTGTTTACACATACCGTCGTTAGACCAGTTGCGTACGCATTACCAGCTTCCCCTTTTTTCATTTTTCCGGGTACAGGTGGAGGAGAAGTTTCTGACAGGCAAGCCTGTAGTCCCTTCTCCTTTCCGACAAAATTTTCCTTCTGTCGAGTCTTCCTCTCCCGTATTTTAGAAGAGTTAGGCAACGGCATTACCGACCCACCGCCCGTAGTCAGATTTCCAGTGACTCTCATAAAGGCAATTGTCGTAGATACCGGGTGTAGGTTTTCACTGAACTTGTATTCCACAGATTTCTCCGTGGGGGAACATGAATTAGGTGAGTCCTCCAAACCCGCACCTCGGCCACAACCTGATTTCTCAAAATCGCGGGTGTATTTGCAGTCTGTTACTTCTTATCACTTTGAAGGTTACAATCTTTTGTTTTTTGTCCACCCTTTGTGTAGTAATAAACTACCATAGGCTCCCCCACCACGAGAAGGTGGTATCCGAGCGGGAAATTCCAGTTACTGGAGATAACAATTGCTTCTGGACGAGTTCGCACTTTTACTTCTCTTTTCGCTTTTTTGCTGGTAACTTTAGTGCATGCATCGTTTTTGTTTGTCCTGGGTTTCGCAACGCTGGCCGATTTTCCTATATCCGTTGTATGCTTTCCTCCTTCTAAACTATTAGTGCGGGTTTTCAGAATTGTCTGTCCGCCTGCTGCTGCTGCACGTTGTGTGTGTCCTTGATAAACTCGGACAGCTCAAATATTTTTGCTTCAAGTGGGTGAAGGCTAATTCTTTCCGATGGGAACTCTGCTCTCTATGATACCCGCCGGGGTTACTCCTTTTATACGCTCCTTCACTTTTGGCTTTTATAGACCTTGTCTGAACCTTATCATTTACTGTCTCTTATCTAGTTGACCAGTTTCTTTGAATGGATCTCTCGTTTGGTCCTGGAGTACCTCCTGTTGTCGCGCCTTTTGAACATATGCGGTGGGTGTTGTCGCGGTTTTTGTCGTCCAACGATCTGCCTTCAGTTCATCTCTGTTCGGTCTTGTTACCGGTGTTTTCAATAATGTGGTACTTCGCTTGAACACCTCTTTCCCCATATTCAAATCACTTGTATGCCACAGTGGTCAAATTGTCCACCACCGAGACACTGCGACGTCGAAGTCGACGATCGCGAGCCCGCTTGCTCACTTCCGAGCCCATGCACCGCAAGCTACCTCCTTCTCTCATCTTCCATGGTGATTTTATGTTCTAAGTGTCCTTCTCATAACCATTTTAGTCCACGCAACAAAGATGAGCAAACACTAGCAGTGCACGAACGCATATTTACATATCAATAGATATGCCCCTTTCCGTCAGCTGGGGTCGCGCCTGATGAGAAAGATCTGGCAACTGCTCATGGGCTGTTTCTCTGTCTGTCTGTCTGTCTGTTTGTCTGTCTATCACACACATTTTTCTCGGAAATAGTTATAGCTATTGGCATCAAATTTGGTGGAAAGGAGGGTACTCTGAACGCTCACGGATACAGTCAGTTACATTATTATACGTCGAATTTAAGGGGTGAGGTTCCAATATATGCAAAAGAGGGGTGTACATTTTTTTCACTAAATATATTCATGTTGGGTATCAAATGAAAAGTCTGGTTTGGTACTTTCCGAAGTTAGTTCTGACATTTGCTGGAAAGGTGGGGAGTGCGAGAAGTCGAAAATCCAAAAATTTGAAAAAGAATCAAGAAGCTGCGACGATATGGTGGCTAGGCTCGGAAATACCTTCCATACCTCTATCTGTTCAAACAAAGTTTATAATAGTGTATTACTATAATTTTCAGTAATTGGATGCAGAATCACGAAATTGTGCAGAGATATAGACTATAACATAGAGCACGATCGTGCCATTTTGTAGAAATCACACTATCGCTTCTGTGCAAATTCAATACTGTGAATGTCAGTATCACGCGAAAGTGGATATCCTTACGTAATATATGCATATATTACGCACTAGGTACTAATGTGGCAAATGTCCGCTTAAGTGTATTTATAAAAGGAATATACAAAACCTTTAACACCTGAAGCGTCCAGCGTCCGGTTTCTCAACTTGTACATAAGGTTATAAGATTCTCCTGAGGCATCTGCATCTTCTCATTCTCATGCTTGATCCATTTTATTATTCCGTTAAGGGAAGTCGCACCGCGTCCTTAAAGAACTACTGTGCCCCTTTTACTGGTACCTATTATTATAGTGTCCGGATAACTCAAGTGGTTAGAGCGCTGGGTTGTCGTAGCGGCAGAGGGATTTGTTATCGTGACTGGATTTTGGACACCACTCGACTCAGCTGTGAATGAGTACCTAAGTCAAATCAGGGTAATAATCAGGGTAAGCCCAATGCTGACACACATTGCCTCCTACAGTATACTGTAGTGTACCGTTACGGTCTTGAATGAAGTGCTCTAACACATTTCAAGGCTCTGATTCAATGTGGATTGTTGCGCTAACGATTATTATCATTATTGTTATAGTATCTCAAGCAAGTCTAAAACTATTAGGAATTTTAGTATATTCCCTACTTCCAAATCTTTCACTTTGCACAAGTACCGGACACTGTCCCAGAGCATGCATTGAGGTTTCATCACACTCCGCACAGAACCTACAGGCAGTGTGCATAGAAGTTATCACACTCTCCTTGCTCCGCTTCTTTCTTTTTTGCCTTTATCATATCCAAATGCTATTCACCTGTTGACCCAATTTCTATTTCAATATGATTTTCGCGGTTATTGCCTCATATTGAAAGCAGTCTTGTTGAATTTGCTTTAATTGCTTAGTATGTAAATTCTTGCTTTTCTTATTTCCAAAAGTTATCTTCCATTCACTAAATTTGTTATGTTAGCATTATTGGCAAATCATAGGTTAAGCTATAAAAGAGGTAAGCTAATTTTTTCTAGTCAGTTTTTAAGCTGGTGCAGCAAATAAATTATGATTATTAAATTAATAAATCGCGTTTTAATTAATTTTTTTTTTCGCCTGGAATATGCAAATGAAGTACATTTTTCTTGGATCAAAGACACCGACACCCGCTCCCTCCGCTGTGAGTGCCGCCAGCGTACCAAGTAATCAGTTGCTTGTTTAAGCCGTATGTCACAGCCACGCTCCCACAGTTTGCTTTGTTACTCCAACGTGTTTCAAACTTCTTACCGAAGTGAAACCTCCTTGTCATGTTATCCCTTGCTATCAATAATTCGAGACACCGCCTAGAAAGTATATCAATCTTCTTTGGATTCAGCTAGCTCCCCGCATCACTGATACTCCCGGCCATCTTGAAGATTTCCCTCGCCTGCATCTCTATGAGCTAATGGAGAGGGGTTAACCCCGGAAGGATCTCTAGGGATGCCGTTGGGCATGTCCTCATTGCCCACTGAGACTTGAGTGCTGGGTTCAGTTCTTTATGCCCAGATTACCATCCCATAGGTAATCATTGGCCTTAGTATTGCAGTGTATATCCAAAGTAGTATCCTCCGACTGCATCCCCACTTTTTTCCTGCTGTGGACATACAAGTCATCTGAGATCTTGTAGCTTTTTGACAAGTGATTCCGTCCACATGCGTCTTCCAGAGTAATTTTTGGTCTAGCGTAATTCCCAAATATTTGACTTCTGTTTCTCTTTTCACCTCCACGTCATGTAACTTTATAGTTCTCAGGTGATCAATCTTACGTTTCCTAGTCAATGGTACTATGGTGGTTTCGGTTGGATTGATTCGCAGCCCCACCTTCCTGCACCAAGTAGTAGTAACCCATAATCCAGTTTGGATTCTATAACTGAGGGTATCCTCATATTTGCCCCTAAACGTTACCACGTCCAGGAGTTCGTCCATTACCATACTCCTCATAAGTGGCGATAGTAAACCGCCCTGTGGACAACCTTAAGTAGTATTCCACACAATAGACCATTTGCCTACTCTCCAGCATTTTGCCCATCCAAAATGTAATGTGTTTCCCATTCCCTTGCGGTTCAGGGCATCTTGTACCTGATGACTGTGTTGAGGTTTTCTAGTTTCAGTTCGCTCCTAATGTCACCGCACGCTTGAAGGTGAGTCATGTTGTTCCTCAGATGCATTATTCTTCGATCAGACATAGAGGGCTCACCCGACACCCTCCAATTCATGACCAGCCTGTTCATTAGAGTAATTCCTTGAGTTATGTCTAGTACCTCATGTCTAGTGCTAGTCACGAATGTTGGAGTGTTCCCTATGTTATATATTTCTAACTTACTGCTAAGAATAAATAATAAATAAATAAACCTCTTCGATTGGTGCCGTTGCTTCCTCACACTTCGTGATGGGCGTTGGTATCGCAGCCGAGAAGAAGTGATAACGCCCTTTTCTCACAGTAATTTACAAGTTTAGCAACTAGCTCCGGTGGAATCCAGATATCGTCTGCTAAGAAGTAGCCCGATGCGACGACTGCCTCTCGAGGGCTCCCTCCGGCTTCCAGTGAGACGTGGATAGCCACAAGGTTCCCGGTCAGAAACTTTGAAGGACAAATATATAATATATTAAATTACGCTTAAGAATTATGTAAGCTCCTGGTTTTTTATAGGAGGACTCCCAAATTACTTGCATGCTTCCTCCTTGCAGACGGCGAATCTACGCCCACTACACCCAGGGCTCCTAAGCCAGCACTATTTCAATGTTCTCCTTGGAACTTGCTCCTGCAATTACAACAGATGCAGCTTTCGCATGGTGGAGGTTTATCTGGACTATCTTAGTGCTGGCCATTGGTTCCGTTGTTGTTTGGAACTCTTCGCCATTGTCGGAGTATCACCATCCTCCTTCGACATGGCGCTATCCTGCGCGTGGCTGTCCACTCCAACCTCTAGAAGCCCTACGTTTAGGTCGTCCAGTTTCTGCCCTTTACTGGACAGCGGGTCTACTTCCAGTCCTTTTCGCCTCTATCGCTTTCGAGAGTTTTTCGGGGAACTCGGTATGCTTTCCACCCGGGGTCTCCTGCGAGGTGTCTTTGCTCGGCTTTTCCACGTATATGTGAACAGGTGTGCTGCCAAATCGATAGTTGATATGGCAACTCCGACATTTGATTGCCTCCAGGGATCGGTCATCTACCCCGATCGTGAGAAGACTACCCTCTACCTTGCTTCTGAAGGTTCTCTATAATCGCGTATGAAGATCCTCATTCTGAGCGATTAGGAAGTCGATGAGATCGTCCGTCTCTATTGTTGCGGCTCTCGAGAGAAAAACTATCACCATGTGTGCTCCTAGTATATCACTCCCACCACATGTTGACAGTTCTGCTCGTTTTCAGCCTGCCAATTTGGGAACTATGGTCCTAAGCCACTCTACAGTGTCTTCCATCGCGCGTATTCCGGTGAACACAAGTTTCGCAGTCCACTCCACCCCCCTCACAACAAGGCTTTCGATAATTTCCTACTATTCGCGAGTGATTATTTGCTCGGGAGACATTGTTGGCAATATGGCCAGTCGAATGCCCTTGACCGCAATAGCATAGCTAATGGCGGGCTTCCTGATTCCTACCTTCACCCCTGACCTGGCCGGGTTTTCTTCTCTCTTGGGTTCAGGTTTGGATTTTTTGGGAGCATTCCCTTTATTCGGGCTAACCTCCCCTGCTCCCCGTTTTCTTGGCTCCGATAGAGATGGCTTAGATCTTCTTCTTAGGTTCTTCAAAAGGGCCTCTTCTGGTTTCAAGCCATCCTTCAGATAACGCAGGTACCATTTAGCATCTACGCCACTGAGACCTGTCTCCTTCCTGACGTCTGATATATTTATCTCAGATGTGTTTTTTGCTTGTCCCTGCTTTTTGAGCAGTGATCTTTGTTGGTTGTTGTCCTCGCAGTGTACCAATATTGACCTTGGATTCACTGCTTGGCGTCCCAACTTCTCCTTTCTTGAGTGTAATTACCTTGCTCTCAATATTTCGGAGATGTGCCTCCACCTACGAGGTCTCGCTTGTTTGATTGTAGTTTTTTTATTTCCTTTATTGTTGCAACATCTCTCATTTGATCTCCATGAGCAGGGGGGTTAGGAGGTCGGCGGTGCCATAGGCCCCCGTAGCACGGTAAGGTCAAACTTACTCATTGAGGCAACAAGGTATCAGTGAGGCTCCGTTCAAGTACAGTCAGCTACCCCGACTGCAAACTAACCAATGGGCATGGTTCGCATGACACCCTGGATTGGAGGAAGTGTTTTTCGCCTCCCCAGTCTAAATCTGTAGCGTTTTGTTAATAGTAGCGTCACCTCGTACAGGGTGTACTTGATCGAAAGATGTAATCATATTGTGTGTCGAAGACGTTGAGATGCAAATTTGAGATATATTTGCGTATGAGGGTTTATAATGATGATGATGCCCATAAAATTTTCGCTCACAGCCTAAACCGCCTACGTGCGCCGACCGCCGACAGAGAGCATCAACACACACAAGGACCGGTTTGCCTTATTTCAGGCGTAATTGACAGGCAGATCGTGGATGGTGACCTTTAATAAGCGCACCTAATGGTTACCACATGACTCCCTATAACAGGTTCTTTGGAGCAATATGGGCAACGGCCTGCTACATTTTATAGAGAGTACATTCATGTTGACAACTAGGGTTGTGCAGCAATTAACTAATTTAATACAATAGTTACCTCATTATTTGACTAATATGGTAATTAAATTAGTTGTTAATAGCAATAATTGACTGACAATTGAAAACAGCAGAAATAAAAACACGATGTTTCTGAAACTCTACAAGTAATCAGTGGCACGATTTCGGGTAAGCGGGAGTTCTGCGCCGGCTGTTTTTCTCTTTTGCAGATTTTTTGGGCAGTGTTGATGCCATTGCTGTTGTTCGAATTTCCTATATTTTTTGGGTGGCATGGTTTCGCCTAGAAAAGGAAGGGTAGCTGCTCTTGGTTTCTGGGTCTGGGAAAAGGTTGCCGTTTAAGAATTGTCTGCCAACTGAAGTCCCGAAATACTGGGCTGCTAAACGTGGCAATATTGACCGTGTGGCAATTCAGCTTGGGAAAATCACCAAACGACAGCCCTTTTCTCCAAAATTTACAAGCTAAAAGAAATCAAGAGCAGCAGGTCTGTCCTTCTGAACTGTGTTAGAACACTTCATTCAAGACCGTAGTGGTACAGGATTACAGTAACCTATAGGGGGCAATATGGTCAGCACTGCGCTCGTCCGAGATTATTACCCTGGTTTGACTCAGGTACTCATTCACAGCTGAGTTGACTGGTATCCGGCGTCAAATCACGATACAAATCCCGCGGTCATCAATGAGATTTGAACTGCGTCGGCTACATGGTTGTTAGTTATCTCTCAAAACTTTTGACCAATTCTTTATTAGCTGCTTTTCGTGCAACTTATGACTAAAAATTTAAAAATGAATTCCTCATTTCTGTCTAAAATTGAGTTTTTAATTGTTACACAGAACCAAATTTTGCAGATTGCCACACGGTACGTACATATGAGCATGTAAATTGAATGTTTACAGACCACTGGTGGAATACACATATATGTATGTTTCTGAATTGAGACAATTAAATAAAATCATATTAAAAACAAGTCGGGAAACCGGAAGCTATATTTGAGTGTATAACTATCCCATTTGTACGTAGCCCGTTATGTATATGCATTTAGCATGCCAGATTTAGTACTTCGGGTTGTAAATTTACAACATTGAGCTACTCTAACTTTGTTACGAACAGTATGATTTTGATCAAACTTGGGGATAATATGCCTCATATCATATTTTATAATATTACCAACTTTTATAACTTTGGGATAAACTTAAGAGGGGTTTTACTCAATTTTCTCAAAAATATGGTGATATACTATTATACATACTATTATAAACTCATGCGACTGTCCAAATTGCGATGGAGTCCCAGAGGACCCAGAACACGTATTCTTCCACTGTCCGAGATTTGTGGAAGAATGGAGGAATTTAGAAGAGGCTCTAGGAGAGGTACTTGTACCGGAAAATCTGGTGCCGAAAATGATAGCTCATCAAGAAAATTGGGATGCGGTCAACACCATGATCGCATCTAAAACTGCGAAAGGCAGAGGAGAGGAGAAAAGCGCGGTCACGTGCGCCGCGTACAGGATAAAGGTGACTAAGTTAGCATGAGCTGACTCCGCCCCGTGATGTAATACCTTATGCTGGTTTCGCGAGGCAAGGAGGGAGTCAGGGGTGGTTTTAGTGGGTAAAAATCTCACACGCTGGTGTGTCCAGACCAGTGTCTATTGGAGATTTCCACCTCCTTAAAAAAAATACAAACAGGCGGGCAGACAGGCAGACAGACATTGAACCGATTGTAATAAGGTTTTGTTTTACAAACAAATCCTTAAAAAAGAGGTATCTTGGCTATCAATTATAACTGGAAATTTCGTTATATATATAACATGCGATAGAAAGTTAGCTTAAATAAATGGTAGCACTCATGTCCCAGAGGTAGCAAGAGTGATGTCTTGGTTGGAAATACTTTCCGCTACTTTAATGTACATATCAAATATGTAAATTTGCTTACATCGGTATCAGTATGGAGATTCATAGCTCTTGGCAAAAATCACAGCTGAAATATTAGCAATATTTGACTATATTCAGTCAACTCCTGGTAACTTCCTTAGGAATTTACCATGAGACAATATTTACTGTTGCGTACCTCCTAACAAATTCAAGCCTTTGGAATCTGCTTCACATTCCCTCTATGGAAAGATTACTTCGGGCTACTCCTTCCGACCCTTTTATAGCTTTCAATTTATAACCTTTGCAGTGGATCTCCCACATTTAAGGAAGCAAAAAATTGTCTTTAAAGTAATACGTATCCGAAAAAAGTTGGAAAATAGAAAACAATTTTGCATAGTTGCGAATTACATCCAAGGATGAAATGATACCAAACCAAAGCGACGGGCCTGACTTTATTTCAGATTTTAGCGGTGAATTTGGATAAATGAATTTTCAATGCATCCTCCCAAATTTACATCTTGAACAGAAAGACGTTATCTTTGCCTTAGAACTCCTATTCGTGAACATACTGTCTCCATTTGCCCCGAGGCAGATGAGAATTTCGTAAGAACATCCATCTGCTATGTTTCGCCTCAGCACCCTCCGAATATATGTATTTAAAACGTATGTGCTCTATCTTGATTTGAACCCATCGGCAATCCGATTCTACACAAGAGCAGGCATATATTTCTAAGCCATCATCTAACTAACCTATTGCCGGTTATAATGGCATGTTCTCCTGCCATAGGATGTGGGTGTTTTGGTAAAATACGTTCGAATTTACTACTATTTTGGAAAAGGGATTCGTCGCTTCCATGTCACTTCATCCCCGAATAAAGTCAACAAGATTTTTTTTGATTGTTGCAAAAATTTATGGGTAAAGTGTTCACCCTAAATAGTCCCAAACCATTTATGACTGATGCCACTCTTCCACCAATGACGTTAACTTTCATATACCATTCCTATAAGAAAGGGAAAGTTATCTAGCTTTTATCGTTCCAATTCATCACTTCCTGCTGATAGGAAATGTTTTGAATTATCTTGGGTCAGTAACAGTGGACTACTCAGCCCATAGGGCATATAATTTTGAATTAATGCCTATTTGTATTTATATTATAACTGGTAACTGAGCAACAAATTCCCAGGGACCGCATGAGTGAAAAAATTTGAAAAATTCAATTAGGTGAAATCTTGACGGTGTCTGCTCCAATCAAGTCGACAGTAGCACATATATTCTGAAGAGTTTGAATGCAAACCAACTGTTATTAAGAAAGTAACAGAAAGAGCTTCACATTTCAGATAAATTAATCACACTCCAGAGCATGGATGACATCATCATCATATAAAGTGAACTTATATAAGCGGTGGAGTCCGTGGAAATACTTTAGTTTTCGTCTTTTGACTTTTTTTAGTTATTTGCATATCAGCGTCAATTACTGTATTTATGTGCAAATGAAGTTTCCGTGTAGATAAACACAAAACTTTTATACCCGAAACGCCCAGCATCCAAGTGTTTTTTTAAGGTTTTGTGCAAAACAAAACTTTATTAAAATCTGTTTACTGTCTGTCTGTCCGTCTTTCCGTCTGCCTGTCTGTCTATCTGTCTGTCACACGCATCTTCTAGGAGACGGTTATAGCAATTGGTACCAAATTTGGTGGAAAGGTGGGAACTGTGAACACATACGCATACAGTGCGTTAAATCCGTTTATGCCGAATTTAAGAGGAGGGAGGGGGGCATACATGCAAAAGGGGGATGTAAATTTTTTTTTCACCAAATATAGTCATTCGGAATATCAAATGAAAGGCCTCCATAGGTACTTTCCGAAGTTGATCATAGTTTGACATTTGTTGCAAGGTGGAAAGTGCGGAGGGTTGAAAGTGATCGTTTATATAACGGACTCATTCTCAGAAACTACTCAACCGAAAAATCTAAAAAAAATCTAGAGGCTGCAACTATATGGCGCCTAGGTTCCGAAATCATCATCATCATCAACGGCACAGCAACCGGTATCCGGTCTAGGCCTGTCTTAATAAGGAACTCCAAACATCTCGGTTTTTCGCCGAGGTCCACCAATTCGATATCCCTAAAAGTTGTTTGGCGTCCTAACCTACGTCATCGCTCCATCTCAGGCAGGGTCTGCCTCGTCTTCTTTTTCTACCATAAATATTGCCCTTATAGACTTTCCGGGGTAGATCATCCTCGTCCATACGGATTAAGTGCCCCCCCCACCGTAACCTATTGAACCGGATTTTATCCACAACCAGACGGTCATGGTATCGCTCATAGATTTCGTCGTTATGTAGGCTACGGAATCGCCTATCCTCATGCGGGTGGCCAAAAATTCTTCGGAGGATTCTTCTCTCGAATGCGGCCAAGAGTTCGCAATTCTTCTTGCTAAGAACCCGAGGAATACATGAGGACTGGCAAGATCATGGTCTTGCACAGTTAAAGCTTTGATCCGGCGGTGAGACGTTTCGAGCGGAACAGTTTTTGTAAGTTGAAGTAGGCTCCGTTGGCTGCCAACAACCGTGTTGGTTGGTTGGTTTTCGGTGCTGACGTTGCCACCATATATTTTGCTTTGCCTTCAGTGATGTGCAGCCCAAGATCTCGCGCCGCCTGCTCGACCTAGATGAAGGCAGTTTGTACGTCTCGGGTGGTTCTTCCCATGATGTCGACATCGTCAGCATAGGCCAGTAGTTGGGTGGACTCAAAGAGGAGATAAAAGAGGACGCATGATAGGGCGTCTCCTTGTCTTAGACCATTGTTGATGTTGAATGGTCTTGAGAGTCATTCTGCTGCTTTTATCTGGCCTTACACATTGGCAAGGGTCGGCCTAGTCAATCTTATCAATGTCATGGCCGTGTATAGTTTTACACTGGCTACGCTATCATAGGCGGGTTTAAAGTCGATGAGTAGATGGTGCAACTGATGTTCATACTCCAAGATTTTTTGCTTGGGGTAAAGCCTCTTTGGTATGGGCCAACAATATTGCGGGCGTATGGGGCTATCCGGCCTAGCAAGATAGCGGAGAATATCTTATAGATGGTACTCAGCAACGTGATACCTCTATAATTGCTGCACTGTGTGATATCTCCCTTTTTATGTATGAGACAGATAATGCCTCGTTGCTAATCGTCAGTCATTGATTCCCTGTCCCATTTCTTGATCACAAGTTGATGGACCACTTGATGTAACTAGTTCTCTCAACATTTAAGCAATTCGGCTGTAATTCCACCGGCTCCTGGCGACTTGTTATTTTTAAGCCGATGAATTGCACGGGCTGTTTCTCCTATACTCTAGTCTCTGTCCGTCGTTTTCAGTTGGCGAGACTTTCATCTCGCCGATGTCGTGGTTGTTCACTAGATCCTCAAATTACTCAACCCATCGCTCCAATATGCCCATTCTGTCGGAAATCAGATTTTCTTTTTTTTCTCGGCAGGATGAGCTCCGAGGTGTATAATGCTTCTTCCTGCTGACTTGTTGGTAAAACTTCCCTGCCTGGTGCGGTTGCTCCCTGTACTTTTCTCCACAGAACTGGTGGTTCTCTCAAGCTTCCTTTTTCCGTCTGTGAAGTCGCTTCTCCACTCGACGGAGTTCGTGATAAGTCTCTGCGCGTGCCCACGTTCTTTCAGAATGCAACATTACTCGGTATGCGGCATTCTTCCGTTCCGTGGCTAGCTTACATTCATCGTCAAACCAGTCGTTCCAACTCCTTTTGCGACTGGGGCCAAGTATGTTTGTGGCCGTATCCATCATAACGTTCTTCAGGTGGTTGTGAAGATCATTTCTTGATGCGTCATCTCCAGGTCCTCTGTTGACTGCGGTTATTGCGGCATCCATTTCCCTCTTATAGGTGTCGCGGAGGGCTGTGTTGTGGATGGCTTCACTGTTAACACTCACCTGATTGTCAAAGGGGATTGTAGGTGGTGTCGTTATTCGAGCTCGGAGCACCATGCCAACGAGATAGTGATCCGAGTCTACATTGGCAACCCTATATGTTCTGACATTCATCAAGGCTGAGAGGTGGCGGTATTCGATCAGCATGTGGTCAATTTGGTTGAAAGTGGTCCCGTCTGGAGGGGCCCATGTATGTTTGTGGACCGCTTTCCGTGCAAACCAGGTATTTCCAACAACCATTTCGTGCGATACTGCTTACTGAATAATCAGCAGGCCGTTATCATTGGTATTCCTATGTAAGCTATGGGAGCCGACGTATCGCCTGAATACGGTCTCCGTCCTTAATTCACGGTTGAAATCTCCAAGTATGATTTTGATATCATACTTGGGATAGGCTTGGAGGGTCCGTTCAACTGCCTGTTCCACTTTTTTGGGGCAAACTTTTTGAGTCCTCGCTCCCCTGTGTTTCATCCAATATCAGAAATAAGATCATGTTTCGAAAAGCACTGCTCGAGCCCTTTCATCTGGTACCCCAGATGACCATATTCTGTGAAAAACAAATTTACACTCCCCTTCGCATGTATGGGGAACCCCCTTCAAACTAAACACGAAATGGCCACACTCGCGGCGTATAAAGGGAGACATAGAACACATGTTTCCACTAAATTCGGTGAAAATGTGTTCAGGGGTTTTCGAGTAAATAGACAAATAGACGGACAGGCGGAGGAAGTGTCAGATCTCCCATCAGGCGTGACCCCAACAGATGTATAGGGGCATATCTATCAATGTGTAAATCTGTGTTCACGCACTTCTCTCGAAACGGCTGAAGGAAAGATACCCTGAAGATAAAACTAACACGAACGAATTTAGGAGAGTAAAACTACGGTACAGGGACTCGGAACTCTGGGTCCCGCGGTTTCCGGGGACTAAAATAGCTGAGCTGTTTGAATTCATCAAGGACAAGCACAAGGTGGTTTGGCCACAGGAAGAAGAAAGAAACCCTTAAGAAAAGCCGAAAGTCACTGCCCCAACAGTGTCGCCAGTGACCAAGTGACACCAAAGCGCAAGGTCACTGACCTTCGACCAAAGTTGGCGAATCAACAGGTGCTAAAACGGGAAAACCGTCTTGACCAGTCCAATACACGGAACTAAAAGTTCGGAAGCGGGAAAACATGTGTCCAAAATGGGAATACCGGCTAGAAGCAGCAAAACTGAAGGAATGTCGTAAACAAAGAAAGGAACATGAAATCAAAGATGCTAATTCACCCGGAAGCAAATATAATCTCCAGCATGCGGAGATCTAACTCCGACTTAAAAGACCTAGGCGAAAATATTAGCAAAATCTGGAGGATCCAGAATGGCGATTTCATGTTTGAGCTTTCAAGTTGGAGGAATTCAGGGAAGAATCTATCGTGAGCCTAAAAGACATCAGAGTTCACATGCTTAATGTTTTGACAGTTCACGAAGGCATGAATTCCAATGGGGAAGATGTTAACTGCAGAGAAAAATTGAGGTTAATACAAATAAACCTCAACCATTGCAGGGTCGCACAAGATTTACTTGCGCAGACCACTTACGAATCCACGTTGGGGATTACTATCATTAGTGAACCGTGCAGAAACTGTGACGGTAGTGTATGCGTCACAGATTCGTCTGGTGGAGCGGCGATATGGGCGTGCGGTCATCAAGCCATATTTTATAGCATGGGTCAGTGACTTTTATCACCCCCGCGCTGACACGTGATTTGTTCTGGAATATTAGCGAGAACTTCACATACAGTGACCACCAGGCAATCACCTATCAACTAACAAAGGAGCCACAGGGCAGGAGACCCGCGCCCCGGAAGACGAAATTAAAAAGAACACTAGGATGGTCTGCAAAAGCGATGGATGAACAAACATTCATGGAGGTGTGGTTAGACCTGCCAAGAAAGCAGGCACCTCCACGGATAGAGTTCTGCATGCCACACAAAGCATCTCTCGACGACCACAAATTCGCCACTAAAAGACTCAATTTTCGGTGGAATAGTGAACTTGCCAGCCTTCGCTCGATTTGCCACCGAGCAAGACGAAGGCAATAGGTATCTCAAGCTCGCCATCCAGTGGAGTAAGAGGGAATGTTTTAAGGAGCTCGATTTGGAAACGGACATAAATCCGTGGTGTAGCGCCTCCAAAATCATGACAGCACGATTCATGCTCTTATTGAAAATAATCCAGGGCTTATTTTCCCAAAAAGAGAGGGTACTGAAACCTTCTAGCGCCCCCTGCATGTCACGTCGATTCCACCAGTCGCCAAAGACGAGTTGCTTGAAATCTGCAGAATAGGCGACAGAAAAGCCCCGGGTCTGGATGGCATATCGAATAATTCCGTCAAATTTGCTGCTTACCCCCAGTTATCGAGAGGCAAGGAGGCGTTTCAGATCGGCAGCATGGATTCTTAAAGCCAGATCAACCATTGATGCTAACAAAGTGGTTACTGGCTTGGCCGAAAATGCAATTCACGGAAGGGGTTGTACCAGCAAATATTGTGTGGTGGTGATCGTGGATGATAGGAATGCATTCAACTCGGCCACTTGGAACCTTATACGAAAGTCATTGGCGACGATTAGTGTTTCCTCCTACCTCGCCGCAATTATCGATGGGTACTTGCAAGAGCCGGCACTCTGGTTTAATACTGATGATGGAAACAAGGATTGGATTTTCTCCGCGGGTATCCCACAGGGCTCTATACTGGGCCCGCTACTGTGGAACATCATGTATAATGATGTACTTAACCTTCCGGTTTCGGAGGAGGCCACGGTGGTGAATTACGCCAATGACATAGCACTGGCTGTGGTCGCAAAGCATCTCGAACATGCTGAGTTGTACCCAAGCGAAACCAGCGGTGTTTTTAAGGCTTGGTTAGAGAGTGCTGGACTGACACATGCGGAGGATAAGATGGAAGCGGTCCTCATCATTAAACGCCGTCAAAGAAATTACGCCTTATTAGAATTGGTAATCGCATCATTGGAAGTGATGAAGCCATCAAATACTTGGAGGTGATGATAGACGAAAAACTCAATTTTAAGAAGCACATAGAGCATACTTGCAAAAAGCATCCGCTACGAGTATGGCTCTTGCAAAATTATACCGAACATAGAAGAACCGCGGCATACTTGCAGGTTGCTCATAGTCAGGGTGGTGAGTTCTATCATGCTGTACGCAGTCCCAATTTGGGGAAAAGCGCTACATGTTTTAGGCAATGCACATAAACTAAGTACGGTTTACAGAAGAACAGTCTTAAGGATGTGTTCTGCCTCCAGGACGGTGCCAGATGATGCAGCGTTTGTCATCTCGAGAATGATGCCGATTGACATCCTGGTAACCAACATTTGCAACAACACCAGGTCCATCTTTCCCTTATCGCAAGTAAAAAAAGCCGAAAAGGGAAGATCAATAAGCCGGTGGCAACAGCGATGGGACCAGTCAGAAAAGGGTCGTTGGACTTACAGGTTGATCCTTTCCACCGAGGAGTGGCTGGAGAGAAAGCAAGGGGAGATCAATTCTAATATCACCTAGTTTCTTACCGGCCATGAAGGATACAATCAATACTTATACAGGTGTAAATTGGATACCGCACCTAATTGCCCCAGAGGACCCAGCGTATGAATTCTTCCAAAATCCTAGGTTCGTAGAAGAAAGGAGAAACCTAGGAGAAACTCTAGGTTAAGTGCTATCACCAGAAAATTTTGATATAATGCCTAAAATTATAGGGAGGGGATTCGGGGTGGTTTTAGCGGGTAAAAACCCCACACATTGGCGTGCCCAAACACAGTCTTCTGAAGATTTGCACCTCCTTAAAAAAAAAAACAAAAACAAAAAAGACGGATAGACGAACGGAAGCCTGTGAGGAGTTGCTAGATCTCCCATCAGGCGCCACCCCCTGCGGTGGATAGGGGCATACCCATTAATGTGCAAATATGTGTTAAAACGCTTTTCTTTTCTGACTGTGGATGGGCTATGGGAAGGATACCCAGAACATAAACTACCAAGGAAGACGAGAGAAGGAGGAAACTTACCCCCAACTCCGCTTCTGTCAAAGTACCACCTTACCGAGACCATCGGAAACAACACCAAACAGAGATGGACTGAAGGCAGATCGTTGGACGTCAATGGCGATGATAACACCCACTGCATATGTTGAAGAGGCGCGACAGCAGGAGGTGAAAAACCTAGTCAAAAAAAGCTCGTCAACTCTGAGATCTCCACCAATGTCAAAGATGATAAAGAAGAAGATACAATCCAGGTCAATAAACGCCAAAAGTGAAGGAGCCTATAAAAGGAGTAAAATAGAGAGCGGAGTCCCAATCCAGCTTGGGGTAGAGATAGTTGAGCTCCCCAAGTTTAGGAGAAAAATAGTAAGGATACCCCAAACCCTGCTGTCCCAACAGTGTCACAATTGACCCAAGTGACACCTAACCATACTACCATCGAATTAAGGCGAAATAAAAGAGATCACGAAAGAGAGAGGGATTCTCTAAATAGTCAGCAGGCGCCTAATTGAAAAAAATGCGGACCAGTAATTCTGCAGACCTGGACTAATAGTTCAGAAGAGGGAAAGCATACAGTGAGTGTAGGAAGATCGGCTTGTGTTGGAAAGCCAAAGCGAACGAAAACAATGGATGAACTGAAGTTACCAGCAAAACAACGAAAAGCAAAAGTGCAAATTGGTCCAGAAGCGATTGTTATTTCCAGTAAGGGCAATTTGTCCTACGCGGAGATACTCAGAAAGGTCAAAACTGATGCCGGAAACGTTAACAGAATCCGAAGAACCCAGAACTGGGATCTCTTGTTCGAGCTGAAAAAAATCCAGCATGGGCAAAACTGATGACTTTCGCATTCAACTTACAAACTCACTTGGAGAGAATGCCGCAATGGGTGCCCAAAAACATGAGATATACATACAATGTAAGGATATCGATGAAGTGACATCGAAAGGAGAAATTTGACTGGCTTAGAAGGGGCAATTCAAGTTGGATGAATTTGCGGAGGAGTCTATTGTGGGTTTACGAAAAGCCTATGCCGGTACTCAAAAGGCCACAAAACGGGTACCAGCGGAGGCAGCGCAGAAGTTGTTCGCGGCCGGAAACCTTCACTGAAGAGGTGCTTTAAATACATCATGTTTAGACACTTCGTGAAGGCATGCACCAGCGGCATTGAACTATCTTATGGATGCAGAAGGTGTGGGAAGAAAGACCATATTGCAGGGGGAGCAACAGGCACTCCAAATGCCTATTGTGCGAAGTGAAAGACGGACAGGCAACTGCCATATTGTCGGAAGTAGTAAATGTCCGGAATTTAGGAAGGCGCTCACTGCAATAAGATAATGAGGTTTATTAAAATAAAAATAAGGACTGTATATAGACAGCTGCTACGCTCCACCAAGCTTGATACTGTCTGAATTCGCAGCTGCTAGATCCCACCAAGCTTGACACAGTCTGCTTGATAATCTCGGTCTCGACGCAAGGGGACGAAGTCTGAAGGTAATTGCTGGTGATTTCAATTCTTGAGCGCTTGAGTGGGATAGCGGAGAAATAAATATGCAGTCAATATGCTGTTTATTAGAAGCTTTTGCGCAGATGGAAACAAATTTGGCTAACGAAGGTGCTGTAAACACTTTTCAGAAAGGGGGTTCTCGGTTGTAGACCTTTGTCAGCCCTGCGCTTGCGCGTGGTGTGACCTGATGCGTCAACGAACGCTGCATCAATGAAGTATTTGAGGAGCCACAGGGCAAAAAACCATCATACCCGAAACCAAGAAAGATGTCAGGCTAGTCTGCGAAAGCTTTGGATGAGCAGTTCTTGATAGAAGTATGGTTAGTCCAACCTAATAAGGCAAGTGCCTCTATAGAAAGAGCCGTCCATGTGGCTCAATTCATCGCCAAAGCATGTGGCACGTCTATATCTAGGAGGTGCTCATTCCCCAATAGAAGACGAAACTACAAGTGGAATGGTGAAGGCCACCAAGACAGGAGAGCGGCTCATTATATAAAACGATGTTTCTAACCTTCCCCTTTCCGAGGAAGCCACGGTGGTGGGTTACGCTGACGACGTAGTTGTCGCAAACCATCTCGAAGATGCTGAGTTGTACCCAACCGAGGTAATCAGTGCTATCGAGGGTTGGCTAGAATGCTCTGCTCTGACACTTGCGGTGGAAAAAAACGGAAGCGGTCCTCATCACTAAGCGACGGAAGAGAAATAACGCTTTAATTAGAATCGATAACCATATAATCACTTCCAGGCCGACGATAAAATATTTGGGAGTGGTGATAGATAGGAAGCTCAGTTATAGGCAACACCTGCAGTACGTTTGCAGCTAATCATCCATTGGAAATATGGCAAGGATGATGCCGAACATAGGAGGGCCACGATGTATCTCGAGGTCTGGAGGGAGGCGTTTTGGCTGTTAGTTAACGCTAACAAACTGAGTACAGTCTGCAGAAGGACAGCACTGAGGGTCTGGGTCTCTCAGTTCTATCTCAGATGATGCACCATTCGTCATCCCGGTAATTGTGGCGCGGCAGGATTCGCGGCATTCGAAATTTATTTCGAATGTTGCGAATGCGAACGAATAGATGGCGCGGATCTGTCCACTTTGCGGAACACGCCACGGGAGTGGGGGACCGGCGAGAAAAGTGTGCCATGAGTTGGGGGCAGAAAAGAAACAGATGAAGCGAGACTTCTTCTTCTGCCTCTAACGTTTTGATGATTAAGTTGCCAACCGCTGACTAAGTCGGTCACATTCATTTTACGTTTCATTTTCATTTGTACAGTTGACTTGTAACCAAACATATCATCTTAAAGTAAAATTTGTATTTCAAATATATATTATAAAGAGTAAGCTCGATGGTAAATTTAATTACAATCGCCCGAAATACAGAGAAACCTTTGCCTTGTTTGAGTGTGTTTTGATTTCAACGCGCGTATCTGCATTGCACAATTACTGGCACTAGTAGAGCCATCTAAAGTGGTGACCCCGAGAGGAAACACGGCAACCAACGCGTCCAGTTAGAGCCGAGCGAAGAAAAGCTAACGCCAAAGTAGCAAGCAATTCAACGTCATTTGCAACAGTAACAACAGAACCCGGCACAGCAGTGGTAAAATCTACAGCAACGAATTGAACAGTGGCAGTTGCAGCAACAGCACCAGCAGAACTCAAACGCAATTCCAACAGAATTTACAACAACGGCAGCAGCAGTCGCAACATCAGCAATCACAACGACAACCAGCTCACTTGGACGACGTCGCCGCAGGTAACCGGAGCCGCCGTCAAGATTCCATCGCACGTTTAGAGGGAAATTTCAAGTTGAAGTATTTATTGTCATTATTTGCATTATCATTTTTTTTTTCTCTCTTTGAGTTATTTTGTTTACATATAGTATAATAAAAGTAAAATCGCCGCAAGAGACGGCATTGAAGTGTTTCGCATCGAGGGTTCTACATTTCCTTGGTGTTTTTGGTCTGCGCTGGAGAGCGTCCGCTCCGGTTGTTGTTTTTCTCGTTTCGGGCGTGCATTTGTGGGAGCCGCCTGCCGTGTCGGTGTAAAGTTCACCGCGTTTCAGTATAAACTCACCGCGTTTGCATCTCAATCTCATACTTCTCGGTAAGAAAAATGTCGTTTGACAATAAAGACGCGGCAGGCCCATCGGACCCACAGGTGACCGCCCTCGCCGTACGCGTTCCTCCGTTTTGGCGGCGGAACCCCGAGCTGTGGTTCGTACATTTGGAGGCACAGTTCCAAATGTCCGGCATCACATCGGACGCGACCCGTTTCAACCACGCGGTGGTCGGCCTGGACGAAGAGTCCATACTTGTGGTGTCCGACGTAGTGAAGTCGGCATCGTACTCTCAGCTCAAGAGCGAGTTGATCAGGCGCCTGTCGGCAAGCGAGTCGGCAAAATTAGATCACTTGCTGGCGGGTTTAACGTTGGGTGATCGAACTCCCAGCCAATTGCTTCGTGAAATGAGGCAATTGGGTGGGAGCAAGATCGGCGACGATCTGATTAAGTCGCTCTGGCTGCGCCGGCTCCCGGAGGGCACCCAGGCGATCCTAGCCTGCGTCTCCGGTTCCTTGGAGGAACTGGCAGCGACGGCCGACCAGGTACAGGAGGTGTACGTTCGCCCAACCATTGCGGCCGTGCAACCACCGTCGGATGAGGTCAGCGACTTACGGCGCGAGATCGCGGCCTTAACTGCCAGCGTGGCCGAGATGCGGGCGACGTTGGACGCTCAGCGTTCGAGTGCCAGGTCGCGAGCTCGCTCACGATCTGCCACACGAAAAGGGCGTTCGGGTAGCAGGTCGTCAAGACAGCCTGCGGACCAAGGTATTTGCTGGTATCATCGTAACTTCGGAGATAAAGCGACAAGATGTACGCTACCTTGCAAATTCGCTCCTACCGCAAAAAACTAGGTCCGCGGGGGGTCTTGGCGACGGCCACCCAGAACGCAGCGCCACGTCGCCTAACTATTTTCGACCCCCTCAGCAGGCGCAACTACCTCGTCGACACGGGTGCGGAGGTTTCGGTGCTTCCCGTACCCCAGCATCATCGACTATTTCCACAACCCCTCAAACTGGCGGCAGCAAATTCCTCCCGCATCAATACTTACGGGTACAGGCAAGTGGACGTGAGTCTTGGCTTGCGTAGGACGTTTCCGTGGCGTTTCATCCTGGCGGATGTCAGCTTCCCCATATTAGGCGCAGACTTCTTGTGTCACTATGGGTTGCTGGTGGACTTGCAAAATAAGTCCCTTATAGACCCCACAACCAAACTAAATTCGTCGGGCCAAATGGTATCTCACGCTGACAATAACCTTTCCGTTCTTTTGGAAGACATCTCCGACTCTCGTGTTCGGACACTCCTCCAAAAGTTCAGCCAGATAACTACCGAGTGTAGTCTCTCGAAACCAGTAAAGCACGATGTGCAGCACCACATAAATACTACTGGTTCCCCGATTTTCTCAAAGGTGCGTCCTCTACCATCTCAGAAACTGGCTATTGCACGGAAAGAGTTTGAACAACTCGTTCAACAGGGTATCTGCAGGCCCTCAAACAGCTGTTGGTCTTCCCCACTGCATATGTTCCCTAAGCCAAACGGCGAATGGCGTCCATGTGGGGATTATAGAAGGCTAAATGCACAGACTGTTCCTGACCGATATCCAATTCCACTCATCCACGACTTTGCGCATCACCTCGCGAATTGCCGCATCTTTTCGACCTTGGACTTAACCAAGGCTTATCACCAAATTCCAGTAGCTCCTGAAGATATTCCAAAGACGGCAATATGCACACCCTTTGGACTCTTCGAGTTCACCCGAATGACTTTCGGATTGTGCAATGCGGCGCAAACCTTTCAAAGGTTCATTCACTCGGTCCTGCGAAACCTCGAGTTCTGTTTCGTATATTTGGATGATGTTTTGGTCGCTTCTTCCACTGAGTCTGAGCACTTAGCCCATCTCGAGTGCATTTTTCAACGTCTCCTTGAGGCCGGTTTAGTCCTAAACGTTGAGAAATGCAAATTTCTCCAAAAACAAGTGAGATTCCTCGGCCATTTCATTTCCCCTGAAGGAATACAGCCCGACCCAGACAAGGTGCAAGCGATAACAAGCTTCCCGCGTCCAAAGACAGTGAGGGAGTTGAGGAGGTTCTTGGGCATGCTGAACTTCTACCGTCGTTTCCTGCCCAAGGCCGCCCATCTCCAGTCCATTTTGAACGCGTACTTGTCTGGCCCCAAAACTAAGGACACACGAGAGATCGTGTGGTCTGAAGAGGCTATCCGCGTGTTTGACAAATCCCGTCAACAATTGGCCGACGCTACACTCTTGGCATTCCCTCTGCAAGATGCACCCCTAGCCGTTTTTGTTGATGCATCTGACATCGCAGTAGGTGCTGCCCTTCACCAAAAGGTGGACCAAGTTTGGCAGCCGTTGAGCTTCTTCTCGAAGCAGTTGAATCCCGCTCAACGGAACTACAGCACCTACGATCGCGAACTGCTCGCCGCATACCTGTCCATTAAATACTTCCGTTTCTCCCTAGAAGGCAGGCCGTTCACAGTGTTCACGGACCATAAGCCTCTCACGTATGCTTTGAAACAGAAGCCCGACAAAGCGTCCCCTCGTCAGCTTCGTCATCTGAGCTTTATAAGCCAGTTTACGTCAGACATCCAGCACGTGTCCGGCAAGGACAACATAGTTGCTGACGCTTTGTCTCGTGTCTCCGAAGTTAACATCCCCGCCTCACTCGATTTCCCGGCTATTGCCAAGGCGCAGGTGGATGACGCAGCACTTCAGAGCCTCAAGTCCAACCCCAAATACAAATTTCGGGAGTTGCCCATCTTCGGCTCAAACCTCTCGCTCTGCTGCGAAGACTCGGAAAAGGGACCTCGGCCATACATTCCGGCCACATTTCGCAAGGAAGTGTTCCATGCAGTTCACGACTTGGCGCATCCCGGCATCAGGACAACAAACCGGTTAGTCACCGGAAAATACTTCTGGCCCTCCATGAATAAGGATATCAATTCCTGGGCCAGAGAGTGCATCGCATGCCAGAAGTGTAAAGTTTCCAGGCATGTAAGGAAAGAAGTGGGCTCATTCCCCCGCACTACCAAGCGTTTCCACACCATACACCTCGACATAATAGGGCCTTTGCGAGACTCGCACGGTTACAAGTATTGCCTCACAATCATCGACAGGTTCACGCGGTGGCCTGAGGCAATACCTCTGAAGGACATTACGGCGCAATCTTGTGCCGAAGCCCTCTGCCGAGAGTGGATACCTCGCTTTGGCGTCCCTGCAGTGATCATCACTGACCAGGGAATGCAATTTGAGTCCACCCTTTTCTCCGAGTTAGGCAAACTCCTGGGTTTTAAACGCCAGCGGACTACTGCATACCACCCGCAGTCCAATGGAATGCTAGAACGTTGGCACCGGACGCTGAAAGCCGCCATTATGGCACGCGACGACCCGTCCTGGACTCAAGTCTTGCCTCTCGTCCTACTCGGCCTTCGTACAACCCGCCGAGAGGAATTTGCTGCCAGCCCCGCGGAGCTGATATACGGGGAGAACCCAAGACTCCCAAGCGATCCGGTCTTCGACAAGAGATCGGGTCTCACGGAGTCGGGGTTGGTGCGTCTGCTGAGGGACAATCTCCGACGCATCAAAGCGCCACCACCGACTCGACACTCGTCCATACCTGCTTGTTCGCCCAAGGAACTGGACACATGCACCCACGTGCTGATCAGGACGGATGCCGTCCGGAAGCCGCTGCAGCCTCCATATGAGGGCCCGTACCGCGTTCTCGAGAGGGGAGAGCATTTCTTCCAGCTCGAGATCGGTGGTCACAAAAAGGCGGTCTCTCTGTCCAGGCTGAAACCCGTGTCCGCCCCGAAACGGCGTCGTATCCGTTTTGTGGATTGACGGCGAACGAAGTTCCGGGATCAGTCGCCGAAACCCCTAGGTTTCATCTGTGGGCGGAGTGATGTGGCGCGGCAGGATTCGCGGCATTCGAAATTTATTTCGAATGTTGCGAATGCGAACGAATAGATGGCGCGGATCTGTCCACTTTGCGGAACACGCCACGGGAGTGGGGGATCGGCGGGAAAAGTGTGCCATGAGTTGGGGGCAGAAAAGAAACAGATGAAGCGAGACTTCTTCTTCTGCCTCTAACGTTTTGATGATTAAGTTGCCAACCGCTGACTAAGTCGGTCACATTCATTTTACGTTTCATTTTCATTTGTACAGTTGACTTGTAACCAAACATATCATCTTAAAGTAAAATTTGTATTTCAAATATATATTATAAAGAGTAAGCTCGATGGTAAATTTAATTACAATCGCCCGAAATACAGAGAAACCTTTGCCTTGTTTGAGTGTGTTTTGATTTCAACGCGCGTATTTGCATTGCACAATTACTGGGCCAGAGAGTAGAGTCAGCTAAATAATGATGTCGATTGACACCTTGGCAGTTGAGACAGCGAACATATACAATGCGGAACCAGTCTCTCTCCCTTATCGTAGACGAAGAACGCTGAGAAGGAGAGATTCGTAAATAGATGGTAATAGTGGTGGGGACGCTCGGGAAAGGGTCGGTGGACTCACAGGTTTTTAGTCTTCGTACGGATGATTGTAATTTTCTTCTAGATATTGGATATGAATATCGCTAGCAACTGCTTTCGATTCGAAGTGTTGACATTTTAAAGTAAAGGTAGAAATCAATATAAAGTTAAGGAATAATTAACGAGGCTCTCTCAAAGTTAAGGAATAATTAGCGAGGCTTTCTCAGTCGAAAAAGTTTACAACTTATATATTTATAACTAGTTCTGCTCCATTGAAAAATTTTAGGTCAAAATCCACTTTTTAACTTCAGTTATTTTTCTCGACAAATTAAGGCCTACTCCGCCACGGAGAACACCAGTGGTGGCAACTGTCAATCGAATTAACAACATTCGAAATGCATTTCGAATGCTGTCGTACCACATCACTCCGCCCCCAGATGAAACCTAGGGCTTTCAGCGACTGAACCCGGAACTGCGTTCACCATTATTCTGCGAAGCGAACGCGACGTTGATTTGGGGCGGGATATGGAGACAGCCTTTTTGTGTCCCCCGATCTCGAGCTGGAAGAAATACTCTCCCCGCTCGAGAATACGATACGGGCCTTCGTATGGAGGCTGCAGCGGCTTCCGGACAGCATCCGTCCTGATCAGGACGTGC
Organism: Hermetia illucens; assembly: GCF_905115235.1. NCBI lineage: Eukaryota > Metazoa > Arthropoda > Insecta > Diptera > Stratiomyidae > Hermetia > Hermetia illucens. The sequence goes on along the minus strand of NC_051849.1, from coordinate 128,044,944 downwards.
GTGCACGTGTCCAGTTCCTTGGGAGCGTACGCAGGTGCGGATGTGTATAGGGTGGGAGGTGTGGTTTTCATGCGGTGAAGGTTGTCTTTCAGCAGGCGCAGCAATCCCGAATCTGTGAGACCCGATCTGTTCTCCCCGTATACCAACTTCGCGAGGCTGGCAGCAAATTCTTCTCGGCGGGTTATTGGGAGGCCAAGTAGGACGTGAGGCAAGACCTGAGCCCAGCCAACGCTCTAGCATCCCATTGGATTGCGGGTGGTATGCCGTAGTCCGCTGGCTCTCGACAGAGGGCTTCAGCACAAGATTGCGCCGTTATGTCCTTCAGAGGTATTGCCTCAGACCACCGTGTAAACCTATCGATGATTGTGAGGCAATACCTGAAACCGCGCGAGTCTCGCAAAGGGCCTACGCTGTCGAGGCCTAAAGTATGGAACCGTTTGGTAGGGCGGGGAAATGAGCCTACTTCCTTCCTTACATGCCTGGTGCCTTTACACTTCTGGCGTGCGATGCATTCCCTGTCCCAGGAATTTACGTCTTTATTCATGCAGGGCCAAAAGTACTTTTCGGTGGCTAGCCAATCTGTTGTCCTGATGCCCGGATGCGCTAAGTCGTGAATTGCGTGGAACACTTCCTTGCGAAAGGTGGCAGGAATGTATGGCCGGGTCCCTTTTCCGAGTATTCACAGCAGAGAGAGAGGTTCGAGCCGAAGATGGGCAACTCCCGAAATTTGTATTTGGGGTTGAATTTGAGGCTCTGAAGTACTTTGTCATCTTCCTGCGCCTTGGCGATAGCCGAGAAGTCAAGTGAGGCGGGGATATTTACCTCGGAGATACGTGAAAAAGCGTCAGCAACTACGTTGTCCTTACCGGACACGTGCTGAGTTTACTATCCGAATTTTGTCGAAGACCGAATTCTAAAAGGCCCTACTCTGACTACGGCAGACCGCACCCACAAACGCCCACACGACCGAAAAAGAGACACCAGCCCGAAGCGGACGCTTGATGCGCAGACCAAAATAAAGAACCCACCAAAAGAGCGGAAATGCCGTCTCTTGCAGCGGTTTTATAATGACTATTAATTTTAACAGTTATTAAATTTTATAATTAACCTAAATTCTATAATTATTGTTCGCGTCGGGATCGATAGAGCACCCGCACTCAGGTTCTTTCTGCTGGGCTGGGCCTCGAACTCGAATTCGGCTGCATGGCTCTGGCTGGGTGCAATCGTCGTAAGTACGCGATTTCCGCTCTTCCGCTGTGCGGCTGCGGGTCGGGAACGATGGAGCGCTTGCACTCAACCCCTCCGATGAGAATTGTTGATGCTGTTGCTGTTCTTGATACTGTTTATCCGCAGCAGTAGTCGTCTTTGCAGCTGAATCCGTCGCAACTTGCGATTAATTCTTGACGGCGGCTCCGGCTCCCTGCAGCGACGTCGTCGAAGTCAGCTTCTTCTTCTTACAAGCTGACGTTTCAACGGTCTGATCAATGATTTCAGCTCTTCCAGTGATACGGGGCGTCCTCAGCAGAATTCCTTGCGATCGCTTAATCGAAGCCGCGCTCGCGATGGTGCGTCTGGTTCCTTCTGGGGCACGGTTTAGATACCATATGCCGTCTTTGCAATGAGCGGCACACAAAAAACAGCTCGAAAGTGGCGCTGCGACTATGTCGCTCAAGCCTTGGCTGCGCTGCCCCACTCTACCTTTTTTGGAAAACACGGGTCGTTCGGAAACACGGCACAGGAACACGGATAAAAATTGGCAGCAATGAACGCCAAAAATTCACACGTTGGTGGCTGCTCCGTCTCCAGTTTCTCCTGCCGCATCCAATATCGGGGTCACCACTTTAGTCTTGGTACGGATAATTGTAATTTTCTTCTAAATATTGGATATGAATATCGCTTGGAACTGCTTACGAACGGAGTCTGGACCTTTTTAAGTAAACGTCGAAATCAGAGTTTAAATAATTTTATTAATATAAAGTTAAGGAATAGTTAGCGAGGCTCTCTCAGTTTAAAAATTGTACAACTTTTTATAATTAGTTCTGCTTCATTGAAAAGTCCTATGTCAAAATCCACTTTTTAACTTCAATAATTTTTCTCGACAAATCAAGGCCTACCCCGCCACGGAGAACACCGGTGGTGGCAACTGTCAATCGAATTAACAACATTCGAAACAAATTTCGAATGCTGTTAACCCTGCCGCGCCACAGGCTCATCCCTGCTATCAAGGAGCGGCTGGAGAGACGATACGGTGAGATTAATTATAGCCTCACCCAATTTCTCAAGAGCAAGGAGGATATCGTCAATACCTGCACAGGTTTAAACTGGAGTCGACTGTCCAAACTGCGATGGAGTCCCAGAGGACAGAGAACATGCATTTTTTCACTGACCAAGATTTGTGGAAGAAAGAAGGAATCGAGAGGAGATTCTAGGAGAAGAGCTGGTACCAGAAAATCTGGTGCCGAGAATGGTAGCACTTCAAGAGGATTAGGATGCGATCATCTCCATGATCTCATCTAACCAGAACAAACTGTGAAAGGCAGAGGAGAAGAGAAAAGCACGGTCACGTACGTCGCTTATAGAAGAAAAGTGACCAGGCCAGAGTGAGCTGAGCTGATTCCACTGGGCTGGGGGGAGTCAGGGGTGCTTTTAGGGGGTAAACATTTCAGATACTAGTGTTCCTTAAAAATTTCGTCCTTTTCACAAAAAAAGACGAACAGACGGACAAACAGACATTGAATCGATTTTAAAAAGGTGTTGTTTCATACGAAACCTTAAAAACCAAAATACAGAATAAGCGTCGTCATTACACACTGAAAAAGTATTCGGGACTATGCGTTAAATGAAGGAAAGACAGATCGGGAAACTGGAAGCTGAACACTTCAAGTATGAAGAGTTTTGTGTATGTCTTCTATAAAAACATTTTAGTGGATATTTGTCTCATTAGTACCTAGTACGTAATATGTGCATATATTTTATGAGAATATCCACTTCCGGGTAATACTGACATTCAAAGTCTTGAATTAGCAAAGAAGTAGCAACTTTGACCAAATTATTAAAAATTGTGGTAATATACTATTATTAACTTTATTTGAACAGATATTGATACAGACAGACAAATAGTAAACCGATTTTGTTTTACACAAAATGCGCAAGTTGCATCTCACACCGCACAGCTATTCAAGCGAAATAAAAAGCGCTTTTTACGTCGGCATGTGACAATGGATGAAACATGGATTCACCACTACACATCTGAATCGAAAAGGTCGTCAGCAGTCGGTGAAAACGGTCCAAAGCGAACAGAAGTGGCAAGGCAAGGTTATGGCATTTGTACTTTGGGTATTTTGTTCATGATCTGTCTTGATAAAGGTAAAACGATCAATGCCGAATATTACATGACATTATTGGATAGATTGAAGAAAGAAATAAAGAAACAAGTCCTTATAGGGGAAGCTTGGTGCTTCAGTTTTATGTTTATCCTATGTGAGAAACTCTCTATGTATGGTTTTCCATTAGTACATAGCTGAGAATACAAAATATTTTGGCATATTTTGCGAAAATCCAAGATACCGTTGCGTACGTATATATAAATGTCATAAATGCTGCGTTCATCCTAAATAAACAAACATTGTCTATTACAGCATTGATAAATTGACCTAACGCACATTCACGCAGTTTCAATTTACTCCGTGCACAAAAGCATTATATTGGTTACCAGGAAGCTTTAATACACATACATGTACACACACATGTCTCCCTCGAGTAATTGGCAAAATACCCAAACAGGAAATCTGAAACGTCCCCATGGAGCCCGCCGTTCATATAAGTTCAATTTATATGATGCTGACGTCATACAGCTCTTAGAGTGCAGTAACCTGTAATGCAAAATGTTTATCTTCTATAACTTTGTTAATAATAGTTTTCAAAATCATGTACTATATCATCGCCTGTACTAATGCCAAATTTCGTATCTAATATCTAAATAAATATCTAATACCTGACAATATACTAAATACTATACTATTATTGATTTTATTTGTGTAGATATCGGAATGATTTGGGGATTATTTTGTGACCTAGACTTCATATAGATGAATAATTGTGATTTTTTTCAGATTTTCGGTGGGGTAGGTTTCGAGAACGAAATCTGTTTCACGTGTTCCGGCACACATTTTGAGGGCTATTCCACCTATGTTTCACTCAACATCAGAAATAAAATCATTTTCAGAAAGTACTATTCGAGCCCTTTCATTCTATACTCCACATGACCATATTTTGTGAAAACAATTTACACCCCCCTTTCGCATGAATGCGGAAACCCCCTCCACAATTAACACGAAATTACGTCAATCAGTGCATGTAAAGGAATACGCAGACCATATGTTCTCAACAAATTTCGTGCCAATCGGTTCAGCCGTTTCCGAGTAAATTGGAACATTCAATCGATTTTAATAAGGTTTTGTTTCACCAAAACCTTACAAATACTCTAACATGCAAAAGGAAAAACTGTCGTTTCACTAGAACAATACGCCGTGTCACAAATCGATGAAAGCGTTGGTGAAAATGCAGATTTGGCCCCCAGTGACTACTGGCTTTTTTGCAGACCTCAAAAAGATGGTCCAAGGAGACGAAGAAGCGATTGCCGAAACTGAGGCCTATTTTGAGAACAAGGACAAATTGTTTTACAGAAAAGGTATCGAGGAAGGAACGTTGGACGCAATGAAAAATTGAATGAAAATTGAATTATTGAATGATATGTTATGAAGTTCATGAAAAAAAATGTATGATGCTTCCCGGTGGTATTCTACTGCTCGTCGTGGAAAACTTCCAAACGTTGCACGATTCCTGTAAACAACATTTAATTTATTGTTTTTAAATTTTTCGAAGTTTTCTCCAAAATTAGATTAAAGTAGGCTAACTCTCTGTACGTCGCACAGTGGGGCAAACGACCAATCTAGATGAAAAATATGTATATTTTATTAGCCTACTTTGTAGCAAATTGTATGTCGATCACGAATATACACCACCGATTATGTTTGAGTGATTTCCTTCATAATTGAATAAGCAGATACATCAATATTAACTGCTGCGAAATTACTTCATAATTAGCATTTGCATTGCAATATCCGAAAAGCTTACTGAGCATTATCAGCCGCCTAGTTCCCATTAAACTCAATAACGGCTATATTGACGAATGTGTTCCAGAAACCCAATCACGGGTCATCCAGTTTTTATAATAGATTGTAAACATGAAAAACCAGGTGAAACCATTCATATGATCTAATTCATATGTGTAATGAAGGGAGGGAGAAACCAGTTGTTATCACTCCGTCTGCAAGGTTCTCCATCAAAACCGTGCATTGAAGTGTAACTTGGCGGCAAAGTACCATCTTTCTTATAAGTATACTCCGCAGAGAATCTTGGAAAACGTTCTGGTTAAACTACCGTGGGATGACATTATTGCCACTGACACAACGCCACAGTGTTAGACACAATAGGCGCGATCTAGTTCTGCTTCGGCCCATTAGCGGACGATTTCACATAGAGACTACGAAAAATAGAAACAGTCAAGTTGTTATTTCAACGATGGGATTATTCCCGCAAAATTTACATAACGTGCTGAAAACGCTCGAGCTAACGACCTGGCTATACATGGAGATGCAAAAAACGATCATCCTTGCAACTTATGCTATAGCCCATAGGGTCCTGTCCTGTTAAAGTCTGGCCTGGTGGGCTCTACTCCAAATACACACTGTTTTCGATTAACAGCAATATGTCTCTGTAAGTGTAGGACCACCGTTTAAAGTGTTTGCGATAATCGGGATAAAGTGATATACTTTCGAATGATCGCACACACTCTGCGTTGAATCGGATCATCGATGTGATGCGGGCTTTTGGATGTTGCATTCAGTCCATACTTAGGTTAATCGTCCCATGTCCATCCACATATATTGCTACGTGTATGTTTTCGTCGAAACCATGACTTCTATACTCGATTACCGTTTTTTAAAAACCTTTGGCTTTCTAAGGCTCCTTTATACGATATCCGAGACTTCCCTGTCTTACCAACCCTGACTTTTTAGCAAGAGTAAGATTTCCGCCAAAGTTTCCAGAATAATGCTTATACTCAATCCAATCCAAATTTGGTACTTCTACGATTTGCTTAGGTGGATTTTCTTGTGAATTTATAGCTTTACTTGAAAAAATATTGAGATGGGATATACTTTGAGGCCTAGACTTTATATTATTCTTTATCATCATTTTTCTAGGTTTCGACGTAGATTGACTGTGAGAAGGAGACCTGCTTCATTTTGAATTCTAGAGCTTTTTCGCATTGGACTTATGATCTTTCCTAAGATTTGAATGTACGGTTTTGTGATTTGATTTGGGGATCAGACTAATCACGAAGGAACGAAACAAGTATTCGTTAGTCACTCAACGTCTGTGAGCGCCTTCAACATTGTATGATATACAACGGTGAAAAGTCGCGCTAATCGTGGGTACGCAGTGAATGAGTACATCAGTTCATCACAATTATCAACGGCGCAACAACCGGTATCCGGTCTAGGCCTGTCTTAATAAGGAACTCCAGACATCCCGGTTTTGCGCCGAGGTCCACCAATTCGATATCCCTAAAAGCTGTCTGGCGTCCTGACCTACGCCATTGCTCCATCTTAGGCAGGGTCTGCCTCATCTTCTTTTTCTACCATAGATATTGCCCTTATAGACTTTCCGGGTGGAATCATCCTCATCCATACGGATTAAGTGACCCGCCCACCGCAACCTATTGAGCCGGATTTTATCCACAACCGGACAGTCATGGTATCGCTCATAGATTTCGTCATTGTGTAGGCTACGGAATCGTCCATCCTCATGTAGGCGCCCCAAAATCCTTCGCAGGATTCTTCTCTCGAACGCGGCCAAGAGTTCGAAATTCTTCTTGCTAAGAACCCAAATTTCCGAAGAATATATGAGGACTGGCAAGATCATACTTTTGTACAGTAAGAGCTTTGACCCTATGGTGAGACGATTCGAGCGGAACAGTTTTTGTAAGTGGAAATAGGTTCTGTTGGCTGCCAACAACCGCGCGCGAATTTCATCGTCGTAGTTGTTATCGGTTGTGATTTTCGACCCTAGATAGGAGAAAATATCAACCGTCCCAAAGTTATAGTCTCCTATCTTTATTCTTCGCATTCCACCAGTGCGGTTTGATGTTGCTGGTTGGTTGGTTTTCGGTGCTGACGTTGCGACCATATATTTTGTCTTGCCTTCATTGATGTGCAGCCCAAGATCTCGCCCCGCCTGCTTAATCTGGATGAAGGCAGTTTGTACGTCTCGATCCGTTCTTCCCACAATGTCGATACCGTCAGCATAGGCCAGTAGTTGGGTGGACCTAAAGAGGATCGTACCTTTCGCGTTTACCTCAGCATCACGGATCACTTCCTCGAGAGGCAGGTTAAAGAGGATGCATGATAGGGCATCCCCTTGTCGTAGACCGTTGTTGGTGTCGAATGGTCTTGAGAGTGACCCTGCTGCTTTTATCTGGCCTCCCACATTGGTCAGGGTCAGCCTAGTCAGTCTTATTAATTTCGTCGGGATACCGAATTCTCTCATGGTCGTGTACAGTGTTACCCTGGCTATACTATCATAGGCGGCTTCAAAGTCGATGAATAGATGGTGCAACTGCTGTCCATATTCCAACAGTTTTTCCATCGCTTGCCGCACAGAGAAAATCTAATCTGTTGCTGATTTGCCTGGAGTGAAGCCTCTTTGGTATGGGCCAATGATGTTCTGGGCGCATGGAGCTATCCGGCCTAGCAAGATAGCGGAGAATATCTTTTAGATGGTACTCAGCAACGTGATACCTCTATAATTGCTGCACTGCGTGACATCTCCCTTTTTATGTATGAGACAGATAACGCCTCGTTACCAATCGCCAGGCATTGATTCGCTGTCCCATACATAACTGGTCGCCTCCATATTTAACCAATTCGGCTGTAATTCCATCGGCTCCTGGCGACTTATCAATTTTTTGTCGATGAATTACACGGACTGTTTCTCCTATACTCCTCGAGATGTATAAGGCTTCATCCTGCTAACTTGTCAGTAAAACTTCCGTGCCTGGTGCGATTGCTCCCTGTACTTTTCTAGTTCACAGACTTATTGGTTCTCCCAAGCTTCCTTTTTCGTCCGTGAAGTCGCTTCTCCGCTCGACCGAGTTCGTGATGAGTCTCTGCGCGTGCCCGCGTCCTTTGAGAATGCAACATTACTCGGTATGCGGCATTCTTCCGTTCCGTTGCTAGCTTACATTCATCGTCAAACCAGCCGTTCCGAATCCTTTTGCGGCTGAGGCCACGTATCTTTGTGGCCGCATCCATGATAATGTTCTTCAGATGGTCGTGAAGATCATTGGTTGATGCTTCATCTCTAGGTCCTCTGTTGACTGCGGTTATTACGACATCCATTTCCCTTTTATAGGTGTCGCGGAGGGCTGTGTTATAGATGGCTTCAGTGTTAACTCCCTCCTGATTGTCAGAGGGGTTTCTGGGTGGTGTTGTTAGGAGCACCACGCCAACGAGATAGTGATCCGAGTCTATATTGGCCCCCCTATATGTTCTGACATTCATCAAGGTTGTGAGGTGGCGGCGTTCGATCAACCTGTGGTCAATTTGGTTAAAAGTGGCCCCATCTGGAGAGGCCCATGTATGTTTGTGGACCGCTGTGCGCGCAAACCAGGTACTTCCAACAACCATTTCGTGTTACCCTGCTAATTGAATAATCCGCAGTCCGTTATCATTTGTATTTTCGTGTAAGCTGTGGGAGCAAGCCAACGTATCGCCTGAATACGGGCTCCTTCCCTACTTGGCTGTCAAAATTCCCAAGTATGATTTTGATATCATATCTGGGCAGGCTTCGAGGGTTCGTTCTACTGCTTCGTAGAAGGTATCCTTCTCCGACTCTGCAGTCTCCTCTGTAGGGGCATGAACGTTTATGAGGCTTATATTTCTAAACTTGCCTCGCAAGCGCAGAGTGCATAGCCGTTCGCTTATGTTTTCAAAACTGTTATCAGCTGGTTTACCTAAAAACCTAAACCTATTCCGAGCACATGGTTTACTGGATGACCGCTATAATATATGGTATAGCGGTTCTTCTCAAGGAAACCGGTCCCTGTCCAACGCATCTCCTGTAACGCTGTCACATCAGCCCTATATTGGGACAGGGTATCGGCTAGCTGCTTATCAGCTTCATCTCTGTACAGGGAGCGCACGTTCCATGAGAAAATGCCCAAATCGTTATTCCGGTGTCGTTGCCGGGTCCTTCGTTGTATAATCTGTCCAGTCCGAGGCTCCTGTTGTGGCTTCGTAACAAGTTGTTTTCCGTGTAGGGTTGTCAGCCCTACCCAACCCCCAACCTGCAGGACCAGTTGGTACAATTTGTCCCGTTTTCAGGCGCGGAAGACTCACCTTCATCCTTCTCCGTCTGCAGGTTTTCGTTAAGAAAGAGCTGCCAGCGGTCACCACGAGGAGGTAGAGATAGGGTTTGGTAGTAGAGCTGTTGGTGTTGGTTCAGCAGGCATTTTATGCTCCATCGAGGGTACCAATCCACGTTTCGCCCTAGGACCTATACTACCTTTGACCACCACATCAGTTATTAACACAAATCACAAGGTGAGAAAATAATTAATAATTTGCAAAGGACTGACGTAGGGTGGTAAAAGAATATTCGGAAATATTTCTCCGGTAAGATGTATCCGTTTACGATTAAGGGTACATGCGAACCCCTACAAAAAGCATGGGGACTAGCAAAAATGTTCTCATAAATTCTTGATGGAACTCCTGCTAATAGTTCTACAAGCTTCTACGAATTGAAAAAATCTTGTCAATACACTCGTATCGATTAACTTTGTAATATCAGCTAACATGATTAAATCACCGTCGCTGGACAGCCACTCATGCAGAAATTGGATGATACATGCACATACGTCCTGAAGGTTTCAGTGTATCAATCAAAAAGCGTATTAAAAATTCTATTAAAACTGGCAAACATAACAAATTGGAACTAAACAGTGTAAAGAAGCGGAAAACGTAAAATTGAATTATTAAGTTGCTGGTGACCCTTCCAGGCTAGAGTTCGTAAATCCAGCTATTCCGCCACTCTCATGGGTAAGTATGCCATATGAAAATGATTTCATAGATGAGGTCCATTTTGCAATTTTCAGAGAGATCAAAACTAACATTTCCTTCACTAAGCATATTCTGTAAAGGATTCATGATAGAGATAAATTTTAATCTACAACATATGTAGCCACAGAAATGCTTATACAATGGATAATTCATACATCAATAATTCGTATTTCCGGGTAACTCGTACAAATTTGTCGGTCCCTAGAATTAATATTCTTTTTTTGCACTCCTGGTATTTCCTACCAAATCATCAGTACCTTGACCATACGAATTATCGGGATTCTACTGTATGTGGTTTGCGTAAAGCTTTTGTTTAGTAGTAAGAACCCTTCAAACGAAACAATATTAATTATCACTTCCTTTCATATGAGTTTTATTTAAAAAGCACTCTTCACACTCAGAGCGCAATTTGTAGAGTGCTTTTAAAATTATGATTTCTCAGCAATCAAGTAACATATTGATTGGTGTTGTTAAAATTGGTCTACTGTCTGTCTGTCTCTCTGTCCGTCTGTCTTGGTTTATTGTCTGTCCGTCTCTCAGTCTGTCTGCCTGTCTATCTGTCACACGTATTTTCGTCGGAAACGGTTATAGCAATTGCCACCAAATTTGGTAGAAATGTGAGAACTGTGAACGCTCATACATACAGGGAGTTACGTCATTTATTAAAGGGGGAGGGCGTGTGTATATTTTTTCCACTAAATATAGTCGTATGGGGTATCAAACGAAAAGTCTCGGTTAATACTTTCCGAAGACAGTCTTAGTTTTGACATTTGCTGGAAAGCTGGGGAATGCAAGGTGTCGAAAGTGATAATTTCTTTAACGGACCCATTCTCAGAAACTACCCAACCGAAAAATCTGAAAAAAGTCAAGAGGATGTCACTATATGCTGCTTAGGCTCCAAAATACCCTCTAGACAGATATCTATTTAAATAACGTTAATAATAGTATATTACCATAATTTTTAGTAATTAACTGCGAAACCCCCCAGTAAGCTCATCCTAGAATCACAAAATCGGAACAGTGTATGCTATAACAAAGAGCATAACTCTACTTCTAGTTTGGTGGAAATCGCACTATTATTAATAAAGTTATAATAGGTCAAATTTCTGGTTTCCGTGCAAATTCCTGACTTTGAATGTCAATATCACGCAAAAGTGAAAGGGGTGCAAATTTTTTTGCACAGATTATGGACGTGTGCGGTATTAAATGAAAGGGCTCAATCAGTACTTTGAACATGATCTTTTTTCTGACATTGTGTGAAGCTCAGTGGGGTGAGTACCCAAAATATGTAGCCCAAAAAATGAAACAAGTCTGATTCTCAGAACCTATCCAACCCAAATGTCAAAAAAAGTTATAGTACATCAAATTGTTACTTTTCATCAGAGAATTACCAATTACTACACTCGTTACCAATTGGAGAAACACATCCTACACCATAAATCATTCTATTACATTACCAAATTCCGCATTGTTATTAAGATAATATGCTGGTTCCAAGTCCAAATAAAGGAGAAGGGTTTGAGGTAACGTACGTACGTACGTACTATCCTCAGTGAAACAAAAATAAAATGCTGAGATCAGGTTGCTAAAAGTAAATTCAAGAAGGTACTCACCACTTCGATTGGTGTCGCTGCTTCCCAGACTTGGATGGATGGATGGATGGATGTTGACATCGCAGCCGAGGAGAAGTGCTAACGTCCTCTTCTCACAGTACTTCACCAGTTTGGAGACTAGCTCCGGTGGAATCCGGATGTCGTCTCCTAGGAAGTAGCCTAATGCGGCGAATGCCTCTCGAGTGCTCCCTCCGGCTCCCAGTGAGACATGGATAGCCACAAGATTCCCGATCAGTAACTGTGAAAGACATTTATATTTAAGAATTATGCAGACTCTTGGTTTTTCACAAGAAGAGTTTCAAACTACCTCCTTGCAGACCGTGAATTTACCCCCGCTACACCCAGGGCTCCTGACCCAACGCTTTTCCAATGTTCTTGGAACTTGCTCTCAATTACCGCAGAAGCAGCTTTTACATGGTGGAGGTTTATCTGGGCTATCTTAGCGCTGGCCATTGGTTCCGTTATTGTTCGGAGATCTTCGCCACTGTCGGGGTATCACCATCTTCCTCCGACTTGAGGCTTTCTTGCGCGTCGCATTCCACTCTGCGCCGCCGGAAATCTAGGTCTAGGTCGTCTAGCGTTTGCTCTTCATTGGGCAGAACTTCTCTGACTAATCCAGTCCTCTCCGCCTCTATGGCTTCCGAAATTTCTTTGGGGACCTCGGTATGTTTTCCACCCGGTGTATCATCCGAGATGTCTTTCCTCGACTTTGCCCCGTACATGTGCACAGGTATGTTGCCAAATCGATAGTTAATGTGACAACGCCAACGTTTGATTGCCTCCAGGTCATCGGTCACCTACCCCGATCGCTTGCTTCTGAAGACTCTCCAGATACGGGGAGTGACGTCCTCGAGGTGCCCGAGCAACATATTTGGTAGTATAGCCAAGGTCCACAAAACTTTCAAAAAAACGAAAAATGCTACGGGAAAATTCAACCCCATCATCACTACGATATTGTCGACCTATTCGAATCAGGTTTCTGAAAAGAAACTATGGATATAACCCAAGAAGAAACAGCGTATGTGTCAAATGTCAACAGAACTTTACAAAATACTTTCTTAAAGCATACAATGATGTTTATAATCACGTAAAACGTGTGATGTCGCTACACAAACTATGCTACGTTTGCTACATTTGCAGGGATACTCCGAGAGAATTTAACAATTTGAACATTAAAAGAGATATTGACGTACATGTACTTTCATGTGGATTATCCACTTTGCACGGCTGAATTCGTCGAATGGAAAGCATATTGTATATGTCATTTAAAATCAAAGCGGTTAAGATCTGTTAGTCAAAAGGTAGTATAAGTCCCAGGACGAAACGTGGATTCGTATTCACGGTGGAGAATAAAACCTTGGAAACGCCTGCTGAACCAACGCCAACAATTCTACTACCAGACCCCATCCCCACCTTCACGTGGTGATCGCTGGGAGTTCTTTCTTAACGAAGAGCTGCTGGCGGAGAAGGTTGAAGGCGAGTCTCCCGCCCCTGAAAACGGGAAAAATTCTACTAACTTGTCTTCCAGGATAGGGGTTGGGCAGGACCGATAACCCTGCATGGAAAACAACAACATATTACGAAGCCAAAAAAGGAGTCTCGGACTGGATACATGTTACAACGACGAATCCGGCAACGAAAACGGACAAACGATTGGCGCATTTTCTCGTGGAACGTGCGCTCCATGTATAGATTGAATCCTGCTCAGAAACCAGCCGATACGCTGACCCCGCTGATGTAACCGCGTTAAAAGAGATGCACTGCATAAGGATGGTTGCATGGAGAAGCGCCACTACAAAATATATTATAGTTGCTATATAATAAACCATGCGCTCGGAGTAGGTTTCTTAGTTAGCCAAAAAATGAAACTTGCCGTTCTCAGCATTCAAAACATAAGTGAAAGGCTATGCACTTTGCTTGTGAGGTAAACTTACAAATATAAGCCTCATTAACTTTCACGCCCCTTCTACGAAACAGTGGAACTCTCGAAGGCTGTCTTAAGCATGATATCAAAATTATACTTGGAGATTTTAACAGCCAAGTTTCTCTCTGCGGCAAGCGATGGAAAAACTGTTGGAATATGAATAACAGTTGCACCATCTGTTCATCGACTTTAAAGCTGCCTATGATAGCATAGCCAGGGTAAAACTGTACACGGCCATGAGAGAATTCGGTATCCCGACGAAATTAATAAGACTGACTAGGCTGATCCTGACCAATGTGCAAGGCCAGATAAAAGCAGCAGGATCACTCTCAAGACCATTCGACATCAACAACGGTCTACGACAAGGGGATGCCCTATCATGCGTCCTCTTTAACCTGGTCCTCGAGAAAGTGATCCGTGATGCTGAGGTCAATGCAAGAGATACGATCTTCTTCAAGTCCACCCAACTACTGGCCTAACTGCCTTCATCCAGATCAAGCAGGCGGGGCGAGATCTTGGGCTGCACATCAATGAGGGCAAGACAAAATATATCAACCAACAACATCAAACCGCACTGGTCAAACACGAAGAAGAATAAGGATAGGAGAATACAACTTTGAGACCGTTGACAATTTCTCCTATCTAGGGTCGAAAATCACAACCGATAGTAGCTACGATGATGAAATCCGCGCACGGTTGTTGTCAGCCAACAGAGCCTATTTCAGCTTACAAAGACTGTTCCGCTCGAAATGTCTCACCATAGGATTAAAGCTCTTACTGTACAAAACTATGTGTTCCTCGGAAACTTGGGTTCTTAGCAAGAAAAATTGCGAACTCTTGGCCGCGTTCGAATCCTCCGAAGAATTTTTGGCCCCCTAGATGAGGATGGACGATTCCGTAGCCTACACAATGACGAAATCTATGAGCGATACCATGACCGTCCGGCTCAATAGGTTACGGTGGGCGGGTCACTTAATCCGTATGGATGAGGATGATCCCACCCGGAAAGTCAATAAGGGCAATATCTATGGTAGAAAAAGAAGACGAGGCAGACCCTGCCTAAGATGGAGCGATGGCGTAGGTCAGGACGCCATACAACTTTTAGGGATATCGAATTGGTGGACCTCGGCGCAAAAACGAGATGTCTGGAGTTCCTTATTAAGGCAGGCCTAGACCGGATACCGGTTGTTGCGCCGTTGATGATGATGATGATGAAGTTGGAACGGAGCCCCTATTCAGGCGTAATGCGTTGCGTTGGTTCCCATCTCACGTAAGGATACCAATGATGCCTTTTGTAACACCTAAAAGGGCAAATGGATTCAGCGATAACCGCAGTCAACAGGGACCCTGAAGATGAAGCTTCGACAAATGATCTTTCATACAACCTGAACGATGTTATCAATGAAAACGGACACACACCTATTTGGCCCCGGTCACAAAAACGGTTTGACGATGAGGGTAAGCTAACGGTGGAACGAAACCTTACTAAGGGGCGTAAACGATCCTTAACGGGTAGCTTATGATACGGGGAGTGACGTCCTCGAGATGCCCGAGCAAGTAGTTCTGATCCCCTAGCTGGCATAATACCTGCGTCTGGGTAGTAGCCTCGAGAGAGTTTCTCGGTGAAGAGCGAACTGCTAATGACCGATACACGCCGAGACACACTGGGAGCCCCGGAGCCGTCCAACTCCTTGTTGTCGTCGATGGGGTGATGTGAGCCTAGTAGCGCCAGGAGCCAGCCCCTTCGGATATTAGTAGACCGCGGTGTCCCGAGCGAGTGCTGATCTGTCCGTGAGTCCCGGGATCAGCTAATCATTGGTTAATGCTCAGGGAACTGGGGTTGGGGCTTTGTCCCCGAGGCTATACCCGTTCTTGACTATTGTGGTCCGCCCCCTTGCACACGATGGACTGGTAAACAACTTAAGGGGATCATCCCGTGTAAATGCCGTTTTTTTTTGGCTTTTTTTTAAATTTTTTGTGAAGAACTGGATAAAGATACAAATACGAATTTTCCGCCATATGTTTACTAATATCATGGGCATGCCCAATAATTTTTGCAGCCCGACCGCATAGTTCGTTATTGAAAGCAATTTATATATCCATCTCCAAAAAAAGGTGATTTACTGCTGCCACCCTAGAGGGCGCTGTGATCGACTTAAAGAAAAAAAAGTAAACGGCATTTTAATGTGCAGACTTAACTATAGTCCGCTAACTAGGGTTATTAAAAAATATTAAAAGCTTAATTTTTGGTGCCGTATTAAACTTTTTTTGTGAATTATTGTGTTTTTTCACGGCTTTTTCAATGAATAAAAAAAAACTACCGAATGAATCGCAATTATCCTAGTTTGCGAGAAGAGAAGTTTGTCCTGACTAGGTCATAAAAATTTCAAAGAATTTCGTTGGATAGATATTGGGCAGCCGATTTTCAACATGCAGTTTCGAGAAAAACGCATTTAAAAGTAGAATGTGATTTGTAGCGATAAAATCGTATCTGACCATTAATCTGCTATACCTAATCCATAACCTTTAGGTTTCTTCAAGAAACACATGTACACCCTTGGTTTCAATTCTTGCCCTTTTAGCAAAGTCGTTCGAACGTCATTCGGACCAATAAATACGAGCTTTATTACGGCGATCGACATAAATCTGGCACGTGACTCGAATATAAAAAAACACTTTACCCATATATTCTGCACTGCATCTAGATACAATTGACGCCAACAAAAAATCGATTCCGCGGATCCGAGACACTGGGTGACCCCCTTAAATGGCGAACAAAAACAAAACAAACGAAGAGATAGTGGAAATGGAGAATGAGCTGGCTGCGTTTATACGCAGCACGAAAATGCGCCGCTCGTCTCAGCGCCCAGCGAAGGTGGCAACAAGGGCTAGAATACCCGACGACACATCGGGACACGCCGACGAAGAGAAGGACTCGCAAAATAATGCGGCACCTGCAACGGAGACAAGAACGCAGACACGCAGTGCTATAATTGCGGAATGAGGCATAATGGAAACTGCCGAAATTCACCAAATGGTTTCAAATATAAACCGAGCGGGATAGCTGACGACTACTCTGACGAAAGCTGAAGAGGAGAGATGCGTTAGCAAACAGGTGAAAAACATACTAATGGAACTGGAGGAGCTCCTGGACAGGATTTCATATTATAGGCGGACATGGAGAGTAAAAGAAAATCCGTGGGATGCAGAAACAACCGCGCCTCCCCACGAGAACACTACGAGGACCAAACGGTTCGCAGATAGCCCATCGCAGAGCGAACTGGGAAAACACGCAAGAAAGAAGGGACATCTGAAGAAGACTTCACTCAGGTACTCTCAAGGGTTCAAAGAAGAAGGCGAGGAGGAACAAGGGACAACAATACGTTGCGTCTGCCTGAAATTAAGGTGGACACGAAAAACGGAGTGGCGAGACGAAGGAGGATTAGACCGCCAGCTGTACTTATTAAGGCAATGGAAGGCAAAACTTTTACGCAAGTCCTCAATGAAATCCGTTACAAAATCAAACCCGAAGATAACGGAGTAGAAGTGTCTTCCATTCGTAAAACGAAGGGTGGTGGAATCCTAGTCGAACTAGGCCTGACGACAATAAATAAAGTTACGCTCTGTGAAGCAGTCAAGGGACTTCTGGGAGAAAAAGTTTTTGTTTCTAACCTGGAACCCACGTGTTCCCTGGAAATCCGAGACCTTGACTGCCTCACAGAAAAGAACAAGGTAGAAGAGGCCATCAAACGCGAATGTCCGGAAGTAACCGATGCCCGGATTGGTTGCGATCTCCCGAGGTCAAAAACTCGTTGTAGTGGAAGTTGCGGAGCAATACTCGAGGAAGCTTCTAAACAGCGGGATACGAATCCGAGCCGCCCCAAACAAATGTTACAAAGGTTTCGATTATGGGCACACATCTGCAACCTGTCGGGGACCTGATAGCATGGCAACATGTCGTAACTGTGGTCAGGCAGGCCACACAGCAAACACCTGCAATGAAAAGGAAAGCTATGCAGGGACCGCGGTCTGACTTATGAGAACGTTGCGCACCCTGCTGGCGGGGGTCCTACTCGTTGCTAAGAAGATAGAGCTCGACCGGTGGAGGAGCCGGATGGCAGGGGGTTCTTTGAAGTGACAGTTCCCATTCTCCTCACTCCTCCCGTTGGCGAAAAGGATTCCCTGATTTGAAGACTCCGAAGCCGGGAGAGTTCGGGAACTGCCCCGAAGTAATATGACTGTTTCCAGGCTAGCTCTTTGACGATGGGGAGATGTTTAGTTGGTAGTCCAACAACGTACCAAACCGGGAGTCCAAACTCTGTGCGTAAATGTATTCACCTATCCTACCCCCCAAAAAAGGACTGTCCCAGGCATCATATCAAAATTATACTTGAAAATTTTAACAGCCAAGTAGGGACGGAGTCCATATTCAGGCATATTGCGTTGCGTTAATTCCCAGAGCTTACATAAGGATACCAATGATGCCTTCCGTAACACCTACAAGGGGGAAATGGGCAATAACCGCAGTCAACAGGGGTCTTAGAGATGAAACTTCGGCAAATAATCTTCACTACAACCTGAAGGACGTTATCATTTATATGGCTACAAACATACTTGGCCCCGGTCGCAAAAAATTCAGAATGGTTTGACGTTGAGGGTAAGCTAGCAACGGAACGGAAGAATGCTGCATACTGAGTACTGTTGCATTCTGAAATAACGCGCGGGCACGCCGGAGGCTTATCACAAACTCCACCGAGTGGAGAAGCGACTTCACAGACGGAAAAAGGAAGCCTGCGAGACTTATTATGAACTCCTTCAGGCGGGAAAGCGACTTCACAGATGGAAAAAGGAAGCCTGCAAGAACCAACAGGTCTATGAACTCGAAAAGTACAGGGAGCAACCGAGTCAGCCTCGGAAGTTTTACCAACTAGCAAGAAGTATGAAGCGTTATATACCCCGATGTTCATCCTCCCAAGAAAAGAAGGGAAATCTGATTTCCGACAGAATGCGCATATTGGAGCGATGGGTTGAGTATTTTGATGAACTGGTCAACGACCAGAATATCTACGATTTCAAGGTCCCGCCAACTGAAGACGACGGACGAATACTGCCACCACCAACTATAGAAGAAGCAGTCCGCGCATTCATCGGCTTGGAAATCATAAGTTGCAAAGAGCAGATAGAGCAGATGGTTAAATATGGAGGCGACCGACTACATCAAGCGGTTCATCAACTTAAACTCAGGAGGTGGGACAGCGAATCACTGCCTGACGATTGGCAACGGCATTATCTGTCACATACATAAAAAGGAGTTATCACGTGATACAATAGTTATAGAGGATCACGTTGCTGGGTACCATCTATAGGATCCTCCGTTACCTTGCTAGATCGGATAGCCCCGTATGCCCAGAACAACATTGACCTAAACCAAAGAGGCTTCACTCCAAGCAAATCAGATTTTGTCTCTCTGGCAAGCGATGGAAAAACTGTTGGACTTCAAGGCTGCTTACGATAGCATAACCAAGCTCTACTCACAAGGAAGGAAGTGTACTTGGAGTTATTGTCCTACTCGGAGGCAAATGATTGTTCTATGCCTAAGGTGGCATTTTGTAACAAATTAAAAAACAACACATTAGAATATATTTCTTTTTAAGGTTTTGTGTAAAGGAAAACCTTATTAAAATCAATTTACTGTCAGTCTGTCTGTCGGTCACACCCACTTTTCTCCAAAACAGCTATACTGATCAGAACGGAATTTGGTGGACAGATGGGAACTATGAATTCCCATGCATACAGAGAGTGACATAAATTTAGGTGGAGTTTAAAGGGGGCTCCGCATACATGAAAAGGGAGATTTAAAAAAAAGTCACAGGATATAGTTATGTAGGATATCAAATGAAAGGCATGAGTACTTTCCGAAACTGATATTAGTTTTGGCGTGAATTGCAAAGTGCTTGAGTAAGGAGTCAAAATGAACGCACCTAAAGTGGGAGAGAACTCATTATCGGAAACTAACTAACCCAAAAATCCGAAAAAAAATCAGGAAAGTGTGTTTAGTTGAAATCTCGGCCTCCAAATATGCCCCATTCCGATGTCTGTTCAAATAAACTTACTAATAGTGTATTACCAACTTTTATAAATTTACTGAAAAACCCCCCTATATTTATTGTAGTAGAGCAGCATAAAGGACCATATTTTGCATCCATATGGCAAATTTTATGGCAATCTGGCTATTAACGCCGAAGTAATATCAGTTCAAAGTTAGCAATTTCACGCGAATTTACTGCTTCCAAAGCCATCCATCTTATTTGGATGGCTGACGTCATAATTAACGGGAATAATTCACATTCGAGTGAAATATTAAAATTCCATTCATGAAGAATCTACTTCTCTCCATCCCTTTTTGTATCTGTTGTAGGTTAAATTCTTCTGATCTGGATGTAATCGCCAGGCTTTTAAATCCTCATCCAGCGTATCAAGCCGGCATTGTTTCGGACGGCCTTTTAGTCGTTTACCATTAACTTCAATGTTCAGACCAATATTGGCAAATTAATTCTCGTTAGCGCGAATTACGTGACCACACCATTGAAAACGCCTCACTGGCAGTTTTCCCACGATCGGTTCAACCCCATATGGATCCCGGATATCCTCATTTCGGATGTGATCAAAACGTGTCGCGCCACAAGTGCAATACAACACCTTCATCTCCATTACCGCAAGACGCCGTTCATTCTCTTTTATATTTGGCCAACACTCAGAACTATAGAGAGGGGTAGACACGCGATATTGCGGTAAATTTTCGATTTTAGACGTTCGCTGA
Source organism: Hermetia illucens (assembly GCF_905115235.1). Taxonomy (NCBI): domain Eukaryota; kingdom Metazoa; phylum Arthropoda; class Insecta; order Diptera; family Stratiomyidae; genus Hermetia; species Hermetia illucens. The sequence goes on along the minus strand of NC_051849.1, from coordinate 128,024,406 downwards.
TACGACGATCACAAAGAACATGTGGAACATGTGGAATGCCACTTCATCCAGGTTGCGTTAATGCGTGAAGCAATTTCATAACGCAGTTCTCCATTCGCTGATAGCATTGATCCGAGGTATTTAAATCGCTCAGTTCTGGCCAGGTCACTGCCGCTGACAATGATTATGCCTGCTTCATGAGGATCGGTCGTCAAAAATTCAGTTCTATTCAGATTCAATCTGAAACCGTGTTGGACGAGGCGATCATTCCATTTTTGGACAAGTTGTTTGAGATGATTTTTACTTCTAGATACTAGGAAAACATCATCTGCATAAAGCAGTGTATAGGACGCTGGACGTTGGATGTTCCGTGTGACGGTGTCCATAACAAGAACGACGAGGAGTGGTGAGAGGGCGCTTCCTTGATGAACACCAACAGAGACACGAAGCGGTTTTGATACCCCTGCTACACTTCGGGCTTTACTTTTCTTAACGTGGTAAAGCAATAAGTGTTGCCGTGAAGATTACCAGATGAGTTCGTGTGGTCAAACGCTTTCTCTAGATCCAGAAATGGAATGTAAAGAGGCCGCTGCTTCTCACAGTGTTTCTCCATGAGTGACCGCGCAACGTGTATTGCGTCAGTAGTTCCGCAGTTTTTGACCAATCCTGCTTGATTCACGGTTATTTCAACAATTTCGCGAATACGGTTATCAAGAATGCATTTAAAAATGTTCATGGTATGGGAAAGTAACCGGATCGGACGGTAATTTGAACATTCTGCTGGACTACCTTTCTTTTTCCATATTATAACTGTAATACTTTCTTGCCAGTCAGATGGTGTTCTAGCTTCCCCAATAACCCAATTAACGAATTCACTGAGCCACAGTGTTGGGTTCCAGCTCCTCGCTTTGCAGAGCTCAGATGCGATGGCGTCAGGTCCTGCGGCTTTCCCCAATTTCAATCATTCATTCGTTTTATTGCCTCATCGACCTTTCTTTTTCCATATTGGAACAGTGGTACTTTCTTGCCAGTCAGATGGTGTTCTTCCTTCCTGAATAATCCGATTAAAGAATCCACTGAGCCACAGTGTTGTGTCCCAGCTCTTCGCTTTCCAACGTTCAGATGCGATGTCGTCAGGTCAGGTTTTTCCCGATTTCATTAATTTTGTTGCCTCCTCGACTTCAGTTGCGCTGTCATGAAAGTCCTGGGCGTTTAACATGAGTACCTGCCGTGAAGGTACAATCCCACGGTCCTCTTCGGACACGGATTGATTTTGGGACCACAATCAGAACTTCGCCATGCAAGCACAGCGGTCCTGGTTTATACTGAGTGCAGGCTCAGCATTTATAACAGTGGATGCGAGGCCTATCTAACACCTCTGCCGCAGCTAAGGAGTACGGCACCCGAGTTGTACAGCGCAGCTTCACGCTCGAGCTCCGAGGAGCTCTGCCCGCGATGTAGGCATAACCACAACCACAATGAAACTCCCACTAGGGAGTCAACCGTAAATAACCGGGCCGAGAATACATCCTCCAGGAATTCTCCTGGAGCATATGCTCTCAGAGGGCCATCCCTGTTCCCATGGTACCAGATAACCTCCGGTGAGGCTTCGTGGCAGAGCCACTTCAGATGAGTCCCTTGCAGACTCGGGTCTGATCGCCCTCCTCGAGTACGTGGGGACGGAACTCCCCAACCGATTAACTGAGTTGCGCTGACAGGTGGAACTGCTCCAAATGTCGGGAACGATTGTGGAAATGGAGGATGAGAAAATTCTTCAGTTGAAATCTGCTCGAAGTGTTCTCGCGATCTATCCCTTGTAGATAAAATCCGGCTGAATGGGTTGCGGTGGGCGAGTTACCTTATCCGAATGAATGAGGATGATCCCGCCCGGAAAATCTATAAGAGCAATACCTATGGTAGGAAAAGAAGACGTGACTGACCCTGCCTCAGATGAAACGATGGCGCAGGTCATAACGTCAGATAGCTTTTAGCGATATCGTATTGGTGGACCCAGGCGCAAAACCGGGATGTCTGGAGTTCCTTACTAAGGCAGGTCTAGACCGGATACCGGTTATTGCGCCGTTGATGATGATGATGATAACTTTCACAGCTGAGTCGACTGTATCGAACGTCAAATCACAATTCAAATTTCACTGCCACCAGCGAGATTTGAACCGCAACCTTCCGTACGACAGCCTTGTGCTCTAACCCCTTAGCTATCCGGACGCATTTGATTGCCTATGCTGATGCCAAATTTTTGTGGGATGAACTTAAACCTTGAAAAGAGTTATTTTTTCAAAATATGCAGATTTTTCCCATAATTTTTATACCTAATATTAATTGCTTTTTCCAATTGAGGTCATTTTGGACTCACGACACCAATTACATAGTTATAAATATCGACACCAGGTAAAGGTTGAAAAAATAATAAAATTTTCAGAGACCCAAACAGTAAAATGTTACTGTTTTTGTTACGCCTCCTGGGCTTTATATCACGTGTTTCATGGAAAACTTGAACTGAACCCCCACCTACACCCGAAATAGCAAAACAATTTGGGATATTTTGAGGGCCGGTGGTATCGTTGTGTTCACACTTCGACAATCTGTTTGTCACCTTATATGCAGCAAACCAGATCAGAACGTTTCATTAAAAACTCCAAGTAAAATTCTCAAACCTGGTGCTATAAATTTCAATCCTTTTAGTCTTCTTACTCCACTCCACTCCATTATAGTTAGAACCAAGCAAACGTTCAATAGTTTATGGAAGAATTTACCAATCGATCCGAACATCTTCAGTAATGTCAACATTTTTCATCAGGAAGATTTTCATTTTTACTTTGGGTAGACATCTGCGTTTATTGTGGCTGTTTTCGCTTTTTCAACTTAACAGATTGTTTCAGTTGATTGAACATTCACTTTCCAAAGATGCAACTGAATTTGCCTGAGGGTTCAAAGCACGTGTCGTTTGCTGATGCCAAAATGATTAACTCATTTACAGCGTGCACGTAGCGTCTCCCTTTTCTCATTTTTGGTTACATTTGGAACTCAACCCCTCTTCTGTAATATACGAGTATTCTTGCGGAATGGAAGGATGTAACCATTGCTATCGAATTTCCGATACCTAGAGAAAATCGTGACTCAATATCGGCAACTGGAAATTGAAAATAATTGCCACAATTGGTCCCGAACAAATTCAAATTCCTTTGTGCTTGCATACAGAGCCAAATGATTAGATACGTCGCTTAAATAGTAGAAGGGCGAGACAGGTGAATTTTACTTCAAATAATGATCAGAGTTTCTAAAACTCCTTTGTGAGAAATTGCCGATAGCCCTATCCTTAGCAGAACCTCCTTTTCTTCTAGTCCAGCAAAACAGAATTTAAGAACGGAAAGCCAGACAGGCTCTTCAAATGGATGTTGTCTGTACGTCCCCTCTGTAGGTGAGAATGATGTTTTCTATCAACCTTTTTCCCGAGGAAATTTATCATCAGCATTTTTATGTTCGTGCTGTGTTTATGGAGTTATGTTAAGATGTATCAAGGTAAAATTAATTACGGCTCCCCTCATGGCTTATATCGACCCAAACAGCTTCTACAGTGAACCCACGAAAGAAACCCTACAATAAGGAGAAACACCGGCAGCCAATGCGAATTTTTCGGGGAAAAAGATATTTTGATATTACATACTCAAAGTTAGCACTTATGTCAGTCCGTAATGCCTTAACGTAGATATATATGTATGTAGAAATTGGTATTCACCCGGGGAACGGGGAAGCAAGGTTCAAATGCACTTAGGAATGCTGCTTTACTTCACACAAGGTTTGGAAAAATGTAATGCCTACCCGGAGGGAAGTTAGTCGTCCTGGAATATATTGAAAGTGCATTACTTTTCGGTCTAAGGATTATTTATTATACAAGTAGAATGACGTAAGGTTTGGTACATACACATCCATAAGTATATATATAAAAGAATTTGTAAATTTGTAAATTTTGATTTAATACCGTTAACTGATATCGGACTTAAAGGCTCCCGTTCTTCATTACTCGTTTTGTTTTGGAGTAGGTAAGTATGTAAGTTTTACACATAATTTAGGTTATTATGAGAGTCGAATAAAGCTGAAGAAAATTCACTTTTCCTGCCCGAACAATGTGGAATAATTGTTCGCTTTATATCCTATGAGAACTGAATGAATAACATCTGTGAACGTAGCCATAAAGGATATACGCAGGGCACTGAATTCATTTTTCGACTGGCGGTGGGGTCACGGTATTTGCTGTGGTTTCGATTGCGTGGCTGCACATACAGTATGCAAAATTCGTATTCGTACACCCTATATTTTGCGGGTTTTTGGGTTATTTCTGAGAAATGATAGAAAATTCGTTCAATCTTATATAACAATTTTTTACATAAATATGTATGTAGTTGTTATAGAACATTAATCTTAAATTTTATTTACATCCGTTTGTTCAAGAGAACAATTTCCAAATTCAATCGAAGCAAAATTCGTATTCGTACACCCCGACTAGCGGCTTGAACTCAATCCCTGTACGATATTAATCATTTTGCACTGTAAAATTCTAACGGTAAATTCTTGAAAAAGTGTGGTTGACAGTTCGAGCTAAAGGTTTTTGGGAATTACAAATAAAGAGTTAATTCTTTAACAAAGTTTCCAAATGAGTCGAAAAGGTAGTGAATTTTCGAACAGTGATCGTAAGATAGTGATACAGCTATACAAGGATGGTAAATCCTTGAGACAAATTCAGACAATTCAATCTGTAGTAAAGATTTACAATTCGTCTGGTAGAATCGAGAAGAAAAAAAGAAATGGAAACAGATTAATTTTGTCAAGGAAACACCAATCCTTTGTTCGGCGTGTTGTTCGACAGGATAACACGATAAGTGCAGTGAAATTAGCAGGACTTTTGCAAAACCAGTTCCAAATTAAAATTACACCCCAAAGTGTTCGGAATTATTTGCGTAGATTCGGTATACAGAGCCGGACTCCCGCTTCTAAGCCATTTATCAATAATGTCAATAGAAGAAAACGGTTAAACTTTGCAAAAAGATATCTACACAAGGATTTTCGTTATTGGAAACGAGTAATTTTTTCAGACGAGTGCAAAATTAATCTAAAGTTGTCGGACGGACGGGTTCGTATATGGCGAGAAAAAAATACGAGGCTATATCCAAAAAACATGCTTCCTACATTTAAGCATGGAGGTGGTTCGTTGATGATTTGGGGATGTTTTGCAGCTTCTGGTGTTGGAAACTTGCATTTTATTGATGGAATAATGAACGCGAAGCAATATGTGCAAATTCTTAAAACTAATTTACATCAGAGTGCACAAACTTTAGGAATTCGTAGTAAGTATATATTTCAACAGGACAATGATCCGAAGCATACGGCACTTCACACGCGGCTTTGGCTACTCTACAATTGTCGAAAGTGTTTAAACACGCCTCCACAGAGTCCTGACGTTAACCCAATAGAAAATTTATGGTCTATTTTCAAGAAGAATCTAAAAAATTACAGTATTAGGAATAAAGAAGACCTGAAAACTGCCTTGCAGACCGAATGGCAAAATATTTCACCGAACTTAACCCAAAAATTAGTTCAATCAATGCCAAATAGGCCTAGAGCAATAATAAAACAAAAAGGATTTCCCACGAAGTACTAAAACTATATTTCTAGCACATTTTTGAAGTCTGTAGGTGTACGAATACGAATTTTGTTTTGAGTTTTATATGAATTACTGTTTTTATTATTAAGTTTAAAATATATTTTATACTTGTTATTATGTACATGAATTAACCTCTTCATTTGCTATAATAATATACAATTTATTTATCTCTTAATGTTATATTTGACTTAAAAATAACAAATAATAGGTAAAAAAATGGGTGTACGAATACGAATTTTGCATACTGTACATATATATGGATGTTTGTAGTACGAGTTATGCATACCATTTCCTGACCCCTTCACCCCCAAAATCTACATAAGTGTGCACGCATGAACTCGACGCGACTGAAATGTAATTTCCTGTCGGTTTTACCGACTTTACTTGTGGATCATTTTCACATTCACCGTAACGGCGTTAATTCGACTATAAATGAGTGCATTCTGTGGGAACACATGCCAATTGGAGCACGTAGACACCGCAAGACAGTTTAGCATGGAATTATAAATAGAACGCCACGATGGAAATTGTTTTTGCCGAAAAAATAATTATACAAATGATGAGAAATCATTGATGGTAATTACCACAATGAAATATTTGTTACTTGGAAATACTCGGTCTAAAATATTTTCTACTTACTTTAGGCACTGATTAATCAAACTGATAACCCGAGGAGCGAAATAAGTAAACCATGATTATTATTGAAAGCAATTAACCTGACCCTGGATGAAATGCTATTGGGGTAAAACTGTTAGACGGTATTGGTCACAACATTTCAATCCCAGCCCAACAGCACAATTAGGAAAAGTGAAATGAAAAAACTCGATTACTACTTCATCAGTCTTTGTTCCGTTTAGTAGTGGGATCAGTTCGTCTTGATCGAATTCGCCACTACTCTCGGTTGTGAGCTTGATCCGGGTGGATGTTCAGGTCAGTTTCAGCTAATAAGTTGTCATCAATCCAAATTACATGATCGTGTCATCGAAGGCGCCTCTCGCAATTTTTCCAGCAACGGTGCAAGCCCATATCTATCGGATGTAATCACAGCATGTTAATCCACTAACCCAATGAAACATCTTCGTCTTTATCGCGATGAGGCATCGTTCATTGTCTTTGGCAGTCGGTCAGCACTCTGGACCCTAGAGACAACGGTTTGAAACGTTGGTTGATGCGTGGAGATCATAAAAAGCACCACCTGTGAAGTAGCACCTCATGCAAGTTGGACTAATGCGTGAAGCACTTTTATAATGTAGTCCACTGTTGGCTGATAACATTGAGGGGGGATACTTCAACGCTCAGTTCTCGCGATCTTTAGGACTAGCTGCTCGAGATCATTGACATTGTGGAACACGAATGCATAGAATAGTGTATAGGACGCTGGATGTCGCAATGACAATGTCCATAACAAAAAAGAAGAGCATAGAAGAGCCCTTGCTTGATGAATATCGACAGAGGTACGGAGTGCCACACTTAGAATTTTTCTCTTCGGATCGCGTAGACCAACGCACGAATTGCTTTGTTGCTGTAATAGATACTAGATGCGTTGGTGTCGCATCGGGTCAACGCAGAGAGAGTGACACTGTTCACGGCCTGAGAAGTCAGCAGCAGTTGATCGAAGACGGGAACAAGTCCCTCCCGGAATGCGTGTATTTACACATAAATAAAATTAATTGTAGTCTAAGTGGTGTTTATTATGCTTCTCACAGTGTTTTTACATAAGTAATCGTGCAGCGTGTATCACGTCAGCAGTCCTGCAATGCTTGGCAAATGCATATAATATACGTACAAATATTCGCTCCTTGCTGGACATCATCATCCAGATCACTTGGGATATCGGCATGTCGTTGTATTTTGAGAAATGCTGCATAAAACAATACTTCTTTTTCTCTTCAGCCTTTGTCCCGGGGTCGGCTAGTCGTGATCGATTTCGCCATTTGGCTCTATGAAATGCCTGCATGAAAACAATTGTTCGGGGAAAATACACTGAATGAAAGATATAGCCACAATGGGATCAAAATTGACAACATGCCTACGCGATTTGAAGGGATAGTGTAGCCAATTACATCAGGCTAGCGTCGTGGCAGATAGTACGGAACTTGAAAAGCAGAGAATGGGATCCCATGTCGAATGGGAATGGGGTCGCTTCAATCCAACAAAAGATCGATATCTGGAAAGAAAGACCCATTCACATAGAACATATAAAAAACTTGTTGTTGCCCGGCTGATTAGATGACCCTTTGTGTAGGCTCTGCTTGAATCCACCTTACTAGATCTTTTTGGGCCCCCACTTTCAAGCACCGTTGCTTTAGTTGCCATAGTTAATCGTTCCAAATGATAGGCTGTAAATGAACATTGTCTTGGTTTACTTGCGTTCTATGGGTATAAACTCCACAAATCTCTCCGCATTAGAAAACAAATCTATGTTTTTTGCACCGAAATGATCGTTTCACAATTAAAGAAAGTAATCGATTCGGAGGGTTCTTTTGTTAGTTGTGTTGGTTTAAAAATGGAAATGCATAAAGGAATTCTTACAAAGCGGGAAAGAAAATGCGGTGATTGGCAGGCACTTCATGCAACGTCTCCGGGTGAGTAGTTTGAATCTTAACTACGAGGAAGCATATGGTTTATTTTACAAATTAAATTAATGCAAATCTTCAACATATTACAATATAATTGATTTACAGGTCCAAGCGTAAAAGCTGTGGAGACAATGCAGTGGGGAGAGTGCAGTTAATGCGCAAGAACAATGTTTGCATGGTTGTGTGTGGGGTAAATCGTACCATTTTGGAAGATACGCATTTCGCCAAAAAAAGATGAATTCGCACTGAGCGGGATTCGAACCTTGAGCCGGTTGAATGTTTTGCGATATTATTTATTTAGGCTCGTTTTTCACCCATAAAATGCTTGTCAAAAATTTTGCAATTTGGCAGCTGCAGGTCTTCTGCTGAAACATGAAAAACAAATAACAGTGACACAAAATTCAAACACAATCACATATCGTTCATTAAGATTTGAGTTTCAGTGGAAATGGACCTCCTGCAGGCAAAGAAACCGGATTTCGGCTTTTAAGCGGCATTTTTGTGGGGTTATTTATCCAGCAAGAAACGGAACAATACTTCATTGTCCTTCTTGACATTTCTCCCCTTGAAATAATGTGATTCTCCGTCATTTCATACTTCCACATTCCGGGTCAATATGTAGGGTAAATAAATTAGCTAAAAACACAAACATTGATATCGAAGCATCCAACGTGCTTAACTACTATTTTACGAGACAGAAACATTCTTTATTTGAACTCAGGATGCTTCAAACCCGATAAACCATTATAAACGGCGCAGTTTTACGGCTCCACCCGCAAGTTACGCATCAGCCACCCTCATACTTCAACCACTCCTCACCTATCCATGGATACCAACATCACCCCTTTATTCCAAGAACAAACTATTTCCTAATAACTTGCAACATTGTATCAATTTCATATTTTTAATTAAAAACCTTATTATAAATTGCAACCAAAGCTTAATTCGCATCTGCATTTGTTTACATTTCATTATCTAAATCGCATCCGCTCAAATTCAATTAAGATCTTCCGATCGTGAGAATAAACTGATAAGAAATTAAAAAACAGAATCCAGCAAGAGTATATCAAGAGTCCCAGACAGGACTTTTGGTCCTTAATCCATATAGTTGTAATTCGGCCAGTTGGTCTTTAGATTTTTCAGTGCTAAGTTGTTCAGTTGGTCACTTCTTTACAGTTAGTTATTGTTCAGTGTTCAACTTAAATGGCGAACAAAAACAAAACAAACGAGGATATAGTGGAAATGGAGAGTGAGCTGGTTGCGTTTATAGGCAGCACAGAAATGCGTCGCTCGTCCTAGCGCATGGATGCAGGATGCAGCAAGGGGTGAAATACCCAACGAGACATCGAGATGCGAAAACAGAGAAGAAGACTTGCAAAGTGATGCGGCACCTAGAACGAAGACGGCAACCCAGACTGTACCACGCTGTGTTATAGTTGTGGAAAGAGGCACGGCGGAAACTGGTGAATCTAACCTGATGGTTTCGGGTAGGATTGGGATTGGGAGTACTGTCAACTACTCTGGCGAAAGCTGAAGATGAAAGGTTTATTAAAGAAATACTTTACAGTTGAGAAACGCATGCGATCCTCGACGTTCCTCCGAAAAAACTTCAGCAAAGGGGTGAAAAACGGGTTAACGGAGCTGGAGGAACTCCTGGACAGAATTTCGTATTATAGGCGGACATGGAGAGTAGAAAATTCGCGGGAAGCAGAAACAACTGCGCCTCCCGATGAGAACACTGCGAGCACCGAACGGATCGCAGACAGCGCATTGGATTATGGACACACGTATGCAACCTGTCAGGGACCTGACAGGAGGACAACATGTTGCAAATGCGGTCAGGCAGGCCATACAGCGAACGCCTGCAACGAAAAAGAAAGCTGCTTCCTATGCAGGGACCGTGGCGAGTTTGATGAGAACGTTGCGCACACTGTTGGCTCGGGGCGGTGTCCAGTCTTCAGGGCAGAATTGGAAAGAGCTAGGACGCGGTCGACATGATTCGCATCCTACAAATCGATATACACCGGAATACAACCACTCACGGGCTATTATGGCAGTTTACAGTTGATTTAGTACTCATCAGTGAGCAGTACTGCAACAAGGACCCAGCTTCATGGCATGCTGACATATCAGGTATCGCTGCCATTTGGGTTGGGCACCTTAGGGTTCTTACCCAAGGACGAGGGGATGGCTTTCTTTGGATTCGGGGTTTAGGGATAACGTTTTTTAGAGCCTATCTTACGCCGAATGAGACGATGCCGAATTTTTGGCGCAAGTTTGATGCTGTGGAGGAAGCTATCTTGGACAAAGAGGGTGGATCCTGGTCGTGGACGCTTCAATGCTAGGGCACCTGAATGGGGCATGCCTCACACAGACTCCAGAGGGAACGAATTCTGGAAATGGCGGCGAGAACAGGGCTGGTAGTTTTAAACACCGGATCGGAGAGGCATGTACTATAATGACAGAGCACAAGTCAGCCAAAAAGAGACTCCGCAGCTCAATAAACAGGAGTAAAGCTCGTGGAGACTTGGTTACAATCTGGTTATCCGACAAATCGGGGCTCTGCGGAAACCCTGTTCATTGAAGGCCGAGCAGATGGACCGCATTGTACAGGCACTATTCCCTGCGCACACTGTACGATATTATGGCGTCAGCGCGGATATGAAAGAGTGGGAACAGACAGTCCTCTCTATGAAAAGCAAGCAGGCGCCAGGACCCGATGGTATTCCAGCAGAGGTAAACAAACTGGTATTCCAACATCGGCCAGATCTGCACGACCCTGAATGTCCGTCTTCATACTGCCCATTTTGCATGCTTGACATAGCTGGAAAAGTGCTCGAAAAGCTCATCAGAAGTAGACTCGTCAAATGGAGGCACATAGCCGCCAAACTCGGCGGATGGTATTCCTCGTAACGCTTAACATCAAAAACGCCTTTAATTCCGTAAGATGGAAAGCGAATTCCGACCCTGCGTCCCATATCGTTCGGCAATAATCGAGTCAAAACCAGCGGTAAAGTACCTTGGGCTGATTTTGTCTCAAAGATGAGCTTTTTTGAACAAATCAAAGCAGCAGCGAACAAGGCTGCAGCTGGAGTTTTGACGTTAAGTAGGCTGATGGCAAATATTGAGGGTCCTACGTCTAGCAGGCGGAGTCTCCTGACGAGTTCAACGCAGTCTGTCCTAATATACGTCGCGGAGGTATGGGAGGGCGCTCTTGGCCAGAAAGTCAATCGTGAGCGTCTCGCGCAAGTTTACAGACGGGGGCTTTGCGCGTATCGTCTGCATACTGCGCTGTCTCTGAACCGGCCGTGATGGCGATCGTGGGAGTGATACCGTTGCCCTTCTTACTAAGGAACCTCAAGCCGTATACAAGCGCAAGGGAGGTGGTTGCTCGTCAAGAACGGCAACGCACCCTAGATGAGTGGCAACTATCTTGGTAAAATAATGTTAAAGGCAGATGGACTGCACAACTCATTTGCAAGTTAGGTGCGCGGCTGAATCGGAACCGTCGTGAGACTGACTATTCCTTACCCAGTTTTTAAGTGGACAAGGAGGTTTTCAGTATTACCTGCAAAAAGGAAAGGCACGATCTTCGGATTGCGTGTTTGGCAATGGAGTTGTAGACGACACCCAGCACACCTTTTTTTCTTATCGAAGGTGAGGTGGGATTCGTCAGCAGCTCTGTTTAAACACAGGGAATCTCTCCCCAGACAACATTTTCGAGGAGATGGTGAGAAGCGCTAGCAGATGGAGCCGTGTTCCTTCTCATTGCAGAGAAGGTTGAGGTCGACCAGCGGAGAGGCCGGGCGGCAGGAGGTTCCTCCAGTTGACAGTTCCCTTTCGCCACTCCCCTCCCATTGTAAGGAAGGAAGGAACTCCCAGACTTGGAGGCTCTGGAAGGCAATGTTACAGATTATGGGCATACATCTGCAAACGGTCGGGGACCTGACAGAAGGGTAACGTGCCGTAAATACGGTCAGGCAGGCCATAAAGCGAACACCTGCAATGAAAAGGAAAACTGCGTCCTATGTAGGGACCGTGGCACGACTGATGAGAACATTGCACACCCTGCTGGCGCGAGGCGGTGTCCAGTTTTCAGAGCAGAATTGGAAAGAGCTACGACGCGGTCAACATGATTCGCATCCTACAAATTATAATGCACCGGAGTGCAACCGCTCACGAGTTGCTAGCGCAGTTCGTTGCGGAGACCAAGGCTGATGTAGTACTGATCAGTGAACAGTACCAAAACAAGGACCTAGTTTCATGGCACACTGACATATCAGGCGGTGAGAACAGGACTGCTAGTTCTAAACACTAGATCCATCGCAACGTTCCGACGCCCTGGCTGCGAGGGAAGCACTCCAGACATAACCTTCCCGTCGGAATCACTAGTGTTGCTGGTGGACGGGTGGCGAGTTCTGGAAGAAGTAGACACAAGCTCTCGGTGAACGCCACCCGTGCGATCTTTCTGTGCATGGAACATCGCGAAAGTCAACACCGGGAGGTTTGTCGAAACTGTTGGAACAGGTGGGGCCGCGCTGGAGGGTACCCTTAGGGGCAGTGGCGGTGCAGTTGACACTCTCGTAAATTCAGTTATGAACCTAGTAACGACAGCCTGCGGAGCGATCGGGAGGAGGCGTGTACCATAATGACAGAGTACAAATCAGCCAAAAAGACGTCTGCGGGGAAACCGCCTAGAACTGTCCACTTTTCTCTATACAAGAGTTAGAACAGGCAGTGCTCTCCACGAAACGTAAGAAGGGGCCAGCACCAGATGGTATTCCAGCAGCGGTATACAAACTGGTATTGCAACACCAGCCAGACCTACTGCTCGGCGCATTCAACACTTGCCTGAAAGAGCGCACTTTCCCTATTCGTTGGAAAGTGGCGAGGCTTGCACTGATCCATAAAGGGAAAGGCGACCCCGAGTTGCCGTCGTCATACCGCCCACTATGTATGCTTAACATTGCTGGGAAAGTGCTCGATCAGCTCATCAGAAGTAGACTCGCTGAAGTCATACGCGCTGCCGGAGATTTATCTCCCTGGCAGTTTGGTTTTAGAGCAGGGAGATCCACAGTTGATGCTGTCATGCAAGTCGTGGACGCCGTTCGACGAGCAGATGCACATAGCCGCCGAACTCAAAGGGTGCTCCTCGGAACGCCTGATGTCAGAAAAGCCTTTAATTCCGGAAGAAGGAAAAACAATCTGGGCACACTAGATATTAAGGGACTATCTGAGGAACCCTTCCCTGCTCTGTGAAACACTAGAGAGTCAAGGAAGGTCACGTCGGGGGTAGCGCCAGGATCCATCCTAGTGCCGGAGCTTTGGAAGGCTACCTATGATAGTCTACTTAAACTCGATATGCCAGAAGAGTCGCACCTGGTCGGCTATGCAGATGATGTCGCGGCACTTGTTGTTGGACGCGCTGTCGAACAGGCGCAAAGCAGACTCGGCATATTGATGCGAGGGGTAAGCGGATGGATGACCACTCATGGTTTCAACCATGCACTGGAAAAAATCGAAGTAGTCATGGTGACTAAAGAAAGAATTCCGATCCTGCGTCCCATATCTTTCGGCGAGTCAATAATCGAGTTAAACCCAGCAACAAAATACCTCAGTTTGGCTCTTGACTCAAAGATGAGCTTTTTTGAGCAAATCAAAGCAGCAGCGAACAAGGTTGCAGCTGGAGTTTCGGCGTTAAGTAGGCTAATGGCAAACGTTGGCGGTTCTACGCCTAGCAGGCGACGTCTCCTGATGAGGTCAACGCAGTCCGTCCTACTCTACGTCGCAGAGGTATGGGCTGACGCACTTAACAGGGAGGTATTTCGTAAACGTCTCGCGCAGGTACAGGAGACCGGGAGCTTTGCGGGTGGCGTTTGCGTACCGCAAGTCTCTGAACCGGCCATGATGGTGATTGCGATAGTGATACCCGTTACCCTTCTTGCTAAAAAGCGTCAATCCATATACTAGCGGAAGGGGGATGAGGCAAGGGAGGTGTTCCGGTAACGCACTCTAGGTGATGTGGCAGCTCTCTTGGCAAAATAAAACTAGAGGCAGATGGACTGCCCGGCTCATCGGCAACTTAGGTGCGTGGCGGAATCGGAAGCATGGTGGGACTGACTATATCTTTAATAATAATAATCGTTGGCGCAACAATCCATATTGGATCTAGGCCTTGAAGTGTGTTAGAGCACTTCATTCAAGACCGTAACGGTACACTACAGTATACTGTAGGAGGCAATGTGGTCAGCATTGCGCTCGCCCGAGATTATTACCCTGATTTGACTCAGGTACTCATTCACAGCTGAGTCGACTGGTATCCGACGTCCAATCACGATACAAATTCCACTGTCACCAGTGAGATTTGAACCGCGACCTTCCGCACGACAGCCTTGTGCTCTAACCACTCAGCTATCCGGACACTACTATATCTTTACCCAATTTTAAAGTGGGCATGGAAGTATTCAGTCGTACCTGCATAAGATTGGAAAGGCGCGATCTCCGGAGTGTGTGTTTTGCAATCTGTGTTTTGCAAGTTGTGAACGACGCCCACCCCATTTTTTTTCCTGCGGAAGGTGGGATGGGGTTCGTCAGCAGCTCCATTTAAAGACAGGGGATCTCTCTCCAGACAATATTGTCGAAGAGAGGTTGAGGAGTGCTGACAGGTCGAGCCGTGTTGCCCATTACGTTCGGGCCCTTCCCTTGCTGAGAAGATAAAGCTCGACCGGTGGAGGAGCCGGATGGCAGGGGGTTCCTTGAACTGACAGTTCCCACCTCCTCTCCCCTCCCGTTGGTGAAAAGAATTCCCTGATTGGAAGACTCCGCAAAGCTGGAGAGTCCGGGGGCTAGCCCGAAGTGATGTGACAAACGGTTCCAGGCTAGCTCTCTGACGATGGGGAGATGTTTGGTTGGTATTCCGACAACGTACCGAACCTGGAGTCTAACACTGTGTGCGTAAATGCATTCATCTACCCTACCCCAAAAGAAAACATTAGGCTCAACCGTCGATCTGGTTTACCTCAGTACTTCATTGGCGAGAGGGATGGTGTGGCGGGTGAGTGAACACCCACAGTGAGCATCAGGAACGGAGGAGACGAAGGTCGACTGAGCAACAGAAGCGGAAAAACCAAGACATTCCTGGTGGCTTTAGAAGAAGGTTACGATGCGAAGGGAACGGCGTTGGAAAAAGTGAGCCAGTTATGTCAACGGATAACTGAGGCATGCGACTCTACAATGCCTTGACGCAGGTTCTATGACAGTAGGAAACCAAACTACTGGTGGAACCAACAAATCACGCTGTTGAGAGCATCCTGTCGCGAGTGAGGAGGCTTGGCCAAAGGACCAGAGGGAAGCCAGAGCATCGGCAGTTGAAGAAGGAATACCGCGAGTTTGGAAGTAGCCTTAAGAAGGCTATACGGGAAAGTAGGCGGAATTTCTGGAAGCAGTTCTGAATTTCGGCAAATACAAAACAGTGGCGCGCTGCTTACAAGGTTTTAATGAACAAGATTCGTGGACAAAAATCACCCCAAGGGACGTTCTCGCGACCCTTGTTCAAAATAATCGCAAACCACCTGGTGCACCCTATTCAGATCGTCTGCCGTATCTACCTTTTAGACCCTATAGGGAAGATGTTGGAGAGGGTGCTATACAACAGGCTGCTTCCGTTCGTCGAGCTGGCGGGTGGTCTATTGGAACGGAAGTATAGGTTTTCCAGAGCGCGGTCGACGGTCGATGCCATTGCAATGGTCATAGACCTGGAGCTGGTAAGTGCTGCACAGTGGTGACGCTGGATGTCAGGAATGCCTTTAACACGGCCAACGGTGGTTGAATTAAGGGCACCCTGGATAAACTGTATGTCCCTGGTTACTTAGCTCGGTAAACCGAGAGTTACCTTTCGGACAGACTTTTTTGATACGAGCCGCGAAGGAGGGGAAGGGCCGGAGGAATATGTTGTGAAAGCGGGTGTTCCCCACGACTCCATACTGGGGGACCCCTGCTGTAGAATATAATGTTTAACGCAGTGCTCGGCCTTCGCGTGTCAAAGGAGGCGACATTGATTGGTTTTGCAGACGACCTGGCAGTGGTAGTAGTTGCGAAACACCACCAGAACGTGGAACTATACGCAAGTTAAACTATTCATGCAATCAACGTATGGTTCAAAGTTGGCGAAATTGGATCCGGCGGAAAAGAGATGGAGAAGGTCCTTACCAATCGCGGGAAAAACAACACTGTCAAAATGCTGGTTGGTAATCATGATGTCGTTTCATAATCGATCGTTAGATACCTGGGGATAACAATCAATGCCAGGATGAGCTCCAAAAGGCACCTGGACTATGCTCTCGAAAAGGTAGCAAAGGCTGGCTCATCTCTACCAATGATGATGCCTAATATTTGAGGGATAACATTTAGTCGCCGGCTGCTTATCGCAGGGGTGGCGAAATCCATCCTGCAATACGCGGCTTCTGTCTGGGCTTGCTAACACACTGTCTCTACCGAAGAAGGAGGGTGAATCCGATCGAAGTGGCTGCGGGCTTCCGAAAGGCCGCAAGGAAGCAGCTGTACAGGAGATGACACTAACGGTGGGATAATTTCGAAAAAGGCCACTGCACCCGTACACTGATTCCGTGTATTGAGAGATGGACCGAGCGCAAATATGGAGAACTGAATTACCACTTAACGCAGTTCCTTACGAGACAGGATCATCATCAACGGCGCAACAACCGGTATCCGGTCTAGGCCTACCTTAATAAGCAACTCCAGACATCCCGGTTTTGCGCCGAGGTCCACCAATTCGATATCCTTAACAGCTGTCTGGCCTACCTGACCTACGCCATCGCTCCATCTTAGGCAGAGTCTGCCTTGTCTTCTTTTCCTACCATAGATATTGCCCTTATAGACTTTCCGGGTGGGATCATCTTCATCCATACGGATTAAGTGACCCGCCCACCGTAACCTATTGAGCCGGATTTTATCCACAACCGGACGGTCATGGTATCGCTCATAGATTTCGTCATTGTGTAGGCTACGGAATCGTCCACCCTCATGTAGGGGGCCAAAAATTCTTCGGAGGATTCTTCTCTCGAACGCGGTCAAGAGTTCGCAATTTTTCTTGCTAAAAACCCAAGTTTCCAAGGAATACATGAAGACTGGCAAGATCATAGTCTTGTACAGTAAGAGCTTTGACCCTATGGTGAGACGTTTCGAGCGGAACAGTCTTTGCAAGCTGAAATAGGCTCTGTTGGCTGACAACCGTGCGCGGATTTCATCATCGTAGCTGTTATCGGTTACGATTTTCGACCCTAGATAGGAGAAATTGTCAACGGTCTTAAAGTTGTATTCTCCTATCCTTATTCTTCTTCGTGTTTGACCAGTGCGGTTTGATGTTGTCGGTTGATTCGTCTTCGGTGCTGACGTTGCCACCACATATTTTGTCTTGCCTTCATTGGTGTGTAGTCCAAGATCTCGCGCCGCCTGCTCGATCTGGATAAAGGCACTTTGTACGTTTTGGGTGGTTCTTCCCATGATGTCGATATCGTCAGCATAGGCCAGTAGTTGGGTGGACTTGAAGAGGATCATACCTCTTGCATTCACCTCAGCATCACGGATCACTTTCTCGAGGGCCAGGTTAAAGAGGACGCATGATAGCGCATCCCCTTGTCGTAGACCGTTGTTGATGTCGAATGGTCTTGAGAGTGATCCTGCTGCTTTTATCTGGCCTCGCACATTGATCAGGGTCAGCCTAGTCAGTCTTATCAATTTCGTCGGGATACCGAATTCTCTCATGGCCGTGTACAGTTTTACTCTGCCTATCCTATCATAGCCGGCTTTAAAGTCGATGAACAGATGGTGCAACTGTTGTCCATACAACAGTTTTTCCACCGCTTGCCGCAGAGAGAAAATCTGATCTGTTGCTGATTTGCCTGGAGTGCAGCCTCTTTGGTATGGGCCAATGATGTTGTGGGCGTATGGGGCAATCCGGCCTAGCAAGATAGTGGAGAATATCTTATAGATGGTAGTCAGCAACGTGATACCTCTATAACTGCTGCACTGTGTGATATCTCCCTTTTTATGTATGAGACAGATAATGCCTCGTTGCCAATCGTCAGGCATTGATTCGCTATCCCATACCTTGAGCACAAGTTGATGAACCACTTGGTGTAACTGGTCGCCTCCATATTTAACCACTTCGGCTGTAATTCCATCGGCTCCTGGCGACTTATAATTTTTTAGCCGATGAATTGCACGGACTGTTTCTCCTAAACTTGGTGGTGGCAGTATTTGTCCGTCGTCTTCAGTTGGCGGGACCTCCAACTCACCGATGTTCTGGTTGTTCGGTAGCTCATCAAAGTACTCAACCCATCGCTCCAATATGCCCATTCTGTCGGAAATCAGATTTCCCTCTTTGTCTCGGCAGGATGAGCATTGAGTTGTATAAGGCTTCATCCTGCTGACTTGTTGGTAAAACTTCCGCCTTCTGTGCCTCGTGCGGTTGCTCCCTGTACTTTTCTAGTTCACAGACTTGTTGGTTCTCCCAGGCTTCCTTTTTCCGTCTGTGAAGTCGCTTCTCCGCTCCACGGAGTTCGTGATAAGTCTCTGCGCGTGCCCGCGTTCTTTGAGAATGCAACATTACTCGGTATGCGGTATTCTTCCGTTCCATTGCTAGCTTACATTCATCGTCAAACCAGTCGTTCCGACTCCTTTTGTGACTGGGGCCAAGTATGTTTGTGGCCGTATCCATCATAACGTTCTTCAGGTGATTGTGAAGATCATTTGTTGATGCTTCATCTCCAGGACCTCTGTTGACTGCGGTTATTGCGACATCCATTTCCCCTTTTATAGGTGTCGCGGAGGGTTGTGTTGCGGATGACTTCAGTGTTCACTCTCACCTGATTGTCAGAGGGGATTCTAGGTGGTATTGTTATTTGAGCTCGGAGCACCATGCCAACGAGATAGTGATCCGAGTCGATATTGGCCCCCCTATATGTTCTGACATTCATTAAGGCTGAGAGGTGGCGGCGTTCGATCAACACGTGGTCAATTTGGTTGAAAGTGGCCCCATCTGGAGAGGTCCACGTATGTTTGTGGACCACTTTCCGCGCAAACCAGGTACTTCCAACAACCATTTCGTGTGACCCTGCTAATTGAATAGTCCGCAGTCCGTTATCATTTGTTTTTTCGTGTAAGCTATGGGAGCCGACGTATCGCCTGAATACGGGCTCCTCCCCTACTTGGCTGTTAAAATTCCCAAGTATGATTTTGATATTATATCTGTGCAGGCTTCGAGGGTTCGTTCTACTGCTTCGTAGAAGGTATCCTTCTCCGACTCTGCAGTCTCCTCTGTAGGGGCGTGAACGTTTATGAGGCTTATATTTCTAAACTTGCCTCACAAGCGCAGCGTGCATAGCCGTTCGCTTATGTTTTCAGAGCCGATGACAGCTGGTTAAATTTTTTGGCTGACTTCCGAGCACATGGTTTACTGGATGACCGCTATAATATATGGTGTAGTGGCTCTTCTCCAGGAAACCGGTCCCTGTCCATCGCATCTCTTGCAACGCTGTTATATCAGCCCTATATTGGGACAGGGTATCGGCTAGCTGCTTATCAGCTTCATCTCTGTACAGGGAGCGCACGTTCCATGAGAAAATTCGCAAATCGTTGATCCGTTGTCGTTGTCGGGTCCGTCGTTTTAAAGTCCGTCCTGTCCGAGGCTTCTGTTGTGGCTTCGTAGCAAGTTGTTTCCCGTGTAGGGTTGTCAGCCCTACCCAATCCCCAACCTGGAGGACCAGTTGGTACAATTTGTCCCGTTTTTAGGCGTGGGAGGCTCGCTTTCATCCTCCTCCGTCTGCAGCTTTTCGTTAAGAAAGAGCTCCCAGCGGTCACCACGTGGAGGTGGAGACAGGGTTTGGTAGTAGAGCTGTTGGTGTTGATTCAGCAGGCATTTCCCAGGTTTTATGCTCCATCGTGGGTACCAATCCACGTTTCGCCCTGGGACCTATACTACCCTTTAACCACCAAGACCATGAGACACGATGGATACAAGAAGTGCTTGCATCGCTTCGGATTGTGTGAGTCTCCAGACGAATGTGCCCCTACACCCGAGGACCCGGAGCATATTATGTTCCACTGTCCGACCTCCGCGAAATAAAGAGGGAGGTTAAACGGTGGTTGCGCGTGGATATGGAGGGAGAATTTGAGGTTGGTTTAGTGGGTGAAAACCCTACACTGCTGCAAGCTGGACGCTTCAGGTATAAAAGGTTTTGCGTGTTTCCTTTATAACCACATTTGAGTGTGAATGTGTCCCATTAGTACATAACACGTAATATATGCATATATTATGTGAGAATATCCACTTTCGGGTGATATTGACATTCAAAAACTTGAATTTCCAAAGAAGTGACAAATTTGACAACATAGTAGGACCAAGCTGTTATATTATCGCCTCGTGGTGCTAGGATGAAATTAACAGGGGTTCTGCAACCAATTACTGAAAATTGTAGTTATTAACTATTATTAACTTTATGGAAGGTATTTCGGAGCCTAGCCATCATATGATCGCAGCCTCTTGATTTTTTCCAGATTTTTCGATTGGACAGTTTCTGGGAATGGCCCCGGAAAATAAATGATCACTTTCCACCCCTCGAACTCCCCACCTTTCCAACAAAACTAAGACCACCTTCGGAAAGTGCTAATGGAGGCCTTTCGTTTGATATCCCAGAGGACTATATTTGATGACAAAAAACTTTACACTCCCCTTTGCATGTATGGGGATCTCCCCTTAAATTCGACGTAACAGGATGTAACTTGTATGCGTGATCGTTCACAGTTCCCACCTTTACATCAAATTTGGTGTCAATCGCTGCTACAGTCTCCGAGAAACATGCGTGTGACGGACAGACATGTCTGTCAGTCTAAACCACTTGTAATAAGGTTTTGTTTTACAAAAAAAGTAGGATACAAAATTAATCATCCGGTTTGAGGCCGAGTCAAGATCGTAGTGCATTCTGCGCAAATGTTAATGTATTGTGTTTCGTGTTGCTATAGCACTTCTGTGTGTGCCAATCCCTGTAACTAAGCAACCAGCTATAAACAACAAACACGAACATACATAAATACAATAAGAAATTGATAAGGTAGGTAGGTAGGTATCAGTGGCCGCTCCGAGGAGCCCAATTAGCGCTTTGGTGCGCCGTTTTGATGCCACAAACTCCTAAGACCGTGACTGTTGTTATAGGAACAGGGAAGCGGAGTCCAGCTGGCTCGGATCCTCAGAGCCAGCCCGTAGCATTCACGAAGGAAAGCAGCTCTCCGACCCTGTAACTAGAAATCTCAATTGATAAAGAGTGATTGCAATATTATTCGGGTTGCCGCCGATTAATTTCGACACCAAGCTGAAAAATTTATACAGGGTGCGGCAGCATAACTTCCTTTTTTAAAATGCGCACCACTCAGTTAGTTGATGTCATAGCGGAGCGCTAGTGGTCTCGTTCAAGAGGGGATACTGTAAAGTTTTGTCCGGAGATGGTTCAGTCGCCATCATGCGTTGGAATAGTGACGAGCGTGCCTTTGCCGTTGAGGTTTACTTTTCAAGCGGATGTTCGGTTATTGCAACACAGCGTGCATTTCGGAATCGCTTTAATTTAGCCCCGTTGGCTCCCGTCCCAGACCGCAAATCAATTGTTACATGGGTCACTACTTTCAGGCAAACTGCAAGTGCGACAAAAGGAAGAACTGGAGTCCCTCGGCCCGTTAGATCACCTGAGAACATTGAAGCAGTGAGCGTCAATGTTGCGATCGCCACGGCGTTCTGCGCACAAACACGCATATGCCCTTGGACTATCCGATCGTTCTGTGAGAAAAATTCTTCGTGATGATCTTCATTTTCATCCCTATAGGATGGCGATAGTGTAGGAACTTTCAGAACGTGACTTCAATTCTCGGATGAACGCGTGTGAGCTTCTTCTTGATGTCGTTCCCGAGGGTGCTATTGTTTTTTTAGCGATGAAGCCCATTTCCATTTGTGTGGGTCGGTTAACAAACAAAACATGCGCCACTGGGCTGACAACAACCCTCAAGAATTGCATCAAAAGCCTTTGCATTCACCCAAAGTCACAGTGTGGTGAGCAATTTCCTCAGCTGGAATTATTGGTCCCTGGTTTTTTGAGGAAAATGAGGTTACAGTGACAGTGAATTCGGACCGGTAAGCGCCTTATCTCAATTAGAGGCGATTTGGAATGGCCGGCACGCTCTCCAGATCTGTCCCCTTGTGATTTTTTTTCTAAGGGGTTTTTTGAAATCCCGTGTTTATGTGAACTGTCCAAGAACCCTACAAGATTTGAAGACCAACATCCAAGAAGAAATTGCCAACATAACACCTGCTATGCTAACAAGAGTTATGACAAACGCCAGAAATCTGTTGACGCAATGTATGGACAATGGGGGACGTCACCTAACAGATTTGATCTTCAAAATAATGTAAATAAAAACTTTAGACATGTATCTACATTATAAAAAATAAATAAATATTTTCCGATGCATACAATAGTTTTTATCGAGTTTTGAAAAAAGGAAGTTATGCTGCCGCACCCTGTATATCAAACGCGCCCAGATGCACTAACACCATCACACAAATGGAAACCAATGTAAATAATTATTCACAAAATACAACTGGGATCCTGACTGAAAAGCATGGCCCACCGGACGCTATATTTTTTGCTCGCAAAATTCCAACGCTTGCCTAGG
This sequence comes from Hermetia illucens, assembly GCF_905115235.1. Classification (NCBI taxonomy): domain Eukaryota; kingdom Metazoa; phylum Arthropoda; class Insecta; order Diptera; family Stratiomyidae; genus Hermetia; species Hermetia illucens. The sequence goes on along the minus strand of NC_051849.1, from coordinate 128,001,429 downwards.
CATTGTATAGTCTTCTTGATATGTACATATCTCTGCTTCTGTGTACGAAGTAAAAAGGAAATATGAGTACGATTGATTTATATACTGTGAACATCAAAATAAAGTGTACACTTTCAACATTTGCTTGTTTCATTTCAAAACTTTACACAAGCATTTCTGGAAATATTATCAATTTTTGTAAAACAATATTTATGCCTTTAAATATTAAGAAGGAACAAAATCTGCATATTCATGGCGTCAAAATAAAATGTGCACTTATTACAGAGACTGAATGATGGTCGTTTAGAAGAAAAATATTTTCCATTATGATCATTGATCAAAATTTGGTGAAAAAGTGTAAATTAAATGTGGAAAAAACGCCTAAGCGAACTATGTGAGAGTATCCACTTTCGGGTGATATTGACATTCATAGTCGAAGAAGCGACAACTTTGACCTCTTATAACTTTGTTAGTAATAGTGCGATTTCCACCGAACTTGGTAGGATCATGCTCTATATTATAGCCTAGGTACTAGGATGAACTTAAGGGGGGTTTCCAATCAATTTCTAAAACTGGTACTAACATACTATTGTTAACTTTATTAGAACAGATATCGGTATGCAGGGTATTTCGGAGCCTTGGTGACAGCCTCCTGATTTTTTTCAGATATTTCGGTTGGGTAGTTTCTGAGAATGGTTCCGTTGAAGTAATAATCATTTTCGACCGCCGCACTCCCCATCTTTCCAACAAATATCAAAACGAAGACCGTCCACGGAAAGTACTTATTAAGACCTTTCATTTGATATTCCACATGACTATATTTGGTGATAAAAAATGTACACCTCCCTTTTGCATGTATGGGCCCCACCTTAAATTCGACGTAAAAGGATGTAACTCCCTGTATGCGTGGGCGTTCACAGTTCCCACCTTTGAACCAAATTTGGTATCAATCATGATGATAACTATGTTCGAGAAAATTGCGTTCTTGCTTTACACAACAAAAACATAGGACCTACACTGAAGCACGGTGGAGGTTCAGCGATAGTGTGGGGGTGAATGGCAGCCAGTAGATTCGGCAAATTAATGTTTATTGAAAGCAGAATGAACACAACAGGATGCGCCACCAACGTTTCAAAAGAAAATTTACCCGGGAGTGTAGAGAAAATGGGATTATGCCGGTTCTGGACTTTCCAGCAGGATAATGATCCCAAGCATATAGCAAAAATAGTTAAAGAATGGCTGCTATCATACCCCAAAAAAACTAGATCCCCCACAATCACCGGACCTTAATCCAATAGAGCATTTATTGGAAAAGCTCGAAGAGAAACTTTCGGAGAACGAAGATAACTAGTACAGTCTGTCTAAAATCTGCTATGTTGGATGACGAGCAGTTCATGTATATATATAGTATAGTATTCCATTATAGGCAGTTTATTTGTTTAGGGTGAGAATAACATCTATGTCTGTAATATGTACGTATATCTCGTAGTTTGGAAACATATGAAGAAATATGTTGGATTTTTATATACGGATGGAAAAGTGTGCGTAGAAGTTTCTCATAAAAAGTGAACATAAAACCTTTATATCCGAAGCGCGAGCTTCCGTTATTCCGACTTGTTTTCCAATAACACACATTCACAATAACACAAACTCTCACAAACTCAGCCGATTTTCAATATGCAGTTTCGAGAAAAACGCATTTGAGAAGTAGAATGTGATTTTTATCCACAAAATTTTAACTGATCATTAATCTATTATACCTAATCCATAAACCTTAGGTTTCTTCAAGAAACACATGTCCAGCATGGCTTCAATTTTTGTTCTTTTAGCGAAGTCATTCGAACGTCATGCTGACCGATAAATACGCACTTTATTACGGCGATGGATCTAAATCTGGCATGTGACGTATTTAACACTATAATTTCCGAACGACTCCAAATATCACTTTGCCCATATATTCTACGTTATATCTAGATACTATTGATGCAAAAACAAATCGATTCCTCGGATCTGATACACGGGATGATACCCTTAAAATCAATTTTATATCTGTCTGTCCGCCTGTCCGTCAGTCTGTCATACCCGATTTACTCGGAAACCGAACTAATTATCATTTGACGTTGAGTTTAAACGGGAGGTCCCCATACATGTGAAAGGGGGTTGTATAATTTATATGGGCTATCAAATGAAGAGGCTTGATTAGTACTTTTCGAAGCCGATGTTACTTCTGATACTGGGTGAAACATATTGAAGTGAAGATTCGAAATATGTGCACCATAAAGTGAAAAACTTCTCGTTCGCAAAATTTATCCAAGCAAAAAATCTGGAAAAATTAGAGTGATGTATCTATATGAAATTTAGGCTTTAATCAAAATCTCGTTCCGATATCTGCACAATTTAAGGCCAATAATAGTATACTACCATGCCTTAGATATTTACCGGAAAATTCCCCTTAAGTTCATCCTGAAAGTACAAAATTTGGTTTCAGTATAGGCGATGACGTAGGGCACAATTCTGAAAGGCAATCTAACTATTAGTAAGAAAGCTGTAGAGGTCGAAGTTTCGCATTTCAGGCACATTTTTTGCACTCTAAGGCGTGTATAGCGTCATCATCATATAAAGTGAACTAATACGAATGGCGGGGTAGATGGGGGCATGCTTTCCGTTTTTGGCTTTTTTATCATATCAGGGTCAATTACTCGAGGTAGACATATGTATGTATATGTATATGCTAATAAAGCTTGCCGGTAGTAACCTATAGAATAAACATGTATGTAGCTTGTTACCAGCGGTTTTTAAGTTACGTGTGCTTTTGCGCACGGATTAAATTGGAAATGCGTCAAGATTGCGTTAGATCAATTTAGATGCGCACGTATATATATATTTATCGTCAAGCGGTAATAGGCAGAATGAACGCAGTATTTATGTATTTGATATGCATGTACATGTGTGTATCTTAGAGTTGGAGCCTTAAGAGGGCTGTTTACGGGCTGAACTTACTGGTCGATTTCGCCATCTCTTTTGGTTTTTAAGTTAGTTCATCCCTCTTGGTTGTCTCCGACCACTGAGGATGATATTTTGACCATCACAAATTCTATTTGATCGTAACCCTCTTACAGTATATTGTAGTGTACCGTTATGGTCTTGAATGGAGCAATTTGTTTCATTCAAGTTCCTGATCCAATTAGATCGCCCCGCCATTGAAGATGCAGCAACACTTTTGGCATGGTCCCACACATTTTGCGTTGAAACCCATGATCGCTCTGGTGCGGGTATTTGGATTCAGTCTATACTTAGATCGTCATTCGGTCCGATTGTGCTGCATGGGGATTCTTAGGTTTTGTCTATATATATGGTTGCCATTTACGACGTCAACTACGCCTATTCGCCATTGTTGGCGATTTCCCGAGATATACTTCAGGAGGAGTTATTTTCACCCTCGCGACATTCCATAGGCAGGGGGAGCATCGCTTTGGTGCTCGCCGGCAAGTCGCGTCAAGTACTGGTAATTACTTGCCGAGAAGTCTTCTGGGACTCGCCACTCTTCCACCGATGATGCCAGAGATTTCGACGTAAAAGTGATGTCAAGAATGCTTCCTTCACAGAATGGGCGCCGAAACGTTGGCGTGGATCCGGTGTTTAAATCCCGGTTCTTGCCGTCATTTCCAGAACCCGTTTCCCTCTGGAGTCTGACTGAGGCATGCCCCATTCAATAGCCCTAGCATTAAAATGATCGCCTACCAGGATTCGTCCCTCCGTGCTCGAAACGGCGTCCTCCAGAGCTTTAAGCCGGCGCCGAAAGTGCAACATCCTCTCGTTCGGCGTCAGGTAAACGTTAAAAAACGTTATCCCTAAACACCGGATCCAGGCAAACCCGTTCCCCGGCCTTCGGCAAGAACACGAAGTCGCACGTTGTCCCGAACCCAGATGGCAGCGGCGCCCGATAAGTCAAGATGCCATCAGGACGGGTCCTTATTTCGGTATTGCTTGCTGGACTAGATCAGCGTTTACTTCCGCAGCGAACTGTGCTAGCAACTGGTGAGCGGTTGCACTCCGGTGCATGTTAATTTGCAAAATGCGAATCATGCCGTCCGCACCCTAGCCCTCTCCAATTACGCCTTAAAGATCGGATATCGTCCCGAGCCCCCAGCGTGTGCGACGCTCTCATCAGATGCGCCACGATCCCTGCAGAGAACCCACTTGGCCCCATCCCCGACATGCTGTCCTCCTGTCCTGTTCCTTGCAAGCTGCGGATGCTTACTACTACCCATCTTATATTGCTTCTTCCGCTGCTAAGGAGTTTCCTCACATATTGCTCGGGGACTTCCACCGCGGCGAGCTTTTGGCTTCGAGCATTTACAGAGGTGATACCTACATCGGCATTGGTTATCTCTGGACATTCACGCATTAGCGCCTCCTCTACTTCGAGCTTTTCTGTGAAGCAGGCAAAATCCCATATTTCTAGAGAGCACATGGGCTCTAGGCTGGAAACAGCAACCTTCTCCCCCAATAGCTCCTTGACCGCCTCGCAGCACGTACTCCGCCACTCCCCATTTTCCGTATGGAAAACACCTCTACTCCGTTGTCTTCGGGTTTCATCCTGTAGTGGATTTCACTAAGGACTTCCGCAAATGTTTTGCTTTCCGTCGGCTTAATAAGCAGAGCCGACGGTCTAGTCCTTCTTCGCTTCCTCATCTTTTCTGCTCCTGGGTTTTGGTTGGCAGCCGCCTTGTTTTTGGACAGACGTGTCTCTGGCGACGGAGTCAGTTGTTGCTTTTTTTCTTTCTTGGCCTTCTTTTTTTTTTGGCCCCTGGAAACTACTTCAATAAAGGGGGCAGGCAAACATCCTCCACTAGAATGGCCTCAGGATACCAAGAGAAAGTTGGAATCTCCTGGATCACGCTCTCATCTGAGGCAGGAGGAACATTGATCGAAGATGGAATTCTTCATGGATACTCCCTTTCGATCGCGGCACTTGGGTCCGGAGTTTTAAGATTCCATGCGCAAATAATATATTTGTTCGCGGATGGAAGAAAAGGAAAGAACACCTCAACTTTTGTTGGAATTTAAGATTTATTAGTTAAATGTACATAATAAATCTAGTTTAGCTTAACAACAATTCTTACCTGCTATTTTCTCTTTCTTTGCCCCTGTTAATAATGCTGATGCAATACTTTCTGACCCTGAACTGGGTATTATTATTAAGAAAGAGGGAATGCCGTTAATTGCATTCTAATTTCTACATATGCTACTGCATCATTTGTTTTAATTGGGTCGCCAGGTAATCGACTGCTACGGGTGGCAGGACCATCTGTTACTCACGTGATTGAGCCCTTATTTTTTTTAAATTAAGTTCTAGGTTCAACCCGCGTGGTGATATGTCGATGAGTTCGCTCCAATCCTTCTGTTTGTTTATTTCTTAGGATCCCGTACGGATCCACGCATTGGAAAGGACACATTCATTTATGTGGAATGGTGGGCAAAAATTCAATTTTATTTAGATTCAGTCTGAGACCGTGTTGTATGAGGCGATTATTCCATTTTTGGACAAATTGTTCAAGATCTTTTTTGCTATTAGACGCTAGGAAAACATCATCTGCCTAAAGCTGTGTATTGGGCGCTGGATATTAGATTTCCCATGTGACAGTGTCCATAACAAGGATGAGTTTCCTTCATGAACTTCGACCAAAAAGCGTAACGGCTTTAATATACCCGCCATTCTTTGAACCTAACTTTGTAGTGGAGCAATTTAAACTAGCGCACGACCACACCAGGTGTTGTTGTAGAAGATACTAGATGAGTTCGTATGGCATGCGGTCAAACGTCTCCTCGAGATCTAGAAATATAATGCGAAGATGGTGATGCTTCTCATGGTGTTTCTCCATGTGTATTGCGTCAGTAGTTCGGCACTTCTTGAAAAACCCGGCTTGATTCACGATTATTTCAACGATTTTGCCGTTACTGTTGTCAAGATTGGGTCCAAAAATTTGTATGGTATAGGACAGCAGCCGGATTTTGCTAGACTACCATTCTTTTCCCATATTGTAACGGGATGCTAAAACAGTGTTCCTGCCAGGTCCTATTGCTTTCCCCGATTTCATTCAGTTGATTGCTCCACTTCAGTTGCCGTGACAGGTAGAATTGCCTTATATGACAGCAATCCTTGTAGAAGTGGAGGATGAACTACTTTTCAGAAAAGCCTTCTTTCTTTTCTGCGATTGAGAGTAGTCTATTAGAACGTTTACCGATAATAATTCGCTCAAATAAGCTAACTTTGTTAACCAGATATACAGATGAGGAAGGGTATCCCAGTGGCTTGCCTGACATTGGAATAAGAATCTCTGAGGGGATACCCCTTCTTTAAAACATACAGTAAAAACATACCCCATGTTATCCACACTGCCATTTTATATGAACTTCAAGTAGTAAGGTTGGCTTGGAATATTAAGTTTTGGTTTCCGTGACAGTCACTTGCAGTTTTCGCCGCACGTTTTTGAATTGCACGTATAACCAGTTTGCCTGCCTGTTAGTCTGCCGTAGGCCCATGTAAAAGAGGCAGAATAATTTTTTTGGGATAAGATTCTCAAAAACTACCCATCGGAAAAATCTGAAAAAATCATTATAATGCTCCTATGACCTTGAGTTCGTTCGAGAATTACGCAGTTTTGCAACGACTTACATGAGTCATCTATAGTGTCCCCATATTTCTTTCTAAGCCCAACTATCTATTTAAGATAATAGACTGGTGGTGGTAGAGAGTGATTTCCATATGAGAAAACCACAAAACATTTCACGCGTGATCAAAAAAGGTAGGGATTAATCCTTAGCTTCTCAGGAAAGAATATATTAACATCTGATTTCCTTAAGGGGTTAATCCCACTTGTGACTTTGGAAACAATAAATTTTATATAACATTTTTTGGAGTATAACTATCCGAGAATACATTTTTAAAATTTCTACCGTAAACGACCTGAAGTCGAAACTTTAAAAACATTTTTCTACAAATGGCATAAAATCGGTGACCAAAATGACTAGCAAACTACCAAACTTAGTAGGAATATTAAATACATAGTTAGTACTTTTCCAAACCGATTCTGTTTTTTATATTGGACTAAACATAAGCCGACCCCGCTTGTCAACGGGACAAAGGCTGAAGAAAATAAGATATTGGACTAAACATAGGGGAGTCACCGCTCAAAAAGTCATAATGGTGCATCTATATGAAAACTCAAAACACATTCCATTACAATATCTGCTCAAATAAAATTAACAATATTATCATATTTTAGAAATTTACCTCGAAACCCCCTTAAGTTTATTCTGGAAGTACGAGATTTGGCAGCCGTATACGTGATAAGATAGGACATTATTCTGAAAAAATGAAGTAATCCAATAATTACTAGCATATAGTTACAGATGGTCAAAGTTCACTATTTCATGTGAATTTATTGCACTCTAAGACCTGTATGAACTCAAAATATGTAGTCAAAATTCTGCCTGGAACTGACTCTAACCATACCTTGCCGTAGTTGTCAGCTACAATATGACACCGGATTCGCGTCTGCTATCTACTCTCAATAATCCCACCCTCCCACTTCAGGCTTAGAACGTCCTGTCTCTATCGCCAGAATTCTCGCTCAGTTTGTAGGAAATCTTCGATACCAAAAATCAATCATCAATGATTTCAACAGCCGGAAGTCAGCCATTACTCGAAGCTTTGCTGACGTTCCGGCAGCAAGGTAGTTTCGCAATGTAGAGACCACTAGTCCATACATTTCTATTCCTCTTGGTCACCTTTTGAAAGAAGCAGAGAATACTTTGGGTCGCTTTTACGACAAGCGCGGAATACTTGAATTCTCACCCCCAAACCCACACGGGAGCCATTACTTCAGCGAGGCGCGGACCCGTTATCTTAAGAGTAAATACAATTATTCCGAACGAAATTTATCCCACCTGCTGCTTAAGACGCCAAGGTGTTACACGACCATTCAGATTATAGTGACTCTGCCCTCCTCATGTCTCAAATGGCCGAAGTTCAAGAAAAAAAAACCAAATCCTTGCTTGCGATTGGATTGACTCTTCTCTGCATCATCCCCTATCTTACTTCAGTGGAGTTCAGGGAAATTTTTCGTGAACTTCTAAAAAAATCCCCTGTATAAATTCAATTATTTATTAATTTGTACATATGCCGCGTACGGAAGGTCGCGGTTCAAATCTCACTGGTGGCAGTGGAATTTATATCGTGATTTGACGGCGGATACCAGTCGACTCAGCTGTGAATGAGTACCTAGTAAAATCAGGGTAATAATCTCGAGCGAGCGCAATGTTGACCATTTTGCCTCCTACAGCGTACTATAATCCTGTAGTGTACTTTAACGGTATTGAATGAAGTGCTCTAACATACTTCAAGGCCCTGATCCAATATGGATTGTTATGCCAACGAGTATTACTATTATTATATATACCGCTTTTGTTATTGTTGTATATGTTTTAGAAAGGCTACGCTTTTTAACAATTCTCCCCAAATCTTCACTGCAAAGAGAATAATGTTCTCCACGTCCTTCTAGACACCACTCCAAAAACAGTAGCAAATTCTTCTATTAAACGACCATGGAGCAATTTATCTTTAAAATTAACTCATTCGTCTTTTTTATGGTACTCCAGGAATTCGGTTAATCGCAACAACATACCACCAAAGTTCCGATTGAATAATACCAGTAGGCGATTAGCATCGCTCGAGAGTAGGATCTCCCCCATCGTTTCTCACTTTGATAATAAGATTTAGTTCACCTGGATTGGAGTTGTGTTTGCCCTCGTGAAAGTTCAATTTTATATGTTTTTAAATTGCTGAAAGGGTCAGAAGAATAGTTTCTAAGAAACGAAGAAAAGGTTAAAATATTTAGGAAGTACGACCGTCTGCTTTTAACTTTTACATTCAAAGTTTTTCGGCCTTATGCTCTCGAGGGAAAACAGAGGTTGGACTTCAAAATTTATTTATAAACCTCTCATTGTAAGGGAATTGTTGTTGAGCCTACCATGTAATAAAATCAAAGATTTACGAAGTATCGATTTTTCCAATGAATTACCCGCCATATATAAAGCTTTTACAGTTTCCTTTTAGATACAAAAGAGCTAGGTCTCCCAATTCTACGATCGAAACATATTCTTCTGCGGCTTATTAGGTGGTAACATTCTTTTCGTTCGCTTACATTGAGATGTACTTTAGTCAACATAGATTACATCTTGCCCGCTTTTTGCGCATTGGAGAACTAAATGTAATATGATAATAACAAGTCGGAACACCGGAAGCTAGACGCTACAGGTATGAAAGGTTTGTGTATTTCTTTTTTAAAGAGATTTGAGTCTGCATTTGTTCCATTAGTATGTAGCACCTAATATATGCATATATTATATGAAAATATTCACTTTCCAGTGTTCCATTGAAAGCCTTGAATTTGCACAGAAGCGAGAAGTTTGACTTAGTATAACTTTGTTAGCAATAGTGCGATTTTCACCAAATTTGACAGGATCATGCTCTATGATGTAGCTTATATTGTTGCATTTCGTGATTCAGAGGTGAACTTAAGGGGGTTTTTCCTGTCAATTACTAAAAATTATAGTGATGTACTATTATTAACTTTATTTGAACAGGTATCGCTATGCAAGTGGCAGCCTCTTGATTTTTTCAGATTTTTCGATTAGGTAATTTCTGAGAATGGGTCCGTTAAATTAATGACCAATTTCAACCCCCGCACTCCCCACGTTTCCAATAAATGTCACAACTAAGACCAGCTTCGAAAAGCACTAACCGAGGTCTTTAATTTGATTCCCCACTTGACTATATTTGATGGAAAAACAATTGCACCCCCATTTGCATGTATGGGAAGTGGGGGAAGTGGCGCGGGTGTTGGTATTCATCATGGAAGCGTCTTCTCATCACTCTTCTTTATTTTTGTTATGGACACTCTGACAGGGGATATCCAACATCCAGCGCCCTACACACTGCTTTAAGTAGATGGTGTTTTCCTAGCGTCCAATAACAAAAATTATCTCGAGCAACTTGTCCAAAAATGAAATGATCATTTCATGCAGCACGGTCTCTGACTAAATCTGAATAAAACTGATTTTTTGATGACCGGTCCCCATGAAGCAGGCAGAATCACTATCAATGGCAGTAACCCGCTCAGAACTGAGCGATTTAAATATCTCAGGTCAATGGAGAACTGCGTTATCAGGTTGGTTCACGATATGTGTAAAGTGGTGTTCCACAACTGTTGTTCTTTGTGATCGACGCATTAACGAACGTTTCCAATCTAATAATTTACCGCAGTGTCGTCCGTCCTGTCGTCCTCTATGGTACTGAGTGTTAGTCGACTATAAAAGGCAATGAACGGCATCTTGCGGTAATAGAGACGAAGATGTTGCGTTGGAGTAGTAGGGTGACAAGCTTTGATTACACCCGAAATGAGGATATCCGCGATCGATTTGGGGTTGCACCGATCGTGGAAAAATTGCCAGGAAGGCGTCTTCGATGGTATGGTTACATAATTTACGCTAAGGAGAATTCACTCGCCAAGATTGATTGTAGTCGATGGTAAGCGACCAATAGCCAGCTAAAACAACGGTGGCTTGATACTGTAGATAGGGATTCGAAAGCTTCGCGATTGCATCCAGATTAGGCTTTTGGTAAAACAAAATTACGAAACAGATCACGACGAGCCAACCTCGCTTGTGAATAGGACAGATACTGAAGAAAAAGAAGAAGATGCATTTATATATATGTACGCATCTAAATTGATCAAACGCATCTTCAGCATTTCCACTTTACTTCGTGCACAAAATCATGCATATTATTAACTTTGCTTGTACACATTACATATTTTCAGGGCGAGGTTTCGTATAGGTGCATCACTGCGATTTTGTTTTCATTTTTCTTTCGGTTGGATAGGTTCTGAGAACGACACTTGTTTCATTATTGCGGAACACATTATGAGCCCTTATTCCCCTATTTTTGAATCAATATCAGAAACGGAATCATTTGTGGTTAGTAAATCCCATAGAGCTAGTGGCCCCAATTTGTGTTGAGCTTAAGATGGGGCTCTTCATACACGTGAAAGGGGCGTGTAAAATTTCTTTCCACAGAAAATGACCACTTTTCGAAACTTGCACAGATAAACCTCTCCGCCTTAGCAAAGAGCTCCTCAACACACAGCCATCTGTTCGACAAACGACTTCCATTGATCGATCCGCTCCTGATATGATTTCATCACAGATTGTGTATTTCAAAAGATTGAAAAATCCATCCTTCGAGTCAAGTGGAGTAATTTTCCGCGAGAAATGCTATTGCAGCACCAGCTCCACACATCGCGGCAATTCGAACAACACAGTATCTTTCAAACTACCAACCCAAGCATGGATTACCTGCAGAGTTCCAAGGCATTTGAAGAAGTCTGTCTCGGTCCTCGCATGGATATGAAAATCTCGAATGCTATGTCCGGCATGTGGCTCTTGATGATCTCTCTGGATAGCTTGAATTCGACACTTGTCTCATTCCAATTCCGTCCGAATATCAAGGAAGTACATCATGTCAACCTGCTCGCACTTAGTGTGGCGGAGCGAGCAACTTGCGTATCGGACACAGACAAGTGTGAATTTTGGTAGAATTTGGAATTTGCAATTGGTGGCCATGACATCGAAAAATAACTTTTGACAGCTAAAATTGTTTTTCAGTGTCAGTAGAGAATTCAGTGTAGAAAAAGAAAGTTGAACCGATTGGGTATCGGACACAAATCCATTCATGTGTAAATTATCAGCCGTATAGAGTAATTTGCATTTACCTATGTTCACGTTTCAAATACAAATCATCATCATCATCAACGCGGAACGGCCTATGCCATCGTTCCATCTCAGGCAGGGTCTGCCTCGTCTACTTTTCCTACCAGAGATATTGCCCTTATAGACTTTTCAGGCTGGGTCCACAACCTGACGGTCATGGTATCGCTCATAGATTTCGTCGTTGTGTAGGCTACGGAATCGTCCATCCTCATGTAGGGGGCCAAAAATTCTTCGGAGGATTCTTCTCTCGAACGCGGCCAAGAGTTTTCTCGCTAAGAATCTAAGCCTCCGAAGAAAACATGAAGACCGGCAAGATCATTGTCTTGTACAGTAAGAGCTTTGACCTTTTTATGAGACGTTTCGAGCGGAACAGTTTTGCTGAAATAGGCTCTGTATGCTTTCAACAACTGTGAGTGGATTTCATCGTCGTAGCTGTTGTGATTTTTTACCCTAGATGGGAGAAATTATCAACGGTTTTAAAGTTGTAGTCTCATTTCTTTATCCTTCCCCTTTGACCAGTGCGGTTTGATGTCTTTGGTTGGTTGGTTTTTGGTGCTGATATTGCCATCACATATTTTGTCTTGCTCTCATTGATGTGCAGCCCAAGATCTCGTGCCACCTGCTAGATTTTAATGAAGGCAGCTTGCACGTCTCGGCCGTTCTTATCACGAAGTCGATATGGTAGCATAAACCAGTAGTTTGGTGAACTTAAAGAGGATCGTATCCCTACCATTTACCTCAGGATCGCGGATCACTTTTTGCAGGGTCAGGTTAAAGAGGACGCATAATAGGGTATCTTTTTGTCCTAGACCGTTATTGATGTCGAATGGTCTCTTATCTAGCTTCACACATTGGTCAGGGTCAGCCTAGTCAGTCTTATTAATTTCATCGGGATACCGAATTCTCTCCTGGCCGTGTACAGTTTTACTCTGCCTATGCTATCTTAGGCGGCTTTAAAGTCGATGAAAGGATGGTGAAATTGATGTCCATATTCCAAAAGTTTTTCCGTCACTTGCCGAAAATCTGATCTGTTGTTGATTTGTCTGAAATGAAGCCTGCTTGGTATGGGTCGATAATGTTCTGGGCCTATGGGGCTATCCGACCTAGCAAGATAGCAAAGAATATCTTATAGATGGTGCTCAGCAACGTGATACCTCTATAATTGCTGCACTGTGTGATATCTCCCTTTTTATATATGGGACAGATAATGCCTATTTGCCAGTCGTCAGGCATTGATTCGCTGTCCGATACTTTGAGCGTAAGTTAATGAACCGCTTGATGTACTTGGTCGCCACCATATTAAACCAATTCGCTGTAATTCCATTCCCGCAATATTCGAAATAAATTTCGAATGCTGAATTTCGTGGCTGTACCACTAGGCGCGGTAACGTCCAGAGAAATTGGACGCAAAGAAGCGGAATCTCCGGCGGAAAGTGGGGATAAACTGGAAACCCCGGTTAGATCCACACTGGACGCACCAAACTCTTCTGTCAACGGTAATGCGCGCAAGAAGCATAAGACCAACACATCTGTGTGGCCAATGCTTTATTGTGGTCCGCACCAGGACTTACATCCACGCGTCTCGCGGGGATTAAGACCGGTGTGCCGGGAAGTGATCAAAGCAACGAGAGAGATATCAATGAGGTTGGTCCCTCCCATAGGAATACGGACACGAAAGCGGAAAGGAAGAGCATGTACGCGCAAGCTACAGCCTCTGTTCTGACTGCTCCCGTGGGAGTTTCCTCCAAGCATAGCAAAATGACAGAGGGACAATTTACGATCCTCCGGGAATGCCTGTGGAAAAAAATGCTGAAGCCTGGAATGAAGCCACGATTTAACAATCAATGTTTTGGCGATGGGCTTTTCCATTTGGAGTGCACTGACGAGGCTGCCTTAAAGTGGCTCCAGCAGGCAATCCCGGCTTTAAGTTCCGGCGGTCGGCTCAAGTTCACTATCGTGAGCACTGAGCTACGCAGGACAGAACATGTCGGATGTTGGTTACCGGGCCCTCGAAGGAAGGCAGAGGACATCATCCGTATGCTGGGTGAATAGAACCCGGTCATGGACTTTGGACACTGGGGGGTAAAGTTCATGAATGCCAGGAAGGACAAATCTACAAACGTGGAAGGTTTCAACTTGGTATTCGAACTGGCCCAAAAGAGTCTGAATGTGCTCAGGGGAAGTCACCATATGGTGCTCCATTTTTTCCTAGATAATCATATCAGGAAACTGTAGAGCATCATCTCCATTTTGAGAGCGAAGTGCAATGATGATCTTCGACTCACACAATATAGGGCAAATTGCACCATCTTCGGTGCGCTCTCCCACAATGGAGCTGCGCGCGGAGGATAATGAATACAGGAGCGGAACGCCCGTATGGAGGCTCGCATTGGTGAAGGGACTACAGAGTGAATCCTACCTACTAGTAACTTCTCCTGGACCTTCCAAAGAACAGGCGGAAGAAAGGGAAGCCAGAGACCTGAACGGAACTGACTTGATGGCAGTTCGAGTGATCGAATCTATGCAAACCGGACACCGCAAACCAATTAAGGCGCTAAGTGGAAAACGGACGAATGCTCTGCGGGATGAGATGAGATTTTTCATGGATGAGGACATGGGAACTGCGGTATCTCGAGTTCTGGCTTTTCTTGGAGAAATCAGACACGAGGGAATCGAGCCTCTGGCGGTACGGTGTGAGGGAAACCCCATCACACGTGGACTGCCGCATACGCTTCTAACTGTTTTCCATAACACAAAAGACTAATTTTATGTCGAAAAAAATAAAGATCGGTCAAATCAAGCTGCAGCATGCCAAAGCTCCCTTCTGGTGGCAGCGAGAATGACAAAGCTACAGGATACATCTTTACATCATTCTGGTGCAAGAGCCGTGGGTTCGATTTGACAGAGTCTGTGGCATTGGATCAGTAAAGGGAGCTAGGATCTTCTACGGCGAAAGCTTGCGTCCTGATGTCAAGACGGTTAGAGGCAACCATGCTGAGACAGTACTGTTCCCAGCAATTAGCTACGGTCATCTTACAATACCAGATAAATGACGAGAGGGAAACATCATAGCTGCCTCCACTTATTTACCCTATGATTCTTTGTATCCTCACTCACACAAGAGCTTAAGGATCTGATGGCGTATGCAGAATCAAGTGTTCTGGAACTCTTAATAGGTTGCGATGCGAATGCTCAACATATTTGTTGGAGCAGTAGCAAATTCAATCCAAGAGGAGAGAAGCTCATCACTTCAGCCGCAGGTCTTATGACTGCAAACGTAGGGTGCGCCCCTACGTTCGTGAGAATTAGCGAGTGCTAGACCAGGTCTCACTGTCAGATCACCAATACTTAGAAATAAATCTGACTATTGGGGGCGAACAGTCTGCAGTACAAAGACGGAACCCTAGCAAAATGCATTGGACAAAATTCAATGAACATCTTGCCAATAAAGTTCAGTTCCCTAGGCGACTGAGGACTCCTTTGACGCTGGAAGATGAATTTAAAACTCTGAACTTTATTTTTAGAGTTTCTATGAAGAGGCTTGTCCTATTTCCCGAGGCCAAAGCGGTAAAACGGTTCCTAGGTGGAACTGGGAACTGCAGAAACTCAGGAAACCAACTAAACGAGTTCTGAACCGTACTTACAAAAGTATAATAATAAGAACGAAGACTGGTTAAATTTCAGGAACTCACAACGTGAATATAAGAGTCCCGTTAGGTATTCGAAACGAGACTCATTCAGAGCAATACTGTGAGAAACTGGAAAGCGAAAGAGAGACTTCACGGCTGTGCAGAATCCTTATAAAGGATGAGTCGACCAAGTTGGACTCTTAGAAAACCCGACGGTACTCTCACGAGCTCCAGACCGGATTCAGTACAGACCCTCCTGAAAGTACACCACCCGTGAGAACCCAAGAAATGCAAGGGGAACTGGAAGACGGCGAAAGCGGTTGTTACCCAAGAAAAGGTGAGAGCTCCCATACTGTCCTTTGAACATTTCAAAGCACCTGCCATGGATGGCATCTATCCGGCAATGCTAAAGGAGGGTATGGGGCACTTAGAGCGACCTCTAAGAAATATTTTTCGAGGATGTCTTCTTCTGGGTTACGTGCCTTCCTCTTGGCGAAAGGTTAAGGTAGTCTTGATACCGCAACCTTGGAAGATGACTTCTAATCCAAAGAACTTCAGACAGATCAGCTTGACTTCATTCTTGCTGAAAGGTTTGGAGTAACTGTTGGAGCGTCACATTCATGGAAATACACTTAGGTCCTCCTTAATGAAAACCAACATGCTTACCAGCGTGGAAACTCCTGTAAGTTTGCTCTTCACCCTTCTTTCACAAAGATGGTGAGTGCGCGATGGGGGTGTTCGTAAAGATTTAAGGGGCTTTTGACTGTGCCCGTTTTCAAAAACTTTATGCTGCCGCCAGAGCACATGATGTTGATGATGCTTTAATTAAGTGGACCCATGCTATGCTAACGCAGAGGTTATTGTCCGCTGAGGTGGGTGTCGATCGCTACCTGACTGCAGAAGCACCAAAGGGCTTCCCCCTAGGAGGTGTACTTTCATGTGGTAATGTGGATATACATAGCCATCATTAGGCCGATGTTCGTATATGCATCGGTAGTGTGGTGAGTTAAGGTGAGACAAAAAGGTTTTCTCAATTTGCAGAAAGGAAAGAACGGATGTGGGGGCACAGGACATTGGAAGAGTTACTGGGAGGACTGAATCCAGTTCTTACAATGCCTTCCGATTCTCGTGTCCCCCTACATCTGTTTGGTAGAAGATATGAAGTTACCCTGAACCGTAGAGAGGAATGGGAAGACCCAGAGGAATGCGTGGCGGGATATACGGAAGTCTTCTACACCGATGGCTCAAAAACAGAAGAGGGTTCTGGAGCCGGAGTCTACCTCTCGAATAAAAACGAGAAGTGGGCTTTTCCTTTGGGACAATATGTAACGGTTTTTCAAGCCGAAGTTTATGCGATCCTAAGGACGGCGGAGGATTGACAAGCGGTTGAAGGGCAGGCGCATCGCAACCCGCAGTGACAGCCAAGCTGCACTGAGGGCGTTGAGTGGTCGTTTGATCACCTTGAAAATCGTTCAGGAATGCAGAAAGCGTAGATTCAATTCGGTGGAACTACTCTGGGTACCTGGTCACTGTGACGTAGAGGGAAATTAACTCTCGGATGCTTTAGCGAAAGAGAGGTCAATCTTCCCTATGCCGGGACCGGAACCAGCAATTGGAATATCAGTAGCATTGGCAATGATAGGTGGCAGAGTCTAAATGCTACCGTACCGCAAAGTTGATCATGTCGAAAAGCAGGGGGACTTGCAGGTGTGTTGTGGACATTCTGACATGCCATAATTTACTAGTTGGGCATATGTTCAGAATAGGAATTAATCAAGATGATACGTGTCCCTCCTGTAATGAGGAAGCGGAACCCACACCCCACACTTTCTAGGCACATTTTTTCATTCATATATGGATAAAAACACAAAATATTTCTTCATATTCTTTTCAAACTACAAGAAATACGTACACATTCCTCAGCGCTCAGAAGCTTCAGCCTCTCCCCCACCGCACACACACACACACACAAGCCTTAACAAATCGAAATACCGGAAGGTGGTGCTTCGAATATAAAGGTTTTGTGTGCATCTTATGTGAGAAACTTTCTAGGCACATTTTTTCATTCATATATGGATAAAAACACAAAGTATTCCTTCATATTCTTTTCAAACTACAAGAAATACGTACATATTCCAAACGTAGATATTATCTTCATCCTAAATAAACAAACGATGCCTATACCGGATACTATACTTATATATCATCATCACCAACGGCGCAACAACCGGTATCCGGTCTAGGCCCGCCTTAATAAGCAACTCCAGACATCCCGGTTTTGCGTCGAGGTCCACCAATTCGATATCCTTAAAAGCTGTCTGGCCTCCTGACCTGCGCCATCGCTCCATCTTAGGCAGGGTCTGCTTCGTCTTCTTTTTCTACCATAGATATTGCCCCAAGGCAATATCCATACGGTAACCTATTGAGCTGGATTTTATCCACATTTTGGATTTTGGATTTTGGAGCTGATGTTGCCATCATATATTTTGTCTTGCTCTCATTAATGTGCAGCCCAAGATCTCGCGCCACCTGCTCGATATTAATGAAGGCAGCTTGCGCGTCTCGGCCGTTCTTATCACGATGTCGACATCGGTAGCATAGGCCAATAGTTTGGTGGACTTAAAAGGGATCGTATCCCTCCAATTTACCTCAGCATCACGGATCACTTTTTGCAGGGTCAGGCTAAAGAAGACGCATTTTTTTTTTTTTTTTTTTTTTTTTTTTTTTTTTTTTTTTTTTTTGGAGTAGGGTAGGTGAATGCGTTTACGCACAGAGTGTTGGACTCCCGCAAAAGCACGCTGGCGGACTACCAACTAAACACCTCCCTGTCATCAGAGAACTAGCCTGGAACCGTTTGACACATTACTTCGGGCTAGCCCTCCCGCTCTCCCGGCTTTGGGAGCCTTCAAGTCAGGGAATTCCTTTCACCAACGGGAGGGGAGGGGAGGAAGGGAGTTGTTAGTTCAGGGAACCCCTTACCGTCCGATCCCTCTGCCGGTCGAGTTCAATCTTCTTCGTAGTAAGAAGAGCCCGAACATAATGCGCAATACGATTCCAGCTGCCAGCGCTCTTCAGCATCTCTCTGACAATGTTGTCTGGAGAGAGCTCCCCTGTGTCTGCATAAAGCTGCTGGCGGAGGCCATCCCACCTCTCGCAAGAGAAAAAGGTGTGCTCAGCGTCATCCGGCACTCTATTGCAGAACACACAATCAGGAGATCGCGCCTTCCCAACCCTGTGCAGGTAAGACTGAAAACCTCCATGCCCACTTAGAAGTTGGGTAAGGAAGTAATCAATCTCACCGTGCTTTCTGTTCAACCATGGGTCTACTTTGTCGATGAGCCGCGCAGTCCACTTGCCCCTTGGCTCATTTTGCCAAGAAACTTGCCACTCGTTAAGGGTGCGTTGACGTTCTTCACGGGCAACAACTTCTCTTAAGTTTTCGCCCTTACGGCGATAGATAGCTTTGCGCTCCTTGGCAAGGAGGGCAACGGGGATCACTCCCGCAATCACCATCACAGCCGGTTCGGAGACAGTGCGATAAGCAGACGCCACTCGCAAAGCTCCCCGCCTCTGCACTTGAGCTAGGCGTTTACGATGCACCTCCTTGTCAAGGGCATCAGCCCATACCTCCGCACCATAGAGAAGGACGGACTGCGTTGCTCCCATGAGGAGACGTCTCCTAGTTGATATAGGGCCGCCCACATTCGCCATTAGCCGACTCAAGGCCGCGACTCCTGTTGCAGCCCTGTCCGCGGCTGCTTTGATTTGCTCGAAGAAGCTCATCTTCGAGTCGAGCATTAAACCAAGGTATTTAACCGCTGGTTTTGACTCTATAGTCAACTCGCCGATCGATATGGGACGCAAGGTCGGGATTCTCCTTCTGGTCAGAATGACTACTTCGGTTTTCTCCAGCGCAAGGTTGAAACCGTGAGCAGTCATCCATCCGCTTACCCGTCGCATCAATATGCCAAGTCTGCTTTGCGCCTGTTCAACAGTGCGTCCGGCAACAAGTGCCGCAACGTCGTCTGCATAACCGACCAGGCGCGACTCTTCAGGCATATCGAGTCTCAGCAGACTATCGTAGGAAGCGTTCCAGAGGTCCGGCCCTAGGATGGATCCCTGCGCTACTCCCGACGTGATTTCCATCCTCCTCTGGCCCTCGCCGCATTATAGGACATCCTTTCGTCGTAGACAGTTGTTGCTGCTATTATTTGGCCTCGCACATTAGTCAGGGTCAGCCTAGTCAGATTTATCAATTTCGTCAAGATACCGAATTCTCTCATGGCCGTGTACAGTTTTACTCTGCCTATGCTATCATAGGCGGCTTTAAAGTCGATGAATAGATGGTGCAACTGGTGTCCATATTCTAACAGTTTTTCCATCGCTTGCCGCAGAGAGAAAATCGGACCTGCTGCTGATTTGCTGGAGTGAAGCCTCTTTGGTGTGGACCAATGATGTTCTGGGTGTATGGAGTAATTCGGCCTAGCAAGATAGTGGAGAATATCTTATAGATGGTACTCAGCAACGGGATACCTCTATAATTGCTGCACTGTGTGATATCTCCTTTTTATGTATGAGGCAGATAATGCCTCGTTGCCAATCGTCAGACATAGCTGTCCCATACCTTGAGGACAAGTTGATGAACCACTTGGTGTAATTCGTCGCCTCCATATTTAACCAATTCGGCTGTAATTCCATCAGCTTCTGGCGACTTATGATTTTTAAGCCGATGAATTGCACGAACTGTTTCGCCTATACTTGGTGGTGGCAATATTTGTCTGTCGTCTTCAGTTGGCGGGACCTCCGATGTTCTGGTTGTTCAGTAATTCATCAAAGAACTCAACCCATCGCTCTAATATGCCCATTCTGTCGGAAATAAGATTCCCCCTTTGCCTCGGCAGGATGAATATCGAGGTGTGTCAGGCTTCATCCTGCTGACTTGTTCGTAAAACTTCGGCGCCTGGTGATGTTGCTATCTGTACTTTTCGAATTCACAGACTTATCCGTTTTCCCAGGCTTCCTTTTTCCGTCTGTGAAGTCGTTCCTCTGCTCGCCGGAGTTCGTGATAAGTCTCTGCACGGGCCTGCGTTCTTTGAGAATGCAACATTACTTGGTATGCGGTATTCTTCC
This sequence comes from Hermetia illucens, assembly GCF_905115235.1. Classification (NCBI taxonomy): domain Eukaryota; kingdom Metazoa; phylum Arthropoda; class Insecta; order Diptera; family Stratiomyidae; genus Hermetia; species Hermetia illucens. Next base: position 127,980,856 of record NC_051849.1, on the reverse strand, counting down.
GTTCCGTAGCTAGCTTACATTTATCGTCAAACCAGCCGTTCCGACTCCTTTTGCGGCTAGAGCCAAGTATGTTTGTGGCCATATCAATGATAACGTTCTTCAGGTGGTTGTGAAGATCATTTGTTGATGCTTCATCTCTAGGACCTTTGTTGACTGCGGTTATTGCGGCATCAATTTGCCTCTTATAGGTGTTGTGGAAAGCTGTGTTGTGGATGGCTTCAGTTTTAACTCTCACCTCATTATCAGAGGGGATTCTGGGTGGTGTTGTTATTCGAGCTCATATAAAGTACGTATTTTGAATACTGCTTGTTCTATGTACCAATATATCTATCTGGATTAGGCACTGCCCCCAAACCTTCATTTACATATACATATAAATTCATACATATGTCTGTCTCGAGTAATCGATATGATATATAAATGATTAAAAAACTAAAACGAAATGTTTCCCTGCGACCTGCCATTCATGTGAGCCCAGCTTGTTTTGGTATTGAGGAATTTATACGGTACGATGACGTCATATGCGTTTTAGAATGCACGAAAATCGCACAAAATGTGAAGGTTTCACTTTGTAAATAATCGTCTGATCTCCTTCAAAGTTATGCCTAATATTCGTTTTAGAAATGATGGGGTCCTAAGTCCGCATCAACTTAATGCTGGACCGGACCAAATGGGAAGCAACTTACTCCCTCTTTCCTGGTCCACGGACCCCTCGCTTAGGGCTTGCACCCAAACTTCTCAAAAAAGTGAAGCGATGGCGGCTTTACGGTTTCTTACCAGGGCAGAGGCAAATCGTCAGACGCTGCCTCACCTCTGCCCTGAGAGTGTTGAGTGCTCCTTTATATAATTCGTAGAACACGACATGACTACAAATTATATTGAGCGCAAATCTGACTTATTGACCAGAGCTTGGCCAGAGCTGAAATATTCGTTTTAGGAATGATGGGGTCCTAAGTCCGCATCAACTTAATGCTGGACCGGACCGTAAAGCCGCCATCGCTTCACTTCGTGTTCTACGAATTATGTAAAGGAGCACTCAACATCTGCGAGCCGCTACGGTCACGCTGCTCCCAGGGCAGAGGTGAGGCAGCGTCTGACGATTTGCCTCTGCCCTGGTAAGAAACCGTAAAGCCGCCATCGCTTCACTTTTTTGTTATGCCTAATGTTCTTCCTTATGCAAGTGTTACAAGTGTAGTTCTAGTATGAATTTAAGGGACAGTTCAAAAATATGCTAATATTACTATTGACTTGATTTGTGTACATTTTGGAACGGGATGTATTTTAAGGGCTAGATTTATGTAAAACAAAACCTTATTAAAATCGGTTTATTGTTGGTCTTTCTACCCATCTCTCTGTCTATCACACGCGCTTTTCTTGGAGGCGGTCATAGCGATTGATACCAAATTTGGTGGAAAGGTGGGTACTATGAACGCTCATGCATACAGAGGGTGATATCATTCTACGACGATTTTGAGGGGGGGGGGGGATCCCCATACATGCAAAAGGGTGGTGTAATTTTTTTTTCACCGAATAGTCATGTGGGATATTAAATGAAATGATTTTAATATTGATATTTGTTGCAAATGCGGGGGGCCGAAGTGATAATTTTTTTGAAGGACTCGTTCTCAGAAACTACCCAACTAATCTTTGGGGCAAATAGTAAAATCACAGCAAATAATTGGTTCTCCTCAATTGAACTAGTAAACTCATTGAAAAATGAGATGTTGACTTACGTTGGAACCCTAAAAAAAGAAAAAAGGTTGCCCGTGCATCATAACGGGGATTTAGATGTTGGTATTAGGAAGCCGTGAATAATAGTACATTATAATTTCACCAAAGGAGGGGTTGACTCAATCGATGAAAAATGCTCTGTCTATTCAAGTAGTAGGAAGACCATGATAGTATTTTTCAGGTTTGTAAATATTGCTTCAGTAAACTCTTTCATTATTCATCAGTCCTTCCGGGGTAATCCTGAATTGACAAGATACATGCAGTTGATTAAGCGTCAGTTAGAACAAAGATTTAGGAATTCTCATATAAATCGCGGTAAGAATGAGCATATGACGTGCTCCGAATATACGACAAGAATTTGATTGGGGTGAAACAGAAAAACTTGGAAGAAGAAAAACTTGTCTTTTACGTCCTCCAAAAAAGGAGAAGAACTACTTATTTTTGCATAGAATGCAGATGTTCAGTATGTTTAGAATGCAGAGATGTGCAAGGAGTGTTTTACTCGCCCAAAAACAAGTTCACCACATATTCTCCGTTATTTGTTTCATTATTTTTAAATTATCTTCTAACGTGGTTAACAGAAAATATTTCAAGCATATACAAATTCAAAACCAGTCGTCAACGCAAATAAATAGGCGTCTGATAGACGTCACGTCTGTAGTTGCGGGTTAAACAGTGGTCCTTTCTCTGTTTTGGCCACTTCATTGATTGAGCTTTTGTTTCCGGGTTAAAGTATGGTATCCACGTTTCATCCGTTCGTTGCCAAAAACCGTCGACATAACGAGCTAACAGCTCCTAAACTTGTCGAGTTTCTGCTCCGGCCACAACAGCTGTGGCGCAGAACGGACTAATACTCCCAAATATTCGTGTAGAATCCCATAAACAGCACAAACCACGAATAGTTTTCTTTTGCCGTCCTTCAGAAGATTCTCCTCGGCATGTCATGTCATTTAAAGCAAAGTTAGGCAGTTCACTACCGGATCGTCTTCCAGAGGTGTTCTGCCTGCTTTAAATCGATTAACCCAAGGATAAATGTTCCTTTTGGATTCTGCAGACCCTCCAAATGTTCTGTGTAATTGTTGAACGACTTCAGAATAATAGTAATGGCACTTAAAAACCCGTCTGTATTCCACTACCAACTAAACCATACTGGTCGGCATTGGCCAACATGCCTAGGACAATCTGTCTCTACTCCAAAGCATTAGTCATTAGCCCAGTGTTATACAGCTAGATCGCAATTTCCACTTCCACTTTGGAAACACCCTTGGTATATTCCGCACATATCTATCGCGATATTGATCATAGTAGGCCTAACTTAGTTCTGTTTTTGAAAGAAGATATAGAGTAATTCATTATCAAGGTAGCCGTACAGGTGGACTGCATACTGTTGAAAACGCAACTTTTGTTTTAACTCGAAAAGTACTGTACGGTAATAGTGTGGCCTACTGGGCTCTGTTTTTAATCTGTATGGTGTATTGTCTTGAATATGCCTTGGAGGAACCAAATTTAAAGACAGGAATTGCTAATTATAACCATATATTCCAAATTCAACTTCTAATAGCTATATCACACTTTTGTTTTAATATCGCGGCTTTTACTGAGCTTTAATAATTTATTTTATTATAATGTATTATACTTACCATATGCTTTTTTTCTGTTCTCTAGCCACCCCTCCGGCCGGCGGGCGAGACATCAGTCCTCCTTCTTTTCGGTAAAACTCCTTCTTGACTTGTCACAGCCGATTCACTCGGAAACGGCTGAACCGATTGTCACGAAATTTGGTGAAAACATGTGATCTATGTGTTTACATGCAGGGAGTGGAGCCCTTTTTGTGTTGAATTTGAAGGGGGGCTTCCATACATGCGAAATGGAGGTATAAACTTTTTTCACAGAATATAGCCATGTGGGGTACCAAATGAAAGGCCACGATTATTACTTTTCGAAACTGATCTTATTGGATGAAACGTAGGGGAGTGAGGGTTCAAAATGTGTGCCCAAAAAGTGAAGCAGGCCTCGTTCTCAGAACATACCCAACCGGAAAATCTGAAAAAAATCGTAGTGTTCCTACAAAATCTAGACCTCTAAATACATCCCGTTTCGATATCTCTACAAACAAAGTTAATAATATTATGTTACCATATTTTGGAAATTTGCAGAAAAACCCCCCTCAAATTCATCCTAGGAATGCAAAATGAAGTATCAGGATAGGCGATGGTTTATGACATATCTGGAGGCGCCAACCTGGGCACCATTATGGATTCGCCACCACCGCTGCATCCAATGGCCGCGGAAAACAGCTAACGGCCTGACATAACTTGGAGGAAAAAATTCAAGTAAGACTGAAGCCTCGACCGCCGACCAGAGAGGTGGCAGGGAACAGAAAAAAACCCCTTTGCCCCGTTCACAAGCGGGGTCGGCTCGTCGTGATCGTTTCCGCCATTTGGCTCTATCGAATGCCTGATCGGGGTGCAATCTCGAGGCTTTTAAATTCCCATCCAGCGTATCAAGCCACCGTTGTTTAGGCCTGCTTTTTGGTTGTTTACCATCGACTTCGATGTTCAGACTAATCTTGGCAAGTAAATTCTCTCTCATTAGCACGAATTGCGTGACCATCTCATCGAAAACGCCTCTCTCGCAACCTTTCCACGATCGGCGCAACCTCATAATGATATCTTTATTTCGGATGTGATCAAAACGTGTCACGCCACTAGTCCAACGTAACATCTTCGTCTCCATTACAGCAAGACGCCGTTCATTGTCTTTTATAGTCGGCCAATACTTAGAACCATAGAGAGCGGCAGGACGGACGACATTGCGGTAAATTTTATATTTTGGATATTCGTTAATACGTCGATCACAAAGAACACCAGTTGTGGAGCGCCATTGCATCCAAATTCCATTGGCTGATAGCGTTGACCCAAGGTGTTTAAATAGGTCAGTTCTGGCAGATCACTGCCGCTGACAGTGATTGTGCCTGATTCATGAGGAACGGTCGCCAAAAATTGAGTTTTGTTTAGATTTAATCTGAGAACGTGTTGCATGAGGCGATCATTCCATTTTTGGACAAGTTGTTCGAGATCATTTTTGCTATCAGATGCTAGGAAAACATCATCTGCATAAAGAAGTGTGTAGGACGCTGGACGTTGGATATCCCGTGTGACGGTGTCCATAACAAGAACAAAGAGGAGTGGTGAGAGGGCGCTTCCTTGATGAATACCAACAGAACATTACTTTTCGGATCGTGGTAGAGCAATTGAACCCAGCGCACGAGTTCTTCTGGCACGAAGTGTTGTCGTAAAGAAAACCAAATAAGTCCGTGTGGCACACGGTCAAACGCTTTCTCTGGATGCAGAAATATAATGTAAAGGGGCGATGCTTCTCACTATGTTTCTCCATGAGTAACCGCGCAATGTGTATTGCGTTAGTAGTTCCGCAGTTTTTGATAAATCCGACTTGATTCACGGTTATTTCAACGATTTCGCTAATACGGTTTCAAGAATGCGTTCAAATATCTTCATGGTATGGGAAAGTAACCGGATCGGACGGTAATTTTAACATTCTGCTAGACTACCTTTCTTCTTCATATTGGAACAGTGGTACTTTCTTGCCAGTCAGATGGTGTTCTTCCTTGCTGAATAACCCAATTAAATAATTCACTGAGCCAAAGTGATGGGTTCCAGCTCCTCGCTTTCCAGACCTCAGATGCGATGTTTTCAGGTCCTGTTGGCTTTCCCCGATTTCATTCGTTTTATTGCATCCTCGACTGAGATCAGGGAAAGAGATAAATAGAGTATAGTTGAAGTTATTCTACTATGCTAAATCCTACCTGATCTCTCTTGGTGACAGGCCCCGCGACAGGTCGACCAAGAAAATGCATAGAATGTCGTTACAAACATGATGATCGGATTAAGTCACAGGCCTCAGAGAAATGCTAGGGCGTCAACCTCAGTCGACGCGGCAGGACGGGCCCCGGTCCTGTCGAGAAATGGGCAAGGGTTCTTGACGCGGGATGAAAAAGAGAAATCTTGGTACTGGTGGCTGCGGGATGCCGGTTAGCGGTGGCCGTGCTCAGTCCTGCCATTTGTTTCTTGGTGGGGCTTTGTAAATATGTATACATTGAACGGGTGCTGATTTTGTCTCCAGTTGTAACTTATAAATACATACGTTATTATTCTTTGTTTTTTTTGTATGGATGTTATTTTAAAAACAAGTCGGAATACCGGAAGCTCGCGCTTCGGATATAAAGGTTTTGTGTTCATCTTATGTAAGAAATTTCAACGCACATTTTTCTATCCGTGTATAACTACAAATCCAACATACTCCTTCATATTTTTCCAAACTACGAGACATACGTACATATTACAGTCATAGATATTACGCTCACCCTAAACAAACAAACTGCCTATTTCCGAATATTGTACACATATAGGCACGTATATAAATTGATCGTACCCATATTTCCGATTTACTTCTTATATCTATTTGAATTAGGCACTACCCGCAAAGTTCATTAGCACGCATATATTATATACCTACATGCACACATGTCTGGCTGGCAAATAACTAAAAAAGCTAAAACAAAATAATTCTCTGAGACCCAATTCATAAGAACTTATTTCGGTGTGGTATCCACATGATGACGTCATGCAGGTTGTAGAGTGCTCGAAATTCACAAAAAATTGTAAAGTTTTACCCCCTATAACTTTGTTAATAATAATTGGATTTTCTTCAAACTTGACCAAATTGTGCATTATGTTCTTCGCTACATGCATGCCACTTCTGGGATGAACATGAGGGGGGTGCCGGGTAAATTTCTAAAATGTGGAAATATACTATTATTAACTTTATTTGTGCAGATGTCGGAACCGGATATATTTTGAGGCCTAGATTTCGTAGAGATGCACCACTGTGATTTTTTTCAGATTTTTCGGTTGGATAGGTTCTGAGAACGAGACCTGTTACACTTTTTGGGGGTCATATTTTGAGCGCTCACTCCTCCATGTTTCACCCAATATCAAATATTGCACCAGTTTCGAAAAGTACTAATTGAGACCTTTCATTTGATACCCCACATGGCTACATTCTGTGAAAAAAAAATTTGCACCCTCCATTCACATGTATGGGGAGCCCCCCCTTAAACTTAACACAAGAAGGCGCCACTTACTGCATGTAAAGGGATCACCAGATTACATACTCTCACCTATTTTCGTAACAATCGGTCCAGCCGTTTCCGAATAAATCGGGTGTGACAGACAGACAGACAGACAGACAGACAGACAGACAGACAGACAGACAGACAGACGGACAGACGGACAGACAGACACCGTCTCGATTCTAATAAGGTTTTGTTTCACACAAAACCTTAAAAAAGAAAAAATGTGTAATATAAAATCTATAATTATGATAGTTTTAAGAACAATAATTTAAGTTAAAAGTGTCTTTTGAAGCGATTAAATAATTATTATTACTTTTTATATTTCTTTATTTGCCACTAAGGCCAAGTGAATTCTGTCGGGTTTTTGACCATTTCCCGACAACTTATTGTAAAATTAGATTTTCATTTCTTACTGTTTCTCTTCTCTGTCTGTAAATCGTTATTCAAAAATTTTGAGAGCCCACAGTGGCCATTAGATTTAAGTTATTTTTGTTATTTTAAAAGATTGTTTTTTATTGTTCATTTTTCCAATCCATATACTATTGTTACCTATTTCTTAAAAATAAAAATGATTTAAAAAAAAAAAAAAAAAAAAAAAAATGGACGGCGTCAGGACGTAAGCAAGTTAGTCCGCACACAACGAACAAAACAAATACGTGTCTGCACGCTAAATGTTGGTACCCTAACTGGAAAGACCGAGGAACTCGCAAGAGCCCTTCGGAAAAGGTACATTGACATCTGCGCTCTGCAAGAAACCCGATGGGTCTGGTTCCAAAAGCTGCGACATTGAACGCGAACGCAGTAAAAATGGCTACAAACTTCTCTATTTTGGTAACCCACACACTCAATATGGTGTTGGCATTGCCATCTCAGAGGGTTTCCGTGATGCCATTAAAGAAGTCGAACGATTTGATGATCGGCTGATGAAGCTCACCATTATATCAGCTGATCGCACTATTCACTTCTTCACCGCGTATGCACCACAGACAGGCCGACCAGATGCCGAGAAAGATGCCTTCTGGCAACTTCTCGATGAAAAGACTTGTCACGTGCCTGCTGACGATTACATAATCATTGCCGGCGACCTTAATGGTCATGTGGGTGAAAAAGCAGACGGTAACAGGTGCCATCGGGGAAAGGGGTTTGGAGCGCGCAATGAAGGTGGCGAGCGTATAATCGATTTTGCGGACACCCATGACCTTGTACTTATGAATACATGGTTCATCAAACGATTGTCTCATCTTCCCACATTTTATAGTGGAAACAATAAAACGCAAATCGACTATATTCTCATAAGACGTCAACATTTTACCACTGTCACTGATTGCAAAGTCGTTCCCTATGAGACCATCGCACCTCAACATCGGCCGTTGATTGCTGTCCTGCGAATTAAGCCACCGATAAAACGGCGTGAGGAACGCACCGGCCCGCCGCGCATTAAATGGTGGCGATTTGGTGAGAAGAATGAAGAAACGGTCTCACTCATACGATTGCCAACCATTACGAATGTGGAAGAATCATGGAACCAAATGAAAGACACGATCCACAAAGCGGCCTCTGCAACCCTCGGGGTCATCAAGCCGGGTAAGCGGTACATCAACCGAGAAACTTGGCTTTGGAATGATGATGTTGAAATGAAGGTCCGTGAAAAGAAACGCCTCTACCACAAATTTCTCGACGATAAAGCGCCTGCTAATTGGCAAATTTATAAGAATGCCAACCGGGAAGCAAAGAAAGCGGTCGCTGCCACCCGAGCGAACCATTTCAAAAATCTTTACGATAAACTGGACACTCGGGATGGCGAGAGAGATCTGTATCGACTTGCTAAAAGCCGTGATGAACGCACACAGGATATCGAACACTTCTGTTGTGTTAATGGCAAGAACGGTACTTTGCTTACCAACCGTCGAGCCGCAACGGATAGATGGTGAGAATATTTCGAGCAGATTTCAACTGAAGAATTTGCTCATCCTCCACTTCCACAATCATTGCCGACATTTGGAGCAGTTCCACCAGTCAGCGCAACTGAAGTCGAGGAGGCAATAAAACAAATGAAATCGGGGAAAGCAACAGGACCTGATGACATCGCATCTGAGCTCTGGAAAGCGAAGAGCTGGGACCCAACACTGTGGCTCAGTGAATTCTTTAACCGGGTTATTCAGGAAGGAAGAACACCATCTGACTGGCAAGAAAGTACCACTGTTCCAATATGGAAAAAGAAAGGTAGTCCAGCAGAATGTTCAAATTACCGTCCGATCCGGTTACTTTCCCATACCATGAAGACTTTTGAACGCATTCTTGACAACCGTATTCGCGAAATCGTTGAAACAACCGTGAATCAAGCCGGATTTGTCAAGAACTGCGGAACTACTGACGCAATACACATTGCGCGGTTACTCATGGAGAAACACCGTGAGAAGCATCGCCCTCTTTACATTGCCTTTCTGGATCTAGAGAAAGCGTTTGACCGTGTACCACACGAACTCATCTGGTATGCTTTACGACAACACTTCGTGCCAGAAGAACTCGTGCGCTGAGTTCAATTGGTCTACCACGATCCGAAAAGTAAAGTTCGAAGTATGGCGGGAGTATCAAAACCGCTTCGTGTCTCTGTTGGAGTTCATCAAGGAAGTGCCCTCTCACCACTCCTCTTTGTCCTTGTTATGGACACCGTCACGCGGGATATCCAACGTCCAGCGCCCTACACACTGCTTTATGCAGATGATGTTTTCCTAGCATCTGATAGCAAAAATGATCTCGAGCAACTTGTTCAAAAATGGAATAATCGCCTCATGCAACACGGTCTCAGATTGAATTTAAACAAAACTGAATTTTCGACGACCGATCCCCATGAAACAGGCACAATCACTGTCAGCGGCAGTGATCTGCCTAGAACTGAGCGATTTAAATACCTCGGGTCAACGCTATCAGCCAATAGAGAGCTGCGTTATGAAATTGCTTCACGCATTAACGCAACCTGGATGAAGTGGCGTTCCACAACTGGTGTCCTTTGTGATCGACGTATCAACGAACGTCTCAAATGTAAAATTTACCGCAATGTCGTCCGTCCAGTCGCTCTCTATGGTTCTGAGTGTTGGCCGACCATAAAAGACAATGAACGGCGTCTCGCGGTAATGGAGACGAAGATGCTACGTTGGACTAGTGGCGTCACACGTTTAGATCACATCCGAAATGAGGATATCCGCGATCGTTATGGGGTTGCACCGATCGTGGAAAAGTTACGAGAGAGGCGTCTTCGATGGTATGGTCACGCAATTCGTGCAAACGAGAATTCACTTGCAAAGATTGGTCTGAACATCGAAGTCGATGGTAAACGACCAAAAGGCAGACCTAAGCAACGGTGGCTTGATACGCTGGATGGGGATTTGAAAGCCTCGAGATTGCACCCAGATCAGGCATTCGATAGAGCTAAATGGCGAAGCCGATCACGACGAGCCGACCCCGCTTGTGAACGGGACAAAGGCTGAAGAAAAAGAAGATTGCCTCCTCGACTTCAGTTCCGCTGATAGGTGGAACTGCTTCAAATGTCGGCAATGAATGTAGAAGTGGAGCGTAAGCAAATTCTTCAGTTATTCTCGCCATCTATCCCTTACGGCTCGACGGTTGGTAAGCAAAGTACCATTATTGTCATTAACGCAACAGAAGTGTTCGATATCCTGTATACGTTCGTTACGACTTTTACCAAGTCGATACAGATCTCTCTCCCCATCTCTGGCTACCGCGAATTCATCTCCCATCAGCACCTATGGCTATAGGCAGGTGGACATGAGTTTCGAACTGCACCGAACGTTTTCGTGGTGTTTCATTCCTGCGGACACTATCATTCCCACATTAAGAGCAGACTTGCAAAACAGGACATAGATAAATCCCGCAATCTCGTTACATATTTCAGGGAAAATTTCTACCTGCCACTCTTTCGATAATTTTCGAGAACGTTCCAGACCACCGCAGGCGCGCACTCCTCCGAAAGTACAACATAACTACTAAAAGTAGTTTCTCCAAACCGATTAAGCACGATGTGCAGCACCATATCAACACCACCGGCTCTCCAATCTTCTCAAACGTGCTTCCGCTTTCACCCCAGAGACTTTCTGTTGTGAAACTCTGTCTTACGAAACTTGAACTTTTGTTTCGTTGCTTCCTCTTCAGAATCTGAGCACTTAGAACATCTGCAGTCCATTTTTCAACGTCTTCCTCAGGGGAGACTTGTCGTAAACGTTAAAAAATGCAGATTCCTCCAGAAACAGGTGAAATTTCTCGGCCACTTAGTAACCCGCGACGGTATCCAACCTGCGGTTCGCGTTTAGACAAACGCTCGACATATCGTCCCCTCGTTAACTTCCGCACTTGAGTGACATCAGCCAGTTTACTTCTGATATCCAACACATGTGTGGGAAAGGCAACGTCGTTGCTGACACTTTGTCTCGAATCTCGGACGTCATAGTCCCCAGCGCGGTTGATCATATGTAATCGCGGGGGCATAAGAAGACGACGCAGAGCTTCTGAGCCTGAAGATAAATTCCAAATACAAAGTCAAGGATTTTCCTACTTTCGGCTCAAACTGTTCTTGCGTACCCAAGTATCAGGACGACGAACCGGTTAGTCACCGAAAAATATTTCTGGTCGTCCATGAACAAGAACGTAAACTGTTGGGCCAGACTGTGTATCGCGTGCCAGAAGTGCAAGGTCACCAAGCACCTTCGAAAAAAAGTAAGTGTATTCCCTAGGTCAACCAAGCGCTTCCACACCATCCACACCATCTATCTCGACGACCCTTTCCGAAATTCGCACGGATTGAAGTATTGTCTCAGAATCATCGACAGGTTTACGCAGTGGACTGAAGCAATACCTCTGTCTGACATTACGGCGCCATCATGTGCCGAGGCCCTTTGCCCAGAGTGGATTCGACACTTTGGTGTTCCAGCCGTTATCGTCACGGACCACGGCATACAATTCGAAATTGCTCTTTTCGCGGAGTTAGGAAAGCTCCTTGGCTTCAAACGGCATAGGACTACTGCATAACATCCGCAGTTCAATGGTACGTTGGAACGTTGGCACCGGACAGTGAAGGCCGCGCTAATGGCTCACGACGATCCGTCGTGGTCGCGGTCCTTGCCTTTCGTCATCCTCGTCAGATGCGCCCGGTGACTCCCATCGCGATCGCGCGATCGGCTTGCTTCGCTGAAACCGTGCAGTTGGATGTGGCTGTGCATCGGAGGTGCGAACCTGGGCGCCATTATGGATTTGCCTCTACCGCTGCACTCAATGGCCGCGGGAGACAGCTGACGGCCTTCTTTCTTTTCACATTACCTCCGTGCTCCCCTATACGTCCAATGTGTGAATCTTATTCACATGCACTTTTTTGTGTTCATACAGGAGAATGATTAATTTTCGAAAGGCACCCCCGCTAGCTCAGCCACACGACTGCTGGATATAATGGAAGATTTGCACCCGTCAGTCTTCTCAGCCCCAGATCCGCGAGACCACCATTTAGGTATTGCTTCCGCTGGTGGGTCTTTACGCATTCATAATTCTGCTCCTTTCTTCCTTCAGCAAATCCTACTGTATTTTTACGATTACAGAGGAAACCGTAAATTAGTTCTCCTTCGAACTTAGCATCTTCGCAATTATGTTTTTCGAGCTCGAACTTTGGGCAGGAAACATCATTTCACATCTGGGTCATTCGGTATGCCACTGCATCTAAAGCAATTTGGTGAACCATCCAACGCAAAGCAATGCAGATGTTGCCTGTAGCAACTACCGTTAGTCTCTCCGTGTCTCCGCTCAAGTCACACCCTAATGCTGGGAATGAGCCTGTGCGTCCATCGACTATTCATAAACTCGACCTATCTTTATTGCCAGAGATCATTCGACGTTGACCTTGCCATATTTGTGCGTTATGTCGTCTCGCATGGTACAACACGCTCATTTCTTCCGCCCGAATGTCGACTGGGATCATGTCCGCCGCCACCTGTGCTGTCTCTTCTAAAAGGGCTGCAGAACTTCAAGGCCATGAGCCGATAAACTGAATTCATCTGCTTCCGTTTTTAAGAGTTTGCAAGCGCCTCCACCAGAATGGGTCGCACGACTCCAGCTGTGAGCAATCTCCGGCTTGCCAATATTCAGCCACATTTTTATAAATGCCGCGATGCCATTGGCTGCCTTTTGACATGCACACTCTAGGTGTTCCCTAAAGCTCAACTTGGCGTCAATCATCAGTCCCAAGTATTTGTTAACCGGCTTTGAAACTACCGGATGACTTCCAATTTCATAGTGTTCTTCTTTCTACGGTTTGTTATTTAAGCCGCCTTCGTTTTCTCGTCCGTGAATATCAGTCCGGCTCTTTCCAGCCAGGACTTTACTACCCTCAGTATTTCCATCGAATATGCCACATTTTCTGGATATTTTGCTATAACAACTGCAGACATGTCATCCGCAAAGCCTACAATCGCCGCTTCGGTCACGCTACTCCTAGGGCAGAGGTGAGGCAGCGTCTGACGATTTGCCTCTGGCCTGATAAGAAACCGTAAAGTCGTCATCGCCTGACATTTTTTTTCTACAATCGTAGCCTTCTCTGGGACTGAACCAGCAAGCACTTCATGTTTCACATTTCATAGTCGGAGACCGGAGTGTTAGGCACTTGTTTAAGTCGCATCACGTTGAGCCGTTTAGTCTGTCCTATGTAGGTTTTGTCACAATCGGTACAACTTATTTTGCCGCGTTTTTCCTCTTTTCTTTTCACTACTTCACCAGGCTGTCGTACGGAAAGTCGCCGTTCAAATCTCACCGAAGACAGTGGAATTTGTATCGTGATTTGATGTCGGATACTAGTCGACTCAGCTGTGGAAGAGTACCTGAGTCCAATCAGGGTAATAACCTCGGGCGAGCGCAATGCTGACCACATTGCCTCCTGTAATCCTGTGGTGTAATATTATGAAGTGAATGAAGTGCTCTAAGACACTTCAAGGCCTTGATCCAATTGAATTGTTGTGCCAACGATTATTTTATTATTTTCACTATTTCATTATTTTTTTATCATGATTTCTCAGTCAATGTTTTTATTTCATGGAACTTGTTGGATATTTGTATGCTTATCAATTATTCTATTTCATCTCTCCTGCTCGCCTGTTCAACCAATGTTGTATGTTCCTGCACCTGTTCCTCAGTTGTGTCAGGGATGCATTTTTTGTCCCTGACAAAATTTGAATAAGTGCAGAGCCTATGCACTAGTGAAGTATATGTCACCATTTTCTGTGCTCTAGTATGTGCCGAAGTCACTGTTATCGTTCTGGGATCCTGAAGGTTTCCTATATACTTCGAATTCGAGTATGCGCTTCTTGTTTATAATCCGCATGTACAATGCCTTAGTAAAATGGCTCATTTGATTGATGTATTTAATTACCGAACCATCCACAAAAACTTAAAAATCCAATTGATTTCGTCGTTGGCAAGTTAAGGTTTTTCTCATTTCTGCGTTTCCCCCCCTTCTTGATTCTGTATTTCCTTACTTCGTCAGCACAAGCCGAATATGGTATAATAATGTTTTTGCATATTACGTTGCCATGCATTATATCTACTATGTGATTCCTTTGAAATTCTAAACGTATACCACCCAATTTTTTAGAGATTGTAGCCTTAATTGAAGTATCCTAAAAGCAGCTAATGGTAGAAACTTTAATAACGCATAACCTAATGGCAAACGCCTCCCTAATTTTGAGAGACGAATTGCCCAAAAGGATTTTCCCTCCATTTTTACTCATACCTCAGCAAATAAGCTCCCACATTGACATCCTGTTAAATTCGATTACAGTACACAGCCACTCACTAGGAAAAACGTAGGAGCAATAACAAATGGCCAGAGAATAATTTGAATGCGTCCGATAGAGAGAAGCTCCGGCCCCTCATCGGCCACGAAATTCACCGTAGAAATCCTATTAGTAGTAAAATGATAAGAGACGAAAAGACCAATTTAAACATTATTTAAAGCAAAAGGCTCTTCTGCATTCCAAATCAGGCACGAGTAGATAAGAAGGCCGTCTGAAGGCGCGGCCAATGCTGCTGGCGCAGAAACAAGCACGAAAATGAAAGCGAAAGCGATGAAAGCCTATGCAAATTTATTCACATTTTATGGGCATGCCAATGCGGAGAGCCTTAAACCATATCAAAAGGGTGTGCAAAAGCTATCAAAAGTACACTTTGCGACAACTAATTACACGCAGCAAATTATACTGCATAATATCTACACTTGTGCACCAGAGGAAGACAATAAACTATGCTCACCGATCTATTTTCACAGAAACGGTTAAAGCTATTGACTTGAAATTTGCTTGAAATGTTGAAGTTGGGAATCTCCGCAAATGCAGTGAATAACATCATTCCACACTTAGTTGAAGGAGGATAACCGCACTTGCCAAAGCGTAGTCTACATTTTTTCACCGAACACAGCCACATTTGAGTTTCAAATAAAAGGTACAATAAACCACTTTATCTCGAAAAATACACACTACACACTACAAATGCCCCTTAAGGTCGTCATGAAACTATGAAGTTTTGCGACAATACAGGTCATATTATGGAGCACTATTCAGCTTTTTACGGAGTTATAATCGGTTAAAAAATTATCTTCCACGCCAAAAGCACTCTTTGAAGTAAAAAATACTCAATACAAATACACTGCTAGCGATAAACCGATACAACACCGAGATGATATTTTATTCTAGACATCCAACTACTACTACTACTTTTACGAATGTCCCAGAAATGAAAATGGTTACAGTCATTTGTGCATTGGCGGACAAAATGCATGACTTAAAGTTTATCGTATTTTTACGCGGTTCTTGTATCTGAACTTTCAATTTTGATTAACTTCCTATCAATTGTCATCCAAAAAGATTAAATTTTCTTCCTCAGACGTTGTCCCGTTCGCAAAGAGAGTCGGTTCATTTTGACCAGTTGCGCCATTTTCCTCTGTCAAAAACCTAATCACTTTACAAGCCTTTCCATCGAGAAGTTACTAGGAGACATTTTTCTCAGTACTGAATCGACCTGTTTGTGGGGCGTATGCGGTAAAGGAGCAAATCGTGCGATCAATTGATATAATGGCAAGTTTCATCAGTCATCAAATCACCTTACTTTTTTAATAGCATTACGGGAACCCCCTGAGACGTTTTGAGTGTGTGGGGTACCAAAATAGAGAAATTTATAACCATTTTTATCACGTTCGCGTTCTATCCCACAGCTTTTGGCACCTATGAATGGGCCTCTTGCCGAAGTGCTCTTGAGAAATCCTTGGCCTTTCTAGTGAGGGTACCAATATTTAGCGGGCAGACACGAATTTGTTTTAATAAAATAATAACCATTGGAGCAACAATCTATATTGGATCAGAGCCTTGAAGTGTGTTAGAACACTGCATTCAAGACTGTGACGGTACACTACAGTAAACGGTAGTAGGTAGGAGATTATTACCCTGATTGACTCAGGTACTCATTCATAACTGAGTCGATTGGTATTCGACACCAAACCACGACAACAAATACCTCTGTTTTGCTTGAACTAATTTACTCACATCCTGACCCCTTCCATGCGTCAAAAACCTTTACCCATTTCTCAACAGAACTGGGGCCTGCTATATCGACTGAGGTGAACGTCCTAGCATTTCTCCGGTGCTTTGAATTTCTTCTCATCATGATCATTATTATTTTCAACGACATTTAGTCCGATTTCTTTGTCGTTTTGAATCTTTTACTTACTAATATAATACATATACATAGGAACAGCATTGATGGTAATTTCCTGGAGTGTACTCACTAAGAGAATATTCAAAATTATCCGAGGACTGTAAAATTGATGCAAATTCCATACTAGACGGCTTTATTCATTTGGCAATTTCGTCGATTCGATAATGGTTATTTTAGGCGATGGGGGCGGAGTAGTATTGAAACCCTATTCTAGTGCGGAAGACTTTTGAACAAGCTTTTCATAACTTTTTCATGGGTAAGTCCCCGGCTTTACTTTTCGACATTACCCTTACATAGTTGGATTGCAACCACTCCTGTCCAAGGCGATATTGAATCCAGAGATAATTAAAATCCATCTTGAATTTTCAATGATTTCCAAAGAAGTTAGTAATATATTTTTTAAATAGAATTTTGTGATAGAACAACTGTGAAAGCGGGAATTTTACAGGCGGATAATATATTGAAAATGTATGATTAGTTGGCTCATTAATTAGAGCATAATGGAGTCAATGGATGATTCTTACTCTTAGTCAACCTAATCACGTTTAAACGTTTAAACCCCTCCTCCCCCCATCATAGTTTCTTCCGTTATTGAAATTGTGAAACTGAAACTTGATTAGAACCTCGATTTGTAATTACTACTAAATGAGTTTGTGTCACACACGGTCAAACCCTTTCTGTAGTTCCAGGAACGGAATGTAGAGGGGACGATCCTTTTCACGGTGTTTCTGTTTTCTGCTTTATGAGTAACTTCATAATCGGTATTGCGTCAGTAGCTGCATATTGAAGCTGAATCGTCATTGTAAACATTCTGCTTGGCTGACTCTGGTCCTCTATATTGGCACGGTCGTCGTTTCTTGCCATTTTTTATTGCTGCCACTGTCAACTGGGGAAGATGAGACAATCGGTTAATATGATAAATCACGTGTTGACAGGTACAATGTCGCAAAATCAACAATAAGCTCACCACTTTCATTGCATGGTCCTAACCACATGACAGCGGTTGACGTCTGTCTTTTTGCTCACATGACCATTAAAACCTTCTGCAATGACGGAATAGTCATCCGCAGCCATGTAGCAGGTGTTAATATATGGGTGCAACTTACCTTTTGATTGAGTACAACGCGATAACGACATCTGCGAGTCATCGTTCGCAGTTCCCTGAAATGCGCTTCAACGCTTTCCAGGACATCCCGTGATACCCGCACTCCTCTTCTATTCTTCTCCGCCCAGTACTCTTAGGAGAACCCACTTCCAGGCCATCTAAAGGTTACTACATGGTGTGGCCAACAACAGAATTGCCACCCCTTTTTAAGGTTTTGTGTGAAACAAAAACCATATACCGTCTGTCCTTCTGTCCGTCTGTCTGTCTTTTTTTTTTTTTTTTTTTTTTTGTTGAGGAGGTGGAAATCTTCAAAAAGACACTGGTCTGGACACACCAGCGTGTGGGATTTTTACCCACTAAAACCACCCCCGACTCCCTCCCTGCCCCGCGGAACCACCATAAGGTATTACATCACGGGGCGGAGTCAGCTCACTCTAGCTTTGTCACCTTTCTTCTATACGCGGCGCACGTGACCGCGCTTTTCTCCTTTCCTCTGCCTTTCGCAATTTATCTTGAATAGATGCGATCATGGAGTTGACCGCATCCCAATTCTCTTGATGTGCTAGCATTTTCGGTACCAGATTTTCTGGTACCAGCACCTCTCCTAGAGTCTCCTCCAGATTCCTCCTTTCTTCCACAAATCTCGGACAGTGGAAGAATACATGTTCTGGGTCCTCTGGGACTCCATTGCAATTTGGACAATCGGGTGAGGTCTCCAATTTAAACCTGTGAAGGTATTGGAGATATCCTCCGTGTCCCGTGAGAAACTGGGTGAGATTATAATTAATCTCACCGTGTCGTCTCTCCAACCACTCCTTGATGGCAGGAATGAGCCTGTGCGTCCACCGGCCCTTTCCCGAGCGTTCCCACCGCTCTTGCCATCTATTTATGGATCTCTCCCTCTCAGCGTTCTTCGTCCGCGATGAGGAAGAGGTTGGCTTTGCATTGTATATATTCGCCATCTCATCTGCCAAGATGTCAATGGGCATCATTCCAGAGATGACGAATGCTGCATCATCTGAGACAGTCCTGAAGGCAGAGCATACCCTCAGGGCTGTCCTCCTGTAGACTGAACTCAGTTTGGTAGCATTCCCTGACATCCACAACGCCTCCCTCCAAACTGGCGTCGCATAGAGCATGATCGAGGTCACCACCCTGGCTATAAGCAACCTAGAGGTATGCCGTGGCCCTCCCACGTTCGGCATCATCCTCGCCAGGGCCATACTAGCAGTGGATGATTTATCACAAACATACTGTAAGTGTTGCTTATAGCTGAGCTTCCTGTCTATCACCACCCCCAAGTATTTGATGGTCGGCTTGGAAGTGATGATATGATTCCCGATTCTAACACAGGCGTAATTTCTCTTCCGGCGCTTCGTGATGAGGACCGCTTCTGTTTTTTCCTCCGCAAGCGTCAAACCAGAGCTCTCCAACCAGCATTTGACAGCACTGATTGTCTCGCTTGAGTATAACTCAGCATCTTCAAGATGCTTTGCGACAACAACCAGTGCTATGTCGTCAGCGTAACCCACCACTGTGGCTTCCTCCGGAAGGGGAAGATTAAGTACATCGTTGTACATGATGTTCCACAGTAGTGGGCCCAATACGGAGCCCTGTGGGACACCGGCGGAAACAACGTACTCCTGCGGTCCGTCATCAGTGTCATACCATAGCCTCCTTTCAGTTAAGTAACTATCGACGATAGCAGCGAGATAGGCGGGAACACCAATCTTCGCTAGGGATTTGCGTATTAGATTCCAATTGGCCGAATTGAATGCATTTTTCACGTCCAGGGTTACTACCACGCAATATTCGCTGGTACTACCCTTTCCGTGAATTGCATCTTCGGCCAAGCCAGTAACCAATTTGATGGCATCAATGGTTGATCTGGCTTTGCGGAACCCATACTGCCGATCTGAAAGGCCGCCTTGGCCCTCAACAACCGGGAGTAATCTATTATAGATTACCCGCTCTAACATTTTCCCCACCGTGTCCAAAAGACATATGGGTCGGTATGACGATGGTTCACCTGGAGGTTTACCAGGCTTAGGCAGAAGTACCAACTTCTGTCGCTTCCAAGCCGCCGGAAATATTCCTTCGGACATGCACGCTTCAAACAGCTCAGCGAACATGTCCGGCCTGGATTTCACGGCAAGCTTAAGGGCCTTATTCGGCACTCCGTCCAGGCCCGGCGCTTTATTGTCTCCTATTCTGCTGCAGATCTCCAGCAGCTCGTCTCTGGTAACTGGAGGAATTGCCGTCACATTCAGAGGTGGTTGGAATATGTCGGTGCTCTCCTCTTGCTGGGGGAATAACCCCTGGATGATTTTCAGCAAGAGGGTCGGACACGTGATCTGCGGAGAGGAGCGGCCTCTGAATCGTCCCATCACTATTCTATAAGCACTCCCCCACGGGTTGATGTCCGCTTCTGAGCAGAGCTCCTTAAAGCATTTTGTCTTGCTTCGCTGGATGGCGAGCTTGAGGGTTTTGCGGGCTGCCTTATAGGCGCACTCTTTCTGCCCCTGATCGACTCTACCTACCGCCCTCTGAGCCGCTCTTCTGGCTCGGTGGCAGGCTGATCGAAGACCGGTCAGTTCATCATTCCACCAGTAGTTTGGTCTTCTACTGGGGAATGAGCACCTCCTAGGCATAGACGCGTCACATGCTTTAGCGATGCATTGAGCCAGATGGACGGCTCTTTCCGTAGAGGCGCCCGCTATATCAGCTTGATCTAACCACACTTCTAAGAAGCTCTGCTCATCCAAAGATTTTGCAGACCAGCCTGAAACCTTTTTCGGTTTCGGGCATGATAGCTCTTTGCCCTGTGGCTCGACACATGTCTCAAAGAAGATTGCCTGGTGATCGCTGTGGGTGTAGCGTTCGCTGACGCACCAGGACATACCACGCGCCAGCGCGGGGCTGATAAAGGTCAGGTCTACAACCGACCCTGACCCCCCTTTCTGAAAGGTGTTTACGGCACCTTCGTTAGCCAAAACCATGTCCAGCTGCGCAAAAGCCTCTAATAGACTGCGCCCCTTAGCATTTGACTCTCTGCTACCCCACTCTAGGGCCCAAGCATTGAAATCACCAGCAATCACCTTTGGACTTCGTCCCCTTGCGTCGAGAACAAGATTATCAAGCATTTGCTCGAATTCAGGCAGTGTCAAACTTGGTGGGGCGTAGCAGCTGTATACATATACACCACTTATTTTCGCCCACACAAAGCCACTGGCTGCCTGACTTGCAGTACATTGTATGGCTTGTCGACCACAAGCCCATATCGCCGCTCCACCAGTCGAATCTGTGACCCATACGCCACCGTGGCGGTTTCTGTACGGTTCACTTATGATGGCAACCTCCATCTTAGATTCGAACGTGGTCTGCTCAAGTAAATCCTGTGCGACCCTGCAATGATTGAGGTTTATTTGAATAAACCTCATTTTCTCATTGCATTGAGCGCCTTCCTAAATTCCGGACATTTGGCACTTCCGGCAATGTGTCGGTTATCCTGTCCCTCTTTGGCTACGCACAATAGGCATTTGGGGTCCCTATTGCACTCTCTGGCAATATGGTCTTTCTCCCCACACCTTCTGCATCGATCGGACCGATCAATGCTGCTGGTGCATGCCTTCGCGAAGTGCCCAAACATGAGGCATTTAAAGCACCTCTTTAGTGAAGTTTGCTCCCTTAAACGGCAAACAACCCATCCAATCCGAACCCTTCCGGCAGCTAACAACATCTGCGCTGCCTCCGCTGGCACTCGTATGGTGGCCGTTTGAGTGCCACCATAGGCTTTCCGTAGACCGACAACAGACTCCTCTGTAAGTTCTTTCAACTTGAATTGCTCCTTCAGAGCAGTACAAATTTCTCCTTTCGATGTAACTTCATCGAGATCCTTACATTGTATATAGATCTCATGTTTTTGGGCACGCACTGCGGCATTCTCCCCAAGTGAGTTTTTCACTTGAGTGCGAAAGTCATCAGTTTTTCCCACGCTGGATCTTTTTAGCTCGAACATGAGATCCCCTTTCTGGGTTCTTCGGATTCGGTTTACATTTCCGCCCAGATCTTTTAGGTCGGGATCCGCTTTGACCTTTTTGAGTATCTCCGCGTAGGACAGATTGCCCTTACTGGAGATAACAATTACATCTGGACGAGTTCGCACTTTTGGCTTTCGTTCCGCTTTTTTGTTGGTAACTTTAGTCCATCCATCGTTTTCGCTGGTCTTAGGCTCCGCAACGCTGGTGGAGTTTCCTAGATTCGCTGTACGGTTTCCTCTTTCTGACCTGTTGGTGTTGGTTTTCCGGATGTCCTGTCCGCCTTTTTTTCTCTTAGACGCCTGCTGATTACTTAAAGGATCCCCCTCTTTTTCACGTACTCGCTTATTTCGCTGGGATTCGATGGTAGTACGGTTAGGCGTCACTTGGGTCGCTTGTGATACTGTTGGCACAGCGGGGTTCGGCGTGTTGTTATTATTCTTCTCCTCCATCTGTGATCTATTATAGAGGACTCTAATGGCCCTCACCATATTCTTTATGGCTTGGTGCACGTTGTGCTTGTCCTTGATAAACTCGGACAGCTCAACTATCTTTGCCCCAAGCTGGGTGAAGGGTAATTCCTCCGGATCGGGACTCCGCTCCTTATAAGCCCCGACAGGGTTACTCCTTTTATACGCTGTTTCACTTTTGCCAGTTAATGATCTTGTCTGTACTTTTTCCTTCATCGCCTTTAGCATTGGTGGAGATCTCAAAGTTGATGAGCTTCTTTTGAATGGATCCTTATCTTGTTCCTGGAGCACCTCTTGCTGTCGCGCATCTTGAACATATGCTGTGGGTGTTGTTGCAGTTTTTGTCGTCCAACGATCCATCTTCCGTTCATCCTTGGTTGTTCTTGCTACTGGTGTTCTCGGTAAGGTCGTACTTCGCTTGAACACTTCCTTCTCCAGATCCAAATCACTTGTAACATTATATGCCAAGGTGGCCAAGTTGTCCACCACCGAGGCACTGCGGTCGAGGGATATCGACGACCGGGAGCCCGCTTGCTCACTCCCAAAAGCCGCCGGTACTGGGGTTCCGAGCCCCTGCACCGTAAGTTTACTCCTTCTCTCGTCTTCCATGGTGGTTTTATGTTCTGGGTATCCTTCCCATAGCCATTTTGGTCCACGCACCAGAGATGAGCAAACACTAGCCCATACACAGTCAGAAAAGAAAAGTGCATGAACACATATTTACACATCAATAGGTATGCCCCTATCCGCCACCTGGGGTCGCGCCTGATGGGAGATCTGGCAACTCCTCACAGGTCCGTCTGTCTGTCTGTCTGTCTGTCTGCCCGTCTGTCTGTCTGTCTTTTTTTTCCGGAGGTGGAAATCTTCACAAGACTCTGACCTGGGCACGCCAGAGTGTGGGGTTTTTACCCACTAAAACCACCCCAGACTGCCCCCTACCCCGTGGAACCACCTTTAGGTATTACATCGCGGGACGGAGTTAGCTTACTTTAGCTAGGTCTCCTTTCGTCTACTCGCAAGGTTCGTAACCGCGTCTTCCTCACTTCTTCAGCTTTTCGCAATTTATCCTGGATTACAGCGATCATGGAATTGATCGCATCCCAGTCTTCCTGACAGGCTACCATTCTCCGGACAAAATTTTCCGGTGATAGTACTTCACCAAGAGTTTCCTCTAGGTTCCTCCTTTCTTCCACGAACCTAGGATACTCGAAGAAAACGTGGGCTGGGTCCTCTGGGACCCCGCAATTTGGACAATTAGGCGAGGTGTCCAATTTAAACCTGTACAGGTATTGACGGTATCCTCCATGCCGGTGAGAAACTGGGTGATCAACCTGTAAGTCCAATGACCCTTTTCTGACTGGTTCCATCGCTGGTACCATTTGCTTATGGATCTCTCCCTCTCGGCTTTCTTCACCTGAGATAAGGGAGAGATAGACCTGGCGAGTTAAATGCATTCCTCACATCCAGGGTCACCACCATGCAATATTTCCTGTGTACCAGCATTTTCCGTGAATTGCATTTTCGGCCAAGCCAGTAACCATTTTGATGGCATCAATGGCTGATCTGGCTTTACGGAACCCATACTGCCTATCCTGAAAGCGCCCTTGACTCTCGACGACTGGAAGTAATCTATTGGAAATGACCCGCTCCAACATTTTCTCCATAGTGTCTAGAAGACAATGGGTATATAGGAGGACGGTTCCCCTGGAACCTTAGGCAATAGCACCAGCTTCTGCCGCTTCCATGGTGCAGGAAAGGTACCCTCGGACATGCACGTTTCGAACAGTTCCGCGAACATATCCGGTCTACATTTAACGGAAAGCTTGAGGGCCCTATTGGGTATGCCTTCTAGACCCGGGGCTTTACTGCCGCCTATTCGACTGCAGATCTTCATCAGCTCGTCCCTGGCGTCTGGTGGAATCGGCGTCACATTCAGGGGGCGCTGGACGGTGTCAGTACCCCCTCTTGCTGGGGAAATAATCCTTGGATTATTTTCAACAAGAGTATAGGGCACGTGATCTGCAGAGATGATCGGCCTCAGAATCGTCCTGTCACGATTTTATAATCGCTATCCCACGGATTTATGTCCGCTTCCGAACAGGGCTCCTTAAAACATTCCCTCTTACTCCGCTGGATGGCGAGCTTGAGGTTCTTGCGAGCTTCCCTATAGGCATGCTCCTTTTGCCCTTGATCGATCCTACCTATTGCCCTCTGAGCCGTTCGTCTGGCTCTGTGGCAAATCGATCGAAGGCTGTCAAGTTCACTATTCCACCAATAATTGAGTCTTCTACTGGGGAATGAGCATCTCCTAGGCATCAACGCATCACATGCTTTGAGATGCTTTGTATAACATGGAGAGCTCTATCCGTTGAGGTGCCTGCTTTGCTAGGCAGGTCTAGCCACCCTTCCATGAATGTTTGCTCATCCATCGCTTTTGCAGACCATCCTGGTGTTCTTTTGGATTTCGGTTTCCGGGGTGCGGGTCTCCTGCCTTGTGGTTCCGTCCTTAGTTCAAAGGTGATAGCCTGGTGGTCGCTGTACGTGATGTCCCTGGAAAAGTCATATCTACAGTTGAACCAGTTCCCCCTTTCCGATAAGTGTTTATATCGCCTTTGTTGGCCAGAACCATATCCAGCTGGGCGAATGCTTCTAATAAGCACCGTCCTCTTGCGTTAGTTTCTTTGTTGCCCCACTCGATAGCCCATGCATTAAACTCACCGGCTATCACCTTTGGACCTCGTCCCTTGCGTCGTGAACAAGATCGTCTAGCAGGTGTTCAAACTCAGGAAGTGTGAGGCTCGGTGGGGCGTAACAGCTATATACGGATATACCGCTTATTTTTGCCCATACGAAGCCACTAGCCGCCTGACCCATGCTATATTGTATGGCTTGATGACCGCACGCCCATATCGCCACTCCACCAGTCGAATCTGTGGCACCATACACCACCGTGATGTCTGTACCGTTCACTAATGGTAGCAATCTCGATCCCGAATTCGTAAGTGGTCTGCGCAAGCAAATCTTGTGCGACCCTGCAATGATTAAGGTTTATTTGTATTAACCTCATTCTCTCACTGCAGTTAACACCTTCCTAAATTCTGGGCATTTACCACTTCCGGCAATATGCCGGTTATCCCTTCCATCCTTTTCTTCGCACAAAATGGATTTGGGGTCTCTATTGCACTCCTTGGCAATATGTCCTTTTTCCCCATATCTTCGACATCGATAGAACCGATCGATGTCGCTAGTGCATGCCTTCGCGAAGTGCCCAAACATTAGGCATTTGAAGCACCTTTTTAAAGAGATCTCTTCCCTTAGTCGGCAAACAACCCATCCAATTCGAACCTTCCCCACGGCCAATAACTTCTCCGCTGACTCCACTGAAGTCGCATTGTGGCCGTTTGAGCACCGCCATAAGCTTCCCTTGGGCTCACGATAGATTCTCCCCTGAATTCCTCCAACTTGAAGTGTTCCTTCAAGGCAGTGCAGATCTCTTCTCTGGATCTTACCTCATCGAGATCCTTGCACTGTATATAGACCTCATGTTTTTGGGAACGAACCGCGACATTCTCCCCAAGTGAGTTTATAACGTGGTTACAAAAGCCGTCAGTTTTTCCCCTGCTGGATTTTCTCAGATCAAACATGAGATCTACCTTCTGGGCCCTCCGGATTTTGCTGACACTTGCGCCTAGGGCTTTCAGGTCGGGGTCAGATTTCACCTTGTTGAGTATCTCCGCATATGTTAGATGTCCTTTGTTGAAGATTACAATTGCCCCGGGCGAATTCGCACCTTTGGTTTCTTATTTCTTTTGTTATTCACGACCTTAGTCCAACCATCGTTCTTATTTTCTTTCAGTTTCGGTTCACTAGCCGACTTGACTACTTTTGGTACTTTGGCCCCTTCTGAACTTTTGGTTCCGTTTGTTGGACTGGTCAAGACCCCTTTTTTCCTTTTTGGGGCCTGTTGATTCCCCAAAGCTTGCCCCTCCTTCTCTCGCACTCTTTTACTTGAGCGAAGGTCGGCGACCTTCTGCTTGAGTGTCACTTGGGTTGCCTGTGACACTGTTGAGGCTGGGATGTCCGGCTTTTCCTTAGGCTTTCTTATTTCTTCGTGTGACGTATTGTAAAGCACCTTGATAGGTCTCACCATGTTCTTAATGGCTCGGTGCACGTTGTGCTAGTCCTTGATGAATTCGGACAGCTCAACTATTTTAGTGCCAAGCTGCATGAAAGGTAGTTTTCTGGGTCAGGGCTTCTGTTCTCGGTGAGTCCTGGCCAGATTATTCCTTTTACTGACTCCTTCACCTTTTTCAGTTGCTGAGCTCCCATGAGCTTTCTCTTTTGCCGGCTTTGATATTGGAGGAGATCGTAAAATTTATGAGCTCCTCCTGAATGGATCTATTTGCTGCTGCTGGAGTACCTCTTGATCAAATCCGATGGGTGTCGAAACCGCCTTTTTTGGGCAGCTATCTCCTTTTAGCCCATCATTCTTTGCCTTTGCAATTGGTGTTCTTGGCAGAGTTGTGCTTCGTTTGAACATCTCCTTCTCCAAATCTAAAACACTTGTAGTATTAGATGCAACGGTAGCCAAGTTGTCCACCACTGAGGCACTGCGGTCGAGGGATATCGACGGCCGGGAGCCCGTTGCTCCCTCCCAAAAACCGGCGGTACTGGAGTTCCGTGCCTCTGCACCGTAACTTTACTCCTTCTCAATTCATCCATGTTGGTTTTATTTTCTGGGTGTCCTTCCCATAGCCATTTTGGTCCACGCACCAGAGATGAGCAAACACTAGATCGTCTCTCTGTCTGTCTGTCGGTCACACCCGATTTATTCGGAAACGGCTAGACCTATTGTCATGAAGATTGGTGAGAGTATGTAATCTGGTGTTCCCTTTACATACAGTAGGTGGCGCCATTTTGTGTTAAGTTTAGGCGGGGCTCCCCATACATGTGAATGGAGGGTGCAAATTTTTTTTTCACAGAATGTAGCCACGTGGGGTATCAAATGAAAAGTATCAATTAGTACTTTTCGAAATTGGTTCAATATTTGATATTGGGTGAAACATAGGGGAGTGACGGCTCAAAATATGACCCCCAAAAAGTGTAACAAGTCTCGTTCTTAGAACCTATCCAACCGAAAAATCTAAAAAAAATCACAGTGGTGCACCTCTATGAAATCTAGGCCTCAAAATATATCCGGTTCCGATATCTGCACAAATAAAGTTAATAATAGCATATTTCCATATTCTAGAAATTTTCCCGGACCCCTCTTATGTTCCTCCCTCAAGTACAAAATTTGGCAAGCGTGTAATGAAAAACATAGGGCACAATTTGGTCAAGTTTGAAGAAAATCCAATTATTATTAACAAAGTTATGGGGGGTAAAACTTTACCATTTTTTGTGAATTTCGTGTACTCTACAACCTGCATGACGTCATCATCACATATAAATTCGTCAATACCACAACGAAATGAGTTCTTATGAATTGGGTCGCAGAGACTTATTTTGTTTTAGTTTTTTAGTTATTTGTCAACCAGACATGTGTGTATGTAGGTATATAATATATGCGTGCTAATGAACTTTGCGGGTAGTGTCTAATTCAAATAGATATAAGAAGTAAATCGTGAATATGGGTACGATCAATTTATATACGTGCATATATGTGTACAGTATTCGGAAATAGGCAGTTTGTTTGTTTAGGGTGAGCGTAACATCTATGGCGGTAATATGTACGTATGTCTCGTAGTTTGTACGTATGGCTCGTAGTCTGGAAAAATATGAAGGAATATGTTGGATTTGTAGCTATATATACGGATAGAAAAATGTGCGTTGAAATTTCTTACATAAGATGAACACAAAACCTTTATACCCGAAGCGGGAGCTTCCGGTATTCCGACTTGTTAATATATATTCTAGTGCTATTATACTTCCATCTTCTGGTCACATCTGCGCCGTTCAACTTCCTCACTTAAAATAGTATCACGCCAGTGTACCTCGGTGGTGCAATGCAAGCAGCTATTGACAGGCTTGACACTTTCGAATGACAGCTGTAGTAAATTTCCGTGTACTACTCCCATATATGTAGAGACGCAGAAAGAACAGTAACATTTAACAGTCTCACCTTGATCTTTGTGTTAGGGTAATTGCATTTTCAAATTTTCGATAACGCAGCGAAAGCGGATTTAGCGCAGTCAATGCGATGGGCGACATCCAATTCTTCACCATCGCCAGAAATCACACTATATACTTACAATACAATGTACAAACTGAATGGCGCCTTCGATGCCGCTCTGATAATTGTTACTACTTTTTTTTCGATACATTCGCTTTTCACCCTGTCGAAAGCTATCTCGACACAGTCTTCCAAAATGATTAAGGTCTGTCAATGGTCAATGCAGGAGGATCCGGAGCGGAAACCAGCCTGCTTTCTGTCAATAAAGCCTTCAAGATGCTCTTTGATAGTTAAAGTTTTTGTGAATTGGCCCTAGACGACACTACAAAATTTTAAAAATTACGCAACTTTAAATCAGTCGCTATAACAAATAATGAGTGTTAAATGGTGCGACATTAAATTCTGAAAATTTTCGAATATTCCTCACAAAAGATCGGACATTTTGAGATCAAGCAGACATGCACGTCAACTGCCGGCCAGTAGAGCTTTTTCTTTAAGAGCTGGTGAAACTAGGACCCACGCCGAAAATATGACCAAATCAGAGCTTTTATTTGAAGAACTACTGAATCATGGGAAAAGCGAGATGCATGATTTGACAACATGGGAATTTGGACATAGTGTACGAAATACAAATTTTCGAGCAAAAGCATCTATTTGCTGCTGCAATTTTCGAAGAGGAAAACACACGGCGTGAAGCGACGAGCTCGATTAAGATTGAGAATCGATCTCAATAAAGCAATATTCAAATGCAATGAAGACTATGATTACAAAATGCATCGAAATGTCCTTATTGATCTAATGGCTATATTGTACTTACATCGTAGCGCTTTGAGGTTTCAATGAGAAATGTCTGGCACGTGTTTGTTCCACTGGAAAAGTTAATTTGCCATGACTCACTGACCGGCCAGAGCTACTTCTAATTTATATTGCTAGAGCTACTCAGGCATCCAAAAACTTTTCACAGCATATTCGGCAATGCAATGCATGATTTCAAATGGCATCGTTTGGAGCGACGAACATTGCATATTGCGAGTTGCAAGCACACAAATGTGCAAGCTTATCGTTTTAGCATAATTCCACGGTCCCCTTTTGACGTGAATGGATTTTTGAAACGAAACCTGTCGCACTTTGTGGTACATACTTTTTGAGTTCTAACTCCGTTATTGTCCAGCTGATATTAAAAGTTTTCCGAGCAAATTAAGTGTGACAGTCCGACAAACCGACAAATCCAAATAGCAAGTTGTAGTAATGAATAAGTTGATATAATAAGCTAAGAAATCATGGTAATAATATGTCGGTAACCGATCTGGCAAGTGGGGTAACGAACAAGCCACACAGGAATGTATGAAGCAGGATACAACTGTCTCAATACGGCAAAACTAGGCGGCATAGATGTTTTATCACGCTCCTCTAGGTATCACATTGTTGTTTGAGTTCGAAAATATGCTGGATAGGCTGGTTCGCACCATACCAAAAGTCCAGTCCAAATACTAACACTTTAAAGCCACCATCACACCGAAGTGGATGTTCTGATATAATATACGCATATTATTATTATTCTGTTAAGGTTAAGCCGCGCTACGTCCTTAAAGAACTATTATACCCCTTTTACTGGTTATAGTGTACCTATTAACGGTAGTATCTCAACCAAGCCAATAACCGATAGGAATTTTAGTATATTCCCTACTTCTGAATCTTTCAACTTAGCACCTGACATTAAGTGTTTTCCCAATGCCTCGACTTACTTTGCACAAGTGCCGGACACTGTCCCTGAACGTGTATAGAAGCTTCGTCATCCTCCTCACAAAACCTGTAGGTAGTATCCGTAGATATCTCTAGCTTCCCTAGGTCTATCACCTAGGGAAGCCGACAATTACCAGTGAGAATACCCACTATGATTCGGAGGTCCTTTTTGGTGAGGTTTAAGCAATCCTTTGTGCGCATGAGCCCGTATCCCCCAATAAGCATCCCGGACTGCTCCATCCCTGGTAGGCCCACCTAGTATAGTTCCCTGAACCGTTCCTCTTCATTTCTTAGAGTCATAGCCATGAAACCATTTCCGATTCCACAGAAGGGTTCTGGTCCGTGTAAATGTGTCCCTGCGCCCTTCTTGGCTAGTTCGTCCGCTGCCTCATTCCCTTCCAACCCAACATGACCTGGAACCCAGAGTATCCAAACCTTATTGAGCGAACCGAGCGTACTGATTCTCTCAAGGCATTTCCTTACCATTGGGCACATTTCCACCTAGAATATGCTGGTGTGCTTATCCACTGGCTCCAAGTTTATTTTCCTTGGACTAATGACCCCCGCAGCCGCTCTATCTGCTGTGAGGAATGCGCCAGTGTACCAAGCAGTCAGTTGCTGGTTTAAGCCGTATATGGGAGCTCTCCCAGTTTGCCTTGCTACTCCAACGTGGTTCGAAATTCTTGTCGGTGTTGGTATCAATAATTTAGGGTATCGCCTAGAAAGAATATCAATCTTCCTTCAATTTAGGCAGCTTCCCATTTCAGTGGTACTCCCGGTCATCCTGAAGATTGCCATCCTTGCCTGCATCTGTCTGTGCAGATGGAGAGGAGGTGTAATCCCAGAAGTACCTTCAGGGATTCCCGTGGGCATGCCCGCAATGCCCACTGATACACACGTAAGCCAGTCTTTATAGTTTGTGTAACTCCCTGGCTTGCGCGCTGAGTTCAGCGGTACGATGGCGGTTTTAGCTGTATTGGCAAGCAGAGCCCCCTCCCTCCCCCCCTCCTTCATGCACCAGGTACAAGTAACGCTTAAACAAGGTTGAATTTTATCACATGTATCTAATCCCATATTCGCCCCTACAAATTAAAGCAATGTCGTTCGCGTAACCCTGGAACTGAATTCCAGTATAATTTAGTTCGTCCGCTACTATACTCCGCGTGGAAATATTACCCCGCCCTGTGACAACCTTGAATAATATTGGTGACGGGCACCCGAGCTTACAAGAAGTCGGAATACCGGAAGCTCGCGTTGCGGGTATAAAGGTTTTGTGTTTGTCTTATGTAAGAAAGTTCAATGCACACTTTTCTATCGCTTTATAGCTACAAATTCAACACATTCCTTCATATTTTTCCAAACTACAAAACATCAATACATATTACAGCCATAGATATTATCCTCACCCTAAACAAACAAACTGCCTATTTCCGAATACTGTACATATATATGTACGTATATGAATTGATCGTACCCATATTTCCGATTTACTTCTTGCACAAAAGTACACATATGTACAGATATAGCACGTATATTAAAAACGGTTGTACAAATATATCTATCTGAATTAGACACTACCCGCAAACTTCATTAGCACGCATATACTATATACCGACATACACACATGTCTGTTTGTATATGCATACAAATGACTAAACAAGTCGGGAAACCGGAAGCTGGACGCTTCAGGTACGAAAGGTTTTGTGTATTTCTTAGTACGTAGTACGTAATATATCCATATATTATGTGAGAGTATCCACTTCGGGTGATATTGACATTGATAGTCTTCAATTTTCAAAGAAGCAACAAATTTGAGGTATTATAACTTTGTTAGTAATAGTACGATTTCCATCAAAGATCATGCTCTATATTCTAACCTATATCACTGCAAAATTTCATGGTACTAGGATGAACTTCTTCTAATCAATTACAAAAAATTGTAGTAATATACTATTATTAACTTTATTTAAACAGATATCGGCATGGAAGGTATTTCGGAGCCCAGTCATCATATAGTGGCAGTCTCCTGATTTTCTTCAGATTGTTCCGTTTAGTAGTTTCTGAGAATGGCCCCCTTAAAGAAGTGATCACTTTCAACCCCCCGCGCTCCCCACCGTTCCAACGAATGTAAAAACCAAGATCGGCTTTGAAAAGTACTAATCGAGACCTTTAATTTGATACCCCACATGACTATATTTGATGAAAAAAAAATTTACACCCCCCTTTTGCATGTATGGGGACCCCCCCCCCCTTAAATCCGACGTAAAAGGATGTAATTCACTGTATGCGTGAGCGTTCACAGTTGCCACCTTTCTACCAAATTTGGTGTCAATCGCTATAACCGTCTCCGAGAAAAATGCGTGTGACGGACAGACAGACAGACAGACAGACAGACAGACGGACAGACAGACAGACAGACAGTCCTGTGAGGAGTGGCCAGATCTCCCATCAGGCGCGACCCCAGCTGGCGGATAGGGGCATACCTATTGATGTGTAAATATGTGTTCATGCACTTTTCTTTTCTGACTGCATGGGCTAGTGTTTGCTCATCTCTGGTGCGCGGACCAAAATGGCTATGGGAAGGATACCCAGAACATAAAACCACCATGGAAGACGAGAGAAGGAGGAAACTTACGGTGCAGGGGCTCGGAACCCCAGTACCGGCGGCTTTTGGGAGTGAGCAAGCGGGATCCCGGTCGTCGATATCCCTCGACCGCAGTGCCTCGGTGGTGGACAACTTGGCCACCGTGGCATATAATGCTACAAGTGATTTGGATCTGGAGAAGGAAGTATTCAAGCGAAGTACGACCTTACCGAGAACACCAATAACAAGACCAAACAAAGATGAACTGAAGGCAGATCCTTGGACGATAAGAACCGTGACAACACCCACCGCATATGTTCAAGATGCTCGACAGCAGGAGGTGCTCCAGGAACAAGGAAGAGACCCATTCAAAAGAAGCTCATCAACTTTGAGATCTCCACCAATGCCAAAGACGATGAAGGACAAGGTACAGGCAAGGTCAATAAACACCAAAAGTGAAGGATCGTGCAAAAGGGGTAACCCTGCCGGGACTTATAGAGAACAGAGTCCCGGTCTGGAGGAATTGCCCTTCACCCAGCTTGGGGCAAAAATAGTTGAGCTGTCCGAGTTTATCAAGGACACGCACAACGTGCACCAAGCCATAAAGAATACGGTTAGGGCTATTAGAGTGCTCTATAATAGATCACAGGAGGAAAAGAATAATAAGGACACGCCGAACCCCGCTGTGCCAACAGTATCACAAGCGACCCAAGTGACGCCTAACCGTACTACCATCGAATTCCAGCGAAATAAGCGAGTACGTGAAAAAGAGGGGGATCCTGTAAATAATCAGCAGGCGCCTAAGAGAAAAAAAGGCGGACAGGACATCCTAAAAACCAACACCAACAGGCCAGAAGGAGGAAACCGTACAGCAAATCTAGGAAACTCGACCAGCGTTGCGAAGCCCAAGACCAGCGAAAACGATGGATGGACTAAAGTTACCAACAAAAAAGCGGAACGACAAGCAAAAGTGCGAACTCGTCCAGATGTAATTGTTATCTCCAGTAAGGGCAATCTATCCTACGCGGAGATACTCAAAAAGGTCAAAGCGGATCCCGACCTAAAAGATCTGAGCGGAAATGTAAACCGAATCCGAAGAACTCAGAAAGGGGATCTCATGTTCGAGCTGAAAAGAT
The DNA here is from genome assembly GCF_905115235.1 of Hermetia illucens. Classification (NCBI taxonomy): domain Eukaryota; kingdom Metazoa; phylum Arthropoda; class Insecta; order Diptera; family Stratiomyidae; genus Hermetia; species Hermetia illucens. The sequence continues at coordinate 127,946,964 of NC_051849.1, read as the reverse complement.
CCAGCGTGAGCAAAACTGATGACTTTCGCACTCAAGTGAAAAACTCACTTGGGGAGAATGCCGCAGTGCGTGCCCAAAAACATGAGATCTATATACATTGTAAGGATCTCGACGAAGTAACATCGAAAGAAGAAATTTGTACTGCTCTGAAGGAGCAATTTAAGTTGAAAGAACTCACCGAGGAGTCAGTTGTGGGCCTGCGAAAAGCCTATGGTGGTACTCAAACAGCCACAATACGAGTACCAGCGGAGGCAGCACAGATGTTGTTGGCTGCCGGAAGGGTTCGGATTGGATGGGTTGTCTGCCGTTTAAGGGAACAAATTTCACTGAAGAGGTGCTTTAAATGCCTTATGTTTGGGCACTTCGCGAAGGCATGCACCAGTAGCATTGATCGATCCGATCGATGCAGAAAGTGTGGGGAGAAAGGTCATATTGCCAGAGAGTGCAATAGGGACCCCAAATGCCTATTGTGCGAAGTAAAAGAGGGACAGGATAACCGGCATATTGCCGGAAGTGGTAAATGTCCGGAATTTAGGAAGGCGCTCACTGCAATGAGAAAATGAGGTTTATCCAAATAAACCTGAATCATTGCAGGGTCGCTCAGGATTTACTTGAGCAGGCCACGTTCGAATCTGAGATGGAAATCGCCATCATAAGCGAACCGTATAGACACCGTCACGGTGGCATATGGGTCAAAGATTCGACTGGTGGAGCGGCGATATGGGCTTGCGGTCGACAGGCCATACAATGTACTGCAAGTCAAGTAGGCAGTGGCTTTGTGTGGGCGAAAATAAGTGGTGTATATGTATACAGCTGCTACGCCCCGCCAAGTTTGACACTGCCTGAATTCGAGCAAATGCTTGATAATCTTGTTCTCGACGCGAAGGGACGAAGTCCAAAGGTGATTGCTGGTGATTTCAATGCTTGGGCCCTAGAGTGGGGTAGTAGGGAATCAAATGCTAGGGGGCGCAGTTTATTAGAAGCTTTTGCGCAGATGAACATGGTTTTGGCCAACGAAGGTGCTGTAAACACCTTCCAGAAAGGGGGGTCAGGCTCGGTTGTAGACCTGACCTTTGTCAGCCCTTCGCTGGCGCGTGGTATGTCCTGGTGCGTCAGTGAACGCTACACCCACAGCGATCACCAGGCAATCTTCTTTGAGACATGTGTCGAGCCACAGGCCAAAGAGCTATCATGCCCGAAACCGAAAAAGATTTCAGGCTGGTCTGCAAAATCTTTGGATGAGGAGACCTTCATTGAGGTGTGGTTAGATCAGCCTGATAAAGCAGGCACCTCTACGGAAAGAGCTGTCCATCTGGCTCACTGCATTGCCAAAGCGTGTGACGCGTCCATGCCTAGAAGGTGTTCATTCCCCAGTAGAAGACCAAACTACTGGTGGAATGATGAACTGACCGGCCTTCGATCAGCCTGCCACCGAGCCAGAAGAGTGGCTCAAAGGGCGATAGGTAGAGTCGAACAGGGACAAAAAGAGCTCGCCTATAAGGCAGCCCGCAAAAACCTCAAGCTCGCCATCCAGCGAAGCAAGAGGGAGTGCTTTAAGGAGCTCTGCTCAGAAGCGAACATAAACCCGTGGGGGAATGCCTACAGAATCGTGATGGGACGATTCAGAGGCCGTTCATCTCCGCAGATCACGTGCCCCGCCCTCTTGCTAAAAATCATCCAGGGGTTATTCCCCCAGCAAGAGGAGAGCACCGACACATTCCAACCATCTCTAAATATGTCGGCAATCCCACCAGTCACCAGAGACGAGCTGTTGGATATCTGCGGTAGCATAGGAGACAACAAAGCGCCGGGCCTGGACGGAGTACCGAATAAGGCCCTTAAGCTTGCCGTGAAATCCAGACCGGACATGTTCGCTGAGTTGTTCGAAGCGTGCATGTCCGAGGGGATATTTCCAGTGGCATGGAAGCGGCAAAAGTTGGTACTTCTGCCTAAACCAGGTAAACCTCCAGGTGAACCATCCTCATATCGACCCATATGTCTTCTGGACACGGTGGGGAAAATGCTAGAGCGGGTAATCTATAATAGATTACTCCCGGTTGTTGAGAGCCAAGGCGGCCTTTCGGATCGGCAGTATGGGTTCCGTAAAGCCAGATCAACCATTGATGCCATCAAATTGGTTACTGGCTTGGCCGAAGATGCAATTCACGGAAAGGGTAGTACCAGCAAATATTGCGTGGTAGTAACCTTGGATGTGAAAAATGCATTTAATTCGGCCAATTGGAATCTAATACGGAAATCTTTAGCGAAGGTTGGTATTCCCGCCTATCTCGCTGCTATCGTCGATAGTTATTTAACTGAAAGGAGGCTCTGGTATGACACCGATGAAGGACTGCAGGAGCACGTTGTTTCCGCGGGTGTCCCGCAGGGCTCCGTATTGGGCCCACTACTGTGGAACATCATGTACAACGATGTATTTAATCTTCCCCTTCCGGGGGAAGCCACAGTGGTGGGTTACGCTGACGACATAGCGCTGGTTGTTGTCGCAAAGCATCTCGAAGATGCTGAGTTATAATCAAGTGAGGCAATCGGTGCTGTTAAAAGTTGGCTAAAGAGCTCTGGTCTGACACTTGCGGAGGAAAAAACGGAAGCGGTCCTCATCACTAAGCGCCGGAAGAGAAATTACGCCTGTATTAGAATCGGGAATCATATCGTCACTTCCAAGCCGGCCATCAAATACTTGGGAGTGGTGATAGACAGGAAGCTTAGCTATAAGCAACATGTGCGGTATGTTTGTGATAAATCATCCACTGCAAGTATGGCCCTGGCAAAGATGATGCCGAACATTGGAGGGCCACGGCATACCTCTAGGTTACTTATAGCCAGGGTGGTGACCTCGATCATGCTCTATGCAACCCCAGTTTGGAGGGAGGCGTTGTGGATGTCAGGGAACGCTACCAAACTGAGTTCAGTCTACAGGAGGACAGCCCCGAGGGTATGCTCTGCCTTCAGGACTGTCTCAGATGATGCAGCATTCGTCATCTCCGGAATGATGCCGATTGACATCTTGGCGGATGAGATGGCGAATATATACAATGCAAAGCCAACCTCTTCCTCATCGCGGACGAGGAAGACGGAAAGGGAGAGATCCATAAATAGATGGCAAGAGCGGTGGGAACGCTCGGGAAAGGGCCGGTGGACGCACAGGCTCATTCCTGCCATCAAGGAGTGGTTGGAGAGACGGCACGGTGAGATTAATTATAATCTCACCCAGTTTCTCACGGGGCACGGAGGCTATCTCCAATACCTTCACAGGTTTAAATTGGAGACCTCACCCGATTGTCCAAATTGCAAGTCCCAGAGGACCCAGAGCATGTATTCTTCCACTGTCCGAGATTTGTGGAAGAAAGGAGGAATCTAGAGGAGACTCTAGGGGAGGTGCTGGTACCAGAAAATCTGGTGCCGAAAATGCTAGCACATCAAGAGAATTGGGATGCGGTAAACTCCATAATTGCATCTATCCAAAATAAACTGCGAAAAGCAGAGGAGAGGAGAAAAACGCGGTCACGTGCGCCGCGTATAGAAGAAAGGTGACAAAGCTAGAGTGTGCTGACTCCGCCCCGTGATGTAATACCTTATGGTGGTTCCGCGGGGCAGGGAGGGAGTCGGGGGTGGTTTTAGTGGGTAAAAATCCCACACGCTGGTGTGTCCAGACCAGTGTCTTTTTGAAGATTTACACCTCCTCAAAAAAAAAAAAAAAAAAGACAGACAGACAGTAAACCGATTTTAATAAGGTTTTGTGTTTACACAAAACCTTAATAAAACAAAATAATTCTTTATGACCCCGTTCATATGAACTTACTTCATTGTGGTACATACACGTCCTACACGTTGTAGAATCCACGAAATTCACCAAAAAAATGACAAAATGACACCCCCTATAACTTTGTGAATAATAATTGAATTTTCTTCAAACTTAACCAAATTGTGCATTATGTTGTCCCTTATTTCCATTGTACTTCTGGGATGGACTATTATTAACTTTATTTGTGCAGATATCGGAATATATTTTGAGGCCTAGATTTCGTAGAGATGCAACACTGTGATTTTCTTCAGATTTTTCGGTTGGATAGGTTCTGAGAACGAGACCTGTTACACTTTTTGGGGGTCATATTTTGAGCTCCCACTCCCCTACGTTCCACTTGATATCAAATATGAAACCAGTTTTGAAAAGTACCAACCCTTTCATTTGATGCCCCACATGGCCACATTTTATGAAAAAAATTTGCTGCCACCATTCACGTGTGTGGAGAGCCCCCCTTAAACTTAACACACTTCCTGTATATAAAGGGAGCAACAGGTCACACGCTCTCACCAATTTTCGTGACAATCGCTCTAGCCGTTTCCGAATAAATCGGGTGTAAGAGACAGATAGACAGACAGACAGGTAGATGGATAGACTGATATTGACTCGATTCTAATAAGGTTTTGTTTCACACAAAACCTTACAAAGCTCGTCATGAAAGAACGGATGGAGAACAGCCAGTGCAGAATTTGTGGTTCGGCGCTAGATGAGTTGGACCATTTCATTTCTGGCGGCACTGTTATGTCGCTGGTGCAATACATCACCAGGCATGATGCTGTTAGGTGATCAACCTTGGATACAAGCATGGGCTGATGACGGGAACATGTCCGGTTTACCGATATGAGCCGCATGCAGTACTTGATAGTTCTGCTTACAGCATGTATTGGGACCGTTCTTACTGATCGCCATACTCCACACAATAAGCCTGACGTACTGTTAGTTGACAAGACGGATGGTTCCGCGTATATTATTAATATCACTATCCCCCATAATAGCAACATCGAACGGAAATACGTGGAGCAGAAGGCGAACTGTGAGCCACTGGCTCGGGAAATCAGAGAAATTTGGCATCTCAAGCGGGTGATTATAGTTCATCTATAGGGGTTGTAGCTAAACCCCTGAGGGCTTCCCTTAATGTCCTGGGGCATATACTGCATATGTTCTCGGGTAGTTCTCGACGGATTCCAGAGGGTACTACCACCAGCAACGCTTTAGTTTTAAAGTAGGTAGGATCCTTTGAGCCCAAATGCTTGGCACTTAGTGCTAGTATTAGGTCAAATCCGACATCTGCGGGAATTGTGATAACCCCTTCATCATCCGCATCTATTACGCAATAATGGCGGGTGCGGGTACAACATCTTACCGTCCTTTGTTGGACCAGAGATTCGTCGAGCGTTTCCGCAATACGCGCAAGTGACTTTACAGCGAGTCGCAGACCAATACCGCTTTATTACTCGCAGCGACACAATCCCGGCCATCATCACGGAGCGTATTCGATTGGAGGTCATCGCGGGAACTGGGAATCAAAAGTCGATGGGGCAGAGGCGATGGATGTATCAGGAGCGAGCCCCTTCGGGACCATGGTCGGGTAGTGCGCATTGAAACGGTACTACTAGACTGGGTTGCCCCGAGCGAGCGCTGATACGTCCGCGAGCTCCGAGATCAGCTAATCGTAGGTTAGGCCTCAAGGAACTGTAGTAGGGGCTTTGTCTCCGAGGGTATACCCGCTCCTGACTATTGCGGGCCGCTCCCTTGCACACGATGGGCTGGTAAACAACTTAAAATGCGAACGAAAACAAAACAAGCAAGGAAATAGCGGAAAAGGAGAGTGAGCTGGCTGTGTTTATACGCAGCACGAAAATGCGCTGCTGCCGAAACTAACCAAATTGTTTCGAATATAGGCCGAGTGGGAGGACTGTCGACTAATTTGGTGGAAGCTGAAGGGGAAAGACTTATTAAGAAATGCGCGGAAGTTGTGAAGCGCATCCGATCTGCGACGTTCCTCCAGAAAAACGTGAGCAAAGTCGGTGGAAAACAGGCTAATGGAACTGGAGGAGCTATTATAAACGGACATGGAGAGGAAAAGAAAATCCGCGGGACGTAGAAACAACCGCGCATCTCCACGAGAACACTAAGTGTACCAAACGGATCGCAGACAGTCCATTCCAGAGTGAACTGAGAAAAACGAAAGGAGGAAGGGACACCTGACGGAAACTTTATTCAGGTATTCTCCAGGGGTCAAAAGGAGAAGAGGAACAAGAAACAACAACACGTCGCACCATCAGAAAACCTCTGCCTAAAATAAAGGTGGACACGAAGGACAAAGCACCAAAGAAAAGGTGGGGAGACGAAGGAGGACTAGATCGCCAGCTCTACTTATTAAGCCGATAGAGGGCAAGAATTCTGCGCAAGTCCTCAGTGAAATCCGTTACAAGATCAAACCCGAAGATAACGGAGCAGAAGTGTCTTCTATTCGTAAAACGAAGGGTGGTGGAGTCCTAGTCGAACTAGGTCCAAAGAGAATAAAGTAACGCTCTGTGAAGCAGTCAAGGGGCTTCTGAAAGAAAAAGCTTTGATTTTTAGCCTAAAACCCACGTGTTCACTGGAAATCCGAGACCTTGACTGCCTCACAGAAAAGAACAAGATAGAAGAGTCCATCAAACGCATGCATGGATTCGGTGTTTGGGGATAACGTTTTTTAGTGTCTATCTTACGCCGAATGAGAAGATGGCGGACGCAGACTTGATGCTTTGGGGGACGCTATTTTAGGCACAGATGCGTGGATCCTGATCCCGTTGACTTCAATGTTAGGGCACTTGAATGGGGCATGTCTCAAACAGACTCCAGAGGGAAACGAATTCTAGAAATGGCGCGAGAACAGGACTGGTAGTTCTAAACACCGGATCCACACCAACGTTCCGGCGCCCGAGCTGCGAGGAAAGCATTCCAGACGTAACCTCCGCGTGGGAATCACTAGTGTCGCTTACGGACGGGTGGCGAGTTCTGCAAACTTCTCGGTAAGCTACCATCAATACATTGGCGCACTTTCTGGCACGGAACGTCGCGAAAGTGAACACCGGGAAGTTTGTCAAAACCGTTGGAGTAGGCGGGGCCGTGCTGAAAAGGACTCCTGGCGGCGGTGACATTGCAGCCGACACTGTCGTAAATTCAATTATGAACCTGATAACGACCGTCTGTGGAGCCTCCATGCCCAGGAGGACATCGAGACGTGGCAAACCTTCTATGTATTGGTGGACAGTGGAAATTGCAGACCTTCGGAAAGAGTGCCACAGACTCCACCACTTAACTCAACGTTCAAGCGACGGGGAGGAGGCATGTACCATAATGACAGAGTACAAATCAGCCAAAAGGAGACTCCCCAGCGCAATAAACAAGATTAAAGCTCGTTGCTGGCAGGATCTGGTCGACGAGGTGAATTGGAACCCATGGGGACTCGGTTTCAAACTGGTAACCCAAAGAATCGGGGCTCTGCGGAAACCCTGTTCTTTTAAGGTCGAACAAATGGACCGCGTTGTAAGGGCACTATTCCCTACGCATGAGAGGATGACGTCAGCGCGGAGAGCGCAAGGGACTGTCGACTTTTCTCTATAAAAGAGTTGGAACAACCAGTCCAAAAGAAAAGCAAGAAGGCGCAGGACCCGATGGTCTTCCAGCAGAGGCAGAGGCAGGCGCATTCAAAGCTTGGTTTAAAAAGGGCACTTTCCCAGCTCGTTGAAAGGCGGCGAGGCTTGCACTGATCAACAAAGAGAAAAGCGACCCCGAGTTGCCGTCTTCATACGGCCCACTATAAATACTTGGCGCTGCTGGAAAAGTGCTCGAAAAGGTCATCAGAAGTAGACTCGCTGAAGTGATGCGCGCTGCCGGAGATTTATCTCCCTGGCTCTTCGTAACACTTGACGTCAGAAACGCCTTTAATTCCGCAAGATGGAAAGACATTCAAGGCACACTAGACAATACTTTCCACGTGCCGAACTATCCCTTACGGATATTTAGGGACTATCTAAGGAACCGCTTCCTGCTCCAGGAAACACTAGAGGGTCAGGGAACAATGGAGGTTACGTCGGGGCAGCACCGGGATCCATCCTAGGGCCGAATCCACCCTATGATGGAACCGACAGTTCCCTTCCTCCTCTCCCCTACCTTTGGCGAATGGAATTCCGTGATTTGAAAGCTCCGCAAGGCGTGAGAGTTCGATGGCCTGAAGTAATGTGACAAGCAGCGACGACGTACTAAATCGAGTCGAACACCTTGTGCATAAATACATCACCTGCCCTACCCCCAAAAACAAAAAGGGTAATTCTTCAACTGTCCAAAAACAGCGGCCGGGGTTGTGCGTAGAGGCAAAGGCAAGTGAACATCAGATAATTATCCCTTCGAAGGCTCAATTGGGAAATCTATTACTGTTTAGAACGTGGTTAGTTTTATTACTCGTACGGTGTCGGCCAATCGAGATCCAACTGACCTGCTCCATCAATGAAGAAGCGTTGAAGCTGCAGGAATTTATGAACCTCTCACCACGATCATTACTGTCGCCAAGATCGTCTTTCGCCAAAGTGTTATCAAAGCCTATCTTAGCTTGATTGCATTAGGTTGCTCACAGAAAATTTCTTCCTCCTTTGAATTGGATGCCTCTGTTTGTGTACTATTTAAGTGTTCCTTATTCTGAGCTGCATTTTGCTCAAAACAGACACCCGAGAAAGGTAGCGCGTACTAAGGTGATCGTTACGATTAATCCGACGAAAGGTTCACGTATATTTGCGTCAGGCCTTTCAGAGTCCAATAGCACAATACCGAAAGAGGGAGGGGTCCCGTTGGAAGAGTCCCACATCTAACCTCACCTAACTCCAAAATGACCAGCTTGTAGGGCAGAAACTCCCTCCTAAGCTGTAAGGTTGGCACTCTGGGCCGTCAATACCATTTTCGAAGAACGTATGCATATTCCGGAAATCGACTTACAAGTAGCAGTCATTAATCACATATTACTCGTAATTTGATGATGCTGTTCTATTCAGCCTCATGCAAGCACGTGAACATTTTCTTGCGAAGATCCATCTCCATTTGGCTAACTTCGAAGTTAAATTAATTTTAGGCGTGCGTCAATAGGTAACTAACGCAGTTTATACGTGTATCCGCCAGCTGTTTGCAAAGAAAATCTTCTAACAATATCACTTTTGTTCTTTCAAAGCATTTTCATGGTTGGCCTGCCAATAAGAGTTAAATTAATCAGGTAGAATCCAGCATGGTGGGTAAACTTGCTTCCCACATACTCTCACTTTACCAAGGATATTACTGCACGCATTACCTGAAAGCGGCCACCGTTGCAACGCCTTGAGACCAGCATGTTGTTTAAATAACATGATAGATAGATAAAGAGATCGATATCAATCTAAATAAACCACAACAAATTAGATACTATGGCTGTCTGGAGCACTCCAATAACGATAACGTTAGCCGCAGCCTCATTTTTGAAAAACGGGTGGGCAAGCCGGAAGCGGGATGCTTCTGGTATGAACCATTTTGTGTATTTCTTTTATAAAAGCATTTGAGTGGACATTTGTCCCATTAATACCTAGCATAGATATGCATAGAATGTGTGAGAATATCCACTTTCTCGTGATACGGGCTCAAACCATTGAATTTGCATTGAAGCAACAATTATGATCTTTATTAATAATAGTGCGATTTCAACGTAGGAGGTAGCATCATGCTCTATATTATGGCCTACGTTGCTGCAAAATTTCAATATTCTAGGATGAATTTAAGGGGGGTTTTGCAGTCGATTATTAAAAATTTAATTTAATTTTTGTTCTTTTTTGTTTCGATGTTAAAAATTAGGCCATTATCATTGGAGATATCAAAAAATGACTCCGACATATGACAAATGCTCGGACTCAGTAGAACATGCGGAAGTCCAAGTTTCGTAGTATAGAGTGGATGAATCTCTGGAAGGCATGCGCTGCATTGCGCAGACCGAAAGTCATCCATATGAATTCGAGGAGCCTGAAGGGGAGGACCGAAGCGTCCATCAGATAATTGCGCTACCGCTTCTCAAACGCCCATTTATCGAGATGGGCGTCGAATTCATCACACAACTGTTCTCTCGAACGTAAAGTATTTATCTTCGCTGTCAGTGTGGCCACGTTGGCCGTAAGTGAGGCCATCTGCCATCTCTGTTTTGTTATGCCAGTGATCTCGCGCGACAACTTCGCAACCACGGGGTGCGTATGCACCTCGTGAATTTTCTCTGTAGTCGGCTCTAGAGAACCGGCGTCGGGACACACTAGTTTGGGTTGCGGGCCAAGTACTAGTAGTTGCTGAACCCACAAAAACATCAGTAGCACTGATCCAAACTCCATGGTGGAGCTGAGAATTGCGAAGACTCAGGAAATTAACCAGACGATTTCTAAATCGTGCTTGTAAAACCAATAGCAATAAAGACTGGTTAAACTTCCTGAACTCATGCATAAAACGTTCAAAATGAGACTCCTTGAGACCATACTGTGAAGAATTTGAAGGTGGAAAAGAGACATCCAGGCTAAATGAAAACCAATATGCTTACCAACGAGGAAGTTTCAAAGAGTAGGACGCATCTCTGGAAAGCGAGTACGCGATGGGAGCGTTTGATTGTGCGCCCTTCCAAAAGCTCTGCGATGCCGCCAGAGAGTGTAGTGTTCATGAAGCTTTAATAAGCTGGATCTATGCTATGCTAACACAGAAATTGTTGTGTACTAAAGTGGTGTTGATCGCTACCTAACAACGGAAGCGACGGAAGGCTACCCTCAAGGAGGTGCGCCCGCCGCTTCTGCAGAGTGTGTTGATAGACTCACAACTATGCGAACTGGCAAATCTGCCAATACACGTTTAAGCTTATGAGGATGACGTCGCTGTCCTAGTTGTTAATCGAAATCCAGGAGGATTGATTGTCAGTTGGCGCCTCAGGCATAGACTTTCACTAAATCGAAACAAAATCGCAATGGTATTATTTACAAAAAGGAGGAAACTGAAACTGATAGACATTGCTCATTACCGCTTACTGGTACGAACTTTGTACGCTGTCCATGTTCATACATATGTATGGTTTGAGATGCTGAGGCTAGTATGCAAGTAATTGAAAAAGTAAAAAATCGAATGCTCCCGTTCGACCTGCGTGTACATGTATACATATGTATATGCACTCTTATAATCTGAGACGCTCACTTAGTTCCCGTATTGATATGCGAGTATATCGCTCTATCCATTGGACGTCTTCCGTCTATAAAGTTTTAGGGGGACAGTCAATGTACATGAAGCAGACAATTTTAACCTGCTATAACTTTTATAGTAATATTAGGATCTACATTAGATTTGGCGTTATTACGCATACTGCTTTCGTTTAGCCAGAACGAATTTAATAAGAGTTTTATTTGACGGCGCAATGGCTTAGAGGGTATAGTGTTAGTTTCTCGATCTCGTTGCTCCGGGTTCGAATTCCGGTCGTCACCAATGTATTCTATTCCGTTTTGTGTTCGTCTCGGCTGTTCTTCCCCTCCACTTGCACAGCAGTCAATGTGTTGCTGATGAAGCTGAACTAAATAAAATTGGGCAAAAATCACAATAACAACTAATAGACTGGGTGGATTTCCTCAACTCCATAAAGGAGTAACAGGAAACAAACAAACAGACAATTTGCAAGACAAGACCTTTTTAAAATCGGTTCAATGTCTGTCTGTCTCTCTTTGTGTCTGTCTGTCTGTCACACGCACTTTTCTCAGAAACGGCTTTACTGATTGACACGACATTTAGTGAAAAAGGTGGGAAATGTGAACGCCCAGACATGCAGTGACTGATATCCTTCTAGGTCGAGATTTAGGGGAGAGGTGGGTGTAAAAATTTTTTTCACCGAACATAGTCACGTGGGGTATCAGATGAAAGGTCTTGATTAGTACTTTTCGAAACCGGTCTTAGTTTTGAGATTTGTTAAAAAGGCGGGGAGTGGGAGGGATGGAAAGTAATGATTATCCTTTAACGGACCCCTTCTCAGAAACTGCCCAACCGAAAAATCTGAAAAAATTCATGAAGCTGCATCTTTATGATGCCCAGGCCTCAAAATACTCTCCATATCGGTTTACTCAAATTAATAATAGTATATTACCATTTATTGGGGGAAATTGAGTAAAATCCCCCTTAAGTTTATCTCAGAGTTATAAAAGTTGGTAGAAGTATAAAATATAATGTGAACTACTAAGAGAATTGCAAAAAACCAACATGGTAGTAAATATATATGTATGGTACAGTTACTTTACTTTTGCAAACAAAACCTTATTAAAATCGATTCAATGTCTGTTTTTTTTGTTTGGTGGAAAGTGGAAATCTTTAAAAGACTCTCGCCTGGGCACGCCAGATTGTTGGATTTCTACCCACTAAAACCATTCCCCGGACAAAATGTTCCGTTGATAGTACTTCACCTAGAGTTTCCTCTAAGTTCCTCCTTTCTTCCACGAACCTAGGACATTGGAAGAATACGTGCGCTGGGTCCTCTGGGACCCCGTCGCAGTTTGGGCAATTAGGCGAGGTGTTCAACTTAAACCTGCACAGGTATTGACGGTATCCTCCATGGCCGGTGGGAACCTGGGTGAGATTATATTTGATCTCCCCATGCTTTCTCTCCAGCCACTCCCTGATGGAAGGGATCAACCTGTAAGTCCAACGATCCTTTTCTCACTGGTCCCATCGCTGTTGCAATCTGCTTATGGATCTCTCTCTTCCGGCTGTTTTCACCTGCGATAAGGGAAAGATAGACCTGGTGTTATAAATGTTCATCATTTCGGTTGCTTCGATGTCAATTGGCATCATTCCCGAGATGACGAACGCTGAGACGGTCCTGAAGGCAGAACACACCCTTAAGGCTGTTCTTCTGTAAACCCTACTCAGTTTATATGCATTGCCTAAAACCTGCGGCGCGTTTCTCCAAACTGGGACTGCATACAACATGGTAGAACTCACCACCCTGGCCAAGAGCAGCCTGCAAGTATGCCGCGATTCTCCTCCGTTCGGCATCATCCTTACCACAGCCATACACTCGTGGTGGATGCTTTTTCGCATGTATGCTCTATGTGCTGCTTAAAATCCAGTTTTCCGTCTATCATCACCCCCATGTATTTGATGGTTGGCTTGGAAGTGATGATACCACTCCCGATTCTAATGCAGGCGTAATTTCTTTTGCGGCGCTTAGTGATGAGAACCGCTTCCGTCTTTTCCTCCGCGAGTGCCAGTCCAGCACTCTCTAGCCAAGCTTTAACAACACTGACTGATTCCCTTGAGTACAACTCAGTATCCTCGAGATGCCTTGCGACCACAACCAGTCCTATATCATCGGCGTAACCCACCACCGTGGCCTCCTCCGGAACCGGAAGGTTAAGCATATGATGTTCCACAGTAGTGGGCCCAGCGCAAAGCCCTGTGGAACACCCGCGGAGACAACGTACTCTTTAGGCCCATCATCGGTATCGTACCACAATGTTCTCTCATGCAAATAGCTATCTATAATAGCGGCGGGGTAGGTGGGAACACCAATCGTCGCCAGAGTCTTTCGTATAAGGTTCAAATTGGCCCAGTTGAATGCAGTCCTCACATCCAGGGTGTTGGAGAGATACCTTCGGACATGCACGTTTCGAACAGCTCCGCGAACATACCCGGTCTACATTTGACGGCAAGTTTGAGGGCCCTATTGGGTATGCCGTCAAGACCCGGCAGCTCGTCGCTGGTGACTGGTGGAATCGGCGTCACATTCAGGGGGCGCTGGAAGGTGTCAGTACCCCCTCTTGCTGGGGAAATAACCTCTGGATTATTTTCAACAAGAGTATAGGGCACGTGATCTGCAGAGATGATCGGCCTCTGAATCGCCCTGTCACGATTTTATAATCGCTATCCCACGGATTTATGACCGCTTCCGAACAGAGCTCCTTAAAACATTTCCTCTTACCCCGCTGGATGGCGAGCTTGAGGTTCTTGCAAGCTTCCCTATAGGCATGCTCCTTTTGCCCTTGATCGATCCTACCTATTGCCCTCTGAGCCGTTCGTCTGGCTCTGTGGCAAATCGATCGGAGGCTGTCAAGTTCACTATTCCACCAATAATTGGGTCTTCTATTGGGGAATGAGCATCTCCTAGGCATCGACGCATCACATGCTTTAGAGATGCTTTATGTAATATGGAGAGCTCTATCCGTGGAGGTGCCTGCTTTGCTAGGCAGGTCTAGCTCATCCATCGCATTTGCAGACCATCCTGGTGTTCTTTTGGATTTCGGCTTCCGGGGTGCGGATATCCTGCCTTGTGGCTCCGTCCTTAGTTCAAAGGTGATTGCCTGGTGGTCGCTGTACGTGAAGTCCTCGCTAACTTGCCAGAACATGCCACGTGCCAGCGCACGGCTGACCAAGGTCGGATCTACAATTGAACATGTTTCCCCTTTCCGATAAGTGTTAATATCGCCTTCGTTGGCCAGAACTAAATCTAACTGGGTAAAAACTTCTAATAAGCACCGTCCCCTTGCTTTTGTCTCTTTACTGCCCCACTCGATAGTCCATGCATTAAAGTCACCAGCTATCACCTTTGGACCTCTTCTCCTTGCGTCGTGTACAAGATCATCTAACAGTTCTTCAAACACAGGAAGAGTGAGGCTCAGTGGAGCGTAGCAGCTGTATACGAATATACCGCTTGTTTTCGCCCACACAAAGCCACTAGCCGCCTGACCCATGCTATACTGTATGGCTTGACGACCGGACACCCATATCGCCGCTCCACCAGTCGACTCTGTGACACCATACACCACCGTGATGTCTGTACGGTTCACTAGTGATAGCAATCTCCATCGCGGATTCGTAAGTGGTCTGCGCAAGCAAATCTTGTGCGACCCTGCAATGATTAAGGTTTATTGGTATTAACCTCATTCTTTCACTGTAGTTAACGCCTTCCTAAATTCTGGGCATTTACCACTTCCGGCAATATGCCGGTTATCCCTTCCATCCTTTCCTTCGCACAAAATGGATTTGGGGTCTCTATTGCACTCCTTGGCAATATGTCCTTTTTCCCCACATCTTCGACATCGATAGAACCGATCGATGTCGCTAGTGCATGCCTTCGCGAAGTGTCCAAACATTAGGCATTTGAAGCACCTTTTTAAAGAGATCTGTTCCCTTAGTCGGCAAACAACCCATCCAATTCGAACCTTCCCCACGGCCAACAACTTCTGCGCTGACTCCACTGAAGTCGCATTGTGGCCGTTTGAGTACCGCCATAAGCTTCCCTTGGGCTCACGATAGATTCTTCCCTGAATTCCTCCAACTTGAATTGTTCCTTCAAGGCAGTGCAGATCTCTTCTCTGGATATTACCTCATCGAGATCCTTACACTGGATATATACCTCATGTTTTTGGGAACGAACCGCAGCATTCTCCCCAAGTGAGTTTATAACTTGGTTACGAAAACCGTCGGTTTTCCCCGCGCTGGATTTTCTCAGCTTAAACATGAGATCCCCTTTCTAGGTCCTCCGGATTTTGCTTACATTTCCGCCTAGGTCTTTTAGGTCGGGGTCAGATTTCACCTTCTTGAGTATCTCCGCATACGTTAGATGTCCTCTGCTGGAGATTACAATTGCCTCCCGGTCAATTCGCATCTTTGGTTTCTTGGCTCTTTTCTTGTTCAGGGCCTTAGTCCAACCACCGCTCTTATTTTCTCTCGGTTTCCCTTTGCTAGCCAATGTCTGTCTGCCCCTCTGTCTGGTGTTCTGAGGTGGCGGGGAGGAAGACGAGGCGGCAACTCTGTCGGCTGAACCAAAACCAAGTGGCCGAGGAGAACCTCCACGTGGTGGCAACGGGAAACGCTGTATCGCATTGGCTTGCCGGTCGTGATGCAGTAGGCGAATACTCCAAGGCTTAAACAGGGCGATCAGACCCGAGTCGGCTTTGGCCACGAAACCTTACCAGGGGTATACTGGTACCATGGGAACCGGGGTAGCCCCTGGACTCATATACCTCGGGAGAATTCCTGTCGTATATGAGTACAGCTCGGTTGTTTGCGGTTGGCACCCTAGTGGGAGCTTCATGGGGGTTGTTGGTGATGCTCAAGCGAGAAGAGACCTTCGGGCCTCGGCGTAGTGTTGCGTTTCAACACGGGTGCCGTACACCTTAGTTCGGTAGAGATTTAGGTAAGTCTTGCTTCCACCAGTATGAATGCTAAGCCATGCGCTTGCATAGACTGGTACCGTTGTTGCTAGTCACAGCGGGGCTCTGATTGTGGTCCCAAAATCAATCCGTGTCTTAAGAAGACCGTAGGATTAAGTCTCCACGACAGGTACCTACGTTAAAACCCCAAGGACTTAACTGTCCGTCTGTCTGTCTGTCTGTGTGTCTGTATGTCTCGCTGTCTGTCACAGTCACTTTTCTCAGAAACGGCTATACCGATTGACATGAAACTTGGTGGGGAGGTGGGAACTATGGACCCCCAGATATGCAGTCAGCGATATCCTTCTACGTTGAGATTTAGGGGGGGCGGGGCATGTAAAAGGCGGGTGTAAAAATTTTTTTCACCAAATATAGTCATGTGGGGTATCAAATGAAAGGTCTCGATTAGTACTTTTCGAAACCGGCCTTAGTTTTGAGGTTTGTTAAAAGGACGGGGAGTGGGAGGGGTGCAAAGTGATGATTTTTTAGCGGACCCATTCTCAGAAACTACCCAGCCGAAAAATCTGAAAAAATCATGAAGCTGCCCAGGCCTCAAAATACTCTCCATTTCAATATCTGTTCAAATTAAGTTAATAATAGTAAATTACCATATTTTTGGGAAAATTGAGTAAAACCCCTCTTAACTTTATCTCAGAGTTATAAAAGTTGATAATAGTATAAAATATAATATGAGGCATACTATCTCCAAGTTTGATCAAAATCATACTATTACTAACAAAGTTGCAGTAGCTCAAAGTTGTCTTTACCGTATAAATTTACAACCCGAAGTACTACATCTGATATGCTAAACGCATATTCTTAACGGGCTACGTACAAATGGGATAGTTCTACGCTCAAATATACTCACGCAAGAAGCAAACAAAACATTTCATACCTGAAGCGCCCAGCTTCCAGTTTCCCGACTTGTTATATTTGTGTTAACTTTATTTGTATTACTCGTATATCACCATCGTTTTACAAACGTCATTGTCAAAGTAATTAAAAATTGTCTAAACTGTAACGAATTAACCGAATGAATCGATGGAAAAAAATTCCGATCCGTCTCCCTTGGCAGCTGCGGCTAGGAGAAGGCAGAATCATGGTCAGATCTAGCGGCGCAGCCTCACCGCTAGATCTGACGATTTTTGTTTTCACCGGATCCGGCCCTTTGTGTGTAGCATTCTTCTGAACGTAAATTCGCTCAACGGCAGATTTTCATACAGCGGTCCACATAGCATTCGACCCCAGCTGAACCCAGGGGGTTTCACCGAAAATTCGAGGCGTAACTCCCTCAGCTCAGCAAGTCGAATCGGACGCGCAGCTCGCGCTTTCCCTCGGGAGTATTTGTCTCCCGGAAGAAAGATTTCAGGTGAGATACCGATACTTTCGTCCAGGGTAAAGTGGTGCGGACTTCGCGCAAGAACTTTGAGAGGTCCGCCGTATGGTGGCTGCAACGGCCTCCGGGAAGCGTCGGTCCTTACCAAGACGTGCGTACACGACTCAAGATCCCTAAGTACGCTGGCGACGTTTTTCGCTGGGTTGACGGGTGGCGGTAGTTTCATCCGGATGGCGGCGTCCCTGAGCAGACGCAACGTCCCGGTTAGATTTAGGCTCGATCGCACGTCGAGAACTGGGTTCCTGAGGAGTCTCAGGTTCTCTCACAAGTTCAGCGGAGCTTGCAGCAAACTTATCGCGACTACCCGTAGGCTAAGTAGGACGAGAGGCCTTGCGAACAAGAATCATTGTCTTGCGCCCTGCGGCTTTTAACGTCCGAGTATCTTCAGCTTCGAGAAAAGAAAAGATTCAAAAATGCATTCTGGTACACCAAAGTGTGGAATCAATTCTCGACAGAGAGTCTCGGCACATAATAGTGCCGTAGTGTCTTTTAGAGGAATCGCCTCAGGCCATCGTGAGAACCTATCGATGATTGTGAGGAAATACCTAAAATTGTGGAAGTCTGGCAATGGGCCAATGATGTAAAGGTGGATGGTGTAAGAGCGCTTGGTGAACCTGAGGAACCCACCTACTTCTTTTCTCATATGCTTCGAAGTTTTACAGTTCGGACACGCGATGCGCTGTTTGGCGCAAGAATTGATTTCCTTGTTCATGAACGGTCCATTTTCCGGATGCCTGAGTGCGCCAAATTGTGAACGCTGTTCACAATTTGGCTTAAGGAAAGCGGTCAGATTGCATGGTCTTCGTCCCTTTTCTGAGCTCTAATAGAATAATATAGAGGTTGAACCAAAAATGGGAACTCCTTTAAAGTGTATTCGAAGTTACTCCTCAAACTCAGAAGAACTACATCCTCCTTCGGCGGAGATCGTGACCTCTTTAAGGTTTGACAAAGCGCCAGCAGCAACGTTGTCTTTTTTAGACACGTGTTGGATGTCGGAGATAAACTACCACTTTGTCTGGTTTCTTTTTTGAGGCGAATGTGAAAGATTTGTGGTCCGTAAACACTGCGAACGGGCTGCCTTCAAGGGAGTAGCGAAAGAGTTATAATTTCAGTTCCGTTCGGCAAGGTTCAACCGTTTCGAAAAGAATCTCAAGGGCTGCCAGCTTTGATTCATCTTTTGTTGAAGAGCTCTAATGGCCATGTTTGAGGCATCGACGAAAAATGCTAGTAGTTCATCTTGTTGTGGGAAACATCAGAAGCGTGGCGATAACCAGCTGCTGCTGTGAACCACTCAGTCGGGTGTATTTGGTTTTCGGCCCGGACAGAGAGTTGTTAAGATCGATTGATGGTAGGCTACCCTGAACAGGAAACGACGGTAAAAGTTTAGCATGCCTAAAAACCTTCTCAGATCCTTAACAGTTTTCGGAATCGGGAAGCTCGCAATTGCTTGCCCCTGGACCCGGGTGGATGCCATGGGGGAAGTATTATGGCGAGAAGATCACACCTGCAGTTTGAGGAACTTGCACTTTTCAACGTTGAGAACAAGGTCGGCCTCAAGGAGACTTTGAAAAAAGCATTCGAGGTACACAATATTCCCAGAGTCTGAAGAAGAGGCGATCAGAACATCGTCCAAGAAAACGAAACAAAAGTTTCGGATTCCTAAAACAAAGTGGACGAATCTTTGGGATGTTTGCACCGCATTCATCATCAGCGGCGCATCCACCGGTATCCAAACTAGGCCTGCCTTAATAAGGAACTCAAGACATCCCGGTTTTGGGCCGAGGTCACCAATTCGTATTTGTTTCGGCGATATCCTAAACGGCCTCTTCCAGTGGGCTACCCTGCTTGGGCGTTGGCCAACCTCGCGCACTAGCTCCTGGATTTTTAATTAGAGGACCGTGGTTGCTCTCGTTCCGGGCTGCCGAAACTTAACTTCGGAACGATGGGGTAATCAAAAACTACTGGAACTACTGGAACTAAATGTAATGCCATTCTTTAAGGCACCTATGTTTGACCCTTCCGCGTTTACACATTGGTTTGAAAGTGTTCTTGTACACAACACAATAACACTTGTTTATTATTATAAACTTTCTCGCTGGCGGCAAATCGACACCTACTGTTGCGCTGCGAATTGATGACACGGAAGAAAGTCATGTCGAGGCCAAATATACCATTTGGTAAGTAACATGCTGATGCAATGGCGAAAAAGAATCTCGCGATGTCCAAATAGGCCATTTGCAAAGCATGTGATGTAACGACGGAAGAGGTTAAATGCGCAGGCAGACTGGGTTTCATGGGGCTAGCTCCAAAGATGCGGCTGCTGGAGAAAATCCGGCGAAATCGCTTAAACAGTATCCCTAAAAGCCATCTGGCGTCCTGACCTATGCCATCACTCCATCTCAGGCAGGATCAGCCTCGTCTTTTTTACCATAGATATTGCACTTGAAGACTTTCCGGGTTGGATCATCCTCATCCATACGGATTAAGTAATCCGCCCACCACCACCTGTTAAACTGGGTTTTGTCCTCGACCAGACGGTCATGGTATCGCTCATAGATTTCCTCGTCGTAGGGGGCCAAAAATTCTTCGGAGGATGCTTCTCTCGAACGCGGCCAAGAGTTCGCAGTTTTTTTTGCAAAGACCCCAGGTCTCCGAGGAATATATAAGGACTGGCTAGATGATAATCTTAAGAGCTTTGACCCTATGGTGAGACGTTTCGAGCGAAACAGGTTTTGTAAACGGACATAGGCCCTGTTGGCTGCCAACAACCGTGCACAGATTTCATCGTCATAGCTGTTATCGGTTGTGATTTTCGACCCTAGCTAGAAGAAATAGTCAACGGTCCCCTATCTAACATTCGATGTTGTCCGTTTTTTGGTTTTTGGTGCAGACGTGGCCATCATATACTTCGTCTTGCCTTCATTACTATGCATTCCACACGTACGAAATACTAAAGGAGCACTTAAACGGCGTCTGTCAGTAAATGAGGTAACCAAGCTGAATCACTTGCTGAGAGAACCTACGTAGCAAAACTAGTCGACACCGTTGCTGCTTTCTATCTCATTGCCCCATTTACTGACAGACGCCGTATTAAGTGCTCCTTTAGTATTTCGTACGAGCCTTGCCCCAACATGTCGAAGACGAGCTCTTAGTCGAGCCCATGCAGCGGAAGTTGCGCCTCGAATTGACAGAACCATGCCTCGGGTAGTACGCGCACGGCTATGTACATATGCGGGCAGCAGCAGGTGCCCGGAATACAGGAGAGCCCTTAGCACAAATCGCAGATGAGGTTAATACAAATCAACCTCAACCACTGCGAGGCGGCGCAGAATCTACTCGCGCAAACCATCCGCGAGAAAAACATCGATGTGGCCATACTAAGTGAACCATACCGAAACCGCGGTGGTAGCGTTTGGGTCAAAGACCAAACGGGCCAAGCAGCGCTGTGGACTTGTGGAGAACAAGCCTTCCAGGAAATAATAGAGCACCCGGAGGAGCGAAGGTGAAGGGCATCAGAGCGAAGGTGAAGGGCATCCACATCTACAGCTGCTATGCTCCACCCGGCGCTACACTCGTCGGGTATGAGCGGATGCTTGCTGCTCTTGTTTTGGATGCAAGAGGACGTTGGCCGATCATAATAGGAGGCGATTTCAATGCGTGGGCTCTTGAATGGGGCAGCCGGATAACTAATGTCAGGGGACGTGTTCTCCTCGAAGCATTCGCGGAGCTGGACGTGGTACTGGCGAATCTTGGGTCTTCGTACACTTTACGGGGAAGGGGCCTGGGGTCTATAGTGGACCTGACATACGTGAGTGCCACTTTAGCCACTAGAATCGCTTGGCATGTCAGTGAGGACTATACTCACAGCGACCACCAGGCAATCTGCATAGAGATCAAGGGCGGATCGAGCTCGAAAAAGAGTTTTCGCAGAATGCCGGGTGGTATGCTTGGCTGGACAGTCAAAGCTTTCCAGGGGGACACGTTTTCCGCGATGCTCAAATCCGAAATATACTTGAATGGTACGGCTAGAGAAAATCACTCGAAGGGTGCGATGCATGCGATGCTACTATGCCCAGAAGCCGATTGCTCCCCAGTAGGCAACACAACTACTGGTGGAACAACGAAATCGCAAGTTTGCGAGCGGCATGTTTTCGGGCAAGGAGGCTTTGCCAGGGACTCAGGGGAAAACCCGGTGGCGGCGGTCGAGAAGAGGCACACAAGCAATTGCGTGGCTGCCTAAAGGAAGCCATTCGGAGGAGCAAAAAGAACTGCTTCAAACAGCTGTGCGACCATGCCGACATAAACCCTTGGGGCGAGGCTTACAGAGTGGTGATGAAAAGGCTGCGGAAATCACCACAGGTGACCTGTCCGCGCCTCCTGAAACAGATTGTTCCGTTCCCTCACCACGAAAATAGGGGAAGACAAATTTTTGTCCAGCTAAATGACGGCATAATACCGCCTGTAACTGTGGAGGAGCTGCGGGAAATATGTAGTAGGTTCGGTGACAACAAGGCCCCAGGTTTGGATGGCATCCCCAACCGAGCTTTGAAACTGGCAGTGAAGACTAGGCCCGACCTTTTCGCCAACACCTTTGAGGCGTGCCTAAAAGAAGGAATATTCCCTGCCCAGTGGAAAAAGCAAAGCGTCGTATCATCCTATCTGCCTGTTGGATACAATGGGGAAAATGATGGAGAGAGTCATCTACAACAGACTCCTGCCCATCGTCGAAGCCAGCAATGGTTTGTCGGAACGCCAGTTTGGTTTCCGACGCGCCCACTCTACGGTGGACGCAATTGGCATGGTGGTAAACCTGGCAAAAGGTGCACTGATTTCTGGCGGCTGCTGTGCCGTGGTGGCGTTGGATGTCAAAAACGCATTCAACTCGGGCAATTGGAATAGAATTAAAGGAGCGTTGACTGACATGGGTGTCGCCGGATACTACCTCTCAGAGAGGACTCTCTGGTACGGGACGGATGAGGGCCCCAAAGAGTACATTGTCGCAGCCGGGGTACCACAGGGATCGGTACTTGGTCCCCTGGTGTGGAATATCATGTATAATGGGGTGCTTGCTCTTCCCGTCCCAGAGGGGACTACGATTGTCGGCTTTGCTGATGACCTAGCTGTGGTTGCGCCCGCTGTAGTTCCGCCGTTCGGGCGGCGGACGTGTCTTTCTAAGATTTTCCACCTCCGTGTACGCACAAAAAAAAAATGTACATATGTACATCGCTGGGGTGGAGTGTAGTGCAGGGCGCATTAAAGGAAGAGTGAAATTGAACCAAAAGAACCGAAGCAGACGGAAACCTTCAAAAATTTGCCACTAGCTTTGCAGCGATTGCACTTTTGGAAACAACTATATTTTCTCGGGATATAATCGTTAGTTGTACTGCGCGTGGATAGATATTGATGAGTCGCCTTTTCGGCAGCCTTGATCATATCAACAGAGGTAGTCTGCCTGCTATCGCAAAGAGCGAAACGACATAATGGAGGGAACTCCTGGAGGCACTTAGCCCACTAAGGTTTGGTTCAGATGAGAGGATGGCGGTGACCGTTGATTATTGGTTGGTTGTGGAACAATCAATGGTGCTTGCGCGACACCAATAAAATAACATTCTGGAGCAAAATATTTAGCTGTACTCATTTTATTACCTAAATTCTATGGAAACTCGGTCGTTTGTTTTCCATGCTTAACCCTCGTGTTCCCATCGAAGTACGATTTGCTAAATTAATTTTGCTCTTGAAAAAAATAGCTTAAACCCTCGCGGATCTTCACAATTGGACCAAATTTCTATCAAATAATGGATTGTGCATGTTTTTTTTTTCATTTTTCTTAATAAGGAAATTTTGAAGTTGAAAAAAAATACGCGTATATACCACCCGGAGTACCCATACCCCTACACAAAATGCTAGTTATTCATGTATTACATCACAGAGCAAATACGTTTCTAGACGAGAAATATAAATAGATAGTAATATATATGATAAATATGTTATGAGAGATTATTTTCTTTTTTAATTGTTTCTAAAATATAAATGAGAGCACAATAACAAGCACATTTCACAATATCATCGTTATGAAAGTATCGAATTTTCGATATTTATGCATTAACAAAAACGTAATGAGATTATTACATTATAATAAGTAAATTTATTCAAGATAATTTGAATTTTATTGACTGCATTTTAAATATTTAGTTATTTCACTTTCGCAACACATCCTTGTCTTTCACCGTTTTTGAATAAGTTGCATGCTGCAAATGTGACGCGGTCCTATTACACCCTTCGGGCAGTGTTATTTATAGCAGTTACTTCTATTGTAATTGGTTTGTCCTCGTAACTGTTGATCTCCATTTTCGTTGGTTGACGTCGCATACCTTGTTGCTTGAAACTTGATCGTAATTCACCAGCATTGCTAGTTGTTTCGCAAGCTATCGTAATAAAAGCCTCCCTTTGTCGTTTTAGGAATAGCTTTATTATTTTCGTAATAAACGATGTAATCACCAAGAAAGGCAATTCCAAGGGTGATGAGGAAAAACGCTAACGACCATGTGTACGTTGAGCGTAACAAACGCACATCTCACCAATGGTATAAATGGCTCCGGTTTTATTATAAAACGTAACATTTGCGGAAAAATTTACAAATTGAATAAATGTATATATTTATAATAAACACTTTATACCCAGATTAGTTTACAAAATATTTTGTTATGTACATGTTACTTTAAAAACTCACCTCTTGTGATCTCTTCTATTGTTTTTCATATAAAATGCGCGAATTAAAATATTGTTTAGCATTATATTATAGTATATTCATCATCATCAACGGCGCAACAACCGGTATCCGGTCTAGGCCTGCCTTAATATAATATATATATTCACTAAAAATAAAAACCATATCTATTTTGAAAAAAAAATAAGTTAAATAATATGTAGAATACACGAACCCATGAAAATTCCAACTGAGCTATTTAAATACCTCGGTTCGACGCTATCAGCCAATGGAGAACTGCGTTATGAAATTACTTCACGCATTAATGCAACCTGGATGAAGCGGCGTTCTACAACTGATTTTCTTTGTGATCGACGTATCAACGAACGTCTCTAATCTAAAATTTTCCGCAATGTCGTCCGTCCTGTCGCTCTCTATTGTTCTGAGTGCTGGCAGACTATAAAAGACAGTAAACGGCGGGAACAAAAAGGTTTTCACCGTAAACTAGCCGCACTGCAAAGAACTGTTTGTCTGGGTATCACTGGTGCCATGAGCACGACATCCGGCGCAGCTCTGAATGCACTACTCAATTTGCAGCCACTGGATATATTTATTCAAAGCACTGCAATGAAAGCAGCTCATAGGCTAATTCGATTAGATCTATGGGAAAACAACGGATGTGGGGGGCACAGAGCATTGGAAGAGTTACTGGGAGGACTGAATCCAGTTCTTACAATGCCTTCCGATTCTCGTGTCCCCATACATCTGTTTGGTAGAAGATATGTAGTTACCCTGAAGCGTAGAGAAGACTGGGAAGACCCAGAGGGATGCGTGGCGGGATATACGGAAGTCTTCTACACCGATGGCTCAAAAACAGAAGAGGGTTCTGGAGCCGGAGTCTACCTCTCGAATAAAAACGAGAAGTGGGCTTTTTCTTTGGGACAATATGCAACGGTTTTTCAAGCGCATTGCAATCTGCAGTGACAGTCAAGCTGCACTGAGGGCATTGAGCAGTCCTTTGATCACCTCGAAAATCGTTCAGGAATGCAGAAACCGTTTAAACTCTATGTCTAGATTCTATACGGTGGAACTACTCTGGGTACCTGGTCACTGTGGCATAGAGGGAAATGAAATCTCGGACGCTTTAGCGAAAGAGGGGTCAATCTCCCCTATGCCGGGACCGGAGCCAGCAATTGGGGTATCAGTAGCATTGGCTAAATCTGTTTTCAAAAACTGGGAACAAGTTTGCCATAATGACAAGTGGCAGAGCCTAAATGCTGCTCGACACACCAAACTTTTCCTGCCAGAACCCAACATACGTACCGCAAAGTTATCCTGTCGAAAAGCAGGAGGACCTGCAGGTGTATTGTGGGCATTCTGGCAGACCGTAATTCACTAGCTGGGCATATGTTCAGAATAGGAATTACCGAAGATGATACGTGTCCCTCCTGTAATGAGGAAGCGGAATTCACGGAGCATTTCCTATGTGAATGCCCCGCCTATGAACGCATCAGGCATCAGATCTTTGGTGCCGATGTTCTCCAATTGCGACGGGTAGCATCACATCCACTAACGGAAATCCTGCGATACGTTAACGAATCCGGACTATTCCGTTAGACGGGGGTGGCGAGTACAATGGGCCAACACGGTCTGAGTGCTCAGAAGCTGTAGCTTCTCCCCCCCCCCCCATACACACACACACACACGAACGGCGTCTTGCGGTAATGGAGACGAAGATGTTACGTTGGACTAGTGGCGTGACACGTTTTGATCACATCCGAAATGAGGATATCCGCGATCGTTATGGGCTTGCACCGATCATGGAAAAGTTTCGAGAGAGGCGTCTTCGATGGTATGGTCACGCAATTCGTGCTAACGAGAATTCACTTGCCAAGATTGGTCTGAACATCGAAGTAGATGGTAAACGACCAAAAGGCAGGTCTAAACGACGGTGGCTTGATACGTTGGATGGAGATTCAAAAGCCTCGAGATTGCACCCAGATCACGCATTCGATAGAGCCAAATGGCGAAAGCGATCACGACGAGGCGACCCCGCTTGTGTACGGGATAAAGGCTGAAAAAAAAGAAGAAGTATACGAAAATATCCGAGCTATTTTAGTAATGACTACGCGACATTTATATTTTTCTTCTTCGAGTAAATGACGCGTACTAAACTAAACTGCCTTTGGAATGTATACTTTCGTTCCAAAACTTACCAGAATGTTTCTCAGATATCAAAGAATACAGAGACCCTTCTTATTACTTATCTTTTCAGCTCAAGAAACTTGTACTTACCTGAATTAAGAAGATACATGGTATTATACCTGATTACAAACATCACTACTTCAAATTCAATAATATGTACTATATTAAAAGGTCACTATATATTATTATGTTCAACTTAAATACCTTTGTGAACCATAACTTAATCAGTATCTGTCTAATACATGAACTTATTTTGAGCTGCAACCAACATTACTTATAAATCTATGCATACGTACCCGGGTATCCGGATGGGAAACGACGTTAGTTTTTTTGGGTGTTAACACAATGGTTACATTAGAAGTAACACCGAAATTAAACATGCAATGCCCACCTGGACAATTTGCGACACAAAAGTTGCAAACGTACGACTCGAAACTTCAATTGCAAATGTTTCGCCTTCAGCACCAGTAAAACGAGAAATCGCCAGATAGAAAATTATATTTTAGAATATTTTGAATTCCAAAATGAAAAGTAAGGTTTTGAAAATAGCTAATTGGATAACCGTAGAGTGCTAATTTGATTTGAAAAAGTGAAAACCCGGTTCACTTTCGAGTACACTATCGAAGTCACTACTATATAGTTACGCCACTTTTTATATCTGCATTAACATTATTTGTATTCTATCACAATCGCTTTACAAAGGTTATTGACAAAAGTAACTAAAAATTTTCTAATTTGTAACGAGTTAACCGAATGACACCACGCATGGAGTGAATAATGCCGCTCGACATTGAGTTTAAGATCAGGTGTCTAGGAGCTGTATTTTTTTTATAGAGTATAGCCCTGTATCAAAAATAACCCAATTCTCGAATTTTCCGTTTTATCGTGATATAATAAAATTTTGTTCACAACAACTTATCCTAAGTGTTTAATTTGTGGTAGTTATAGTATATAAGTAAGTATCTGTAACGTGCGAGGTTCTGCGATATGTGCGTTATTTCATTCGTCCAGGGACAATCTGCTGAGAGAATGTATTCAGTAATATGCAACGCTCCTTCGTTTTCCCATATTTAAGGAGAGACCAGACTCAAAAATGACCAAACTTTTTTTTATTGCATTAAAATATTTGTCTTTTTTTCTACAAATTTTAATATGAATATTACAAAGATCATAAAACAGGCAGCGCTTCAAAAAACGTTTAAAAAATATTTGTTCGTAATCACACCACCTAAAACAATCGTAAATTGAAGGCCATGTGAAGACTACACCGAAGGTGAATAATAAACTGGATGTAGAAACCACTGGAAAGTCCTGGAAAATCGTGTTTTTGAGATTTGAGGTACGCTTTTCTCAGAAATAGTAGCAGGAATGTCAATGATATTTTCATGGTACATAATATGAATCAACATAAGCCTAGTTTCCAGATAGCTCAGTGGTTAGAGCACAAGGCTGTCGTACGTAAGATTAGGATTCAAATCTCACTGGTGGAAGTGGGATTTGTATCGTTATTTGGCATCGGATACGTCGACTCAGCTGTTATGAGTACCTGAATAAAATCAGGGTAATAATCTCGGACGAGCGCAATGCTGACCACATTGCCTCCTACCGTTACGGTCTGTGTACCGTTACGGTCTTGAATGAAGTGATCTAAGACAGTTCAAGGCCCTGATCCAATATGATTATTATTATTAACACGAGCCTACAGAAATCTTAGCGATGTCAATAGCTGAACGTGGTCTAAGAAAAATGAAAATGATGGTAACAAAAACATACTGATTATTGACCTTTGTTTACAATATACATACCTATTAAATTACACTTTCAACCCAACTATTTCTGTGAATAAACCAATATGTTCGTAATGAAGGAAAGAATTAATCCAATATCTCTCACCGTTTTTCAGAAAAGTGCGGCAAAATTGAATGTAAGAAGCAAACAAGTCGGAATACCGGAAGCTCGCGCTTCGGGTATAAAGGTTTTGTGTTCATCTTATGTAAGAAACTTCAACGCACATTCCTACCTATTATTATTATTATTCTGTTAAGGGAAAGTCGCACCGCGTCCTTGATGAACTATTGTGCCCCTTTTACTGGTTATAGTGTACCCATTAATCATTGTATCTCAAGCAGGCCTATAACCGTTAGGAACTTTAGTATGTTCCTTACTTCCAGATCTTTCAGCTTTGCATCAGGTATTAAGTGTTCTCCCAGATGAATCGACCTACTTTGCACAAGTGCCGGACACTGTCCCAGGACGTGCATAGAGGTTTCGTCCTCCTCCTCACAAAACCTGCAGGCAGTGTCCGTAGATATCCCTAGCTTCCCTAGGTGATAGTTCAGGCGACAGTGACCAGTGAGAATTCCCACTATGATTCGGAGGTTCTTTTTGGTGAGGTTTAAGCAATCCTTTGTACGTATGGGTTCGTATCCCCCAATAAGCACCCTGGACTGCTCAATCCCTGGCAGGCCCGCCCAATATAGTTCCCTCAACCGTTTCTCTTCGTTTCTTAGATTCATAGCCATGAAACCGTTTCCGATTCCACAGAAGCGTTCCGGCCCGTGTAAAGGCATCCCTGCTCCCTAATTGGCTAGTTCATCCGCTGCCTTGTTGCCTTCCAACCCAGCATGGCCTGAAACGCAAAGTATCCACACCTTGTTGGACGAGCCGAGTGTATTCAGCCTCTCAAGGCACTCCCATACCAGTTTAGAGTTCACCTGGTTGGACCTAAGTGCCTTGATCGCTGCTTGGCTATCGGTGAGAATAGCTATGTTCTGCCTCCTGTAGTTCCTTTGCAGATTAAAGGAGGCACATTTGTCTATGGCGTAAATTTCCGCCTGGAATATGCTAGTGCACCTGCCCATTGGCTCAAAGTACATTTTCCTTGGACCAATGACACCGGCACCCGCTCCCTCTGCTGTGAGGGATCCGTCAGTGTACCAAGTAATCAGTTGCTGGTTTAAGCCGTATGTCGCAGCCACGCTCTCCCAGTTTACCTTGTTACTCCAACCTGTTTCAAACTTCTTATCGAAGTGAAACCTCGTTGTCATGTTGTCTCTCGGTATCAGTAATTCGGGATACCGCCTAGAAAAGATATCAATTTTCCTTCGATTTAGGCAGCTCCCCGCCTCACTCATACTACCGGCCATCCTGAATATTGATCTCCTTGCCTGCATCTGTATGTGCAGATAGAGAGGGGTTAATCCCAGAAGGAAGGACCTCCAGGGATGCCATTGGGCATGTCCTCATTGCCCCTGATATACACAAAAGCCAGCCTTTGGAGTTTATGTAATTCCCTGGCTTGTGCGCTGAGTTGGGTTCTTTCTGCCCAGATTACCGCTCCATAGGTAATCATTGGCCTTACTATTGCAGTATATATCCAAAGTAGTATCTTCGGGCTGCAACCCCATTTTTTTCCTGCTATAGATCTGCAAGTTATCAGAGCCCCCGTGGCTTTCCGACAAGTGTTTCCGACATGTGTCTTCCAGAGTAATTTTTGGTCTAGCGTGATTCCCAAATTTTCTGTTTGTGTGTATTTCTCGTTTCACCTCCATATCATGCGATTTTATGGCTTTCAGGTGATCCAGCTTACGTGAATGGTACTATGTTTGGTTGGGTTGGTCCGCAGTCCCACCTTCCTGTACCAAGCACTAGTAACCCTTAATCCAGTTTGGATTCTATCACATAGGGTATCTTTATATTTGCCCCTACAGATTAAAACAATGTCGTCCGCGAACCCTGGACTTGTATTCCAGTATTTGTTAAGACGTCCAGGAGTTCATCCACTACCATACTCTACATCAGCGGCGATAGTACCCCACCCTGTGGATAGCCTTGAGTGGTGTTCATGATAATAGAATTTGTACCTGTTTCTTTGTACCTCTATCTGCCTGCTTTCTAGCATTTTGCCCATCCAGAGTGCCAGGGTGTTTCCTAATCATTTGGGGCTCAGGGCATCCTGTATCTCTGTGTGCGATGTGTTGTCAAATGCTCCTTCGATATCCAAAAACGCTGACAGTGCAATTTCTTTTGTTTCTATGGCGTCCCGTAGTACCTCTGTCAGCTGACACAGAGCAGTTTCAGTTGACCGTCCTGCCCGGTAAGTGTGTTGACAGTGATGTAGGGGATTACGCTTTAGAACGTTAGTTCTAATATAGTTGTCTATGACCTTCTCCACCGTTTTGAGTACGAACGATGTTAGGCAGATTGGTCTGAAAGATTTAGGGTGAAAAGGAACCTGTCTTTATTCTGAAAGCGGGTGTCCGTCTCCATGCCCTTGGTATGTAACCCAATGCTATGCTCCCCCTTACCACCCTCAGAAGAGACTCTAAGATTATTCCCAGGCCTCTCTGGATAAGTGCTGGGAAAATGCCATCTACTCCAGCAGATTTCATTGTTTTAAAAGTTCCCACTGCCCACCTTAGCCAAGCTTCTGAGCATACCTCTTTTGCTAGTTTCCAGCTCTCCTTCCTTCCCCTTTTATTTGTTGTTGGGGTGTCGGGCAGATTGCTGTCGCCTGCCGCCGAGGGGTAGGACCCCGGGAAATGAGTTCTGAGAAGCAGGTGTCCCCTGTCCTCCTCATTCTCGGTGAATGTCCCATCTTCCTTTTTCAAGCAGGCAGAGGATATTCCCCGCCTTTGGCTACAGCCTTGTACAGTCTGGTTCCTTCTGTGATCTGTTCCGTTTCGCTTCCCTGATCGCCTCCCCCAGTTTGTTTCGCCAGTCCCCGGTTTGTTTTGCCCGGTTAAAGTGTTTTCGTACCTCTGTTCTCATTCTGGCTAGGTTCTTGTTCCACCATGGTACATCCCTTCATGACTTGACTGTCTTGGCCGGACAGCTGGCCTCATATGCGTCAATGACGATTGTGTTGAGGTTTTCCACCACCGTTTCTAATTCCAGTTCGCTCCTGATGTCACCGCCCCCTTGAAGGTGGGCAATGTTGTTGCTCAAGTGCGTTGTGTTGGATTCCCAATCCGTTCTCTTGGGATTCCTTATTATTCTTTTTATTTCGGAGTTATCCTCAATGTCGAATCTGATTATCCTGTGATCAGACATTGAGGGTTCATCCGACACCCTCCAATTCCTGACCATCCCATTCATTAAGGTATTTCCTAGAGTTATCTCTAGTACCTCTTGTCTGGTGCTGGTCGCAAATGTCGGAGTGTTCCCTACATTGTATATTTCTAAGAATAAATTCGAGAAGGTACTCACCTCTACGATTAGTGTCGCTGCTTCCCCCATCTGGGCTATCTTATTGCTGGCCATTGGCTCCGTTATTGTTTGGAGCTTTTCTCCACTGTCGGAGTGTCACCCTCCTCCTCCGACATGGCGCTTTCCTGCGCGTCGCTGTCCACCCCGAGCCCTAAGAGTCCTAGGTCTAGGTATATTTACCTGGTTGATCCAGTTCTTTCCGCCTCTATGGCTTCCTCGACCTCTTCAGGGACCTCGGTAAGTTTTTCACCCGATGCCTCCTCCGAGGTCTCTTTCCTTGGCTTTTCCTTGTGCACATGCACGGGTATGTTGCCAAATCGGTAGTTGATATGACAACTCCCACGTTTAATTGCCTCCAGGGATCGGTCATCTACCCCGATCGTGAGGAGTTTACCTTTGCCCTCCACCTTGCTTCTGAAGACTCTCCATAGTCGAATATGGAGATCTTCATTCTGAGCAATTAGGAGTCTCATAAGGTCTTCCGTTTCTATTGCCGCGGCCTTTGGCAGAAAAACTATAACCATGTGGGCTCCTGGTATATCATCCCCAGCGCATGTTGACAGTCCTACCCCTTCCCAGCCTGGCAATCTAGGAACTATGGTTCTGTCCGCACTAGCGTAGCTAATGGCGGGCTTCCTGGGTCCTGCCTTCACTCCTGACTTGACCGGGTTTTCTCCTCCCTTGGGTTCAGGTCTGGATTTTTTGGGAGCATTCCCTTCATGCGGGCTGATCTCTGCTGCTCCCCGCTTTCTCGGCTCCGGTAAAGATGACTTAGATCTGTCCTGAGCCTTCTTAAGGGCCTCTTCTGGATTCAGGCCTTCCTTCAGATAGCGCAGGTACCATTTAACCCCGGCGCCACAGAGACCTGTCTCCTCCCTGAAGTCTGTTATATTTATTTCAGACGTGCTTTTGCTGATCCCTCCTGTTTGAGCAGTGGTGTTCGTTGGGTGTATTCCACGCAGTATACGAATGCTCACCTTGGATCCACTGCTTGACATCCCAACTTCTCCCTTCTTGGGTGTAGTCGCCTGATTAACCAGTTTTGGTGCGGTACGGGGCCCCGCTGTTTTAGTTTTCGTTTTCTTTTCTTGTTTTGTACTCACGAGTATAGGGTTAAGAGGTCCGCCGTGCCATAGCCCCCCGTTGCACGGTAAGGTCTAACTTACTCACTGAGACGACCAGGTATCAGTGAGGTTCCGTTCGAATACAGTCAGTTACCCCCGAATGCAAGCTATCCAATGGGCACGGTTCGCATGACACTCTGGATTGGGGGAGGTGTTTTTCGACTCCCCCAGCGTAGATCCCTAGCGTTTTGTTAATAGTAGGGTCACCTCGTACGTAACGGTCTTGGTAGACGAGAGGCTTAACCCCTGAAAAGGCACACACCGTCCCAGAGGAGAGACAGCTCATCCTTAGAGAGAGATAGGTTGGCCTCAGGGAGCTATGTTCCGCATCAGTCTATCCTGCAGTGCACTGCTTGACCCCAACTATCTAGCTACAAATCCAACATGTTCTTTCATCATTCATTCATTCTTTCTCTTACAAACTACAAGATATACGTACATATTACAGCCATAGATATTATCCTCACCCTAAAGAAACAAACTGCCTGTTTCCGAATACTGTACATATATATGCACGTATATAAATTGATCGTATGCATATTTCCGATTTACTCCATGTACAAAAGCATACATATGTACACATATAGTACGTATATTAGATACGGCTGGTTTAAAGTGCAAATATTATATATCTATCTGAATAGACGCATTTCTGTTTGGGGTAATTGATATTTATATACAAATGACTAAAAAACTAAAACAAAATAATTCTTTGCGACCCCATTCATAAGAACTCATTTCGTTATGGTATTGGGGAACTAATATGTGGTGATGACGTCATGCAGGTTGTAGAGTGCACGAAATTCACAAAAAATGGCAAAGTTTGACCTCCTATAACTTTGTTAATAATAATTGGATTTTCTTCAAACTGACGAATTTGTGCATTATATTCTTCATTACACGCATACCAAATTTTATACTTCTGGGATGAACATAAGGGGGGTTGCCAGGTAAATTTCTAGAATGTGAAAATATACTATTACTAACTTTTTTTGTGCAAATATCGGAACCGGATGTATTTTGAGACCTAGTTTTAATAGAGATGCAACACTGTGATTTTTTTTCAGATTTTCAGTTGGATAGGTTCTGAGAACGAGACCTTTTACATTTTTTGGGGGTCATATTTTGAGTCCTCACTCCTCTATGTTTCACCCCATATCAAATATGGAACCAGTTTCGAAAAGTACTAACCGAGCCCTTTCGTTTGATACATATGACCACATTCTGTGAAAAAAAATGTTGGAGCCTCCTTTCACAGGAATGGGGAGCCCCCCTTAAACTTAACACAAAATGCCGCCTGCGAGCCGCTTCGGTCACGCTTGTCCCAGGGCAGAGGTGAGACAGCGTCTGATAAGTTGCCCCCGCCCTGCTACGAAACCGTATAATTCGTAAAATACAACAAGGGTACGAATTATATTCCTCGTAGCAGTCTTCGTCCCTCTTTTTATTTTTGAACTTTGGATGTTAACTCAAAAGGAGGAGTCCGTGGACCATAAAGAGTGGGAGCAAGTTGCTCTCCATTTGACCCGGTTCGACATCAAATGGATGAGGACTTAGGACTCGTCAATCACTAAAAAGAAAATATTTGTTATTTTGGAAAATTCAGTGCATTTTTTTAAATTTTTATGGTTTATATTTCCAGGCCCGTAACTGCCGCCAATTTGAGTTATTAGGATGAAATGATGTTTGGACAATTTTATCACGATAAAACGAAAACTCATTTTTTTGAGAAAAATTAGTACATTGTGTATGTTAAAATTCAATTCAACCAATAGGGTTTGGAAAACGATTGCTTCTACAAAACTTATCCTATTTCCACAAAGAAATGTTTTTTCTTCTAGAGTGAAGTCCTGCTGTGATTTAACGTTTATTCCAATACTCTAGCTATCGTAGGCTTATGATTTTAGTGGCGGAAAGGGTGCGTTTTTTAGAAATCCAAAGCCCTGTGCAGCTAAAGAGTTGCTGAATGCTTTTGCCTTAAATAGGTTGAGAAATCGCCTATCATCCAGTTTGTCCGATAATTTTTAAACACTCTGTATACATGAAGTATAACATAAATGTGAATTGTCAAAGTACTTTTTAATATGTAAAGATTGCGTGCTTTTTCGTTACTTTAAGCCTTCTGACAGTCTTTAATCTTCCGTCGAGCCTCCTATCTATGCAAATATTGGGCCGTGCGAGAGTCAGTTCGTTTTTGAAGAAAATTTGAGAAGTTTGGTCCACGCCTTAGGGCGCGCGGGGTGACGTCACAACAGTTTTACTAATGCCCACTAGGAACGACACAATACGACAGAATATTGCCTAATGTATTTGCAAGGTAAACATATTGAAAACACTATTATTGACTTATGTTTGGCGTAGAAAAATAGACATCAGGTAGACAAATGTCTGCGTCAAACAAATATCTGTTGCAGACAAAATCCTTCTCTAAGAAACATGAGACAAATGTCTCACACATCGGACAGACATTTGTCAGACATAAGGTACATAAATGTCTGCATCAGACAAATGCCTGTCTCAGAGAAAATCTTTTTCTGCATCAGACATATGGCTGTGTTTGTCTCAGTCAAACGTCTGCTTCAGGCTGCCGGTTTCAGACGAATGTCTGGGTGTGGCCCAGACAGGTCACATTTGTCTGAGAAATGTCTGCCTAATGTATATGATAGCTACCCATATTTGCCTTATCGTGTCGTGTGATCCCAGTGGGCGTTAACAAAACCGTGGTCTCGTGTCGTTCCAAGTGGGCGCGCTACTTTAGTCTCCCATTAGGCATCCGAACTGTCTGGTTATTGCGTCACCGACAAAAATCCAACCAGCCAACTTTTAGATTACTATCTAGCTTCATATTTTCTGTTTGTCATGGCATATGAAAGTGGGTACCACCACTCATTTATGCGAAATACTTTTATCGACGGACCTGTACAGCCACCTTTGGCCTTTATGGTTGGCAAAAGATTTTTTCGCGTCCCCAGTAATTACTGTTAGTCTCAATGCCATGCTCATGCACCCAAAGTTTTCGTCCTAATAAAGTCAAAAACGTGTCACTCCTGAAGCGATCAGCTTCGATTTTTCGACTTGTTCATTTATTCCCGTGCTATGACTCATTTTTACTCTTAGGAAATAGGAAATATTCGTTGACTACAAATTATTATGAACGCAAGCGAAATGACATCATTGTTTGAACGTAACTCATTATCAAAGAAGAGTAAATAACGTCATATGAGAATATATGTATATACATCTGCGCATATCTGTACATAAATTTTAATAAAAATATAGATCGGCGTGATGACTAGTGTTAATAAATAAATTGTGACATCTTAGATTATCAGACTACTCTCCTTGCAAGAAACTAATATAGGAAACGCAAACACCATTGATCTAGAGAATCGAAGCAGCTGTCAGTCTCCCTAGTGCTGGCATCACAGACTTCTTTAAACCATTTGTCGAACTTGTCTCGGTTTCGCTTCAAAATCAGATACTGACCTAAGAGAGTGGAGGCCTGGAATATAAACACGATTAATTGTTGTGTCTGTACGCATGTATATCTTTTTGCACTAAACCAGACGAAAGTGT